>NC_141689.1:1487082949-1488479199 GCF_964263255.1 Lissotriton vulgaris | reverse complement strand
GGAGGTTGTGTGTCGGGGTTGTGTGTGGGTGGTTGTGTGTGGGGAGGGTTGTGTGTGGGAGGTTGTGTGTGGGGGGTTGTGTGTGGAGGGTTGTGTGTGTGGGGTTGTGGGTGTGGGGGGTTGTGTGTGGGGGGTTGTGTGTGTGGGGGTTGTGTGTGGTGGGTTGTGTGTGGGTGGTTGTGTGTGTGGGGGGTTGTGTGTTTGGTGGGAATCTCTGACAGAATATCGAAAGATAGGATATCGACAGACAAAATATCGACGTTGGAATATCAAAGGCAAGTATATCGACACCCTATCTACAACATGGTAAGTACAAAAATATCAAAAATAAAATATCGATGTTAAAAATATCGTAATTAAATATATCGTTTTTTTATTATTAAAAAAGAAATATAAAGTAAATAATACATTTATATAATTTAAACTTATGTAAAAATATTTTAGAATGTTTAAAATGAGCAAATAATACATATTTAATGTTAAACATTTAATTAAAATTAAACGTGCAATATGTAATATATATTTAATTATTTATAATATTTATTATTTTTTTAATTAATTTAAAAATATTAACAAATACTATAAATTACAAATACATCAACACTCCTAAAATAATAACATAAATAATAATAAATATTTATATTTAATACATAAAAACAATGAAATATACTTTCAATATTAAAAAAATTATTCAAACACAACATTATGTAACATAATAAAAATATTATAAAAATCATAAATAATTATAAATTATATTGGATAGCATAAGGCTAAAAATTACTATTCAAACTCCATAGGGTGCAACAGTAGGGAAAGTGTTGGATAGCAAATAGGTAAAAATTACTATTCCCACTCCAATGAGTGCAACATTAGGGAAAGCGTTGGATAGCGTAAGGGTAAAAATTACTATTCCAACTCCAAAGGGTGTAACAGTAGGGAAAGCGTTGGATAGTGTAGTGGGTAAAATGACTATTCCCACTCCAGAGAGTGCAACAGTAGGGAAAGCCTTGGATAGCGGGTGGGTAAAAATTACTATTCCCACTCCAGTGAGTGCAATAGTAGGGAAAGCATTGGATAGCGTAGGGGTAAAAATTACTATTCCCACTCCAGTGGGTGCAACAGTAGGGAAAGTGTTTGATAGAGGGTAGGTAAAAATGACTATTCCCACTCCAATGAGTGCAACATTAGGGAAAGCGTTGTCTAGCGTAAGGGTAAAAATTACTATTCCAACTCCAAAGGGTGCAACAGTAGGGAAAGAGTAGGATAGTGTAGGGGGTAAAATTACTATTCCCACTCCAGAGAGTGCAACAGTAAGGAAAGCGTTGGATAGCGGGTGGGTAATAATTACACTTCCCACTCCAGTGAGTGCAACAGTAGGGAAAGCGTTGGATAGCGTACGGGTAAAAATTACTATTCCCACTCCAGTGGGTGCAACAGTAGGAAAAGTGTTGGATAGTGTAGGGGTTAAAATTACTATTCCCACTCCAGAGAGTGCAACAGTAGTGAATGCGTTGGATAGTGCAGGGGTGAAATTACTATTCCCACTCCAGAGAGTGCAACAGTAGGTAAAGCTTTGGATAGCGTAGGGGGAAAAATTACGATTCCAACTCCAAAGGGTGCAACAGTAGGGAAAGCGTTTAATAACATAGATTTTTATTGTCACATACTTCTAAATAATGTTTATATTTGAAATAATGTATAATTAATTTTTCAAATACATCAACATCAATAAAAAACAATTAATGTTTAATAAAACCAATTATATTTGAATAATTTATTGACTATAAAATCTTTGCCAACCCTGTTGGGAGTGCTGTTCCGGTTCCTCTATCTGTTCTGGCCGCTACGCCACACCGCGCCTCGCGGCCCCCGCTCCGCGGGAGCCGCTCGCAGGCCTTTGATTGTGACTGGGATTTTGCCTTTTGTCCCTGGGTCCCTCCACGTGCATAGGAGCACCAACGTACCTGCAGTGGTTGTCCATCATCGCTCCAGGGCCAGAGGCGGGACTGCGAGGACCAGCGTGCTGAGCGGCGCTGATCGGCCGCAGCTGGTCCTCTTCCCGCCCCCTCCACCCGTTAAAATCACTGTGGAGCGTGAGCTGCCTGGGTTTCTTTGCCGACCCTGTTGGGAGTGCTGTTCCGGTTCCTCTATCTGTTCTGGCCGCTACGCCACACCGCGCCTCGCGGCCCCCGCTCTGCGGGGGCCGCTCGCAGGCCTTTGATTGTGACTGGGATTTTGCCTTTTGTCCCTGGGTCCCTCCACGTGCATAGGAGCACCAACGTACCTGCAGTGGTTGTCCATCATCGCTCCAGGGCCAGAGGCGGGACTGCGAGGACCAGCGTGCTGAGCGGCGCTGATTGGCCGCAGCTGGTCCTCTTCCCGCCCCCTCCACCCGTTAAAATCACTGTGGAGCGTGAGCTGCCTGGGTTTCTTTGCCGACCCTGTTGGGAGTACTGTTCCGGTTCCTCTATCTGTTCTGGCCGCTACGCCACACCGCGCCTCGCGGCCCCCGCTCCGCGGGAGCCGCTCGCAGGCCTTTGATTGTGACTGGGATTTTGCCTTTTGTCCCTGGGTCCCTCCACGTGCATAGGAGCACCAACGTACCTGCAGTGGTTGTCCATCATCGCTCCAGGGCCAGAGGCGGGACTGCGAGGACCAGCGTGCTGAGCGGCGCTGATCGGCCGCAGCTGGTCCTCTTCCCGCCCCCTTCACCCGCACTTCTTCCTGATAAACTACGCTAGTGCCGCGCATGCGGGACGTGCGCGGGGCAAAGGCCGGGGCGAAGACCGGGCAAAGAGCGGGCCGTTTGAGACCGTTCGAGTACGGCAGAGTCCGGCCTAGGCCCAACCCCCCTGGTCGATTAGAAGGCCATAAGGTAGGCGGCGGACTCGGGGCTAACATCTCCCGCCCCTTGGTGTAATTATTACTGCCTGCCATTCCACCGCCATCTTTACCCCCCATAAAATGCCGTTACGGTCAGGGAAGGAACGTACTGTCCAAATCCATACCGCCAAGGGTGTCGTGTCTGGCCCCCTTGACGCTTTCATAACACGGGCCACTGGAATCCTGGAAAAGGAAATTGCCATGGTAGAGAAAAGACTCTCAATAGACCTTATCAGTGGCAAGCGATCATCACTGGGGGCCCTAGCAACTTCCACCTCCCCTGCGCCCTCTGCCCCACATGCTGCCTTTAACTGCGTCCACACTACCTCTACGGACGCAATTGTCCATTTAGAAAATATAGGGGGAAGCCCAACAGTGGGTACTTCGAGGGAAGAAAGGCATAGTATAGATGTTTCCCAATGTAGCCAGGGGGATGATGACAATGATTCCTTGATTAGTGGGGGGCCTGATTATAGTCAGCTTTCTGGATGTCTCCCCCTTAATCACTCTAACATCTCTAATCCTGTCGAAACCACTAACCATCCTATACCCAACCCTGGCCCCAACATTAAGAAGAGAAAGCTGGATTCTAGATTGTCGGGGGAGAGAGACTTAAAAATCCCTAAAGTAAATGAAGCCCAAGATGGTAGGAGACAGGGGTCTGAGCTTCCACCAAACCCCTTAATTCCCTCTGTATTTAACAATATGCTATGTCCTTCCCTTTCGGCTTTGGGCTCTTCAAGTACCTGCCCCATGTGCCTTAATAGCGACGAAGTTTTGTTAGCAAAAATGGAGGCCATGTTTAAAACATTACTCTTACCAGTCCTGGAGCGGACTAGGCTCATGACCTCAAAAATTGATAGTATGGAGGCTTTGATTAACTCAAACCAAGCGATGCTACAAACGTTACTTGGTTCCAATAATATGGGTGCCAGTAAAACATCATCATCTACTAAGGTCACTTGTAATAACAATATGGAAAGGGGTAAAACACTTCCTAATAAAACCACAGGGTTGAACATTGCCACGCTTAAAGGGGGTGAAAAATCTAATATTACATCTTCCAAATCAGGTGCTAGCACTCACGCCCAGGCACCAAAGCCCCACTCAAAACCAGCGGCTAAATAATATACTGGTGGGCGTCAAACCATGGGTCCTCCCCCACAATCTACTTTAAATCTTGCCCCCCCAAGCACCCAAAGAGACCAACGTACTGCCTCCACCAACCACAGGGAGGGGGGACGCAGAAGACCAACTACCCCTTGTGTTGACTTACCACCTGAAGCAGCTCAACACACCATCGTCTTGACAGGTGTAGCACCATTAAAACCGGGTGCCAGGGAGTCTTATGGCGACCTTCGTAATAAAGTCATTTTTTGGCTGAATAAAAACCGCCGCTACCCCCCTCCACTCCTACGGAGATACTATTTGTGAGGAGAGTAGATTGGGTGGGACATGGGTCAAAAGACTTGGAGGGAGATTGTATCTTAATCTCGTTCAAAGATACGTGGGTGGTAGATGCCATTCGACGAGAACCGAGGTTTGCAAGGCAGGGGGATGTACAAACATTAGCCTTATCATATTTTTATCCACACAGGCAAATACCCCCCCAATCCTACCCTGTATTCCGTAAGGGCCCAGCTATAAGACACCCCCTGGCATTAACTCCACTTGACTGTCAGCGTCCCTTTCTCTTTAATCACTTTGGCCCCCTCTCTGGCCTTGAGGCTATCGATTGACTCAACGATCCATCTAGTGAGCCTTTCCTTGTTAGAGCAGTAGCCCAAGAGTCCATTGAGCATAGTATGGTGTGCCATATCAATTCAGCAATCTAGTAGATGAGGATCTCGACCAAGGACAATTTCATAGCTCCAGTAGATTGTGTTAAGCACCTAGAGGTTAAAGATGATAAAGGGATGCCTCAGGGAGTTGCACAGCCCTTACAACCTCCGTCTCTGGTCTATCTGAAAGATAACTTGAAAATCTTGTCCTGGAACATAGCGGGTATTAAGGCCCGCCTTGCTTCTACTGATTGGTCGAATTTTGTGGACAATTACGACATCATTCTGCTGCAGGAAACGTGGGCAATTGAGCCTGTTTACAAGTTGGGTTATATTAACTTTTTTAAACCTGCAACTAAAGGGGGTAAAGGGCGGGCCTCAGGCGGTCTGTTAATTTGGGTGAAACAATCCTTGGGTTTCTATCCAACTGAACTTCCTGTGGAGAACCCGGATCTCCTCCACATCATACTAAACGAAGGGAACCAGCAAATCATGAACATTGTCAATATCTATGCTAGAGGTCTGCCTGGTGGTCGAAGTCCACCCTTGTTGAACTTCATTGACCATATAACCACGGAAATGGACAGAGGCAACGTCACTATTCTTGCTGGTGATCTAAATTGCACTATAGAACCTTTGTTTGATATGGGAGACACTTGGAGCATGGCAGAGGACTCTGTTTGGGGCATCCCGGACTTACAAGTGGTAAAGAGGGCAAAGGCAACAGAGGCGGCAGTATCTTGGATGGCATTTTGCCTACAAAAGGGGTTTTGTGCATGTAACGGCCGTTCTACTTCGGACATTAAAGGAAATTGTACTTTTGACAATGGGCAGAGGCAGAGCCGCATTGATTACATTTTGCTGAACATGGAACATTGGCAGTTATTAATTGACATGGCAATATTACAGCGCCCGGAAAGTGACCACAACCCGCTGTCATTGTCATTGAAGATACCGGGTCTAAATAGACAGGAGGAGCCAACTGCCACCTATACAGGGGACGCCCAACTTACCAATGACAGGAGGAGACTGAAATGGTCCCGGGTCGTGGAGGACAAGTGTTTATGGGACAACATTAATATTGTGGTAAAAAATGCACTTAATGAAATGTCGCAAATAGATTTGTTGGGGGCGGACCCTGGATTGGCTAAAAATGTGATGGGAGTACATACTAAATGCTTTGACCATTTAAAAACCTTTCTTTCCCTACCGTGTGGAAATGCTCCTACTAAAACAAATCCTTTGCCCCAAAAATGGTACAATAGGAAATGTAGGGAGGCACATGCAGCTCTCATTTCAGCCATTAAATCTCGGGATATGGTTGGAGTGAAAGCCGCAAGGCTCAATTACAGGAAAACCCTTAGAGAAGCTAAACGGGAGTGGGAGGATAAGTTCTGGTCAGATCTTTTGGAGGCATCTTCCACTAACAACCAAAAACAGGTTTTGGGATCTAGTTAAATGGGGAAAAAACTCGGACTCTTCTACCCCGGGAAACAATGTGCCCCTTGAGGATTGGGTATCATTCTACTCGGCCCAATTTAGAGCCGATGACCCCGAAACTATGAATCCCTCAGGCAATACACTCTTGCTGACCTCTCAAAGAGAAAAACTAACCTTCACAGTTGCTGAGGCCGAGCTGGCCCTTGCATTGACTCTCCGAGGGAAAGCCCCTGGTATGGATCTGATCCCGGCAGATTTATTCAAATCTAACCCCGCCTTGTGGCTCCCTTATATAACAATGATAGCCAACACCTTAGCCTTTGGAGCCACAGTCCCGAAATCATGGAGGGGAGCCGAAATTGTTCCGATTTATAAAAAGGGCGATAAGTCCATCCCAGGAAATTACCGCCCTATCAGTTTGATCGATTCGATCCAAAAGATAATAGCACGTATGATCCTGGGACGGGTCCAGGGATGGATTGAAACAGAGAGTATTCTGTCACCCATGCAGGCGGGCTTCAGATCGGGAATGAGCACCATAGATCAGGTGTTTAGATTCTGCCTGATCTATTGGAAGGTGGTATGGCTCGGCGGCGGCACCATCTATGCTGCATTCATTGATCTGAAGTCCGCCTTCGACTTTGTGCCAAGGGATAAACTGTGGGGTGTGCTGAAAAACCTGGGGTGCCCATTAGAACTATTAGACCTCATTGTTAGACTCCATGAGGACAACTATGCGAGGGTGAGGTGGGGGGGCCAGGGACAAGTGACGGAGACATTTCCCGTAACTCGAGGTGTCCGCCAGGGGTGTGTCCTGGCCCCAACTCTCTTCCTCCTCTTTATTGATCAAGTTGTCAAGTTTTTCACGGATACCCCCACTGATGCCCCAATGCTGGCTGGGATGAGATTTCCTCTTCTCATCTTCGCAGATGACACTTTAATCCTCTCAAAAACACGTAGCGGACTCCAGCGGGCTCTCGACCGCTTTGAGGAGTACTGTGCCATCAATAACCTGGTGGTTAATGTGGGGAAAACGAAGTTCATGGTTTTTACAAAAAACCATCCAGTTCGGAGTTCCGTGAGGTTGAATGGAGTAAACCTCGAGCAGGTTGATACCATGACCTACTTAGGGGTTACCCTCGATAGCCGTCTGAGATGGAAGGACCAGATTAACATACAACATCTCAAACTTGCTAGGCTGACTGGTTGCCTCATCAAAGAGCAAAAGGAATCAATCACAAAGCGGGTCCTTCCGGCCCTCAAGATCTATGATGTTAAAATATCTACCGCCATTTTATATGGCGCGGATCTGTGGGGCCATATGGACTTGCTTAACTTGTTTAAAACCCAATGTAGATTCCTTCGTAACTTAGTAGGCCTCCCGCAGTCGACACCCTCGATCACCCTCTGTTTGGACCTTGGTTCCCCACCGATCAATGAGATGGCTAGATTTAGGCTAGTGGCCCTGTGGAGACGGATATGGACATCTCCAGATCTATCTCTATTTGCAAAGGAACTGGCCGAAGTTAGGTCTATTACGGGTTCAGGGAAAATCCCATGGCTTTCTGCTGTTAAAACTATCCTTAATGACATGGGCTTGGAACACCTCTGGACATCCCCTCAATCCAATGTTTTCCCTTCCAAAGACGAGTTCAAATCCCTGTATTGGGCCACGACCCGCTTAAAAAGAGTTCTGTCTTCTAACAAAAATAGCCTTACAGGCAGGTTTCTAACATTCAAAATTGACCTATCGCGAGAGCCCTATTGGGACGTAATAACTCGACCGTTAGACAAGAAGCTGTATCATCAGTTTAGAGTGGGTTCTTTGCCTTTGAACCCTTTTCTAAACAAACGGTCTACAGGGTTATCGCCCAACTGTACATGTTGCCCAGGTCATATTGAATCTGAAGGACACTTTTTTTTTGCTTGCCCTAGGTACGTTGCACCCCGAAAGAAATGGTTAAAACCCTTGTTTCAAAAATTACCATTCAAAACATCGATGGAAGCAATATGGGTGCTTAGGACCAACACCTTCGAACTCTTTGTAGTAAGTCTGGCAAAATATCTGGGATGGGCTTGGCTCCTAAGGCAAAAAAACAACATGCCTTAGGACCAAGATGCTTCACAATCGGTCATAATCTGATTGACTATGTATTAGTTAATTGATTTATGACTTAGTTGTTTCATCTGTATCCCTTGTAATTTTGCCATACAAAGGGCCCATTTACAATAAACTTGAACTGTAATGTCTTTTTTAACTTAAATTCATCTTTTTATAAAATAGTCAGGTTCTTCATTAATTGAAATTTAATCCTGTTTTATCTATTTGTCTTAAATGTTCCTTATTTGCATACTTCTGTTAGTTGCTTAATCTTTTTACAGTTTTGTTCTTTCCTGTTTTTGCTTAAATTGAATTAGTTAAATTCTTTTGTATTTTAATGTGTCTTTTATGATTTGTTAAAAATCGAAATAAAGACTTTAAACCTGAACCTGACTATAAATTAACAACAAACACCAATAAATAATAATTATTAAATATTAATCACCAAATAATACATATTAAAGAATAATGTATTTATCATAACAATAAAATATTATTTAAATTTAAATCAATATAAAAAATTTAAAAACATTATACAAATTAATATTCTTGAAAACATTTTTTAACAATTATTTAATTATTTTTTCTATTTATTAAAAAATATTTACAAATTACAATTAATTGACAATTCAAAAAATAATTATCTATTAAAATAATTAATTACCAAATAATAATTTTAAAAACATTAATTATCCATAACTAAACATGTATAAATAATTAAATATTTACAATAAAATTACTTTCCACCCAATACCCCTATAAACCCACAACACGCTCAGGTACTAAAACATAACATTTAATTAAAATTAACATTAATTAGCAATTAAATAATGAATGTATCCATTAAAATAATTAATTGCCAATTAATAATTATTTACAAAATAAATTATACATAAATTAATATTTTATTAATTACAATTAAATTACTTCCCACCCTATCCCCCTATAAACCCACAACCCGCTCCAGTACTTAAACATAACATTTAATTAAAATTAACATTATTTACCAATTATATAATTAATTTATCAATTAAAATAATTAATTGGCAATTAATAATTAATTACAAAATAAATTATACATCAATACATTTTTAATACATTACAATTAAATTACTTCCCACCCTATTCCCCTAAAAACCCACAACCCTCTTCAGTACTAAAACATAATATTTAATTAAAATTATCATTAATTACCAATTATATAATTAATTTATCAATTAAAATAATTAATTGCCAATTAATAATAACAATTACAAAATAAATTATACAACAATAAATATTTTATTAATTACAATTAAATTACTTCCCACCCTATTCCCCTATAAACCCACAACCCGCTCCGGTACTAAAACATAACATTTAATTAAAATTAACATTAATTACCAATTATATGATTAATTTATCAATTAAAGTAATTAATTACCAATGAATAATTAATTACAAAATAAATTATACATAAAACAATATTTTATTAATTACAATTAAATTACTTCCCACCCTATTCCCCTATAAAGCCACAACCCGCTCCGGTACTAAAACATATAATTTACTTATAAAAAAATGTATTAATATATAAAATTAATACACATATAATATAATTTATTTTAAATACTTAACTAAAACATATAACACATACATAATAAAAAACAAAAAATAATACAAATATTGATATTAGTGTCACCGAAATTAGTTACATCGATATATATGCTATTGATATTACTAACTTCGATATTACTTACATCGATATAAAGAATTTCGATATTACTTACCTTAGGGTCGATATTCTGTCCAACGATATTCCTGACATCGATATTCTGCACCTTCGAAATTTCAAACAAAATATTTTGGTAGGTCGAAATTTAAAACTCGATATTTTGACTGTGTACCGTTTGGAGGGTTGTGTGTGTGGGGGGTTGTGTGGTTGTGTGGGTGTGTGTGTGGGGGTGTGTTTGTGGGGGGGTTGTGTGGGGGGGTTGTGTGTGTCGGGGGTTGTGTGTGTGGGGGTTGTGTGTGTGTGTTGTGTGTGTGTGGGTGTTGTGTGTGTGTGGGTGTTGTGTGTGTGGGGGAGGTTGTGTGTGTGGGGGGGAGTTGTGTGTGTGTGGGGGGGGTATGTGTGTGTGTGGGGGTTGTGTGCATGGGGGAGGTTGTGTGTGAGGGTGTGTGTGAGGGTGTGTGTGTGGGAGGTTGTGTGTGTGGGGTTGTGTGTGTGGGAGGTTGTGTGGGGTGTGTGTGTGGGGGTGGAGTTGTGTATGGGGGGTTGTGTGGGGGGAGTGGATGGTTGTGTGTGTGGGGTGGAGTTGTGTGTGGGGGTTGTGTGTGTGGGTGGAGTTGTGTGTGGGGATTGTGTGTGGGGGGTTGTGTGTTTAGGGGGTTGTGTGTGTGGGGGTTGTGTGTGAGGGGTGGTGTGTGTAGGTGTGTGTGTGTATGGGGGGGGGTTGTGTGTGTGGGGTGTGTGTGAGGGGTGTGGGGGTGTGTGTGGGGTGTGGGTATGAACACACAAGTACTGTATAATCAGCACATTGACTCATTGCCAGGAAACGCAGTATGGTAGATGTGCTGTAAGTGGAATCATACTGAAAAGAAAGAAAAAAATAAAATGCCAATTGTGGTCTGGTAGGACTAGCGCACAACTGTTGTCAGTGGAATCACACTAAAAAGAAAGAAAAAATAAAACGACAATTGTGCTCTGGTAAAACTAGTGCACAACTGTTGTCAGTGGAATCAAGCTGAAAAGAAAGTGAAGGAAAGAGAGACTTGGAGATAAACAAGCAGGAAGCAGAGCCATAAACGGCGGGCCGAGATAAAAAAAATTAACGCAACACAGAAATAGAGCAGGCTCATTTGAATTAACGAAAAAAATTGACAAAACCTAACGGTGTAGGGCGCTTTCTCCAAGGTTTTGTACATCAATTAATACAATACAAAAAATAGTGACACAACAGCATAGACATTTGAGATGGAAAGGGCGAAGAGAGATTGGTCCTTTAGGAGGGAACAGAATGATTAAAGAGGGCTGGTGCTTTTTTTAAGGAAAGATTAAGCAGCAGGTTAGTGCACCAGCTAGTACTGACACCAAGTCACAAGAAACGGACATGAAAGATATCAGCTCGAAAATTTTATTTTGCCAGGAGCTCTGAAATTGCTTTCACCATTCCTGCTTGGGGGCAAGCACAGAAAATGGATGAAAGTGAGAGTTGCAAGTAGGTAGACAGGGCGAGACAGGAGAGGCGCGGTGGGGCTGGCACATGGAATGGAAATTAGGGCCAAGAGTAAAGGCTGCCACAACTAAAGACAAGTAACAGATCAAGAGCACTGGTGCATTTAAATGTTGTGCAGAGGATCCAACAGAAAAGCATGAGTGGACAAGGGGTCCAGCGATGAGGAGGAGGTGAAAGGAGTAGCTGGAGGCAAATGGGTAAGAATACGAACAGAAAGTTGGAAATAGACCTCAAAGCAGCTCGGGAATGAGCAGGGAGTATAGTTAAAAGCCCACCACCACATCCGATCCTAGTGGGTAGCGGATGAGGGTGACATAATACTATAAAGACTTAAAGAGAGATATGTATTCACAAGCGGTCTGGGCTGCGGTGACTGTTCAGAGGTAACTAAAAATAAAAGACGGACAGCTAAAAGATGAGTACAAATCTTGCGAGCTCCCAGTTCTCCTTTAAAGATAAGCGCAAGAAAGCACGAATAAAACCTGGAAGAGGCTAATGAGTGACTAAAAAATAAAATGGAAAAAGAAGCACAAGCTGGAGATGGTTCACAAGTAACAATTATGACTCAGAGGAAATCGCAACTTTAAATAGAAACCTGCTTCCAAGATACGAGACTTGAAAGGAACTGTAAAGAGAGGAAGCACCCCAATACAGAACATTATAAGGAAATAGTGGGATAAAAACATATGGAAAGAGAGGGGGAAAAAAAGCTAACTGTGATCAGTGGCTGAAAAAATCTGGTGACGAAATGCTACCTGGAGTGATGGAAGCAAAGGATAATAAAACAAGCCCTCACCCAAAGGAACAAGCACTGACTGAGCACCGTGATGGCCTGAGGCAGTTACAGGAAATAAATGGTGTCCCTGAAAACAAAGAACAAGAAAGTGCGAGTAGCAGAGACGCAACGGCGGGCAGCAACATGAAAAAGTGGTAGGTGGAATGAAGCACTGGCTGCGTGGCCGGGCCGCAAATAACAAAATAAAAACGCGAGAAAAACAAGCTCTGGCATTGGGTGGAGGGGGCGGGGGAGCGGCTTCCTTTGAAGTCTGATTGGGGGGGCGGCTTTCTTGAAGTCTGATGCCGAGGCATGGTGTGGGATGTGGCTTGCGATGTGCACGCGCTGGCTCACATGAACTGTACCGAATCTGCAGTTTGGGGGGACTTCTTGAAAGCTTTACTATAATCTTGACAACCATCCCTACGGGATGGATTAGATGAGACCTAAAGATTAGTGGAACTTACCAGTGGAAAATATGCTGTTGAAATGAGGCAGACACTTACAATATGACACACATATGGCCAATGTTTTATTTGGTGTTCTTGCACTTAAAGGCACCATACCACCATGTGATATGTAATGGAGATTGCCATCTGTAATCTTAGATGCAACACAATACATTCACACACAATCCAAATTATCTGATACTGATATTTTGAGGTTCGTATGTTAGGACATTTTTTGCAGATCACATTGGCAACAGCTGAGTTGGGCACAAACAGGACATTGAGGTTTAGTGAGACTTTGTAAAGTGTAATTTAATAGACCACACTCCACTAAGTATTTCTGTCACACCTTCAGTAAGTAAGTTCTGCAGACCATCTCCGCCCAGGGCATGAGCTGTATTGGGGGCCTGGGAGAACCACCGCCAGTCTTGTTGGCCTCCAGGTGATGCTTGAAGGCCAGGGAATGCACCCTCCCTTAAAGGTTGTTCCATCTCTTTTTTAATTTTATTTTGTGTATGCAGGTGTTTACTTCAGCATTCACTCTGTTGACTATTCTGACCCACATTTGCCTTTTCAATGATAGGGGTGTATTTTGGACTTGGGCTCCAAACAATCGTGGTTCTACACTTCGGATTTCATCCACCATGACTGACAATTTTCCCTCAGTAAAACAGGAATTTTTGTGGCCTGCCATTCTGCAAAGGAATATGAAGAAAAAAAAAAACATAAATGAGCACAGGGAATTACATGAAAAAAGATAAAGGGCAAGAAACAGGGAAAAGTAACAAAATATTCTCACTTAACTGGCAAAGATTCTGGTAGCAAATGTTGTGGTGCGGTGGAATGACAGAGGATGATGGCCTGAAATCGGGTGTGTTTTATAGTGTAGAATGCAGATGTTTCACTTGGTCAATGAAAATCAGGTGTGCTCTACTAGCATCCATCCAATGGCCACAGCGATGGTGCATTGTTGAGCGCATACAGTGACGGACTCCCTCCATCAGAGAGCCTCCACTAGGAGTCCGCCAGCACAGCTGTGAAATATAAATCTACTCGGCAGGAACCCACTGCCCTGGCGGTGACGGATTACTATTTGCCAGCATTGGAGTCTGTTACGTCAGCAGCAGTGTGCTACGTCCGTGTCGGGAAATACTCTGTTGAGACAGACAGCGAGTTAGGCAGCAAGCATCTAACTATGGTGGGAGAAGGACCATGGACTTGGTGGAGTACTTGAGACCTCTACCACAGCGAGATGATGGTAAGACTGTTAAGATTTAAATCAGGCCCAAAGTCTTGATGATCTTGTTTAAAAATCAACAAATTATTATTTTTTCTAAAAGGTCATATGATTACCTATCAAACATCTTCTACTTCAGCTATACGACAGCAAAATAATGTATATAATGAAGGATAATTGTTTTCTATAAATGGAATTCTCTAGTTGGCAGCCCTTCCACTCAAATAGGACAAGACAAATGCTAAATGAATCTCAAAATATGGAAATGAAATTGGTTTACATACTAAAGAAACGTGCTATGATAATGGTAAAAAGACAAATATCTTGGGTCTCTACTAAATATTGCATGTGGTGTGAAAGGTGTTGTAGGTAGTACTTGAGACTACAGCTATGCATTAGCCTTGTGTTCTTTAATAGGAGGCATCACGCTCCAAGGATCAGTAGCCTTAGGTTCAGTAGGCAACAGTACCTGAATAGCATCTTTCTTAACGGGTGTTAATAAAAAAGTATTTCTTGTTTATTTTGTAAAATGTTATTTACAGACCTTGTCGAACTAACCTATTGTTATAGGTTAGCTAATACAGATAAAATGTGATACAATATACCATTAGAAGCCATTGCTTGGGCATGCAATGATAATGTGGGCTAGGCAATCTATGAAGATCCACACACCTTGCATTCCAGATCAAAATGGAATGAGAGTAGTTTCTACACTTCATTGAACCCACAGCCCATCTCACACTATTACTGCGTTGATCAGAAGTAGCCTCGGGGAAAGGAGACTGGGACAAGAAGAACATATCAGACACTGGATCTCATCACACTGTCTGCTTGCACAAGTGAGCTTGATCTGTACTGCATTACCAATTATATTTACAGAGAAGATAATACTTTTAGTATGGCTGTTGTATCGACAATGAAAGTGAAATTCTGATTTTATATATGCCATGCCTCCTGACATTCTTTATTCCCACTTTTTATTATGAAATAGAACACAATATTTTTTTCTAAGCAATAAACTGCAGTGGACAGGTTAAATGTTGCTAATGAGAACTAACTTCAAGGTTATGCAGTACCTTTCCCTGAATCTAAAGATATACAACGTAACAGATTTAAAACTGTAATCTGAAAAATATTCGATAATGACATGCAGTTCTCCTGAACCCTTGGTAATCATGTTCTTGTTGTTTTCAATATCTTCCTACCATTCTTGTCGCATGACACCAGTTATATGCCAACATGATTCCACTTTAGTTCTCTTATGAAAAAATATATTGCTGTTATCATTGAATTATAAACCAATGGGGTTCTCCTCCTGAGAATAATATAGTTCAACTAATTCACATTCCTAAAAGATTCCTCGTGGTGAAAAAACACAATGCAACACAGAGTTCATAATCCAAACAGCTGAGTTCTGCTGAAAATTCAACGAGGAAAATAGAGCTCTTAATCCTAGCAGATGACACATGGTGAACATAACAATGGGTATGCCCCTATATTCTGGTCAAGCATGGTACACAAATACTTCACTGATATCAATGATGTCTTTCATTGACTTCTCAGAATAACAGGTCACAAGAATTCTGACTTCCATCAACAGGTCCAAGCTGTTGCAGCTATGTTTCATGATGGCCTAGCAAGGATGCTATGGATCAAAAGCACTTGTGCTTTAGGCGCTCAACTTTCATTTTTTTTTATTTTTTTTTTATTTTTTACAATGCAGGATCGGATCATAGAGATTACAGATATATACAAGATGTTTGAGACTAGAGGACAACTTATGCTACTGAAAAATAAACCGTTCCCTTATATCATTCATTGCTTGCATTGACAAGATCAAGTCAAAATACCAGCGTCAAGTCACCTACATTAAATCCTACCAAGTCACAAGCAAATATATGACTGATCAATTTATATTAAATTGTCCTTAGATGATAATAAAGGAAAAAGGAAAAACAGAAAACAAAAAAAAGAACAGAAGCCATGTAGGTACACTAGATAGCTTAACCTCACACTCTTATATGTTCATATATGCCCTAACAGCGCCCCATATTGCCTGCCCCAGTGCCTTTAGGCGCTCAACTTTCATGATGGGTACCACCATTGAAAATGTTTGCGAGAGTCCTTTGGCTCTATGTGATATTTAATCCTTCTTGCCTTTACTTAGGTGTTTAACATAACACGCCCCTCTACAAAATTATGCTTTTATCTAGAAAATACTCACACTCTGTGCACCCCACCATCCTCTTCTTTTCCTCAAGGAATGCAAGCTATGAAACTTTGGAGTAGCATATCGCACTGCGACAGTGCATAAAGTTAAGTGCGGCCAACATTCAATGCGTCCCCATTTTGTAAGAAGTGAAAATCAAGTTCCAAGATGTTTGTCCACCGCTTTTAACGTTGCCATTAGTGGTGCAATTTTTCAAGCATTGGCAAATCCAACTGCAGCAGTGATGGGTGATTGACGGTTATGGGCAATGTCCAGAGCATAGGGTGAAAGGCAGATAAGGGAAGAGAGAAAGAGAGATAGGGAGAAAGATACTGGTGTGCAGAGGTGCTTTGTGTCATTGACAGAGAGAGGTTGAGAGTACAATACAAATGTAGTGGGGGCAGAGGATGGCTCAGGAGGCACAGGTGGGCAGACTGAGATGAACAGAAGAAATGGAGAAAGAAACAGAGAAGAAGTGAGAGAGAGACCAGAAGCTGCGGGGCATGCACTTCTATCTACTGCTAAAGCTCAAATGACACCGAAAAAATACAAATAGAAAAATAGTTCCCTGATGTCAGCGGTGAAAGGATACTCTCAATCAATCAGAAAACAGGGTTAAATGTTCTAGAGGTGGGACAAACATAAGAACAGGGAGGGAATCAATTGAATTGAGAATAGTGGACTGAAATAGACAAGCCAGCTATCTGATCAAGAGCAGATGGCAGAAACAATGTCGTTTCTGATTATATGTTAAACAATTATTGACAGTGCTAGCTGTAACAAACTGTTCGAACTGTCTATTGTGAGACTATAAAAAGGGTTTGTGCTACTGATCTGAACATTAAAGTTCAGTTGCCCACATAGCCATAACCAGTTATCTACTGGGTTATGCATCCACCTGCTCAGTGAACACAGTTTAAAGGCAAAGGTGTGCGGTTTTGTTAACTGTAACAAAGCTTTCAGGAATTAACCCACAATCTATTAGCATGAATATAGGCTATGGTTCAAAAATGTATTTATTTATTTATCTGTTTATATAGCGCTAGAATCGACTCCGAAGGGGTATCTCTGCGCTTAAATGGACTTAAGAAGAAGGCAGTGGTTCTTTAGCAAAATTAGACAGAACAAGAACGTTTTTAACAATTTTCTGAATGTAAGATGTACAGGACACTGTCTGAGGGAAAGCGGGAGGTCATTCCATAGGCGAGGGCCCAGATGGGAAAAGGCTTTCCCACCGAGCCTAGCTTTTTTTACCGAGGGTACTTCCAGAAAGTGTTTACTGCTAGAGCGGAGAGCTCTAGATGGAACATAAGGCACAAATTTATCTGCAGGGTATAAAGGGCCTAAAATGTGTAGTGCTTTATGAATTGTACAACAGGTTTTAAACGTGATTCGCTGGCGAATCGGAAGCCAATGGAGCTTTACAAGAAGGGAATGGGAAGAGGTCCTCAGAGGAGCGTTCAGGACCAGCCGTGCTGCTGTATTTTGAACTACCTGCAGTCTGTTTAATGAGCTTTCATTGGCTGATATCAACAGGCCATTACAATAGTCCAGGCGACTTAGTACTAATGCTTGGACCAGGGTTCTGCAGGTAGAATCAGGAAGCAGAGGAAAGGCTTGACGCAGTAAACCTATTACATGGAAACATGAGCTGATTGTTCTTTTAGGTTAAGCGACCGGTCCAGACGGATACCAAGATTTTTTAAAATGAGTTTGGGAACAGGATGGAGACCCAACTCAGATGGCCACCAGTCAGGGTTCCATAACAGGGGGGCTTCTCCAAAGAGCATTATCTCTGTCTTCTCCACATTACACTGCAGAAAGTTATCTACCATCCAATGGGATATAGCTCTCATCCCATTTGAGAAGGCAGACTGAACTGCAGCTGTGAGTTTGTCGAATGGGAAGAGAAGCTGTGTGTCGTCGGCATATGATACGGGGATAAACCCATATTTCCTCAGGAGGTTGGCCAAGGGAGCAATATAGATGTTAAACAAGGTAGGGCTCAAACATGAGCCCTGCTGTACTCTCTTGGTCAATTCCAGAGGGGCCGAACTAAACGCACCCAGGTTAACGCTCTGAAACCGATCCCACAAAAAGCTCCTCATCCAACCCCGAGCCAAATCTCTTAACCCCGCCTCTTCCATTCTTCTGAGCAAGATACTATGGGATATTGTGTTGAACGCTGCAGATAGGTCCAACAGCACCAGAATCATAGAGTTGCCCTTATCAAGGGACTTTCTAATAATGTCTGTAACAGCCAGTAAATGGATTAAAAACCATGCAATTTAACTGTCATAACTGTAACTCAATGGCAGTCAAAATGTGATCTAATTGCTAATGTTGGTTCATTTCTGTTGTGAAACCTTAGTAGATTTACTAAAATTAGCACTTTTGATATCTCAAAATACATATTGGAACTATCTTAAATGTAGATCCTTATGTGTGTAGTGTAGTGTAGTATTCCCTGTCAGCTGTGGTTTAAGTGCGACCCACCTGCAATGCCTGTGAGTGGCCATGTGTGGTGCATCGACTTAGTCCAAAAATTGCTGGAGTAGATTTAACCTGAATGAAAAAGAGGGAGTGAGAATAATTGTGACACCTATGGTCCATAATCCTCTTTTCTTCACTAGTATGGAAACCGTAGGTCATTTTTTAAAGATTCTTTTTGGTTTGTATATATAGCATGATTGAATGAAATGAAAGGGATATATAAAAAAGTCCCATACAGTGGAGTGTAAAGTCTGAATTAAATGGACAGAGGGATCCAATTCTGGTACTGAGAAAAGCCTATTGACCCCGAGGGTAAAGTGTTTTGGATGAAACATGTTGACCTGACGGTGCTGGAGATACCATTGCTCTCAAAATGAGTAACAACCTGTTTTAAACTTCGTCAAGGGGCCCTTCTAATAAACTAGTATTAGGGTACTGTAGAAAAGGTTAATCATCTTTTGGATCCCTAAAAAGTAACAACGAGTTCCCTTGGGTTCAAGTATGAGCCCCTGCAGATATTTAATTATTTATTTATTTGTCTTGTTTGAGCGCTCAAATCACCCCCGAAGGGGTATCGCCACGCTACGGAAGTGCTACAGAGTCAACGGAGGTTCACAGAAGAGTTTGGTTTTAAGAAACCTGCGGAATTGCAAATAGTTGGTGCATTCGCAGAGGTGTAAAGGAAGTTGATTCCAGTAGTATGGGCCAAATGATAGAAGGCTTTCCCACCTATTCAAGATTTCTTTACACATGGTACCATGAGGAGCGATTTAGAGCCAGATCGGAGTGTTCTGCAAGGCTGGTATCATATGAATCTGTCTGCGAGATAGCTGCCATGTAGTGCTTTGTGTACTATGCAGCAGAATTTAAAACGGATCTGCTTGTAGATGGGCAGCCAGTGTTGTCCAAGGAGAAGAGGCAAGGAGGTGGTCCTGGCAGGGGAATTGGAGCCTAGGTGGGCTGCGGTGTTTTGGACCACCTGTGGTCTTTTAAGAGAGAATTCATTAGCTGAGATCAAGAGGGCATTGCAATCGTCAAGACGACTTATTACTAGTGCCTGAAGTAGTGTTTTCCGGACTGTCATAGGGAGGAAAGGGAAAACCTTCCACAAAAGACTTAACGTGTGGAGACAAGAGCTCGTTGTGGTTGCGACTTGATCTTTCATAGTTAGTATCTGGTCTAGATGAACTCCTAAGTTTTTCACCACTGCTTTAGGGATTCTTTCAGGACCTAGGTTAGTGGGCCACCACTCTGGGGACCAGAGTAGGGGCGCCTCTCCGAAGAGCATAATTTCAGTTTTACTAGCATTTAGCTGAAGGAAGTTGTTCCTCATCCAGTCCGAGATGGCTGTCATACCTTCAGAGAAGGCTGACTGGGTATTGATGGAGTTTTTGTCAAAAGCCATTAGTAGCGGGGTATCATCAGCATATGAAATTGGGATGAAGCCCAGTTTCCTAAGTAGATCTGCAAGAGGAGCCACATCAATGTTAAACAGCGTGGGACTAAGGCAGGATCCCTGGGGCATACCTTTAGTCAACTCTGATGTTGGAGAGAGGAAAGAGCTGAGATTGACAGTTTGGGTACGATGGGTTAGAAAGTTTGACAGCTATTGGAAGGCAAGATTTTAGATTCCAACTTTTCTTAATCTAGTTAGTAGGATGGAATGGAATATTGTGTCAAACGCTGCTGACAGATCCAGCAGCACCAATAATGCTGCCTGTCCCTTATCCAGGGAGTGCCTGAGGTTATCTGTGACTGCAATAAGTGCTGACTCAGTACTAAATCTAGGACGAAAACCGGACTGCGAGGGGTCAAAGCCTCCAGTTACTTCCATATAGTCTAAGAGGTATTTATTAACATGTTTCTCCAAAGGTTTGCTCAGATATGGTAGCAAGGAGATAGGACAATAGTTTGATAAATCATCCAGAGGAGCATTAGGTTTCTTTCTAATAGGAATTACTTGGGCAGCCTTCCATTAGGAAGGTAATGTGCCCTGGATCAGGGATGAGTTGAGAGGGAGCAGATCATGGGTGCCAGCTGTTTGTGAAGTAGTGAGGATACCTTAGCAGGTAAGATATCCTGAGGGGAGCCTGATTTTACTGAGGACTATATGATGAAGCAGGCCATCAATATTTCTAGTAGATGGGAGTCCTTTAAAAAAATCTAGGATGTCCTTACAAAAGAGAGATAAAAGAACTATGGTCAATGGGTCTCCTCTCTTTTGATTATCTGGAGTAGATTCTAAGACTATTTGGGCTGTGGTAGTATTGGAATAAATGTGATAATAACTTATGATTTAAAACTGACAACCTCTGTGCAGTTGGATTTTTGTATTTCCACGTCCATACTTGTGTCACACTCATATGTTCTGGTACTTCATCCCACTTTGTAGAAGATGTTCCCATTTCCACTTGTCAGTGAATTTTTTGCTCCATTTCTTTTGTGATTTTATAAATGTAATTTTTTTCACTTTTTCTTGTTTCATGGCAAAACTCCCCAAAAAGATTATACTGAAATTCCATTGAAGTAAGGAGAGGGCAATGATTTAATTCTTCACTATTTGTCCTAAATATTTGCGTAGTAAAAACATAAATATTTAAATTATTTTGCAGTTGTTTTGGTAAGGTAATTTAACATTTGATTTCGGAATAGAAGGTTGCTAAAAAGGAATCCTTAGCATTTTATAATGAAAGAATCTTCATATGTTGTATATTTGTAAGTGCCACTCACTGTAACATGCAGTTCCTCTCCTCATTATCTTTCTGAAGCTCATTTCATTTCCTTCTGCAGAAGACAATCCTGTTAGTTGAAGAAAGAATTTGCCACAAAGACTCCCCATCAGTAGAATTCATTATTTTACCTTCTTATGACCAAAAAAGTTGAGGTGCAATGACAGAAATTCAAGGAGGAAAAAACAAATTTCTATGCATTAGTAAGAACTCTTGTAGAGAAAGAGTTTTCGTTGTGGAATGGTGTAAAAAAAGCATCACATTAAAAAAGTCTTTTAAAAGGTGGCAGAGGATGAACTGGTGCTGATTATGAAAATTAAACATTTACAATCTTTTCTGAAGATTTTCTGGATTGAAATGGATCAACATAGGTTGCCTTTTCAGACACTAGTATCTCAGGGCCTCAATTATGAGGCCCAACCAGCACTTTCAAAATATTTTATTTACTTCACTTTGTAATTACTTTTATTTTTACTTAAAAAATATATTTGTTAAAATGTAAAACTATACAAAAAAAATTGAGTTTACAAAAATAAATACAAAATATATGTGACATCTTTTTATTAAACTCAATTTAACAAAAGTCTTATACACTAAAGGTGTGAAATGTACTATTTATACTCCAGTCTAAACCAACTTGGGGGAGGTGTTGAACACTAAACGGATGATATTTACTATTTCTACACCATCCCCTCTTGTAGAGTCTATTCCTTGTCTGAGCCTGAAACAAAGCACCTAAGAGAGTACCTAGAACATTACGTAGACATCGGCTTCATTAGACCTTCCCACTCACCAGCGGCTTCGCCTCTTTTCTTCATTTATAAAGCTAATGGAGATTTGAGAACGTGTATTGATTACCTCATGCTCAACAAGAACACGGTAAGGAATCAATACCCTCTTCCACTCATCTCAGTATAGTTGGATCAGGTAAGAGAAGCAACTGTCTACACCAGACTGGATCTCAAGGGGTTTTTCACCTGGTTAGAATTTGCGAGGTAGATGAGTGGAAGAAAGCTTTTAAGACACGGTATGGGTTGTTTGAGTACTTAGTCATGCCTTTGGGCTTTGTAATGCCCCGGGAGCATTTCAGGTTTTTTTTGATGATGTGCTTAAGGACTTTGTAGACAGGTTTGTGGTTGTTTATATAGACAAAATCTTTATTTATTCCAACAATCAGGAGATGCACATGAAGCATGTTATTCAGGTACTCCAAAGGCTTCAAGAACATAGGGGGCATATTATCAAGGGGGTTTATCTCCGCTTTTTTGGCTTTAAAAGCCAAGAAAGCGGAGATAAAATTATCTCCCTATTACCTAGCTGTCGCTAACACCAGTTAGCGACAGCTAGTAGGAGATAGCGACCATCTTGGGCCCCGTTTTGCATGTCAGTGATATTTATCACTAATGACATGCAAAGTGGGTGTGCCAAGATGTTAGCGACTGGAAACAGTCGCTAACATCGCTATCTCCTATTACCAACTTTTGGAGATATTCGCGCTAAGCGCGAATATCTCCAAAAGCTAACACCTGCCCCTGAGCAGTTCTTAGCCATGTTATCCAATGGTAGGTGGATAACATGGCTAAGAGCATTAGCTCTGTAATGCATGAATATCGCTGACTTTTCAGCGATATTCATGCATTTCGGCCGATTTTTATCACTTAGGAGATAAACCTTGATAATAGCAAGGTTCCTAAGCGATAAAAATCGCCGCAGCTCGGCGATAAAAATATCGCCGCTAAACCAACATAGCGATAATTATCGCTAGTTGTTGGTAATATGCCCCATAATTTGTTCTGTAAACTAAGCAAATGTATGTTTCATGTGGAGGAGGTGGAATTTTTGGGGGTTATATTGAACCCTTCGGTACTGAGCATTGCTGAGAGGAAAGTTGAAGCGGTATAAGAGTGGCCTGTACCGAAGAATGTGAGAGACTTGCAATGCTTCTTAGGTTTTGTTAATTATTATCATAGGTTTATCTCAAATTTTTCCCATCTGGTCTCTCCAATTATTCGCTTGCTAAGAAAGGGAATGCCTTTCTTATGGAGCACTGAGGCCATAGAGGCATTCACATATCTGAAAAAAGTCTTCACTAAGACCCCTATACTGAGACATTCTCAAACTGAGGCCCCGTTTACCGTGGAGGCCGATGCCTCGATGTGGCTGTGGGGCAGTGCTATCCCAGCGTGCCAAAGATACAGGACAGCTGCATCCGGTTGCCTTTCTATCCAGAAAACTGAACGCGGTTGAGCTCAACTATACTGTGGCAGAAAAGGAGCTGCTTGCCATAAAGAAGGCCTGACCGGAGCAGAGGCAGTATTTGTGGGGGGGGCATTATCCAGTCACTGTATACACAGACCAGCAGAATTTACAGTACATGAAAATGGCTAGACAACTCTTGCAAAGACAGATGCGTTGTATGTTATTCTTTGCGGAATATGATTTTGTAGTTACTTTTCATCCTGGGTCAGAAAACAGAGAGGAAGACACGCTGTCGCGTCAAACCGAAGTCCCCGGTCCCTGACAAGGTATCACAGAAGCGATTGTTAGTCCTGGTAAGGTGATATGTGCTATAATTTTAGAACATTTTCTGGAAGAAATCGCAAAACATAGATCCCTGGCCTGGTGGCAAAGATGGGCTAATCAGAATATCCATCGCACTCTCAAACATGGGTTACCATTGTATAAAAACAAACTGTATTTGGCAGCACAGGAACTTCGGCTAAAAGCATTCAATTGGTGTCACGACTCAGTCATTGCAGGCCATCCAGGTTGCACTAAAACCTTACAGCTAGTTCAAAGACAGTTCTGGTGGGAAGGCCTGACTAACGATGTAAAACAGTGGGTGCACCCACAGACGGATGGACAGATGGAGCGGTTGAATCAGACAGTCAAGAAATACCTCCGTTGTTATTCCAGGGAAGCAACAGATTCATGTGTATCATCACTATGGTTGGCTGAATTGTCATACAACAACTCGTGGCACAGCACCTTCAAGGAAACGCTCTTCAGAGCCAACAATGGATTCCATGCTAAGGTATTACCGCTGGCAATTCCTAGTGATGTGGTTAATCAACCTACGGTGATGCCGCATCTCAAAAGGCTGCAAGCTTTGCATAAGAAAATCCAGGCCAATCTGGAGCTGGCCAAACAGTCCTATAAGGAATGGGAAGACAGGCATAGGCAGGATGGACCAAGCTATCAGCTGGGTGTTCTTGTATGGTTGTCCACGAAGAACATTCGTTTCAATGTTCACACTAAATTCCATCCCAGATTCATCGGCCCTCAAACTGTGCTGCACAGAATCAACCCTGTAGCCTTTAAGCTTAAGGTACCCGCCTCGCTTCGGATCCATTCTGTGTTCCACGTTAGTTTGCTGAAACCGGCAGTGGGTTCCCAACGTCAAGCTGTTCCCCCTGTGCTCCAGGTCGGCCAGTTGGAATACAAGGCGCGCAGGGTGTTGGACACGAGGTACTGTAGAGGAAAGCTGTGGTACCTCATTTCCTGGAAGGGGTACACCTCGGAGGATGATTCCTGGGAACCATGCAATAATGTACACGCTCCTTGTGCAGTTGGCTGCTTTCACGCCTGCTGTCCTGGCAAGTCTGGTCCTAGGAGGCGCATGGGAGGAGGGCGTACTGTCAGGGTCAGACCCCATTTGCGCCAACCGTACAAGCTGTCTGGAGAAGAATGCTGCCTGAACTACAATTCCCAGAAATCCTCCAGAGGGATGGGCCTCTTGTTATTTGAGCACACTCGCACATCAGTCAGCATGCGTAATTCTTCTGTTTGAGGACTGTTACATTGTGCGGCTGCATGGTGCTGTTTGTCTCCGTGTGGAAGTGCGGAGCGGCTTGAGTGAAGCTGAGGAAGCAAGTGGTTTCCTGCTGTGGCTCGCAGGAAGAGCCAGTGTGATCATGTCCTGACTCACGGTTATTATTAGAAACCAGAGTTAGTAGAAATCTCGGCGGCCGCAAATAAGGATGCATCCTTGTGGGGAGAGGCATCTTTGGTTTCGGTGGCAGCGCTGTTTCAATCTAGACAAGGAGGGTTCGGCACCGGCTGAGGTCTTGGAAATGCTCGGGCTCGAGTGGCTTGTTCTTCGAGGAAGACTCTGGCAGAGAAATGGTACAGTCCTATGAAGTGACCCGTGGAAGTACTTTCTGTTTGACGGCAATTGTATTTCTATTGCCTAAGGGTTTGGACATACAGGGTTTGATTCAAGACTTCGTTGTGTTGCTGTTAATTTGGGTTAAACCAAGGAGTCTATTGGTTTTCCCGTTGACTTAAGTTGAAGTGCCTAGAAATCTTCAACAACGTTTTTATGGTGGCATTTCTATATGTTCTCTGCTTAAAGCTATCAAGGTATATGTTTTCCCTATTGGAGCAAGGATTATAGAGACTGCTTTTTGCTCCTCAGACCATTTGTGTGTGAAGAGACTCTTCCCGCATTTCTTTTTTTTTTTTTTTTGTATTTGGTTGTGAAGCATTGATTGGGAAAAGGGTCTGTATGGGTTAGGAAATATTTTGAAATTAGTGTATTTTTTAATTAATTTATACATTTTCTTTATGTTTTAAAATAATTATTGTTTTTTTTTAGCAGGCGATGTTGGGTTATTCAGGGATGAGAGTGGGAAGTTTAAAAACAAAATTATATATTGAAATTCAAAATTTCAAATTCATTATTTGCAAGATATATATGTTTTGTTGTGTATTTTATTTTAATAATCTCTATGGATTATTTTAAATCAACTAGGATGTATTTTAATGATTTCATTTAATTTTTTAGGTTTAATTTTTTGAAAATATATATCTTATTTCAATATTTGTGTTAAGTATTATTAGGATGTTCAAATAAAACATATTACATAATTTTTATGAATTTGAAATACTTGTAAAATAAATAAAACATATAAAAAATATTTTGAACATTTTAAACATTTGCATTTATATATGTTAAAATTTAAAAGTAAGATTTTTTTAATAAAAGTTTTATTGACAAATTTGTTATTTGAAATCTTTGTCATTGTATTTTTCAAAGTATATGAATGACATGAAATATTTATAAAAAAATATTGAGTTATTTGTTTAAGCTGGAGTGGTAATAGTAAATATAACCCCTTTATTGTCCAACAATTTCCCCAAATTCATTTAGATTGGAGTTGAAATAGTAAAGAAGAAGAAGTGTGGCTCAGGGGTTAGAGGCGGCAGACCCGGAAGCTGAGATCGGCCCTGGACCAGGGTTCAATTCCCCGCCTCGGCGGGTCTTGGGCTCAAAAAAAATTCCATGGACTCGATAATTCTCGCTCCGGTGCCTTCTCGACTCACGGGTTCACACTCTGCGACTCTGGGCAATAGCTTGCTTAATCGCCACAACGGCCCCTTGCGGCGGGATGCCTGGCTTTCACCTTGTGGATACCCTGCCGGGGTTATCTCACAGGGGAATACCAGGACGGGTTCCCTAAGCAAGCGCCGGGAAACCCTTTGTGGGTAGCTGTGCGCTATATAAGCTCAAATACATTTACATTTACATACATACAAATATCACTTTTTAGTGTCCAACACTTTCTCCAAGTTGGTTTAGGTTGGAGTTGGAATTGTAAATGTTACCGCTCTAGTGTCCAACACTTTCCTCAAGTTGTTTAGATTGAAGTGGGAATAGTAAATGTCACTGTTTATTGTGCACACTTTACCCAAGTTGGATTAGTTTGGAGTGTACATTGTAAATGTCGCCCTTTCATTATCTAACACCTTTCTCAATTTGGTTTAGGTTGGAGTAGGAATAGTAAATATCATCCGTTTAGTGTTCAACACCTTCCCCAAGTTGGTTTAGATTGGAGCATAAATAGTAAATGTCACACCTTTAGTGTATAAGACGTATGTTAAATTGAGTTTAATAAAAAGATGTCACACATATTTTTTATTTATTTTTGTAAATTCAAAATTTTTTGTATAGTTTTACATTTTAACAATTATGTTTTTAAAGTAAAAATAAAAGTAATTACAAAGTGAAGTAAATAAAATATTGTTCATTTTGAACTGTAAAAAAACAGAAGTTCTGGGGGAGGGGTGTCCAAGATATCGCCCCAGTAATAGTATTTCCACAGAACTCTGCTGCTCGTTTCTCTATTGGTGATGGATGAGCATTGTCCCAGCTCCCTTTCTTGCTTTTCCACTATCTGGGAGAGCACCAAGTGCATGGCCGTCTGGCACATTGGCCTGTGGGTACTACAGCACCGGTGATGGCGGACTGCGGTGGCCCACGGGCCAGGAGTGCACAACTCTAAGTTGGCAGCAATTGTGGAGTTCTACGTGGGCTAGAGCATGTGGCTGCAACAAGCTGAGATGATACTTTGATGATCGTTTCCATCCAACTGAAGAATAACCAGTACTGGAGCCAGGTTGCCCTGCTAATTGACATCCCGGCAGGTAGGAACTAACGGCCTGCCCACTATGGGCCCTGATTTGGGAAGCCGAGGGCATAGTGTGTGAGTGACCTCGCTGCATGGGAGAGCCTGGTACTGCTGGTAGCGGGCGATGCCCTTTTGCATGAACACTCAGGGAGGCTTAAGGCTCCAACTCTGATTGCATCAGGGACAACGTGCTGCCTAGCTGGCTCCACTGGTGACTGGTGCTGCCGGGGCACGGCAGGATTGTGACAGGCCATAAGACCAAATACAGAGGAGGTGAGAGGGGAAACACTGGGACTGGACTTCATACCTCAAAATTCCAGAGCAACTGTAGGGTCATATTCTGGGGTATTTGAGGGGTTGCTGGGAAAACTTGAGAGCGCTGCCTTAAGACACTTGCCTGACCATGTCCCCAATCTGGTAGCTCCCTACCACCTGGAGGCCTGCCTGCATGCTGTGGTTGTGGGTCACTGTCTATTTGCGAAGCTTCCCGCAGCATGGGAGCAAACAGCCAGCCACTAAACTGGTGTGTGGAGTTTGTATCGTAGAAAGCCATGCTGGTTAGACTCTAGTGATTGCTGCCACACCACATGCTAGAGTCTCCCAGTTGCTGGTGATGCACTTACCCCATCCTTTCCTGCCGTTATCCCCATTTCGATATGATGGAGTCTGCAGGGGAATAACACACTTAACAGAATAAGCCAGACTTGGGATCCCACCCTCCCAGTTTCATATCTACCGACCTCCTGCAGCTACGTGAAGCAAACATGGCTGCTCACTGCAGCAACAAAATGGATAACTCCATTAAGGACATGCTCACTAAACCCCCTCTAAAAAGTCAGATCAACACAGGGACACCTCCCCACCAGAGCCCTCCTATGCAGATGGTTCCACCACTGACTGTGGGCGAGGAATCACCACTGCCACCCTCTGGGTCACCCATGCCACCCTCTGGTTCACCACTGCCACCCTCTGGTTCACCCCTGCCACCATCTGGTTCATCACTGCCACCCTCTGGTTCACCCCTGCCACCCTCTGGTTCAGCACTGCCACCCTCTGGTTCAGCACTGTCACCCTCTGGTTCACCCCTGCCACCCTCGGGTTCATCACTGTCACCCTCTGGTTCATCACTGCCACCCTCTGGTTCACCACTCCCACCCTCTACCGAGACCTTTTGTGACGCAGCGGCAGCACAAAAGATGCGCCATGGTGCTGGGTATCAACAACGTGGCGCATCTGAGAGATGCGTCACGTTGTAAAGCCCTGCGCCATCAGGAGGCGTTCCGGCGCAGGGGAGGGCGTTCCTGCGCAGGAACGCCTCCTAAAAGTGGCTGAGTGAAATCTACAAGAATTCACTCCGTCACTTTTAGGCCAATGCTGCGTCAAAACCCTGCGCCTGCTTGAAGCAGGTGCAAGACTTGATGCAGCATTGGGGAGATAGGGCCCCCCAGAGCATTGCTGGAGCTGCGTCGCAAGCTCGACGTAGCTCCAGCAATGCGCTGCTTTTACGGCACAGATGCGTGACGCATCTGTGCCGTTTTTGCCATATGGTGCGCAGCACAGTGAAGCAAACATGGCTGCTCACTGCAGCAACAAAATGGATAACTCCATTAAGAACATGCTCACTAAACCCCCCTCTAGACATTGGAGAACTGGACCAGAGAGTCAACACTCTTAAACATGCCAGTGACTCGCTTGAAAAGGAAATTTATGCCCATAGCCTTGAGCTACAAGAACTTACAGACAGGAACACTGAGCTGCGCTATCAGCTGAAGACCTTGAAATGGATCTCTGCACTCCAATATTAGGATTAAAGTAGTTGCTCACCAAGCAGACTCAAGATAATTAGAGGACTATGTTATTAGGATATTCCGCCATGTGGCACTGGATCTTGTGGAGCAGGACTTTGTATTGGTTCGCACCCGCAGAGCAGGCCACCCTGCCAAGTTTCCTGTCTGACTTGTCTCCACTATTTTAGGCAAAAAGAAGCTATTATGGCAGCTGTTCAGGATCGAAATGTCGTTGACTTTGAAGCATAAGGGATTTGATACAGGTAGGTGCACCTCTTTTGCCTTACATTTGTATGGAAAACCGAGACAGAATGTGTGCACTCTGGAGGCAACCATTGCACTCTTAGATATGAACAAATTACAGAATGCTGACACTGCCCAGCCCCTCTCACTCCCCATGTGGTACACAGTGCCCCACTCGCCCGTGGACAAAGCACTGAAGCAAACCTACAGTAATGGAAAGTCACAAGGAGAGGGCAGCCCTCCTGTGCCAACTACGGCACCAGGAAATCACGTCTAAGCCAGACAGCGATTAAAAGACGGATCCCTTTCATGCATCGGCCCCATGGCTCCTGCTCTGCTACACACAGACATGGATGCTTTTCTGCTTCATTATGACATAAGCCCGGAAACCGCCTCCTCCAGACAGGCTTATATTATTCTTAGCGGTGGAGCTCTGCACATACCTCGAAGGAAACACAGAAGCATTCCTGTCAGCCATAACATCAAACCCATCTAAACCTGCTATTGTGATCCCAGGAGGGGAAAACTTCCGTTCTGTTGTTTGTTGTTCTCTGTTCTAGCCCAGCACCTCACATCCAAACTTGCCGGCACATGCTTACGACATGCCATTTGAACAACTGAAGGCACAGCTGCTACACTTTACGTGCATCTGCCCCCCACATGCTTGTACTGGCTTGGCGAATGGTTAAAATAATGAGCTATAATGTTAGGGGCCTTAACACACCGGTGAAGTGCCTGGCACTCCTATCCATGCTAATGGAATCCAAGTGCAATATCTATCTTATTCAAGAAATACACCTCCTTAAAGCAGATTGGAGGTGCTTGTGATCCCGGCGGTTTGGTCACCAGTTTTTCTCTTTCTGCATGGGGAAGAGAGCGAGGGCAGCGGTATTGTTGGCCACGCACTTCCTGGCGAAAGTTATTCAATCACTAGCAGAAATGCCCGGTAGGCTCCTCTCCTGGTACATTGACATGAAGACTTATACTGGCTAACATATATGCCGCAAATGAATACAAACAGACCTTCATCCTTGATGCTGGGCAATGGCGGATAACTACCACTGATGCTGACGTCTTTATCGTGGGTGAATATAACCTGGTACTTGACGCCAATCTAGATAGGACAATCCAAAGGATATAAGAGGTGGGGGCTTTTAAATTACTGGGCCACCAAAGGCTAGCAGGCTATGGGCTCAAAGCTGTATGGTGCACGTTACATCCAACTGTGAGGTATGATACCTTCTTCTCAATGACCCATCAGATATGCGCCAGGATAGATTGCATACTTACATTCCACACCTCTCTGCAGCCAACACAACAGTGGATATACATGTGTCCGCTCTTTCAGATCATTCCCTTGTCTGCATCACACTTCACTTGCCAGGCTTCAGACCTCAACACCCCACTTGGGGCCCGATGTAGGTGGCAAATACTGGTCGGAAACGGCCGAATTCGGCCGTTTCCGACCGGTATTTGGCATCTTGAGATGTAGGGGGCCAGATTTTACAGATTCTGTAAATTTACCGAATCAGTAAATTTACAGAATCTGTAAAATACCGAATCGGTATTTTTACCGATTCGGTAATTCCCAGATGTAGGTGGGACTCTTCTGAGTCCCAACGGCCCTACAAATTCGGTATTTTACCACCCAATCCAATTGGGTGTTAAAATACCGAATTCAGGTGTGCGTGCACATGTGTGCATGCACACCTAGCCATGTGACAGACAGACATGCCCTTAGGGCATGTCTGTGTGCCACATGGCGCACATGCCTATTTTTGGGGTGCCAGAGGGTATCAAAGTGACACCCCCTGCACCCTTGCAAAATTCGGTATTTACCGATTCTGTAATTACAGAATCGGTATTGCCCATTGATTCCTATGGGCTTTAAGGCCCATAGGAATCAATGGGCAATACCGATTCGGTATTTACAGATTCAGTAAATACCGAATCTTAACGATTCGGTATTTACAGAATCTGTAATACCTACATCTCCCCCCTTCATATTTACCGACTCTTAAATACCGAATCGGTAAAATTCGGTATTTAAGAGTCGGTAAATATGAATTACCTACATCTGGCCCTTGGTGCCTGAATCATAAACTCTTGACAAAGACACTCCTCAATCAATCAATGTCTTGTATAGTGCTGCTACTCACCCTTGAGGGTCTCAATGTGTGGGGGGCTTCTGGTCTTACAGGTTGGAGGATCATTCGAACAGCCAGGTCTTGAGATCCTCCCTGAATTGGAACAGCGACGTGGATTACCTGAGGTGGAGGGTCAGGGTGTTCCAGGTCTTGGAGGTGAGGTAGGAAAATTACCGTCTTCTGGTTCTGGTCTTGTGGATACCTGGGATGGAGGCAAGGGCAAGATGGGAGGATCAGAGTTGTCTGGCGGGTATGTGGAATGTGAGGATGTAGTTCAGATATGTTGGTCCTTCGTTGTGTAGAGTTTTGTAGGCATGAGTGAGGAGCTTAATAGTGATTCTCTTGTTGACTGGGAGCCAGTGGAGTTGTCAGAGGTGTTACACGATGTGGCTGCAGTGGGGGATGTTGAGAACCAGTCTGGCTGCAATGTTTTGGACATTCTGTAGTTTCTTGAGCTGTTTCTGGGTGAATCTTGTGTAGAGTGTGTTGCTGTAGTCAAGTCTGCTGGTGATGAGTGCATGGGTGACTGTCTTTCTGGATTCTGTGGTGATCCATCTGAATGTCTTTCAAAGAAGGCAGAGCATGTGAAAGCAGGCTGAGAAAACTGTGTTGATTTGGCAGTTCATAGTGAGCGATGAGTCCACTACGATGCTGAGGTTGCGTGCGTAGTCCGTCGGGGTCTGGGGAGATTCCAGAGTGGCTGGACACCAGGAGTTGTCCCAAGCTGAAGGGGTGGGTCCCAGAATGAGTCCTTAGGTCTTGTAGAAGTTCAGCTTAAGGCAGCTGTCATTCATCCAGGTAGCAACGGCCTTCACTCCACTGTGGAAGTTGGTTCTGGCTGTTGTGGGTTCATTTTGGGTTCAGTGTTGTTGGTATAGGAGACAATGTTGAGTCTGTGGCTTCTGACGATGGCTGCGAGGGGGGCCTTGTAGATGTTGAAAAGGTTGGGGCTCAGGAAGGAACCTGGGACACTCCACAGCTGATCTCTATGGGTTCTCAGAGGAACAGTGATAATCTGACTTGTTGGGTCTGGCCAGTGATGAAGGAGTGGATCCAGTCCAGAGCCTTGTCACAGATGCCGGTGTTGTGGAGTCTTGTGATTAGGGTGGGAGATGGTATCGAAGGCAGCCAAGATTCGGGCTGCAGTCTCGCCCCGGTCAAGGATGGAGCAGATGTCATCAGTAGCAGCGAGTAGTGCAGTCTCTATGCTAAGGTTGATTCAGAATCCGGATTGGGAGGCAACCAGGATGAGGTTCACTTCAATGAACTTGCAAAGTTGGGCCATGATGGTGTTCTCAGTGACCTTGGATGTGAAGGGGAGGATGGAGAAATGGTCTGACATTCTTGAGCTCTGTCGGGACTGAGGACGGCCTCTTCAGCAGGGTGTTGATCTTGGCGTGTTTCCAGTCATCAGGGAAGGTGGTGGTTTCGATGGAGCACTTGATGGTGCGGCGAAGCTGGGGGGTAATGGCAGTGGCAGCTCTATGGAAGATGTGGTACGGGCAAGGATCTGTCAGGGCTCCTGAGTGGATGCACTTCATGGTCTTCATGGTGTCCTCTGTTGTGAGTAGGGTCCAGCAGAGGGCTGGTAATGCATACATATATATATATATACCCACACAGTACTTCTTCATCTCCTCACCCTGTTTCGGGGTGTCACGCTTTGCCAACAGAGCTGAGCTGGCACAGTGCGACACCCCTCACACACACATACATTTTTTTTCTGAATTAATTTTATTTCTTATTTCTTATGGGGAGTTAGTGTTAGAGCCTGCCTGTATTGATTTGTTGATTTCTATGAGAATGTGGGCCTCATTCAGAAAGGCAAACTTACACTTTGGTGTAAGCTTACTATATCAAAAGTTTTCTATAGTCTTACTATATCAAAAGGTACTTGATGTACACCCATTCTGAGCTGGAGTACTTGAAGCCTTTTTGTCACTAATGCGGCTTAACAAGAATTATTTTGTGGACGTAATTGACTTACCCTCACGTGAGTGTGGCCCCATGCGGGGAAACTCTCAATTCTGCACCCCAAAAATATTACCTCAAATACTCGCCCACTGGTTGCTAAATAGAGACAGTGTTAAACCTCAATTTAATGAGGCAATGTGTCCACAAGATAAGGCATCTCGCAACAATATCAAATACAGTCAACTAGGAAAGGACCCAGGCAATATTTGAGTTCTAGATCAGAAATGAAATGTTAAAATTCAAAAGGTACAGTAAAGAGATCATAAAGACAAAACAAAAAGTAAATTCCATGAAGGCTCTAGGAAAGGAAATTAGAAACTAATGCACATATCAAAGAAAAATATTAAGGGGGCCATTATGATGTTGGGCGATCAACCCCACATGTTTCCCCAACCGCCAGCCTTTTACCCCTGCCCTATTAGAATTGCGGGGGTCACAGCTATGGACGGAAAGACCATCCGCCACTTTACCGCAGGCAGGCAATTGTTACGATTGCCTGCCATGCAGTCCTGGCCCATAATATGGTGGCGGTGCCTAGCAGGCACCGCCTGCCATATTATGATATGTGCGGATTTGTGCATTTCCATGGCAGTGATGCCACCATGGAAAGGTATGTGGTCTTTGGTGATGATGGCCCGTTGCGGGCCTCCAGGTTGTTTGGGGATGGGGGTGCACATGGGGGGGACCTATAGTGCCCTCCTACATTTGCATGCACAAGGTGGCAGGCACCGCGTGGTGCCTGTCACGTTGTGCATGCAAATGCACAACATGCATTTTTTTACATTGCAGTGGGTGCTGCTTACAGCACCGCCCGCCGCAATGTAAAAAATGTGGGATGGGACCGCCATGGTGGTGGTCGCATCCTGATTGGCATGGCAGGACCGTCGCACCTATGGCGGGCGCTCCCATTTGCCGTTGCGGTGGCAGGCGGACTTTGTCCGTCTGCCATCGTAATGATGTCCTGAGTGCCAATTGAGCAGAAAATTGATAGAGAAACCAACAGCATTGTTAGTGGTATCGGAAAAGAATCTGTCTCACCTCAAAAATTAAGGGTTTAAATACACAATTTTCACACACAAATTTATTAAAACTGCAAAATCATTGCTTTATGATCAAAAGTGTTACATTCTCAGCAAGTCAGAGCTCAGTTTTATTAAACGTCATAATGCCTTAGCTCCTAAGCACCATCCCACTATATGAATATTGATTTTGCCTGCACTATGCAAATGTTATCCAGAGATGGCAGGACAACTTAGTTACATTAACAACACCAAACTAATATGAATGAATAGGGTCCATTGAGCTAAAGGAAGATCTTGGAAATGTTAAATTATTATGACCAAACTGGAAAGATTTTCACAGAGAGCAAGAAAAACATTGATGAAAATTAACAGCCATGTCTCTGCTTGACTGCAGGCTGCAGAAATGATGTACAGTGAAATGTACAGGGAGAAGAAATCTATTTTGAAAAAGATGGCAACCCGGCCTAAATTGAGGCCTAGTTAACACGTGGTAGGAAAACACACTTCTACAAGACATAGGAATTTCATTTCAAATGTAAACAGCACTACATCAGTATAAATGTACAATCAAAAATAATTCCACATTCTCACCGTTGTTAATGATGCACAAAAACATAAATGCACAAGAAACTCTAAAAAGTGCAAGTTTTGTATAAGCTGTTCTTTTCTATACTGTCCTTACATTTCCCTTAACACCACCTTATCAGGACTCAGTCTGGGACACAGGCATGTGTCAGGGACTCTGGCAAGAACTGGATGCAGGGAAGACAAAGTAGGCAGAATATTGGGTACAAAGCTGCCCAATACCACACAGAAAGTCAGAGGAGAAGGAGCATCCAAGGGGGAAGCTCTGTATAAGGGAATAAGAGAGTTAAGGCTCAGAAAGGTCAGGCACTCAAGAAGCAATGTGGAATTCAGACTAATTACGCTCAGGACAGAAGTGTAAAACATATATGTATATATCACAATATTAACAATGACAGGAATAAGGGGTAAAGCACTAAGGAGCTCCACACAGTAGGACTGAAGCTCAGTAAGTTCCTCACTCACTATTGCTATTACAAATTTTAACTGTGAATACCCATATAATGGATATACATGCAAAGGCAGAGTCTGTGGAGCTGCTATCTATGGTGATATTATAAATATAACTCAGAGACAATACTCACAGTGAACAAGAAACATCACCTTGGTTGTCAGCTGTGCCCATGGATCCAGGCGATCAAACAGGAACACGCAAGGTGGTAACAGCAGGGGTGTAGAACTAAATAAACAGCCACAATAGACAAGGAGCTAGCATTATTGCTTAACAAGAAAGAAGGTAAAACAAAGGACACACTTGGCAGAAGGCAAAAAAGAAAACCCACAAGGATACTGGAAGCTAAGACTGCAGGAACAGGAAGAATGCAAGGTAGAAACTGGAACAAAGGAAAATGGGAAAAAATCAGGGACTGGATAAGTGTAAATACAGAAGGAAAGAGACTTCAACGGTGCACATAATAGTTCTGGTTCAGGAATCAAGGAAACAAGATGTAGCTAAGGTGTCTCAGGAGTCAAGGTAGCACTGAAGGCTGTGCTAGTTCAGTAACAAGGAACAAAGAAAGCTGCTGTTCAAGAATAGGAATCAAGGTAGCACTGCTAGTTCAGGAACAAGGATAGATATCGCCCAAGTATCAAGGAATAACTATACCTCGGGAACTCAGGAAAATAAGAATAGCGATAGCTCATGAACAAGGGTCGGTCTCACAGGAACACAGCTAAAATTACCAACACTGGACTGAAGGGAGCTGGAGCTTATGAGAGCACACAGTAATCACATGTATCAGGTGTGAGCAGGCTAGTGCTGAATACCTCCACCAATCCTTGGCCTGCAGGAGTGGAGAAGAAGCAGTGAGCAAGGGATTATAGGTAATGTAGTTTCAAGCATGAGCAGACTGGCTTCCATAAATCCCCGCATGGATTGGAAACGGATGGCAATTTCCAAATAGTGTCCAATGGCTGCAAGTCAGGATATGCATGCAGGGAAATGTCCAGAAGCTTATTAGAACACTGGAAAGTCTCACAATTCGGCTCCCTGGTAGAGGGCAGGGAGCACATTCGGACCCACCTATTCTCTTGTAAATATTTCCCATCTTCCTATCACTCCCCCCTGTCCTTCTTATATTTACTACGAAATCCTATACTTCTGTATGCAGAGCGCTCCAACACTGGGGTGGAGAACTCTGTACCAAAAGAATAGGAGAACTGCAGGTGGAGATCTCTGGCCATAGTTGTGAACTGCATTTTCTAGTACTTGAAGCTATTGTTCTAGAGTACTGCTTTACATACTCCAAAATGTATTTGTTGATTCAGGCCAATATTTAAGGCATTCTCTATTCTTGCTGCTCAACCCATATTGCCCTAAGTAGGGAGGCCTGTTACTTAAGCATTAGCCCACAAAAGGCGCGGTAGGCAGGCACGGCCAATCAAACTATATAATTTCATTTCCACACAAAATTCTTAACAACATTTGCACCAACTCTACTTTGGTACAATAAATGTGCATAACAAAGGAGTCACACATGATATCTGTGTGGCTTTCAGGTCCACTATGAAGCTGTTATTCTTGACACGGAAAACGATAAACAGAGATAAACGAAAAAGAGCACCAATATCGAAAATACAAAATAGGTTCTTTATTGGAAATAACCGGTGGCTCCAAACGCTGTAAAGCATTTAACAATTTAACAGCAAACAGTGAATCCTAGATTCAGAGCAAATACTTCCTAGCATCTCTAAACTGCATACCATTGAAACAGTTTGGGACTGGACGTCTCGGTACAGTTTAAAATCCTTTGATTGAGGGTGGTTTTGGGTTGGGTGTGTTTTTCTTTTATTTGTACTGTTGATCATAAAATTACAGAGTCAGTGTCTACTACGCACTGCCATGCCTACTCTAACGCTGCCGGCCTTGGGGTTGTAGGCATACAGCTGTGTGATCGGTCCAGATATACTCTCTGCACCCCTGTGGATGTAGACAGGAAGCTGTGTTCTTTTACCACAACTCTGTACCATTAAACAGATTGGTTCCATAAAATCCTTTGCTTGGAAACTGTAAGTAAAGGGTGTTCCAGTTGTTTTGGAGAATTAGGAACTTGCCTACTTTCCAATTATTTTTGAAAGATTCTGAAAACGTGGTTGTGGTTAAGCAATTGCTATTAATTATGTAATGCATCTACCCATATTGATATTACATATTAAATTATGATTTAGCACAGCTGACAGATTTATGTATTTTCCTGCCTCAAATTGGTCCGTGATCCAGCTCTGTACTCGCATACTTCTGTTTAATCTGTGTTTCATTGACGTTATGAGTCTGTTGTGCAGTGCAGCAGCAGATGAGCCTATTGCGGATGGAGTCTGATGTGCGTCTTCTGATTTGTCAATGATGCGTTCTCGCTGCGCGGACAGAAAATTGTGGGAAGCTAATGAAGCATTAACAATCTCTTCATGAGTCAAAATGCAACAAACTCTTCAAAATTTAAAGCAGTGGTCTTGGGGCCAAGACATCCACTAATAATGGATTCATAAATGAGCAAACATGCAGTTTGTTTATGCGTTTGCCTCTAATCTATCTCCACCTTATGACGTTCCCACCAGGGGCGGCTCTAGGCTCATGGTGTCCCTGGGCAGCGAGCGTAGGTAGTGGGCCCCGGAAGAGGGGGTCCGGGCAGGGCAGAGCGGGGAGGCCAGTGAAGAGGGGGGGGGTCAGGGTGTTTGGAAATGGAACAGAGCCGGAGGCCGCCAAATCGTTGCCAAGGGCCGCCACGCAAATATGTATCCATCCTCAAAAGATTATTATATTAAGGATATATATTGGCGTGGTGGCCCCTGGGGTTTGGTGGCCCTGTGCAGGTGCACAGCTTGCACATGCCTAAGGCCGCCCCTGTTCCCACAGTGTAAAGGCTAGTGTGTGGTGCTACGGCAATAATGTACGAGACACGGATAAGGGTCTGCATCATGATGGGCTTTTCTGGCGCAGTGAAGACCCGAACGCCTGTCTTTTAAACCTGCAGGGTCTGCATCATGATGGGCTTTTCTGGCGCAGTGAAGACCCGAGCGCCTGTCTTTTAAACCTGCAGGTGGGGCATTGTAAAATGCGGGAAACGGACGATTTCAAGTAAGTACCGAAAAAGAAAAAAAACGAATTTCGTTGTGCGCTGCATCTCCAGATGTGATGCAGCACACGCACCGATTTTTTTTTTTTGGTACATACCTGTAATCGTCCGTTTCCCGCATTTTAAAACCCCCCACCCTGCCCCTCCCTCGCCCCACGTCACCGCCCGGTGGCATGTCCTACACGGGCCGTGGCTGGGCAGGGTGTAGAGTGAATAACCATAACCAGCTATCTCTCTAAATTAGTTCTTTACAGCTGCATCCCTACACGTAAGAGCGGTAGGACCAGATGAAGGGGGATTTCGAGAGATGACGCTGAGGGAAAATTAAATAAATAATTAATTTTACCTCGTGGTCGTCTCCCGGAATTCCCCCCAACCCCACCTAGTCCCACCGCCCACCGCTCTTACTTGCACGGGCCGCGACTGGTGCTTTATTTTCAGATAGTACAGCTCGGAAACAGTGAGCAATGAGTACGTTTTTAGTTTTCCTTATCGCACTCTCTGAAAATTAAAGTGGCGAAAGGAAGCTAGAGGGGTCAGAATACTGTGCTGAGGAGGCCCCTGGTGCTTGCCCCCACCACCACAATCTGCGGGGGGTCCCATGTTAGACCACATAAAACAGGGACTGGGGACTGCACTGTGTCGAAAAAAATGAGACAATGAGGATATGGTCACAGGTGTTCTTTTAAAGTGGAAAGTGGCCATCATATGAACAGAAAACACACTGTTTAAGAGTGCCAGGCATAACCAGTGCTAAAATACAGAGTTACAAATTAGAATGCGAAGCATCGTGCTTCAAATAGATATTTTAGCATTGATTTATAATATCAGAATATGGTTAAAACCACATGATTTAATAAGCAATCTCATGGCTCCTTCGAGCAAGTTCTAATGAGGCTGGACTAGAGCAGCATGAAGCACGATATGCATAAAGTGCTCTCTTTCTGAAGTGGCATATGGAACAAAAAACAAAGGAGTGGAATACAGTCCGAGCATTCGTCAGTGACCAGACATTTGAAAGCATTCCACCCTTTCCCTTTGTGTTTTCGTCACAGATGACCTGTCAAATTGGTGCATTGATAATATTACAAAACAAATCTATTTTATTCTTATTGCTGAATTCACTGAGAAGATCCATTAAGCAAATGGGCCCCTCGTAGGTGATTTTTGCCGAGACCTTTTAAGTGATTTGCCTTAATGAGTCTGAAGGGAGGGTGCTGAATGTGTAGATTTGAGAAAAAGAGTGAGGTGTTAAAAGTTACCAAGGGCCACCTAATGGCTACATTTTATGATGGTGGATCATGTCATGTCTAAAACAATGTGAAACTATAAAGGAAATAATGTTCCTTCCTAGCTGAAGGGTTTAATTTAAGTAAAGGTCAACATGTTTCTTGCCAACATTGGGGAATCACAAATGATTTATAGCAATTCGCCAGGACCGGCTTACTCTGATTTTTTGCAATCATACTTACCTGGTATCAGGACTGAAGTCCGATTAAGGTTAACGCTTGGGACAGTAAACAGCGAAATGCTGAGGAGGATGCTGCGATAGAGTGTGATGATGTGGCTCAGTCACGGAATAGACCACCTGCTCGCATGATTGTGCCCTGAGGAAGCCTATGTTTAAGCGAAACACATTGGCTGCACTTGTAAAATTAATAGAAATTGATTTAAAGGAAGAGAAAACTACAAGCAGTGACTGACTCAGCCTGTTTAGTATAGTCCTGTCTCTAAATTGTTGTCTACTACATTTTGGCTTCTGTTGCCTCTCAATCTATGTTTTAAGTATCTAATGTATGGCAAACTAGTAGCTGGTCTTTTGGGGTGGGTAACTTGGCTTAACAATTGGTGTTTACTTTAGGTGGTGCAGCTATAGACCATCTAGATGCCATTTTTTATTTCAAATGCCCTTATCTACGTGGATTTGGGACAGGTGTCCAAATATGTAAAGTGCCCAATCCAAGCCCCCTGTAAAGTGTGGCTAAACCAATACCTCATATAAATAGTAAATAGATGAATGAGAGTCCAACCCAATCGGGATAGTATGCATGCCCCATATGTATTGCAGAGAATGCCATGAATTGTGTGGTATGGCATCACATGTGCTCACTTACTGGTGACCTACCCCTCTCTGCAATCAGAATTTGTGGGGACCAGCAAAACCTCAGCACTTAATATTCCAACTCTTCTACCAATCGAAACATGATATCACATGTCTTAGTGGGCCTATCACAAGCAAAAGGAACACAATTAAACTGTGACTGTGTGAAATTATAATGTCAATGTAGTTTACACATGGCTATAATTTTTAACTGTGCTGTGCAATAGGTCAACTCCCACTTTTGGTGTACTGTTTTTATTTGGAGATGTGTAGGAGAATGGCATGGTAGGCGTTTTGCTATTTTCCTGAAATATAGGGGCTCATTACGATGGTGGGCGGACCCATGTGGCGGTCCCACCACTGCAATTAGGATGCGCCCGCCATCCAGGGCATTTAACATTGCGGATGGTGCTGCTGGCTGCCGCAACGTACACAATGTTAAAATGGCATGCACTGCATTTCCTTGCACTACGTGGCAGGCACCATGGGTCCCTGTCACTTAGTGCATCGAAATGCAGGGGGTACCATTGATACCCCCAGTGCACCCCCCCAACACAGAGGGGGCCCACAACGGACCCCCAAATCCAGCCTCCACCAGCCTTTCCATGGTGGTTCCAACGCAATTGAAGTGCTGGCTGATGCCAGCATTGTAATCTGGCGGGCGGTACCTGTTAAGCACTGCCGCCATTGTATGCCCCCTTGTCCGTCTGCCATCCCACCGCAATCCTAATTCGGTGGTAGGAATATCGCTTTGTGATTGCGGTTGGACCGCCACTGCCGGCCTGGCGGTGGTGGTCCTTCCGCCATCCTTATCGGCCCCGAAGTTTGGACAGATCCCTGAGAAATACTGCCAGAGTGTCAGGGACAGCCAGAAGCTCCTCAACCAGTTCTGGGTGGATTTTGAAGACTACTCTAGCAAGAAACTGAGTGGTTGGGTGTGGGGCAGCAAAGTTGAAGACTACAGTTGGTGTACAATCTAATTTTGAGAGATCACATACTCAGTGTTTCTTTTCCAGAGAAACTCCAGCACCTAGTACACTCCAAGCTAACTGACTTCTGGAAGCTTTCTGAGGAGTCGGACCTCAGGCCTAGCACCAGAGTGTCCAAAAAGGTATCTGCGGTGACTCCCACAATGGTGGTCAGGGTCCCACCAGAAGAAAAAGAGGGAGAAGAACTTAACAATAAGGAGTTATTACAAGCACCCCAAAATAATTCCTAAGGGAACAACAGTCACCAGTCCAAGTCTGAACCAAAAAAGAAGGGGTTATTTGATAAGCAGATAGGGAGGTCTGTCCCCCATTGCAGTAAGGGCCCTCCAAGGGCAACTCCAAATTTCCAGAGAGATCACAGACCTCACCGGTGGGCAGACATCTGTGTTGATAATTATAGCACTCGAGGAGGAGGTAGTCACAGTTGGCTTTGGAGAGCAGAAAGAGGCGACCCTAGTTTCCCTGATAGATAAGGAGATGGGGCCAAAACCCCATATGTCTGACAATACTTCTAAGTACAGGCAGTGGGTCACAATCAATGGGAAATGGGTAGAGTCTCTGAGGGACGGGTCACTGATAGAATATTGATGTTAAAAATATTGGTGTTCAAAATAGTGAGAAAAAAATATAAACTACAAAAATATCGACTCCCATACCTACACAGGTAAGTACAAAAATATTGAATCAAAAAAATTGATGTAAAAAATATAGATGTAAAAATAGAGAGTGCAACAGCAGGGACAGTGTTAGATAGCGGAGAGGTAAGAATTACTATTCCAACTCCAGTGAGAGCAATAGTAGGGAAAGTGTAGGATAACAGCGAGGTAAAAATTACTAATCAAACTCCAGTGAGTGCAACAATAGGGAAAATGCAGGATACCAGAGAGGTAAAAATTACTGTTCACACACCTGTGAGAGCAACAGTAGGGAAAGTGCTGAATAGCGGAGGGGTAAAAATTACTATTCCTACTTCAGAGAGTTCAACAGTAGGGAACGTGTTGTATAGCGGTGAGGTAAAAATTATTATTCCAAGACCAGGGAGTGCAACAGTAGGGAAAGTGTTGAATAGCGGAGGGGAAACAATTACTATCCCCACGCCAGTGAATGCAACAGTAGGGAAAATGTTGGATGGCGGAGGGGTAAAAATTACTATTCCCACTCCAGTGAGAGCAACAGTAGGGAAAGTGTTGGATAGCGGAGAGGTAAAAATTACTTTTTTCTACTCCAGTGAGAGCAACAGTATAGAAAGTGTTGCATAGCAGAGGGGCAAAAATTACTATTCCCATTCAAAAGAGTGCAACAGTAGGGAAACTGTTGGATAGTGAAGGGGTACGATTTAGCATTCCTACTCCACTGAATGCAATGGTAGGATAAGTGTTGGATAGCTGAGTGGTAAAAAATTTATTCCAACTCCATTGACTGCAACAGTAGGGAAAGTGTTGGATAGCGGAGAGGCAAAAATTACTATTCCAACTCCAGTGAGAGCAACAGTAGGGAAAATGCAGGTTAGCAGAGAGGTAAAAATTACTTTTTCAACTCAAGTGAGAGCAACAGTAGGGAAAATGCAGGATAGCATAGAGGTCAAAATTACTATTCCAACTCAAGTGAGTGCAACAGTAGAGAAAGTGTTGGATATCGAGGGTTAAAAATGACTATTCCTACTTCAGAGAGTGCAACAGTAGGGAAAGAGTTGGATACCAGTGGAAGAAAAATACTATTCACACTCAAAAACTTCCAAAAACATATATATTAAAAATTAATAATAAAAATGAATAAATAATATGTATTTGTAATATATATCTATATTAAACTTATCAAAAGAATAAATATTATAATATTAATTACATATAACAAAAACCTACATATATTATATACAATGAAATAATAAATACATTTACAATAAAGTAATTCTTTTAAACAAAAAAATATTTAAAAACAAAATTGTTTATTATAACATACATTTATTTATTTTATGTCCTACCCTATAACACAACACCATAAACAAAACGCTTCAACATGTTTAATTGAATGTATTTAAGTAATTACATAATTATTAATCAATTAAAAAATATTATTATAAACACTTTAACACTATAATGTCCACAACACACACCTAAATGAAACAATAAAATAATAAAACACAATTAAAACTTATTTCAAAATAAAAACTACTACTATTAACAACTAATAATTAAATAATTTCAATGTATTTAATACTCACCATTTACCCCTTTAAAAGTACGGCACACACAAAAATAAAAAATTACTCAAAATAAATATCAAATAATTAACATTAATTAACAACTAAATATTAATTAATTAAACAGAATTACTTCCCACCCTTTACTCCTGTAAACAACACAACACACACCTAAAATTAATTACACAATTGCCAAAATTAATTATTAATTAATTACAAATAATTAACAACCAAGTATTAATTCGTAAATTAAAAATAAATTACTTCCCACCCTTTACACCTATAAACACCACAACAAACACTTAAAATTAATTACACAATTACCGTAAATATTTACAAAATAATTAATTACGATTAATGAACACCCAATTATTAATTAATTAATTATAAAAAAAATACTTTACACATTTAACACTATGACATCTCTTTTTTTTATTCAGTGAGAACATGGAGGAAAAAACAATACAATAATTTTCTATCTCTTTCACACACATTTTTTTAAATATCTCCCTGTGCACCTACCACCCCCCTTCCTACCCCCAGTCTTACCAACATTTTTAGGTTTCTTATTCCTACTAGATCAAAATAATTATGGGTCAAATACAATTCCTTTTGTCCAATACCAGGTCTCAGACAGCTGAATTTTGTTTCCTGATATTTCTTTTAACTAAAAGTAATTTTTTTTGCAGCATCTTTGAGTTATCACATTAAAGTCAAAGACCCTTCATAAAGTGCATATGTATATCTTAGAAACTACTTTCCCATCGCTCCAATAAAGTGCCAAGAAAGATTTTTTTGTAAAGTGCATACATGGCCTATTTAAGCCGGCTAGAAAGTGCATGTGCATGTGTTGTTAACTGTATTAGCAGCCCAATAAATAAAATACGTGATATCAAAAGGTGCATTCATAAAAACCTCTAAAGCTTTTTCCTGTTTTACAAATGTTTCTAATTTCATATTCAAACGACATCCTAGAATATGAAATAATATACCTCTCAAACATAAGTGCATGTGCATACATTGTAGACAATTTAGCAGACTTTTTATTAAAGTGCAAAATATAAAAAAAATGCATACATAAAGGAGCCCATTATGATGGTGGCCGGATCGTCACCACTGGCCTGGTGGAGGCGATCCGCTAGCCATATTAGTATGGCGGGGGTACCGCGGTGGACGGAAAGACAGTCCGCCATTTTTCTGCCGGCAGGCAATCATTACGATTGCCTGTTGTGCGGATCTGAGGGGTTAATATGGTCCCATCCATATTATGATGTGCACATTTAAAGGTTACCAACAAAAACAAAGGACACCTTAATCACAAGGAACCAGGGTCCTAACACTTGACAGAAACAATGGTCCCCGTGGAAAAGTACAAAAATCTATAGTCATAAATATATGCACAATCACAATGAAAAAGGGTCATGATGTTAGCAAAGGAAGAAGACACCATGCACACTTCGGTTTCTTTTTCCAGTATATGTTTTAGATGGCTCAACAAATTATTCATATTTACAAGAAAAAAAACAGAATCGTTGTGCGTAGTGTCCCCAGTGTGAATGGAACTTTAAAGCAAGAGTGACATATTTCTGACATATGTAAAAGGTTTCCACAATTTTTAAAGTCGACCATCTATAAATCCACAATAGGAGCAGCCTCCGTATATATAATAATCAGAGCTAGTGAAAATGGTTTGCTTTAGCTGTCAATGACGTTTTGACACTTTGTGCAGTGTGGGGTCTCTTCAGGACCTAAGGATGTAAGGGCATCTGAGAAGGGGGTTGCGCAGCCCCGTGAGGGAAGTGAAGCACCCGTACAGTGAGAAAGAAATTAGGAAAATATACTCACATGTGACCCAGCTGGGTACCCCATGTGAGAATAGGGGTTGGAAGGCTGGCAACCATGGATGTGCACAGCGCAGTCACTGGGGACACTACGCACAACTATTCTGTTTTTTTGTGTATATAGATGAATAATTTGTTGAACCATATAAAAAATATACTGGAATTAGAAACCGAGGTGTACATGATCTCTTCTTCCTTTGGCATCATCATAACATTTTTTCATTGCGATTGTGCATATCTTTATCATTATAGATTTTTGTACTATTCCACTGGAAACATTGTTTCTGTCAAGTGTGCACATTTAAAGGCCTTTTCATGGCAGCGCTGCCGCTATAGAAAGGCCGGCTGAAATTGCTTTGGGGGCCCGTTACAAGATCCCCGGAGGTGGGGGGTGGAGTGCTGCACTTGGGGGGTACCTATGGTATCACCACATTGCCATACACAAGGTGGCAGGCACTGCACAGTGCCTGTCACGTTGTGCATGGAAATGCAAACCATGCACTTTTACCATTGTGGACGGATCTGCATCCAGCAGCATCATCCGCAATGTTAACGGCTAGAATGTGCCTGCCAGTGTGGCGGGCGCATCCTAACTGGCCTCGTGGTACCGCCTCACCTCCTGCGGTCGGGTCCATTTTCCATTGCGGTGGAGGGCGGACCGTAATGGAGCCCAAAGTCTCTAAAAGCATATGATTGTCTTGAGAATATTTCAGAATTTAGGTTCGCACAGTATTCTGGAGTATAGAATAGCATACCCTTCCACTATCTTAGGCCAGTTTTAACATCCATCTCTTTAACCATTATGACTAGCTTAGTATGCATTCTAGCACGGGCACTTTCACCTATTCGAGTGCAATTGAATATTAAAAAAATCTTTGTTTTTGACTTGTTTAGCATATATGGCTCATCCATTCACTTGATCCCTCCAAATAGCGAAATGTTGCCATATTTTTACTCCTTTCTTTTTGGCTTTATGGCCCCTTCGCATATAAATAGCTTGTCCAAGACTATATGTTCTCAATAAGCGAGTTAGCCATTGATGAAATACTGGTGGATTAGTGTCCAACCATGCTGAATCTATGCATAGTCTATATACTGCCATCGCAATACAGATAAAAGCCCTACCTTCTTCTTTCCCCAGGTTATTTATACCAAGCATAATTACCTGAGGGGGTGACTTTCACTTGTAACAGCAGCTTCTTTTGTAAGAACACCTCTATTTCTCTTATAAGCGGGACAAGCTCACTGCAGGTAGCAAACATATGCATTAAGTCTGCCTTGTATAACACGCACCGAGGACAAAATACTCCTTTCTACTCCCCGGTTTGGCAATCTGATATGGGGTATAATATAATTCAAAACAAATTTGATAGAACTGTGCTTGATGATTTGTAGGCATTAAGATCCCTAAGATGTTTAAATAAGCTGATTGAAAATCTAAATCTGAAATTCCCAACATCCCTTGCCACTTTAATGAACATTTTCCCAAATCATCTTTCATATAGTCATTCAATAATGCATATAACAGTCCAATCCTTGGTGCCTCAGGTTGTCTAAATCCATCCACTAACTCACAACTCTCAAATCTCTTTTTCCCTCCTCCCTTCTTAAGAAAAAAGTCCCTAACTTGTAAGTATTTAAAGAATTCTCTATTAGTTACATCAAATTTCCCTCTTACCTCCTCCAATGACATTAAGTGTCGGGATTGGCAGCAGCGCAAGAATAAAGAACGCCACTAACCTTGTTCTTGGTCCAAGTGGATTCGATGTCTGAAGCTAAGCCCCCCAATCCCTCTCGACACGACCCCCAACAGAGAAGAATATACTCTCTGCGTGAATTTGTGCCCCGGGGGAAAAGGGGAAGTGGATAAAATAATAAAGAGGCTGTGGTTTCTGTGTTCCTCTCAAGGGCATGGTATACACTCTGCGCTGTGTCAGAAAGGCCTTCAACGCTGCATAAAAGGGCGACAAAGCAGAAGATTACTCTCTGTTCACTTTTACTATCTATACAAAGTACTGTTTGTCCCCTCCACCAACTCACCAAAGTCTCACAGCCAGCTGCAATAATTTGTATTCTGTAAGTAATCTCTAATCAAGAGATCAGAAATATCTTCTGCCCAAGTTAATGTCAGCAAACAATACTTCCCCAAAAGGTGCACAGTCTTATAATGCTGCCAACCACCTAAACAATAAAAAGTCACTAGAAAAAGGGTTTTCGTCTTCCCTTTTAACAAGGCGTTGTTGCAGTCACAACACTGGTTCCATGGATCATTTAAATTGGTACTACTTTGTGTCCGTAATTCAGAGCAATCGCTTTGCTCTTTCAAAACATGCTCCAAAGGAAACAAAAATAAACTGTGACCAAAAAACACAAAGGAATTCCTCAGCAATAATCCCTCCACTAATGGGGGGCGTGGCTAAGCACGCAATGGCGGAGGTCGCAATAGGGTAGAGCTCCGTGTTAAGCTCCCCTTCCCTGAGCCGATTCTCCTCTAAAATTCATCGCAGATGCCCGAAACTGCAGGCGGACCTCCCTTGGACACTTCTCGGCACTCTGACCGACTTTAAAGTCGGAGCTCCGACACGGTCGGCACCGGCCTATCCTGCGACCCTCCTGCAGGACCTGCTGCTTCCCGGCCGGTGGAGAAACCAGGAGAGGACGCGGCTCGGGCCCAGCGCCCATGCCCCAACTAGCGATTCCCGCTCCACTGACTGCGACCCCCTAGCCGGCTGCCGCCAAGCTGTGAACACCCTCTGGCGGCCCTGACTTCGCCTGACCTTGCTGCTGGACGTCTGCGGGGGGCCCGGATTGAGGGAGGAGCGGACACCCGGCCCTAACATCGTGGCCGCAGCGCACCTGGTGCTCCGTGCGTGGGGCGGGCCCGCTTGGCTGATTGGCGGTGCGCCCGGAGCGGGCACGACTCTGGGGACACCACCAGCGGGGCACCGGTGGGGTGGCGGTGCCGGCTGATGGGACTCCTCTTCAGGATGTTGCAGTGAGACCGGAGTCGCCCGGTGAGTCCCTCCCACGCCTGCCTGCATAGCGGGAACCGCGCAAAGAAGCCGCCTGGAACTTGCGTCGTGCATTCCCTGCTGGTGGAGAAGCTGCCTGGCTCCTCATCTTGACCGACACACCGCAATCTTCGGCAGCCTGGCCGCCTCCCTGTGGCAGAGGCCCACAATAGTACGCTCTGCACTGGACTCGCTTGCGGGCCCCCCGCGGGGATGGTAGCCGCCCGACGGACGGGGGGGCACGTGAGGGGCCGCAGCCTGGGCCCGGACCTGGCGGCCGGACTTGCCCTGCCTTCCTGCCCGCAGAACTCGGACCCTGTGGGCCCACGCACCGCTTTGGCCCCCCGGTCCCCCGCTGCACCTGGGACGGCACGGAGAACCTACATTGGAAGAAGGCGAGGACCCGCTTGACGGACCTCCCCCGCCACAAGAAGTGTGGCTCACTGGTTAGAGGAGGCAGACCTGGAAGCAGAGGTCAGCCCGGGACCAGGGTTCAATTCCCGGCTCGGCGGGGTCTTGAGTCCTAAAATGTCCATGGACCCAACAATTCTCGCTCTGGTGCCTACTCGATTCACGGGTTCACACTCTGCGACTCTGGGCAATAGCTTGCTTAATCTCCACAACGGCCCCTCGCGGCGGGATGCCTGGCTTTCACCTTGCGGATACCCTGCCGGGGTTATCTCACAGGGAAATACCAGGACGGGTTCCCTAAGCAAGCGCTTAGAAACCGCTTGGTGATTTGCGCTATATAAATTCCTGTACATTTACATTTACATTCACATTGGCGACGGCCCCGGCCGAAGGAGCGGCTGCTGGCTGACGGACCTCCCGCCTGGCGGTGGTGTGATCCCGGAGGTGCTGCTGGCGTGACCCAGGTGGGGGAGCTGCTGGCCGGGCGATCTCGCACATGTCCGGAGGGGTGCGGACCCGCACCGGGACAGGGGGTGCTTCCGCCGAAGGGAAAAACAGACAAGTTGCTCAACAAAATGGCCGCCGACCAAGTGACCGCGAGGCTGGACAGCGTGCTAGCAGCTATGAAGCGCATGGAACAGTCGCTTCAACTGACCAGAACCTCCTTGGAATCCAAAATAGACAGTGTCACCGTAGATCTGACACACCTAAGGGACGACCACAGGAAACTGTCCGATCGGACCAAGACTCTGGAGGGTGCTGTGAAGGAGATCGAACCCAAGGTCACCCAGACGGACAGGCAAGTGCAGGATCTCCTGAATAGAGTGGAGTTCCTTTAGGAACGGGCCGAGGATGCAGAAGGAGGGCAAGACGCAACAACATCAGGCTCGTGGGGGTCCCGGAAAAATGGGAAGGGAACCAACCTGCCCAACATGTTGAAGACTGGCTCAGGAACCTGTTACCCGAAGGCACGCTTTTGCCCTACTTTGTAGTGGAACGGGCACACCGAGTGCCAACAAGGCCTCACACTACTGGCGCTGATCAGAGGCCGCTGCTCTTCAAGATACTGAATTATAGGGACCGGTACACGGTGCTGCGAGAAACCAGGCGCCTCGGCGAAATTCGAATAGACAATGCAACAATAATGTTCTTCCCGGACTACACTGTCCAAGTGCAACGTCAAAGGCACAACTTCATGGAAGTGAAGCGACGACTCCGCACCGCAGGCCTTAAATATTCCCTGCTCTTTCCTGCAAAACTGAGAGTGGTGGCACGAGACAAGGCCTACTTCTTCAACACTCCCGAGGAGGTCAGTGAGTGGCTGGACGGGGGCACGGACACGGCACCCAGACATGCACAGGGCAGTGAGGCGAGGCCACTATCACGCGGGCCGCGGCGCCGCCGCAGAAACAGAGCACAACAGACCCAATGCCCGGAGGAAGTGTCACAACACTCTCCGCCGACGGACCAAATGCTTCAGGAACAACAGGATGCACTCCGGAGAGTCTCCCAATTGAGCAACTTGCCATCCCCAGAAGCTGTCCTGGATGACGGCCAACGGACGGTCCCTAGCGATGATGATGAAGCTGTATATGGGATCCCAGACTCTCAGATCTCGGTGGACCTACCGGACATCACACCGCAGACAGCTGACCTGTTTCATTGACACCATACGAGTCATCTGTGAGGTACCCGCCACGGCGGGGGGGATGGCGGCGGGAGCTGACTGGACACTGAGGCGCGGCTGATGCCCAATGCTGCCGGGGAAATCTCCTCCCCCTCCTGCCTGGAGCTGGACGGTGGATAACTGGCACAGTGAGTAATGACCCAATGGTGCTGATGCAAGCAGAGTATGGTGGTGGTGGGGTTGTCTTTTGGCCCGTGCTCCTCCTACGCCCCCTCTGACCGCAGGCCCCAGTCAATGGGGAGCCATTCTCGCCAGGGGCCCGGGAAATGTACCCCACCCCCTTTTTTCTCCTTCCCCTGCTATGACTGGCTGGAACGGGGCCCCCCACGGGACGAAGGGCACCACATCCCGGAGCACTGACATTGGCTGCCAGTTACCTATCCCATATGGCTCGGGGAAGGATCTTGATCTCCTTCCTTGACTGATCATCTGAACCGCCAGGACTGTGCTTAGCGCACGATACCCCCTAGACTTGAAAGGTTGTCCCTCTCAATCGAGAGTATGGACGGTGGCCCGTTTCGCCACTGCCCTTTTGGTATTGTAGTGGGGTTCACCCACAGTTGGTTATTGTTGTTCTTTGTTTTTCCCCTCCTTAATGTCTTCCTGAACATTGCTGAGTGTACTGGGGAGGGTGGTCGTGGGAGAGCTAGAAAAGGGGATGCAATGGGCCTGCGCTGGGCTGAAGTACGTGGCTATGGTGGGGGGGAGTTTACACTGCTAGAATGTCTACAAAAACAATATGCACCTGGAATATTAGAGGCATGCACACACCAGCGCGCCATTATCAAATATATTCCTACTTGAAAAGGCACCAGATACACATTGCACTCCTGCAAGAAACACACTTGAACGGGGCGGAGGTGGCTGCACTGCGTCGTAGACGGAGGGGGCAACTGTATGCCACGGAGTACTCCTCGATTGCCCGTGGGGCGCTACTGTGGGTGAAACCGGGTACTCCCTTCACAATGACAGATGTCCTCACAGACCCGGAGGGGAGGTATGTGTTGGTGAAAAGCCGCATGGATGGGCAACCTGTAGTTCTGGCGTCCATTTACTCTCCGAACACAGACCAGGGGGGCTTCCTAGCGCGCATTTCGGAGAAGCTGGCGCCCTGGCATGGTGTCCCCTGGATACTGGGGGGGATTACAACACAGTGCTGGATCCCATGCTGGACCGCTCGGCCCTACCCAGGCCGGATGCAACATCTCTGGGAGCCATGAGAGCACTCACACAGTGGGCGGCACAGTGGGATTTAAAAGATGCATGGCGCGCCCACAACCCCAACACCAAAATATACTCTTACTACTCAGGAGCGCACGTGTTACATGTCCGCCTAGACAGGTACATGGTGTCACCAGAACTGCTGCCACACATCACAGATTCTCAATACCTTGGCCAAACACACTCGGATCACAATCCACACACGCTGCAAATGGCTTGGGAGCGCCCACACACGCCCATCCCCACATGGCGTTTACAACCGGCCCTGCTGCTGGATGCCCCCTTTCGAGACTCCCTGCAGGCTTGCGTAGCACAATACTTCACAGACAACTCAGGCACAGCGTCCTCCCCACAGGTCGAATGGGACACCTTCAAGGTGGTGATACGGGGACACTGCCTGGGCACGCAGGGGAACATGCAGAAAACACTAGAAGCTGACCTGCGCAGGGTGGAGGCGGACTTGCTCCGCTGGGAGCAGGTAGCGGTGGCAGGGACGGGTGACCAACTAAACGAGGTCCGAGCGGAACACACAGCATTACTGGAACGACTGAGACACATCAATTATGCGGCTCACTCGGCGCGCGTACACCAACACAGCGACAAGCCCAGGAGGCTGCTGGCCTGGCTAGCCAGACCAGAGAACCGCACAGAGCCGGTGTCCGCCATCCGAACGGCCGAGGGAGAGGTAGTGTACACACAGAGTAAAATACACCAAGCCTTTGTGCGTCACTACCAGGCCCTATACAGGTCACAGCTGAGGGTCTCATCGGCATCCATAATAGAATACCTTGCAAATGTACAACTGCCTTCCCTTACGGACACGCAGCAGGGGGACCTAGGGGCACCATTCACACCGGAGGAAATGCGCGAGGCCATTTTCGCCCTATCCAATGGCAAATACCCTGGCCCGGATGGCTTACCTGCCGAATTTTTTAAAGCATGTTCGGATGCGCTGATCCTGGAGCTGCTCAAAGTCTATAACGCCGCAATCGAGGACTCGGCGCTCCCGGACACGCTTAATGAAGCCAACCTGGTTTTGCTTTTAAAACCCAGCAGGGAAGGAACATGCATGGGGTCCTACAGGCCATTAGCCATGTTGAACACTGACTATAACATTTTCACCTCTTTATTGGCCCGACGCTTAGCCTGGGAGGTCTCAAACCTAGTCCATGATGACCAGAATGGTTTTATGCCAGCAAGGAGCACTTCCCGCAATATACGCCGCCTCTTCCGAGTTCAGGAAGCCGCCAAGTTGCATTGGCTGAGATCGGGGTGTTTAGTCTTAGACCTTGAGAAGGCCTTTGACTCCGTAGAGTGGCCCTATCTGGGGGCAGTGCTGGCCAGATTTGGCGTGGGCGATGCCTACGTGGACATGGTCGGACTACTTTACCAGTGGCCCAGTGTGCGAGTGCGGACGGGCAGGCTGCTCTCGGAGGCGGTGCAGGTGCGTAGAAGCACCCGACAGGGCTGCCCCCTGTCACCTCTTCTCTTCTCTTTGGCCCTTGAGCCCCTAGTGGCGCTGTTACGGGAAAGGGGAGCAGGATGGGGGATCCCGCTAGCTGACGGGGTGCATATAGTTTCGCTTTACGCGGATGACCTGCTGCTGTATGTACGAGACCTTACCGCCGTACAGGGCGCTCTGTCAGAAATCTTCCAGACATTCGAAGAAGTATCGGGTCTTAGGGTCAACTGGACGAAGTCCGGAGTGTATTCGTTCAATCCGGACATGCAGGAATGTGATGTGAACCTCGGAGGTGTTCGACTCACATGGTATCCTACCACCTTTAAGTACCTCGGAATGCATATATACAGAGACACGCAGAACATACTGGAGGGTAACCTGGTGCGCGCTATCTCCTCGTTGCGAGCCCAGATGGCCTTCTGGAAGACTCTGCCACTGAATGTGCTCATCAGGATTGCACTATCCAAAACGATAGCTCTGCCCAGGCTACTATATCATTTCACAAACATCCCACTGTATGTCCCCACAAAAATATTCCGTGACCTGGAATCAATGATCCGTAACCTGATCTGGAACACCGGGCGTCCCCGCGTGGCCCTGGTGAAACTCTACTCCCCGACTGCTGAGGGAGGGCTGGCAGTCCCTAACATGGAGCTGTATTACCTGGCTACACAGCTACAATGGGTGACACACTGGCTTAGCGGCTCGCACCTGGACGACACGGCTACCGCTGCCTACCAATGGACCCACATGCAAATATGCACTCTGTTCCGTCCCCTGACTAAGGGACCCCGCCCTCTACCCCTGCATGTAGCCGTGGCCCGTAAATGCTTCATCCGTAGCCTAAAATTGACCCAGGGAGTCAGGCCATATGCCCCTGCACTCCCCCTGATGGGCACCCCCGGGAAGGGGCGGAACAGTGACACCACGCATTCTAGAGAGCTGGACTGCGGCTGGGGTGGAGACTATGGGCCACCTCTATGCTGATGAAGCCATGCTCCCATTTGAGGAACTGGCGGAGGGCACGAGTCTACCAGCGGGGCAATTCCTGCTCCATGCGTCTATACTGCAGGCATACATTGAGTCCTGGGGAGATATTCAGGAAGAGCCGCCGATACACCACCTAATGCAATACCTACACGTCATGGGCAATGGCTCCCATATCATCTGCTGGCTGGCGCAGGCCCTCCTCATGCACACACAAAGATCCACACAATCGATTCGGGACAAATGGGCGGCCCACCGAGGGAGGGATTGGACGGATAAGGAATGGAACCTGATTCTAGCTAGTCCCGTGAATATTCCACGCAACTCCCGCTTCCGGACCATTCAGTTATACATACTACACCAGGCATATTTATCACCAGACAGAATCAACAGGTACTTCATGATCAACACCGCCACCTGTCCTAGATGCGACCTGCTAGGCGTGGACATTTTGCACATGCTCTGGCACTGCCCCTCTCTAGCCACATATTGGGGGGAGGTGACATCTCTTCCGACGCATAGTGCGGGTCCGGGGCTGCCACACACATGGGAGGCTTGCATTCTAGGACTATACAAAAGAACCAAACTCAATAAGACACAAGCTAGGTTCTTGGATCTAGGCCTTATCACAGCCAAGCGGCTGCTCACCAAACACTGGAAACGGAGAGAACCGCCAATCCCCAAATACTGGTATGCATCCTTCACCAACTGGGCTAGAGCAGAAAGCACTGCGCTACACCGGGAGGAGATAGCGGGCTTAAGGCAATTCCCGATTGCACAACTCTGGGATGACATCATGAGATCCCTCCAGGGGGAGGGCACGGCCAAAGGCCTCATGTAGGGATCACCGCAAATGGGGCAACACTGCTGGGGTAACTGTGGCGAAGCCAAGGACGCACGTTGCATCCCCCCTCATGACACTCGCCTGCTCGGATCGCTGGAGACATGGCGCTTGCGGCCTGGAGGTAGCCTGCCTCTCCCCCAGACGCCCTGAGCAGCGGCTGTACCATACGTCCGACACGCTGGCTGTGGACCCGGACAGACACCCACACGAAGGACCACTAATCCACGACATCTTAAAATATCCTCCTAGCCCCTTTTCGTGGCGTCGCTCCCACAAGTACACTCTCCCCCCACGCCCCCCCTCCCCCACACACCCCATGTTCATTGTTACGGACTCTTGTCTCCCACATATAGCCCTTTCTTCCTTAAACGCCCCACCCGGAAGGCGTACTCGGACACATGACCGGCCACGGGGCCAGACGTAGGTGGCGTCTCCTCAAATACACAGTATGACTATAACATTTATCCGCATGACGCATCACACACTCCATCCACAGCCCGTGGGGCCCTACCGCTCTGAACGGCTGGTGTGCACAACGGCAAAGACGGACCGAACACGTACTTTGCTAACCCCTATCCCATTGTCGTGTTTCCAAGGTCTGACAGTACAACTTATGGGTTTCAGTACTGTGGATACCGGAACGATACGCGACGACACAGCCAAAGATTGGGACACACCGATGAGATCTGTCCTGTTTGCAGAGTTAAAATGTTTACTTATAAAAAAAAAAGATAGAACAAGACGTCATTTGAAGGCATAACTGAATAATGAGCACACATGGTACGAAAGATTCAATTAAAGACTTATTTCCTAAGGTTGCAATCGAAGGAAATGTACACCTTCCTCCATATGTTTCTAATCTCACAATATACCGTAATGTTGCAGCCGGCCCACAGGGTTGTAGGCTTCGCTATATGTACTGCTCTATTGAATACTAATAAACGTCTTACAAAATAAATAAATAAATAAATAAATAATCTCTCCACTAATACTGAAAGCAAATGCACCGGACGCGTCTTGCTCTCAGACGCTGTACTCTCTGCGCGTTTAAATGCATTGCGGCTTCTCTTTCGACAGGAATTTACAAATCTCCAGGAAAAGGATTGATGTGAAGGAGGCGAGCTGCTCTCCTTCCACAGTAATATGTGACGATTGTCTAGAACACCCTCCGATTACCGGAGGTCAGGGTTTCCCCAGGTCCAGAACAAGAAAGCTGGAATTCTTTAACGAGGTTTAAATCTTCACGCTGGAATCCGGCGGGGATCACCATCCGCCATTCCTCTCTGGAAGCAGGTTAATTGACAAGCACCTTTCCCCTGTAAAGGAGGGGCTTATGTCTGTTGAAAAGGCCCCAAGGCATTCTGGTAGCTGTAGTCTTAGGGACGCTTCCCGTTTTTCTAGGCTGAAATGACTTACAGCGCACTTTTCGTGCATGATAGGGCATCAGCCCCCTTGACCACGTAATCGCTACATTAAGCCACTCGAAGAAAAAAGGCATCCATCCTGGTTTATACCAGCCTTTAGCCACTTCTCAAAGTAGTGATAATTTAAAATACCAGAAAGGTCTTTTTTTCTGTACTAAGGGGGTATAAAAATTGAATTTCCCTAGACCCATCAGGCGTCGTGCAGAAGACTATACCCTAAAAGCGGTGTGTAGTGTCTTAAAGTGTACCTGTTTGTTAGATCCAAAATTGAGCTGACACCATAAAAACCCTCTTACATCATGGCCATTCCCTTGTACATAAGGGTAGATGTCGCTAGATACCTCCATCCCAGGGCTCGCATTCAAAAAAGCTGTATAATGTTTAATAGGGGCAACCCACCAGTATAATTTAAGATTAGTTAAGGCCAGGCCACCAAGCTTTATGGGCAAAAATAAATATTTAATCGCTCTTGTAGGTCATATGAACTGTGCAAAGATGCTTTCGTATTTTTTAAACCAGGAATTCAGAAAAATCAAGGGAGTTGCTCTTAAAACGTATAAAACCCTGGGAAAACAAACCATCTTAACTATATTTACTCTGCCAATCAATGTGAGGTGCAAATTATCCATTCGTTTAAGCGCTTTTTTCATTTCACTGGCACACAGCTCAAGATTCTCTTTAACTATCTCATTGATTTCAACACTTATCACCACCCCCAAATATGTGCTCTTTTTGACAACTCTTTTATCCAAGTGTCAAACAGGGAGTCCCCTTTGGGCAAAATTATACACCATACACACTCACACCAACAATACTTAGAATCAATCCAAAGTGAACAGAGAGGAAATGTAAAAGTAAATTCATAAAAATTATACAATTTATTCAGACAGATATTAAAAACACAGTATATCCTACCAACAATATACTCTTTGCTCAATAAAAATGATACCCATTTGAATATACACATACATTTAAATATACACAATAAAAACAATAAAAATAATAAAAAACACACAAATGGCAAACAATAAGGAAAAGTAGTTCCTATTAAAAAGAGGAAAATACAATAGTCAAACAGTATTCAGCTCTGACACCTGTGCCACTTTTTAGTCAGAGTTGTTGCTTTCAAGACTTAGCGTATTTTTACTCATGTATGCATCGATGCGTTTCGGTGGGCGAATATATAAAAAGCCGACACCTTTTTCTGGAGAAAGTATTTAGTTCTCATATGAACACATTATATCTATAACAAAAAATATAAAAATACTGTATAATTCAGACAATACTACAAAAAACAATCAACAATATATACTTTTACATATCCTCACTATTCCCACCTCTATTCATTAGAGAAAACTAACCATATTTATACCACACATACTCGCATTCCATTTAATTACACTTAGTGTTTGAAAAAACCTCTAATATATCCTGTAAAGTGCCAGAGGTACTTCTAAGGGGTATGATTTATTTTAATAGTGTTAAAAAACGTAATTTCTTCCCCAAGTAGATGTATATCGTAACGATTATGTCCTACACCAAATTGGAGAGCATCCATCAAGCTTTTTAATTTAGATGCAAACCATTAAGCTAAAAATTAAAAGGGATTAATAGCCTAGACATGTCGCTCGGGGGAAACGTATGAGATTATGATTCCTGGCGCATATTCGGGCTTTTGTTGATTACATAACAAATCCTGATCATTTAGTATGACAACAACAGTTGTATCAAGTGCCAGCAGTCTAAACCAAACAGATACAAAATATAAAAATAGTCCCCGGTTTCAATCAAACCTCTGTAAAACTATCGAACATAGTTCCAGAGGAATTACCTTTCACTACTGCTGGCGTGCATTCAGGACGTGCGCCTCCGTTGTTGTTAAGATAACAAGTACGCCGGAAAAAACTGAGTTTATATACCCTAGTCTTTTATCCATACTTGGTGCAAATTCATTAACTACTATTTGTGTTTTGTCCCTATTTAGAGCATAGCCAGACAATAAGCTAAATCTCTGGGCATCCTCTTCAATTGCTCTCATTGCCGTCTTAGATTGTGATGTGACTAATGCGACGTCGTCAGCATAAGCCAACACCTTCTTTGCATGTTCCATTTCAAATAGCAGGGGAATATCTGATGAGCACTCTAAGTATTTAAAAAAAGGGTCTATATAGATGGAAAACAATTACGGAGAGCAAGGGTACCCTTGATGGGTGCCTCTCGTTATTTTAAATACTTGGGTCAGTCCCCCATTGACCCAAAACTCTAGCCTCCGGATCTTTATACAAGGCTTTCACTCGGCAATAAACTGTTCCCCTATCCCCTTTCATTGCATAGAGGCCCAGAGAAACTGTCAGGAGACCCTATCAAAAGCCTTTCCGCGTCTAAAAAAAATTCGCCCATAGGGTCTCCTGCCACTTGCCTCACATCAATCTGTGTGATGATCTTCCTGATATGCTCTATGGTGCCTCTCTCCGGAATAAAACAATGCGGAGTCTGGGAAACAATTTTTTGTATCCCTAGTGACAAGCGGGAGGCTAGAGTTTTGGAGTACATTTTCACATCCCCATTGATAAGGGTCATTGGCCAATAAGAACCTAGCTCATCACTAGGTTTATTTTTTGGGGGAAAGATGATAATCTTTGCCATAGCCCATGATGCCGGTGGATTCTTCCCCTACGTGATTTGTAAAAACAAAGTCTTCATGATTTCTTTCAATTGTTGTTGAAAGACTTTATATAAAATTCAGTATGGATCAAATCAGGTCCAGTTGCTTTCCCTCTCAGTAAGCTAGCAGGGGCATCTGCAACCTCAATCCATGTTAGTGGTTGGTCTGGGTGGTCCCTCTCTTTTCTTGATGAGAGCACCTCAGCCAGATGGCCCAGATTTTTCCCTATCCTTTCTTCCCTCTGCATTTCACCCCCCTGGTACTCTGTATACAGAGTCCGATAAAATTGCAGAAGGCAGCTCGGATTTCACTTACATCTGACCTCAAGCCTACTATAGGATCTATTATTACCTTGATTTCATTCCGAGTAATTTATTGCCTGGTCCTAACCGCAAGAAGATGACCAACCCTTTCACTGCACTCATACATCTCCTAATGATGCACAGTTGCTTTGTCAATAGCTTTTTTCAATAGTCTCTCCCCTATTACAGTCCTCTATACTTTCCTTCTGCTGTATGACCTTAATTAAATCACCTTCAGCCTGGGCCAAACAGATTTGCAAAGAGTGAAATTCCATCTTTCAGCTTTATTCTTCCTTATTGCATATTGCATCGTTTACCCCGAATCCCTGCTTTTAGTGTATCTCAAACTGTGCCAAAGGAGGCAGTTTCAAGGTTCCTACCCAGAAATCCTGGTACCCATTTCTTCATGTACTCCACATAAGCCTCATCCACCAGTAATGCTCTTTCAAATGTCCATGAAGAGAAAGATTTCTACTGATCTCTCCCCCCCTGCACCTCCATTATCAATGGATTATGATCTGAAAGATGTCTGGGGGCCTTTTCAATAGACCTTTACTGGTTGATCAAATGCGAGGCAAAAACATAATCCAGCCTCGCATGCTTCTGATGAGGCGCAGAGTAGTATGTAAAACCTTGTTCCGTCGGCCTTAAATTCGCCCAGACGTCACAAAAACCATGCTCTTCACACCTATTGCATAAAGCTTGGTAAACTTTAGGTTTCTTGCCTATATATGGTTCCCCCTGGTCCCAGCCGCTGACAAGATTAATATTTAAATCCCTTCATATCACTAGAGGTAAATGCCAGTGTGATAACTCATTCGACAACCATCCCATTAGGGCGGGATCAGCAATGCTGCTGCCATAGAGGGAACATTACATAAAATTAGGAAATTCTGGGGCGCTGCAACTGGCGATAACCCAGTGCCCGGCTATGTCGGCCTTAACTGAGGAGAAATTAATAGCTTTATTGCGGGCCAAAATGTGTGCCGTATGTGTGCGTTGGGTTATCGCTCCTATTATACTATATCCCAAATATTTTAAAAGATCTTTTTGGCTCCCTTCTACGTAAGTTTCTTAGAGGCACATTATATCGGCTTGTAGCAGTCTTAGCCCATGAGATACTATTTGTCTTTAAATAAGATCATTCAGACCACATATATTAATCATTGCAATCCTTAACTTACTCATCTTTGTATTTTTCAACTTTACCCTACATTGAGAAATTAGTTGCTACACCATTACTCACCATACCATCCCTGAGTAGCTTCCCATATCCAAATCCTACTCCGAGCCACCCATTTCTACCTCCCCATCCTCCAACAGCAGTGCCCCACCTCTCCCTTCCTCACTCCCACTCCCCAACCTCCCAAATACCTAGGCAATCATGCATAGCCTGAGTGATGTGCGTCTAATAAACTGCCCCACCATCCCTCCTGTGAAATCACAAAACCATATAATTAGCAACTATTCAGCATTGCTCTCCAAACTAGCCTCAAATCTACGAGGTTTCCCCTCCTCGTTCCTTCTTTATTATTTCGTCCAAAAAGCCCTGCGCTAAGATCTCCGAAAAAAGATACAAGAGGTTCCTTTAAATGTAACTTTCAGTCTGGCCGGGTTTTGTAAGAAGATCTCTGCCCCTGCTTTTTGAAATTGTGTTATTAACTGTCTTAGCTGCCACCGCCGCTTGACGGTTGCTTGGGAAAAGTCTGGCTTGACAAAAAAGGAGACCCCATCATGCAATTTTGGAGAGTTAGGTCGGGCTTGGTCATACACAAGTTGTCGCATGAGGACATTTTAAAAAATACCAAAAAAGCCCTTGGTTGTTCTTGGAGTTGTTTCTTCATCATTAGGGGTACCCGGTGGGTACATTGGATCTTGCGGTCCCAGTCCAGCTTCACTTGTTCAGGGAAGGTATTCTTCAGCAAGTTGACAATATATAGTCTAGGATTGCTGTCTTCCACCCCCTCCGGTACCCCCAATAAGGGCAAGGTGTTTCTACGCTGTCTATTTTCCTGCTCTTCAAGCAATATGACATCTGACAAGGCACCCCCTGGACAGTATTATGCTCTTTTAATGATTCGATTTCCAACTCGAGAGTCTATGTCTGTGTCTCAACCAATGTCAATCTTTTTGCGATGTCTCCACATTTCTTATTTATCTTCCGAATCTAGCCCTGCACTTTTTTATTTGCCACTCTAGCTCTAAGCCCATCTGCCCTCACTGGGCCTTCAGTGATCCCACAAATTACCAGTCTGAGTTTGACTGGACAGTGCACAACTCCAGGTTGCCCCGTTTTTCTTTTATTCTGTCCTGCTGAAGACCCGCAATTAAGATTCAAACCGGCTTCCCCTCATCTTCGGGTCAAAACGACGTCAATCTCCATTTTCAGCCTGGACTGAATTAAATTTCCGGAGATAGACTGTATTCTGACAGGCAGCCAACTCTATTCTATGGCTGGAAAGCCAGCTGTTTGACATGTCATCAGACAGGCGTGCTACAGTGGTCTGAATGCGCTGCTGATTTAATTCTAATTGTTTATATTTTGATTCACTATTTTTCTTCCACCACACTTACACAAGCACTTTTCTGAGCACTCTAATTTTTGCACACTGTATATGAATAATGTATATGTATAATACTGTTGTCCAATACAAATTGCATTGCTTGTGCATTTAATTGTGTCCTTTTTTGTGTTGTATTTTCTCGTATTCTTTCCTCTCCCCAAATGAACCCCCTTTCCCCATGATTGGAGGAACTGATTACTTTGTAGGATCAAGAAAATGTTAATTTAATTTGTATACTTTTTATGTTCTTTAACCTTTTGGTTTGGACCATTTTCTTGTCTGTATAACATTGTACCTGGGTCCTTTGGCTGTTTCGGTTACCCATTATTTTGTTATTGCCTCTTGACCTGAGCCTCAGGGACATAAAAGGCCTCCCAACCAGCTCCAGCTTCTAGCTGCAGCAAGTTCCTGATGAAAGGGTGACTCAAACCCCTCAATAGAGAATGTAGGTTTAGTTGTAGTTCTTCACTAAAGTCTCTGATGCTGCAACTACCCAAAGATGAAAAAATACTTGCAGTGGTCTACCAGCCTAGTTAATAAACGGGAGGTTAAGAAGATAACCGTACATAAGAAAACATGGAGAAATGGGCCGGCTAGCTATAGTGATAAAAAAATAATCTTTAATTATAACATTCCTGCGTGGACTTCCTTACTACACAATCACAATCATTATTGTCTATTTTCTTTTTACTCCATTGCCCGGGGTTACGTCCAGTGTCCAGGATTGGCATTAGGCTCTCTGTATAATAGAGAGGCGTCAGATGCCTAACTTCAGATATAGAAATGGATCTAACAGTGCTACTTGGAAAGCAAAAACCTCAATAGGTGCTAAGCCATGAACAATAACAAAATGTTTTCACATGAATTACTGGTCACACAAAAATAATCACATGCCCAAACAGTGACTGTGTGCTGTAATTTTGTATTTCAATAAACAACTACCTCCTTAATGCAGAATCGCCCTGCTGCTGGAAGGAATAGAAATTGATGGATATGAAGAAACCAAGAGGCAAGCACTAAGCAAGAGATATGCATGTTCAATCGGAAATCTCTTTTTACCTGTAGTTTCTGTTCTGGTTCAATTAGCCTTTATGCATACACTGTGCAAGGCACTATGTCAACATGAAATATTCACCCACCTGGAAGGAGTTGTTTGCGTCATTCCAAATGGGGCTCACTACGGCGTCTCTTAACTTACCATTTGGTCCAAAAAAGAGGCAGATTAGGCACATTTGTGATTTTTAGACGATGAGAAGAACTCACACAGGGTTGTCTCTAGTAGGCAGACTGATTTTGACTTACAAGCTTCAACACCCTGACTAGGATAACAGGCTTTTAACTGAATGGTATATGTGGCTGGTTTCTTAGTTTTGGTTTCAGCGACACATTTAATGGCCTCTCCCGCCCAGACAGGTGGGCCTACTGGTAACATGACCTGCTTTGCCCACATACTGCTCAGTGGATCTGGGTTCCAATCAGCACTATATAGAGATAGCTGTGGCTGCAGGGACAGGACGGGTATACTAAGGCCTAATGAAATATCCCCTCACTGGCTAAGGAAATCCTTCTTCTGTCAACCCTTAGGATCCAGTGGAGATTGTTCTCTTCATCCTGTCATGGCCGATTCCTGTTTTGGGACCTTCAGAAACAATGGTTATACATCTCACCATACCCCTGAATGGAGTTACTGAGCCACAGTGAAGTGGCTTGCCGTGCTTTATCAGTCAGTCCTCTGTGCTTTCCCCAAAGCACTTCCTGTAATCTCAGTGCACAGATTCACTTGACTGTTCACTTTAGAGAAGAGCACAGACACTCTCAAGAAGATGCTCAGTCAAGTAGATGTCACTGTCTGCATACACTGTCACGCATAAGACTCGTCATAGAAATTGATTGAAAGATTTCTTGCTGCCGGAAAGGGTACTAGCATTCCCACTACCTCTGAAATCTAATGAGATCAAATCTCCTGACTCCATTCTTCCACATACTCATAGGTAAGGGATCCCTACATCAATCATGGCTGCTGGCAATAAAAAGTGGGGTGGCAGCAGGGGGAATTAATTAAAAAAAAAAAATACCTAATGCTGCTGGCCACCTCGCGCCTCAGTGCCCCTCTGATTCCTGATCCCAGCAGTCCCTGGGACACCATCAGAGACTCCCCATCCAGTACCCACACAGCACTCATGCTGCATGAGAGCAGCGATGGGATTGGCCTGATCGGGCTGGTTTAACGCTCGCTCAGGCACAGGGACTCTTTGCCATTTCTCCACTTGTCTGTGGAATACAGCTGGGTTGGAGAAACCTAACTGTGCATGTCTGTTTGGCCAGTCTAAGGTGGCCAGCCAAACTGACATGCACATTTATAAGAGCACTGCACTCCACTCCTCCTCCCTCCCATGGACCGGTCCTGCCCCTCCATGCACGCACTAGGCTCAGCCGGCTGCTGAAAAATAAAAACGAAAGTACAATTGCATTTTATTTTTCAGCTGTTGTTGCTGAGTCACTGGGGGGGACAGTCCTCCCACCATTGCGGAGGAGCCGCCACTGCCCTGCATACTTCAAACATGGGCGAGAACCTTTGTCTAAATATTTGGTCCTGCATTGAGGCACATTGTTGCCTGTCACACATACATTTTCCTATCTATACATTTATCTAATCAGACGGTTTGAGCCCCCAAGCAGATATGCAGATTCATATGCAACTGTTCTTCCATATATACTTAGACCTGAAATTTGGACTGCGAGTAAAAAAAAAATATATAAACATGAACATGAAGAAATCTGCCTTTTTAAATTCAACCGCGTATCAAAACTGTGAGAACATTCCATCCTAGTCCAATAGTGACCGAACCAGAGTAAATTGTGGCTTTCTTGCTCAAATACAGAAATTTTCATCTGCTTGGGCAGCCAACGCCACTTTGAATAAAACCTGTAGTTCAGAGAGTTGTGACCCCGGGATTTTTGATTAGCTTCCAGCAGCCTATCAGAATGGTCTTGAAATACAAACAATCTGCCAACACTAAAAGGGATCCTAATTTGTTGCTGACAGCCAGTCAAAGTAAGTAAGCCATGCAGGACCTGCACACAAATGGAGAAGGAAGATCATTGTGCATCATTCTATTGACTTCTGTGAAATTAATGCATGAAGTTTGCATCTTTTTGGAATGTGATAGACCGATGCAGATCATGTCAAAAAGGCAGATAAGAATCCTGTTCCTCATTCGTGAACTCGGAAATAAACTTCGCTTATCTCCATATGCCTTACAAATTATGTTCATGGTTAATTTCTTATTAGCGATCTTCTTCTGGAGGCCGGTTTGGACCCAATGTGAGCACAAGTATTTATTTCCCTACTGAATGTTACATTCGCTTGTACTCACCCACAGACTCGCACTCAACAAACAATGCTTTACATTTTTACATTTATAAAAATCAGGGGGCATATTATCAAGCCTGTGCGCTAAAATTATCGCCGCTTTATCGGCCGAAAACGGCCGATAAAGCGGCGATAATGGGCTTGATAATATGCTCTATGGAATTCCAATCGAAGCACATGTTAGATGTGAAGACATCTAACATGGGCTTCGATTGGAATTCCACAGAGCATATTATCAAGCCCATTATCGCTGCTTTATCGGCCGTTTTCGGCAGATCAAGCGGCGATAATTTTAGCGCACAGGCTTGATAATATGCCCCCAGGAAACTGCACAGCGCGGTTTAATTGTGTTCTGTTGCTGTTTCTACAAATGTTTAAATGTATCACTATAGGTCTATTTGACCTACATTGTCCACTGAGATTTTTACTTACCTTAAAAAAGGTTGAGTGAAGGATGTCCTAAGCCCATGCAATACAAATTTGCATGGTGTTTCCCCACCCGGAGTTTACGCTCAGCTTCGGCCAATTTGGTTAAGGTGCCTACATCAGGTGGGAGAGCTTTCAGCATTGCGGCAGCAAAGCTTTGGAATAAACTCCCCACCAATATCAGACAGTCAGAAGATCTGATGCAGTTTAGGAAAAGAGTCACAACTTGGTTCTTTCCCAGGGAAGGAACTTTCCCATAATTAGCCTGCCTCGATCAATCTGCTCATGGCCGCTTATCCATCCACGGCTGACTTGAGCACATGTTCAACACTGCCAGGATACCCTTTGGGCGACAGTGTGCTTTAAAAGTGTTTAATACAATACAATACAATACAATACAATGTCATGTCATGTCATGTCAAAGATTTTGATATAGCGCAACTTTTCACCGTAAGGTCTTAAGGCGCTTGCAGCATAGGAATCCAGATGGTGGTGGCAATGTCAAGGAAAAGATAGAGACGGCTAGGCGAAAGGGGGCCACTACTTAGGGAAGAGCCAGGTTTTCAAGGCTTTACGGAATGGCTGGTGCTCTACAATTGAAAGAAGATGAGGGGACAGTTTGTTCCAGAGTAACGGGGCAAGGTAGGAGAATGAGTGCTGCCCATACCTAGAGGTGCGCGCGTGGGGTTGTGTCAATTGAAACTTATTGCTGGACCTTAGGGACCTCTTAGGGGCATACCAGTTGAGGTTTTTTTGGAGATACCGAGGTCTTTTGTTGTACAGAGAATTATGAGTTAAGCACAGGATCTTGAATTGGCTTCTTTGCTGAATGGGGAGCCAGTGCTATTTTTTCAGACATGGCGATGAAGCAGTTCTGGGAGGCAGGTCCAATACTAGTCTAGCTGCGGCGTTCTGTAGAGTCTGCAGCTTTGCCAGTAGGTCCTTATTCAGGCCATAGTACATGGCATTGCCATAATCGAGATGGCTAATGATGAGGCTCTGGACCAAAGGTTTTCTGGCTTCAATGGGAAGCCATCTGAAGATCTTTCTGAGGCTGCGCATTATGCCGTAGCAAGTGCCAGTCACCTTGGCGACATGATTTTTCATTGAAAGAGTGCTGTCTATTATAATTCCTAAGTTGCGGACTGCCAGCTTGGGGTCCGGGCATACTCCCAATTCAGCGGGCCACCACTCCTGTGTCCAGCACCTCTCTGCCTTTCCGAACAAGATAATTTCCGTCTTGCCCGCATTCAGTTGGAGTTTGTTCAACCTCATCCAGCTGCTGATCTCAACCATAAAGTTTTTAAAGCGTGCGCAGGTGTCAGCGGGGTCTACACCGCACGTGATCAGCAGCTGGGTGTCATCGGCATATGACACAGTTTCAAAACCATAGGAGTTAATGATTTTAGCCAAGGGTGTCAAGTACAGGTTGAAGAGCAGCGGGCTCAGAATCGACCCCTGGGGTACCCCCACAGTTACAGGATGACTGATGGAGACCAAAGTGTCGACACGGACGGTGGTGAGGCGACCTGTGAGGTAGTCCTCAATCCAGCCCAGGGCCCCTCCTCTGACACCTATCTCCCACAGCCGATGTTTCAAGATAATGTGGGAGATGGTGTCAAATGCCGCGGAGAGGTCGAGGAGGATGAGAATGGCTGATTCGCCCCTATCCACCGCGAGTCTGATGTTATCCACAATCTCCACAACAGCCGTCTGTGTACTGTGGGCGGCCCGAAAGCCTGACTGAGAGGGATCAAGTACTCCACATGCTTCTATATAGGCTGTCAGCTGATTGTTCACAAGAAGTTCCAGCACTTTCCCAAAAAAAGGCAACAGAGATATTGGCCGGTAATGGGATGGCAGGGTCGGATCGTCTGAAGGTTTCTTCAAAATTGGCTTCACTTGAGCATGCTTCCACTTCGAGGGAACACAGGCCTGCTCAAGTGAAGCATTGAATATGGCCGTGAGGGAGTCGGCTAAAAAAGGGCATAATTTTAGTGCAATGGCGTGGTGGAAATGGGTCCATAGGGAATCCCGATTTTATTTTGCTTAAGCCTTCCAGAGTTTCCTTGACAGCAATCGGGGCGAATTCTGTCAAATAAAAGGCTTGACTATGGTCCCCCCCCCTTGTGGCAGAGTCCCCAGACTGCTGTCCATAGAGGGCTGATCGGGTCTGTAATGGGGAAGGCAGAGTATATTAATTTAATTTTACTCTAAAAAAACTCAGCCATTGATTCAACCCATTTTTGAGAGGGACTAAACAGAGATTGTTCGGCGCGAGGGGACGTAAATTCTTTAAATATTTTATACAGTTCCTTAGTGGAACTAGTAGAAGTATTTATACGCTTAGTCAAATAGGCCTTCTTGCCGCTCTGATATTTTTCACATATCTCGAATGTAATAATTTATACTCTGCTCTATCCTCCTTCGTTTTAGTTTTCCGACAGTGTCGCTCTGCTACTCTGCTGGCTTGTTTGTTTTTCTTTAGGTCAGTCGTGAACCATGGGGAGGCCGCCGCCTTAGCTTTGACGGTGGTTTCAGGGATGACTCGATCTAAGGTTTGTAAAATGGAGGACTCCAAATTGGTTACCCTTTGTTCTAAGGGAAAAGCCAGGCTATTTACAGGTTTAAAATGGGCCAGAAATGCTTCCGGTGTAAGTTTGCGCCATGGGCGAATCCACACTTTTCTGCCACTCATGCGTTTGGTCGAGGTCTGACTAGGGAGACTAACCTTTAAAAGATAATGATCAGTCCAGATCATAGGGAGAGGGTCTTCGGTACTGAGTTTGGAGGAACTGGTGAAAATTAGATCAAGGGTGAGGCCCGCACAATGGGTGGGGCCCATAACTCTTTGAGTGAGCCCGAGGCTTTCCATAGTTGTAATTAAGAGGCATATCTCTGGGTATGAGGAAAGCTCCGCATGATAATTGAAATCGCCAAGTAGAATGAAGATCTCAGTTGCCAGGGCATGGGCGACTATTGTTTCTAATAGTAGATCAACAAAACCTGTTTTAATGCCCGGCAGTCTGTACACAAGCGCACCTTGCCTGCTGTCAGACCGGGAAAGTTGCATATTTACTATCATGACTTCAAGCGTTGGACTGGACAAGGATTCCAACAGCTTGATCTCAATAGGGGTTAAAGCTGCAATCGCTATACCGCCACCCCTCCGCAATTCCCTGTCCACCCTTGTTACAAGATATTACGGGGGAAAGGCGGGCACTATGTCTGATGACGCCTAACTATGCAGCCAGGTTTCTGTAAGAAAACAGATATCCGGTTTGTCTGCTTCAAGCAGGCTCCATACCTCTGTAGCATGCTTAGGTATTGATTGTGCGTTCAGGTACAGTGCAGTAATGGACTTATCTTTTACTGGGCTATTCCTGACCGGTATGGTTGGCGTGCTTGTTAACAAGGTTAACTTCGCTCTGCTCTTTGTCTTGGCAGGGGGGAGATTTCTGGGTGCCGCAATCTGGGGTATCACAAATCAATCAATCAATCAATCAAAAACATTTAAAGAGCGCGCTACTCACCCGCAAGGGTCTCAAGGCACTGGGGGGGGGGGGGCGCTACTGCTCGAAAAGCCAGGTCTTGAGGTGCTTCCTGAAGGAGCGATGGCCCTTGGTAAGTAGCAGGTGGGTGGGGAGGGTGTTCCAAGTCTTTGCCGCCAGGAAGGTGAAGGATCTTCCTCCGGTGGTGGTTCTGCAGATCCGTGGGACGGTGGCGAAGGCGAGGCTGGCGGAGCGGAGCTGGTGGGTTGGCGTGTGGAACGTGAGGCGGTAGTTGAGGTATTCGGGGCCTGAGTCGTGGAGAGCCTTGTGTGCGTGGGTGAGGAGTCTGAACGTGATCCTCTTGCTGACTGGGAGCCAGTGCAGGTCCCTCAGGTGGGCGGAGATGTGGCTGTGTCGGGGGATGTCCTGGATGAGGCGTGCTGATGCGTTCTTGATGCGCTGGAGTCTTTTTCTTTAGTTTGGCAGTGGTCCCAGCGTAGAAGGCGTTCCCGTAGTCCAGACGGCTGATGACGAGGTCCTGGGTGACCATTTTCCTGGTTCCAGTGGGGATCCAGCGGAAGATCTTACGGAGCAAGCGGAGGGTGTTGAAGCAGGAGGAAGTAACATAGTTGACTTGTCTCGCCATCGTGAGGGAGGAGTCAAGGATGAAGCCCAGGTTGCGTGCGTGGTCCGTTGGCTTGAGCGGGGGGCCCAGGGCGGGGGGCCACCAGGAGTCGTCCCAGGCGGAGATGGATGGGCCGAGGATGAGGACTTCCGTCTTGTCTGAGTTCAGTTTCAGACGACAGCTTCATCCAGTCCGCGATGTCTTTCATGCCGTCCTGGAAGCTGGCCCTGGTGGAGGCGGGGTCGTTGGTGAGGGAGAGGATCAGTTGGGTATCGTCGGCGTAGGAGATGATGTTGTTTCCCAAAAATAAGAATATATCTCTCAGAGTCGCAGAAACAATAGATAAGTATTTCACTCAGTCAATCATGCATGCTTCGTTTCTACAGAGTTGCAGAGAAATAGTGAGAAAGGTGTTTTCAATAAAAAGGGTTTATTGAACAGTCTTCTTTCTCATGCAAGAGATGTGAACTGCTCCAATCGTTATGCAAAGTGCAAAGTATAATACGTAGGATGTTTGTTGCTTCCTGGAACACCACACAATATTTAGCAAGATGCTTTAGCTCAGTACGTTACTGCTAAAGGAAATGGCCCAAATAGGGTCACCTGGGTCACTCACTACCACCTCTCAACCTTCCATACTAAATGAAGAGTAAGTCAGAGGGTAGAGAATACAAACCAACAAACCAATACTTGTTTATTCAAATACACTTGGAGTGGAGCCCAGTCTGCCCAGTCGCTTAGGGGTGCTGCAGGGGGACTGACATCAGCCAGCATAATTTGTACATCGCACCAGCAATTCTGGCAGCTTGACGTACACCGGACACAGCTCCCACGCATCGACTTGGACCGAGAATGTTGCAGGTCCTTGTGCTTTCTTCAATGAGTTTTTCCCGTACACGGGACAATCTCTATTCTGGACCAGACTTTATTTTCGACGCGCCATCTTGATATTTTCCCATACAAAGACCTATTAATCTGCATTTTCTGCCTTGAAGAAGCCCTATCTCTGGGCGAAACGCGTTGGCTGTGTTCGATCCTGTGCATACCACGAATTTAAAATAACAAATTACTATAGTACTCACTGGCACTGAATGAAACTACTTAAAAGGTAAATAAGTCTGGCATTGGTCTCAAGCCCCAAGAAAGAAAGAAAGAAAGAAAGAAAGAAAGAAAGAAAGAAAGAAAGAAAATAGAAAGAAGAAAAGAAGGAATAAAAAGAATGAACGAAAAGGAAAGAAGGATCAAAGGAAAGAGAGAAAGAAAGAAGGTAGGAAAGAAAGAAGAAGGGAGAAAAACATTAGGAAAAAACAAGAAAAGGAAAAGTGGAAAAACAAAATTAGTAAAAATATGATATTGTAATATAGAACAGTTTTGAATGGACACAATCTGGTATGTTGTGAATTAGCAGCAGTTAGAAAAGGAAAAGACTCCCAAAGGCAATGACAATAGCATTGGCGGCAGATAAGATCTGATGAAGATGGAATGTGCATCAGAAGTTTCCTGCTATCAAATCAGGCTCTAAAAACAAAGGCAACACTAAAGTAATTATTAAGTAAACACAAAAACACTGGCACTGAAGGAAACTAGCTTGTGTGCCAATGTGCACTTTCTGAGAGAACAAAATGCAGTCACTCAAAATGCAGTTAAACAGCGTCTTAAGTAGGCTGACCGACTTTCCCATACTACATGCTGTCTGTAAGCATATTATACATTTTTAGTAAAATTAAGAGGTCCTGTCTAACACCAGACACAAAAATAAGCATTTTTGAGATTTTCAATACAGGGACAGAGGTCTGCTGTCACTCACGGAACTCCTTCAATCACAGCTCTTTCTGGAGGAGTGGAAAACAGAATATTTTATCATTACTATTAATTGAGCAGTATAATCCAAATTCTATCAAAAGATGACTTTGTATTGTCTTGAATCAGTACCTCAGCTCAATGATATATAAGCCCAAGGTTGCAAACCAATAACTGTGCAAACACAGGAGCTGTTTTGTAAAATCCAGGATTTTTCCATCAGGCAAAGAGTTAAAATTCTTGTACAATGAAACTATTAAGAAATGCTAATGTTTCTTGTAATCTATATTCATGATGTTTGAATGTGCTATCATTACAGATGGAACCGAAATTATACTGCATTCACTAGATTATATATAGCTAAGAAAGCAAGCTACTATAGCACAAACTCAGAGGCCTAGCACTTGTGCAAATACAAGGGCAAAACTTTTGCACCACTTTGCTTTTTCTGTAACACTGAGTTGAGCAAACAAACACTGCCCCAGTCTGTACTTCAGAAAGAGTTGCGTACGAGGACACAATGGAATGCTAGAGTGTGCAACCATTGCTAAACTTGGAGAAAACAATTACGTTTTCTTATAGATGGATGTAATTACTTTGTACTGATTTTCAACAAACAAACCATATTCCACGAACAACACTTTCGAAAAACAAAAAAAACAGCGAGATGAATATTGTTGCTGATAGTTATGCCCTAAAATATGCCTCAAACATAAATCCTTCATTTGCATTTGAAAAGAGGAGAATCATTTTATCCTCTTCTCATGATGTAAAATCTAGAAAAATAAAGTGAAATCAGTTTGTGTTGTGGATGCCCGGCTGCAAATGTTTTCTGCTCCATTCCATATTACACATGCAGGAAAAAAACGGTTAAATGATTTTCCCTGGGGTGTTATCCTTTGGAAAGTTTCTGCAATATGGTCCCCCATTTCCGCAACAAGAACTTGTGTGCAGGTGATGAATACAGCTGTTAATCTGTATCTGAATTTAGTTGTGCTATCTACAGAGCATGCATTAACTCAGAAGCGCTTTGAAACTCTCAAAGCTAGTTCATGAGCTACAGATACTACAGCCTGGAATCACAGAGCATCAACCACAACTTCGTGTTTCAGAGCTGCGCTATCTCCCTCTCATGCACCAATACTTAGAGTTACAGAGTTACTGAATGTTCAGATGGTCAACAGTTTTTGTTCAAAACAAGTGCCTTGCTCTTTCATGCTGCCGTGTGCCACTGGAGATCTGTACACACTACTGAAATACTAACCTGTACATTTAGCATGGTAAAAGCACCAGCTTCACCAGTCCGTATTTTGTAAGAAAATAAGTGCTAGGGCCTAAGATGTTTGTCTGGTGCAGCTTGCACCTTCCACCGTCGTGTGGGTGCTGCCAAATTTCATTACAAAGGTTATGTGTTAACTATTACACTCATACAGATGTGACAATTTGGGCCGAAGCAAGTCACTCAAATCTGTAAGAATGACCTGGACAAACTGGTATTATTTGTTTAATTAATATTGAACTTTTAGCACTTTAGTGATAGGCTCTGTTTAAAAATTGCCATACATCTCCATGTGGTGGAATATAAAAATGTGCCAGTGTTGAGAAATAAGAGCTGGTTCTGAACCCAGGCAAACAATGGCACAAATCAAGCAAAGGCATTCCCAATATCGTGAGTATAGCTCGCTCCCATACCTAAGTGTGCCATGTCAAGTACACAACCTCTATTCTTTGACCAAAAAACACGACGGAACTGTCAACCGGTCTTTTGTGGTCTGCTGCACAAATATTGAGCAAGTGATCCTTTATTTTTTGAACACATCTTGGTGGAATGTTAGAATAATTCTTAGCTATTTATTACCAGACTTATGGCTTAAGACTGATGTTAAGTGTGCTATCAGGGAAAAAGGGGTTAGTGCAATAGGTGATGGCTCACATAAATAAAAATACAGTGGCATGCATTACTTCATATTGTAGCTTGCCAATAACTTTCATCAAGCCAAGTTTAAACATTGTGCTTGGCAATCTCCTGGCACTTCATGTCCAATATACTTACAGGCAATCTTCCTTAGTGTTGTTGTTTTTGCATCAGGCAGAGAGCACAAAAGACACATTAAAAATGCATTCCTCTTTAATGTACAGCTGCACATATAATACTAGTGCTCTACTCTTTCCCACCACCCACTGCTGTTGAGTTTTTAGAGTGTGGCAGCATTGGCACCCATATGACACATGCACACCCACAGAACCTGGAACATGAAATGAGAGTCCTCATACTCCTTTGCCAACCATCTCCATTTACCGCACCTGTGTGTGACAACAGTGCCCAGTGGCGTAAAAAATGTGCCATGTTGTGTCATATTTACAAAGTGACACATCTAGGTAGATGCGTCACTTTGTAAACCCCTGCGCCACATTATAACTGCGCCAGGTATAATGTATGCAAGGGGGGCGTATTGACGCAAGAAAGGGTCGTAGAAGTGACACAGTGAAATCTATAAGATTTCACTGCGCCACTTCTAGGATGCAAATGCGTCAAAATCTCATGCCTGCCTCACGGCAGGCGTAAGACTGACGCAGGCCCTTTCACATGGGGCTTGCCCCATTTGAAAGGACGCATTGCTGGAGTTGCGTCACTTTTGTGACACACTCCAGCAATGCGTCACTTTTGTGCCATAACGATACGTCAGAAATACTGACGTATCTGTAACTCCTTGTGCAATGATGCGTCATACTGTAAATATGAAGCATCATTGGTGTCGCAAGGAGGGCGCAATGAAAAGTGACGCATCGCTGTTTTCATGAGGCGTTGCGTCACTTTTCGTAAATGAGGCCTGCAGTATTTTACAGGGCGCTCCACAAAGAGTTCAGCCACAGATAGATAGCAGAACCAGTATAGAAGGGATGGAAAATGCCACACAAAACAACATAGTATGGAGTAACAGCACATTTTTCAGCCACAATCTTGCTGGAGGAAAGGAACTTGCATATATGTGGTCGATGATTCAGCAAATTAGGGCATGCTTAAAGTGCAGAATGAAATGGTGCCAACCTTGGGGATTATGAAGAAAAATCTTGAGAAGGTGAAAAGATCATTGCCAGATGTGAAAACCCTCCTCAAGACATTTGAGTATTAGGTGCCTGGAGTGAAGTCTTTAGTGACTCCAATTGAGTCTCAGTTACAGAAAGTTGAGGGTGAGTTGACAGTTTTAATATGGAATGTGAAGAACTGTTGCTGTTCCAGCAGAATGCCCCAGGGGCTCAGTTGCAGCCTGAGAGCAGGATTGTGGTATTGAACATTGTGTGGAGAGCTTAGAGTTTCACTGTTTTAGATTTGACCCTGCAACCACTAAGGAGAATTATCAAGGTATTGCACTCCCTTTTCATGATTAGCCTGTGCTGCTCCCACCACTCCAAATATAATTTGTTGAGGAAAACGTACAAACGCCCTTCCCATGGAGCCAAGTTCTTCACGGACTTTAGAGGTGTTATTTTCAGTATTCTAATTTGCAACTTCAATTTGAATGTTATTTCTTCCAGATTTGAGAACTTGGACCCAGAGTAGGATGAAGCTGATTTGGGGGATGTGCAAACCGTTTTTGAGACTAGGCATGGCTGCTTCCTTGAGACGAAGGTGATGACTGGGGATGTGTCCTACCATTGCAATGAATTTGAGGAAGTTAAATCATTATTGTTCAATATCAGAGATGATATCCAGTAAGGCATACATATGTATCATTTTGTACTTGGGGTGACTGTAGGCTTCCAAAAGGGGACTCTTCCTGAGCCCTTCAGTACTTCACAATACTTTGTGGCATGGGGCCTAGCCCACATTCCTTGCAGTAATAAGAGCCTCTTGACTTCTAGGTTTCATGGTTTATCACTCCCTGTGCATTTCTAGACGCAACCAAGGCCTTTCATCCTTTCTATTCCTCTTCCTACCCCCACTCTTCATACCTGCTTTTCTTGTGGTGGCTGTGCTGTCATATGTACAGTGATGGTGTGTTGTAAGTATACCTACACTTTATAGAAAGGCTTTCTTGTAGATTTGGTTTTTACTGTGATGTGGGTTGCTTTATTTGTACGCATGTCTGCACTAAGCAGATTTTTTCTCATTAAAAAAATATTTAAGAAAAAGATCACACAAGAATTGGGAAACAATCCACTTGATATCAGAACCAAAAAACACCATGTCATGTATGGGACCTATATAAGCAATAATGTTCTGTTAAACATATTTTCCTCAATTTATTAATACAAAAATAATGTTTTAGCTACCTACCAACACTGGTATGCCTGCCAACGTGTTGACAACTTTGCAGTTTGATAAAAAAGTTGATTTGTACATTCTAGAGTGGTAAGTACTGAGGCCAATTGTTTCAATTAAGTTTTGGGAATGAATAAACAGTCAATTAAAAGATAATTTATGGTTAATCAAGACTCAGGAACTGCTGTAACCAGTGTTCATCTTACCCCACCAAAATTGGTGTCCTCCCATCTTTCTTTTGAAGATGGTGAACCATTCAATGATCTTTGTGAGGCCAATGCTGTCTCTGCTGTCGTCAGTTTGCCAGAGTGTTTCTTTTTTCGTGCATCAGGTCTGCCTATTTAGGCAAGCAGTATGGGGCAGGGAAAAACAACAATGGATTCACACACTGTGAGGAAAGTCCGTGCTTGCAAGGGACATTGTTTCATTATATTTATTTCAGAAACACCTCCTGAACTGGAGAGTTGTTCTTTTATGTAAGTTCACTATTTTTTGCCATTCACAATCTACAAATGTTATTTCACCAAAAGTGTAGGTTTACCATTGTGAATAAGGGCAACCTAGCTGACAGTGCATCGCAACGAGAACAGTTAGTTCTTTCTTCTTTCTTTTTTTGTGTATATTGGTGTTTAGACAAGCAGTAGCAGTCATATTTGAATGGTCCAGACACGCCCTGCTTGAGCAGGACCCATTATGCTGTTGTCATGCTCGCGCTGCTAGGGACCCTCTTTAATGATTCCTAGTATGTTGTTGCTCACATTTTGTGTATATTTTTTAGCATAAAAATGCTGTTTGGGCAACTTTGGGCATTGGTCAGCTTAACACAAAGCGTTTTTAGATGTATTTGTGTGTACGGGTGACTCTTCCAAGGTGGCATCCATGTTTCATTTGATTCTACTGTGATTCCGCGAAATTACAAGGGTTTATTGCAGGCTCTCCAGTTGATTTTAAACTTGCGGTTTCTTGGAGTATCAGCAGTGGAATCTGGCTGTGCTTTTTGCCAGTACTTTGGAGGCATGGTGAAGCAGGTCCCTCAAGGTCTGTTACTTCTATGACAGAGTTTCTGGCCATGATTGATAAAGCAGTGGGGTCTGCTTTGCAGAAACTTGGCCGTCCTGTCCCTCTTAAAGTCACTTGGTTTGCTGATCCACTGAAGGAGAATCCAGATGGGGATGATGTGGATGAAGGTAGGCAGGTTGTTTTGTCCATGGGTAAAGCTGTTTACTTTGTTGCGTCATCTGAAACAAAATTTGGGTCTTACAATTCATGCTCCACCTGGAGTTGAGGAGAAAGATCTTTTTGCATATTATCAGAGGGTTGAGCCTGAATCAGTCCCACTCAATATGTCCACCCATAAATTGATGACTTGAATGGAGGAAAATGAACAAGAACACTTTTCCTAATTTCTGTCTTGAAAATACTCTGTGGATAATAATTTCCACCAGTTGTTAAGGTGGACAAAATCATGGCTGGCCATTTAGCACAGGGTAATAATATTTCAGAGGATGCCTTGCCTCCGGATGCAGTTGACAAGAAGGTGAAGACTGCTTTGTAACGCTTGCATGCAGCTTAAAATGTTGGTTATTGGATGAATACCTATGCTAATCATGCAGTGCAATCATTGCCTAAAGATTTCCAATCCTTGGCTCGTCTGATGAAGTGGAGGTAAGGATCCTTCTGATCTGTTAAGTAAGATGGAACAAGATGTTTGCTTTTGTTGGACCTGTCATTTGACAATCTTCGTGTCTCAGCAGCTGCATGTATCTGGGGCAGTGGTTGCGGCACAACATAATCTTTGGATGAGGTCCTGGAAGGCTGACACTGCCCAGAAGTCAATTTTTATGAAATGTCCTCATGGATGGTTCTAAATTGTTTGGGTAATAGTTGGAGGATCTGGTCAAAGAGACTGAAGAGAACAATAAATTACTGGCTCTAGTTCAGTCTGCTTTCCGTGGTCGGAGTTTGGTTGCCAAAAGGCCTTAGCCCCTCAGGCTAAGGGCACATATCAGCCCTTTCGAGGTGATAGCTAGGGCAACACAGTTGAGGATAAAGCATGGTTCCAACCAGCAAGTGGTGCTTCCACCCTTCAGCCTCCTCTTAAAGCATGACTATACAGATTCCCCTCCAGTGGATGCTCGGCTCCTATTTTTCAGGGAAGTTTAGCAGCAAGCATTCTGTATCAGATCAGTCGGTAGTAAAGGTGGTTTCAGAGGGTTACTACCTAGAGTTTTCAATCCTGCCTCACAGTGTATTCAACTCAACCTCTCTTGTGAGAGATCCTGTAAGGCATCAAGCTTTGTTGGATGTTATGCAGACTTTGGTGGAAAAGTCAGTGGTGACTCTAGTTCCTGCACGGGAGAGAGGAGAAGGGTTTTATTCTATTATATTTTTAGTGCTGAAGATGTCAGGTGATTTTGCCATGAATCAGTTCCTTGTTCATTGACCATTCAAGATGGTCACTCTGCAATCCATCTTTCCTTTCATGGCCCAGGGGGATTTTCTATCCTCACTTGAAAAAGATAGATGCCTATCTACATGTGCCAATTATTGCCACTCACCATTGTTACCTTCATTTAGCTCTGCAGACATTTTTCAAATTGATGTTCCTTCCTATTGGCCTTACCTCTGCCCTGGACATATTCATCTAGTAGCTGGCGCCATTGGTGGGTATCTTGCATGGTAAAAATATTCACCTTTTCCCCTACCTTGATGATTGGCTGATTTCCTCTTGTTCTTTTTCCAAGGCAAGAACAGATGTCAAGGAGATGTACAAACTGCTTCAGGCTTTTTGGTTCCTGTTAAATTATGCAAAGTCACATCTACACCCTACTAAGACTTTGCTATTTCTGGGGTGCCATATTTTGCATGATGAGCAGGGAGGTCCTCCTCTCAGAGGAGAGGCACATCTGGTTAATTCAGCATCTACAGGATCTGTTGGCCTTGACTTTGGATCTCCCAGGCTGTGGTTGAGGAGTCTGGGGAGATGGTGTCTCTCTAGTACATTGTGCCTTGGAGCAAGGTAAATTTATGTTCTCTTGTGCACCATATCTTGGCACAGTGGCTCCCACAAACTCAGGTGTACGACAAGATAATTCCAGTGGTGGCAGAAATGCGACTGGCTCTCTAAGGGCAGTTGCAATCAGACTCACTACTGAAAGGGGATGTCTTGGATCCTCAGGTCCCAGTGGTACTTTCTATATATGCCAGCAAGTTGGGATGGTGGCAGTGTTAGTCACTGCTTCGGCTCTTTAGAAATGGGGCCTAGAGGGGTTCAAGGGGTCCTCCACCTGGTGGGAACTGGCAGCTGTTTACAGAGCCTTGGTGTTTTTCCTTCCTTTGCTGTCTGTTTACACATGGACAGTCAAGTGGTGTGGTCATACTTAAATCAACTGGGGAAATGATTCATGGTCTGTTTTTTCTGGCACAGGATATTTGTTTGTGATCAGAGCTCAGTCTCTGGCCCCTGAAGGCTGTTTATCTTTGTGGGAGGAAAAATTAGCCTGTGGACCAATTGAGCAGGAGGTTTTTTTCATCAGTGTCCCTATGTCCGAGTCCTGCAGTTTTTCATGAGCTGATTCTCAGGTTTGGGGTTACATAGTTGGACCTATTTGCAATAGAGCAGAATGGATGGCTAATCCAGTTGTGCTCCCTGGTGCCCTGAACATTGGCATCAGAAGGATGCTCTTTTGTTTAAGTGGCCGGCCAATCTCCTGTATTGTTTTTATACCAATTTCTCTTCTTCTAGCAGTCTTGCAGAAAATCAAGACGGACAGGGCATCAGTCATTCTGGGAGCTCCAAGATGGGTGAGGAGGCCTTGGTTCTCTCAAATCCTGCTTCTGGTGGTCACTCCTGCCTATGTGTTTCCCTTTCAGAGCTCTCCATTGTCCCTTCCCTTGCTCTCACCAGCTGCGCTCAGGTGTCTAAACCTGGCAGCATGGTTGCTGAAAGGTTAGCTCTTCTTCAGCAGGGTTGTTCTTGAGAGGTGGCACATGCAATTTAGTTGGCCGGTTGTCCTGCTACACGGATGTTTTATGCCCAGCATTAAGGCAATTTCGAGAAGTGGTGTTTAGATGATGCTGTGGATCCTATTTGTGATTATCCCATGAAGATTCTTGATTTTTGCATGAAGGTTTTGTATTAGTCCTTGCGAGTGTTCATCATCCTAGCCCAGTGGGCTGATATACAGGCAGTTAGGGGGGGGCAGGGGGGCTGAGCTGGTTCCCTTTACTTCTAAGCTGCTGCATAGTTTCTTTCTGCAGCACCCTCCCTCCTTGGGATTTACCACTGATCCGTAAGGCTGTCACATCTCTGCCTTTTGAACCTTTGAAGTCCGTGGACTTGAACTTTCTTAGTGAAAAGTTGGTTATTCTGATGGTGTTTCTGAGATTTGTGCATTGTTGTCTGTTGCTCCGTTTCTTAGGTTTTGGGAGGATAAAGTGATTCTCTTGCCTAGTTCTGCTTTTTTAACTAAGGTTATGTCTAGATTTCATACTAATCTGGATATTTTTTTTCCTGTGCTTTTTCCTTCAACTTCCTTATCTGAGGAAATGGACTTGCATACTTTGGGTTTGCGTAGAGATTTGTCAATTTACCTTGTCCGAACCTCTCTGTTTCGGAAGGTAAATGCTTTGTTTGTTACATTTGAATTACTCTGTGAGGGTTCCCGGCCTTCCACCTCTTTTATTTCTAGATTAAGGATTGTGTAAGCTCATGAGATTGGTCAGCTTCAGGTTCCTCCTCTGTTTCAGGGTCGGTCTGCTCATGGTGTGTCTGCTTCTTGAACCTCTTTTCAGGAGGCTTTTTTGAGGGATGTGTGTGTTTCAGCAGTTTTTTGCATACTTCTCTTGATCATTACGCGCTCCGATTGGGGGGATGTTTTTCTTCTACGTTTGGTGAACATGTTTTGTGATCTGTTTTGCAGACTTGATTTCTGTATGTTCTCATTTGTCAGGCATGTATTAAATGTAAATGTTTATTTGCTTGCATCGGTGCAGTGGACCCCTTCTATAGTTGGTCGACGCCATCAATCTTGATGCTTGAGCATGATCTCATGTGTAAGGACTGGGTCAGGAAAGTCTGATGAGGAGGTAATACCCCGGTTACTCAGTGCTAATCTTCATTACTCTGTGCCCTGGTCTTCCCTCACACAGTAATGATTCCTGTCCTCCCTCCCGGAGGTGGGATTGATTATGTTTTACTTTCTTTTTTTTGTCTTAACTATCCTTGTTACTTGTACAGGAAGTGATGTTACAGTTTCCCCTTAATGAGATGGCTGGGTAAATGGCAGCCATCTTGTTTAATTCTTTTTTTTTTATTAAACTCTTTTTATTTGCAGATTCAAGAAAAAAAAAACGGCCAGTAAATTTGCATGTTAGAGTCAGTCACAACACCAGAAAATACATTGACAGAATGGCAGCCATCTTGGGAGAATTCTTTTTGTTGACTAGGGAATAGCATCTCAAGTGTAAGAACTTTGTTAGACCAGGACTCAGAGTAATGCAGATTACTGGTAAGTAACTGGGCCATTCGTTCACAACCTAACTTTCACTAGAATGGTACTTATGGAAATTAAGGACAAATTGGACTCACAGGTTAGCAACGCTCCACATTTTTCAAAGGTTTGTTTGGCAACTGTTACCAGCAAACATGTAAACATCTACAAAGGAGATGACCCTTCTCAAGGGCCACTTGAAATACGTTGATGATGGAGCTTATATGTCCAAGTAAACATCATATGCCACACTAACCACATAATACATGATCTACTGCATAATGTGTACATTTCAACAAAAAATGTTTCTAGCTCAAATGGATGGATCACCACGAAATTCTATGTATCAAGAACAACATTGTGCTAGTCACTTTGAGAAAGTTAGCTATTCAATTTTCACCTCTTGATTACTGTAATACATTTTTTTCACAGAAGACAAAATGTACAAAGTGTAAACATGCTCAGTTGGTGATCTCAGGAAGAGGTTTTATCTGAAGGAAGGAAACAAAAACCCTACAAATTCAATGTAATTGAAATAAAGGTAAAAGAATAATTCGCTCTTTGTCTTGAAAATGTTGTTTCATTATTCACAAAATGATATGCTTACAGCAGAGGCATTGATTTCAAAGTGGAAGTTATTTCAAGATAGCACTCAGGCTTTCGAAGTGCGGCATTTGTTTTAAAAGTTCAACGTTTGAATTGTTGAGCATAATAGATATGCACTGTGTTCGGGGCTGTTTCTTAGTGCAACATGGTATTTCCATAGATCCTTCAGTTTGAACTAAGAGTAAACCTTAATGCCACGTTTTAGCATATAATTATTTGTATCCGAACGAAGTAGGCACACTTTTTATCACAGAAAGTGTGTTTAAGCAGTCTTGTTGTCTGCTGTCGATTTTACACTGAAGGGAAACTATACAGTGTTAATAAAACTGCCATTCCTGCATTCCTATGCAAAACTCAATTATTAGTTATTGATAAAGAGCATTTTGAAATCGATCTGCTTAATGTTCCAGTTCTCTTTAGAAAAATAACCAACATAAAACATTATGTATTTGTATACGCTTAAATCAGTATGTTAATATGTAAAAACAGATAATTAAAAAAGCTCCAAAATGTGTAGCATAATTTCCCTTTCATCATAGATAAAACAAAATTGCTTCTCCTGCAGAATGATATGTATTTCATTTCCACATGATAAAGCCAAGCCTGCAGCATGAAATACCCCTTTCCTCCCATATATATATATATATACTGGTCTAACAGCATTTCAGTTACTCTTTTGGCTGTGTAAGAAAATCAGTGTTTTTCTTTGACCTTTTAAGGTCAATGATCTTAGCCAACGCCCCTTGTATTTTTAGTCACTTTTAACCTTTAACCTGCCCACTTTTCTAATGTCTCTTCATTTAGGGCCTGATTATGAGTTTGGCGGTCCCTAGACCGCCATACCCACGATGGTGGTCCAACTGCCACGATCTTGGTGGTCCACAAGATTGTTGGATTACCGTTGGAAAGACCACTGACTAACCGCTGCTACTGCCAGCCAGTTGTGGACCACTGCAGCGGCTGTGAGAAGAAAGCAGTGGTCATAGGGAGGGACAGAGAACTTCGCCACCATCCAACTTACAAGTTGGCTTTCTGAAGCGACGACCATGGCGGAGGGACATCTTCTTCGAGTCGGCAGAATCGAAGGATTTGGGGTGCATACTCACCCAGTTCCTGTTCTTCCTCTCAGACTCCGATGGGGATCCCTTTCCCCAGGTCCCCTTCACAGCAGCGTCTTTACCTGGAAGAAAATGACCCTGTTGGCGCTGGAATCCAGTTAAGTCTGCTTTTGTACCATATACCCATTGACTGGGCTGGCCACATATGGGTGAGATGTAAGCAATGGGTAGGTGGTTTTTTAACACATATATCATGCAAATGTGTTTATTCAACACATGCGGTCGAAAGATACACACATGCATCGATTAATATGGACACGTGTCAACCGCCACCAGTAAATCCTCCGGCAGCCCATTTGAAAGCTAGTAATACGACAGGTGGGAGACCGCGATCGCATTGGCCTTCTTTGGACCGTGGCTCTAGTGTCCCGGTGGTCGGACAACTGAACTCGTAATCAGGCCATTAGTCTGTGCAATTATTTACACCAATGTAATTCTTAGCATCAAATTACATTTGTCAATGTTTGTATTTTGTCTATGATGCTCAAAACAAACATTAAGATTTTCTTCCTGAGACAGCAATAGTCATCATAAAACGAAATGCAGGAAAATAGCACACTCCTAGCGAATATCTAGTACGATCCTTTGCAGACCAAAATAAACATAAGCACCCAGGGTGTACGTATTTCATTTCCTTGTCATATGTATTACTGCATTTTTTAAATTGATTAAATCTTGAATCTTGGGAAGTCTAACTCGGCCTTTCCCTCTTCCAAGGTTAATAAATAATGTGCTCCTTAATTTGGATAATATTAACATTTGTCATTTCCAGCAATGAGGCATGGGGCAAACGGCAGTATTAATTAATATTAAAACAATATAAACAATATTTAAGAACAAGTTATTCGACCATTCCAGTCTTTCCTTTTTTTTCTTTTTTTTTCTTTCTCTCTCTCTACTGGATGTTGATATTGCATTTATGTTCTTCCTCGCATCATATTGTAAAGCACTCTGATATCCTTTGGGATCTTGTTCGTGCTATATAAAACTTTATCAAATAAATTTTAAAAAATCAAAATCAAAAATAATCACCAAGATGGACAAACGTTCAGGCGCAGCTGGTAGCCTTAGAATGTGGTGGGGGAACGAAGTGCTGCACCGCTTCGCAAAAACTTAACTTAAACAACCCCTCCCTCCAAAAGTCAAAACCAAACAAACTCTCCCTTCAAATGCCCAAATAAAAACAACCCCTCCACTTAAAAGGCCTAAGAAAACATAACCACTAACACAATCGCTACTCTTACATGCATTACACATTTCCAATAAATACAATTACATAAATGTGTACTCACCTCTGGCTCCACGACCTCCTCGGTGTTTCTCTGCAATCTGATGCACAAAGGATGATCCCCTAAGCAATCCAGATGCAGCTCTCATAATGCTAACCAGCATGAGAGAACTGTCTGGATTGGATGGAGCAGTCTAGCTGGACAGTCCTTCAGGCACTGTAGGCCTGTGCTTGTTCTCTACCTGGCTGTCTAAGACAGCCAGGCGGAGAGCTTCAAAGGGTGCATGTCACTTCGGCCAGTGCAAGACAGCCAGCTAAAGTCACATGCACACTATGGAGCATCCTGTCAAGCCACTACTCCAGTCCTCTGCTGCCGACACGCCCCCATTTCGCAGGCTGGTGACTACAGCTTTCCAAAGTGAAAAATAAAACAGCAATGCAATCTTTTCATTGCCATTTTATTTTTCACGTTTAGCACAATGCTCACCCGCCCTAATGAAGAAACCGCAGCTGCGAACATTACAACTAATTTCTGCATCATCGACTGCCTCGCAAACAAGAAGTAATGTGTTTAGAATCAATGCAAATAACTTGGTTCAGGGGCAGACTGAGAGGTTTCTAAAAAAAGATTGCATAATAGGATCCTTATTACTAGGAGTGGGCAGAACTCACAGACTTTCACTCCCCGTAATTCTGTGGAGTTACAGAAAAACTCCACAGAATTCCACCAACGGGTGGAAAATATGCAGCTCGAGCTATAATTTAACACCGGTAGAGCAGAGCCTGCCCCCGCGAAGGGGGGCTCGAGAGCCGGCGCCATAATGGTCGCCATGCCCACTCACCCCACAAAGTCAGGGCAGGTAGCGCGCCAAATTTGGGCGCGCTACCAGCACAGGGCGGGAACAACAGTCGGAACCGGAAGGTAGCGAGTTAGGGCCTAACTCCAGGGACTGACGCTACCCATCTCCCCCTTTCAAGGGGAGCAGAGATCCAACCAAAGGCAAGCAAAGGAACGATCCACAAGGGTCGAAGAGACTGAAACAAGCAAACACCAAAATGATGTCTAAATTTTTACTGTTTGTATCCCAGAAAATAAAACTGCGGCCAACAAATGACCACAACAAGAGAGAATATGTGTCTGTGGGTAATATGGGGTTGGCATGAGGGGAACACAGTATGATGGTGTAGTGGATTCAAAGAGGGGTGGTGGGGGGCAAGTGCGAAGGTTAGTACTAGCAGCGCGAAGAGCACCAGGCTTTGCGCAAGAGCACGCAGCCGTTCAAGTTGAGTTTCCATATTGTTGATGTGTCTATCATATGTGCAGCTGCTACTTCTTTTTTGATTTCCAAGTAGATGTCCTACATTACAAATTCCTCCTCAATGATCCTGAAGATAGATGTTCCACACTCCGAAATTCTGAATTTTGAGCCAGCAGTTGAGCAGGGCAAGGACATGCTGGTGATTCAGGCACTGTTGATCAGCTCATTCAGCCAATGTGTTGATGCTGTACTGCCAACGTCCCCCTGTTTGCTCCTCTACTAGCTATGAGTAGAGGCATTTGCACCTTACATGGGGTATGCTGGAGAGTGCATCAGTCAAAATGTTAAACCTCACAATTTGATGCCAGGATGCCAAAGACATAGTCATCTAAGAGAGAACCCACCATCCCATACGCATACAGGGAACCAGCTCAAGCACCTAACTACGGTCAGACATGGGCTTTGAGGAGTGTACCCGCAGCAAATACACACACTGGATCATCTTTCTAATCCACCTACTGGGAAATATATCCTTCAATGTACACATGCAAACACATGCAAACATGACACAGGAGACATGCATTTGTGGCACAAAGATGCAATAATGGCCAACTAAAACATACAGGGTCCACAGGGTCCAGCATCTTGAGACCCTAACGCATGAATAGTGCATGATACAAAACACTGATTGGTTGATATTGGTGTCACCACTGCGGCAAAAACATCACAACTGCCTCAGGCGGAAGCTTGTATTGCTACCTCAACTACTACATGATGCCTCCCACAAGAGACTTACAGGCGTCAAACATGGGTGATGCCACTACAACCTCAGTTTTCACTAAGATGTACCACACATGAGACAAACAAGTGTCAAAGATAAGTGCCACTTCTGCTACCGTAATCAACTTGTACTAGGACAGTTCACAGTGCAGACTTGTCAAACAGGAGGCAGATGGATGCTACACAAAGTGTCAATACTGTTTCCTTTCACCAGTGAAAAATAGATGATAGTACATCCACCAACTGAACAGGTGTGAGTGTCAATTGACTCTCTGTGAACATATCAGTGCAATAGTCAGCCATATAACTTCAGACCATGGAAGAAATTACCTCACTACACATATTGGGGCATACTATCAAGGGCATTATCGCCGCATTAGCGGGACTTTTTCCCGCTAATGCGGCGATAATTTTATCGCCCTATTACCAAGCTGTCGCTAACACCAGTTAGCGACAGCTTGTAGGCGATAGCGGGCATTTAGGGGCCCACCTTGCATGTCAGCGATAATTATCGCTAATGACATGCAAAGTGGGCGTGCCAAGATGTTAGCGACTGAAAACAGTCCCTAACATCTCTAACTCCTATTAATAACTTTTGGAAATATTCGCGCTAAGCGCGAATATCTCCAAAAGCTAACGCCTGCTAAAAGCAGTTCTTAGCCATGTTATCCAATGGAAGGTGGATAACATGGCTAAGAGCATTGTCACGATAATGCATGAATATCGCTGATTTTTCAGCGATATTCATGCATTTCGCAGGATTTTTACCGCTTTTGAGATAAACCTTGATAATATCAAGGTATCTCAGCGGTAAAAATCCTCGGTGCTCGGCGATATTTTTTTCCCGCTAACCAAGCAATAGCGATATTTATCTCCATTGCTTGGTAATATGCCCCATTGTCCTCAGGGGCAGCTCCTCCTAAATGGCGGAGGAGCGCCACCTGCCTGCGGTGAGCGCAGCAGGCAAACGCTAATAAAGAAATGGCATATTAATGACATTTTATTTTGCCCTTGCTGCGTGCTGTGTACAGTGTGAGCATGAGGCTGGGGTCTGGGATGAATCCTGCTATTTGCAGCATTACTGTTGAGGATTACTGCTGTGCCTTTCAGAGTGTATGTCAATTGGCCGGCCGGCTACCTACGGCCAGCCTGGCATGCACACTGCACACCCAGCAGGGGATGGCTGGCAAAGGCCCCAGTCTCAAAATTAGCGCTGGGTTAGCCTGCTCCCACCACTCCTGGAGCTGCTGTCATGCTGAGAGCACCTACAGGATTTGTCAGAAGTCACGTTCCACAGGGAAGGAAGGGAAGTCTTTGCCCTTCCTGCTCGTGGATGTCCCATCACACGACCACTGCCGGGATTGGTGTACCGGGCAGGAGCATCATTGAGGTGAGTTGGGCGCATTGTGTCCCCATCTTTTTATATTGCCAGCCTCCGCTGATTGTCCTACTCTGCTTCTATCTGTACCACCCATCCACCCACCATTGTAACTTGCACCAGGCACACACCACACTATGCTAAAACTAGCCTTACACCAAAATATATATTACCATCTACAGTATCCATTCATGCAGAATTCTTTCAGTTATTACAAATCTCTAACTCATTATTGTCTTTTCTGGGCGCAGTGCTGTGCTGAACAATTAGTCACAATCTTTCAACAAAATGACTGAATAATTGTATTTAATGAGCTCATGATAACGATTTGACTCGCACCAGTCCATGGTATTCCATTTTTTCCATCAACTAAACCAATCATGTTTCTCTAAACGAAGTGTTAAATTATGTTAATACATATTTTGGGCAGTAGCATTCAGTTGACACAAGTATTTTCAGCCCAAAAGCGTAGTAGTTTTAAAATGGGTAAAAACTTCACATTCGACCATGCAAACATTCTACAGCAAATGTTGCAAGAAATGAGTGCTAGGAAGGATGTGTGCAGCCAACGAATTACCATGAAAGCTGAGCCAGAGCCGAGCCAAGGGTGGGCTCCAAGAGCCCTGTGCACGAGAAGCGCCTTAAAAATATTTTGGTTTCAGCGTCAAGACACCTCAGGGTATTCGCACACTTTAGAAAACATATTAACAAAACATTAACATATGTGAATCATGTAGTAAACATCATGTTGGAATTAGAATACCACAAGGTGTCTTCAAAATTCGTACTTTTTTTTTTAAATACATGGAAGTGTTTCATATTAGTACATCAATTGATATCACTGTATTGTGAAGTATTAATCCAGTGTGTGAGTTTTTTCAACGTGAACTGAGAACTATTCTGATTGAGGGCCGGCTTATGGGGGTTTGTGTGTGGGGGGCGCGGGGGTGGGGTGGTAGGCAACTGTTTCAGCCGTATTGGGCGCTATTCTGGAGGGTGCACTAACCTCAGGGGGGGGGGGCTGTTGTGTTTAACAATAACCTACGATTTAAAAGCACATGCTGCAGAGGTCCTTGTGCATGCAGCTTTCAGGCAGCAATTCAAATGTCAAGATAACTCTTGTGATTAATGTTCCTGCTAGAGGGAGAGGTCTGAGTTTTGTCTGGCAGTTGCCTGCTGCAAAGAACAGACCTGTATTTTATGTGGATAGGTGAGTGTATTAGTAAAAGCAGACTTTACCAGTGCTTTAAAACAAATGAGATGTATTTGAGAGAAGGGATATGTCATCATATGAGGCACTTCTGCTAGGTGGTACTGAGCAAATCCGAGGCGGAGGTCATGGGGTGGGGGAGGGGTTGAGAAGACTGCTGCACTGAGTGCTAACAGCACTAAAGCCGGCCCTGATCTGCTTACAATGCTATTAGTGAACTCGGAGGCAATTCAGGGGCCGTGTGTACCCTATACGTGGGCTAAACTCTGACAGTACATGGAGCCAAAATTATATTTATTAAATCATACAATTGAGTTTTTTTACAGCACCTACCCATATCTAATGTATTTGAAGTTTCTCTTATGTGATAAAGTAAGAAAAGGAGGCTTATTGAAATCAAGTGTTTGCCAAGGATCACACAATTTGGTCAAGCAGGGTAGCTGGGATTGAGCCCAGGTTTTCTACTTTCAGACTGTGCAGCTCATCCAATAGATTTGCTTTTCTTTATGACATCAAACGTTAATGCGTTCTCATCCATTCTTGGAGGGTGAGATTAGAATATGGGTGACAGAGAGAATCCACTTTTTGGCAGTTTAACATAGCATTAACCTTGCACAAGAACAAAAGAGAACTTCACAACAGACAGATTCTTTACATGTTTGTTTTTCAGCAGAGGTTTCCCATGTTAGCACCATGAAAGCTTGGCTCGTTTTGACCTAAAGCTGAGCCAGACCCAGGAATTTGACTCCGACCTGGCTTGAGCTTTCAGTGAGTTGCCCAACTTTAGCTTGAAAAGCCATGATTGTGCTCCTTAGGTGTACCTATTCCAAGGAGTGTCGCACATTTATAATGAACAATGCACCAATGAAGATCTCCACTTTCAAATGTCCCTTTATGTCTACCTGAATTCAAAGTAACTGAAGCACAATATAATACTCAATAAAGTCCAAGGTTTGTGATCTGAGGCTGGGATCTGATTTCTGGGCCTGAAGAATGAAGAGCCGCGCTGGCTCAGTGCAGAGCCAAGAACCAGTTTTTTTTGTTTGAGGTGTTTCTAACTTTAGACAGCACAAATGCAAAAAAGCTGATGCCTTCAAAATCAATTTAACAAAAACAATGTAATGTAAACATGCGCTATTTGACTCCAGAGTCCGGATTATTCATCATCATAATGTTTAATACACTTTCAAGTGGTTTCTTAGGTCTTTGACTTAGACCATATGATCATTTCCAGGACTGCATATTCTTGGGTCTAAAAGCTGTACTTTTTGTAGAGGGTACAAAACAGGGACATCACATAAATGCATCAATTGAATATCTATTTAACATTAGTCAACCCAGTTATAAGGCAATATATAGCCTTGTAATTTGCTGCCAAGGGTTAAGTCACAGCCTTCTGCCACATAATTGTAGCATAGTGTACAAAACAGTGATGGATGGAACGCTTGAATTAATATCAGCCCATGGTAACTAATCAACATCCCAAATCCATTGCACTTTTGCACCCCATGCTACCTATTTTGGCCCCAGTCATACAGAAATCAGTCTTGACTCAACTTCACTGGGAAAATTCCAGCCTGAACTGCCAAACCAACTCCTCTCTGAACTGGAACACAAACAACCCAAGACCAATTTCACTTAAGTTATGGGTTCATCAGTCGAGTATAGCTTGGCTCCAGTGACACAGAGTGAAAAGGACACACGTCTAAGCATACCTGTCCTACCTAGGGTGATACATCAATTGTATTGCAGCTAGTATATTTTGAAGCACAGAATACACAAAATGCACAGGAAGTGTGTCCTCTGATTCACCACATGTCTCTATGAACTAAAAACACATTGTTAAAATACTCTGACACTGCAAGATTAACATTTGCTGTTCTCCAAGCCAACACCATTTTCAGGACCTTCTGCATGGCACAAAAAGCAATAATGCCCCATCATACCTGGCACAAAGCTGTACATCTCTGTATACCAAGCAAAAGCAAACTAGGAGTCTACACACCATAAGACTTGAAGTTAAGAAATGGAAACAAATACAATTTTAGGGTAAAAGCCTTCCCTAGCTATGTTTTCTTGGATCTAGACAAATATCTGTCCACAGGTCAGTGAATCAACCAATGCTGTTGTAGTTTACATACCAGTTGATGACACACCTCTTAAGGGAACATCTGTGGTTTATTGATATAAAGCTTCTCAGCTTAAAACGGCCTCTGCACCCAACACAAAATAAACTCCAAAGTCTGCTTTCCTTTTCCCTTCATTCACATAATCTTCAATCATATATATAAAACCTCTATATTTACAACACTGTTCTGCTCCTCCGTAAGATTTCAATAATATAAGTCTATAAAGAGTTTAAAGAGAATGAAAGGACAAGTGAATAAACCTACTTTAACAGAGCTTTGTTCAGATCTAGTGATGTCTTAAGATTAAGGGCCATATGTAGGTAAATATATTTTACCGATTCCTAAATACCGAATTTTACCGAATCAATATTCCGGAATCGGTAAATGAGATGTAGGAAAAAATCTATAACATTCACCGAATCGGAAAAATTCGGAAAATGTGTACCGATTTGGTATTTACTGATTCGGTATTTACCGATTCAGTATTTACTGAATCGGAAAATACCGAATCGGTAAATTCCGAATCGGAGATTCAAAATACAAGCAATAGCGGTTTCAACCAATCCTGTGCATCCACCCCACCCCAAAACCAGGAAGTGGCAACACCCATGCAGGTGCAGACAATCAGAACCTTCTGGAGAGCTGGGAGCAACTGAGCCACTGGCTGAACATTGCTGAGGAGAACTACAGGATGGCATCCAATAAATCAGATAGGGAAGGAGCTGAAAGAAAAAGGAAGATGAAGTTCAGTGCAAGTGAGCTTCAGGTCCTTGTGGAGGAGGTGTTGAAACACCACAGCCACCTTTTTGGTAAAAAGTCCCTGCAGGTAGCAGAGGCTGTGAAAAGGAAGACCTGGCTAGCAATCCAGGCAAAGGTAAATGCCACTGCGGTGAACCCACACGAGCTAGATGACCTCAAAAAAGGTGGTATGATCTTCGGATCATTACAAAGAAGTAGCTGGCTACACAGAGGAAAGAGGCCAGTGTCACAGGGGGGGGAGGAGCAGGGCACCTGCCCTCACTTACCTGGAGCATCTGGTGGAGTCAACGCTGGAGCCCGAGAGTGTGTCTGGAATCGGAGATGTAGACAGCTCAACCAGAGCTGCCACAAAACAAGGTAAGATGCATGCACAGCAATCCCCCCATTCCCTATCCCCATTCCCAAATGGGGCTGTGTGACTCACACTCCAGTACAGGTTTTAGTATACACCAGCAATGCATTATGGGAGATGTAGTCAGTGAAACACCCATCATGACTGTCATCACACTAAACAAGGCATGCCACACACATCAGTCAGAAGTAGGAGAGGACATTGAGATAGTGTGACAGGATTGTAATTTAATTTTGAAATGCAGGGCTGCAGGACCACTGAGTTAATGTCCATATCTATCCACAGGAGAGTCATTGCGCAGGACTGCGCAGGAGAAGGATGAAGGGCACCCCGTAAGGGAAGAACTGAGGATGCCAGCACAAGTGCAGGTCACAGCACTCAACCACCACCGGCACCAACACCACAGGCAGCTGCACCACCAGAGCCAGCCACAACAGCAGAGCCAGCATGGACACTGCTGATTGAATCTCCACCACAGCAAGCCTCACAAAAACTGTCAGCCTCACCAGCATCAACATCACCTGTAGTGGTAAGGCCGAGGTGGCATGCTGTTGCCACTCTCCATGTCATGGAGTCGTCCTCTGAGGACACAAGGGAGGGTGACAACCAAGTGCTCCACTGGAGGAAACAAATGCTGGGCTGCAGCCCACCTCCAAGGGCGTGCACACAGGTGCGAGAGGCTGCAGGGCCCGGGAGCGCAGCACAAATCGGCAGGGTGATGGGCTCTTTGGAGGGCTGGAGGCCAGTACGGTCAAAGTGAAGCGCCTGCAGGGGAAGGCCATACAATCAGTGCAAAGACAAGTGTGGCACCTAAACCAGAACATGGTCAATATTGACAGAGGCATCAGTTCTATGGCAGAGGGCATCAAGGAGATGGCAGAGGGAATGCAGGACATGTCCCATTCCTTGATGGTACTCTGTGACAAACTGGACGAGGACAGGGCCAGAAGGCGCATGGAGAGGCAGTACATGGAGCAGCACACCAAGGCAGTGAACTGCCTGGCAACTGCCACTTCCCTGCTCTGCAGGCTTTCCATGGCAATGCAGGAGGGGCTTGTGCAGTGCTGCACTGATGTCACCAGGGAAATGGGGAAGGTGACAACCGCACTGGAAGTGCTGCTGACTACCCAGTCAGCCCACACTGGTGCACTAGTTGTGGGGGAGAGTGATGAGACCACCAGCAGGAGCAGCATTAACCATGTCCCAGACACACGGAGAAGCAGCAGGCGGGATGCTGCGGGCCCTGGCTCAGCAGACAGTGAGGAAGGGCAGCTGCAGGCATCCAGCACTGTTGTGCGTGGGCACAGACGTTAATGCTGCCCACACATTGATGTACATATTTAGGGTTAAGTAACCCATGACTACCTATTAAGGTTGTCAGCATTTGGATTGGCATGGTGTGCCATTTGTTGTTTGTCATAGTGGCCAGTTATTAAACTACGTCATGAACATGCAACACCTGGCTGTGTCTTCTTACTTACTTAGAAATAGTTGTGTGTGATCTCTGCCTGTCTCTGTCTCCCATCTGTTGCAAGCACCACTCCTGCTGTGTTGGGCTCAGGCTGTGCATCTTCATCATTATTGTCCTCAAAATATGTTAATTATACTGCTGTTCTTTTTCTAGTGGCAAGGTTGTGCAGCATTGCGCAAGTTGCAATTATTTTACAGCAGATGAGGGGTGAGTACTGACGTGCGCCTCCACTTTTGTGAAGGCAGCGGAACCTGCTTTTTAACAGCCCAAAGGTGCGCTCCACGACATTGCGAGTAGATTTGTGTGCCACGATGTATCGTCTCTCACTCTGGGTTGATGGGTTCAGGTAGGGTGTCAGGATGAACGAGAGGACAGCATATGCACTATTGCCTATGTGGAAAAGAGAGAGCCATTAGTCACATGCACAACAACACCAGCATCTGCAATATCTATCAGGGTGTGTCACAGTTTTTTACCTAGCAGGAATCCTACTCCAAATTCCCCCGCTGTCACGTGTGTAGATCCCACTATTCTGGAAGATGTAGGAGTCGTGGGTGCTTCCTGGGAATTTGGCCACGATGTCTGTGATTATGTTGGCAGCATCACAGATTACCTGCACATTTATTGAGTGTGTGGACTTTCTGTTCTAGTAGATATACTCTGTGGCTGCAGGTGGGCAGATTGGTATGTATGTGCCATCAATGCAGCCGATCACATCTGGGAACTGTCTCATTTGGTAAAAGTCAGTCTTTGTCTTCAGCAGTTCCGCATGTGTGTCAGGGAAGCTGATGTAATGATGCATTCTCTGCATCCTGGCTTCCAGGAACTTCCTGAAGAAACAGGACAGGCAGCTCTGGGACACCCCACCTACCGCAGCTATCGCCCCCTGGTAACTGCCAGATGAAAGCAGGTGTAGGCTACAGAGCACCTTCACATGTGGTGGTATGGTATGCCCCCTGGTGGTGGGTGCTCCAGGAGTGAGTGCAGGTCCCTTATCAAGTCCAGGATGGTGTAGGGGTGTAGCCTGTACCTTTCATGGATCTCTGCCTCAGTAAGTTGGAAGAGTGTGATCCGCTCTCTGTAGACTTGCTCCTCCCGTCTCCAGTGCCTCTCTCCTGATGCCCGTAGCCATAGCCGCCTTGCTATCACATAGAGTGCCACCATTCTGATCACACTGTTGCATTTTGGGGCCTGTTTTATGGCCTGCACCTGGTTACCACCAGCTTTCAATCCATGGTAATTACTGACTCTTAAATACCGAATTACATGAAATTCGGTATTTTACAAGTTACCTATATCTCAATTCTCATTTTTACCGTTTCTTATTTACCGATTCGGTAAATACCGATTCAGTATTTTAGAATTCGGTAATGATGAATCGGTATTTACCGATTCATATTTACTGAATCCTTACTTTTGGCCTCCTACATCTCAAATGGCTAAATACCGGTCGGTAACGGCAATTTTACCGAATTTCGGCCGTTACCGACTAGTATTTAACTACCAACATATGGCCCTAAGTGTTTATCAGTGTGCTCATCAATATGAAGTATTTACCAACTAGGTGTTTCGTTGTGTCGGTCCAACCATTAAAGTTACATCTCACTACTTTGAACCTTTATTTTGTTACTCCATGTCAATGCTCATTTAGCATCAGAATAAATAAATAATTAAACATGTTGAATTGCTGTCTGTTTTTTTCTCTACCAAGTAGAGAGAAGCTTTGCATGAGTGAGTTCATCATGTGCTATGTATTGCCTCTTGACTGTTGTGGAGTGAGTTCTCTCACTAAATTTCTAGTGGCATTTGTGAGAATAGTTAGCTGTTGGCCACCTTGTGTGTTGTAAGCAGGATTGTTTTTGTGCAGGAAGGGGTACCTTCCTGACAATCCCTTGAGATATTTCCCTCTTTGTATGTGCGCTGCAGAATACAACACACATAGGAAGTGGAAAAAAAAAGAGAAATAAAGATATTTCTCCTCGTTACACCTAACCTGGAAAGTGTAGCATTTTGGCACATTCACCTACCAGTAACAGTAAATCTGGGAATGCATCAAAATCCAATGGATTTGCACGGGAACATCCAAGCACCACTCATGGAATGTCTCCCAGGGACAGAGTAACGCAACGCAGCAATTTGCGATGTTCTGCATTACTCTGGATTTTTCAAGCTGCTCAGGGCCACACAAGGAGTCCTTGCGTGACTTGATAATTTGCATCTTAAGTGTTCCGTCGCATGGTGCAAAAGCGAAACAACTTGAACCTATAGGGAAATCCCTGGAAACAAACTATGTATGTCTTCACATCATCATTTCCTTCAAAATGTTCACCAATCACACATTCACAGCCCCTATAGAGCCAACCTAAATCCCAAGTATATTCTCAAACTAAAATGTGATGTCCCAAGTATATTCTCAAACTCAAAAGCAAAACAACCCCTTGCTATATATGGCCCATGATGCCTTGTGGTGAAGATATGTCGATGCCTTCCTATGCTGTGCCTAGTGTGGACGTCAGTCAAGAAACAGACATTCAGTCCCTTTTGTCAGTTTTTTAAATGTACGACTACTTTTGTCATCTGTAATATAACAACCAATGAAGGTATTTGTCAGGAAGAGATCTCAAGATTGTAATGTACTGTTCATGGCGAAATGTAAAAATGTTTGGATGATAATGGAACAATTCCTCAAGCAGCATTATTTAGGCCGCATATAAAATTACAAATGGGAGTGGATATCTTCTCCCAATTATAGGATAAGCATCAGGATAAACTGTATCACCTTCTGTATTATAGCGAATTTCACGTACAAATAAATGTGCGAGTAGAAATTCTGGTCCAGTTTATAAAAGATGCATGCAAAGGAATCACAGATAACATAGTCTGTGTCCCTGGTAGGAGAGCCGGGCTTTCCGAGCAGCTTGAAGCGAATGAGTTGCGTCTGATGTTATTCATTGTAAAGTGCAGTTGTTCACGTCTGCTGTAGAGTGAATAGTTTCGCTTCCATTGTGCTAGGCGAGGGCCTGGCATCAATGGTATCAAAGGTGTTGTAAATGCCGCTTTCTGCAAAGTTTGAGGCCTGCATCGCCTGTCCAAGTCTGAATAAGCCGGAACGGCGATCTTATCCACGGTTCTGTATAGCAGACTGTGAACGGAGAGTGTGCGTTTGAGTTGCCATGTGTGAGTGCATTTGCCATATTAACATTTTGACAACTTTCATGGGCACGGTCCTGCAAATCGTCTGGCAAAAGAATGTGTCCGAAGAGTGGGAGTTTGCAGACCTCGGCACTGATATGCTGTGCTACGACGAGTTATGATGTGGCACTTAGTTCTATGCTGGTGTGCTATTTTGTTTGTGCTTGTGTTGTAATATTATGGTACACTGTTTTGTTATGTTGAGCTCTGCATTGTTATGTTATGCTATTTTTTCACACTGTGGGTTGCAAGGTACTAGTAGCTCACCAACATCCATTCAGTAGGTAAGCCCAAACAGGTCTGGAGCTTGCATTATGAGGAAATTCTTAAATCCAGTCCGGTTAATGGCCACTGTCATGGGTCTCATCAGATTTACAAGATCTGTGTTCTCTGTGTTTTTCTATCTGAGACGAAACCTGCTCCAGGCAGACGTAATTTCAGGTAGAAAAACTAGGCAAACTGAAGACTTACCGGGGGAAATGGGGCATGCCCTTCCTGTACACTACGGTAAGTCCTAATTTCTTAGTGGACTCACAAGGGTAAATGTATAATGGGCCAGACTTTCCCCGACCCCAGGGTTTCTCAAAGTATTAGAAACTCTGGGTGCAAGGTAATATCGGCCATTAGCTAGACACTCCTACCTCATAACTGATGGGAATGTGGTGTTATGGTATTGTGAATGGTCATAGGTTATACTGCAAGTCATATGATGTCATTTACGTTGTGGATGTTAGGCTTGGCTTTTTCAGTGGGTTCACCCCCAGACTTTTTGCTTTTTATCCTCCTGTTTTTAACCTTGTTTTTGTTGGTTGTAAGACTCTGGGCACTTTACCACTGCTATTCAGTGCTAAAGTGCATATGTTCTCCATGTAAAGTTTGTTTCCATGATTGGCTTATTTAATTCATTACTAAGCACCTAGTACAATTGTATGTGCCCAGGGCCTGTAAATCAAATGCTTCTAGTGGGTCTGCAGCACTGAATGTGCCACCCACACAGGCAGCCTTTCAAAGGTGTCTCAGACCTGCCACTGCCTTGTCTGCATGCAGTTTTTACTGCCATGTCGACCTGGCAAGTGCACCAACTTGCCGGGCCCAATCCTTCCCTTTCCATGCATGTATGGCACCCCTGAAGTATGCCAAATGTACCCCCATGGGCAGGGTGCAGTGTATATGAAAGATAGGGCATGTACTGGAGTGTGACATGTCCTGATAGTCAAATAACGCCAAATTCATTTTCACGTTTGAAAGGCTATCTCTCCCATAGGCTAACATGGGAGCTGCTCAGTATGCCTGAACTCAGGATTTAATAATACATCTTGTAGTAAAGATGATTTTAATGTTATGTATTTAAAAATACCACTTTTAGAAAGTGGCTATTTCCTTGTCTAATGCACACACAACAGAAGCTACCCTGAAATAAATGGTCACTTCCATAATGTGACCGTATCCCTACAAAGCACTAAATGGGTTGAGTGCTGGGCATCTCAAAGGACTGTCCTCACATACCACCAAGTGTCATGATCCATCATAGGCAGTCCTCGCTCTCTAAAAACCCGGTTTGTTAAAGAGCGGCCTACACCTGGAGACAGAGAGGCACTTCTAAATTATATAAGTGGGCGCCCGTGCAATAGTGATTTAAAAACCACTGTATTACCCCAAATTACATTTAGTCATAGGGTATTACTTGGAGTTAAAACCTAGTATGTGGGGATTAGGGGAACTATTACCCCATCACCACTCTATTACCCCATTACCCCATCACCGTCACCATATTTCTGCCGCTGGCTCAAGTGAGTCCGCGGCAATCATCGGGACGGGATTCGGGCTCCTATCTTACCAGATTCGTTCCAGATATTGCTGCTATGTGAGGGTGACCTGTGTCACTAAAAACTGGTGTTCTTAAATACCCCATTATAGGGTCCTAATTGCCCCACAGGAGGAGGTTATAGGGACCCCTGTCGTCACACTTGCCTCAAGATGCGTCCCTCGCCATACACCTGAAGGTGTCCACTCCTATTCCCCGACACTGTCCTTGTCTAACCATCCATGTGTCTTTACCTGTTTTCTGTATTAGCTGTCTGGGATCTAGACTGACGGGTTGGTATGTGCATTTACACTAGACAGGCACAAGGAGGAGTTGAGGGGTTTCCAGCCTTTCCTGCGTGACTGCTAGCCAGGCTGAATAGACCTGGCTGCATTTAGAGTAGTGGGAGGAGTTGTTGCTTGTGCCTCAATGGACTGTGTCTGCCTTCCACAATGCTGTCTCCAACCCCTGGAGAAAGGCTGACATGGGCCAAACAGAACTGGGTTATGTATGCCTGTGGAACTTTGTTTGTGCCAACTTCAAAGGGAAATGTGGTATAAATATTGGGGCCCTGAACCTAGAACTTTAGATTACTGTGGGACCAAGGAATCTGCCAGGAAGAAGAGTGGGAAGAGTTGTGATGAGAGGCTACCACTTTGCTCGGTGCTTTGCTGGGTTGGCCTGCATTTTCTGCTTCTGTCTTTGGCAGGGAAAGGACTGGATTGTTCTTTCTGCCTTCTAACTATCTCCAAGGGCTTGATGTAGAGCTTGCCTCCTGTTGGAATTCTCAGGGAAGACTTCGACATCTTCTGGGTACCGGCTTCTGGAACTGAATGTTTCAGCTGCCACAGAGGAAAAAGGTAACCCAATGCCGTCAGCAATGCCACTGCCAGCTCCGTGGACTGAAAGCACTGCCACACTTCGCACTGCAATGCTGGTCTCACCGATGACGCAGTTCAATGCCACCACTGGCTGCTGTCACTAACGCTGCTGCTTGCAAGGTGACTTGTGGACACCGCTCGTGGAGAACACGGAGCACTGTACTGCTTCGCACCGCAGCCCTGGTTTCAGCAACGCTGCCGCTCCAAGCAGACATTGACTCCACTGCTTGCACCATGGTTTGGGGGCACCGCTTGTAAGTTACATGAAAAAACCACCCTGTGCCACACCGCAGCCTTGACCCACTGACCCCAGCGCCATCAACTCATGTTCGTCAACTGATGCTGCTGCCTGCACTGCAACATATGGGCCCCGTACACAGCATTGCTCCATCTCACACCAAAGCCTTGGGTAGGCAGACAACAGTCCCTCAGCAACGAAGACGACGGTGCTTGCACTGTGACCTGTCAACACCGCAACAAGCACCTGGTCTCACCAACACCGCTGGATGACTGTCACTGAGCCACTGCCTGCACCAAACGTCACACTGCTCCACTTCCCACTGCGGCAAAGATACCTGCCGATGTTGGCGCTCTTGACTTAAAGCTCACGGAGTTTGACCTGCAACGCATGTGACTTCTGGGCCCGACGGCTCATGCACAGACTCCCAGAACCGACGCCTGCTGACTGCTCTACTCCGGAGCTCACTGCAAGGGCGGAAGGTACTGTTTTATGGGGCTCCCCGACACTGTAGCTGGCCCGAGACTCCGCAGTCAGATAGAACTGTTTGAATTATTGTTAACGACACAGTGATAGCCCCAGATGGAGCTATCAACTTCAAGGAACTGTATATAAGGTTTATGTCTATTTTTTTCTTTATTGGTATTGTGGATTACTGTATGTTGGATTTTTATCGATTTGGTATTGTTTTACACAGATAAATATTGTATATGTTTCTAAAACTGATGTGGTGTCCTTTTGTAGTGTGTTCACTGTATTACTGTGTGTTATGATTTACAGATTGCTTCTGAGATAAGCCTGACTGCTGATGCCAATCTACCAAAGGGTGAGCAGGGGTTATTTTAGACGTGTAATTCCCTTATCCTGACTAGAGTGCTGAATTCTGCCTGACTTAAGCTGAGTGTTCTTGATGGAGTGTCAATCACTGGAAACAGTGTCCTTTTGTGGTGCAACCTCAAGCATCTGGGACTAACAATAGTTTTCCCCCTTTCGATACCATGGTCATGATTGGGCCATGTCTGAACTGATAGAACCCGCCCCAGCCATAATGTCGCCAATCACTCCATAATTAAAGACCTGCCATATAACTGGTCATTTTTGGAATGCTCTGGTCACTCACACCTAATCTTAATACTCCTGCATAATTAATGCAACACCTACAATTATGTTCATACCTGACACAATGTGGGCATCCTAAGCAGTTTTTGAAAATCGCAAAATTAGCACCGGGCTTTGGGTATATTTTTAGACATCATATAGACGCATATCTTTATCTAATTTAATTCAAATGACACTTTTACTTCTGATTCAACTTTCTTTTTATTAAATTCTTTTTTGCTTTTTCACTTATATTATTTTTTCTTCATTAAATGGGGAATCACTTCCTTCTTTTTATAATATATGTATACACAATGAATTGGTTTATATACAATTTTTTTTAAATTACTTATACAGGTTCATTGATAATACAAAGTTCATAGGATACAATACTGTTGTCCATGATCGTATACAGAAAAAATTCCATTCAACGTGTTTCGGCAATGCCTTCCTCAGGAATTCTGTATATTTCTTATAAGTGATGACTGTTTGAGATTACTCAATCCCGGACCCAAAAATTGGCTGATATGGAGAAGTGATATGTCTTTATGCAAAGTTTAATCTTCTTCCATCTATGCCCATGAACAAGAAAAAAACATACCAGGATCTATTATTTGATAATGTAGATACATCTACGCGACGTGAGACATGTCATATAGGGACAGATATCTCAAAAATCCTGTTGCTTTTGATCCATTATTTTGTCTGTTAGTATCTGCAGCAAGGGCCAGCAATCCAAAGGTGTGTTACCGTCCTAAGGTCAAAGTGTGCCACTTTAAAGTTGTGTCCTTCACTTCATTCTCAGCAAAATGCGTCCCGTTATTTCCCAGCGTGTTGCCGCCTCAATTGTGAATGTGAATTAAATTAGATAAATTCTGCGATTTTCAAAAACAGTTTTTCCTTGCCAGGGTTTATCCTTTAAGGCAGGGGCCCCTAATCTTTCTAAAACATGGCATCCTAAGCATTACAGCTTGCACCCATGATCTAATGGTGGTTATTCTTGTCATACTGTGGGTGCCATTCTCGTTGCCACCATTATACATGGCACAGGATATATGCTTGTGAAGCAGTTGTATCTCACAGAAGTTGAAGCAAATTACAATCTAAGGAACATGGGGGCATATTACCAACAACTAGCGATAATTATCGCTATGTTGGTTTAGCGGCGATATTTTTATCGACGAGCTGCAGCGATTTTTATCGCTTAGGAGCCTTGCTATTATCAAGGTTTATCTCCTAAGCGATAAAAATCGACCAAAATGCATGAATGTCGCTGAAAAGTCAGCGATATTCATGCATTACCGAGCTAATGCTCTTAGCCATGTTATCCACCTACCATTGGATAACATGGCTAAGAACTGCTCAGGGGCAGGTGTTAGCTTTTGGAGATATTCGCGCTTAGTGCGAATATCTCCAAAAGTTGGTAATAGGAGATAGCGATATTAGCGACTGTTTTCAGTCGCTAACATCTTGGCACGCCCACTTTGCATGTCATTAGTGATAAATATCACTGACATGCAAAGCGGGGCCCAAGATGGTCGTTATCTCCTACTAGATGTCTCTAACTGGTGTTAGCGACAGCTAGGTAATAGGGAGATCATTTTATCTCCGCTTTCTTGGCTTTTAAAGCCAAAAAAGCGGAGATAACCCCCTTGATAATATGCCCCTAGGAGCCTATTTGAATGTACTTGTTACATGCCAAGACAATAAGATCTAGAAGAAGCCCTGCATGGACTGAAGAGGAAGAACCATTGACTGTGTTGGCAACACGCACAGTTTTAAATACTGCGCTCAGCGTGTAGCCTAGGACCCGTTTGGCTATAACCATCCTGGAGACTTAATAATTGTGGCTGAGAGCAGTGGTGTCCTGTGAGCTGTTGTGTGGTTGGCGTACTGGTTGAACAATGCCATACTGCAAGACAGTTGTTAAACCTGGGCTTCTTCTTCTTTTCCCACATGACAGCATTGATTTCCAGAACTAAAGCATGGTTTAAAAAGCACCTTCTAAGATGGTGGACAGCCCATAGGTTGTGGCCTTGGAATCCCAATCAAAGCTGGAGTGTGGTTCTTTTAGCATATGTAAGAAAATTCTACTGAATGAAGGATATATCCCAATACATTTCCTCCCATGTAACATTGTCTTGTCTGCCCCATTGTTTCTATTTGTGCCCTTATTTCTGCTTCCTGCAAAAGAACCTTCTATTGGAGATGTATCTGTATGTTGGCTGCAAGAGTTTCTCTTTCCTAGGCCTTCAGGAGGAGCTTGTGGCTTGCCATTCTCATTATTTCTCTCTGCATGATCAATCAAGACTCAACATTGCAAGAATGCCAAGAGCTTTGTTTTCCTCTTTTCTGTTTTCCATCCAATTTGGGACCCTCTTAGGGAGAGACCTGAAGCTTTTCAAGTGTTCTATTCTTCACAGGGTGGCACCAGTGCTACTTGGAAGCAATGACTTATATTTGGACAATCTAGACGAAGATTCAGAAATCTGATGTTCTAAGGTGAAATGCTTCTGCATGTTAAAGGAAAACTTTTGAACTTTGAAGGTACTATAACATATTTGCATATAAAGTTTGCTGCACAATTTAAATGCCAAATACTTTGGTAGCTCAAATATGCAGAGGTTCATAAAGCCATGCCAGGCCATTGGCTTGTCTCTCCCTTGCAATTTGTTGGTTCGCCCACCTCTAAGAGACACAAACCGCTTCTGAAAATACTTTCTCTCCTGGTTGCCACACACAGAGACTGATCCACAGAGCTTTAAACACACAATAGGCAATATGTATTCAGGCATGCACACAAATCATAGACAATCAGTCCTCAGTTACTTGGTTGCAGTCAGGCTCCTTCCTCCCAAATGACTGGGGCAGGAGCTGCAACACCAGGAGGGACATTGCTCTGTGAGTGCGGCAGCTCAGAGCAGTGTCACCCTGGCGTCGCACTCCATGCTGCAGTCATTTGGGAGGAGAGAGCTTGTAAGCAGCAGATCAATGGCTGGCTGACTGGAGCACATAAATGCCACGGGTAAACAGCTTGGCCACAGACATGAGGGCTAGAATGAAGACTCACAACCGTGGCATGAGTGACTCCATCACACATGGATACAGCTACACTGCTATTCGTGTGAACAATATCTCACCAAAACGTCGACACAGGTGATGAGGCCAGATTATACTTTCTAGGAACCCCTGGCCAATGGTCTTTCTTGCCTGCTAAATGTGAAGGGGAGAAAAGACAATTTACGAATATTAATACATTTCCCTTTCCCATACGACTAAAGGACTAAAGATTCTTAATTCAATTTTTGCTAATTTATTACAAGGCCAAAAATAACAGAACATAGACACACTTCAATATAAGAGTATACAGATACATGAATACTAATACAGAGCCAAGTCAGCAAATATAGCTAATTCGGCACAATTGGCGCAGAACAATGAATTCCAATTTCAGAACACAACTGAGTATAGACACTGTGTCCAAATCCCTTTTCATTTGTATTTCATGAATAAAAGAGTAGTCTGTCCCTACTCTACTTCTAGAGTGACATCCCTACATAGCTTCCCAGTTGAATTCCCCTCTTAAGGTGTCAGCAGGTGTTGACTTCCTAAGATTTGCACTCACATTAAATGGGTCAAGTAGCGTTAAGCTACCAAGCTTGTTCTAAGATGCTCCCTTTCCTCAGTCCAAAGAAGAAGTCTTTCAAAACTGTCCCTGTGCCAAATACAAAAAGTCAAAGTTACACCCTGAACAGGTCACATGGTAAGTTATTCCGTGAACACTTCCTTTGAGTAACTTTCCCAAACTCCAATTAATTTGTCTCTCTCCGACGACCTTGGTTCCCAGGTTTCACCAGGCACGAAAGGTGTCCTCCCTTCTCTCTTATCAGGCTCTTCAAAGACATTCCTCTCCTCCCCGTGTATCTTCTTAATTCTAAAATATTGAGGACGGATTCCTGCAACTGCAGTAGTGGCTAAAGGAAACTTTCTACACACACAAATAATCAAATTAACTTATGACTTGAGAGCAAACAAAAAGAAACAAAACGTAAGAAAAACAAAAGTTACGGCTACACGATTGGCTAACCTAAGAATGTTCTTTAATGCATACACAATACACAAATCTCTTTTTTTTAAATATTATTTTTACTTCAAACACCTGGTGCAATCACAATAAATACTTTTCAATATTACAGTATTGTTGGAATATTCCGGAATAAATAGTTTTAGCGCAGGTACAAATTACAAATTAGGTGGTTATTAAATAAAATAAACCGGGAACACCCTGCATTATTTCATAATATATACAAATCTTATATATACATATATACAGATTACAGATATTATTTATACATAGAGACATATTCTTACATACACATATTACCAACTCTAGGCGCCAGACTCCCTCCATCTCCTGATAGGGGTCCAGATATTCAATCCCATTTCACGATTTTTCCTACCCTTAAGCTCGTACAGGGAAGCTTCGATATTATGAATCCCCAGCAATCTGGCCAGCCACATCTGGAAGGAGGGTTCTACCGTATCTTTCCAACCTACTGAGATAAGAATCCGAAGGACCGCTACATAGATAAAAACCAAGGCTTCAGCCTCTTTGCTAAGCCCCATATTACTATCGCTGCCTATTATCATTAGGGTAGGGGATAGGTTGATCTTAAGACCTAGCAACCCCTCCCAGAACTTCTCAATCTCCATAAGGATTAAATTAAATTTTTCACAGTTATGAAACATATGTATTATATCGGCAGGCCCTTCCCGACATCTAGGGCATTTATTTTCTTCCCATTTACCCCATTGATGAAGCTTAGCTGGTGTGAAATACAAATAAATAGGGTTTTATAATGTGGCGCCCTCAGATTTGTGGAGCGAAAAAGTTTCCAACCAAAATCCAGAGCTTTATCCAGATCAACATCCGGGTTATCCAATTTCAGCATCCAGGCAGTTTCACATTTTCCTAGATCATCTTGGATCCCTCCCAATAGGGATCTTTAAACCATTTTAATCCTTGTGCCACCATTTAACAGATAATCGATCATGCTGATTCTGCCACCTGGGGAAATTCGCGGTTTTATAGATGTTAACGTTTTATAAATCTGAAGGAATTTGAACACTTGATTAGCCGGGATTTTATCTTTTTACTGAATTTTATCGAACGTCATGAGGGTATCCCCATCGTAAATATCGCCCACTCTTTTGATGCCATGCTGTTCCAAGATCTGTCTCATTCTATCATTGCTAAACTGTTGGAAAATACTAGATTTCCAAAGGGGTGAATAGTAATTAATTTTTGGTATTAACATTGATTTTTGGATCATTTTCCAAATCCCCCAAGTGCAATTCAACACTTTATATCGCATTTTTCTGAAATAGCGCCGCTCCGTTCTATGAAGTAGAAGTCCCACGGCTTCACTACCCAGCAAAAGTTCATAGATAGAGGGGGGATCCTGATTGCCGCGGGGGTATCCCCTAGATTTGTAGCCAGAACAAATAGTATTGCCATCTGAGTAAGCATACATGCCCAGTGATAGAGCCTTAGATTCGGGACTGCCAGACCCCCCGTTTCCTGTGATAAGGATAGATATTTCATTGCTCTCCTAATTTTGCCATATTGCCAAACAAAGGCCATAAAGGTTGACTCTATAGACTTCATTAAACTTTCCTCTATTAAAAATGGGATAGAGTGAAAAAGATATCAAACCTTGGGGAACATGGTCTTTTTCAGTACGTTTACCCTGCCTATCAAAGACAAATGTAAAACATCCATTCTTTTCAGGTCTGATGCCATTGACTTCAATAACGGGTAAAATGTTCTTCAATGATTGTATTTACTGCTGAACTAACCCTAACTCCAAGATATATTGCTGATTCCGAGTATCTGCTGTCAACTCTACTTATATTATCAGTGCAAATTATTTGGGTCTTCTTCTCTTTCAGAAGGTAGCCTGAACTATGACCAAATTCGGCTGCTATTCGTGTGAGTTCCACCATAGCCCCCGCTGGATCAGGGGTGATTACTGCCAAATCATCAGCGTACGCTAATAGTTTGGTCTCATACTCGTTCATAACTACTGGCATGATGTCAATACACCCCAATATCCTGCTAACTAGAGGGTCTATATACAGGGCGAAAAGTATAGGCGAGCAGGGGCAACCCTGCAGCATCCCCCTAGAGATATATATCCTTTCTGAGCTTTCCCATTTATCTTCACTCTGGCCTTAGGGTCAGAATACATGGCTCTGATGGCACACATAATTTTTGGGCCAAACCCTCTACGCTCCAATATCCCCCATAGATACCTCCAAGTAACGCAATCGAAGGCCTTTTCTGCGTCGAGAAGGATCATGGCCATTCCCCCTCCCCCCCGTGGCAGCCTGCGCATCAAAAAGAGTAATGGCGCACCTGATGTGATCTGTTGTTCCGCGGCCTGGGATAAACCCATGCTGCCACGGGGAGACGAGACCGCCAATGACCCTCCCCAGCCTCTTTGCGAGAACCTTCGCATATATCTTAGTATCCACATTTATATTGCATGATATTCCTAATGCACATGCATGACTACATGATTTCTCTAAAGATGTGGGAAATCCTTATCAGTCCTGTATATAACATTACAAATGTCATTCTACTGTCTTAATATGGTGATATAAACGTCATTTTAATAACACAAATTACAGCTAAACAACAGAATATATGTGAGTGCAGTTCGTCCATGAGTATAATGCACCCTTACAAATTGTATGAGCTCTATCACAGGCAGTATCACTAGCCCCACACAAATTAAAACAGTAAGAAAATATTGAGGATGGGGGGGCTCGCTGCCCATGACGAACCTGTAAGGGAAAACTTCTTTCACCTTGACTTAGACAGCCTACCATGCCCCTAGCTTTTAATAGTAGATTGAGCTCTTCTGGCCATACCATGGGGCTTAGCAGTGAGCATTCCAAGGCAAACAATAATAAAACGGTTATAACAAGGCCACGCCACACACAACATGTAGCAACCTTGGTTGTTGCCTTAAGGGTGACAGAGACCAAGACCTGGCACATACAGAGTTACATTCCCACAAAAAATAATCTTGAGACTAATTTAAACTAGAGCAGGCAGACCTACTGATGCTGAATAGCTTGCATTTTCATGCCTTGGCTCTCTTTCTCATCTAATGAATGGTTGAACTCCGCCCCTCATAGCCATTCCATCAGCTTCCACTGACCAGGAAGCTCACATTTCCTGGATGGAGAGGAAGGTGTTGGCCTCAGAGGCCAATAAACCAAGAGGACACGATTCTGAAGTTCAAGTAGGCCCATAAACCAGTTGTGCTCGGTGCTGAATTTTAAGTCATGCAACCTTGTAATTGTAACTCTAAATGGTCCTGCATGAATGACACTGAAAGGAACTATTTTGTATGGGTGATCCCTACTGAAAGAGCAAAAAACTGTCACTCACAGTGAATTTAGCCAATTGCTGAAATGAGCTTAGCGGCTGTCCCATTCATTTTCCAGTAGAGGCTGGAAGAACACATAGCTCTAGGTGAAGAGGGTTCTTTGAATGCTCCCTTAAGTTAACTATATTATATTTATATACATATTACTTACTGGCTGTTGCCAGTAGGTAGTTATAGTTAGAATCTAGTTTCCATAGGAAAAGCATTTTTTGTTTTGCCAATAACTTTGGTGCCATTTGATAGATCTATACAAGATTTTCAATACTAATTTGGCACGAATTTCAGCTGCTGTCTTTAAAGCTTTGGGGTGCTCCATCAAGCAGGGACAGAGAACAAGGAGGGGCTTAAAAGCATGTTTCCCCATGTTAATTCTGATAGGACCTTTAAACACAGCTACAGCCCGAACTGCTGAATGGAATTACACAAAATTTAGCTGGAAGGTGTCAGGTTTCCAAACACTCTTACCTGTAAGGTGCTTGGTTGTGTTCCGCAAGACGCTTTGTGCCAGCTTCCCAGGACCCTATCAGATAACCTGTGATTTTGAATTACACTAATGGCTACTTGATAGACCTAAGAGAGGAGGGCCTGGTACTAAACACTGGTGATTTCCTGTGTTCGACCTGTGAGGCAACAAGCGGTGTTTTTAGAATATGAGCCTATGAACTTTTGTTACTAGCTTTAGCACAGAAGCCCCTTACCCATAAGTACATTTATGGAAACCTTCCTACCTGCAATCTTTGCAAGCAGTGAGTGGCGCCCAGTAGTCTTGTGACAGAGTTGTGGTGTGGTCTAGGGAAGGATATCTCTCATGGTGAAGTCAGGACTGTCGTCGTGAAGTTTTTCATTGATATAGTTTGAAGTGCTTTTTCAGCGAGTAGCACGCTACTCTGGGACCCATAGAGGATTAGTGTTGAATTAGTATAGTGAAACATGCAAGTACATTTTAAGTGGTGGCTATGTTAGTCAGGTATTTGGATTCGGAAAGATAGCAGAAGGATAGAAGAGGAAAGAAGGTTTTTATTTATATAGTGCTTCTAAGCCCTGATGGGGTATTGATGCGCTTTTTTTGGCGAGTAGCACGCTACTCTGGAAACCCATAAAGGATTAGTGGTGAATTAGTATGGTGAAATATGAAAGTAATTTGAGTGGTGGATATTAGTCAGGTATTTGGAGTGAGAAGGATAGCCGAGGGATAGAAGGAAAAGAAAGGTTTGCATTCATGTACGGGGTGTTGAAGCGCTTTTCTGGCAAGTTGCAAGCTACTCAGGAACCCATAAAGGAGTAGTATAGTAAAACATTAAGTTATTTGAGCGGTGGATATGTTAGTCAGTTATTTGGATTGAGAAGGGTTGGGAAGGGTTAAAAAAAGAAATAAAGTTTGCATTTATATAGCGCTTGTAACCCTGATGAGGTGTTGACATGCTTTGTTGGCGAGTAGCACGCTACTCTGGAACCCATAAAGTATTAGTGGTGAATTAGTATAGAGGAATATGGAATGAAAAAAGTGAACATGCTTGTCTGTTATTTTGATTGAAAAGGATAGTGGAGGATATAAGAGTGAAGGATTTCAGTTTGTAGGTCATAGCAGTAGGAGGAGGCTTGTGGATGAGTAAAAAGGGTTTTTGGAGGGGAAGAGTCAGAGAGAAGAGTTTAGTAAGGTTTGTTTTGGGGGATTGGTATAGTAAAAGAGGTGTCAAATGATGCAAGGAGGGGTAGAGTAGGATAGAGTCAAGAAAGGGTTATTTAGGGGAACATCGTAGTGGTATGGGGTTTGGGATAAATGAGCGAGTGGGTGTAGAGGATATAATGATAGATGTATAGGGTGAGAGATAGGAAGTTGGGATAGAAGATATACTGAGAGAAGTATAGGCTGAGAAATAGGGTAGTGCATTGGAAATGCTAAATTAGAAGAAAGTAATAAATATATAGATCCATAGGTACATTGAAAGAATATATATGCATAAAGGAGATGCGGATTAAAGATATTGATTGAGGTAGCTGATGAGAAATAGGGTAGTGCATTGGATATGCTTTTTCAGGAGAAAAATAACAAACACACAGATCCAAGCACATGCATGTAAATTAATGCACAATGGAAGCAAGTACATGTAGACCAAAGATGATTTTTCTTCTTTTATTTTTTGTTTTTATAGAACATAATTATTGTACATGTTTATACAAAGCAATCTCCAAAGATAGGCACATATCTAAAGTGAAAATACATGCTTATATACAAAGGGACAAATACATGGATGGGTATTAATGGGAAAATGGGCAGCATTCCTGACCCCAGTCCCGACCAGTCTCGAACAGGCTCAAACAGGCATCACCCTTGTCCTCTCCACCCTTAACAGGCTCAAACAGGCACTCACCCTTGTCCTCTCCACCCTTGGAGAAGTGTGGCTCACTGGTTAGAGGAGGCAGACCTGGAAGCAGAGATCAGCCCAGGACCAGGGTTCAATTCCCAGCTTGGCGGGGTCTTGAGTCCTAAAATGTCCATGGACTCGACAATTCTCGCTCCGCTGCCTACTCGATTCACGGGTTCACACTCTGTGACTCTGGGCAATAGCTTGCTTAATCTCCACAACGGCCCCTCGCGGCGGGATGCCTGGCTTTCACCTTGCGGATACCCTGCTGGGGTTATCTCACAGGGGAATACCAGGACGGGTTCCCTAAGCAAGCGCTTAGAAACCCCTCGGTGATTTGCGCTATGTAAATTCCTGTACATTTACATTTACATTTAACAGGATCAAACAGGCACTCACCCTTGCCCTCTCGACACCCGGGCTGAGACGCCTAAGCCTTGGCCGTTTATAGCCTTAGTAGTCAGGTGACCCCTTCAGCCAATGGGAACCCTAGCCCTAACACTATCCAATCACAGCACTAGCCCTAAAATCTAGAAACAATAGAAGACGAGGACCTTACAGCCAATATTAGCCTAGTCCAAGCACCCAATCAGTTTCAAAAACCCTGATCTCCAAGTCCAATAGAGGCCCTAGCCCTACCAGTAGTCTCAACCCTAGTCCGAGCAACCACTGGCACAGGAAGCCCTAGTCCCTACTTCCAATAGAAATCCTAACCCTAGCCCTAGTCCCAACCCTACATTGATTGAATCACAGACCCAGTAACCAATCGGAACCCTCAAATGCCCAACCAATGAGGACACTAACCCTAATCCAATAGAAACATCAGATACCACCACCAATCAGTGTACACATATACCAAACAATATCAGACTATATAAGGTCCCAGCTACCTCAGACAAGGTTTGCTGGCCAGGCAGTTGGAAGCTGCTCTTGCAGAGGCTGCTCCCGAAGGGGGCTCGAGAGCCGGCGCCATAACCAGCGCTGCGCCCGGGACACAAACAAACTAGTGGGGGCCGGTTTTTTGGCGCGCGAAGTGACCAGGAGCTAAGGAAATGCCGGCCCTCCCCCAGCAACGGCCGCCGAAGAGGCGCCGACCCCCCCGGCCAATGGAGGCCGAGGCGGGCTACGAACTCTCCAATGGGCATGGGGCCTACCTGGCCTGGAAGGCGAATGGGGGAGGCATATAAGCGCTGCTTCCCCAGGCAAGCTCCTATCTTATCGGAGCGGGGGAGCAGCACCGGCGGCGGAGCACAGATTCTTGTCGAAGGTTCCAATTATATCCAAGGGTTCCATGGACGAAGGCGAAGCCCTCCACGACCGAGGAACCAGCCGCCGCTGCCCGAAGAGGAACAAGGGGTTTCCAGAGACGTCGGGGTGCCCCCCCCCCCCGTTCCACTTCCAAGAGCGGGAAAGACGGCCCGGCGCTCGCCGGAAGCAATGGTACCCTCTCCGACTCGCAGGACAGAGCATGCAGCAGGATGACATCAGAGCTAGGCGGCACCTCGCAGGAACCGGGGTCCAGGAATTTGGGATCAACTACCAGCTGTTGGAAGGTGACCGAGGCGGAGCAGGGTGCCAGAACGGCGACCCGAATGCACCTTAAGCCAGAACGGCGGTGCTCACGAGGAAGCAAGCCAGGGCGGCCGGCATGTTTTGGCGCAAGCAGCTGGGATAATGAAGGAGCAGCAGCCAGGTCGGACTACCAGCTGTTGGAAGGTGACCGAGGCGGAGCAGGGTGCCAGAACGGCGACCCGAATGCACCTTAAGCCAGAACGGTGGTGCTCACGAGGAAGCAATCCAGGGCGGCCGGCATGTGTTGGCGCAAGCAGCTGGGATAATGAAGGAGCAGCAGCCAGGTCGGAACCAGTCGGGGCGGGCGGTGGTGCCCCCGAGATGACAAAGGCCGGGGCGGGCGGCAGTGCCCCCGCAGCTATCAAAGGAGGTAAGAAACCGGGTGGCGCGAATATTGTTTGCTGCCCGGCAATGCAAGGTACAGGGAACTAGGGAGGATAGAAAGCGCCCGATACCTACCATCCTTGGCAGGCTAGAGATCGAGGTTGCGGCACTTATGGCGGCGCCCCCGCAGAAGGACCGGTTTCCAAAGGTGCTTCAGGCGGTATGGCGGCGGTGCCACCTAGGGGCGCGGGTAAACAAAAAACAAAAAAAAAAAAAAACAAAAAAAAAAAAAAAAAAGATGTCGATAGCAGCCAGTGGCCCAGGCTGGTCAGGTCATCTCACGCTGCGGCTACGGACCGCGGCGGGGAGGTCAGGTTCGAGCCTTAGATCAGCTCCGCACGGCTCCTACAGCAGACACTCGCGCTAACAGGGGATCTCAGCAAAGAGATACATTGGAAATAAGGTAAATAAAATAAAATAGTAAATGATAGGCGGAGGACTATTTTACACAACACATACCCCCGGAGCTCTCATGCCGGGAAACGAGGATAAGAAACTCGCGCTACCAGCGCTTCAAACGTGCTTTTGTTTTGAGAAACACTTCTCGCACCACACCCCCACACTTCATAGGCGGGATATGCATAGATGCCTGAGCCCTTGTGTGCTGGCTCGGCTGCGCACAAGAATCAAGATTGGTTTAAAGAAGCCAAAAGCCTTTCGGAATACAAGCGGAGAACTGCGCAATTACAAGATAAGTAGTGACATCATAACGGATGCAGTTTAATCTGATTCGGGGATTGAGGGTCAGCTGTATGATGTCCTAGTTTGGTGCAGAACAACCATATTAGTGGCAGTTTTTTCAGCTCAGGATATAGTTGTAATACTGGGACCCCGACCCTCTTTTTTGGTGCGACACAATGCGGGTCTGGAAGTGAAAGTCTTTTCGGGAACTTGAGCAGAAGGGCACTCCTACCTGCCCCTAGACGGCCATTACACCGGGGACACAGGGTGGGGCTTACCCTAAGCATGTTCAGAGAGTGAGATTGCCCCGGTGTCGGTATGCCCGTGCGTGACCTTTACGGCAATAAGACAGCGAAAATGAACCAGGCCATTGTACAAGAGCCCGTGCGGTGCTCCCTTGCGGCTAAGTAAAGGCGACAGGCGAGAAACTAAATGCTTTCAGAATGAAAGTCATCATGGGATTCTGGGCACAGCACTTAGTCGCCCGGTGCCTGTATCCGTAATGTCAATATAATGCCCAGGTAAAGCGCCTCCAATACACCCAGGGCGAGTTTGCGCTAGATAAAAGATATAGTCGGAGTTTGCAGGGTGCATTGTGATAACTCCAGTTAAGACAACGACCCTTGTAGAGGGGTTCTTGGTGCCCTGTCATTTCAGAAGACCTTCATGGCAGAAATAATATTGGGTAATCTGGAGCTTGGTTAATTACTACATTAACCGGCAAATACTTGTAGGACCAGCGCCACTTCTTTCATCAGGATAGGAAGGTATGCCTATAATATCCACCACCCGGGCAACTAGGTGGACAGGCCAAGTTGCGCTCTCATAAGAGACAAGTGGGGATAGATTGCTAGGCGAAGGGGGGGCTAAGACCCGACCCAAAATGACGGAAAATTGAGATAGAATGAAAATTGCCTTGCCTTTCACGACCCCCCATGTGTAAAACCATTTAGGAGCATGGAGAGACCCTATTTCAGCCTGACCGTGGTGATTCGTCTGACGGAGCCCAGAGGAGTTTGACACATGCAACGCTATAGTCACAGGTGACAGAGGGTTAATAATTTTGCCGCAGACGGCTTGGACTAGGCAGAGAGCAATGCCCGCAATCAGGTTAAGGTTAGAGGGCTGCCTGGGGGCAGGGGTGCCGTTTTCTGTGATGGTAATCACTGTGGTATCCAGTTACTACATAATAAATCAGGCGCGCACATCAGATACCTTACGAATTAACTACTCCCCGAGAGCTGCTGGGTGCAAGGAGGAGCGAGGCAGCAGAAAACATGGGTTGAGTGGGGGCGCGATGTGAGGGGCTCCACGGCACGAGCTCCGATGAGGGGAAGACGGATCCGTCTTTCAAGATACTCAGAGAGTGGGTAAATAGATAACAGCACACACAGGGTCTGCCTGAGCGCCGCGGGAAGCGAGAGATGAAAGGCACACAGGAATCAGACATTCGCAAAGTGATTTCGCGAGGTCAGGTCACAGCGGGCATTACTGATTCCGTTCGCAAGTGTAGTAGGGTCGCTACAAGGTTGGGGAGCCCTGGTGTTCATATGGCAACCTCCCTGCCGGTTTGCCTAATCCTGCTTAGGAGTCCGTGACCGCACTCACATGGTGCGGAAGGGAGCAGGCAGCGTACGATTGGCTGAATTACCGTGTGCACCAAATTACCCCTGGAAGGGTTGGGATTTTGATCAATACCTTATCACCATCGATCTAAATCCCCGTTCAGGTCGACTGAATCTTTATTGCCTGTCATTGAGGAAAGAAAGTGCATCTGTCATCAAGTTAGCTCCCCCAGTAAAGGACTCTGCTTCGAAGGATCACAAACAACTTCTAGCTTTCAAAGATTTATTATAAGTTGCAGGTACAAGCATCTCAAGATGAGAGTCACCAAATACACGGGCCCAACTACGTACACGTGTTCTCTGAAAGCCCTCAGACGAACAACGGAAACTATCAATACCAGTTCTAAAAACAATAGTGCCGTTAGCATAGACACGTATTGAAATCTATCGCTCATTTACAGGCGGAAGGAAATTACAGGTTAGACTTTCCCTACCCTGCTCTAGATGGTATCCCTACTTAACCAGGTCTCAACCTATCAAAGGTGTCAGCAGTGAATGACTCCCAAAGGAAGCCACCCACTCTCGAACTCTTGGTGAAAACCTATAGTTCTCCAGTCATGACCCCTCTCTGCCTACCCATCCGCTCTCTAAAGGGTCCTCAGGCGTCTGCTCTAACTCCACCCAGGGGTGCTGTCCCTAATACAAAAATACAACAACATTTAGGACGCCCCTCGTGAGACGCCCCTCACGTGGTGTAGCTTCTGGCTTTTTCCATGATGAGGCCTTGTGGTTAGAGTCGACCTTGCTTCTCAGACTCGTCTCCGGCCCGCTGATACCCCCTAAACATTCCGGAACCCTCCTCCATGTCTGGTCCATTTCTTGAACAAGCTTCTATTCATTATATTAATAATTGAATACCCCCTTTTCTCTTCCAGACAGACATCTGCAGCCTAATCCCAATTCTCATGGTTTTCCAACCGCATTGCAACATTCTTCGACCCAAACTAATACGTATAAATCAACATTTAAAGCTTTCCAGCTCTACTACATTTTATAGCATTCGACTTCTTCTTTAATTATTAGCATGTTAGTACTCATATTCTACTGATTTCGGTAAACACATCTATAAATCAAAAAGCCTACTCATTAATACTAAACATTAGTGCAATCCATATTGTGCATTTTAATCGCCTTCCCCCTCCCGCCTTGCTCAGGCCCTGAGGCCTACCATATTTCAACGTTTCCGTATGCCATCTTACATTTAGCAGCTACACAACATGGATTCAGGAATAATCACGCTTAATAAAAGCTTATTACTTCACACATTTCTGTATTAGTTCCACTTCTATTTAAACTTCTATATTAACTACACATTTTAGAATATAACTTTGGATACTATCAGCACTCATGGCATTTCTCTTCATGATTTGTGCTTACTACGTGTAAGTGTGATGTATTTCTACATTTTGGTCAGTTTGCGCTCTCTCAGTTCCCCCCTTTGATGACCTCTCGGGGTCATCATTAATATTCAAACTGCAGTGATTGCTAGCATAACTCGTTTCTGTGTTTCCAGAGCCCTCAGACTCCGGTACTGACTATCTTGTATGGCAGCCAATCTCTGCAGCTGTTTTCTCTGAGCCCTCTCTGACCTTCTTGATCTGTACCATTTGAATACCCTCACCAATCCCCACAACACGATCCCACAGATCAATATTATGATGATAGGTTTCAGTATTTTCCACACAAAGCTTTTGCCTAAGGTGGTGAGCCAACCTCCTGCGTCACTTATCCCCTGGCCCACCTTTTCCCAGACATTTTCTCTGCTCAAGTCTTCGATCTCCTTGTGAATATCAGTTATGTTCCTAATAACCTTTTCAAGGGGCTTCGAATTGTCTGGAATGTAAGTACAACATTCTTGGACCTTCAAAGCCTTACAGACTCCGCCCTCTTTTGCTAATAGGACATCTAAGGCAAGACGGTTCTGAAGAACCATAGCCCTTATCGATTGCATCTCTCCTTCTACCAGCATTAAGGACTGAGCAGTACTGGCAGACAACCTGTCTACGACTGTTGCTAGCCGTCTAATTTTAACATCATTAAGAATTAATCCTAGGAAAGGGAACACAGCTCCAAAGACATCTCCAACCATTTCTACACCTCCTACATCTCTCCTTCCTCTCGATGATGTCCTGCCCTCGATGATCTCTAAGTCCTGGGCATGGTATATTTTAGGGAAGATAATTGCCAAGTAACATGAGCCATACCAATTATCGGGCAGCTTCACGTAGGCATTTCTTCCACATACGAAATATACATTTGGAATCACTTGCATTCCCTTCAGGAAGTCCTTGGTGTAATACTCTAGATTGAAAGCATGTTCACAGCTAACTTCTCCCACGTATACATTTTCATAATACGTTTTGGCTCTGTGAAGACATAACTTTCCTCTCTGCGTTCTATCTAAAGCTATTGGACCACTACTACCTTTTCTTTTGTGCACCCTTTCTTCATCGGTCCAATCTGTTTTCCCTTGTCCTGATTTTTTCAAAATCTTTTGTCTCCTATTCCGATCATCCACCTGCCCTATGAACTTTTTCTCGACTTCTGACACCTTGCATGTCAGGTTATTTCTGCGGGCATGTGAAGTATCTAAAGTAATCCAAGGAATGAAAAACTTTGCCAACCTGTCTTCGCTCTTCCAGTAGTCCCATTTATTCATCTGTTTATAATTTGGGACTTCTGGCAACACTGCGTCATAGTTGGAAAAATAGTATTCAAAGCTATCTCTCCCATAAAATATACTAAGCAACAAGCTACATGTAATACCATATGTCAGCGGGAGGTGATGATAACGAATGCCTTCATCTACAGACGCCGGCAACTGCATGCAGACGTAGCAGTCCCTGACCTCCATGGCGTCCACATATTCATACAATAATTTTGCATAAGCATTTGACCTAAAGTCACCTTGGGACTCATCTACATGTAACCTGCGGGCTTCTGCAGCTAATAACGCTTTCTCTTGTGTGTTTTCCCCTTTCCCACCAGCAACGGTGGGAACAAACACCTCTACAGATTTCACATCAGTTACCTTTGCCTCTTCCTCACGTCCCTTTACATAGGAGACTATCACTACTAAAGCTATTAATATTATCACTCCTACTATTAGTGTACCTATTATACATTTTGCTCTGCGGTTTTGGGTACCAGCCTCCATTTCGTCAGATAGTGTGGCTCTCTCTTATCTCTGCACAAAGTTCCTTTCTTTCTTTCTTTCCTTTACAGTCTCTTTACTTCTTTTGTCTTGAGAACCACGCAACTGGAAGCTGACAACCTTTTCCACCAAAGTTCTTTACAGTTCAATACAGACAACCCTAGCCCTTCTCCATCCACTCAGGGAAAGTCCCTAAGATTCTCTGCTTCCTAGGCGCTAGGTAATCTTCTTTTCTTCACGTTTATTTACAAAAGTCTTTTTAAGCATCCACTATCAGGCGCTCGCCTGCAGCTTCGACAGCAAAATTCAATATTTCCAGACGAAGATTGTGCTCTTCTGCGGCTGATATCTTTGAACCAAAATCAGGGAATTGCAATTCTGTGAGAAACATGTCCTTTATCTTGCTGAGGCGGGGAGGACGGGGGAGCATGAATGTCAGTGACCCTTCTTGTTCGACACCGGGCACTAACAATCTTATCTCCACTGTCACGATGGGCTCAGAACTGGACACCACCACCGCTCTGATCCTCCCCGTCACTGGTTTCGAAGCCATCTGTCGCCAGATATGTCCACTCAGGGGTGGAGTATCTTCTGTTAGGCACACGCACTCTTCTTGACCTCCTCAACTCTGGTGCTCCAGCGCCCTGAGCACCGTCTTCTGGGTCCGAGTCTTCTGATATTGGAGGAAGGGTTCTCTCCAGAGTTGACCTTAGGCTAGAGCTCCTCCTCTGAGGCCAATCAGCTTCTCCGCGTACCCTTCTACTCCGTCTTCTTCTCGTTGGTTCACGCTCTCTGTCAGACCTGTCAGTGTCTGACTCGTACTCCCAGCTACTTTCTCCTTCAGTAGCGTTATCTGTTTCGCTGTTGTACTGACCGTCCTCAGCTTGGTCAGACTCGTTCCCTGCTTCCGCTGGCACCTCTACAGCTTGGCTAGCCCCCTCTATGGCTTCTCGGTCCGCTGCTGGACGTCTATCCGAGAGAGGAGCTGTTTCTATCAGAGGTGCTGGAACTCTCCGCGTATGCGACGCGTGGATCCAATTGGGCAGGCCTCCCACCTTTACGGCTGTGTTTGTGGTCAAGATGATCTGGAAGGGCCCACGCCAACGAACATCCAAGCAGCTGCTTCTCACGTGCTTCTTCACCAGGACCCAGTCCCCAGGAAGCAAGTCATGACAAGGGTCCTGGCACGATGGTACCTCGGCAGCCTGCACCTGAAGGGACACAGAATGAATGGCGTCAGACAGCCCCTTACAATAGTCCAGGATCATATCATCTGTGATGCTAATCAATGCAGCAGTTGGGACAGAAGGTAACCTCATTGCTCTTCCCATCAGTACCTCATGAGGAGACAAACCAGTTCTCCTATCCGGGGTACTACGGAGGCTCATAAGGACCAATGGCAGCGCATCAGGCCAACTCAAGGATGTTGATGAACACACCTTCGCAATTCTGGCCTTGATGGTGCCATTTATTTGCTCGACAATTCCTGAAGCCTCTGGTCGATAACTGCAATGCAGTTTTTGGTCTATATTCAAAGCTGCACAAATCATTTTCACAAGGGAGCTGTTGAAATGCGTTCCCCTATCTGATTCCAAAGAGGCCGGCACCCCGAAACGCGGGATAAGCTCCCTGAGCAATATCTTAGCTACTGTGAGGGTGTGGCACCTGCGTGTAGGATATGCCTCAACCCATCTAGAGAAAACGCAAACAACCACCAGGATATAACGGAGGCGGCTGCACCTTGGCATTTCAATAAAATCTATCTGCATTCTGTTGAATGGACCTCCTGACCTCCCTATGTGGCTCAGTGCAACTGGGGTCTTTTTCCCTACATTCAACTGCTGGCACGTCACACAACGCTGGCACACTGCTTCGGCTGCTACTCTGAACTTGGGGTTGAACCAGGTCTGTCTAAACACTCTCAGCATAGCATCTCTTCCCAAGTGGACAGGACCATGTATTTGTCGGGCCATTGGGCTCACCATCTCATTGGGCAACACGGCTCTGCCATCTGCTGAAACCCAGAAATGGGCCTCCCCCACTACACATCCTGCCTTTTGCCATGTTTCTTTTTCACAGTCAGGAGCATTTTCTTGTATCTCCTTCAGTTCGTCCCAAGTATCAACAGTTTCCAATATCATAGCTAATTCAGTCCTTACATTTATTCCACCCACTTCCGCCTCGGTGAAAGAATACCCTGTTTCCGCGCAATACCGTGCGACTTCGTCGGCATATCTATTGCCTTGTGACACGAAGTCCATATTTTTGGTATGTGCGGTGCATTTCACAACTGCGATACCTGCTGGACATTGCAATGCCTCTAACAACAGGCGCACAAACTCTCCATTGCGAATGGGAGAGCCTGAAGAGGTCATGAACCCTCTTTGAGACCACAACTGCCCGTAATCATGAACTACCCCGTAACCATATTGACTGTCAGTGTATATGGTGACTCGGATTTGATTGCTTGCCAGGCAGGCACGCGTCAGGGCAATAATCTCGGCTACCTGAGCGGAGTGTACTCCTTCCAGGCATCCAGCTTCCACTACTCCAGTAATTGTACAAACAGCGTAAGCTGCTCTTAACTGCCCAACTCCGTCTCTTACACATGAGCCATCGACAAAGAAAATTTCATCGGGGTCGGTCAGTGGCTCATCTACGATGTCGGGTCTTGGTTTGGTGCATAGTTCAGTCACATCGAGGCAGTCATGGTCTGTACATTCTTCATCATCCTCAATATCATTTGGAAGTGGCATTAGGGTAGCAGGATTTAAAACAGAGCATCTCCTGAGGGTCACGTTCTCTGCAGCAAGAATGACTTGCTCATAGCGCGTGAGCCTGCTATTCGTCAGATGCTGAGTTTTAGTCCTGGTCATCAACAATTCAACAGAATGGGGCACATGCACCTCTAACGGATGCCCCATAACAATATTCTCACACCTCTCAATGCTGACACCTGTTGCAGCAACGGATTTGAGACATCCGGGCAACGCTGCGGCTACTGGGTCTAGAGTAGCCGAGAAATATGCGACTGGTCTACGGGCATTCCCATGGATTTGGACTAACACAGACAGCGCACATCCCTCTCTCTCACAGCAGTAGAGCAAGAATGGTTTATCGTAATCTGGCATTCCCAGAGCCGGAGCACGACGCAAGTCCTCTCTCAGCTGCAGGAATGCCATCAAACAGTCTCTGTCCCATGGTACCGGATCACTCACCTCCTTGTGCGTCAGTTTTTGTAAGGGCTTTGCTTTCAGTGAAAAGTTTGCGATCCACTGTCGGCAATATCCCACCATTCCTAGAAACATCCTGACTTCTCTCTGCGTTTTAGGCGCACTCATTTTCATGATGGCCTCTATCCTGTCTGGTGACACCTTCCGTTTCCCCTTCTCAATTCTGTGTCCCAAGTACTGTACCTCCGTCAGGCAGTACTGCAATTTTCCCGGGGACACCTTATGCCCATTTTCGGCTAGGTGGTTTAACAAAGCAATAGAGTCTTCCCTGCAAGCTTCCTCTGTCTCTGACGCCACAAGGAGGTCGTCTATGTACTGGACCAGAACTGACCTCTGGGGCAGTACTAGACTTTCAAGATTTCTCTTCAGGAGCTGGTTGAAGATCGATGGGCTCTCTGTATACCCCTGAGGAATACGACACCATGTTAGGACGCGACCTTCCAGCTTAAATGCGAAAAGAAAATGGCTTTCTTCGTCCAAAGGGATCGAAAAGAAAGCCTGACAAAGATCAATTACAGTGAACCATTCTGCTTGGAACGGTATCTGAAACAGTATCACTGATGGATTTGGTACCACTGGACAACACGAAACGACTATGTTATTAATCTTTCTAAGGTCCTGCACTATCCGGAATTTCCCATTTGGTTTCTGCAGACCCATAATCGGGGAGTTACATGGACTACCCACGATTTCCTTTAGTATTCCCTGCTTAATCATGGACTCAATCACGGGTTGTATGCCTGCAATCGTTTCTGGTGTCAATTTATACTGAGGGGTTCTTGGGAACTCAGCATGTGGTTTCACTACAACTTTCACTGGGTCTACTCCCTTCACCAACCCAATCTCTTCCCCAGTGAAATCCCATACTTCTGGAGCAACGGTCTCCCTCAGATCCCAGGGTAGCTCGTCTACTGTCAAAGTGGGATACAGTTCCACACATATTCTGGAATTGGCGACTTTGAAGTCAGCATCATCATCATTAGTCAATACCTCCACGCCCTGTGGTGTGCAATATATAGTGCAATTTAACTTGCACAAAAGGTCTCTTCCTAGCAGACATACAGGACTAGAATCGCAAACCACAAATTGGTGCTCATCACTGTACTTCCCTATTTTCACCTGCACGGGTTCCGTCAGAGGACTGGTCATTCTCCTGTTTGCTACCCCCACCACTTGTATGGTCTCTCCAGACATAGGCAGGCCTGGCACGGCGGCTGACCTGATCGTGGAACGGGTGGCTCCTGTGTCCACTAGAAATGTCGTAGGGAACCCTGCTACTTCGGCCTCAACATAGGGTCCCCTCTGATCTACCTCTAGAGCTGCCCCGAGGGTGCAGTCATCCCTTTCTACCCTCTGTCCAGTTAGTGGGTCCACATAATAGCATTCCTCTCCTCCGACAAATAGTGGCATCTGTCTATAGGTCTTACCCATAGTCCCTACTCTGGGTGGCTGCGGGAACTGAGCTCGGGGAGGTGGCCCCCCCCCATTGAGCACTTTTCCCTGGTACTGCGTTACCCCTCTTGCAGGCACACTCTGGGTCTCGTCCTCCTCTACCTCTTGGTCTCCTATCTCAACATTATAGGGACACTCGCGTTTCCAATGTCCCACCTCGTTACACTGGTGGCACCTAGTTGTTTTCTTTAAGGCAGTTATATCTATCCTGGGTCTAAAGGTGGAGTTCTCCTCATTGCCCTTGTTCTGACTGTACTGTTTCTTTCCTCCTGTCCCTGTACCTGGTTGCTGTTGCTGCTGTCCCCCTTTCCCTGCTGCCTGCATCTGTACCACCATCAGTTTCTCCTTTAGTTTCTTAGCCTTGGAGTCTATCTCATCACAGCAGTACCTGGCATACCTCAGTATTTCATCTAGGGGTTTATTTTGCCAACAAATCAAGTGTTGCTGTATCATTAAACTAATATCCGGTCTCAGGCCCAAGACGAATTTGGACACAAATTGCCCTATGTCCTTTGGGTCCATTACGTCCAGACCGCTATACTGTTTGAACGCCTTCAGCAATCTCTCGTAGTATTCGTGAACTGTCTCTTTGGGTTCCTGTCTTGTTCGGTCAATTTTTACCCAATCTATGTCTTGCATTGGCACTTTATCTTTCAGCCAAGTCATTACCCTCTCGAATTTTGCCATCACACTCTCGGACGGCCCATTAGTCTTAGCATCTCTCTCGGGCTCTATGGTGGGCCACTCAGCGCTAACCTTGCACGCGGTCCACAAATCTCCTGGCACTACTATGTCAAACAGCGTGTTCAAATCTATCCATAGGACCTTTGAGATTTTTACGAATCTCTCAACTTGCTTATACCACTCCACTGGGTTTTCCCGCAATTTAGGGAAAGAGGTGGTAAAGGCAGCCAAATCCCCCCTACTCCAAGGGACGTGGACATAGGTCCCATTTGCGACTTCCCTCAAAGGGTATGTCTCTACTCCCTGCTGTCCTCCTGATGTCATCATAAGTGTGCTTCTCCTGACGGTCCCTCTCTTGGACCACCTCTCTTCCCACTTATCTAGGGCCCTCCATGTCCTTATTCCAGTGATCAGTTCCCTTATGTGTGTTTTCAATCCGATGGTTCGCCTCTCATCTAGGTCTCGATCTGTGTAATGTAGCCTGTGGTTGCCCTGTAAGGCTTTAGTTCTTGACAGGTCTACCATGTACTTGCCTGCTAGTTCCACTAATTTCTCATGGGTTGCTCTCGCCTTTCGAGTTACGTCCTTTGCCATGAACAGAATTTCACCCTGCTCATACATGTCTATTCTTTCTAAGGGCAGGGTACCATCTACCATGTCATCCAGATCTGACTTTAAGCTGGAGACATCGAGCCTTTTGGCTTTTATTTCTGCTCGTAATATCTCCTTCGAGGGAGGTTCACAGGTGTCTCTCCCATCCCAACTCCGGGCCCTTCGTTTGGGTTCGGGAGAGTTGGGGAGTGCTCTCTCTTGTTCCCATCTCTCCAGATCCCATGCTCGGCCATCCGATCTTGGAAGGTGATGGAACACCGGCCTGTTACCCCCTATCTTACTCTGCCCGTTCTCTCCTCTTTTCTCACAGTAGGACTCCCTGATATTCTCCCTTCTATCTCCATTCTCCCTTGGCCTCGTATCACTCAGTATCTGATATGATCCTTCTTGGTTTCCCATATTCCCTGGGCTGCGCTCATGTCCGTCATCACAGGGACTATGGTGCGGCCTTTCGCAACTCCCGCTCTGCTCTCTATTGTCTGGCACGCAGTGGATACACTTAAAGCTGTCTCTGTACTCCCGAGCCCTTCTATCTTCATCACTACATAGTGGGCGAGACACCCCTCCGTTTTCCAGGTCTGATCTACCTTCACTCCGGGCCCAATGGGTGCCTCTCCTACTGTCTTTCTCCCTCCCGTCCCACTCCGGACTGCTCTCTTCAGCCCCGCAGTGAGTCCGGGCTCTGCTGTCCTGCCTTTCCCTTTCAGCTTCTGCAGTTATGATGTTCTTGTGAGCCTCTACTGCCTCATCCCACTTCTTCATGTACTCATTTAATTCTTGGAAGGATTTCCGTCCTGGTCCCCTCATATCCTCTGGGTATCTAATGTCCCCCAGATCCCCTGCCGTGGGTATTGGGGTACTCCACTCTCTTGGTATCGGCAACTGGCTTGGGGAGTTGATCGTATCATTCCTCCTTGCCATCTCTGCCCTTTCTCTGTCCCTCCGTACCCGTTCCTCCCCTCTAGCTCTCTCTGGGTCATATATCGATACTATAGGACCTATGGTAACAGGTACCTGTAGTGCATCAGGTAACGCGTAGGATGTGGCACACTCCATTTCTGGCGCTCTTTGCACCACAAACCTCCCGACCACCTGCTGCACCTGGCTAGGCTGGGACAGTTCTTTCTTTGCAGCGGGATCCCATTCGGAACTGGGAAGTGGCCCATGCTCTCCTGCCTTGCCCCCCCCTTTCTCGGCATCTCCTTCTGCTCTGTTATACGGAGGCGGCCTGTCTGTCAATAATCTGTTTATCAGGCTATCCTCTGTCTCGCTTTCGTCATCCTCTTCTAGGGGGCTTTTATTTCCGGGCATCTCTAACACTGGATACAATTTGTTTACTTCCATGTTATGCGCCCTCCATCTTTTAGCATCCTCATCCCACTTGGCATCCTGCACTGCTCTTACCGAGCGTTTCACTCTTTCCTGCCGTCTGTTCATGTTCTTTTCATGCGCTGCCCTAATCCATGCATTAAGGGCTTCAAACTGTGTTGGTCTAGGCAAGGGTCTCGTAGAGGTCATAATTGCTTTTAATCTGTGTAGCACCTCTAGTCTATACGTCCCGTACTTCGGGAACGTGAGTTCCTCATTTCCATCTGTCATCTTACTCCACTCTGAGATCCACAGAATCGTGTGCAGCCCAACATTTACCCCCATGTAATGAGCTGGCGTACCCTCCGGCGGGGCTTCTTCCCCTTCATACGATCCCCTACGTTCTCTTTTAAACAGCGCTTTTAACCATTTAAAACACTTCATAATTATGCGCAAGATTTCCAGCTTGAATACTCTGTTTACTTCCCGATGACAATCCACCAATCCTAGCGCGGCTTTGCTAGCTGGCCTATCGCAGCGCGGTCTTTCACCGGCCGGCCAATCCCAGCGCGGCACCTTCTGACGTCACTAGTCTCCGCTTCGCAGCAGCACCCCTCCTTTCTCAGCTCTCCTCGCGGTCATGCATGCGTCCCATTCATACTCCGAAAAATGACTACTTCCGACCAAGCGGTCACTTCCCTCGACTGTACGTCCACAGTCTATCTGTAATTATCAACACAACTGACGAGATGTCTGTCGTCACTCTGATAGGTTCTTTACGCACACAGTAACTTCCGACCAGCGTCTGTTACTCGCGCAATCACTCCCCCTATCTGGTCCCTCGGGTGGTCACTGGTACCTCATGACCCCCTTCACCCTGGTTAACAATTACTTCTGGGTGTCCGATACACCCGAACCACTTAAGCTCTCCTTGAGCCTAAGATTTCCACCGGTTGCGCGCGCTCACAACCTGTTCCACAGTCTCTCTACAGTCATTCAACTCCGCCAAACATTACAACATAGATACAATACAAAACACCGCAATCTTAACACGCATGACCCTTTATACTCACTCTCGACCGATACTGCTGCTTCTCCGCTTCACGTCATCCGGTCCTTCTTCCACCGGCGGTTCTTCCGATCATCGGTCTCTAGGGGGCTTGGGGTAATCTAACCTGGCCTAGATCACCTTCCTCAAGAAGGCAACCATTCTCTATAGCTACCAACTGGAAGGGTTGGGATTTTGATCAATACCTTATCACCATCGATCTAAATCCCCGTTCAGGTCGACTGAATCTTTATTGCCTGTCATTGAGGAAAGAAAGTGCATCTGTCATCAAGTTAGCTCCCCCAGTAAAGGACTCTGCTTCGAAGGATCACAAACAACTTCTAGCTTTCAAAGATTTATTATAAGTTGCAGGTACAAGCATCTCAAGATGAGATTCACCAAATACACGGGCCCAACTACGTACACGTGTTCTCTGAAAGCCCTCAGACGAACAACGGAAACTATCAATACCAGTTCTAAAAACAATAGTGCCGTTAGCATAGACACGTATTGAAATCTATCGCTCATTTACAGGCGGAAGGAAATTACAGGTTAGACTTTCCCTACCCTGCTCTAGATGGTATCCCTACTTAACCAGGTCTCAACCTATCAAAGGTGTCAGCAGTGAATGACTCCCAAAGGAAGCCACCCACTCTCGAACTCTTGGTGAAAACCTATAGTTCTCCAGTCATGACCCCTCTCTGCCTACCCATCCGCTCTCTAAAGGGTCCTCAGGCGTCTGCTCTAACTCCACCCAGGGGTGCTGTCCCTAATACAAAAATACAACAACATTTAGGACGCCCCTCGTGAGACGCCCCTCACGTGGTGTAGCTTCTGGCTTTTTCCATGATGAGGCCTTGTGGTTAGAGTCGACCTTGCTTCTCAGACTCGTCTCCGGCCCGCTGATACCCCCTAAACATTCCGGAACCCTCCTCCATGTCTGGTCCATTTCTTGAACAAGCTTCTATTCATTATATTAATAATTGAATACCCCCTTTTCTCTTCCAGACAGACATCTGCAGCCTAATCCCAATTCTCATGGTTTTCCAACCGCATTGCAACATTCTTCGACCCAAACTAATACGTATAAATCAACATTTAAAGCTTTCCAGCTCTACTACATTTTATAGCATTCGACTTCTTCTTTAATTATTAGCATGTTAGTACTCATATTCTACTGATTTCGGTAAACACATCTATAAATCAAAAAGCCTACTCATTAATACTAAACATTAGTGCAATCCATATTGTGCATTTTAATCGCCTTCCCCCTCCCGCCTTGCTCAGGCCCTGAGGCCTACCATATTTCAACGTTTCCGTATGCCATCTTACATTTAGCAGCTACACAACATGGATTCAGGAATAATCACGCTTAATAAAAGCTTATTACTTCACACATTTCTGTATTAGTTCCACTTCTATTTAAACTTCTATATTAACTACACATTTTAGAATATAACTTTGGATACTATCAGCACTCATGGCATTTCTCTTCATGATTTGTGCTTACTACGTGTAAGTGTGATGTATTTCTACATTTTGGTCAGTTTGCGCTCTCTCACCCCGAAAGGGATAAGCAGCTGTCAGCAGCCAGTTATTGCCCGGAGGTTATCCAAAGGTTATTTGCAGGCTGATCCGGGAGTGGTTTAATCGAATCTCCGGGACATAAGAGTGCCCTCGGGAGAGACATCATAGCTTCAGTTATAGAACTCCCCGAGATTAGGGGACAGCGTGATGGATCTGCGGGCTTGGAGACTTTTCTCATAACACATAACTTGTATAAGTTAACTGGTTCCTGTTTGACTCCACTTCACTGGCATTTATTCTAACATCGGGAGGTAGCTCGGTGGTAGATCGCGTGCTGGCGGTATCAGGCCGCGGGTTCAATCCCGGGCCTCTCCAGTTAATTTAATAAATAAGCGCTTTGAAGAGCGCATCGCTTTCTTTAGTCAAAAGGAACATATGATATTGCGAGGCATACGAACAGCACGTTGGAGTGCAGAAAAGGAGGATTGGAATAGCGCCTAACAGTGAAGGTGTGCAGCAGCGCTACCAGCTGTAATGAGTACTCTATTGCACCCCGAAGGTACGAGCATCAAAGCGCTTTGCTTTCTTGTATAAGGGCGGGCATAAAGTTATTTTTCGATGGTTAAAGCCAGCCAAGGGAGCATTTAACAGTGTTTTTTCTTTATTGATGTTGATGCTTGGTGGCCCAGGCGCGTGGGAGAAAGCAAGAGAGACCGGAGAAGAGAGGGGGCTATTTGAGACATCGAAATTGTGTGAAATAAAAACCCCGGGCTGAGCAAACTGCAGCTTAAATAAATAAATAAGTTTTATATGGAAAAGGGCTGTCAGACCTGCTGACTGGTCATTAGCTACCCGTTCAGCGCCGATGCTAGTTTATTTGGGTGATTAAGAGCCAGGCTGACTCATCCCTGCCCCCAGCAATTTGTCTGGAAAGCATGAAATCGCCCAACGTGCTGGCAGAAGCAGAGGCTTATGTAGTAGGAGTCTTGATTCGGAGGTTCTGTGTTTTAGTCATAGTAAACAGTGCCGAGGGTTAATGTGCCTGCTGCAAGGGACAGGGACCATGCAGATCACAAAGGGAAGGTAGAGCCAACAGGCAGCGGGTCAACACTCTTGTCAGAGACTTCCTTTTGGTAATAACAGCATACAGTCAACCAGGAGCTGGCACAGAACTTGCAACAGAATAAAAAAAAAAAAAAAAAAATAATAATTTTGTGTCAAAAACATCCGCCAGCTCTGCAGTCTGGGTAGAATAAGGAAGAAGGAGAAGGTATAGAGAACAGCCCCCCCCCCCGCCCCAGCGCTAACTGCCTCCATCATTTCTACCTCTTTTGGCTAAACCAACCGTGGAAATTGCAGTCAGTATGTTTACAGTAAGTTAAGATAGATCTCGGCTGGTGGCTGAAAGGTGCCCGGTTTTTAATAAAATGTCCAGCGCCAACTGCCCCCCATCATAGCTATCCCCTTGGCTAAACCAACCGTGGAAAGGGCAGTCAGTATGTGTACTAGAGGATAAGATAGATGGAGGCTGGGGGCCTGAGGTGTGCCCAGTTTTAATCAAATGGCAGCTAGGGCGGAGGGGTGCCGGAGTCCGAAAGAGGGGTAGTAACTCCCACTCCCACCGAGGAAATCCAAGATGGCAACAAGTGGCATAAAGCCAAGTGCCTCAACAGGTATTCAAGGTCAATAACATCAGTTCCAGAGAGTGGGGGGGGTAACATTATAACATCTGTTATGCAGCGCAAATATATCCTGTGGTATCATGAGCTTTACAGATAGTAGGTATTCTGCCACCCGAGGGGGACCGACCCATGACTCCATCCTTCCAGTGAAACATAAGTACAGTGGAGGAGCGGGGTGGCAGGTACGAAACAAGTCCCATGTGGAAATTCCACAAGGAAAGGCGCGATCGGGGGCGTATATTGAATACTAGAATAAGCAAAGGCAATGCAAAAGCCTTAAATAACAAAATAAATCTTTGGACAGATTACAATGGAGTAGGCGGCTACAAAATTGAGCAAATGTTTACCAACGCAGCGTTTACCGAATTGGAGTGATCGCTACACCTCCATAGAACCGGCCCAGACAGCCTGCGGGTAGTGCCCTGGTCCCCGGGGACAAGGGTAAGAGTGCGAGCTGGGGTGGTCTCAACATGAGATGTAATTACGCCCACTATACAGGCTCAGACGGGCAGGAGAAGAGACAAGGGCGGCCTACCACCTTGGAAAAAGTAGAGGCAATGCTCCTGCAGGCCCCCCGGGAAGCCTCACAAAGGGCTTCGAGGGAGAAAACGGAAGAAGGCAGCCTCGTGAGGAATAGAGGGTGGATGCTCAAGTCGGGCCAACCTGGGGGGGGTGTGATTGTCTTGGCAGGGTGCAAACAAGGAAGATCAGGACGTAGTTGGGGGGAGCCGCGGGGAGACGGAAGCCTCCCAGACGGCGTGGCGAAGAACTACGCTGATATCGGTTGGTACGGAGGCACACCGGAGGACGGTGTGCCAGAATAGGTCCACTCACCTTCAGATGCCTCACGGCTGGGTGAGTTGGCCTAAGGACAGGTGTGTAGGACCACTCACTCTGGGATGCCTCACGGCTGGGAAGGAAGTTGGCCTACCAATGATGGGGGGGGTAGCAAACGGAGACGGCGCTCGCAGCCCAGCCCCCGCCTGAAGGCAGGGCACAACAAGAGTCGGACAAGGTAGCGAGGGGGCCTAACTCCGGGACAGAAGCTACCCACTCCCCGCGCAAAGTGAGCGCAAAAACCAACCTATCAAGGAGAACGACCCAGAAGGGCCAAGAGACAATAACAAGGAAGTTTTGTCAGGACATAACATGCAAAATATGCAAAGTATATACATGTTTCTTTGTATTCCTAATAAACTGCGGCCAACAAATGACCACTATGTGACAAATGTGTACGTTGGCTTTTCTTGTCCGCATAAGGAATACAGTATGGGCAAAGGTGGTATACATGTGGGAATGGGGCAGAGTGCGGGGGTTATTGCAGAGGCTGCTCCCGAAGGGGGCTCGAGAGCCGGCGCCATAACCAGCGCTGCGCCCGGGACACAAACAAACTAGTGGGGGCCGGTTTTTTGGCGCGCGAAGTGACCAGGAGCTAAGGAAATGCCGGCCCTCCCCCAGCAACGGCCGCCGAAGAGGCGCCGACCCCCCCGGCCAATGGAGGCCGAGGCGGGCTACGAACTCTCCAATGGGCATGGGGCCTACCTGGCCTGGAAGGCGAATGGGGGAGGCATATAAGCGCTGCTTCCCCAGGCAAGCTCCTATCTTATCGGAGCGGGGGAGCAGCACCGGCGGCGGAGCACAGATTCTTGTCCCACCCACCCACACCTAAGGAACAGCTATGTCGCAGGGCTGAGGAACAGTCAAAGCGTGGCGAAGAACTACGCTGATATCGGTTGGTACGGAGGCACACCGGAGGACGGTGTGCCAGAATAGGTCCACTCACCTTCAGATGCCTCACGGCTGGGTGAGTAGGCCTAAGGACAGGTGTGTAGGACCACTCACTCTGGGATGCCTCACGGCTGGGAAGGAAGTTGGCCTACCAATGATGGGGGGGGTAGCAAACGGAGACGGCGCTCGCAGCCCAGCCCCCGCCTGAAGGCAGGGCACAACAAGAGTCGGACAAGGTAGCGAGGGGGCCTAACTCCGGGACAGAAGCTACCCACTCCCCGCGCAAAGTGAGCGCAAAAACCAACCTATCAAGGAGAACGACCCAGAAGGGCCAAGAGACAATAACAAGGAAGTTTTGTCAGGACATAACATGCAAAATATGCAAAGTATATACATGTTTCTTTGTATTCCTAATAAACTGCGGCCAACAAATGACCACTATGTGACAAATGTGTACGTTGGCTTTTCTTGTCCGCATAAGGAATACAGTATGGGCAAAGGTGGTATACATGTGGGAATGGGGCAGAGTGCGGGGGTTATTCTATTCAGAAATCTCCTAGGAGACAGACCGACTCAATCCACACTTTGGACTTCTCAGGTAAGGCCCCAACAAACTTGTCCCCTAACAACACTATGTGTATAAAATGTTACTCCATCTCCTGGCCACAAAACAAAGTGCACAGTCCCTATTCAACACAGTTTAAACAGCTTACAGCAGATTACTGCTGTCTCAGGGGAAAGGGGGGCTGATTTTGCTGACTTGTAACACAAAATGGTCGCTGGGGGTGCACTGCGTAACATACAGGTGTTAGCACAGAGCAAAAGAGACATTTGGAGGGTAAAACTACATAGTTTGGACTGCAGATTCCACAATTCCACAGGTTACATGGAAGCAGTCACAGGCAGGAAAAACCACAAGTTTAAGAACAAAAACATGGAATAAATTATGCAATCACTGGCAGGTTACAACTACAATTTTAAACTGTAACAACCACAGGCAAAGACAGTAAGAAATTGAAAAAGAAAAAAATAAGAGGATGCTATCACAGGTAGGGAAAATCGCTTTTTAGACTTTTTTTAGGAATGAGACAGCACTAGTCTGCCTCCCTACCACTTACTGGACTCTACTCACTGCAAACTTGGGCACAGGTAGGCTGCAACTCACAAGATGGGGGAGAATGATTTGGGGTGCACTTAGCAAAGCCTTAAGGGTCCTGGGCAGGTGTGAGAGGAGGGCTCAGATTTTCTTGAAGCTGTGGAAAACCAATAGAAGTCCTAGGTCTGCTGGCCTGGGGGTGCGGTTGGGACAGGGGAGCTGCATCATTCACAGATCTCCTAGGAGACTGACAGGCTCAATTCAGACTTTGGTAAGGCCCCAGGAAAACTTGTCCTCTAACAACACTATTTGTATAACTCTTTACTCCATCTACTGGCCAAAAACCGAAGTGCAAAGTCCATATTAAACACAGCTTACAGCACATTACTGCTGTCTCAGGGGGGAACATGTACGTTTTAAAGGAGTCTATGCATTGTAGTTTTCCTCCTATCATCTATAAAAATTCCAAGGATGGTGCAAGAAAGTCACAGCTTACCCTGTATACTACTTCTACTCCTCCAACGTACTTACTTGGAATATTTTCAGGGCAGAGACCTTCCCGGAGTAAAGGTGAAATAAAAATGGGTTCAGTCAGGAAAATATTTGTCCTTGTGGACAAATTCCTAATCCTGCACCTGTATGAATTATGTGGTTGTTTTGGATTGTTTGAGGAACCTTTTGAACAATACTCTGTTTACATACTTATTCTGAAAGCTCTTGAGTTTAAATACATGTTTTCAAAAGGGTGAGAAAACACTTGGGGCCTGATTATGTGTCAGACGAGTGCACTTACCTCACACATTTGTGATCTGACTGAGTCCTGGTAGATACGTTTTTCACACCGGGGGGCAGATTTACAATAAACAAACACAGTGCAGAGCAGCAAGTCATTTTGCAGTGATGCACTTCGTTCGTTTTGAAGCACAGGGATATGACACATTGACAACAGTATTTCACATCTACCTACACTGGCACACAACTGCTGCCATGCACCGTTGCAGGCACTCTTGCACCATTTTGCAAGGATGCCTGCGTCACGGGCATGATTGTTTCTATGCATGAAGGGTTCACTTCCTGCACATAAACAAACAGAAATGGTGCTTTACAACTTCTATGTGTGCTGGATTAGCGCACATAGAACTTGCAAAAAGTGAGTGATATACCTTCCTGTACATAAACAACCATTAGAGGTCATTTCCTCGTTCTATGTGTGCTGTAAAATGCAGCACGCATAGAAGGAGGAAAAAAACGAGGAGAAATTAATACATTTCTCCTCGTTGTGTCTCCCTACGCTGGGCAGGCATAGCAGTTAGACGCATTTCCAGATTTATGATTTCTTGTAAATCTGGAAATCTGTCTGCATAGTACTAGTACCAAATTACTGCACAGTAACTGCACAATCACATGCAATTTTACTGTTTCCCCAGCACTGAGCAACTTCTAATCAGGGCCCTGAAAGGTATGAAAATATCTACAAAGTAATGAATTTGTGGATATCCCCTCCCTACCCAATGGACGGTCCTACCCCTCTCCTGGGAATACCTATTTTCCGCTTCTAAATAGACCCATTTTAACATCTTTCTTATTTCGCGAGTGCTTACATGCGTCCACAGAAACACATGTCTACAGGTCTTCATTCTGCAAATCAGGGTCTTCAAATTGCAAAGGCAGCTTGAATATTTGTATTTGCACAAGTTAGCAAAAAAAAGTTTGTGAATAGGACCCATGGGAACCATCTAACCACCTTGATCCCTTCATGCAGTGTATCTATTACCGCGTTCCCATTTTTCAATTCTGAAAAAAGAATTTATAAAAAATGAATTACAAGTACACTTTGCATATAATTCTTTTTCAAATACTTTACATTAAGTCCATATCAAACAAGAAATAAATGCATCATACATCTTATCTACATTTGGAAACATACCTCTACAGTATTTCAGCTGTTCTACTTTTTTTGTATTCATGAGCATTCGGGAGGAACATTACTGTTTCTATGCATACTTTTGTTTGTTCCTTGCTGTTGATATATGTATTTTTATGAAGCTCAGTTTGTCTGCTGCATGTAAATGTTTCATTTGTGTGAACAATGTCAGTAATAAATGGAAGCATTAAAAAGAACAGCACAATAATACAGCCTAGCAGATCATGTACACAGAACAAAAGTCAATTTCCGCTGAGCATGCAGCCCTTACCTTCAGTGCAATCAACCTGCCTTCAATACAGCAATTCTTCCAGAACTATCAGTCCAGTACCTGAGAGAAATGTCTTTCTTTGTTCGTTCACTTTCTCAGCTCAATTACCAGCAATTTATCATTCCCATGACTTGTAACTTGGTCAATGAGCATATTTCAATCTCCTTCCAACTGCTTTAGATTGGCGGCACAATTGCACTGGGGCAAGCGTGATTTGAGCAAGTGTCAGTGCAGTCCCAGTTCTCCATTCAGATTACAGTAGATCATTCATAATGTATTCCATGACATAGGTACCTCTCACATCGGAGATGTAAGAAAGGAGGGATATTCTTGAGCCGACCCTGCTTTCTTAACACTGATTGCTGCTTCAGAGGAGGGGGGGAGGTTGTAGGCTGGCGAACTGGAAAGACTGCTTGACTTATGATAAACTCCTACCACCTTTTGTCATTGTCTTCTTGTCCTTCAGTGTCACTTGCAACTCCTAAAGAAATTGACTTGGAAAACTGTAAAGTAAGATTTCGTTCCCACTTATTAGTTTTCTTCTACTTGGTGTTGTTGTCGACCTGTATAGTACACACCACAACGCATAACTTCTGAACTGAGTGGCACTCATCATGTGTGTGAAGAGTGGCTCAGAGGAGAAGGTTTTGAGTGTGTGCTCCTGGTGCAGCTTCTTTCATCACAGATGGATGCTGTTCAGAAAGGAAGCAGAGGAACGAGATGACAGCTCCATGACAAAGTGCTCATACTATGCAAGGGTATAAGATATGAGGCATAAGTGCCATCTTACTGAGACATCATCGCAAAGTCACCCCCCTTATTATAAAGATACCCTTGCACTTTTATGTATTGAAACTGGGGGGGGGGAGAGTTACTAAGATTGTACGCCGTGTTTGCATCCCAAAAGTGACACAAACCCAAGCAAAATATTTTTTTACAATTAACTTTTAAGCGCTAACCTTGTTTAGTGCTTGAAATAACGTGAAAGTAAAGCAAAAGCAGCGCATAGCGCTGTTTGCACTGCTTAATGCCAAGGGGATGTACCATGGGTGGAGCATGGGGCATTCCCGTGCAACATCCCAAGTTTTCTGATGCTAAACCCTATTTACCAAATAAAGTAGATAGAGTTTAGCGTCAGAAAACTGTGCCCTTTTGAAGTAGGCACCATGAAGGAGAAAGGCTTACATTTCTCCTTCCTTTTCCGACTTTGGGCGTGTGCTGCATTATACAGAACACATAAAAAGGGGGAAAATGGTTTAAGTCAGTCTATGCATAGTATTTTGTACAAAATCTATGCTAGACTCATGGAGAGTGGGGACACTCTTGCACCATGGTGCAAAGGTGTCTCCCTGGTGCACGGCAGCTGATTTCAGTGCTGTCACTAGGGAAAGGGGAGGAGAGTGCCATATTTCAGTAAATTTGACGCTCTCCTCCTCTCTCCTTTTCAAACAGCGCAGCATTTGCGGCTGCTGCACTGCGCTGCATGAAAAAGTGGCAAATCTGGCCCTTAGTGGGCACTTCACATGCTGCTTCACTTTTCCATCTTTTTGTCAATGCCCCCTGATTTATTACTGCCTCTAATGTACCAACCACATGGGATTTTCAGCCTTTCAGAAGTACTACTTTATCACTTATTACATTCATGTCCTCCAACTAGAACACTGATCCTTGTCACTGTCAACCCTTTTGTCCTCTTCTTTTCTGTGGACTGTAGTTCATTCATGTGGCTCTTGCTCTATTCTGAACCTAGTTTAACCGTACCAAAAGCCTCTACCCTTAGCCATTTCATTAAAACACACATACAATTGTCTGCCAAGGCTTCCTCTCTAGTACCCCACAAGTTTCGAGATAGTTTAATATTTTTCTTTAACAATGTTTGCCAGCCATTGAGGTCAGATTAATGAACTTCAGTGTCCAACCTTCTACCTGGTTCAACATTTGTGGAGCCAATCTCTATATGCTTAGTTACAATTCTCAAGAACTCTCCTTTTCTCTGGCAAATGACTGATCAGGTTGTAGGCTATGAGCATGGTCTCTGTTTCCCTACTTCCTGTAAGATTGTCAAATTGTTGCAGTACTTCAAATAGGTAAGGGTCCACCTCCCAAACACGTGCTCTTCAGTAGAAGCTAATTATCTGGCTATTCACTATCAAATACTGTGATAGGTACTGAGCAAAGTATTGACTAAACAATTCCTCTCGTACCACAGAGTTTTTAAAAGTTCCCACTTATGCATTTAGTTTCAAACTCCGATCGTGCACTTCTTGTTTCACTAAGTTGACTACAAAATGTGGGCTCTTGATTCACATACTTTACTTTGTCCTTTCTTTAAATTATGTTTTCCTCTTTCCAAACAGTGACCTTGTGTACAGCATTTCCAGACATCATCACCTTCAAATAACCACATTTTTTGGAACCCTGAATGCTGAAAAAAACATAGTACTCTTTACAACTAGCCATCCCTGAACCCTTGCTCCCCTTACATCTGCCCATACCTGAACCCTACAAACCCCTTACCACCCCTAACCTGTACCCATCCCTGCAACCTAAATTCTCACTGTGCACACTGTAGTCATTAATGATGTCATTACAGAAGTAAAAGTGATAGCATCAGTGATGTCAAGAAACATTTCGTGAGCATTGTAATGTGTGAGGGATGAGCAGTGAATGACAAGGGTGCAAGTTATAGTTACTTCAGTTAAATATAACTGGTGAATTTCAGCATTTAGTTTGAGTTTACCCTTTGGTATTTTCAGATATGTCCATGTTTATTAAAATGTAAATTAAGATGTTATTACCAGACCTAACTATAACGTCACTATAACCTTGTTTTTTTTCAGTGAATTTCTGAGTTTTCTTTTAACATGAAGTAACAACATAAGGAGATGTCATTTTTAGTAAGGCAGAACTACTGACTTTGTAAAAGAGTAAAAATACCAAAATATAATAACATCCTATTAACTTTCGCACCAGACCCGTAGATCTAAATCAACCTACATATAGCAGACATATTGGCACTGTCAAAAAGTCACCACAATGATTTATCGATAGCCATTCTCCAAAGAAATATTCATAAATAACCACATGCAACGCATAATAATTATTCTTTAAAAATAATCAAAATTAAGCATTTTTATTCCAAAATAATTCTAAATATGTGCTTAAGTCTTTCTTTCACCCTCTTCATGCCACACAACACAACATTACAACCAATCAAAAATCTGCCTAAAGCCAGCAAAAGAGCACATAGCTCCAGCTTGAAGTGCTACAAAAAATGATGTTAAGTTCTCCTGATGTCATCCATTTAATGACCCAGAAGACTTACAGTTTAAAATAAAATCCCTGCAGTGCTGCTTTCCTTCCTGCAGCACCCCAGAGCACTTATGTAACAAGTTGGTGGAGCCAGTGGCTCGATTGGGACACAACAAAACTGAGACAACTATGTAAATGACCCCTTGAAGGGCATTATAGGGCAGTCCTTGCTGCAAGTAGTGAATAATAAATTAGCACCTCCTGCTGTTCATCTATTCATTATATTTTAATTATTTTTTGGGGACATCCATACTCTATGTATTGTTGGTGGCTGTGTGGGGATGCTCAAGGCCTAGCCCACTCAGAGTGGCATTTAATTCAAAAGGGTGGCACTGTGTTTGGGACCAGGACCACCAAGCCTGGGGGGAGTTAGGGTATCCATACCCTTCCCTAAATATGTTTTTTAATTTTTTTTTCAGGACATGGAAACTGAGTCCCTGAGACCTAAAATGGCTGCTAAACATCTTTGTTGATGTGTGGCAGCCAATCAGATCTTATCTTTTGATCTAACTGAGCTGTGGTACCACAGCATCTCTAAATATATATAAACATACATTATAAGCAGGATTGTTTTTTGTGCAGGAAGGGACACCTTCTTGCATGAAAACAATCCCCTGAGGCATTTTCCTCTTTCTATGTGTGCTGCAATATGCAGCACGCATAGAAAGATGATAAAACGAGGAGAAATACAAATATTTCTGCTCGCTATGCTTCACCAGGGAAGGCATAATGTTTTAATGCATTCCCACTTCTACCAGTATTCCCAAATCTATGAATGCACCATAATCCATGGGTGGATGAGTGGTAACATCAATGATCCACCCATGGAAAACCTTCCTGGGGCAAAGTAACTCAACGCAGAATTTCTTGCTGTGTTACATCATTCCAGATTTATCAGGCAACTCAGGGCCATGCGAGGTGGCCTTGCGTGGCTGGATACATCTAACTTAGTAGTTGCATCACTGTGGCATCCCATTGCATGGAGCTTGGGTGATGCAACTCTTTGATATATATTCCCCTAACATCTTGTCAAATTTTGTGTAATTCCACTCAGCAATATATTGCTGTTCAATTTGCTTTGTAAAAAAGCGTTTCAGGACCCCTCCCTTGTTCTCATCCCACTAGACGGATCACCCCAAAACTTTCCAGGAAGGAGCTGAGGTGGATGAATGATGTTTTTGAAAATGATTGTTAAGATTCATCAAATGGTTCCAGGCAGGACAAAGTAACTGTGCCAACTCCTCCCGCAACCAGGATGGGTACTGGCTGGTGAGCTGATAAAGGTTGTACGAGTCCTGGGACTCTCCCCGTGGACCCCAACTGTACAGGAAAGATGTATTTGGCCCGGGTGGGCTCCAGGGCACCCATGCCAAATTAATGGCCAGCAGGAAGCTGGTCATCCATTTGGCTTACGTGGGGTTGGGTGCAGGGAACTGAAAAATCCAAAGGTTAAAGTGATTTTGTTGTCAGGAATTGTGATGATATAATGAGATTAGAAAACTTACAAATTCACTGAATAAACAAAAGGTTGAAAAGATGTTATAGTAAGGTGAAAATGTCATTTAAAACATACCTTTTCAAACTATCAAAATCACTGAAGTTTATCAATTATAGTCATCTCATGTAACTATAACTCATGTCCTAAAGTAAAGTATGGGAGGTAATTAGCACTGCCATGCAGTGCTAATTACCTCCCATATTACACCACTCGGGACATGTTCTATAACATCATCGATAACAACACTGTAACATCTGAAATTACATTGTTAATAACAACAGTGCAAAGCAGGGTGCGAGTTTTAGTGTTATTTCTTCATAGCGAGTGCCAAGACTCTATCCTTACATATAACATAACTTAACCCTCTCATACACACAATGAATGATCTGCACATGCTAATGGGATAGACTTTAGGAGTGATGAAAAGTAGTGTTGGAGGGCTTAGTAAAATCATATTATGGGTCAATGCATCTGCTGCAGGAGTTGTGTGCAGCTGTCAGGTCAAAAGTTAAAAACCAATCACGGCAGATTCAATTTTACAACCAGCCAAGCATCATTTACAGTTGGATGAGTTACATATTGTTCTCTGAGCTACAAGTCCATAAAACTGTAGCAGCAAGTAGCACTTTATATAAGCTTTCAACAATGTCAGTGAATAAGCTGCAATCGCTTAAGTCTTGTTTGTTTGTCATTTCCAGACTTGCAATAGTCAAGTCTGGAGATTACCAAGGCCTGGGTGACAGTGTTCTGAGCAGACAAAGGTAGGAATCCTAAGATCTCCTTGAGGATTATTAACTTCATAAAGCATTTGTCAGCTAGAAGATTAACTTGACTGTCAAACAACAATTTGTAATCTAGTCAATTCAATTCAATTCAATAGAGACTTTTTTTCGGTTTTGATTCAAACCATAAAAGTACATATACAATATTAAACAATTAAAAACACATTAGTTGTAAAACATAAGGGATAAAGTGCAAGAGTGCAAAAGTAATCTAGTCACATGTCATGTTTTTTGACATTTTGTTTTGGGGAGGGAATATGGCCCAGACTGGAAGACCAGATATTGGGCTGACTGTCCAGAATCAGTACCAAGATATTATGTCCTCTTAACTTTAGGCAGTTATGATCGAAAGACTCAACTGAGAAGCAGTATTACTGATGTTTTAGGAGAAAGTGATGATTAACTGCCTATTGCCCACATAAGAAATAATAGTGAATACAAATGTTTCCCTAGGTTTAGCTAAGAGCTGGACATAAACATTAAAAAGAGTTCGACTCAGGAAAGACCCCTTCGTGAACTCCTTGTTGCAATACAAAAACTTTCAAATTAAATGAGTTTAGAGAGACCTGAAATAGCCTGTCTTGCAGTTAACAGGTGAACAAAAGCAGAGCCTCATTGCCAATTCCTCTTTTCCTCAATATTTTTAACAAAATATTATGCCACCTCTTATCAAAGGCAGCACTGAGGTCCAACATGATGACTGCCGCGGAGCCATCTAAATCCAAGATGCCACACACCAACTTAGTGGTCAGTAGCAAGGCGGATTCTGTATTGTAAGATGGGCGAAAGATCAATTGGGTCTAATGAAGAGAATTATTACTTTCCAAAAGGTTTGAAAGGTGCTTATGTGCATGCTTCTCAGCAATCTTAGAAAAGAGAGGCTGCAGGGAAATTGGAAGTCAGTTCTCAGGCTTAAGAGGGTCAATGGTTTCTTTAATATTGGAATTACCATTGCATGTTTCCAGCTCAATCATACAAAGACTTTGGCTAGAAAACGAATCAAAAAGGCACACAGAACTGATAGATCACAGCTGAACTCTGCTCTAAATTATGTGGGGACGCAGGATCCAGAGGGGGTTTAGATTTAACAGAAAAGCAGAGAGAGGCCATATTGGCCAATTGGATAACACCAAATTTCAGAAGCCTAGAGGGTTCATCAGATATGATAAACCTAGAACTCAGATGTGGAGAGTTTTTAGCTTCTGCCGGAAATTAGGTGTGGATATTTTTACTTTTGGCAAAATAAATAAACAAAATCTATTCATCTCTCATCAGAAGGTGAAGAAGGTGAAATGTCAAAAGAGACTGGGTATAGTAAGGTTAATGACTTAACTTTTGATAGATTCTCTCTCGAGGTGTTGGTTTCCTTCTAGATTTTCAAAGCAAAAAAAAAGAATCTATGAATTTGTCTAATTTCATGATTTTAGGTTTTTGAGGTTGCTAGATTATTTTGTTTGCTTGTCAGGTTATAGGATTCTCACCATCATTTTTCCTGGTGTTTGCACTTTTAGTCATGTGTATCACTCCTTAGTGAGAGAGACAGTTTAATCTAAGGCCAAGGTAACCCAGCTGTAAATTGCTTTGTTGGCCTTGTCCAAATTCCCATCCAAGATAGGTTTCCTATTGTCTAGCACTTGAAAAAAGTGCTTGGGTACAAGCTTAGTCCGCTGACACGACCATGCAGGAGGAGGTGCAAACCCAGCTGGAATCCCGCTGAACCTTATCAAAATAGGGAGGGTGGAATTAACCAACCAAATCAGAGGAATAGAATCTTTGATTCCAAAATGTCTAGATTAGAGAAGACCGGGTAAAGGATATGTTCGTACCTGTGTGTGAGGCTTCACAATTGTTGGATGAGTTGTAGACGCTCCAAATCACCCGTCAAAGTTTTAATCACCGGACAGCTAATATTTTCAATGTTCAAATTGAGATTGTCTAATAATATAAAATAGAAATGTTGTAGTAGTACAGAAGTAATAGAGTAAACTAGGGTATTAGCGAAATTAGACGGGCACTCAGAGGAGGGTAGATGAAAAGCCACTGACAGGTTAAATTTTTTGATAAGTTCTAGTGAGAAAGAAGACACTTCACATCCCTCTATCTCTAACTTGAAAAAGGAACACTGAAACCCCTGTTTAAAAATAATCACTATCCCGCCCCCTCTTTGAGCACCCCTGTCCTGCATAACAATTGCAAAATCCTGTGGAATAGCTTGAATAACTTGTAAAATATCAGAAGCTGAATCATCCCTCAACCAAGTTTCTGTTAAAAACAAGGCATCCAGTACATTATCGTTAATAAAGTTATCAAGCATTGGCATACCCATTAGGTCTTGCCTTTGTGACCTCCTAAGTGCTTAGCCAGAGCTATTGGCTTTGCCAATGTCTTCAAAATATGTGGTTGAACAGATTACTGTACTGAACAGATATTAAATCACTCACAGGAGGCCTGCCGTGGATTTACTGAGACAGGCACTCACAGACCGGGCTGACAGTGCTGTGGCAGGTCACTTACAGGCAGAGCAGTGCACTGTAGCATGGGACTTCGTTTGTGGCGGCAAGGCAGTGGAGGTGGCAGCCATTTTAACTACCCAAAAACTAGAAATTGGTGATATTTGTTGCTCAGTGAAGTCGGATCTTATAAAGCACAATAAATATTACACAAATTACAGAGCTATTCCTAATGAGGGCCTGAATGCTTCTTGATGAAGCCAAGCCGATTACATTAGAGTGGTGATATTAATAGCAGAAAATTGATTGAGAAAAATAAACTGGTAACCACGCAGGCAAGGGCGCTCAACACTATCCCCAGGGATATTCAATATAATGTAGAAATGATGGTGCTGCAAGGTGAGAAAAGGGTGGTTACCAGACTACCCTTAGGTGCAACACCAGGGTGTAAAATATTAACACTTAACAATGAGATCTCACCTGCGCTCCAATATATGTAAATAAAGATTTCACTAGTAATCAACTACAATCACAAAGAATGAGTTAGAATTTAAGTTTCACAAGTATAACTCTAGAGTTGTAACCATATGTTTCTGGTCACAAAGGCTCAAAGTCCATTCCTCAAGTCCTGGATTAATAACTCAGACAAATCCAGTATATATGACTGGACCCAAAATAGAGTGTCCACAAACTGTAGAGTCCAATTTAGAAAATCTTCTTTATTCTTTTATTATCTTGCGTGATGTGTCATACCTTCAATAAATTCAGACAACAGCCTTTTTTTTTTTTAGAAAATCTTCTTTATTCTTTTATTATCTTGCGTGATGTGCCATAACTTCGATACATTCAGACAACAGCCAACACGTGTTTCGTCTGGCTTTTCACATTAGCCAAAGACTTCATCAGGGCTGTATTGTAAACATCAAATAAATATATATCAGGATTGTATAATCACTCAAGAATTATTTGAAAAGTAAGGAAAAGGGGAAAGCGAAAAAATGAAAAAAGTGGCTTTTCCGAAAGTAGAATAGCCATAATAGTACACCCATAGTGACAGGTTATGAGAAATGGAAAAAAAGAAGTCAAAAACGTCACCGAGATCATAAGGTCTCCATTGTGCACACCTTGTAACCCAAGATATGTTTAAAACAAGGCAATATTCAACTCTTCACACAAAACGAAATTTCTTCACAGAAGATTCAAATCATCCTCTTGACAGAAAAATGCTCCTTCTTGTCCTCTAAGTAACAAAAGTACATCAAATCAATAAGTGCTCTAACCCAACTACAACATTTCATCTTATTATCCCCGCTAGATAGTAGCCAGGCCTTCTAATTCATGGTTCAATATCTCTTGACTACGATTTTTTAATATATATATATAGGGCTCTCCCTGAACTCACCACTTCATTATATCACCATCACTTCCAAAAATATGTAACAATAGTACGATTCCTGGCGGCAGACGAGAAGTCAGATCAGACAATATGTATATCTGCAGTAAAAACATTTACATTCGTCAGACATATAGCAATATTATTGCAGATATTCTAGTTAATTAGATATCGCAACTAGTCAACCTTACCGTGTGTATTTAACTATTCCTTATTTAATATCTCACTCCTTCAGAGGCTGGAATATTATATCAACAGCTCCCCAGATTCACAAGTATCTATAAAAGAACAAAGATACGTAGCCCAACTTTCAGAAAAAGGTCTGACCTATTGCATTGCAAATGGGAGTGCTGGCGGGTGCTCGGGGCAGGGGGGGCGAGAAGGCACAGACTACTGGAGGGGGATGCCCAGGAAGAAAATAGTGCTCACAGTATAAAAAACACACTGTGCAACACCCATGGCGTCATCCAGGCGCGGACAGGTGTAAATGGGCTTGCCTTTGAAAAGCCTTCAACGCTCCAGTGGTGCATCCGCTGGACGCATCCATATTTTAAAGTGTTTAAATATCTCATAAATCAGCTTTCTCTATTGTAATATTGAAATCAGTTTTAGGAAACCAAGCCAAAAGTCAAGATTTTAGAATTAACTCAGCTGCTTTGAAGTCTGTAGTATTTAAAAATGGATGTAAATGTGTAAAACTGAACATTTTTCAAGTTAATCACTCACTTCAAACTAACTGAAATCTTCATATTTCTGGCCTCTTCCCTGAATGTGTTGAGAATTAAACTGCCTTAAAGGTGCAAGATCCTTCAGAAAGCAAAGAAGGTGCACACTTTGACGAATCATCTCAAACGCCAGGGCATGGCAGTTAAGAACAAACACTGATAATAAATTGCTTGCTGACCTGCTCCTCCGTAAATTAGCCAAAAAGGCCTGAAGCTCTGTTCTTCTGTACAGAGGAGCTACAAGCTAAAAACGGGTCTTTTGTTTTTGTGAGATTGCTCATGCCAGCAACACGACCCTTCCCTAGTTGCCCCCTGTCCTTTGGAAAGTGTTTCCATATTGTGATTAGCACGTGGAAGACTGGCTGTGCCCTGGATCTTACTCCACCTAATTCTGAATAGTGAAGCATACACAACTATGTCCAGAAGATTGCACTCTAGAATTTCGAGAACAAGAATATCGTGACAGACTAATTTCGTGGACAAAATATTGAGGGAAAATATAGAAAGATAAATGCCCAGAGGGAGGCATAGAATTACTTTTCTTAACTTCTTAGCTCCACATCTATGTAACTTGACGATATATATATATGTGTGTGTGTGTGTGTGTGTGTGTATATATATATATATATTGCGGCACGATCACTTTCTTACAAAGTAATCCAAGGACACAGCGGGGAACAGGGTAGGAGCCTTTTATTCGTTGCTTAGGATCACAGCATGATGCATTTCGGCTTACGAGCCTTCTTCTGATGCTGACGTGTCCTTGGGTGTCACTTCCTCCCTCCTTTGAAGTTGCTTGGGCACTCCCATTGGTGGGAGCTCAGCTGACCTGGCTGCTTGGAGTCGCTGTGGTCTAGTGTACAACTACAGCTCCCAGCATACATCTGATGGAGTCCAAATAGCAGCCGGATCGTGTGTTGCTTGTGTGCTTGCTGAATTTAGCCTTACAAAGGGGGGGGCCGTGTGGCGGCTGGTGAACCTTAACTCATGCATGAACAAGTCTCCTCGAGTCCCCAAACGTCCAACGCCACACAGACTGAATCAAACCAGGGCCGGGATGCGGGAGGGTTTCAACCCGCCTCCTAGTGAAGTCACTGACTGCCGAAGACAGCGGCCATTAGCCTGGTCCGTTCTCGAGGCGGCCCAGAAACAATCAATACCTTGATTGGTCGAAGTTGCCACGATGCCAGCACTCTAGAATTTCGAGAACAAGAATATCGTGACAGACTAATTTCGTGGACAAAATATTGAGGGAAAATATAGAAAGATAAATGCCCAGAGGGAGGCATAGAATTACTTTTCTTAACTTCTTAGCTCCACATCTATGTAACTTGACGATATATATATATGTGTGTGTGTGTGTGTGTGTGTGTATATATATATATATATATATACATATTCACATAAAAAAACATAGGTTTCAGGGATGTTATCGTTAGTTGAACATTTGACTCATATAAAACCAGAGAAATTCACCAATTATAGTTAGTTGAGCTAACTATAACTCGCAATGCACTGCTGGTGACGTCACATATTACATCACTCATGACATGGTCAGTGACATCATTGATGACATCTCAAATTACATCACTGATGACATCGCTGATGATATCATCCAGTGAATGTGTCTTTCTGTAAAGTTTAAATATTTTTCATATATGTCTATGCCAAGGTGTATTGAGGACTGTGTGGATTTACAAGTGCCTGAAGGGTTTATTTAGTAGGCACATGACTGACTGTATAAGTGAGTGATTGAACATGTCTTACTGAATGCATGGTTAAGTGACTAAACTGTCTGAAAGTCTGTATTAGTCTCTCAGTTGGTGTGTAAGTGGCTGCATGGGTTAGTGAGTAGCTACATAGGTGTTTATATGGGTTATTGATTTGTTGTCTGAGTATCTGAGTGGGTGGGTGGGGGGGGTGACTCTGTGAATAGATATCTGAGTGGTTGATTCACTGGTTGTATGGATTCAAAAGTGCATCTGTAAAGGGTTGAATGGAAGAATTAGTGTGTATGGGTGTGCTGGTGAATGAATGAATGTCTCAGTGGAATATGTGTAAATAACTACATATGTTTTAAGGCAGTATATGTCAGTGTTGGAGTATATAAATGAGTATAAATGAGAGTAAGCTATTTGAAGAGTGGGTGTATAAATCACTGTCTGCTTGTATCAGTGATTGTATAAGACAATAAGTATGTCTTAGTATCTGCATGAATAAGTGATGTGGTGTGTGTATAACTCAGTTGGTGTATGTAACTATGTACATGAGTGACTGACTAGGTGTATGACTAACTCTATGGATGAGTGGTACAGTGTGACTGTATTTATAGGTGTATCAGTACATATTATAGTACTGTATTGATGATTAACTGTATCTGTAAGACACTGGATGTGTGTATAGACCTAGGAAATAGTTGGTGGTATGTAGTATCTGGCATTCTTGTGTGTATGGTTTCAAAAATAGTAGTCTGTATTTTAGAGTGCATGTATCATAGTTTATAGTAGGGCATCAGTATGTGCATCAGATTATCACATGGATGATGTCATCAGTGATGTCATCAGTGATGTCATCAGTGATGTCATTTGAGATGTCATCAGTGATGTCATCAGTGATATCACTGACCATGTCATGCGTGATGTAATATGTGACGTCATCAGCAGTGCATTGGGGGCATAGCTCAACTAACTATAACTGGGGAATTTCTCTGGTTTTATATGAGTCAAATGTCCAACTAACTATAACTTCTCTGAAACCTACGGTTTTTTCAGTGAACTTCTAAGGTTTTTTAAATGCTAATTTCTAACTATAACGTCTGTAAAACCTATGTTTTTTTTCAATGAATTTCAAAGGTTTTTCAAATGTTAATTTCATATTTTAATATTTATAAAACCTATATTTTTTCTAATTGTTTTTTAATATTTTGCAACTCTATTATCCTTTTTTTAACTTTAAAAATTATGTAATGTTTTATATCGTCCCCCAAAAATATGCATAATCAAACATTTTGTTATGTTAAGAAAACCACAGTCCCGTACCAATAGTCTACCAACCTCGATCAGCAAGCAAATCCTTTCCACCACATTTAAATGATGTGCATTTCATATCCGACGGGTTTGTAACACCACGTCCCACGTATTAACATGTACGTATGAGGTCGCGCCAGCTGCTACTGTGGGAAGTGACCAGTACGCACTACCAAGCGGCACGTTACATCATGTACGTAAGGGATTGCACCTGCTGTGCATTTCAAATGCGACGAATGCACACTGCCATGCCCTGTGTTACTTGATAGACGTACGATATTGCACTGCATACGCAATTCCCTAATTTATTTTGTCTCAAAACTATATCTAAATAACTTTAAAGTGTATATGAGAGCAAGAGATAATAAAAATATTTTAAACAGGTATATATTTCTAACTGTAATAAACGTATATTACAGTAAATATATTTTCTCAGAATCACATTGGGTGCGATCTCATTGCGCACTGGCTGCGCGATTGTCATGTGACCATAAAAAAAAGCATTTCATTAGTTCATAACATTTCCCATTGTAACAGTTGGAAAACGCTACCCATTTTAGTCAATATTTGAACTGCATTTCATGAAACACACCTCTTCTGCTTAGAGAGCTTCTTTCTAAACTTTTTGAAATGTATACCTATCTTACACAACATACAACATGCAACCATTATTTTCATCAATATTCATGCTCTGTAAAGTAGTCTTCCACCTGTGATAGCCATACACCTAAAAGTTACATTACCAACATTTTCTCCAATACCAGAGGTAACATAGTTGCATACGCTGTCCCCAGCACAATGTAATATAGTACGGCCCAGAGACAGTATCATGCATAGATAATGAACACACGGACACAGATAGATAGTGGAAGTGGGTACGGGCACGTGCGCTCAACTCCTTTTTATTACCAGGGTCACATATCCAATGACGTCTGTGCTGGATGCGTGTGTGGTGAGTGTAAACCAGCCCTTAGAGAATGGTTGCTGCTAGCATCAACTACAACAGTAATCATTGCATAACACACAGAGATTCAATATTAAAAGAATCAATAATTTGTGCTGCAGTAAGTTAGGGACCGTAGATGTGAAATAATACAGAAATAGTTATATCGTAAAAGAACCACAACTTGTGGTATACTGACACACAATCAATAGATCTGAAATAATACACAAAAAGATTATATCATAAAAGCTCCATCAGTTCTAGTGCTATCACATAGACACATCGAAAGTATTCAGCGTGTGCACAGCCAGCAATAATGCGTGCTGTTGACTAAGAGCAATATCTGTTGCATCAGCACTGCATCATCAGCAATAGCAACTCAATTTGAATTGTGAACACTGCTGTCTGCAGTGTTGGCCTCAGAGAGCGGTCAGTAATGACCCACACCTACATAAGGTGACTTGAGCAACCCAATGTGTTGTAAGCGAAGAAACAAAAAAGCGTGTGTGGAGCCTGCAATGATAAATACGCATGGTGCAGACAGTACGCACTAGAGCAATGTCTCTTCCTGCAGGACTACCTCATCTACAATAGCGACTCGATTTCAATTATATACACTGCTGTCTGCAGTGTAGGCCAGAGCAAGCGGTCAGCAAGGGCCCACAGCCACGTGGCATTGACTTAAGCTCTACAGTTTGCAATACACAAAGCAAAAAAACATGTGCAGAGCCTTCAATGATGCATATGAGTGGTGAACACAGAGCGCACTGGAGCAATGTCTTTTCCTATAGGACAGCATCATCTACAATATCGACTCAATGTCAAATGTGAACATTGAAGTCAGCAGTATAGGCCAGAAAGAGCGTTCAGCAAAGGCCCACAGCCACATGGCATTCACTTGAGCTCTACAGTTTGTAATATGAGAAGCAAAAAAAATGTGTCCATTGATACATATGAGTGGTGCAGACAGTACGCACTGGAGCAATGTCTTTTCCTACAGGACTACCTGATCTACAATAGCAACTTGTTGTCAATTATGAACATGCTATGTGCAGTGTAGGCTAGAGAGAGCAGTCAGCAAGGCCCCACAGCCACATGACATTGACTTGAGCTCTACAGTTTCAAATATGAGAAGCAAAAAAAACGTGTGCAGATCCTGCAATGATGCATATGAGTGGTGCAGACAGTACGCACTGAAGCAATGTCTTTTCCTACAGGACTATCTCATCTACAATAACAACTCGATCTCATTTGTGAACACTGCTTTCTTCAGTGTAGGCCACAGAGAACAGTCAGCAGGGGCCCACAGCCACATGGCATTGACTTGAGCTCTACAGTTTGTAATACGCAAAGAAAAAAAATGTGTGCAAAGCCTGCAATGATGCGTATGAGTGGTGTAGACAGAGCACACTGGAGCAATGTTTTTTCCACCAGGACTGCATCCTGTACAATACCGACTCAATTGTAAATGTGAATAATGAATTCTGCAGTACAGGGCAGAGAGAGCGTTCAGCAAGGGCCCACAGCCATGTGGCATTGACTTGAGCTCTACAGTTTGCAATAGAAGAAGCAAACCAACTGTGTGCGGAGCCTGCAATGATGGGTATAAGTGGTGCAGACAGAGCAAACTACAGCAATCTCTTTTCTTACAGTCTTACAGGACTGCATCATCTACAATAGCGACTCAATCTGAATTGTGAACACTATTGTCTGCATTGTTAATTGAAGACAGTACTCACACACACAACCATCAATACTTTTTCTTACTCCCTCTTTACAAAATACAACTGCATAAATTACATAAAACTCTACAATAAATAAATCAAAACAATTCGAATTGGGATTTCATCTGTCCACAGTCTACACTATTCACTGTTCCTTTCGACTTGCAAGATGATTTTGGTCATTTTACTAAACCTATAACTCATCAAAAAAAACTTCTTCAAGCAAGTATACTATAGCCATATAGCCCGCCGTAGCAGGCTATACCGGCTATTAAAGTCCCTCTACAGCATTAAATGCCGAAGGCGAGGGCCTTTAACAAGGGAGAGGGACTTTAATAGCCACTATAGCCCAGCAACAAAGGGCTATAAGGCTATTTGAACATTCTGCCACTAAAGGATAGAATGTTCTAACAAATAAAGCAAAGCCTTAAGAGAGCACAAGGGGATTGGAATCCCTTCAGGCTCCCTGAAGCATTTGTTCACAGCCAGAGCTGTGAACAAAAAAACTTTGCAATGTTGCAGCTCCAGGCTTATACAAGACATTATAAGAACAGAGCACCTCCATTGTTTTCAATGGAGCTCACAACATTCCAATGTTCTAATAAAACAATATTGTGTATGTTTCAATAGACGTTCTAATTACTTAACTACTGGATTCTGTAATTAAACAATCACCACTCAATCTAAATTGTGAACCCTGCGAACCGCAGACTAGAACAGATGCAGTGGTCATTAACACCTCACAGCCACATACTGTTCGATTCAAAAGTATGGAGTTGGTTGTACCTGATCACAGAGGGTACACAGAAATCATCAAAGACTTTAATTTATGACATCCTCAATCATACAATCGAGAACCCATTTCACTGTTCGCACCTGCTGTACCACAGTACACTCCAACGACTACTGTCAACCAAGCCTAATTATCATGTGCAGGAGTTAGCTATAGAAGCACAGAGTGTGATGCACCTCAACACACAGCAACTTCTGAGAAAAGCAAGCAGCAGGTATTATCGGACATCGTCCATTGTGGGATCAAGACACCGTTCCACTGTTGGGACCTAGAGTTGGTTGCAGCTGGTCGAACGGACTACCTTCATCTCCACTCTCAGATGCAGTTCTAACATCATCCATTGTGGGATCAAGACACCATTCCACTGTTGGGACCTAGAGTTGGTTGCACCTGGTCGAAGAGAGTACCTCCATCTCCACTCTCACATACAGTTCTAACATCATCCATTGTTGGATCAAGACACCGTTCCACTGTTGGGACCTGGAGTTGGTTGCACCTGGTCGAAGGGAGTATCTCCATCTCCACTCTCAGATACAGTTCTAACATCGTCCATTGTGGGATCAAGACACTGTTCCACTGTTGGGACCTAGAGTTGCTTGTACCTCATCGGAGAGGGTACACAGACATCATCACAAACTTTAACTTCTAACATCCTCAATCACAGTTTTGAGACCCCGTTTCACTGTTTGGTCCTGCTGTACCGCTGTGTATTCCAGCGATAGCAGTCAACTAAGCCCAATAACCATGTGTAGCAGTTAACTACTGAAGCACAGAGTCTGATGCACCTCAACAGCGGGAGTTCTGTGAAAAACCAGCAACAGGTACTAGCAGAAATCGTCCATTGTGTGATCAACACACTGTTCCACTGTTGGGACCTGGAGTTTCTTACACCTAGTCGAAGGGAGTACCTTCATCACCACTCTCAGATACAGTTCTAACATCATCCACTATAGTATCAAAAACACCGTTCCACTATTGGTACCTGTTGGACTACTCTGATAGTACTATACAGAGCACTCCACAGTGCTGGGCCTCAGGCTGGAGCTGTGTGCCTGTGTCACGGTACCCATCGTTAATCTCAGGATCCTTCCGAGCTCGGAGACCTCGGCCCAGGAGCTTCCGCCGCCATGTGGTGGGTGGTGTTTCAAATACTGCGGTGTAAAAAGGTGAACTGTGGAGCAAATATGCGTTGCAGCAGCTATTACACTTTCTAGATACCAGCACGCTGAAAGCATCATTCACGCAGCCACCTTCGCTCACGGCGTCAACCTCGTGTTGGTGTAAGCTGCTCAGACCTGGCAGACATGTTCGCCAATCTGGAAGAGAACCACACCCAGAGAAACCTGCTTCTTCTTCACACCCCTACGCTAGCCTTGCGTACGCCGAACCAGCCCACTACCCAGAACATTTAGGGGGGAGGAGGCACGTACGCACTACCATTCCGTAATCTTCCTTACTGACTGTACTATCAAGGATGCATCCACTGTCCACTTCACTCAATAGACCATCAGTGTATGTTGACATGTACATGTCTGTGCTCTGCATACTCAACTATGTCCGGCACATCCCCTCAAGACTTTATATTATATACTTTTATAATTACTTACCACCTTCGCACATACTTTGCTTCCATCTCTCCCGCATTCTGCATTGTGAGGCAGAGGTGCCATGCCATGTTTAGTTTGTTTACCTGGCTAGCCAGGTTTCCCACAGTATGTAGTGTCGTTGTGTCTGCAGGTGCACATGTTGTTTTTCATGTTGTATGTGATTATATAAGGTAGCGCGTTTATTCAAGCGCAGTGGTTTCTCTCATTTACATATTGCTGTCTTAAAGAAAATACAGAAGTTTTTCTCACGGGTGAAAAGTGCGACCACAATGCCAGTCATTCATTACTATCCAAGAATGCCCAACTACACAGCACTTCTAAGCTTACAGCCCCCAACCTTGCATCCTTTCTTAAAAGCACTTCAACTCCCATAATCCGACTAACATTCACACAGCTTTCTAACAGCAGTTATCTGCTTCTCAATAACATGCACTCCTACGGAATGTGACCTGGCACACTGCATGTCCTTACTGTTTCAAACACAGTAACATCCTGTGGCAAAGTCTATTCCCTCCCACACAAACTAACTTCCAAACTTCAACTTGGCCTTCAGTTCTTAGTTTAAAAACAGATTTCAAGAAACAAAGCAAACTAAAAGTGCTTTTGTTCAGAACAGTAGTCTCCCTCACTTCTGCAAAAGAAATGTATCGATTGCAGATACCACAAACTTCAAGTAAAATACACTCCCTTTTAAATACGAGCTGCCAATTACACTTTATGAATTGTTACACAATTTACAACACATGTCACACTCAAGGTCTGGCACACTTTTTAACACGGTCTCCTACAACCTTCTAACACGCTTTCAAACTGTTCTTCTTTTAATACCAGACTAAATTCATTCGATCATCTCTGGAATAGCAGGAACAGTGCCCATAATTCTCGCTCTCTTTGTGGCCATCCTACTACTAATTATACTTCTAGAAATGGCTACGCTCTCTGTGGGAACAACTATGTCCGACAGAATACACCTCTACGCCAAGCTACATCAATACTGTAAAAAAACAGAAAACCTTTTGACTACCTGCCTCTATCTATTATCGGAGCTAGCTACAACATAACATTTATCTACACTTATGCAATATGCGTACAACCATTGTTGGATTGCAAAACTTGCCCATTTGACTGGCGAATGGATGTATGCTTTGCCAACATCCGAACAATTGCTCCCAATATCCAGCAGGTAATGCATTACCTTGAAAACCATGAACGTGATTGTTTTGGCAGTGGAGCAATGTTGACTGCAATGCAAAAAGGACTCGCAGTGGAATGGGATTACTGCGCAGCCGTGAAAGATCTCCTGCAATGTACGACCTTTCAAAATATCGCAGATTGCCTGCCTATTCAGCTCCAACATTCGACATGGCGCATACTGGAGGTACCCGGTGGGCAAGTTGGCCCCCAGGGGACCTCAGGAATGAAGAGGAATTAATTCCCCAACTTAAAACACGCCACAGGGCGTGTCTGCAGACATGTCACCTCAGGCTCCGCCCCCTTCCTTCATCCTTGTGCAAACACGCCCTGTGGTGCGTTTTAAGTTGAGGAAATAATTCCTCTTCAATCTTGAGGGTCCCTGGGGGCGTTGCAGAGAGGTGTTCAGAGACCACGCCCTTTTTTACACCTCTCTGCATTGCAGCTCTGTGCCGCTAGTTGGACCCTAGGTTCTATTGATCATTGACAGCATGTATGAGTGAATCTATAGGTAAGTGATTAGATGTGTGTGTGTAGATCAAGAAATCACTGAGTGGGTTTTTAGAAACTTGTATTGGTGTGTCAATGGATTCAAATATGGTACTCTGTATTTTACAGTGAGTGATGAAAGGTTATACTAGTGTATGATGAGGTGTATCTGATTGTCACATGGATGATGTCATCAGTGGTGTCATTTGAGATGTCATCAATGGTGCCATCAGTTATGTCACTGACCCTGTCATGAATGATGTAATATGTGACATCATCAGCAGTGGATTGCAGGCGCGCAAATTATAGTTAGCAGAACTAACTATAACGGAGGAATTTCAATGTTTTTTTACGAGTGAAATGTCCAGCTAACTATAACACCCCTAAAACCTATGGTTTTTTCAGTGAATATATATAAGTAGTTATTATTGTGTCCCTTTTAAAAAAAATTGTTTTAAAAAATCTATTTATATAAAAACGAATTATAAAGTGTTATTATGTGAAAAAACCTTTCCAGTGGTCATCTTCAAGCACTAAAAAATAATTTATTTGGTCTATTTTTTGGCAGAGAGCTGGGTAGTGTATGAAGGAATATACTTTAGCACATGTAAGGAATCAGACTCCAAGCAAGGGCACTGGCCTGGTATTTTGTCTGGTGAAAAATTGGAAACAGAACAAATCTTCTCCATGAACGATAAGTCTCACCTTTTAAATTGCACAGAGAATGAAATTAAAAAGAATACACTGTTGCTTATAGTTGTGCATGAATTAATGCATAAAAGGAATTAAGAAAACAATTTGAGGCGGTTTTATCAATTGTTTTAAAAATGTAACCATGTGTTATTTACTATGCATTGAAATTGTTGAAGATGTGAATTATGTTGCATATTAGGAAGGAGAATAACTCTGATAGATTCTGTTCCACCTTTAACTTTAATGCGTGAAATTGCATAGTTTGTTTACTGCTTCTATTGTGAAGGTGATCATGGGACTGAACTTCCTCTGATATAAAACGTGTTTATTTTTAATGGCCGCCCATGTGAACAAGGCCGGTGTGCCGAAACGCATCATGCAATAACAAGAAATAAAACCCTGAGCTGGATGGCAAAAGCTTACTCTCGGTGTCCGGTTTTTCAAGTACATGCTTACTGTTCGATATTTTGCCCCCTGATATTTTTTGCATGATATTAGTGTCCCACAATGTCATGGACTCAGTATCCACAGCCCCCAGATTAGGATGGATGTTGTGACACATCAGTCCTCATGTAAATGAAGGAATAAAAGAGAGAATTGCTTTATCATGTATTTCCTCTCGTTAGAAGGAATGAGTTCTTCTTGATCTACAATGGGCAGTGCATAGAATGGTAAAAAGTGAGATCACTAAAGCCTGATCACACCAACACGCACTATGGCATGCATGCACTACAATAAGGACAGTCTTGGCAGTGCAAGGACACATATGGATTTCTTAAACTTCTGATCAAGGCACCGTTTTTTGTAAAGTCAATGCAAGGCAGCACTGCAAAGGAGACACATGTCTGTACATCTTTAAACTCTCTTCGAGCTTTGAGGCATGAACCATCTGCTTCTGATACACATTGTTAAGACTAGATTTTGTATTAACACAAATATTGTCATATCATTTATATTGACTAATGCTTTACATCACTTACTTCGCACACACTACCAAAAGCATCTAGGTTATTGCTCGGGCAATACTGCTATTGTGCACAAATGATGGGGGCTAAAGGTTCAACATCCCCTTACGTCCAATCACTTTGTGAATCCCTTACACCTCCAGTCTCTCCACCTCTCTTTGACATGAACATGGAGCGATGAAGGAGCTGAAAGGATATATTTAGTTATTTGTTTTGGTTTTTCATACTTCTTCTAGACCTCAAAAGGTGTCTGAGCACTTTGGAAACAAGTGAAAGTACAACATAAGTAAATAAGATAGTTCATGCAAGGAAGAGAGCAAAAATGAACTAAAAACATGGAGATAGGTTAGGGAAGAAATGTGGGTATTTATCCACAATTAGTTAAGATGGTGGATCATGTACATGATAGGATGATAATACTTAGCATTACCTCAAGGTCAAAATGGACACTACCACCTTGTGGAATGCCTTGGTAAGCTCCAAAAATGGATGTCTCATCTTTATTTGACAATGAACGTCTGTTTCCCCACCCCACTTTCATAACTCGATTTTGGCTCTTGCAAACCTTGGAACATCTAAAGTAATAGTAACTACTCTGTAATTGTTGTGTTTCCTTCTGCATAGCTATTGACAATTCGGTCAATTCACCTCCTCAATAATGTGGTAATGGACACCAAAACCCATATCTCATTAATTTGGAATCATTTTCATTAAACTCTTGTACATAGTAATTCAGACTATGATCATTTCAAAACTGAACTAGGCCATTTCTTAACATTTTTAGTTTCTGCTGCTGGCACTAGAGCATGCAGCAGTGTGGGGGGTACTGAGTAAAAGTGGATTTTACCACATCACTCTAGTAATCATGTCTTGTCATTGGCTATTAGTTCCAGACAGATACAGATAAAGGTGTTAAGCCTGTTCTCTAGAACCCTCAATAAAACTCTTTGGAATACAGAGCTAGCAAAAGTATAAAATCAGGAGGCATGTGTGTTCTTAATTGCACACATATATTGTACCTGCACATCACTAAGCAACTAAATCAGCAACCATTCAATAAATCTTTTTCATATGACCCCCAAGGATCTGTCTGTCCTCTTCACAGTGTTTCATCTGCCCAGTTCAGGGATGAGATCAATACATTGCTCTTCATGCCACAAATCCCACATACAGCCCAACTAGAGTTGCTGTACCACCAAGCATGGAACAATAAGGTCCTGCCTCTTATGCAGTGCTTAATTTGAGCCTGTAGTTTCTGGTGCTCGGCACCAGCACTTAATTGTCAATACCGGTCTAGTGACAACCCACCACATGGTGGTGGTGTCTTTCTGATTTTGAGATGAGCAAAAGGACAGTGTTTAATAAGTGGATACACATTAAAAAGGAACTGTAGCTGCCCCTCACGCCATTCTCATAGCTTTGGGTGGCCTGTAATAGTCTGAATTGTCACACTTCTATGATTGCGATAGTTAGTAGTTGTGTTGATACTTTCATTGGCAGAACTAACTGGGGAAATACGTGGTCCAGGCTGCAGTAGCCTCCTGAAAAGGGCCCTGGCACTCATTTTGTTTTTACAAATTAAGCACTGCTCTTATGCCTACTATTCACTCCTTTTTGCATAGACCTACATCTGTCTTCTACCTCTTTCTCCAAACCTTGAACACCTTTGCACCCATAGCCACCCCTTTTGCTAGGTAACTGGTTTTCCTTTCACACCTTCTTTTTTTTCTCTCTCCAGCTAACTATCCTCAGCTTACAACTCTGGATTACTTACTGACTAATCATTAGTGTTTGTACTGGTTAACGCATGTGCCAGGTTTCACCCGTATACTCCCCTCCTTTTACACTGCTTAATCAATGTTCTGCTGATTTTCCCAGCTTTACATGTTGAGAGTGGCTTATTTATTTTTAACTTTCCTTCCTGTCGGCTTCATCCTCATCTTTGCCTGTTCCGTCTAGTGAACTCCCTAGGAATTGCTTCCCTACTTACATTTACACACATGGTCTATCCTTGATTCTACATGCTTCATAAAATGTCAGCTCTGTACCTCTCTTACAATTGAATGTTTGGGAATGACTTTTGGTGAATTTATACCACACCTTAAACTCGGTCTCCTGATGACTGAATTCTTTCAACTCTGTGCCTAAATGTCTTCTTTTTCTCTCTGCTCAGTGCTCCACGGAGCCTTCCCTGTGCTATATTAGAAATATAACATTTAAATAATGAAGGCTTTCAGATACTTGTTATCGTGGTCTGAGTGGACCCAGCTAACTCACTCAACATGTTGTTGTTACATACAGAGCTGCTTAACGGTCATTAAGTTGTAAAATGTATGCAGAAGGCAGTAAATTCATACAGTAAGACAAATCATCAGTGCATAAGCATGATTATAGGCATGTTAAAATAGGCCCTTACTGAACCAGCAAATGTAAATTTGAATTTAGAGCTCAGATTTTTCAGTGTTCCACACTGTTGTACTCTTAAATACTTTGGGTCAATTATGATCCCTTTTGGAAGAGGTCCAAATCGAATTGGGGTTTGCCGAATATGACACAGAGCCCTTGTTTCTGACCGAATCGTACCCGGTTCTGAAAACCGATTACGATGGCTGGAAACCGTTAGGGCTGACCAAATCGGTTCTGAAAGGCTTTCGTACAGGTCGAGCCTTTTGACGCCGATTCGTACAGCTCCATGGACACGGTTTCTATGAGTGCAATTACGACGACAGATTCAGATAGGTGTTGCGATTCGGTTTTCCAGGAACGAAACGGCTGTCGGAATCTGTTTTTGGGGACCAGTAGCAGGCCCCCCTTCACCCGGGGCCTTCCAAATGAGCCCGTGGAGTACCCATGGATCCCCCCTTTCCAACATTGCTCAGTGTGGCAGGCAACATGGGGTGCCTGCCATAGGGTGCATGATTTTCCCCAGCCACCCCTTTCTTCAATGGGAGCCTGTGTTTTTGTTCCAAACACAAGCTCACATTGAAGTGGGGGTCTGATCAAATCATATCCGGAAGCATCCGGATGCATCCAAATCACTCGGTTGGACTCCCCCGATCCGAGTTGTCCAGATAATATTCTGGAACCGATTTGGTCGGAATGCTTTCTGGACGAGATCGTAATCGGCCCCTTTGTGTGTGTTTTGTGTCCATGTGAATGTTTGAATGGGTGAAAATGCATGCTTCTGCATGGAAACATGTGTGTGACTGTAAAAATGCATGTGTACATGCATATAAATATGTGTGCTTGTATGTGGGTGTGTGTGTGTGTGAATTTGTTTCCACAAACTATTTTCCCTTTTTGTATAAAAAATGTCCTTGTTTGGTTGGACTCATAAGAATACGTTCAATTTAGCTTGTAATGAAATGTGGGAGAACGGCCAGCGTTCATTTTCATGACATTCTATCTAGAGGCCAACAGCATCAGCACAGTTACCAAGACAATGTGACACATAACTGACACACTGATAACGATAGTTGTTTTAGGCAAAACTGAAGAAAATATATCAGCGTGCCGCTTTGAGAACAAAGACAGCTATTTTGAGCATTAAATCGTTCTAGGCTATGCTTTATTTCTGATATGTTACATTTTACCTTGACAGTATTGGGCACAATCACATTATCATTATTACTTAGCTGTTAGCTATGTTATTTTGTTCGTCTTAAATATGAGAGCTGTCTCCGCAGACACTGTAAGATGTGACAAATTACATTCGAACACAACCCTGTTCTCTGTGACTCAGCTCAGTCATTGCTTTATTTTGTTTATTTATCTACAGAAGTCAAAAGTTAAGCTTTCAGCACCGCAAGCAATTTAATAATCACATTTAGCAACATCAAACTATTGCTTAAAACTGATTTAATTGCACCAGTCGTATGTTGTGTGCACAGTCGCCTACGAGTCCACCAGGATGAATTGTTTTCTCTGATCCTGAGGACTTTTATAACCTGCATTCTTAACCCCCTTTGAGGAGGTGTGAGGGTTGAGTGAGCATAAATGTGTCTGGTATTATTCTTATGATGGCGTCCATGCACCCCCCATTGCTGGGAACAATGTGGTCAGGGAGAACGCGGAAAGTGTGCTGTGTTCTTGGATCATTCACTAACGTGTTCTACAGCAGCAGAGCACTGGGGTCCTAACTTTGCTGATATGTACACAAAAGACAAGGAGCCAATATCTATTAGTGCTTTTATCATTTCTTTTTTACTACACATTTTTCAATTTATATTGTACTCTCGCAGAATGGTTAACAAGTGATATGAGCGAACATCATAAAACATGCATACAATTTGATGCATATTTAAGAAACTACAACATATTTTTCCCCATGTTACTTTGCCAGGTTCCACCTTAAAGTCCTCAATTTCTTTTATAACTGCAACCAAGTTGTCTGGTTCCGACACTAGAGCACCAGGGCCTGCAGTCTTGCCTCTGTCCACCAGGTGATGGTTGTTGTTGCATTTAATATACGTGCTGGACAATCAGGGGAGAGTACAACACAATCATTGTGATACAGATGAGGCAACTCAGAGAAATCAGAGTAACCAAACTCCACTATACACTCTGGGCCCCATCTACAAGAAAATGGCTCAGGGTGCCGCTAGCCATTTAGCTGAGCCGTGCTGTGTCATTTTCAAAGCACAGGGTTGAATCGTATCAGGAGCAATGTGACGCGTCCCTGTGCTGGCGCACAACTGGCTGCCTGCGCAGGCACCCATTTGCCATTTTGCAAGGGTGCCTGTGCTCCGAGGATGCTTGTTTTTTTGCAGGAAGGAACACTTTCCTGCACAAAAGCAATCATTAATGGCATTTTCCTCTTTCTGTGCGTGCTGCAGAATGTAGCACGCATGGAAAGAAGAAAAAACAGGGAGAAATACATGTTTTTCTCCCCGTTGTGCCATTTTGTGTGATTTTGACACATTCCAGTTTTTCAAAATGTAAATCGAGAAATGCGCCAAGTTCCATGGATGTTGCGTGGTAACACCAACAGAAACACCCATGGAATGCCCCTTTCACGCAGAGCAATGCATGAAAGGAGCCCATATTGACAAGGTCATGAAAAGTAATTCAGGGTGACTTTACGTGACCCTGTAAATATGGGAAGGTTCATTGCGCCGCTGCTGCCCCAAAAATGTGACACACTGGCAGGGCAATGGGCTTGTAAACAAGCCCCTGTGTTTCATGGAGGAGCGGGCCGTCCGGAAGGTCCTTCGCCACATGATGTCTGTCATCCTTGAATTCATGAGGTGTGAAGCAGATGGACATGTGCCTGGTCATGTTGCCTGTCTTACATGCCAAACTTCATGTCCTAGAATGTCTGGACACCAGACAAATGTCCATTACTTATTGACAGTACTACCAATCCTTCACCTCTCCATCCTTACTCTCCCATACATCTCAGCAGCTCCTATTTCAGGCCTAGATTGCATAGTGAGGAGAATAATTGTGTATTATTGTTACCTACAGGCTTGAGGTAGAAGAAGTTAGTGCGGTCTGTGGGGGCAGCTGTGAGAATGAATGGGAAACATCACTTACAACGCATTTATTACAATGCACTACCATTACAACGCAAACCATTACAACGCATTGCGCTGGGGGGCACTCTAGGATAGGGAATATATTTAATTTACTATCCAACACCTTCCCTACTATCCACGGGGACTGTATTGGACTTAAAATAGAGAAATAAATAGCAAAGAAAAGGTAAGATATATCAGAGGAAGAGTCATGTTAGCCAATGGGGTTTATTTATATATATATTTCTGAAACATTTGCTTTCTTGTGGAGATATACATCCATCACAAGTCATTGTTGATAGGATAGTCCCTGGTGGCAGCAGCTTTGCATCTTCATGCTGTTAGAATCGTCACATTTGTGCCTCTTTGTCCTCTTCACTTGAGCCTTCATTGACCTCATCTGACGTTCAGTGGCGTAGCAAGGTCAGGTGGTACCTGGTGTGGAAAATTTCTTGTCACCCCGGCTTGACAAAATGGCAAACCTATGTGTTTAAAACACATATATTTGCCATTTTGTCACCCCCACCCCCTCAGTGATGACACCCGGGAAGGCCTGCACCCACCGCACCCTCCTTCATACGCCACTGCTGACGTTGACTTATGACTTTAAGCACAATGCAGCAGCCACCAGAGGAGTGAAAAAGTAGCCATCTTTTCTGATGAATGAGCCAAGTCACAAATAGTGAGTCACAACACATCAGTAGTCCAAACACACGGCAAAGTCGTTCCATGTCCCCAGAGACACCTTGCAGGGGACATGTTAATAAATGATATAGTTGTATGGAGTAGTCATATACAATTGGTGATGTACCAATCTTTACTTCAGTGGCACATTTGTAATTCCACATTCAGTTTGTTAGATTTCTCAAACCAATGATAAACGTAATGTAAAGTTGATAATTCAATGTCCATGGCTGGCATAGTGCAAAAATGTGTCAATATGAAGATCCACCCCACACACACTGTGGGAGATGCACCCAACCGGCTCAACATCTTCCACTATATTTATCCACAACATGGCCTACAGGTGTGTAACTAAGATCTGCTGTCTGCCATTGGCTATGAAATGCATCAAAGCCAGCAGTTTCATGATGTATGCATGCTTTGGTGGTATATGCATGATTTGTAGAATGCCCCCAAAAAAATATATATAGCTCAAAATTACTTGTGACATGAACAATATTTGCTCAAATCTTGTTTGTTTGCGTTCTTCCTGTGCTCCTGCATTTTTAACTGAACAAACTCTCATTTACGTAACGTGGCATAATAGCATATTCTTGGCCTTTTCGTGTAACATTTGTAACGTGAAATGACGAAATTATGCAAGATTACGACGGCATAAATGATATTCCACCCTGGCCTAGTTTTAATCTGATATATCCCTTCCTTACCCCAGTTAATATTTGTCACAATTCGATCCTTTAATATTGATATAGCCTTTGCTTTTATTGGTATACTAGCAGCCCGTCCTGACCTTGTCCGGGAGCATTCAGGCTTCCCCTACCCCCGCCTGCCCCGACATTGGCAAGCAGCCCGTGCCCCCGCCCGCCCCTTTGTATTGCACTAACAGCGAATAATAGATTATTATTTACTATTAGTAATACAACAAATTAACAAAAACAAGGACAAGGAAATTAGACCACCAATCAATGTCCATAAGAACGAGCTGTCCCTGTGTTCCTGGCACTGTTTTTGCTATCTCTGAGGCTAGGGGTCGCAAATGCAGTGCCAAGGGTCCCAAAGGCGAGCAGGGGTCGCAGCTGTGACTCCTGGCAACCGCTACATGATGTCCATGAGGTTCATGCTTTTCAGCTAAAAAGTAGCAGCTTCAAAGAGGGTTTGATATCCAAATCTGCTGGTGGAGCAACAGTAGTTGGAAATCCAAAACATGTAATGTGCTGATATTTGCACATAACGTATAATCTAGTGCCAGAAATGTTTTAATAAATTCTGAAATACTTTGTTGGTGTCAATGAAAAACAATCCAATACACACTTGCCCATATTATGCAAATGGCGCATTTTCATTGTTTGCACCTGGGTGCACCTTTTTAAAGGTGCGCCCAGCACAAACAATGAAAATGGCAGCCGCAACTTACGCTGCCCTGGTGGCAGCGCATTCCTGTGAAAAATGGAGTGGCTGCTTTGAGCTGCTCTGTGTTTTCATGGTGAAGCGACAATCCACCTACACTTTGAAAGAGTAATGGAGATCCCCTTGCAAGTGGATGTCTGGGGGGTCCCCCATGTGAAAATAGCACTGGCGTTTTATGTTCGCTACCACTGTCGGTATTACAGAACGGGACACACAAGCGCCTGCAGTCTCTTCTGTAGTACCAAATGGTCCCGGGGCACGCAAAGCGGGTTTAAATGCCTGTTGCGCCCCTGGGGCACTTGTATAATATGGCCCCTGGAGTATAAAAAGACAGAGAACCCATCATTCAACCTTCTCTGAAGCCCTGAGACTTCACTACATCCTGAGGATTCTCAGTTGAGACATATGCAGGATGTTTGCTAATTGCTAAAGTAAGGCAAGAAAGCAGGTGCAAGACACCAAACTCAGATAAGCGGGTTTTTTTCTAGTGATATTTGAATTTTTGGGTGGTATAAGCCAGATCAGTAAATATGTTTGTGTCAACAAATTCTGAATATGGCAGCAGTGAGCACTTACAGTGGTATATCTAAATTTATCGATGTTATTTTTCATATTATTTGATCTTGGAACCAAATAACACCATATATTTTTATTGTTGTTGGTGGTAATTCCAAGAAATACTTTTTTTTACAAAAGTTTCAAATACTGCTGTTTGCATTCATCATGTACAAATTACAAACATCTGTTTATGTTTAGTGGACAATCTGCAGACATGTAGGCATCACTGAGAAAAACATTTAATGCGCTCAAACCCCTAACTTAGACATATTTCCCCAAAATTCATTTTAACAAGTGCTGAGGTTTTTGGCCATTCGGCTAATAGTTAACAAGCTCTTTTAAAGCCACTAAGGTCTGGTTTAATGTGCGAATACATTTAGCGTTAGCACATCATATTGGTACACAAATTTGTAAGCCACCTGTAGCAGGCAGTGGGGGCTACGTTTGTGAAGTATTCCTCATCCAGTTCAATGATTCATTTTGAGGTAGTATAGAAGGAGCCACTTAAACACCCAATAGCATTGAATACTTCATTGGGTGACATCAAGACATGACTAGCAATGTTTCAAACTATGGCTGAAAGAGACCAGTCAAATAAAACTAGTGGTTGAAAGATACAGAACTAAAGTACACTCTATGTATCTCTTTTACAGCTTTTAAAATCCATACCTGGAAACTGGCAACAAGTTGTCTTTTGAAACTCCAAAGATGAGTTCATGTTTCACCAACCTTGATCCTTTTGGTCTGCTTTAGATCTTGGGGGATAGGTTAATCCATCACAGAGGTGACCGGGTTTCCTGTCTGCCAAAATATAAAACCCATTATATCCTATGAGATTTATATTTCAGCGGATGGGATATCGGTCACCATTGTGACAGAGTAACCCATCCTCCAAGATCTAAATCAGGCCCTTAGTCATAGAGAACAATTGAGGTTTTCAAAAAATATAAAGGCTAGATCCATGTGAAATTTCCTGTACAATGTAATGGCAGTTTCCAAAATGGACTCAAGGATGCATTCTGTGCTAAAACATGTCTTGTTTGGATTTCACATAATTACACAAAACCAAATTATGCACATTTCGAACATCCCTAACCAAGCCCTGGCTATCCACCATATGAATTTGATGTGAACACTCACCAACAGTCTTTTATTACCAAATTAGTCACAAGTGTATTGAAATTGCTGAAGAATGCTTTTGAAATAATGTCGTAATAACATCTTGTGAACATGGATTGGAATCTGCAAATAATCTTACTGATTACACTGAAAAATGAAGTGTCAAATAATGTATCAAATAATGAGATTAACAGAGCAGAGGTGGTGACAAGGCATATTTCAGTAATATTCCAATAACATATTTGTCACACAGAATTCTCAACACATTAGCTTAATACTCTTAAATCAAATTATTCCTCCGTGGTATCCTTGAGAAGAGCCTTTTGGGGAGGTTTTGCGTCAATTAAAGGGCAGACGCTTACACACATGCTGCTTCCAGCTTCTGACCACTATTAAGCAACCTCAGTAATTTAGTCATCGAACAACTAATGTTTTAAAGTTACACCAGTTTGACCACTGATGTTTTAAAAGTGAAAAAGTAGATGTTAGTTGTGCGTGTTATCAATCATTTTCTTTTAACACTGTTTAGATATATGCCAAGCAAATCAGAACAATAGTTTAGATTTCCATAACCAGAATGATCGTGATCATGTGATCATTGTTCCCATATTTATCATTTTTTTTACCAAGCCGAAAGATTTAGGCAGGAATTAGACATTGTTTTTGGTGCCAATGTGGAATGTGACTAAGGGGCATATGTATCAACCGGATTTTGATTTTCAAACGCTGCGAATCGCAAAAAAGCAGCGTTTGCGACTCAAAATTTGGAAAACGGTATGTATGAGGATAATCGCATTGCAAATTTAAGGAATAGCAAAATTTGCGATTCCTTAACTTTGCGTAAGCATTTAAGGAATCGCAAATTGCGATTCCTTAAATGCTATGCAGCAACCACTGAAGTTTTGCGATTTCTCCTTAAGAAATCGCAAATTACCAACTTCAAGTTGGTGGTAATTTGCGATTTCTTTCACAAATGCACTTTTTGCCATTTGTGAAGGTGCCATGTGGCGAACATACATGCCCTCAGGGGTGCATCAGGGTGTCCTTATGACACCCTTGCACCCTTGAAATTATTCTCAATTTGCGATTCTCAAATTATGAATCGCAAATTGAGAATAACTTCCCATTCATTCCTATGGGCCTCCTGGCCCATAGAAATGAATGGGAAAGTATTCCTTAATTGCGATTTCGCAATTTGCTAATCGCAATTAAGGAATATTAAGAAATCGCAAAAAAATTGCGATTTTTTACATACATCCCTTTTTGCAATTCTCAAATAGCGATTTCTAAAAAATCGCTACTTGAGAATCGTAAATGAGGGTGTTGATACATATGGCCCCAGGTCTCTATGATCATCCATTACTTCTTGGTCCTGGATTTGTAGGAATGTCTGGCTTAGTGATAAATCATGCTCGAGCATGTCAACCAGTAGCTTTAGAGAATCAACATTAGTCAACTACAGAGGCACCAGTGGAACATTCTGTAAAGTTGGTTAAAAGTGTAGTTTGGGTGTGTTTTTCAGGGTTTTCTTCATGCAGTGACACAATATCCTCATTAAAAGCTGTCTTGTGGACTGCTTTGACAGTCTTGTCAATTCTAGAGAGAATTGACAAGCCATGACCAAGATGGAATATTTTAACGTATTTGGTTGCTTCACCCTTATTGCATCTATTTAAAAATCCAAACAGTTTTAGTAACTTTGAAAATGTCAAGGCCTCTTCCACAACCTTCTGTTTGCACGATCTTTAAATTTTTCAATGATTGTCATTATTATTTCATTTTTTATTATTTCGTCCTGCATAGGTCATTCCATAAGAATTCCAGGAAATATTTGTTAAAATGAAATTACAATGACAATCATTGAGAAAGTAAAGAATCAGTCGAAATCAATGGATTTCTATGAGTGATTATGAATGTTAACAATGATTGATTCCCACATGAATGCATTTAGGTTCAGAGCTAATTAGCAATCAAATACATTAGAATTTGTCCTTGTTGTTTAGGTGGATAACAGGGCAGGATGGGAAATGTTGAAAGTGATTACAAAGTTGACTAATAAAATAGAATTGCAGAGCCCCCATACAAATAGGAGTGGTGCTAGACTCAGTTGGTCCTCTTGTCCTGCTCTGAGTTTTTCCTTTAAATGACCATCATTCTCTGATGGCTCCCACTTACCTTATCAGACAACACTTGTGTCCTGCTTGTATACACCCTCTCGGTGTATCCCTCTTGACTTTTTCATCCAGAAAACATATTGTGAAGCTAGACGTTTGTAAGGGGCCTATCCATCATCTTTAATCCAACCACTACTATTGATGGAGAATCCAACCACATTCAATTGATTGAGATGACTGTGTCCTTGTACCAAAAAGTTAAATTTTTGAAGTGTCATTACATTTGTTTTTGTTTGAACTTAGCACTATTTTATATTTGTTTTAAATGAGCAGTTTCCTTTTGACCAATCTTTGTTTAATTATTGTCATTTTACTTTTGTTATACTTATTTGATATTTAAGTTGTTTATTTCTTTAACTGTAATGTTCTGCCATTAGTGATTTACAAACAGCTCAAACATTTTCTCTGAGGAGCATCTTGCATTTCAAACTCAGTGCTCTGTGGAAGATCCCCCATAGAAAACATCAAGCCTGTGGCCTCCTTCCTTATAGCCATCCAGGGTATAGCCTACAAAAATATTACAAAAATTTCCATAAGAAAGAAACATGCCTATACTACTGGAGCTCACTTCTTTACCATTGTTATCATTCTTCCTCTCCCCCACATGCTTCTTCAAAACCTGTTTCACTCCACTGTTCCTGTACGTTCTGTGAGGAATGTCTCACACAATTCTTTCATGTTAACTGATCTTTCTTGTATTTCCAGCACACATAGCAGGTTCTCAACTCAATTCCCCTTTATTTCCTCTCAGACTCTACCCTCCATAGCTTTCTCTCACTCACAGACCCACATCTCTCTCACCCACCCCAAATTACATTTATTTCACTTGTTCCAGCACACTTAATCTTATTAATCACCCCTTAGAGCCAATATACCACATTTAACTCTTTCATGATCTTCATATAACCCTTCGAATCAATCTAATTCTTTGCATATCTGCTACATCACCTCAAATAATTCCTTCACTTCTCTTCCCTCCTTAACTTACACCCCCTTTCCGCCATCTAATCAGTCAATTATCTTTGCTTCTCTACTTCAATCATCACTCTTGCACCTCACCACAATAACTCATCTCTTGCTTAATTCTCCACTAGTTCTCCACTTGCACCACATACCTTTCCTCTTCAAATGATCCCAGTTGCTACTGGCAATACGATACTCCCCATTACAGAAACTAGTATTTCTGCCTTTGATCACATCTGTTTTCACCTCCACCATTTCCATTCCCACCAACCCCCTCTTATAAGTATCTTCTGCTCCTCACATTTCTGCTAAACGGTAACACAGAAAATGTGTATTTCCTCTAAGATATGGAATGTGCATTGGTGTCATCTAATTGACTTTTCTAACTTTTCAATAATATCACGGTAGATGAAGCAATTAATGCATCAAATGCTTGTAGGTGAAATGCAGTAGTGAGTATTACACCACCCGCTTGTACAGTAAACATATATACAGCTCAGACTAGGCTGCAGTTAAAAATCACTGGAGTAAAACATGAAAAGTAAAAGTGCCTATGTTGTGTAGAAAAATGTTTTCTTTAAAAGGTACATGCCCCCTAAAGTGTGCCTTGAAAGCTCACAGAGATGCTTAATATGTAAAAAGAGACATACTGAGCATTGGAAGTTGTATGCCGCACTATAGTATTCTTTATGTTGCCTGAATGTACAATGGTTCAGAACTTGTCTGCCTCTCAGCTCTTCTCCAGAGACACAACACTTATCCTCCTCTGACGTCTTAACATCCTTACTCCTCGACGACAATGGTTTAACCTCCGGCAGCAGGAAAGTAGGTGCGTTGTCATGAACCAAGTTACCAAAAATCTCAGGATCTGCTTGATCTGCTAGGTGTCAAGGTTGCGGGGCTTGGTGAGTGATATTTTTGTTATTTTAGTTGTCTAAAAATTCTTATATTTTGCATGATCACACTCATAGGTAAGTTAGTATACATAATGAGTGCCACCAGCACCCCTTGTGGGTTATGCAGATGTGCTGAGGTGCAGCACTGCTCTATTTTCAGTAAGACAGAGATGGCCACATTAATCTTTTGGGTACAGTGCCACGCCCCCCGCATGTTGGTAGCAGGCGGCTGGTCCAATAAAGGTCATGACCTGCGGGACCATCGGATTTCCTTTGGGGCGAGTCAGGCATTGTGTGTACTGCAGCACACGCAGTAACAGCTGAGGCACTGCTAGGCCAGTTTCCTAGACTGGGAGCAGAACCTGTTTCACCTGCTTGGTGTCGAGGTTGTGGGGCTCGGTGAGTAATATTTTAGTTATTTCTAGTTCTAAAATACTTTTTTTCGAATACCATGATTACACTCATAGATAAGTAAGTTTACAAGATGATTGGTACCAGTGAGCAGGTATAGATAGGACCATGTTTTCATAGGAAAAGCGTTTTTTGACTTGCCTATATCTTTGGCACCGGTTGACATATCTCCAAAAAAATCAACACTCCCTTCAGCTTGTGCCTATAAGTTTTGAGGTGGCCCATCAAGGGGGTCATGAAAAAGGGGGGTCCCAAAACACATTTTTCCCATGCTAATTCCCTTAGGAGTTTTGAACACAACTTCACGCTTTTTGTAAATTGATGTAAATCCATTCAGTAGTTTTAGAGATATTAAATCGAAAACTAACTTGTGTATGTAGGGGTGCGGATCCTCTGTGAATGTACCTGCTGGGATCCGCGGATTCATGCGCCAAAGCACAGTCCTTATTGACTGACCGCAGCTTTGCAGAAAAGCTGTGGCTGCCATTTTGTGTTTGGGAAACGGTCCCGAAGGCTGAAAAGCTGTTTTCATATTGGATAAAGGGGTCAGGTGAGAGGTTTATTGATTCCTTGTGCATGTTATAAAAGAGGGCTAAGCATGTATCCTGGGGTCAGAAGTGTGAAAAAAGTTTTTTTTGGGCCACTCACGAATTCTGCGGAGCCCACGCTTTTGTCAGCACGGCTACCCAAGTAACTCCGTAGAGGATCCGCGAATCTAACGCAGCTGGAAAAAATACATATATATTTTTACACTCACTCTTACTCTCACACCCACTCACATATTCATACGATACTGTCATACCCATTCACATGCCATACAGACACTCTCAAACCAACTCTTACACCTATATAGATACTGTCACACCCATTCACAAACCCATACACAGACTGTCACACCCATTCACAAACCCATACACAGGCTCTCACGCACACACGTACACCTATATACACAGTTTTACACCCACTCAAATACCCATGCAGACTCTCTCACACCTATTCAGATATCCTATAGACACTGTTACACCCATTCACAAATCCATACAGAGACTGTCACACCCATCCAGTAACCCACTCTCACACCCACTCCTAACCTATATAGACACTCTCACATCCATTTAAAAACCTATACAGAGAATCTCACACCCATTTAAAAATCCATGCAGAGACAATCACACCCATCCAGTAACCCATCCATAGACTGTCACACCTACACTTACAGATATGTAGACATTTTTATACCCACTCACATACACATACATACCCACCGTCTCTTCCACCTATACAGAGACGGTCACACCCATTCACAAACCCATACAGACTCCTTACATCCACACTAATACCTTTATAGACACTTTTACACCCAAACACATACCTATACACTCTCACACCCATTTAGATATCCTATAAACCCTGTTATACCCATTAACAAACCCATACAGAGACTCTTACACCCATTCAGTAACCCATACAGAGACTCTCACATCCACACTTACACCGATACAGCCATGACCTTGGTGACAGCTTCCCTCCTGTGATGGTTTAGCCACCTTCTTCTCTCAGAAAACTAATAGCATAAATTTAGACATTGAATCGAAGAGGGCCCTTCTCCCAATATATAAAGCCACAGCCCTACCTACCCACCAAGAACCCCTCATCCCCCCTGGTGTAAGCCTAAAAAACAATGCATCCTGGCACACCTTTACTCACCTCTATGAAGATGTCATTTACAACACCCTCATTGCAATCAAGAAGTCTAACATCTTCAGCGACCCTCTTTCCCCTCACATATTCAAGGCAATAAAATACTCCATCCTCCCCTTTTGGTCCAAGATTGTCAATGCTTCTCTAGTGCAAGGCACACAACCAGACTGTCTAAAAGCAGCACAGGTCTCCCCTATCCTAAAAAAACCTAACACAGACAGTTACGATTTGAACAACTTCCTCCCCATCTCCAACATCCCCACACTGAAAAAACTTCTTGAAAAAAGCATGCTAACCCAACTCTGCTCACACATAGAGAAATTCCAACTGTTGGATCATTATCAATCTGGCTTCAGGAAAGGACACAGCACCGAATCGGTACTCACGCACATTATGGATGCCATCTTAAAATTCCTAGACCATAAAGAATCCTGCCTATTGATACTCCTCGACTTATCTTCTGCCTTTGACAATGTGAATCACATCAAACTATTATCTACTCTGGAACATAGGAGGGGCCTTTCTGGGTTGGTATTGAAGTTGTTCACTTCCTTCCTTCAAAACAGATCACAAAGAATAAAGTTGAATCATTCTCTATCTCAGCCCCATACAGTATCTGGGGGGGGGGTCCACAGGCCGCTCTTTCACCCATACTCTTCAATTTATTCTTGGAACCACTAGCAAATGCTTTGAATTCTGCGGACATCCTTTTTCATATGTATGTGGATGACACTCAACTCTATCTTAAAATCATCTCCCCAGAAGACATCATCTCACTCAACTCAATCATTATGAACACTCAAAACTGGCTCATGGACAACTACCTCATGCTCAACACATCCAAAACGGAATTCCTTCTCATCGCTCCCCCTAATTACATTCCCAAGACTGACCTTTGGATGAAACACCTCACAACCTTCGACAGTTCCCCCCACATCATTGAGTCAGCTATAAATCGCCCGGAATCACACAAGACTTGCAGCTAAACATGAAGAACCACATCAGCAATGCAACCAAGGGAGTCAAACATCAGTTGAGTATACTAAGGAATCTCAAACCATTCCTTCCACAGAAAGATTTCAAATTGGTGTTACAAGCTTTAGTTTAGCCAAGACTAGACTACACAGGCTCCACACTGTGTCGTCTCCCCAAACTGAGCTTGGCCCCGTTAAAGGCTTCCCTTAATGCAGCAGCAAGACTGATTACTGGGACAAAAATAAAATATAACATTTCCCCACCCCTATAGCCCCTAAACCGGTTACCATACAAGGCCAGAATTTGCCTAAAAATTGCCTGCATGATGCACTAAGCCCTCCACTTCAAGACCCCCATGAATCTGGTTTAAAAACTAGAACTATGAGGGGGCTGCAGAGCTTCACAATGTGCAAGTACAATGCTCCTGAAATCACAGCTTTTCCATAAAAAGGAATCGAGTAACAGAGCCTTCTCTGGCATTGCCCCAAAGATTTGGAACTCTTTTCCTCCAGAAATCCGTACAATTTCCTTGACCGCTTCCTTCAAAAAAGAAGTAAAAAAAATCCTCTTGCTCAAGTTCCTGCCTGAATAGGCCTTGACTAGTAGACTACATTGCTGCCCTTTATTTGCTCATCTTTATTGCCTTTAGACATGATCATATACCTGGGAATACCATTATTTAGCATGCATTGTACTTATATATGTTTGAATATTCCTCACCCAGTGCTGTATCCGCCCTAACCTTCTGTGAAGGTTTCAGACACCTACTAGATTTTTGCACGCATCTTGAATAATTTTGTAATGAACACATGTTTTTGCTTTCCAATACGGTATTCCTCTCACTCAAAATTGTGAAGCGCTCTGATACCTGTAAGGGTCATGTTCACGCTATACAAAACTTTATTAATAAAAAAAAAAAATAATAAATGTAGACACATTTACACACATTCACATACCTATACAGACACTCTCACACCCACTCTCTGCAGTCTTCAACTGCAGCAATTAGTGCCCTCTCAGACGCACTTGAAGGGCCATGCTCTAGATCTGGTCTTCGCGGAAACAACGCAGGTCAAGATAAGGGATATAGTTGCTCAATGCTGGACTGACCATGCCTTAGTCCATTTTTCCCTAGGTCTCCCCGCCAATTCTGCGTGTGAGTGCAGCTTGGGTTCCGCCAAGACCAGCAGACAATGGTCTAAACTCCTAAACAACGGCGTCCTACCTACTCTACTCTCAGGAGGTTTTTCCCTGGAGGGGAATGTGGAGGCGAGTTATTCAGGCCTATGTACGCAAATCACTAACTCACTGGACAAATTGGTCCCTCTGTGGAAATTAAAAGCTAGACAAAGGCCTACCATGCCGTGGTACTCTAACGATCTTCTCCGGGTGAAAATAAGATGTAAACAGGCAGAAAGGGTTTGGAGAAAGCATTACGCAGAGCCTGCTAGATCCCTCTATAACAAGCACCGCTGGACTACAAAGCCTAGATTAAGTGCGTGAAAGCGAAATATCTAGAGGATATGCTGTTGCAGGCGTCTAATAAATCTCAGACCCTGTTTAAAATAGTTAAAGATCTTTCTAAGCCAACATGAGCGGCCAATAACATTCCAGCTGTGATACCTTGGCCGACGCATTTGAGGACAAGATTGCTACCATTCTGAGCGGTCCATTCCAGCTGTGATACCTTGGCCGAGGCATTTGAGGACAAGATTGCTACCATTCTGAGCGGACTCGCTAGTTGGGGTAGCTCATGTCCCCAGCCTTTGGCTGTTTATGTACCGCTATCCCTCCCTGATGGTCCAAGGTTGGAAAACTTCGTCCTCCCGCCGTTTGAGGATTTTTGCTCTCTTGCAAATGGGGTTTCCTCAGGCTCTCCCCTTGACCCGCTTCCCCACAAATATTGGAAACTCTTTCAGGAGGAGCTTTTCCGCCCTCTCTACTCCATCTGCCTCCAGTCCTTTAGCACTGCCACGGTGCCGGAGTACTGGAAGCTGGCAGTGGTTTCTCCACTCCTGAAAAAACGTACACTTGATCCAACTTCCCCGGCGAATTTTCAGCCTATATCGCTGCTTCCCTTTCCTGTTAAGATCATGGAAAAATTGGTGACCCAGTCTCTATCCAGCTTTCTGGAAAAGAACATCTGTTTGGATGTGGCTCAGTTTGGCTTCCGTCCAGAGTCGGCGCTGGCGGTCGTGTTGGATGATTTACGATCAAGGGTCGATGCCGGTCGGGCAGCCTTTCTAGTGCTGCTCGACATGTCGGCCGCTTTTGACACGGTCAGCCACCCCATCCTTATCAGTCGGCTGGAGGAGATTGGGGTAGCAGGATTGGCATTGGACTGGCTCACCTCTTACCTGCAGAATAGACATGAGGTGGTAGCGCTACCTCCTTTTAAGTCTGGGATTAAGAGAGTAGGGCAAGGTGTACCCCAGGGCTCAGCGATTAGCCCAATCCTATTTAATCTGTATCTTCGCCCACTGATCAGCCTTATTAAGTCCTTTGGCATCTCAGTGATTAATTACGCTGATGATACTCAGCTCATCTTTTCCCTTGAAGGAGAAGACGCTGTGTCTAAAGAGACTTTTCAACTCTGTATGTCTGCTACGGCCGACTGGCTGAGAACTAATTCTCTCCAGTTTAATGGCTCAAAAACGGAGGTACTATACTGCTCATCTGATCGTACCCCGCGCCCTCTACCAGTTGATCTTTGGCCATCATCCGCTAGGGGCACAGTGGTGGCGGTGGATTCAGCCCGCAATCTGGGAGTTATGTTCAGCCCCAATCTGCAGATGGATGGATTCGTTAACAAGACCATTTCCACCTGTATGCTGCTATTACGCACTCTGCGAAAAAATTCTCCCACTTCTCCCTGTGCAAACTAGGCCGGAGGTGGTGCGCAGCGTCATCCTAAGTAGGATTGACTATTGCAACGCCTTACTCCTGGGCGGACCTTCTACTCTATTTAGTCGGCTGCAGCGTGTTCAGAATATGGCAGCGAAGCTTGCTCTATCTCTGCCTCGCGCGGCTTCCTCCTCCCTAGCACTAAAAGATCTTCATTGGCTACCTGTCCAACAACGAATTTGCTTCAAAGCTGCCTGCCTGGCCTTCAAGGCACTGCATGTCCAAGGACCTGTCTTGTTGCAGAAACTTTTTTGTGGTACCATCCAGCAAGACAGCTTCGCTCTTCCTTGGCATGTCTGGCGGTGGTTCCGAGAGTTCGGAGAGCACGAATGGCGGCCATTCCTTTAAATACTCAGCCGCCAAACTCTGTAACTCCCTCCCTCTCTCTTTGCGGAGTATGAAGGATTTGCCTTCCTTTATAAGAGGTTTGAAAACCCACCTTTTTCCTAGAACAGCATAATGTGGTGGCCGCGGATCTGGTTAGTGGAGTCAAAGCGCCAGGATACCCTCAGGGTGACAGCCCGCGCTATAAAAGTGTACAATACATACATACATACTCTTACACCCAAACAGACACTGACATACCATTCACAGACACATGCAGAAACTCTCACACCCATTCAGAAACCCATGCAGAGACTCTCACATGCATACCCACACCTACATAGATACTTTTATACCCCCTGACATACCCATACAGGCACTCTCACACCCACTCATACACCCATACAGAGACTATCACACTCGTTCACAAATCCATACAGAGACTCTCACACCCACACTTACATCTATATAGACAGTTTTACACCCACTCACATGCTCATACCGACACTGTCACACCCACTCGGATATCCTATACTCTTGCACCCATTCACAAGCTCATATACAGACTATATAGACTTTCACATCCACTCACATACCCATAGAGACCTTTTCACACCTACTTCTACACCCACATAGACACTGTTACAAACTCATAGAGACTCACATACTGACACTTGCACCTATACACTTTTATACCATGCACCTACCCATACAGACACTCTTACACCAATTCAGATATCCTAGAGCCACTGTAATACTCATTTACAAACCCATACAGAGACTCGCACACCCATTCACTAGCCCATACAGAGATTCTCACACCCCCACTTATACCTATATAGACACCTTTACAATCAATCACATACCTACAGAGACACTCTCATTCCCACTTTTACACCCATGCAGACATTGTCACACCCATTAACAAACCCATACAGAAACTTAGACACCCATTCAGATATCCTACAGATACTCTTACTCCCATTCACAAACCCATATAGAGACTCTCACATCCACTCCCATAACAATACAGACCTTTTCACACCCACTCCTACACCCATGCCGACACTGTTGCACCCATTCACAAACCCATACAGAGAGTGTGATACCCATTAAGAAAACTATGAAGAGAGAGTCTGTACCCAGAAATAACACCTATACAGACACTGTGACACCCATTGACATACCTATATAAATACTCTCACACCCACTGACAAAGCCTTAAACACTCTGAAAGCCACTATTACACCCATATAGATACTGTAACCCATATGCACACTGTCACACCCAAGTTTACAAGTTTATACAGAGACTGCCACACCCATTCACAAACCCATACAGAGACTACCCACACTTACACCTACATAGACTCTCTTACATCCACTCACACATTCATACATACATTGTCACACCCATTCAGATATCCTACAGACACTGGTACACCCATTCAGATATTCTACAGACACTGTTACACCCATTCAAAAAACCCATACAGAGACTCTCACATGCACACTTACACCCATACATATACTTTCAGAGCCACTTACATGCTGATACAGAGTGTCAAACTCACTGATATACCCATGCAAACACTGTTACAGCCGCTAACATATGCATAGAGACACTTATCCACCTAAAATGATTCCCATTTAGAGTCTGTTATATACACTGTGAGACTCATTAAGAACCCTGTACTAGAAATATTAAATGTGTTCTTTTGCATTGAATGTGGGTTTTTGGATGGTAGATCAGTGATGGATCTGTGGATTCTATGATTTTAAAATAAAAGGATTGTACAGTTAAAACTAATAACTGTTTGGTAAATAGCGTGGCTCTTAGAAAATCCATTGTGTTCATTGCGTGTACATGATGACTACAAATACAAGCGGATACCATTTCAAGTTGTTGAGAAATACTCTGTTGCCTTTGTCTGAGAAGTGAACACCATCTCTCCTGTATATTCCATGCATGTTGAAGCACAGGTTATCATTGTAGATAGAGCCTGTGTTATGGAATGCTGAAACACTTTTCTTAACATGTTTCATGGCTTTGTCTATCTGTGGACAAAATTCAGAAGACCACTTCTATTTCTGCCTCTGGCATATGTTAGAGAACCCTATGGCAGTGTGAGGGAATGTTGCATTGATTTTTCAAAGGTATTGTTCAGTAGGATTTCCAGTTCTACCCCAGTCAGTGTGCCCAGGTGATTGCCACCACAGTGTACAATTATGAGGTCTGGATGTTGGGCATCCATAATGCTTTTAACCAATTGAATCAATTACTGCCACTTTAATACTCTCTGGCCAAAGCAGCTAACATCCACATTAGGGAACCCCAGGTCCCTGTCAATCCCACATTTTCTAGCATGCTCTCTAGCCCAGAACACAAAGCTATGACCTAGAATCGACACTCGAACCATTTTGAAGGATGGAGCAGTAGCACACAGGAGAAGGGTGCAGCTAAATGACACAGTTTTCAAAATGAAATCAGTTAAAAGCGACCTTAGCAAGTAGAATGTTAAATATCACATTTGATTGGATGCTGTAATGATGGCACTCTTTAATACTAGGTTGAGGTATGAATTTAAAGTAAGTACATGTGTGGTTGGCTATGTGAAATATGTTTCTAATTGCATACAGTCAGCCACACCTGCTTCCTTGCGGTTAGGACCTAGCATGCTGCTGTAGAGACCATTGTGAACCGATGACCCACTGACAGTAGAGAATGTTACAATTTTGGTTACCATAGAAACAGAACTACAGGAGTATGGGGGGAAGGGAACAAAAAAAGCCTAGAACGTCAATGTGAGGAGAGACTGTTATGAAAGAAATAATGAATAAAGATTGTTTGGGTGTTAATTTAGGGGTTAGGAAGTGGTGTGTAAGTGGTAGTGTTTAGGAATAGTTTTAGAAAAGATTTCAGATTGCCATGTAGATTCGCGGATCAACCGCGAAGTCACACTGGATGCTGCGCTGAGTGCTGGCGGTAGATCCGTGGACCTGCCTTAAACCCCTACTGAATTGGGCTTTCTTTAGAGGAGTCAAATAAAGAGTTAAGATATGTGACCATTCAGAAGGGCTGTATGATTATAGGAAAATAAAAGCAGTACTTCTATTTGTTTTCAGACTTTGTACCCTTGAAAGCTAAATTGAAAATGGTGACATTAACGGTTGCCTTGTATGAGAGTGGTCTACTATTGTTGTGCTCAGTTTTTGTGTGCTTTCCTGAGAGAAGTTTGACAACCTGAGAAAGAAAGAATACACACTAATAATAATATTTAATAGGTATGTTAATTAAGCTGTAGCATACAAAAATAGCTCAAAGAGGAGTGGGTGTGAGTAAGGTGGATGAAAGTTGGCAGGGTGTTTGGGAAAACTAAAAGGAAATAAAAGAGAGTAGAGATAAAAACAAAGTAAACTCCACTGATCAGGAAGTATGAGTAAAACGTTGTGAAGAAAAACAAAACACAGGTACACATCAATGTAGGCAGTGACACAAGGAGTGATATACTAATGTATGCAGTGAGATATTGAGGCTTTTTATAGAACATACAGTTATGCAGTTACATATGCACAGACATATAGATTAAGATGATCCGTAGTGATGCCTACATTCACACAGTCGAAAGGAAGCTGGTGTGTGCACTAAATCACTCAGGCATTGATGTATGCGGTTAGATAACTATCTAACTAGTAATATGTTAGCTGAGGTACCCAGAGAGAAACTGAAGCATATAGCAGGACATGCACAGATACTGTAAGATATAGTGAGACATTGAAGTACACAATTATATATGCAGTACACAGATACACAAAGTACTGGGGCAGCAATACAGCTATGACATACAGATGAGTACTGAATCACCAGCTCTGGCAGGAACTGTGCAGCATACCTACCTCGCTGGCCAAAGTCTACTTGGAGGAATCGCTCGCCATAACGGGATTAGCCGAACTTTGGGATATCGCAACAACACATTTGCACTTTAAGCGCATCACTAATAAGGTTTTCAAGAAACTCTCCTTTATAGAAAACAAAGCTGCATTTGCACACAGGAGCCACGCATGGATGACTATCCAATTACAAATCATTCGGATCACAGGCATACTTTGAACAAGGGTACTCAAGAAAGTCTAAAGAAGCTTTTTTAAAGCACAGGCTAGGAATCCTGTCAGCCACACCTTATATTCCACTATGGCTGAGAAAGAAATACGGGAACTCATGCCAGCTATGTGGAGTTGGAAAGGAGGACATTGAACACATAATATGCTTCTGCGTAAAGCTTAATAAGGAAAGGGTTAGCCTGCTAAAAACTCATTTTAACGAACAAGGCATACGCACACAGAGACAAGTAGTACTCACATGCTTCAAACCACTGGATCCACAACTGAATGGGAAGCTTGTCAAGTTCTTATTTTTAGTAGCATCCAAGCAAAAGATGCTTGTTACTACAACTAGAGTATACTTTTTTACAGGCTCCCATCAAAAAGACTTTGAACACTCTGTACTTTTAACTTACGCACGTGTGCACCAATACTTAAAAAACCAGAGCATTGATTGAAAAGTCATTTTATCAAAACATTTTACTTGAATGTATTTTTGTAATGATTTTAATTAATCAAAAACAATATTTTTTTGTACTTACTTACTTACAGATGAGTAGTGAGAGAACCTAGGCGGACACTGTAATGCAGGGATAAGCACTATAAAGTAGATACTAACACTTCTAGAAAGATAGCCAGCAAAAGAATAATAGTGGTATTTACAGGACCATATATACAGGGAGACAGACAATAATAAAATAAGTGAAACAGTAATATATATATTTATACACATGCACACATGAAGGACTAGAACAATACATTCAGTGTATCTGTAATACCTATGCAAAAAGAGAGGAAGATGGATAGACCATTATATGTGTGTACTGTGCAAAGTAGAAGAAAGAATAGAAGGATAGTATTTCTTTGTATAACTATTTAGAAACTTTAAAGTGCAACTACTGAGAAGCTATGGACACAGTGGTGCATTCACTAACACACTCACTTATACATAGATGCAGAGACCCTGAGTTACATTAATGCATACAGTTACACAATAATGGACTCATTAATATATATACTCAGTGACTGATTCAGACACTAAGGGGAATATTTAGAAGCTCCTATTGCCACTAAGTATGGGCGAATTTTGCTGATCTGCAGTCCGCGAATTTGTGCAAAATCGCAAACAAATCAGCGAATTCGCGGATTTTCCTACGAAATCGCGAATCTTTTTGCGATTTGCACCATACTTAACTGGAGTACTTTCTACTGGCTAATCAGTAAGTGCTACCTCGTTGGGTAAATGTATAGTGCTTTTCCTACACTGCATCTGTGTAAAGGGCCAGATGATTTGTCCCCAGTGACCATGTGTGCCTGTAAGTTTGCCAACGCGCCTAAAGGCGCCGAGGTCCCTTGATTGAGCTGTCTATCATAGTTGGGAAAGGGCAGGAAAAACATTTGATACTGCTAGTGTGTGGTGCGGGGCTTCTATGCGTGTGCATATGCCTCTTGTGTAAAGGGTCAGGGAGCGAGCTGGACAGCAGGTGAGGAGAAAGCCGCCTCCTGGCCACAGGAACTACAAGGGGATCGCGCTCGAGAAACTCATGGATGCAAAGACCTCCCTCGAATATTACAGCTAATTTTTTAAGGCAGATATGGGGTTAAAGCACACTTGCCCAGCCTCGACCGTGCTCACTAATGTTTTGGGCTGATTAAAAACGTTACTGAATTTGACCTTCAACTCGGGCACCAGCTATATCTGTAAGTGCTTCCTGTTGAGGTTTCATTTTTGTGACAGGAGCCTCGTGCCAGAATGAATCCTGCCCTGCATAGTTATCCACGAAGATGCCACTGTTTTTTGCAATACCTCTACTCAACTGGAGTACTGGCTAATCAGTAAGTGCTACCTCGTTGGGTAAATGTATAGTGCTTTTCCTACACTGCAGCTGCATGAATGGCCAGATGATTTGTTTCCAGTGACCATGTGTGCTTGTTAGTTTGCCACCGTGCCAAAAGTGGCCGAGGTCCCTTGACTGCTAGTGTGTGGTGCAGGGCTTCTATGCGTGTGCACATGCCTCTTGTGTAAAGGGTCAGAGAGTGAGCAGGGCAGCAGGTGAGGAGAAAGCAGCCTCCTGGCCACAGGAACTACAAGGGGATAGCGCTCAAGAAACTCATGGATGCAAAGACCTCCCTCAAGTAATAAAGCTAATTTTCGACAGCAGGGACGGGGTTAAAGCACAATTGCCCAGCCTCGACCGTGCTCACGAATGTTTTGGGCTGATTAAAACATTACTGAATTTGAACTTCAACTCGGGCACCTGTTTTATTTATACGTAAGTGCTTCCTGTTGAGGTTTAATTTTTGTAACAGGAGCCTCGTGCCATACTTGTAATCTCTGACCCAGCTTCGAGGGTCAGAGCAGAGTCAGAGAATAGTTGCAAGTAGGAAACGAGGCGCCGCTCAGGAAGCACTTACAGCGTTACAGCAGGTGCCCAAGTTGAAGTTGATTTCTTTGTAACCATTTTGTAAATGGTTACAAAGAAATTAGCTTCAACTTGGGCATCTGCTGTAACCCTGTAAGTGCTTCCTGGAAAAAATGTGTCCCGCTCGTGGAGTCGCAGATTTTTCCGCAATTTCGCGAGATTCGCGGATCCCAAAATTGCTGAAAATCCACAAATTCCGCGAGCGGAACAAATTTTTGGCCCATACTTAATTGCCACCAGAATGCCACTTTTAGTGATGTTCCTGTGTTGAAATGGTCTTTGCCTTATTCATAAGGCTGAGTTAAGCCACTCAACGTTGCTTAAGTCTGCCTTGTAAATAGGGTACCCTTTAACACTATACTTAGCGTGAAAGGGGAGGGCAATGGGTGTTGCGATGGGTGTTCCACCACAACACCCACTGATTTTGATGCTGCTTCATATTTACAAGGGTGGCATAAATATGGGGCAGCTCCAAAAATAAGACCAAAAAAACACCTGGTCTTACCCTGATGAAAGTAGGAGAAATGCTTTATTTCTTGTTGCTTTTTGCTGGTTCTATGTGTGCTGCATTGTGTAGTGCAATTAGAAACAGCAAAACACCATTGATTGTTTATGTGCAGGATGGTGTTCCTTGCTGACGATAAACAATCTTTAAAAAAAAAGAATGCTTTGCAACTTTAATGTCTGCTGCATTTTGCAGCACACATAGAAGGTACAACATGCCATTGGTGATTGTTTATATGTAGGAAGGGACACCTTCCTGCACATAAACAATCTTTCCCTGCAACACAGGTACCCTTGCACAATGGTGCAAGAGTACCTGCATTGGCGCTAGGCAGGTGCAATTAGCACTAGCACAGGGAGAAATGCAGGGATGCATCATTTTCTTGTATATTCTTGTAAATTTGGCTCAGCCCTGCATTTCTGAAGCGGCTGAGGGTGGTGTTAAGCCCACAAGACTAACGCAGCACTTCGTCACTTCATTTTAAATATGCCCCTTAGTTATATACACATGCAAACACTTTGGTAAACATGAATAAACACACTGAGGCCCCCATGTACACTGTAATGCAGTCACTGACTCGTTTACACACTGACATATACATGCAATTACACACTTTGGATTATAATGATACATACACTGACACAGCCATGCACACAGCGATGCATCCATTGATACATTCACACAGTCACTTATACGCACGGTTAGATACTGTGGGATACTTTGCTATATACACTAAGACACCCATGCATACCCTGATGTACTGAGTGATACATACACTAAGCGACTCTTCTAAACACTAATACATATTTTCATACACTTGTAAACACAGTGATGCATTGAGTTAGCTCATGACACTCACCTATACACACACTCACATACCATGAGAGAGTGATAGATACAGTGAGACACTGACACACTCACTTATACAAACAGTGAGATATTCTGTGACACCCTGATACGTACACTGAGACATCAGTTGATGTACTGATGCAGTCATTGTCTTAGCCACATACGCTCTGATAAATACAGTGGGACTTTCTGGGACAGACTAATACATACAGCGACACATCGAAGAACACCTTAAAGCAATCACTGACTCACTGCAATACTGAGTTATACTTAGCCTATCTACAATAAATATATCCAAAAGAGGTAGATGGTTAGAGAGGTATATCTGTATACTGTGGAAAGCAGAACAAAAATAAAAGGAAAATATGTCTTGTATAACTGATTGTAAACCTTAGACTAAACAATAGCCAGTTAGTCAGTAAATTAGTAATAGGGTTATATTTGTTGTAGAAGTTAATTTATTGTTTATTTGAGAAAGAAGATTTACAATGCCTGACAAGAACAAAAATACAAAAGAAACACAGAAAACAGAATAATGAACTGCAAACTCAGAGAGACAAACAAAATAAGGAGTGAATACGCAGAGGAAAAAAGAGAAGCTGGTATGAGTACTAAGAAGTTTCTCAAATGTGTTGTAAAATACAAAATTTTTATTATTTTATTTTATTTATTTTTTGCATTTGTATGGCGCTCAGCTACCCAACAAGGGTTTCCCGACGCCTTTGACATTGAGTTGGTCAAAGGAAAAAGCTGAGTTGGTTGATTAGCACAGTTGTTTCTGAAACAGCCAGGTTTTTACGTATTTCCGGAATTTAGTGTAGCTATCCTCTTTCCGGATATGCAGGGGGAGTGAGTTCCACAAAATTGGACCTCTAACAGTGAAGGATCTCCCGCCAGTTCTTTGAAGTTTAAATCTAGGAACGGCGAAGTTCGAGGCCGTTTGGGAGCAGAGGTTTCTTGTTGGCAAGTAGGGGGAGGCTAAGGCTTGTAGATAGGAGGGAGCCGTTTTATTTTTAATTTTGAACATGTAGCTCAGGGTTTTGAAGCTGATCTGATGTTCAACCCTGAGCCAGTGTAATTCGTTCAGGTGTTTTGAGACTCTTTCAGCCTTTGGAATCCTTCGCAAGAGTCTTGCAGCAGAGTTTTAAATCATTTGGAGTCTCTTGATTACTGCTAAGTTAGAGCTAAGATAGAGGATATTACTGTAGTCGATACGCAATGTTACTAGTGCGTTGTCTACGGTTTTTTGCGTGTCAGGGGGCAGAATCCAAATGATTTTCTTTAACCATTTTATTATGGTGAAGCATAGTCCTGCGACTTTATTTGCCTGCTGTTTCATAGACAGAGTATCGTCTATAATGACCCCTAGGTTTCTTACCTGAGTAGCTGGCGGGAGAATGTTACCCAGCTCAGGCGGCCAATGGGAGGGGTTCCAGAGTTCTTTGTTTCGTCCTAGTAGGAGTACCTCAGTTTTGTCCCCATTTAATTTCAACTGGTTGGTAGTCATCCAGTTGAAGATTTTCTGAAGTCCAGTTTTGAGTAGGGAAGGAGCTAACTGGTTTGCTTCGGAGAGGGAGAAAATAATTTGGGAATCGTCAGCGTAGGTCATTAAAGTCAGGCCTGCGCCATCTGCCAGATCGGCCAGTGGTCTGAGGTACAGGCTAAAAAACAGTGGGCTCAGGATAGAACCTTGTGGTACTCCATGAGGAGCAGGGAAGATGTCAGAGCTTGCGATACTGGATTTAATGTGAAAGGTTCTTTCGGAAAGAAAGGACTTGATCCACTGTAAGGCGTCCTTGCGAATGCCGTTTTTTTCTAGGGTGGCCAGAAGAATTTTGCGTGATATGGTGTCAAACGCCGCACTCAAATCTAAAAGAATGAGTGCGACCGTTTGACCCTTGTCCAGCAGTTGTCGAATTGTTTCCGTCACACCCAGTAGGGCAGTCTCAGTGGAGTATCCTGCTCTGAAGCCCGACTGTGAGGGGTGGAGGAGATTGTTGTCCTCTGAGAAGGTGGCGAGGGCAGAGTGTATGTGCCTTTCCATGAGTTTGGAAAAGGCGGGAAGCAGAGATATAGGTCTATATTTCGAGAGAACTGTGGGATCAGATGACGGTTTTTTCAGTAATGGGGTTACCACTGCATGTTTCCAGTTAGATGGCACGGTGGATGCTTGGAGGGAAGCATTAAGCACGTTTATTATGGCAGTCAAGGGGGTAGGATCAAGTTGTTTTAAAATACTCACAGGGACAGGGTCGCAGGGGGATCCTGATGAGATGGATTTTAGGGAGTCCATCTTTACCAGGGGCCACTTTTCCAGGGTGTTAATTTTGTCAGATGACATGGGGATATCCTGGTGTGAGCAGTTGCTGAGGGGCCTGGTCGTGATGTTGATGATAATGTTCTCAATTTTATCATTAAAAAATGTCATAAGGTCCTGACATTGTTTTTTAGTTAAAGGATGGGCAGTAGCCGTTGTTTGGGCCCGAGCTAGGTCCTTTACTGTATTGAATAGAATCTTTGCTTTGTTTGTGGCATTATTGATGGAGTGTGCCACGTGTTGGGCCCGTGCTTTGATGCAAGAGGAGTGATATGCGTTTCTCGCTTTATTGTATGTAATCTTTTTTTCAGGGCAGTAATCTTTGCGCCAATTTCTTTCTAGTGCTTTACATTTCGATTTTTCAACTTTGAGAAGTTCGTTAAACCAGGGGGCTGGGGGGCGGTGGAAGTTTTTATTTGCCTTCGGTAGGGGGAGGCATTGGTTGTCTGCGGATTCTAGCCATTGGGTAGTAGTTACAGCGAGACTTTCCACGTTTTGGTCCTGGGCGGGTGTACTAGCTGTCAGCACTTGATTCAGTTTTTTACTGTCAAGTAGTTTCCAGTTTCTCATGGGGTTTGAAGACTGTATAGTATTACTGGGGGAGGGAGTTCTGGCTAGACTGAAACTGATAAGGTGATGGTCTGACCAGCATATGGGACTGGTTAGGGTCCATTTTAATTCTGGGAGATTTGTAATTATGGGGTCAAGAAGATGTCCTGCTTTGTGCGTGGGGCCGGAGTTGAGGAGTGATAGGTTTAGAGCTATTAGATCGTCTAATAGATTGCGGCAGGCCATGTTGGTTGGGTCCTCAAGATGCAGATTTAGATCCCCTAGTAGTGTAACGTTTTTATAGTCTAGCAGAAATGGCGAGATATAATTTGCTAAACTGGCCGTCCAGGTAGAAGCGTTCCCAGGAGGTCTATATATTAGGAGGCCGGAGAGCGTAAAATTCGGGTTCAAAGTAATTTGAAAGGAGGCAGCTTCGCAGTCTGGGATGTTCACTGGGAGCATGTTGCAGATGAAATCTTTGCAGTATATGATCGCGATACCCCCACCCACTTGGCCTTGTCGGTCTTTTCTTGCTATGGCATAGTTGGCTGGGAGAGCTGTTGCTACATCTGGGCCGGAGCTGTCATGTAGCCAAGTTTCCGTGAGGAAGAGAGGGCTAGGTGCTTCTTCCACTAGAAGGGTGAAAATATCTAGTTTGTGCTGTGGCAAGGATCTGCAATTAACAGAGAAAAAGGAGTAGTTGCAGCTCGAGCGTTTGGGGCGTTTGGATGGGGTTTGGGTATGTATTACTGGGTCCGGGTAAGGTTGGATATTTGTAAGTTGCACTTTACAATTTGGGCAGTGTGTTTCGCCCAGTGGTGAAAGTACAATGCAATCATGGTGTGGAGCGGGACGTAAAGCTTTTAGTTGCATGGCGTTCATACCTGGGAACTTGTCTGTGGAGGGTTTTGTGCCCCATGCCCCATCCTGTCCCGGATGGGCCAAGACGGGCATATCTTAGGCTAGTCTTTGGCGCGGTTTTTGGCGCGGCTGCTGCGCGTATTCGCTGCGCGTCATCCGGTGAGACTGATTTTTGTAGAGGACGGGCTATTGTTCAGCTCCGCCTCTACAAGTCAGTTGGCCCAATCAGTGCCTGCTCCAGCCAGGAGGCCGGATGAAGGTACCGCCCTGCGCCCTCCCCACAAACAAGCCTAGCGCTTGCGGAGGACCGGGGCTACAGGGGACACAGAAATTTTATAAAGCTATTTAGAAGGTGGGTTACACAATTTTAATCACACGGTGCAGTTTCTTAAAATCAAATCGGCGCAGTGGGATAAAAGAGTGTGGCGCTCGAACATGTGTTCGGTATTCAGCGCAGCTCGGACAGAGACCGATGATCAAAGTGATTTAAAAATGCAGTACAAGCGGCGTCACTTGCAATCAGTCACGCATCTGGTTTTTAGCAAAATCTGGTAGCATAATCTTTCAGCATTCACCTTCTTTCGTCAGTGTCAACAGAAAGGCTAGTGACAGTTCAAGGGCTTTTGTAGAGGACGGGCTATTGGTCAGCTCCGCCTCTACAAGTCAGTTGGCCCAATCAGTGCCTGCTCCAGCCAGGAGGCCGGATGAAGGTACCGCCCTGCGCCCTCCCCACAAACAAGCCTAGCGCTTGCAGAGGACCGGGGCTACAGGGGACACAGAAATGTTATAAAGCTATTTAGAAGGTGGGTTACACAATTTCAATCACACGGTGCAGTTTCTTAAAATCAAATCGGCGCAGTGGGATAAAAGATTGTGGCGCTCGAACATGTGTTCGGTATTCAGCGCTGCTCGGACAGAGATCGATGATCAAAGTGATTTAAAAATGCAGTACAAGCGGCGTCACTTGCAATCAGTCACGCATCTGGTTTTTGGCAAAATCTGGCAGCATAATCTTTCAGCATTCACCTTCTTTCGTCAGTGTCAACAGAAAGGCTAGTGACAGTTCAAGGGCTTTTGTAGAGGATGGGCTATTGGTCAGCTCCGCCTCTACAAGTCTGTTGGCCCAATCAGTGCCTGCTCCAGCCAGGAGGCCGGAAAAAGGTACCGCCCTGCGCCCTCCCCACAAACAAGCCTAGCGCTTGCGGAGGACCGGGGCTACAGGGGACACAGAAATTTTATAAAGCTATTAAGAAGGTGGGTTACACAATTTCAATCACACGGTGCAGTTTCTTAAAATCAAATCGGTGCAGTGGGATAAAAGAGTGTGGCGCTCGAACATGTGTTCGGTATTCAGCGCTGCTTGGACAGAGATCGATGATCAAAGTGATTTAAAAATGCAGTACAAGCGGCGTCACTTGCAATCAGTCACGCATCTGGTTTTTAGCAAAATCTGGCAGCATAATCTTTCAGCATTCACCTTCTTTCGTCAGTGTCAAATGTGACTACAGTCTTATCTAAAAATTGAATTTACACATCAAGTGGAAAAAAGCAAGGGGGTACATTTTTCTGAAAGTAGGACTGTTCTAAGAAATCAAGGACTTTGTCATGGAGACAGAAATAATTTAAGGAGTTAAGAGCTAAAATGTTTCAGACTAGAGTAATACAAGATTTGCGGAAAAAATGTAAGAAGTTTAAGAAGTGCTGCATTTAAGCAAAAGGAATATATTGAGAGAGTTTTTGAGAAAGCATTTGCTCTGAAGAGGAAAGTATTTATATTAATATTGAATAGAAAGAGGAAACTAGAGAAAACAGTGTTGTGTTTGTTGAGAAGAACTGTTAGAAAAGGCTTAGTAATAGAAGTAATTTCTGCAGATGTTTTAAAGGTGAGTGGAAGCATACCTCTAGTGCAGAACCTTATTTTAATGAAGAAAGCTATCTGCAAGAGAACACACTAGTGCATGCAGTTGATTTAACTGGTCGTTGTTATGAAGTAAAAGATGGTACTCCAGTTGCAAAAGAGGACATGTTTCCTAATAATATAGAGGAAGTGGTAGCTGATCGGGTACAAGGAAGGCATACACAGGCCTCAGTATACTAATGGAACTGTAGTACTGTTTGCAGAATTTGTTAGGAGTCAATTTATTTACTAAATCAGTGTATAAGTGACTTTACACCCAGAAGTCTCAAACAGAAAAATGCAATTTTGCAAAGGGAAGATTCATGCACAGTGAGAAAAATATAGAAATTTGCAGAGACATTCTTTGACATGTCTTTCAAGGAAAGTTTGCAGAAGAACCTTTCATCATTTCAGGGTGTTAGTTGTTTACCACTCCAAAATACGAACTTTGGTTAGAAGACTTTACTATGAAAAAACTCCTGCCTTATGTATAGGAGAAATTAAAAGAGTTTATTGTATAGCACACTAGGAGAAGTAGAAAACATTTAGGAAGATAATATTTTCGGTTGCTTGGTCCAGAAGAGGAGTCTAGGGAAAATGCAGAATTGGTTACTGGAGGCGTAAAAGAACAGGATACAGAAATGAGTACTGAAAACTTTGCACAACAGATTGCAAAGGTAACACGTTTTCCTTTGAGAAACCTAACTATGTTTGTATTTGTATTCAACGTGCTCACTAAAAAATGCAAACTCACAATGTAGTTGTGTACTCTAAAAGGCAAAAAAGAGAATAATTAGTGACAAGAATTTGGTGCATATTTATTTGTTGAGGAAAGATTTGATTTGCCTACACAGCAGATTAAGTGTAAGTGCTGCTTTGATAAGATAGAGAATAATAAAATACGACCTTGAGCCATATATAATAAGTTTGAAATGTGTCTTTTCCAGAAGAACTTAAAGTGTTAAATGTTTAAGAATCAATTCTGATACAGTGTATACATCCATTCCAAGCCATAGTTTGTATGGAGCTAAAGACAATTACCTCCAACTGAGCTCCAGAAAGGACTAAAAGGAAGAGTTGTGTATTTATCTTTAGATTTCAAACAGAATATTGAAATTGTAGGGATAGATAAAGATATTACAGAACCTCCTATTACATTAGTAAATGGTGTTCCAACAAACAGTAGAAAAATATTGCAAGCATTAGTAGATGTGTAGCAAAACATTTTTTTACTATACAAATTTTGATGTTGCTGAAAATGTAACTGGTATAAAGGATGAGACATTAGCATCAAGCGATCAGATTTAAAATGTAGATCCATATCAGAACAAATTTATGAACACTGCAGCTTCGATCCCCTGCGTTCTAAAGAAATCTTTGATGATGCAGTAGAGCTGTTTCAAATAAAACTTGCAAAAGGAGTTCCCTTGAGTTTATAGGAAAAATGTTTAGAGGCTTGCTGTTTTCCCCAACTGTTTCCCACTGAAGCAGGAGGCTGCTATGATGACCATCTTGTACTGATACCAGCAGCCGAATACCACTCATCACCACTATAACCAGAGGATCTAAAATTTTGTAAGTGTATCCCATACATATTCCATCTTCTGTTTGAGAGCAGCTTGTCTAGACATTCATATGCTATGAATCCTATACTGAAGACAAATGTTAATCTTTGAAATCTCTCTGCAAGGGAATTTGTTGATAAAGTTCAAGAAAAAGAAGAAAACATAGAATTCAACTTAAATATTTTGATGGCATGCTACTGAGTATTGTATCATTGTTATGGAGAACACAAATGCATGCTGAGAAACCTGGGTGAGCCAACTTGGTTTATTGCACTTAGTTGTTCTGAATACGCATGGGATGACCTGATAAAAATTTTAAGAGAGGCAAACTCAAAAATTGAGGACACAAACACTGCCTGGGAACTATGCATTTTAGATCCTGGTAATTGTTGCAGATATTTTAACCACAGGTTCCTTGCCATGCTATTTTTTATCTGCAGCAAAACTAATTCTCCTCTTGATGAAGGAACTGGTTTTGTTTGGTGTAAAAACTACCAAGAGAGATGCTCCTCATTTTCACGTGCTGTTTTGGATCAAAATTCAAAATGCTCCAAAATTTGAAAGAGACATGAATGGCTGTGTGGTGTCTTTCATAGAACAGTAATGACAGGCGCCATCCCAAAAATACTACTGACAAGGGCTTCAGAGAACATGTTCAGCATTTCCAAACACATAAATGTGGAAAGTACAGTAGTTGAAAATACAGAAGCAAAGGAAGATTTTACAAAAGCTGTTGTTTTGGCTTTCCATGACCAGTTATTTCACAAAGAAGAGTCAACAGGATTTTGTTCGCCGTGAGACATACAGTAACATGGAAACCATTGAAAGATATGTACAACATAAGAAGAACAGAGTATTCCAAGTTCATTAATGATTATAACACTGCAATTCCCAAAATGTGGAAGGCAAATATTGACATTTGATTTGTTGCAGAGAACTCCGTTACTGTTGCTCTTTATGTGACTTCGTACGTTGCAAAATCAGAAAAGACTGAAAAGAAAGACATATGGCAAGAGATTTCTGCAGAAAAGTGTTTAACAAAAAAAGGTTGTACAGCTTTATTTTAAAAATGTTATGTCATAGGGAGATGGGTTCTTATGATTATTGTGACAGGTTGAGCTTTGCCAGTTTATTCTCAAAGTCTAAGGGAAGTGTTTGGGTAAGTCTAGGTCTAACTAGCATGTAAAATAGAGTGTTAAACTCTTTCACAGACAATCAGAATCTAGTGGAGTTCAACCCAGAAAGTACTGACAATATAAAATCCAACATGTTGGATATATACTAATCAAGAAGAAGTGTGCATCTAGAAAATATGTGCTTATATAACGTTCTTCATCACTACAGGCACCAAAGGAATACAAGGGAAAAAATAGAGGAATAAAAAGGAGGGGCATTTGGCCCCCCGCCCGCATGGCGGCGATCCCCTCTCCCCTTGCCTCCCGGTGGTGGGGGGCGTGATCTCCCGATGTCCAATGATTACGCAGGAGGTGTGCGCCATACCACCGGTTGACCAGTGCCTGGTCCCTGACCGGGAAGGCGTTGTGCAGACTTCCGGGTCCGAGGGGCGGGGGGCTAGGGGCGGGGGGAGAGGGCAGCCCGCCCTCTCCCTGCGTCCCCGGGAATAAAGGAGAGGGGAGAGCGCTCAGGTGGCCCTTCTTGTCGCCAGACGCTCCCCCACACTGGTCGTGCCCCGCGCTCGGGGCCTCTTAATTTTCTGTTCTTATTTTGCAGGTCGAGGATTGCCGCTGGAGTGTGTGTGAGCGGGACATTAGAAGCAGACAGTCGGAGCGTGGATCATACGTGCCGGAGCGTTCATCTGATATACCGGTTTACGGTGGATATTTGGAGTACGGGACATAGAACACGCAGGACGTCGACAGTAAGAGGAGAGCGGGGGGCTCGCATTTCATTGCTTCTTGTGGCCGCCGGGTGGGTCAACGATTGAGTTTGGCCACCCTTAACAATCGGAATAGCCGGTGTGTTGTGGTCGCAGTTGCGTGGTGCCCACAGCCCCCTGCGAATCCTCCGACTGGTGAAGGTACAAGGTGCACGGGTTGCGAATCCGAGCAGTAAGAGTGTCGGACAGTGGACAGCAAAATGCCGGGTGCTAAGGGGGCTAAGGGGACAAAAATGGAGATGATGATGCAAGCCATAATGCGTAGAATGAATGCCATTGATAAGATATTGGGTAAGGTTGATAGCCTGGAGGCTCGCGTGATGGAAAGGATTGATGATATTGCAGGCCCACAAGGTAGGCCCAAATGGCAGATTACCTTGCCTGTGCCAGATGGGGATTCCGACTCCTCACCTAAAAGGAGCAAGACCAAGAGATCGAGGCACAGCGCACCCGCTCCTGCCCCTATGGCTGTTCCCACTACCCCCGAGCCGGTAGTCCTGGCTCCCATGGCACCGGCTCCTGCCTTCCCATCGGGGGCCCTCCGGTCGGGCCGGCCCGCCTGCCCCTGTGTGGTCGCTTCCGTTGCCTCCCGTGCCAGCAACCATAGGGCCCCCCCGCCGGTGGGGCCAGCAGCAGTGCCGGATTCTGAAGCTTAAACCCGCCCGAGCTAACAGCGCAGATAGCAGCTATACTTCCTTGGCTGCAGAAGGGGGGTATGTTGCCCTCAACGTTAGATCATACCGCAGAGGCGGCCAAGATGGTGGAAAAGATTAGGGCGGCAACAGTTGCGGGTGGGGCTGCGGGCTCCTCTTCTCCTTCTTCTGCAGGCATGAATATCGCCCAACCGAGTGGAATCGACGGTTGACCGGCTCTAGTGTCTGGTAATGGTAAGGAGGTGGCTTTGTCTCTCTTGGGGGACGGTTCAATCCCGTCTAGGAGCGAGGATTAAGCGCAACATGTTTCTCGGGCGGTAAAGGAAATGATTTGGGCGGGAAAGTATATTTATATTTTCTCTCTGTTATTGGACAATAGGGAAATGGAGAATGCCAAAGTACTTAAAGAATGGATGCACCCCAGTGAATGGAGAGTACAGTGTGCTAAATTTAGGGTGGAGGAGACTCTGGTTAATTGGATCAGGGCCTTCTCCATCCTTACGGCTATCACTGTTGAACGTCCTCCTAATGTACAGGATGCAATGGCTTGCTACCAGAGCAGGATTGTAGGGTGGAGCGAGCAGTACCCTGGGGAGGCATGGAGGGAATATGATGTAAATTTCAGGAAATCTAAGGAATTTGACTTGTCATTGACATGGGACAAGGTTGACTCGCTGTCGTGGCATAAGCAGTTCTCGGGGAACACGGCCCCGGCCCAGCCCACTAGTGTAGCCAATGTGTTCTCCGCAAAACCCCAGCAGCCCTTTCGTCAGCACAGGGGAATGAGCTCCCGGGGAAGAATAGGGGGGGGCGGCGGGGAAAGGAAGGGTGTGTGCTGGGACTTTAATAAGCGCTCCTGTGTGAGGTCGGCCGGCACATGTAAATTCAGACATGCCTGCGCCATTTGCGGTCACACCTCCCATCCTGAAACAACATGCAGATCGAGAAATGGTAATCAAAGTCAGAGAGGGGGGAAGAAACCAGAATAGTGTAGAAGGCACGGTTGGTCCCTCTCCCATTGATGTCTTGGCAATGATCCCATGGTTGAACAGATACCCAGACCACGCAGCAGCCGCCCTACTACAGGAAGGTTTCTCCCAAGGTTTCCGGATCCCGGCAGGGGGATACACAGGCAGCGCTCATTGTAGGAATCAGTTATCAGTACAGCATAACCATGCAGTAGTGATTGTTAAGATCGAAAAGGAGCTGTCTATGGGCAGTATAGCTGGGCCATTCCTGGAAGTCCCAGTGTTCACCATTGGGTGTGGTACCCAAGAAAGAAAAGGGCGAGTTTAGACTGATTCACAACTTATCGGCACCAAGAGGGACATCCTTGAATGTTGCTATAGATGAGGGTATTTGTAGTGTGAAGTACGCTTCATTTGACCAGGCAGTGGACCTATTGCGGGGGTTGGGGCGGGGCACACTAATGGCTAAATCGGACATAGAATCTGCTTTTCGTCTCCTACCGGTGCATCCTTTGGACCCCCACCTCCTTGGTTTCGCCTTTGAAGACTCATTTTACATGGATAAATGCATGCCTATGGGTTGTTCCATTTCATGTGCATACTTTGAGACTTTTAGCTCTTTTTTAGAGTGGGTCATGAGACAGTCCACGGGCCACAAACAGGTCATGCATTATTTGGACGACTTCCTTTTTCTGTGAGCGGCGGGGACTCAGGAGTGTGCCTGGGAATTGCAGGAATTTTGTGTGCTCATGCGGGCTTTCGGGGTTCCGCTAGCGCCTGGGAAGACGGTTGGTCCGTCCACCTGTTTGGAATTCCTGGGTATCGAAATTGACTCATTGGAAGGGTGCTTCAGGTTACCCAAAGACAATGTGTAAGTTAAAGGCGGCTCTGCGCCAGTGCCTACTCAAAGGGAAGTTTACCTTACAACAGCTACAGGAGACGGAGGGTCAACTGAACTTTGCATTGCGGGTATCCCAATTGCAAGCCCCTTCTCTCGGTCGATTGCCCAAGCCATGAAGGGATTGCGAGAGAAACATCACCGCACTAGGTTGTCATCCGAGGTTCGCCAGGATATGCGGATATGGATGGCATTCCTGGAGGACTTTAATGGCAGGATAGTGTGGCCCGGCCTCCCCACGACATCAGCAGAGTTGGGTTTATGGACGGACGCTGCTGGTAGCGTGGGTTTTGGAGCCATTCTGGGGACCAAGTGGGTCGCCCAGAGATGGCCTGAGGAGTGGGGGTCATGGGGTTTGACCACCAACATCGGATTCCTGGAATTATTCCCAATATGGGTAGCATTGATGGTTTGACCGGAGCACCTAAGCAACCAGTTGATAGTGTTCTGGTCGGATAACATGAGCGTGGTAGAATGCATTAACTAACAAGCGGCGCAGTGTCCATTCATACTGCACTTGGTAAAGGAGATTGTGCTACAATGTTTGAAATAGAATGTGATTTTCAGAGCCAAACATGTGCCAGGCGTTCTCAATACTGCAGCTGATGCCCTTTCTCGCTTTAAAATGCAGGTATTCAGGGTGCAGCTTCCAGCAGCAGACCCCTCGCCAGCACCTTTCCCGGTTGCTCTCTGGCGGATTGGTGCCCCAGACTACCGCACCTCGTGGCATCTAGCTTAGCCTTCAGGACCAAGACAGCATACGAAGGGGCGTTCTTGTCTTACTGTACTTTCTTAAGGCACAAAGTGGGAGGTTAGCTGGGCACAGGAGGACAGTTTTGCTGCATACCTAGAGTTGATGCACAGGGAAGGGCGCTCGGTGGCAGCTGCAAATAGGCACAGGGCAGCAGTTTCCTTCTTCGCACATGCCAAGGGCATGAGGGACCCTACGAACACTTTTGTAGTGCGCAAGGCGTTGAGGGGCTGGCGTCGCATACAGGGACACTCGGCGGATGCGAGAAAGCTGATTGGGCTGGTAAGGCTCACAGCCCTATTGTTGGCACTTCACAGCGTCTGGAGCTCAACATGGGAGGTGCTGCTTTTCAAAGGTGCGTTCGCACTAGCGTTCTATGGAGCTCTAAGGATAAGCGAGCTGGTAGCAGCGTCAAAAGGTGACAAGCAGGGCGGCCTTCAAGTGGCCTGCATGGTGATCAAGGAAGATACAATGTGGGTGACAATTCAAAGATCGAAAACCGACCAGGAGGGATGGGGGATACCATAGTGCTCCACCGGGCTCGGACCAACCTTTGTTGCCCGGTCACGCACCAAAGGAATATAAGGGAAAAAATAGAAGAAGGCAAAATTGCAGTACTTGGATGTGATGGTTTTTTGGTGAGACATGTAAATAAAACTTCAACTGGTCAAGCCTTGACATGCTCAATCAGAATTACTTGGAGGCTATTACTGATATGAAGATTCATTTGATGCTGTGAAAGACAATAATGAGTGTTTAGCCTTCCAAAATCACCTGCAAATGTTAACTGATGATATTCAGCAAGAAGAAACAATTTCTGCAGAGGTTGCTAAGGACAATTCACAAAGCAATCAATGGTCTGCACCACTCAGTCAAGATCCTCTTTGACCACCTTCTATTGAAAATGAAGTGCCAATAGGTATGATTGAGGTGGAAAGTGCAATGGAACAAGCTAGACAAGAAACTACACATCTGGAACAGTTAGTTGCACAACTCAACAATGAACAGAAGGACATGTATATGGAAGCAAAAGAGAAAATAGAACATGGATTTCCCCACAATAAGAATGCACTTTTTAATAATTTCCAAAAATTCTATTCTATATCAGTAGTTAAGCTGACATGGGGAAAAGCATTTTACTTACAATTCCCGCCACTTACCTACAGAGGACTAGGCGTGGGCGGAAAATCCGTTCCGCTCGCGGATTTTGCGGATTTTCGGGAAATCCGCAATCCGCGAGATTTGCGAATTTCCCGCAAAATCCGCAAATCCGCGAGCAGCGGATTTTGCTCGCACTGCTCGCACTGTTCGCGTGAGTTCGCGCCCCGCGAATAAGTGCAAAATTGCAGAAATACGATTTTAGCAAAACTGAAAGTAACTACTTACCAGGTTCAAAAGTTCAGGCTCATCATTAGTAGCCATTTCCTGGAGTGCTTCCTGAGGGGCCCCTCCAGAGTTCAGTTGCCAGTTGAAACTAGTATGTGACCCTGCTCTGAACCTCAGAATAGTTACACATATGCCACAAAGGTCCTGAATTACAGCTAAGGGAGACAAGCAGGAGCCAGGCTGGAAGTTAAAATCCATTAATCAGCCCCTAATTCATTATTGTCAGTTGGGGCAGGGCAGGTGTTGTAACTAATTTTGCAACAATGAAAGCACTTAGCAAGTGCAAAAGATCACTAATCAGGGCGCACTAAGGAAGCAGGTGCCAGCTAAAAAAATATTCTGTGACACATGAATCAGCCCCAAATTAATTCAGGTCACTTGAGGCAGGGAAGGTGTGCTTTGCTTTGCCGAAAATAATGTACACTGGACAACCAGAGGGTGTGGTGATGAAACAGAGGGTGGCATGGGTGGGCCAGAGGGTGGCATGAGTAGTCAGAGAGTGGCAGTGGTGACAGAGAGTGGCAGTGATGAAGAAGAGTGTCCCAAACAGGCTGGACACGTAGAAACAACAAGTTCGCGAAACTTGCGACCCGACAGGTAAGTTCGCAATTTGCGAAAGTGTACAAAACCCTCGCGAACTGGCAGAAACACGGGCGAACACAAAAAAAAAAAAAATCCGCAAATTCGCGGGAATTCGCGGATTTTGCGGATTGCGAATCCGCAAATCCGCAAAATTCGCGAACGCGAGATCCGCAAAATTCGCTCATGCTTACAGAGGACAACACAATCAAATTAGTCATGTATAGTAAACAGGGCCGGACTGGAGGTAGTAGGCACCGGGGATTTCTCCAGTGGGCTGCCAGGGTGTGGGCCAGTTCTAGACCCTGGGGGGCCTGTTTCGTTACTGGGGCAGTTTTGCAGCCTAGCTGCAATATCGACGTCACCTCATCAACAAAGGTGGCACAAAGCATTCCAGTAGCACCCCCCAACCCAGGCCAGAGCTGGTTCCGGTTCCCAGTACGGCCCTGATAGTGACAGCACCAACTGGATTAGCTGCACACAATATTAAGGGAATGAATCTACATTGACTATTATTGCTACCTTTGGAACATGATAATAAACTGGAATACCAGAAGTTATCTCGTGAATCTAGTGAAGCATGTCATGAGGTAGCAGCAGTTTTGAAGAAAATTAAGCTTTTAATTATCGAAGGGGGAAGCATGCTTTCAAAAGTAATGCTTTCCTTTGTTCACTTAAGAATGCAATCAGACTTTAATAAAAGAGTAAAATGTTCTGTTCAGAGGTAAACACTTAATTGTGTTTGGTGATTTACTGCAACTAACCCCCTGTGAAAGGAGAGCTTGTTTTCAACACTTCTGCAGGAACAAACTTGTAATTCATTAGGGAGTATTTGAAATTTAAACCTTCGGCAGAATTTCCAATACAAAAAACTACTGAAGAATATGTGTCAAACATTTGATGAAAAATATGATTTTAGAGTTGGATTTCTGACAAAGTAAGGTAAGAGTGCCTTAGAATTTCGCCTTATTAAAAAACTATTTACATATAAGAAACCAGCAGCACAGCTAATGTTCAATTTGATTGAAGTAGGAAAATCAATAGTGTGTTTAATGGCGACACTTCAAAAGTGCACCACTTTTAATGAAGAATTTCTGATGCTGGAGATGAAAGACAGTTTGTAAGTTACAGCTATTCACAAAATAGAACAACAGGCAGTAACAATAGTGCTAAATGTAAAACTTCAAGGAAAACTGGATACATTAGAGAAATCTGTATTTATACAGGGGTGCCGCTCGCAGTCGTGGGTGACGGATTTTGGACCCTTGCTGCCCTTTGCAGAACCTTAACCAATTGCTGGAATCTGACTGTGGAAACGCTGTGTGAAGGACGGTGGAAGCCCGCACTGAACCCGTGGAGGTGCATTGTCAGTTCGCCGGTCACAACGGGGAGGACGGGACTGCGAGTACCGGAGGACCTTGCGCTCAGTTAACATCGCGCACCTGGTAACTCTTCCAGCCCCTCCTCTCAGCTGCTTTCTGTCACTCTCCTCCTCAAATACGACTCGCGGCCCCTGCTACGCGGGAGCCGCTCGCAGTCGTGGGTGACGGATTTTGGACCCCTGCTGCCCTTTGCAGAACTTTAACCAATTGCTGGAATCTGACTGTGGAAACGCTGTGTGAAGGACGGTGGGAGCCACAATAAACCCGTGGAGGTGCATTGTCAGTTCGCCGGTCACAACGGGGAGGACGGGACTGCGAGTACCAGAGGACCTTGCTCTCAGTTAACATCGCGCACCTGGTAACTCTTCCCGCCCCTCCTCTCAGCTGCTTTCTGTCACTCTCCTCCTTAAATACGACTCGCGGCCCCCGCTACGGGGGGACGCTCGCAGTAGTGGGTGACAGGTTTTGGATCCTTGCTGCCCTTTGCAGAACTTTAACCAATTGCTGGAATCTGACTGTGGAAACGCCATGTGAAGGACGGTGGGAGCCCGCACTGGACCCGTGGAGGTGCATTGTCAGTTCGCCGGTCACAATGGGGAGGACGGGACTGCGAGTACCAGAGGACCTTGCGCTCAGTTAACATCGCGCACCTGGTAACTCTTCCCACGGGCCTGCTCTCAGCTGCTTTCTGTCACTCTCCTCCTCAAATACGACTCGCGACCCCTGCTACGCGGGAGCCGCTCGCAGTCGTGGGTGACGGATTTTGGACCCTTGCTGCCCTTTGCAGAACTTTAACCAATTGCTGGAATCTGACTGTGGAAACGCCATGTGAAGGACGGTGGGAGCCCCCACTGAACCCATGGAGGTGCATTGTCAGTTCGCCGGTCACAACGGGGAGGACGGGACTGCGAGCACCAGAGGACCTTGCGCTCAGTTAACATCGCGCACCTGGTAACTCTTCCCGCCCCTCCTCTCAGCTGCTTTCTGTCACTCTCCTCCTCAAATACGACTCGCGGCCCCCGCTACGCGGGAGCTGCTCGCAGTCGTGGGTGATAGATTTTGGACCCTTGCTGCCCTTTGCAGAACTTTAACCAATTGCTGGAATCTGACTGTGGAAACGCCATGTGAAGGACGGTGGGACCCCGCACTGAACCCGTGGAGGTGCATTGTCAGTTCGCCGGTCACAACGGGGAGGACGGGACTGCTAGTACCAGAGGACCTTGCGCTCAGTTAACATCGCGCACCTGGTAACTCTTCCGGACCCTCCTCTTCCTTCTCCTATTTAGGAAACACACCCCTACCCTACGCGGGACGTGGGCGCAGGACGTAGCCCTGGGCGAAGCCCAGGCAAGCGTCGGGCCCTCTTAGGCCCTCAGAGGCCACAGGAGGCTGACTGGGCCTACACTCTAACACGTTGCCAAGGACTATTTGTTTTTACTTTTTTAGCTAGCCTACCATGGCCTCGATTCCTGAAAAATGTGTACCCGTGAAGGCAGGGGGAATTAGCAAAGGTATACTAGATAGCTACTTTACTAAGGTTGCTCCAGATATAGAAAGGGAGAGTGCATTGGCTGAGCGCCGGGCTGAGCGACGTCACTCTGTTGAATGTATGAAAAATAGACCTCCCTTGGACTCTTTGAAACAAACCACTCCACTTGATGTAAGCACCCATATTGTAAATGAGGACCCTTTATCTATAGATAGCGTTTCTATGTTCTTGTGAGATATATCCCCTCTACTTGATATGTCCAACGACCTACATACGAGCGTTATATCTCTTCCTAGTAATTCTACCATAGAAGCAGATGTGGCAGTCGAGCCACCTCTACTAGTAGCTGAGACTATTAAAAAGAAGGCCAAGAAACAAGTGATGCCCAAAGTCCATGGTCCACCACCAAGTAAAAGAAGAAAGAGGGGTGGTGATCCGCAAAGAAGCAAGATTAGTCATTCCGACTTTGGTAAAACCACAAAGGCTATTGTAACAACTGTCAATGTATATGTATCAAGGACCCCCTGAATTAACGAATCTCACAATTCCTAGGCCAGGGAAATATGCATAAATGAAAAGTAACAGCCTAGGACATTTAGCGATACAGATCACATGTAAATTAGAAACGATATAAAAGTAAACTACAGCTGGCTAAAAAAACAGACTTTTATTAAACAATTTGCACAAGTAAAAAATCATTCATATAGCATTAAATGACAATTGTAAAATCACATTGAGTACCTAACAATTATATCTAATATATTCATACATAAAATAAAAATTAAAGAGTAGGTGGCATGAAAATTCGGTCTCTACGCGCGTTTCGGCGGCCAGCGCCTTCTTCTTGGAGCAGCCACACAATATCTACAAAGTCAAAATACATAGAATATAAATTATATCAATTCTAACTCTCAGATTAAAAAGCATGTTTCTAAACATTTCATATTACATAAAAGATTAGGTTTTTAAAATTATTTTAGCAGCTGTAGAAGAAAAAAGTGCAACCTAATAGTGCATACAAGTCTTGTCATTTCCTTAGAAAGAAGAGCCATTGGTGGGCAATTTACAAAAAGGGGGGGGGGAAATAAATGATGGGCAAACGTAAAGAACTGATTTCTTTATAAGCTATCATTTATATTCGGCACACTATAAGTTAATGTTTAATGAATTTCTGGTGGTATTACCGAAAAAGAGGGTGGAGTAACCCGTGTCACATATTGCATAATAGATACTGGAAATTCTTTAAATTAATTGGAGGTATTCTTATCTCTCAGACTGCATGGACAAGTTTCTATATATTTAGAGGGTTCGGTACTTACTAAGTATTTGTTTTATCAATGCATTGGTGTTAAGAAAATTTTATTTTCTCCCCGTTCTCTCATTCGAAATCTTTTGGTGATGAAGTGATAAAAACTGAGGGAAGAAAGGACAGTTCTATATTTGTCTGTTTTTTAGTAATTTACTATATAGATCAGTAGTTTAAATCAGCACTTATGTTACCTGATTCCTTCGAAGAGTATTTAGTAAATCCCGCCAACCGGAACCCTTATTATGGTGATACCAGATGAAAGTTGTTCTTGATTGTTTCTGGATTTCTGATTAATGTCATGGTTTGGAAGAATAAACATAATGGATGCTTAGGCATATTATTTATTAACAGTTCTTTCTGTCTTTCAAAGGCTATCATCTCATGATTTCTAAAAATTACTCAAAATATGCTGATTTAAAATTTCTTACCTCCTAGATTTCATCTAATTGGCCTTGGATTTGGTCCAACAGACTTCAAATTGATGGTTGGGCTATTTTCCTTAGGGAACTTGATAACCTAAGGGGGTTATATTAATGTTAGAGTGACATGCTTTAACCTATGCTGTATCTATAGTACTCACTATATTCTTTTTTACAGCACACTCTGTCTTACCTGAGGAAAGGAAAGATGCTTGTCTCAGGTTTCTGGTTAAATAAGATGTTAGTCCTTAGGTAAAGATTTAAAAGATCTCCCTGCCTGTAGGTTTAAATAAGAAAAGAATATAAGGGGAGACAGGAATCACTGGATGATAAATCTCAAACTCTATTTTCATTACTCTTAAGTGGTATCTTTTTAGGGGCCCCTAATGGGAATTTTACCTGTAAATGGTCGGCAGGGCTCCCTATGTCCGGTGGCGGGAAGAGGCGTCTTGGTGAGCGATAGCGCGGGAAAAATGATGATTGCAACTCGGTTTCCTAGCGTCGTTATTTATATGGTCCTTAAGTACTTTGGATTGTTAACACCTGTGCTCACGTAGCTTGAACGTGAGGGTGCGGAGTTGCGAAGTTGCGGAGTTTAGATCGAACAGCCGCGGAGTTTAGAAAGCTATTCCCTGGTTGGATCTGAGTTTCATGTCCTCGCGTATAATTGGCTCGCGCCAATTCCTTGCTTGTGGTTGGTTGGCAGGCAGTGTTTACATTCATGCCTGTGTTTACAAAAAATGGTGTTTAACAAGAGAGCTCCAAGACCGAGCATTCCGCATATATCTCTTTTGTGCTTTACTTGCAACTGGATGGTTACGCAGAGTTTCATATGTTCACATTTAGTTTAATGTCACGGAATTGTAATCAAACAATCGCGGAGGTTAAAAAGCTGATCTTTTGTTAGATCTGAAATGGTAGCGGAGTTTCCTATCTTCGCGCTTAATTGGCTCACGTCAGTTCCCTATTTATGATTGGTTGGCAGTGTTTGTATTCATGTCAGTGTTACAATTTATGCTGTTTATCAAAATACTTCAAGACGGAGCATTCCGAATTCGTCCTTTTCATGCTCCACGTAAGACAGGATGGTTATGTAGAGTTTCATATGTTCGCTGGGTTACCATACATATTTACATCCTTATCGATGTTTAAGAGGTGCGCTGTTTTTTAAAAAAAATAAAGGAAAAATATCTACATGGTAAACCCACATGAGTGCGAATCTTCCTATTGATTTTATTGTTCAGTGGCATTAGAGTGCGGCGATTTCTTATTTTAAGTCTGTAAATAGGGAGGTTTTTGTCTATATGTCTATACTATCTCTATTTCGGTCTTACATATAGATATCGTTTTAAATTATGAGCCTAAGGTTGAAGTATTTCATCCTAGTGTGTTTAATCTAATGTTTTGATTTCTAGCTTGATTAGGTGTATATAGATCTATGTATGGGATTCTTGGAAATCAAATGCCCACCATTTCGTGGTTGTGTGGACATTAAAGTGTGTCATTTCTGTATTGAAGTAATTTCTCTCTAAAGAATCGCGTGTTCCCACGGGATTTCGCTGTTCAGGCCTTGTTTAAATGTGTTAAAAACAAAAATCCAGAAGACTTCACGTTTTTTGCGGATAGATGTGCCTCCTTTAGAGTCAGGCACGTGGATCTTCTCTAAAATTCTCCATTTAAAATCATTAGCACTATGTTCTTTATCTAGGAAATGTTTGACCATTGGGCATGTAGTTTTTTTGGTTCGTATCGCCGAACGATGCTCATTCAGGCGTGTTTGTATTGCTCTCGAGGTCTCACCTACGTATCCTTGGGGACATGGACATTGTATGAAGTAGACTACGTTATTTGTTTTGCAGTTCCACATTTCCTTCGCCTTTGTTCTGTGGCCATTGTGTTCAAATTCTTCGCCTAACAAAATGCTGCTACATGAGTTACATGATGAGCATGGGAAAGTCCCTTTTAGTGGGTGGTTAGTTACAATTGAACGTTGATTTGGTGCATCTTTTTGGGAACTATTCTCAAAGCGCGAATGGACGATGAATTCCTTTAGATTTTTGTTTCTTTTGTGTGCAAAAATCGGTTTCATCAGTTTCTGTTCATTGGTACTGTTACTATTTAATATATGCCAGTTTGAATTTATGACATATCTTATTTTTTCGTTCATGGTCGAGTGCCTTGTTACACATACCAATTGGTCGTTGGGTTTGGTGGCTTTTACTCTGAGTAAGCAGTCCCTATCGTAATATCGGGCACGTTTATATGATTCTCTTATTAATCGGTGCGGGTATCCTCTCTCAAGGAATTTTGTTCTCATCAGTGCAGCTTGTTTGTCAAAGTCTTTTATGTTCGTACAATTCCGTCTAACCCGCAAGAACTGTGAAAAGGGGATACTATTTTTCTGTGTCCGAGGGTGATAGCTTTGGTAGTGGAGTAGAGTATTTCTTGCGGTAGGTTTTATGTGGAGGTCCACTTCTAAGGTTCCTTCATTATCCAAGATTTCTATATCTAGAAATTCGACTCTCTTATTGCTAACATGAGAGGTGAAATTTAAATTGGGGTTAGCTCCATTTATCCATTGTAGGAATTCATGGAGATTCTCTCTCCCATCGGTCCAGATAAAAAAGATGTCATCAATATATCTGGACCAATGGGAGATGGACTCATAGAAAGGAGCAACTTCGTTGTGAATGAATTCCTTCTCAAATGCTGCCATGAAGATATTGGCTACTGATGGGGCTACTGATGCCCCCATGCTTACACCCTTGGTTTGGCGGTATAAGTGATTGCCGAATTCGAAAACATTCTCCGTTAATACAATTTCTAAACATTTGAGAAGGAATTCCTTGGGGCATGGTATTTGGTGAAGATCAATGAACCAACTTGTGGTTGTTAAAGCATCTGTCAGGGGGATATTGCTATAGAGGGACTCTACGTCCATTGTAACCAATAATTCATTATTTGGATTGAAAGGTATTCCTTCAATTTTTTGGATTATATGTCCCGTGTCTCGAATGTAGGATTCGATCTTGGGGACAAAAGGGCGTAGATAGTTGTCCACGTATTTGGAAAGTGGTTCAGTTGGTGTTCCTATTGTGGAAACTATGGGTCTATAAGGGGGGTTGGTAGCATCTTTATGGATCTTTGGCAGACCATAGATGCAAGCAGTTTTTCCTTGATGATGGTTCAGGTAGTCATATTCTTTCGCACTTATTAAGGCGTTTTCCTGAGCAGTTTTAGTTAGGGATAGGATTCTCTTAGATATTTTAATGGTGGAATGGGACTTGAGAGGAACATAGAAAGTTGGGTCGTTCAACATTTTTAACATATTGGCTTCGTATTCTCCGGTGTCTACAATTACAATACCTCCTCCTTTATCGCATCCTTTAATGGTAAGGTCCTTGTTTTTTGAGAGGGATATTAAGGCTTGATGTTCCTCTTTCCCTAGATTATAAATAGGTTTAGGGATGAATCTAAGCGCTTGGTCTAATTTTTTTAGCACTACTAATTCGAAGGTGGTTACTTCTGGCCCTAATTGCTCAAGACCAGGACAAAACGTGGATGGGAGGCAGAGTGGTTTTACAGGGGAGAATTCTTCGTCCGATGTAGTATTCAAGGCAAAGAATTTTTTCAGACGGATTTTGCGGAAGAAGGAGATGATGTCGCAGTACAGTTCAAATAAATTGACTGTAGAGTGAGGGACATAAGATAACCCTTTAGACAGTAGATTTGTACTATGTTCATCTAGGTCTAATTTGGTTAGGTTAAAGATAGGAATTATATGCCCTGCTTCCAATACTGTCTGCTTCTGGTCTCTCTTACAAATTGTGGCTCTTCCTGTTGATGGTGGTGTTGTGGTTGGTAGTTGCCTCTGGGTTGGCCCTGGAAATGAACTCTGGGGCGTCCCCGACGTCCCCCGCGGTTCCCTAAAAAAGGCTGCCTGCGATTTCCTCTATTAGCTGTTTGATTATACATTAGATCAGAATCATAATAGCCTTCATTACTTTCATTTTCAGAATCGGAGGTTTCTGAAAAAGTATTTACCCGTTGGTTCTGTTGTTGGTGTTCATTATTTTCAGTTGTGTAATGATTCTGTTGGTAGAAGTCGGTTCTTAGGTAGGGGTATGTGTTTTCAATTGTTGCATATCTTTTATCTTTTAGTAACTTGTCATTTTTTCTTTTTTCTAGGTAACTAGTAAATGACTCTATCTCTCTATTGCATTCCTCTATTTTCTTTTTGGCTTCTTCTATGTCACCTAATTGTTTGAGTTTGGTTTCTAATTCTTCTATCTCGGATCTTACTTCTATTGCTAACTCTTTTGCCGTCTCAACGATGAGCATCATGAGGTCCCTAGAGCATCTACTCGCGATTCTGCTCCATTTATCTAAAAAAGCTTTATAGTGTACGAATAGGCCTGGGATGTTTCTCACTCTCAGACCCATAGGGATTATGCCCAGCCTGAGATAGGCTAGCATAAATTCCCCATGTGCCTCAATTCTTTTAAGTTTCTTTTTCAGATCTAATAATTTTTTTGTATCATCATTGTGTGGATAGGAATTGGAGGTTGAATTTCCAAAAGTAGAGGATATACCTACGAGAGTTTCAAATTCTTCGTCTGTAAATCCGAAAGTTTGTTTAAGTGCCATAATGATATCGAATTGGAATCTGATAAGTAATCAATTTGAATGGCAGCAATTGAATAAGGAAATGACAAGAGGGGTAAGATATATTCAGATATTATTAAGGAAACGCCCTACACAGACAGGCTGTGGGAAAATCAATGTATATGTATCAAGGACCCCCTGAATTAACGAATCTCACAATTCCTAGGCCAGGGAAATATGCATAAATGAAAAGTAACAGCCTAGGACATTTAGCGATACAGATCACATGTAAATTAGAAACGATATAAAAGTAAACTACAGCTGGCTAAAAAAACAGACTTTTATTAAACAATTTGCACAAGTAAAAAATCATTCATATAGCATTAAATGACAATTGTAAAATCACATTGAGTACCTAACAATTATATCTAATATATTCATACATAAAATAAAAATTAAAGAGTAGGTGGCATGAAAATTCGGTCTCTACGCGCGTTTCGGCGGCCAGCGCCTTCTTCTTGGAGCAGCCACACAATATCTACAAAGTCAAAATACATAGAATATAAATTATATCAATTCTAACTCTCAGATTAAAAAGCATGTTTCTAAACATTTCATATTACATAAAAGATTAGGTTTTTAAAATTATTTTAGCAGCTGTAGAAGAAAAAAGTGCAACCTAATAGTGCATACAAGTCTTGTCATTTCCTTAGAAAGAAGAGCCATTGGTGGGCAATTTACAAAAAGGGGGGGGGAAAATAAATGATGGGCAAACGTAAAGAACTGATTTCTTTATAAGCTATCATTTATATTCGGCACACTATAAGTTAATGTTTAATGAATTTCTGGTGGTATTACCGAAAAAGAGGGTGGAGTAACCCGTGTCACATATTGCATAATAGATACTGGAAATTCTTTAAATTAATTGGAGGTATTCTTATCTCTCAGACTGCATGGACAAGTTTCTATATATTTAGAGGGTTCGGTACTTACTAAGTATTTGTTTTATCAATGCATTGGTGTTAAGAAAATTTTATTTTCTCCCCGTTCTCTCATTCGAAATCTTTTGGTGATGAAGTGATAAAAACTGAGGGAAGAAAGGACAGTTCTATATTTGTCTGTTTTTTAGTAATTTACTATATAGATCAGTAGTTTAAATCAGCACTTATGTTACCTGATTCCTTCGAAGAGTATTTAGTAAATCCCGCCAACCGGAACCCTTATTATGGTGATACCAGATGAAAGTTGTTCTTGATTGTTTCTGGATTTCTGATTAATGTCATGGTTTGGAAGAATAAACATAATGGATGCTTAGGCATATTATTTATTAACAGTTCTTTCTGTCTTTCAAAGGCTATCATCTCATGATTTCTAAAAATTACTCAAAATATGCTGATTTAAAATTTCTTACCTCCTAGATTTCATCTAATTGGCCTTGGATTTGGTCCAACAGACTTCAAATTGATGGTTGGGCTATTTTCCTTAGGGAACTTGATAACCTAAGGGGGTTATATTAATGTTAGAGTGACATGCTTTAACCTATGCTGTATCTATAGTACTCACTATATTCTTTTTTACAGCACACTCTGTCTTACCTGAGGAAAGGAAAGATGCTTGTCTCAGGTTTCTGGTTAAATAAGATGTTAGTCCTTAGGTAAAGATTTAAAAGATCTCCCTGCCTGTAGGTTTAAATAAGAAAAGAATATAAGGGGAGACAGGAATCACTGGATGATAAATCTCAAACTCTATTTTCATTACTCTTAAGTGGTATCTTTTTAGGGGCCCCTAATGGGAATTTTACCTGTAAATGGTCGGCAGGGCTCCCTATGTCCGGTGGCGGGAAGAGGCGTCTTGGTGAGCGATAGCGCGGGAAAAATGATGATTGCAACTCGGTTTCCTAGCGTCGTTATTTATATGGTCCTTAAGTACTTTGGATTGTTAACACCTGTGGGAACACGCGATTCTTTAGAGAGAAATTACTTCAATACAGAAATGACACACTTTAATGTCCACACAACCACGAAATGGTGAATCCCATACATAGATCTATATACACCTAATCAAGCTAGAAATCAAAACATTAGATTAAACACACTAGGATGAAATACTTCAACCTTAGGCTCATAATTTAAAACGATATCTATATGTAAGACCGAAATAGAGATAGTATAGACATATAGACAAAAACCTCCCTATTTACAGACTTAAAATAAGAAATCGCCGCACTCTAATGCCACTGAACAATAAAATCAATAGGAAGATTCGCACTCATGTGGGTTTACCATGTAGATATTTTTCCTTTATTTTTTTAAAAAAACAGCGCACCTCTTAAACATCGATAAGGATGTAAATATGTATGGTAACCCAGCGAACATATGAAACTCTACATAACCATCCTGTCTTACGTGGAGCATGAAAAGGACGAATTCGGAATGCTCCGTCTTGAAGTATTTTGATAAACAGCATAAATTGTAACACTGACATGAATACAAACACTGCCAACCAATCATAAATAGGGAACTGACGTGAGCCAATTAAGCGCGAAGATAGGAAACTCCGCTACCATTTCAGATCTAACAAAAGATCAGCTTTTTAACCTCCGCGATTGTTTGATTACAATTCCGTGACATTAAACTAAATGTGAACATATGAAACTCTGCGTAACCATCCAGTTGCAAGTAAAGCACAAAAGAGATATATGCGGAATGCTCGGTCTTGGAGCTCTCTTGTTAAACACCATTTTTTGTAAACACAGGCATGAATGTAAACACTGCCTGCCAACCAACCACAAGCAAGGAATTGGCGCGAGCCAATTATACGCGAGGACATGAAACTCAGATCCAACCAGGGAATAGCTTTCTAAACTCCGCGGCTGTTCGATCTAAACTCCGCAACTTCGCAACTCCGCACCCTCACGTTCAAGCTACGTGAGCACAGGTGTTAACAATCCAAAGTACTTAAGGACCATATAAATAACGACGCTAGGAAACCGAGTTGCAATCATCATTTTTCCCGCGCTATCGCTCACCAAGACGCCTCTTCCCGCCACCGGACATAGGGAGCCCTGCCGACCATTTACAGGTAAAATTCCCATTAGGGGCCCCTAAAAAGATACCACTTAAGAGTAATGAAAATAGAGTTTGAGATTTATCATCCAGTGATTCCTGTCTCCCCTTATATTCTTTTCTTATTTAAACCTACAGGCAGGGAGATCTTTTAAATCTTTACCTAAGGACTAACATCTTATTTAACCAGAAACCTGAGACAAGCATCTTTCCTTTCCTCAGGTAAGACAGAGTGTGCTGTAAAAAAGAATATAGTGAGTACTATAGATACAGCATAGGTTAAAGCATGTCACTCTAACATTAATATAACCCCCTTAGGTTATCAAGTTCCCTAAGGAAAATAGCCCAACCATCAATTTGAAGTCTGTTGGACCAAATCCAAGGCCAATTAGATGAAATCTAGGAGGTAAGAAATTTTAAATCAGCATATTTTGAGTAATTTTTAGAAATCATGAGATGATAGCCTTTGAAAGACAGAAAGAACTGTTAATAAATAATATGCCTAAGCATCCATTATGTTTATTCTTCCAAACCATGACATTAATCAGAAATCCAGAAACAATCAAGAACAACTTTCATCTGGTATCACCATAATAAGGGTTCCGGTTGGCGGGATTTACTAAATACTCTTCGAAGGAATCAGGTAACATAAGTGCTGATTTAAACTACTGATCTATATAGTAAATTACTAAAAAACAGACAAATATAGAACTGTCCTTTCTTCCCTCAGTTTTTATCACTTCATCACCAAAAGATTTCGAATGAGAGAACGGGGAGAAAATAAAATTTTCTTAACACCAATGCATTGATAAAACAAATACTTAGTAAGTACCGAACCCTCTAAATATATAGAAACTTGTCCATGCAGTCTGAGAGATAAGAATACCTCCAATTAATTTAAAGAATTTCCAGTATCTATTATGCAATATGTGACACGGGTTACTCCACCCTCTTTTTCGGTAATACCACCAGAAATTCATTAAACATTAACTTATAGTGTGCCGAATATAAATGATAGCTTATAAAGAAATCAGTTCTTTACGTTTGCCCATCATTTATTTCCCCCCCCCCTTTTTGTAAATTGCCCACCAATGGCTCTTCTTTCTAAGGAAATGACAAGACTTGTATGCACTATTAGGTTGCACTTTTTTCTTCTACAGCTGCTAAAATAATTTTAAAAACCTAATCTTTTATGTAATATGAAATGTTTAGAAACATGCTTTTTAATCTGAGAGTTAGAATTGATATAATTTATATTCTATGTATTTTGACTTTGTAGATATTGTGTGGCTGCTCCAAGAAGAAGGCGCTGGCCGCCGAAACGCGCGTAGAGACCGAATTTTCATGCCACCTACTCTTTAATTTTTATTTTATGTATGAATATATTAGATATAATTGTTAGGTACTCAATGTGATTTTACAATTGTCATTTAATGCTATATGAATGATTTTTTACTTGTGCAAATTGTTTAATAAAAGTCTGTTTTTTTAGCCAGCTGTAGTTTACTTTTATATCGTTTCTAATTTACATGTGATCTGTATCGCTAAATGTCCTAGGCTGTTACTTTTCATTTATTGTAACAACTGTGCCTACTACAAATGCTTCTATAACAACTGTGCCAACTTTAATGGCCCCTATAGCAACTGTATCAACTTCAAAAGCCCCTATAACAACTGCACTAACTTCACCAGGTTTAGTCACTCCTTTACATTGCCCGCCAAAGGAAGCACTGTCTGCTGCTCCTTTGGAAAGCATGGAACATTTAATCAGGTCATTCATACTACCTATAATAGAGAGGTTGAAGAGGGTCGAGCAGCGGCTGGGGAACTTAGAGCTGGCCATTAGTAATAACGCTGGGTTAATTAAGGACCTTGTGAAGCCGGCTCTGCCCCTTGTGAAGCCGGCGCTGCCCCCCGCAGCCACAGTGTCATCTTCCACTCCTGTTGCTCATAAGGGTGCAAACAAAACTAATAAGCCTATAAACTCCAAACAACACAGGACAATACCCCCCCAAGTTAGTTCAACACTGGCACCGCTTGTTGCTAGTGAAGTCCAGAAGGGAGAAAAAAAATCTTACATAGGACATATGCGAGATGAGGGGGAATTACTAGCCCCGTTAGGGCAGTGAATAATAGGGGGCGCCAAGTTGAATTACCTCCAGAAGCGGTTCCTTTTGTGGTTGTTCTTATGGGAGTCCCTACATTAGCGGATGGTAAGAGGGAAGAGTTTTCTCAGTTAAAAAATAAAACCATGCACTGGCTTAGTCAAAACCGACCACTTCCTTATAATGTTAATGGCTAGATCCTGCATGTCCGGCGACTCCCCTGGTTGGGAAGCAGAGCAAAAGACATAAAGGGGGATCTAATTGTTATCAATTTCAGAGATCCTGGAGCTGTTAGATACATCTTAAATTGGTCTCCAGGGAATGTCGGCAACTCCATCGTTCCCTGCGAATTGACTTATTTTTATCCAAGATCTCTACTGACCCCTATAACGTACCCTGGAGCTTTACCTCGCCAGTACACTAACCTTCCAATACCTTTTAATAACCGGTATATGACGCATGCATCTAACCCTATGACTTATGAAAATGTGCCTGGGTGGGACACTGTACCATTTAGGAGTTATAGAAACAGAAATAGGAGGATGGACCACCTGTTACCGTTCACCCCGCTGGAAGTTGCAAATAGATTCGATGCCTTCTCGGGCTTCGATGATTGTGATTGACTGATGGGGCCTCCCATTAATATGCTACCCACTACTGACAACCTAGTTGCAAATGCAAAATTAAGCCCCTTAGTAAAAATGTTGATAACAGAGCAATTCACTCACTCTGCACTTGTCTCTTCTCCTGATGATCGACATCCATTGAATTGTGAGCCTGAGCTAGGTGTAGAAGCTAGTTCTTCTGCTACTAATGATCTTGGATTGTGAACCAATCAAGCAAGATTTGGTCGTTGCCCTAGTGAAAATCCTATCCTGGAACGTGGCGGGACTTAAGAGTAAATTGCCCATTCCAGAGTGGGTCTCCTTTATGGCTTCGCATGATATTTGTATTTTGCAAGAAACCTGGGCGTTAAAAGAAAGTATAGCTGAGGGTTTTGCAACATACAATATCTTGGCAAGAATGGGTGATAGGGGCAGGCCCTCGGGCGGGTTGTCTATATGGGTTGGCACGCACCTGGGAGTAAAGGCATCACCAATCTTAACTAACTCATTGGATGTTCAGTGCGTTTTGCTGACCTTGCCTAATGGGCCAAATATTGCTCTGATCAATGTATACTCAAGACCAGTTAGGCGGGGCCTTGAGTCAGAGGCTATCGAAACTTTGTTAACCCTCATACAGTCGATTGACCCCTCCACCGTGTTAATTTTGGGTGGAGACTTTAATTGTCATTTTGAGCCCCTCATGGACCCGAACTTTGTGATGATGTGGATCTGCTTTGGGCCATGCCAGAGCCATTGACCCCTCAGGTCAAGGTATGGACCCCTCTTGTTTTGCAATTGCAGTCATTTGCGCTATCTACATCATTACGAGCATGCAATGGGAGGGTGGAGCCTGACAGACCAGGGAGAGTCACGTTTAATTGATTAAATCAGACCTCAGTAATCGATTATATCTTCATTGAGGCTAGGCACTGGGACAGGCTGTATGAATTTAGGGTCATTGAAAGGTTTGATAGTGACCATAATGCCCTAGTTTTGTCCCTTAAACCAGGGAGCTTTGGGTTGAAAGGCTCAACTCCGGCTGAACAGTGCGCTACTGTGCCATTAATAATAACAAACTGTAGGCGAAGGGTTAAATGGCCAGACTTACAAGTGTCCACTAGTAAACTCGCTGAATTATATGAGACCATTATTCCGCTCATTGAAGAGATGGGGAAATCTGGCCATTTGGGCAGGGCAACTGAAATACATAATCAATTGGTTGCCATACAAAAAGATATCCTGTACCCTGTGAGAAGGGCAAATCAGCCCCGGACCACGATTCTTCGATGGTTTAATACCTCCTGTCGGAAGGCCAAAAAGGCCTTGCTTACAGTAATAAAAACCAATGATAGTGAGGCCATCAGGGTGCATCGCACTATATATAAAGAGGCAATCTGTGATGCTAAGAAGGAATGGGAGGCTACAATGTGGGAGGAGTTGGGATCTGCACTTCGGAGTAAGGATTCCAAATTATTCTGGTCCATTGTTGCAACTGGACTTAGTGGGCATACCCAGGCACTTGCCCCTAATATTGCCCCTTCAATCTGGGAAAGCCACTTTGGTGCTCTATATGGCACCTCTGAGTTTGATGGCTAGCCTGTTAGTACTCTTGAACTCCAGCAATTCCAAAGTGTCAACGGGGCTGAAGAGCATGGATGGTTGACTGTAGTCCCTACATGTCTCGCCCCAGTTGAACCCTTTACTTTGATTGAAGCTGAGACAGCTATAGGTAAATTGCTCCCCAACAAGGCTCCAGGATTGGACAAATTGCCGGGGGATTTGTTTAGGGCACAACCTAAAATCTGGGCCCCCTACTTGGTTGTTCTATTTAATGACATTTTGCAGGGAGATGACCTGCCCCCCACTTGGTTAGGAGCAGAAATTGTCCCTATTTTAAAAAAGGGATGCCCACTAACCCCCTCTAATTATAGACCCATCAGCTTAATTTATACATCACAAAAGCTGATGGGGAGGGTTATCCTTGACAGGATTCTCGGGTGGATCGATGAGAATGGGATCTTGTCTATACTCCAGGCAGGCTTTAGGTCCGGCACATCTACCTTAGATCAGATATTTCGCTTGCAGGTCCTGTATTGGAAAACAGCAAAGGTAGAGGGTGGCAGCCTCTACCTTGTGTTTGTGGACCTGCGGGCGGCATTTGATCTGGTCCTGCGTGAAAAATTCTGGAAGGTGTTAGCAGACTTGGGACTCCCGCCATACTTAATAGCCGTTCTATCTAGGCTCCACGTAAACAACTTTGCCCAGGTCAGATGTGGTAGGCATGGCGAACTCACAGATCAATTCCCTGTCCAAAAAGGAGTTTGCCAAGGGTGCGTGTTGGCAGCCACACTATTCAGCCTCTACTTTAACGGCCTTGTGGAACATCTGAATGGTGTGGTAAACAATGACGCCCCTAAATTGGTTACGGGTAGAGTGCCCGCTCTGATGTTTGCAGACAACACTTTATTGTTGTCTAGAACATCATCGGGCATTCAAAAAACACTTGACGGATTTGTGGAGTTTTGCTAGCTTCGGGGATTAGAAATCAATTTGGCAAAAACAAAGTTTATGATTTTTAACCACCCTAAGCGGGTACGCCCAAACCCGGTTTTACATGGTACCCCCTTGAAAGGGTTAAAACATTTGTTTATCTGGGTGTTACTCTGACTGATAATTTTGACTGGAACACGCAGATTGCTAAGTCCACTCTTAAGTTATCTCAGCTTGTTGGGGGTATAAGCAAAGTTTTTAGGGAGTCAACTTTTAGGCCGGTGTCCCCAGCTTTGGAGATATATTGTCGCCAGGCTAGAACGGCAGCAATTTACAGGGCTGAACTTTGGGGGCACAAGCAGATAACGAACCTCAAAAAGGTAGAGCAGTCTTTTGTGAGAAACCTAGTTGGGTTACCGCCTAGTACACCTTTGATCCCTCTTAGACTTGATCTTGGCATGGTCCCAATAGAGGAGATCATAAGTGCAAGACCAATTGTGTACTGGAAGAGGTTGTGGTCAGTCCCCGAACTGGCTGCTTATAGAGCGGAATTTTCTGAGATCTGGTCTCTTCTTATATACAAAAAGATCCCTTGGCTTCAGCACATTCGTGCTGTTAGTACCCGGTTAGGTCTTTTGGCACTGTGGGAAACCACTGAGACTTATTGTCTAAGGATATCAAAGAATGAACTCCTTTCTCATATACGTATGCAGAAAGTTCAAACGCTATCGAGCTCTGCAACATTGCATAGGTTGACATCCGAATTCCTCCTAGTTAAATCAGAATCCAAAACTGAGGAATTCTTGGATTTAATTGAACCCCCGCTTGCCCGAAAGCTATATCTCCAGCTAAGGTATGGCACTCTACCTATTAGGTCTTTTACATCTAAATGGCTAAAACCCAATAACAAAGTCTGCCCTGCATGTAGTTATAAAAATGAGAATGTAACCCATGTATTGTTTTTCTGCCCTGCCTATTCTGCCATTAGAAAATGTTGGCTGATTCCTATTTGTAAGAATTTGGGATTCTTGCATTTTACACAGGCTTGCAGGATACTGACCTATGATACCCATCCTCCCACTGTGTTTGCGGTTTCTCGTTATTTATTCAGTATGTGGCGTAGGAGGCAAACCTTTTTAACCTAATTGTTGTACTTACTGTTTTTATTTCTTTTATCCAGATAACTTGTAGTTTAATTCTCTTTTAACATTTTATGACTATTTATTGCCTTATTGCTTGTGTTGATGTATTTTATGTGCACTTTTATGGTCATTTGACCGAAATAAAGTTATCAATGATGTATTCATATGTTGAGGAAGGATTAGTAAGTGGTTTGATGGGTAAAGTTATTGATTTCAGTAATTTTCAAAATAGGAATGAGGTTGAATACTTGGCCAACATTTTTGATCAGATTGATACCATCAAACATTGATTTATGCGTTGTAAGTTTGTTGCTACTGAAAGGCTTATATGTGAGGTTCCAGCAGTTCTCACTCCCTCTAGCGTGTGCTGTAACCATCAATAAATCACAATGTTTAAGTGTAGATGCAGCTTTTATTAATGTTGGAAGTACTGTATTTTAAGAAGGTGTGTAATTTGTCACATTGTTGTGAGTTAGAACATTGTCCAGTTTGTTTTTGATTGATTTTGATTAAAAGAAAGTTAGTGCTGATACTAGTTGAGTTAAAGAATACAATTGATTAAGAAGTGTATATGCTTCTCACTCAGAACAGTATCCTATTTATGAGAAACAAACAATCTGTCCTAAGGGGAGCTTTGACAGCAATCAATGGATGTTTCTCAAAAGAAGCTAAAAAAGGTAAGGGAGAAGGTGTTAAGATGAAAACATTGAAAATAGAGGGGGATATTGTAGATTTTTAGATGGAAAACAGTAATGGTGTTAGCTGATATGCAAATGTGGTTCACAATGTACTCATCGATATACCACATTTTGTAAATGTAATTCAACATAAAGGGGACAACAGAATCTGCTCTCATCTATGTACTTTTCTGGAATGTTAATGTAGTGATATGACTATAGTACATTCTGCTTCAGGTACTCAAGATGTGGTAGACATGCATAGTTTATCTGCACTATTTTCTATTAACAAGAGGCTAAGGAATTTATTATGGTGATGCTTTGATGTTTGGAAGTGGAAGAAGTTAAAACTGATTAATTATTTTTACTGATTTACACATAGAACTATGATTCTGAAGACTGATCCTTTGAAATAATACTCAAATCAATCTGGAAAGACTTATCTACTTAACATTACCAGATTGTAAATCGTGTCTTTTACCAGGCTATTGAAAAATGCTTACCAAATGTGACCAGCTCAAATTGTGGATCAGATTTATGTCTACCTTGCAGATACAGAGTTAGAAAATACACTATGTTGATGATATAACAATGCAGAGCTGATGGATCAAAATAGAAACTGAAATCAAAATCATCAAAGCTGGACAAATTTTAATTTCTGGAAGATGCGGCCAATCTTAAAAACTATAGACCTCTCTCCCAGCTTCCTTTTTTAGAAAAGGCTATGGAGCAACATGTCCTCAAAATACTTTCATCTTTCATAGAGGATCACCAACTACTGCAAGTGAGGCATGCCGGCTTCAGGGCTCATTACAGTACTGAACTGGTGATGCTAGCTGTGCTGAACGAGCTCAGAGTCAGAGCTGACAACAAAGATGCGAGCACCCTGATTTTGTTAGGTCTGTCAGCGGCGTTCAATACGGTCAACCATGCACAGCTCCTGTTTCTGATTGCCAATCTGGGCATTTGTGGGTTGGCCCATCAGTGGATTGAGTCATTTTTGCTAGGGCGGTCCCAAAGGATCCAACTGGGTTATCAAATGTCAAACAGTGGTGTTCTCACCTGTAGGGTCCCCCAGGGCTCAGCTCTATCTCCTCTTCTTTTCAACATGTATCTCCAGCCATTAGTGGCAGCCCTAGCTGCTATGGACGCTCAAGTATTTAATTATGCAGACGACACCCAACTTATTCTGCAGATTAATAATTCTCAGCAAGCGCAGTTTTGCGCGCAGAACATTCTTAGATACACTGTGAATTGGATAAACAGCCAAATCATTAAAAGTCAATCCGGATAAAACAGAGGTCCTTGTAATCTCTTCTAAAGGTAACCCCTGGAATGACCTTTTTTGGCCACAAGAGCTTGGCACTGCCCCTACGCCAGTGTCTGTGGTTAAAAGCCCGGGCATTAAGATCAACGCCAACCTTTCCCTGACCAATCAAGTGTCCTCAGTGGTTGGCTCTTGCCTGGGCATAATGCGACAGCTGCTGAAACTTGCCCCCGCCCCTGCTCTTGCCTCCTACTCTTCAATTGATTGTGTTGGCCACGATCGTGTTCAGGTTGGACTATGGCAATGCCCTTTATATTGGCCTTCCTGAGAAATGAATCAGCAAGCTGCAGGTGCTCATGAACAATGCAGCTAGGCTGATTTTTAGGCTCCCTTGAAGGGCCCATGTCACCTCCCTGCTGCTTAAGTCGCATGGGCTCCCGATCAAACCGAGAGCCAAGTTCAAGGGCCTTTGCAATGCCCACTAAGCCATTTTTGGCCAGGCTCCGGGTTATATCAAGGAGAACCTGATGAAATATGCACAGGGACGCACACTGCGATCATCCATGGTGGGTTTCTTGGCCCCCTTACGAGCCAAAATGGCATCGAAAGGTGGCAGAGCTTTCTCTGTCTTAATTCCCCAACTCTGGAATGAACTACCGGAGAACCTCCGTAAGGAACCCGCCCTCCTCCCTTTTAGGAAGTGTCTTAAGACTTATCTGTTTAGGGAAGCCCTGGCTATAGTCTAATACATTTGTTGTTGTTGGACCTCCCTTAGGAAGTCTGAAAATATCCTGACTGTGCTGTTGCTGGCCACCAGCTGACCTTTCTATAAAGACCTTCGAAGGGGGGTGACTCCCAGGCACTCTGTGGGCTCGCTCAAGAGCGTAGTACGGGGAAAGGCCTTCCTCTGCTAGCTCCTCCTGAATCCATTTCTCCAAGTATTCCACGATATTGCTGCCTTCCACTTTTTCCAGGAGACCATTTATACGCATGTTGTTGCAGCAGACCCTATTTTCCAAATCTTAGGCCCTTAGTTTGAGTATGCAGACTTGTGCCTCCAACGCTGTCAGCCTGTCCACTACAGATGTTAGAGCCGCCCGCATCTCTGCTGCCTCTGTTGTGGTTGTGGTGACCTGTACCGCTAGTCGGTGATGGTATGCCCTCTTGAGCTGGATTTGTACAAACTGTAAAAGAAGTTATTTGTTAAAATATAAATATTCAGCATGAATTCCCAACCTCATAATATGTCTAGCCTGCCTTACCATAACTTTACAATGAGTAACTCCTATATAGTTAAAATAGTTTTAGAAATTCGACAAAGCTGCAAATCGGCACAGCAGATTTATTCTGATCATCTGATCAGAACAAAATCCATAACGTTTTGCCCATTTATATTTGTGGTACTGTGGATGCTCTGCAGATCTAAAAAAACATTAAAAAAAGAAGATTATTGTTTACTTATCTGTACAACCACTTTTGCATTCGACACAGTAAGGAGTATACCTACCTTTCACATCTTAGAAAGGTTACAGGTACGGTATAGTTAGGAAATAAAATTTAAAAACCTTATAAAAACAATGACAAAAATGAAAGGTTATAAGGACATTATAGTTGAGAAATAAAATGTAAAAATCCCCAGAAATTCACTGAAAAAACCGAAAGGTGACAGGAATGTTATACTTAAGATTTTTTTTTTTAAACCTTAAAAATTCACAGAAGAAACCAAAGATAACAGGGACGTTTTAGTTAGGAAATTAAATAAAATAAACTTACAAAATCACTGAAAAAAACAACGGTTACAGGGATGGTTTAGTTAGGCTCACATTTCACTCACACAAGACCATAGAAATTCAGCAGTTATAGTTACCTCAGCTTGTTGCGTGTTTATCTAGGTTCCTGATCGATACTGTGACCTTATGCCCCTATTCGGCTATAAATCCATTTATTCCCTATATTGGCATAACCGTTCAAGTGCGATATTCAGAAAGTCATCTCTGGCCTCACACGAACAGAGCCACATTCCAGAATAGTTCTATGCCACTTCCTTTGCAACCAATTAGTGCAATGACAGAGCAGAAGTCACTATCTGATATTCCTAGATTAACACTCTGAGTTCTTCAACAAGATACAAACTCAGCAAACCTGGAAATACCTGCTTGCTGTGTTTTGATTAGTAATGGAACTTCAATGAGCAACTGATAGCTATCACTTCCTAGTGACATCTTTAATTGACGTCTTATGTCCAGCAAACTTGCGTCAAACAAGGCACCTTTCAGGTATAAATACTACCAACGTTGCCTTAAGCAATTGCTGGTGTCCCATTGCTGTTGTATGCTGTATGCAGTACGCTGATGCTGCTGCTGCCCCGCTGCTGTTGGTGAAGCTACTGATACCATTATCGCTGCTAAAGCGCGAACAATGGTGTGGTGAGCTTAGGAGCTGAACAGCCGTCCCTCTGCGAAGAGCCCAGCAGATGCCAAGCTGCCCGCGGACGCTGTCCCCCCTCCTTCTCCTCGACGCGCTGAAGAGAGACGCTGCCTTTCTCCTGCAGAGAAATCCAGCTCCAGCGTTTCTAGTCTGCCCTCGCGGGTGACTGGGATACCGAGTTCCCCCTGAAGGAGATACCAGACCGCCATCATTCTATTCAGAGGTATGGTGTTGACTAAACCCTTAGTGAGAATTCTTGAAGCAAACCTTGGCAAAACCAACTTAACTTAAAGCTACTTACTTACTCCCCTTCCACGTGTTAGGCTTAGGTCAGGCACACTGGGGTAGGCGTAGTTAGAAGCACCAGTTGAGTATTTTAGCCTAATGTATATATGAATGTATATATGTTTTATTACTTTTAAACCATTGTATGGCTAAGAAACCACATCAATGCTTTTACAGTATTATCTCGCAATACTTATCTTACTGTACATACTTTTTATAATAACAAGTCTTGCAATTGTGGCAATACATTTCTCTTGTACGAGAAGAAAGACTGTTCAATAAATGTTAACCCTTTATTGACAAACGCCCGTCTCTCTATTCTCTACATATTGTGAAAGTAATCTGCACTAATCTGACTGAGTGAAATACCTGTCTATTGTTTCACACGACCCTAGAGATTGACTCTTAATCTGAGGAGCAAAGTTGTCATGTTGCACGGTTGTTGGAAAGCTGAATCCCTTCTTGTCTGTGCCAGGGAAGCTGATCACTTCCTATGCAGAGAAGAAAGTTTCCAGTGACCTCTGAGCTAGTTGGTAACAAACCCAATTAAGTTTAGCATAGTCAGTGGAGGCCTGGAAGATCCACACTTCTACGTCGATACTACTGTTTATGTTATTTCAATGCGCAGGGCCTAGTGGGAAACTAGGAACTACACTACAAGCTAACTATAACTTACACCCCTCAATGCACTACTTATGACCTCACATAATACATCACTCATGACATGGTCAGTAACATCACTCATGACATCACTTATGATATTTCAAATTCCATCACTGATGACATCACTTATGACATCCCAAATTACATCACTGATGACATCATCATGTGAGTGTAAGAATTTTAAAGAGTTAATGGGTGTTAAAAATATACTAACCTACCACAACATTTAAAATAGTGTAGTAGGTGCACTTCCACAGAGTGACACTGCTTCTAATATATATTATGTGATTGGCACTTTGACTGTATGTATCCTGGTGTGTCTTGGTGTGTGTGGCTATATCGGTGTATGAGTGGGTGTGTGTGTTGCTGTGTGGGTGAGTGAGATGGTGTATGAGTTGAGCTGGGTAAAAATAAACATCTGGTATTCAGCACCAAGATACCCTTGGGTGAACATGTGCTGTACAAATACACGTTACACATATATATAATTTTTTTGCTACAATTCCACTGGGGGAAACTTCAACTGAAGTGAGGCAGCAATACCCACTGGGGGTTTTATGGAACTTAAGTCATCGCAGGCATACGGACTGCAAATACCAGAATGCCAAGCCTCACATGCCCACTGGGGTGGGACTCTGTATTCAATTAAATTAAGATTCCGATACACATTGCTGCCTCAGTTATTTCTTTCAAGAAAGTGATCAAGAGCTATGGCTCAAAACCTGTATGGCAGTATGATTGAAGGAGGAGAGAGGTCACGCTGTGGCTGCCACTGCAGGAGGTGTATGTGCGGTAATCCCCCAGGTGTGACATCTTCTAGGGACACCCTTGGTTTTTTGTTGTTAAAAGCCTTGTGTGGGCGCAAAGATGTCCGGCTGCTCGAGACAGCGGATCCATGTGCTCGCAACCGCGTGCACTTTCTGGAGTGGAGGGGGCCTCACCTGTGGATTCTATTGGTGTACAGGCAGCGATTTCCTGTGCACTTCCACCCACTGGGGGTGATTAATGTTTTAGCTACAATCCCACTGGGGGAAACTTCAACTGAACTGAGGCAGCAATACCCACTGGGGGTTTTATGGGACTTGAGTTGTCGCAGGCATACGGACTGCAATTACCAGGATGCCAAGCCTGACAAGCCCACTGGGGCGCGGCTCTGTATTCAATTAAATTAAGGTTCTGATACACATTGCTACCTCATTTATTTCTTTCAAGCCAGTGATCAAGAGCTACGGCTCCAAACCTCTATGGCAGTATGATTGAAGGAGGAGCGATGTCACGCTGTGGCTGCCACTGCCAGAGGTGTTTGTGCGATAACCCCCCCAGGTGTGACATCTTTTAGGGACACCCTGGTTTTTGTGTTGTTATGCGACTAATGTGGCCCCGAAGATGTCCCGCCGCTCGAGACAGCAGATCTGTGTGCTCGCAACTGCATGCACTTTCTGGAGTGGAGGGAGCCTCACCTGCGGTTTCTATTGGTGTGCAGGCAGTGATTTCATTTGCACTTCTACCCAATGGGGGTGATTCATTTTTTTGCTACAATCCCACAGGGGGAAAATTCAACTGAACTGAGGCAGCAATAGCCACTGGGGGTTTTATGGAACTTGAGTCGTCGCAGGGATATGGAATGCAATTACCAGAAGTCCAAGCCTGACACTCCCTCTGGGGCGAGACTCTGTATTCAACTAAATTAAGGTTCCGATACACATTGCTGCCTCAGTTATTTCTTTCAAAGACAAAATCCTAATTTAAGAAAAAATCCTAACTTAAGACGAAATCCTAACTTTACTACAACTAAATACCTTCTGTGAATACCAAAAGAAGTAAGTTTAGGATTTTGACTCAGATTAGTTCTTGGAATCTGCCTCATCATCTTTATAGCCATGGGCATTTGGAATTTTCTACAGTGAGTGACCATCTCAGATAAATTGCAGAAAGCTGGAACAGTTATGAAAGCCAGTTACAATCATTCTCCTAAGGCTACTACACATAATGTTTGTTGTCCTGCTGCATCTTCCTTCTCCGGCATCATGCAATGGTACCTGCATTTATGGATAGTTTTGATCTGCTTTCACATGGAACTTTTCTCCAGGGAATTTTTCTGCACAGTGTGTCTTGATAATTGCTTGCTGCAGACATAACACTGGATAAACTTGGCACTAACCTTTTCTCACATTAAGGTATACTAAATTGTTTCCAAACTTTACTCCTTTTTTGCAGGTGGCATCTCTCACTCCACATCCAGTACAGTATCAGATTGTCCTTGCAGGTTTAAATACATGTTGGTACTTGTGCTCAAAAGCGTATTTGTAAATAGTTATGTCATGTTATGGATATTTGTTTATTGTTTTTTAAATTGTATAATACCATATCAGATAACTTATTGCAGTTAGCTAGCATTGTTATTTGTTGATCATTTAACCCCTTCCACGCTCATGACGAGCTGGGCTCGTCATGGCGTAGCCTCCTCGCACGCTGATGACGAGCCCAGCTCGTCACGTAACATGCGCTTTTGAATATCTCAGCGCAGGAGCAGAATTCTGCCAGCTTTGATGCGGTTAAAGATTCCTCAAGACTACTAAAGATGTGCTTCTCCTCCACTTGCCTTTTCCCGCATCAAGCAATTGTATGCCCTTTCGTGGATGGTTTTAAATTGCTTCCACATGGAACATGAAACATGCCCCATAAGAATACTTTTTACTAGTCTCTCTTGATAAATGCTTGCCCCAGATGTTACACTGCACTAACTTAGCAAATACACAACTCTAGCTTTAAGTTCTCCTGGTGTCTTGAATTTGATGCCTTTAATGTTACAGTTTGCTTCTCTCATAAAGTCATGTAAGTCAACTCATGGATATTCTGCAGGACTGAGTGTTAGTAACCAAGCTGGTTTTCCTATATTTTGCCACCTACACTTGAGCTCCATGTCGATGAAACGAGTACTCATTTGTGCCAATTTGGTATAACATCATATTTATCAAATTTGGAGATGTAAAGTGAACAGAAAGCAGCACTGCAATTACATGGGGTGGGGAATACTAGTGTAGCTAATCAGAAGTTAAGATTTGGATACGTTCCTGTATTTGTAATAGTTAAATAAGATATATGTTTATTAAACCCTTCGACGCTGATGACGAGCACAGCTTGTCATGAAGTACATCTCTTGTACGCTCATGACGAGCTGAGCTCGTCATGAACCGCGGGATTTTCGAATCTTCAGCGCACAGCGGGAAAATGCGCCGCACCGATGGTGTTAATAAATTGTTTGGTTTGATTGTATTGTAATGTGTTATTAAAATGTATTGTAAAGTTATAAAAAGGTATATAACTAATTTCATGTATGGGTCACAAACATGCTCATACATGAACTTACACTTGTATAGAATCATTCATATATGTACTGATATATTCACACATGCACTCACACACCCACTCAAAATCCCATACAGTCGGTCACACACTCATTTACTCACGCAAACACCTACATACCTACAGATAGTGTGTAGTTTTGAGTTTTTGTCCACAATCTTTATGATTATTTTCTCCCTGCTATTGAATGATGATTCTTTCAACAGAACATAATGTATTGTGTATGAGTATAAAACCTGTGAACAGTAAATATGGAAAATACACCCAGAGAAGTAGTTTTTACAGGGACCAGAATGTGGTATTTCGTACAGTGTGTAACCATCTCACTCAAATCTTTGCAGGTAGATGGTTTTGTAATGGCTGCAGCTGATGATGGTTCTCTGACTGGTGCTGTAGAGGTGGACTGTCCAGATGCACCTGCTTTCACCCACATAATTGGGTTGCAAACCCTTTCATGAATTGTTTTCAAGTGCATCCACATGGAACTTTCCCATGTGAATAATTTTTGGCAGTTACTCTGGATACCTGCACCGTGTGCAGTTATCCAGAGAAGTGTGGCTCAATGGTTAGAGCGGTAGACCCTGATGCAGAGGACTGGCCCAGGACCAGGGTTCAATACCCACCTCGGCGTATCTTGGACTCAATTTCCTCAGACCTGATAATTCTCGCCGGGGTGCCTATTCTAATCATGGGGCTTAATCTCCACAATGGCCCCAACTGCGCTGGGATGCCTAGCTTCACCTTGGGGGTTCCCAGGAGTGGACATTTCCCAGGAAAAAGCCAGGAAGGGTTTCTAAGCGGTATACGGACAGCGCCGGGACACTTCCATTGGAGGTGGTTGTGCGCTTTACAAATGCTGGCATTTAACTGCTTGCTGCAAATATTACACTGCACATACTTAGCTGTAACTATCTTTTCCCCTGTAGGTATTGTAAAATGCATCCAGTCACCACTATGTTTTGTCATTGCTGGTCTAAACTAGGCGTGGGCGGAAAATCCGTTCCGCTCGCGGATTTTGCGGATTTTCGGGAAATCCGCAATCCGCGAGATTTGCGAATTTCCCGCAAAATCCGCAAATCCGCGAGCAGCGGATTTTGCTCGCACTGCTCGCACTGTTCGCGTGAGTTCGCGCCCCGCGAATAAGTGCAAAATTGCAGAAATACGATTTTAGCAAAACTGAAAGTAACTACTTACCAGGTTCAAAAGTTCAGGCTCATCATTAGTAGCCATTTCCTGGAGTGCTTCCTGAGGGGCCCCTCCAGAGTTCAGTTGCCAGTTGAAACTAGTATGTGACCCTGCTCTGAACCTCAGAATAGTTACACATATGCCACAAAGGTCCTGAATTACAGCTAAGGGAGACAAGCAGGAGCCAGGCTGGAAGTTAAAATCCATTAATCAGCCCCTAATTCATTATTGTCAGTTGGGGCAGGGCAGGTGTTGTAACTAATTTTGCAACAATGAAAGCACTTAGCAAGTGCAAAAGATCACTAATCAGGGCGCACTAAGGAAGCAGGTGCCAGCTAAAAAAATATTCTGTGACACATGAATCAGCCCCAAATTAATTCAGGTCACTTGAGGCAGGGAAGGTGTGCTTTGCTTTGCCGAAAATAATGTACACTGGACAACCAGAGGGTGTGGTGATGAAACAGAGGGTGGCATGGGTGGGCCAGAGGGTGGCATGAGTAGTCAGAGAGTGGCAGTGGTGACAGAGAGTGGCAGTGATGAAGAAGAGTGTCCCAAACAGGCTGGACACGTAGAAACAACAAGTTCGCGAAACTTGCGACCCGACAGGTAAGTTCGCAATTTGCGAAAGTGTACAAAACCCTCGCGAACTGGCAGAAACACGGGCGAACACAAAAAAAAAAAAATCCGCAAATTCGCGGGAATTCGCGGATTTTGCGGATTGCGAATCCGCAAATCCGCAAAATTCGCGAACGCGAGATCCGCAAAATTCGCTCATGCTTAGTCTAAACACATATCTGCATCTATGTGAACTTGTGCACAAAAGTGTATGTGTAAATAGTTAATTTCGTTGCGGTACATTTGTTTGTTTATTGTTTGGTTTAAATTGTATTTTAATGTGTTAATCATACATATTTGTAAAGTTATGAACATTTTAATTACTAATTTAACTTATGTATCACAATAAACCCATACAGGTACTCATACATGAACTCACATATCTAGAGAGTCATTCACACAGGTACTGAAACACTGACGCACACACTCACTTAGCCCCTTCGGTCCCTTGGATGTAACAGTCACATTCTCGGCTGTGGTGATCCAGTGCCGAGGACGTAACCATTACGTTGAAGGCATTCAGAAATCCTTATGTTGTGGAGAGCAGAGGGATTTCCTTTTTACTTTTTCAGGCCTGGAAGCTGGGGAAGAGCTACCCCAGCTGCCCAAGGTATTTTCTTTTTTGTGTAATGATGATCAGCACGCATGCGTCACTACACTAAAAGTGTAAGAGAAATGAGCCAATCGACTCATTTCACTTTCATTGCCTATGGGTTTGTGGGGCTACCTCAGTCGCCGAGCACGTAGGAAGACGGGAGAGGTATAATTGGAAAGAGGAGAATCTCCCTTTTCCAATGGTACAATTCCCTAGTAGATCCCTGCTCGAAGATTGCTACAGGAGGGTGGTCCCGAAGCAGGGATCCACCAATAGACATCAGGGAGGTGGGAGCAGCCCCTTGGTCAATGGCCTTTGCTCCCCTCATTATTATATGGCCATATTCAGTCCCCGGGGGAAAAGCCCACTAAGCACCAGTGTGGGAGCTGCCCAGAATGGGAATGTCAATACCCCCACCCCACTCTAAAGCAAATGGACAGACTTTCTGCCCCCTGGGGCATATGGGGCAATATTCCCCAATTTGCCCCCCAGGGGGAGAAAGTCTACTAGGAAGCAATGGACTATTTATTTAGTAGTTCAGGGTTAGGAGCTGCCGAGAAAGGGGATGCCAATGCCAGTCGGGTCGGTGGCCGCTCTTTCCGGGTCAGAGCGGCCGAGCTCTGGGATTCTCTTCCTGTTGAGATGCGGTTGCTTGCTGATCTCTTAGCTTTCCGTAAAGCTCTGAAAACTTTTTTGTTCGAATAATTTGCTCTTGTCTCCTCTTCTGTTATGTTCCCTGTAGGTGTTGCTTATTACTTGCCATGCACCAGGACGCCCCTTAGCTGGGGCAGCTGTGCGCAATACAAAAGTTCGTAACATAACATAACATTACCCTCCAATAAAGAGCCATAGTCTTTAGCCCCAATGTGTCCCCCCGGGTGGGCCAAAGCCCACTAGGCACCAGAGGTATGTTTATGGATATGTTAGGGAGCTGCCGCTTAGGCAAAGGTTGCTCCACTTCTTTTGTGCGCACATTTTGGCTGCTTCTGCCCCCCTTTGGGAATGCTGCAGCACGGTGATCCCAAAGCAGGAATCCACCACTAAACACCAGAGAGTGGGTCCTAATATTATACGCCCATTTTCAGTCCCCCAAGGGGAAGAAATCCCACTAAGCAACAGTGAGTATTTATTTTAGCTAGAGTAGTGGCGGGGGCTGCCCAGAATGGTCATGTAAATGCACCCACCCCACCCCATGTGAAAACAAATGGACAATATTTATGTCCCTGTAGCATATGGGGGCAATAGCCCCAATCTGCCCAGAGGTTAGAAAGCCCACTAATAAGTCAGGTACTATATTTTTTAATAGTTCTGGGGTGGGGGCTGCCCAGAATGGAATGGGGATGTCAATGTCCCTAACCCTTCAAAAATAGCCACAGTTTTTCTGCCCACTGGGGGGCAGATGAGGGCAATGGTCCCCAATGTGCCCCCCAGGAAGGCAGAAAGCCTAATAGGCACCAGAGATATGTTTGTGGCATGTCAGGGTGTGGCTCCTTAGGCAAGGGTCGCTCCCCTTTTGTTTGTGCACACATTTCTGCTGCTTCTGCCTCCCTTTAGGGCACATAAGTAATCTTGTGAGGCTCATCTGCCCCCAAGGGTGGCACCCACACAAGTGAGATGTCTTTTTTATCAGGAGACCAAGGGGAACACTGGGTGATGGGAAATGTTTGCCAGCTCAGTGATCTTACAACCTTGCTACACACAAATATGAGGAAAATGTGACTTTGTAGCTAAATTCGAGGTTTGCCAGCGATTCTGGGTAAAAAAACTTTGGGGGAGCCACACATCTCTGGACTCCACCGGGTATCTTATTTTCAGAAATTTCTGGTATTGATAGGTTTCACAAGATGCCCACCAAGCTTGGGGCCAACAACTTAGGTGCCCCCTATCTAGCACAAAAAAACATGTTTTTGCAAGGGTGCTCCTGTGTTTTTGGTCTTGAACTCGGCATCTGGGGGAGTAAAGGAAGGTGTGGCTTGCGTGGGTCCCCCAAAGTTTTTTATCCAGAGTCCCCTGCAAACCTCAATTTCAGCTAAAAGAAAATCACATTTTCCTCACATTTCTGTGTGGGAAACTTGTGGAATCAACAGACCCGCACAAATTTCCCACCACCCAAAAAATACTACCTCACTTGTGTGGGTGGGCCAAGTGCCCGCGACAAGTAAGGGCCGTAAACATATTGTGGAGGCACCAAAAATTATCGATCACAAAAATGACGTGGTTTTGTAAGAGGGTCAACTGCGTTTTTGGTACAGGGCTCGGCGGCCATGTAGGGTAACCTACAAAACCTAGACATTTCTGAAAACTAGACATCTGGGGGAGTCCAGGGACATGTGGCTTGCGTGGATGTCCCAATGTTTTCTCATCCAGAAACCCCTGCAAACCTCAAATGTCATGTTTTTCCCACCTTTCTGTGTGGTACAGTGGTGGAATAATCAGCCTGACACACATTTTCTACCACCAAGTGTTCCTCCAGGTCTCCCAATAAAAATGTTACCTCACTTCTGTGGGTGGGCCAAGTGCCTGCGACAGGGAATGGCCCAAAACATATTGTAGAGGTATACAAAATTATCTGTTTTTTCAAGAGGTTTCACCTGCTTTTTTGGTCACGGGCTCTGTGGTCATGCCGGGAAATCTACTAAACCCAGATATTTCTAGAAACTTGACTCCCAGGGAAGTCCAGGGAGGTGTGGCTTGCGTGGAGCCCCCGTTTTCTTATCCAGAATACCCTGTAAACCTCAAATTTTGATTAAAAAATCTAATTTCCTCACATTTGTGGCTGGTATCACAGTGCCGGAACATATTTTCTACCACCCAACGTTTCCCTCAGTCTCACGGGTAAAAGGATACCTCACTTGTGTGGGTGATCCAGCGGCCTCCGACTGAGAAAGGCCAAAACATAGATATTGAGGGCATAGGAAAGCAAGCTCTAAGCACTATATTTGATTTTACATACATTTTTAGGCTTACTCAATATTGGACACCCACACAAGTGAGGTATAATTTTTGTCATTGACACACAGAGGCACACGCCGATACAGCCACTGAAACACCCATGCAAACACTCATACACCCAATAACTCACCCACTCACACATCAATAGAGCCCCTTACATACTCAGGCAAACACTGATACAGGCACTGACACATCCAGTCACACTCCGATACATAGACTAATACATTTATGAACACACTGACACAACCACTGACACACCCAGGCGCATCCTGATACAACCATTGATACACCCAGTCTCACACCGATACAGTCACTGACATATTAAATACAATGTTAGTTCTTTGTTGTACCAGATGGTGGTTCTAAAAAAGAACTGTTTGTTGTAGAAGGCTTTTTTCAGGGTTTTTTTAATGCTTTTTTTAAAACAAAAAGTGGACAGGGTAGTAAAAGGATAAGGATAGGGAAATGCAAAGAAGTAACTTGCTTCAGACTTCAAAAAACATTATTTGGTAACTGGAAGCAAACCAACTAAACCCCACAGCGATGCTTCCACACTGTATCCAAGAATACACACACAGAAGACATGCAGCCGGTATGGTAATGACTACAGCTGATGATAGCTCTCCCAAGGGTGCTGTGGAGGTGGACTGCGTTGCTGCACCTGATTTCTCCTGCTTCATCCGGTTGTAGACGCCTTCAGGAATTGTTTTTAAGTGCTTCCACATGGAACTTGTCCTATGTGAATAACTCTTGGCAGTGACCCTGGATAACTGCTTGACTCAAAAACTGCACTGCACATATCTAGGCATAACCTTTTTTTCTTTAATGACTCCAAACCTTTTGAATATATTTACACCAAATTTACACAAAATTCTTTGTGGACCAAGATCTACATTGCTGCCAAATTTGGTGTAATTGCATTCAGTGGCTTGGGCTACATTCATGCCTAAATTTCATATGAGAAATTGGATGGGGAAAGAAGGGTTTAGGCACCCTTTTTTTTCTGTCCCTGCTTGACGAATCACCCTGAAACTTCCCCGACAGCTGTAGAAGTGAGTGGCAAACTAGTTCTGAAAATGTCATGACGATTCGGCAAATGGCACCAAAGGTATTAGCAGACAAAAAAAAATGTTTGTATGGAAACTAGGTCCTTACTATACCTTCCTACATAACCGGGGCGTGCTATAGTTAACTTAGGGCACAAGCTATCATTTTTTGGGATAACAACAATAACTATAACTGCTAAATTTCTATAGTTATATGTGAGGAAAATCTGAACCTAACTATAATGTCCCCGTAACCTTTATTTTTTAGTGAATTGCTTTTTTAATTCTATTTCCTAACCATAATGTTGCCATAACCTGTAAATATGTAAATAAATATATATATATATTTTCATAAATATGTGTACAATTATATAAATGTATAATAGATAGCTAGAGGTGGGCAAATGTGCCCTCTGTTTCAAAAAGGACATTTTATTTTTGAGCGAGATACCATGCTCAGGAAAGTGTTTTGTAGTGTTAGTATGCAGTTGTTTGCAGTTTTTTCCAAAGGAAGTGGCCAAGTGATGTAATATGCTGGGGTTTACCTATGCACTTTGCTGAATGGATCGAGACCCAGAGTTATCTTGTTGTTTCTTGTTTCAAAAGCTTTTATTTGGGTCATCATAACAATCCATGTAAGCACAAACAAAAACAAAACAGCAAGTTAAATAATTATTAATCACAACAACATATTATAGCTGACAAAAAATTATAAGAAAAATTGTACACAGGGTAGCCAATACATTTCACTTACGTATGATACATATATACAAGCCGAATCCCCCCCAGAAATTGCTTAGGTTACGTGTGCAATAAATGCGTCTATAAAGTGCAAACTGCTACATATAATTCGGGGGTATAAGGCCTAGGTGTGTTTTGATAGAAATATTAAAAACAGTTAACTTTATACAAATATAAATATTAAGACTCTATTAAAAGGAAAGATATTCCAGCAGGATTAATGCGTAGTTTATATATTTAACTATGTACTGAATACCAATTCAAACAATAATAGATTTCCTAGCATCAATACATTTCATTATATACATGGCAACAGCAAAGCAAATATCTGAATTTTCCAAGCGCGTAATTAATTTCATTGCAATATCTATGGATCGAGCGTTAAATTTTAAAAGAATTGGTTTGAGATAAAAAAAGCCTTAAAAAGTAATAGTATTTACAGAACAATAAAAAATGACAGCAGCTTTGTCTTGAAATTCCATCACAGGGGCATACAGAATTTGAACCAGTTCTCATAACAGGAAATGCCACCAAATGATGTACGGTGCCCAATCTAAGACGCGTTAAAACAAATCGGTGTGAGTTAAATGTGACCTCAGATAGATAAGACTGGAAGCTTTTATTTAAGTCAAGCTCTTGATAAAAAACATCTGTAGGTAGCGTCCTAAATTGCCTTACTCTATTCTCTTTTTTGTAAGATAAAAATGTCTCCTTCAGTTCCTTCTTAGAGATAGAGGCGGCAAAATCTGGATGTAACAGAATATCATTGTTAAATAAAATACGATACCAATAGTGGATATATTTCAACCATGGTATAAGGAGAAAGTAATCGAGGTTTAAACAATCTCGTATTATTTGTTGTGTAAACAACTTTTCTGATTTAGCCCAGATAGATTGCCATAATGTTAAAGGATGCAAAGCTGCTAGATCTGTAATGTAGTTAATTCCTACTTCTTCATGCACTAGTAAAGTAGAAGCAGATTGGGGAACACACAGTACTCTCTTTAGGAATTTATTTTCAGCTCATTGCATAGTTTTCCCATCATGGTAACCCCAGATCCCTGCCCCATACAATGCTGATGTAACACATCTAGCATTGTAGATGGTTACCAGGTCCTTAATTCTTCTGGGGCCACCCAATTTGGTGGAGAAACTAAAGATGCTATATGTGTTCCTGGACATCTTTAGACCCATGTTATTAAATTCTTGTGTCCATTTCACGTCATCTGAAAATGTTATTCCGAGATAACAAAATTTCTTTACTGTTAGCAGCTTCTCATTATCGATAAAGAAAGTGCTTGTTGAATTGTTTCTTTTACCGCAGGACATGGCAACAGTCTTGCTTTTATTAATCTTTAATTTCCTGCTCTTAATAAATTCAGCAAAATTATCTATGAGGCGCTGTAGTTCGATTTTTGTACGAGATATTAAAACAGCGTCATCCGCATATAATAGAATTGGTACCACCTTACCATCAATGCGAGGGGCATCTGCGGAAATTTGGCCTAGGGTTGAGTCTATTTGATTAATAAATAATGAAAATAAGAAAGGAGCCAAAACACAACCCTGGCGTATGCCTCTAGTAACTTTAAAAAAAGGGGTACATTCTGCGGATGGGCCGTATCGGACTTTGCAAGACAGCATTTCATAGAGCCTCCCTAGGAAGTGTACTATTTCCTTGGGTGCGCCTAAGTCCAATAGGATCCTCCATAATGTGGCATGGTCCACGAGGTCAAAGGCGCTACTCAAGTCCGCAAAGCAGAGAAATAAATTCCCCTTCTTTGCGACAGTATATTTATTTATCAAGAGGTCTAGGTTGGCGCATTGCTCTTAGGTGCCTAGGTCCTTCCTGAAACCATATTGAACCTTAGTTAAAATATCCTGTTCTTCGGCCCAGGTTTCCAATCTCCGTAACAAAACTCTGCTCATCACCTTGATGGAAGTATCCAACAAGGAGATAGGGCGATAATTGCTCGCCTCGGATTTGGAACCTTTTTTAAAAAGAGGTACGATTATCGATTGGCCCCAGGTTAGTGGGATTTGTCCCTTTGCTGCCGTGTTAAAAACCCTGGTTAGGATGGATGCCCATAGGTCCATTTCGGTGTTGTAGAGGTCGAAGGGAACTCCATCTGTTCCAGAGGCTTTACCACCTTTACTCTCGATTAAACCATCATATACCTCATCTAGGTTAATCAATAGAGGTAATGGGGACCAGGTGGGAGTTTCAAATGTTGACAGCTCTAAGATGTTCCTAGCTGGGTTAAAAATCTTCGTAAAATGCTTAATCCATGCATTACATTCAACATAAGAAGTTAATTCAGGTATGCTATCAGACTTTAAAAAGGGACTGTTTATAATTTCCCAGTAAAGTTTGGCATTGTTTGTTTCTGCTGCAAAATTAAGATTAGACCATGCCTCATCCTGAAGGCTTTTCTTCCTGTTAAAAATGGCTACCTTGTAGTCTGAGCGTAATGATTTTATGATTACATTGTTGCGAGGTTTGACACTCAATGCTTGCAGGGCCCAGAGTTATCAAAATGTCACACTGTACAGGGTAGCAAGACAACTTGCCAACTTGTGTCAAGGATAGAGGCCAGAAAAGCAACATGTTCATTACAAAGTGATGCATTCCTGCTCCCTCCCTACGCTGGTGCACCAAGTGCTGCCTACTGTCAACATCGTAGTCATCATTGCGTCATGGAGCAAGGGTGTCACATTGTACAGCACCCTGGATTTATTTTTGCAGAAGGGTACACCTCCCTCCACAAAAACAATCCTTAGAGGCAAACACAACATAAACCATTGAAACATCTGGGCCCTGGGTGTAGTGGTGTATGGTGTCAGCCTGTGTCAGTGAATGATACTGCCTGGATATATTTCCAGGGTGAGCTAGCCAGATGCTCATTTGTTTTGATTAAAGAAGGGATGCGGACTCCTGTCACTATTAGGATAGTAGTATATTAGGGGGGTTTGGTGTTCTTCAGTGTGACTTTAAGTAGCTCATACAGTCTCAATCTCCCTCGTGTGCAGTCTTTAAAGGGAGACTGACTTGACCCATTAAAGGGTGTGGAGAAGGAAAGAGAATTTGCTGCAATACATGAGTTCAAAATGTATATCAACGTTAGGAAACTAAGATTAGGCTATCTGATTTAGAAAGTACAATGTCATGCCTGTCAAAAAAAATGTGTACAGAGTACCAGTAATAATTTGTTTATTCCTTTCATAAGCACCTAAGGGCAAGCAGTCAGCTGAAAGGCAAATGGCTGCCACCATCAGTGCCACTGTTGATAAGACTACCACCACCACCACCTTCTCCAACAGCACCAAGACAGATGGTTCTGCTGGTCCAAGTCCGTTTTGTTATTATTTCCTACTAGTTTTACCTCTTCTCACTTGTGAAATTATGGCCGTGTGTATTTTACACTATCTACTTTTTTAACTCCCTTACCTAATTTTGTTTATCCCTGAATTACCTGTTGTTTTCTATATTTCGTATTTCCGCAGCTAGCTTTCTCCTGTTTGTAGATTTCTTCTGTTCACTTTTTAAGTAGCTTTCAATCACTGCTCTCTTATATGTCTTGTTTAGTACTTTTAGGAGAACAGATTTTTTGGAATGTTACAGTGAAGAGGGTTGCAGGCCAAAATAAACTATTCACCAAACATGTTGGTTGAGAAGACTTAAATGATCAAATAGTCAAAAAGTACCACAACTGTGAGATAGAGTAGCTATGGCCATTGACCCCCATTGTTGTCTACTCATATAGTATTCTAACAGTTTCCATGACAGTGCAGCATGGAAGGAAAGGAATGAGTTCCCATGACCAACCAATATCATATTTTCATAATTGATCATTCTCTTTCACCTCTTCATTGTGTTTCACTCTCAACCTTTCATAGCCTTATCTCTCCACTCTCCATTAGGAGAAAGAAGTGTTTTCTTTGGTTGACTTGACTACCTGGCTTTATTTAACATGTTGTTAACCAACAAACCTCTCAAAGTTATTGTTTTGAAAGAAGATACTGCTAACCAAATTGTAGTGAGGTATTGCGGATGTACTTTGTGCAAAAAATGCTTAGGTGGCTAATCTGGTATCTAAAATGGGTGCATTGTGTTTTTTCCTAAGCGCACAGACCACCAGTGCTGCAGCCAATGCCAGCAGCAGGTTAGAGATGGAGGAGGCCCAGTCAGTCAGAGGAGTAGCAATCCCAGGGATAGTAGGAACAAGTGGTAAGTTGCCTTGCTTTCCTATTGGCAATACTGTATTTGTTAATTGAGGCAGATATCCCACCTATCACTTCCTGACCCACCACCTAAAACTGAATCATGTTTCAATTTGGTGCTGCAATGTAGGCGGTGAAATAATGTCCATCTGTTTCTATTAACATTATGAAGTTTGCAATGCATATAAACTGAAAACAAGGTGAGTTTCCAAGTTACAACTAAGTCATCTATTACTACTCCTTCACTTGATCATTCTTTCCTTCTATCCCAGCATATCAAAAATGTACATTCCATCTTGGCACATGCCACATTTTTCTGCCCAAGTGATTAATATTTCATTGCTTTCATGACAGATTTACTCCTGTTCCAATTTTTCCCTTCTGACAAGTTCAGGTTCGTCAACCAATGTGACTAAGCAAAAGTCAACCATTCTGTAGATATTTAGCTCAATCCCTCTAATTTACCTTCTGGTAGATTAACTTTCTCTCCTGCTAAGTGAAGGTATTTGTGGAAAATAATTTGTAATGGAGGTCACGGTGTAATGTGGGACTACATGCCTGATTTAGAGTTTGGCAGATGGGATACTCTGTGACAAATATTCCAAATAAACTATATTCCATTAGCTGTACTACATTGCATTTTTTATAATCTGTGCACTCTCTACTAACAGTAAAAGGGATATCCATTAAACGACATGCCCCTAAATTTGGAGTCAGGGTAGAATTAAAGAGGCCGTCAGAGAAGGGTAGGGCCATTGGGATTAATTATTTTAAGTTAATAAATTATCATGCCTTTACAGCTGCCCCAAAAACATGCTGCAGAGTAGCAGATCCACCAGCATGCTTCCATTAATGTTCTGCAAATAAAATAGTCAGGTATACTATTAATTTTGCAGCATATATGCTTTACCCATTAATGAGTAGCAATTCAGAACACATAAAGTGTCTGTTAATTTTCACCATGTAAATAAAATGTAAATTGATACTTTTATAGCGCACTACTCACCCGCAAGGGTCTCAAGGCGCTTGTACAAATACCGCTGTGAGACCCATCCTGGCTTTCCCTGTGAGGCATCCACTCCTGGGCAATCCCTAGGTGGAGGCCAGGCATCCTTAGCGCTGTGGGGGCTGTTGTGGAGATTAAGCAAGCGATTGCCCAGGGTTGCAGAGTGGGACTCCATGATTGGATTAGGCACCGAGGCGCGAATTATCAGGTCCTTGGAATTTTTGAGCCCAAGACCCCCCGAGGCGGGGAATTGAACGCTGGTCCCAGGCCAGACCTCTGCATCAGGGTCTGCCACTCTAACCATTGAGCCACACTTCTCTTTTGAACAAAAATCACTTTTTGATTATGTTGGTATTCTGGTTTAATTCCTTGCAATCTGTACTGATTTTATGCATGTTTGAGGAAAAGGTAGCCCTGGGATTAATCACTTCAAACATTCCATAGGCACTAGGGGGCAAGCAATGTTCTGCTACTGTTCCACTATAATATAAATAAGGCTCCCGGTTTTGAGGATTTTTACAGATAAGTATAGACAGAAAATAAAGTTTTTCCTGTCTGTATTTATTTTTAAACACGGAAAAATGCAGAAAAGTGTGCTTCTTGTGGTTGACTCTCCATGCAGTTTTTCGTAATTTCTGGGACAGCAGCTGAGCAGATAGGTAGCTGGGAAGTTAAAAATAGGTTGTGATTTTCCTAAATTCAGGTGTATGGTAACATATATTTGTATTATAATGCTCATATTTACCTGAAGGTGTAGTGTTTTGCTATTTTTCTCTGCTTAACTTGCTCAAACATGACAGGTAGTAAAAAATCAGTGCCTGTTTATCAGTTAAATAAATGTGAAAATATTCAATTTTATTACTTCATATTTTTGCAAAACACAAAATCATATTTGGATAAATACCAATAAGATAGTCAAAAAATAAATATGTATAAATAAAGATGAAAATGTTCGCCTTCTTGACCTCTTAGGCCCCCTTACTAGGATCCTCGACTTAGCCGAGGAATCCCACATTTCTAACTCTCCCCTTGATACCAATCTAATAAGGGGATGAGCCAAAGAGCAATAGTACTCCTTGGTAACGCAAATTCCTCACTTAACATTGAAAGAAGGAAGACTGTCCTTAATAGAATAAATCCAAAACTCGGCGATCTCGCCGAGAAAGAACCTTCTTCTAAACCCAATGGCCTCCTCTTTGGAGAGGACATGATTAAAACGCTTGGTAAATATGTCACAACTTTTACTGCTTTGGACAAAGCTCAAAATAACATGAAAAGAGTTTTTCCGACAAACCTTTTTGGTCAGGCCGGAAGAAGGGACCGCTCTTCCGGCCATGGAAATTTCCGGCCCTTCTCATCAGGAAGAGGAAGAGGTTCTAGCGGTAGAGGCTTCTACCCCTCCAACAACAGACAATACTACCCACAGAGAGGAAGAGATTCACGTCGAAGAGGTTTCCCCCCGTGGTGCTTCCAACAACACTACTCAAAGTAAGTACTTCTCTCTCTTCTTCCCCTCCAGAGGTCGGGGCAGGCTCAAACATTTCTTTCACATTTGGGACTCCTTACCACAAGACCCCTGGGTTCTCGAGACTGTCCAGGGTTTCAAAATAGATTTTACACAGATCCCACATCAATCTGTTACTCCCAAACCTCTGGTTCGTCCGTTAGAACACATAGAAATCGTCAAAGAAGAGGTCTCTTCTATGTTGAAGAAGGGCGCTATAATCGAGGTACCTTGGTCTCAAAAAAAATTTGTAAGCACCCTTTTCTTAGTCGAGAAGAAGGACAAAGGTTGGCGACCGGTAATAAACCTTTGGCAGGTAAACAAATACCTCGTTTATCGACATTTCAAGATGGAAGGCATCCATCTGCTGAGAGACCTTCTCCTCCGGGAAGACTGGCTGGTCAAATTGAATTTAAAAGATGCCTATTTCACTATACCTATGGCCAAAGAACATCAACCATTTCTCCAATTCATTTGGGACGATCGCCTCTTTCAATTTCAGGCCCTTTAATTTGGCCTTTCATCCGCCACTTGGTGCTTCACCAAGGTCATGAGAACGATCGTTTCCATCCTGAGATCCAGAGGTATTCGTCTCATCATCTATTTAGACGACATCCTTATCATGTCCCAATCTCATGCACAGATATTAGAAGATCTCCAAACCTCCATGAACCTCATAGAGGATCTCGGATTCATTATAAACAGGGAAAAATCCATTATTTTACCCTCCAAATCTCTGGAGTTCCTAGGTTTCACAGTAGACACCTCCAGCTGTATCCTCTTACTTCCAAAAAAGAAGATTACCAAAATTTGCAAAGAGATCAGGTTTGCTCTAAGGCAACAGTCTCTTTCCCTCCCGGAATTAGCCAGACTTCTCGGTCTCCTTTCTTCCTTGATCCAAGCTATCATTTCATTTCATAAATCTTTATTTCGGTAATTTTATCACCATAAAAGATACACAGAATACATTTCATAATTATTAAAACAATAAAACGTTAAAACATCATAATCCATCCGGGTACATAAAAGTTTTCCAAAGATACAGAGTTTCAGATTTTATGCTACAGTCAAACAGTAATCAATGACCAGCCTTAAGGCACTGACTTCTCAGAAACCACATTGCATCTAAATATTTAGCCACAGCAAAGACAATGTGATCAGTCAAATCTGTTTTCAGTACTCTAAACGCGGCCAAGCACTCCGCAAACCCCAGGCTCCTACATATGGGCACAATCCATTTCTTGCGTGAAACATTATAGGCCGGACAGAAAAAGATTATGTGGAGCTCTGATTCATTGGCCACTCTACAAGCCGGGTATAAACTAGTTGCTGATTCACTCCACTTACTGGTTAGAGCTCGTAGTGGAAGGGTCCCATGCCTCCATTGCAAGTAGAGTTTCCAGAGTAGAACAGGATGTATTTTGTCCAGGGCTGGTTCAAAACTCTAATTGTCCTTAATGCATAAAAATGACTCCGTAAGTGTCCCCAGGGTTTCCTGACGACAGAGTGCCGCTAGTTTACTGTCGTGGTAGACCTTTGCCAGTCTCTTTTTGGGAATTAGTGGGCATGCGGTTGAAGGATCAGACCAGAGTGTCGATAGGCCTAGACCCTCCAGCTCAGCTTTAATGAATTTAAGCCATTTAATTTTCCCAGCGTTAGGCATGGCTAGCACCTCCAGTAGACCCTGCCTATAACTGATCAGTTCTGGGACTGCCCACAGCCTCCGCCAATAAACCAAGGGACGCAGTGCCAGTTCTTCGCTTAGAGGTCGCAGCCCTAGATCTAACCTTAGTGGAACAAGGGGCGTGCTGGGCGGAAGTCGTACCACCTGCCTAATGAACTTGTTCTCCTCTCTCACCAGTTCTGGAGAAGCTACATGACCCCATAGCTCACAACCATACATGGCGGCTCCCCTTGCCTGTGCCTTATAAATCTGGAGTGGTGGGCCGACGGGTTTAATGGATGACCTGTTATTTCCCATGAGCCTCATAACCCCTCCCGAGTACTGGGCCAATTTAAGTAGTGCTTTTTGTTGGTGTGTGCACCAGGTCATATTCTCATTTAGCATGACTCCAAGATACTCAAAGGTGCGCACCCTTTCAAGTCTGCTCTGGCCGATGGTAGGGGTAGATCGTAGTTTTGGTGGGGGATTAAAGACCATAAATTTGGTCTTTAGGGTGTTGATTTCTAGGCCGTGTTCCCCACAAAAATCCACAAAGCGATTTAGGACGCGCTGTATCCCCATTGGGGACTTTGAGAGCAGCAGGGTGTCGTCAGCGAACATAATCGCCGGCTCCCTGCTGCCTGCCAACTTGGGAGCGTCAGAATTGGCAACCCCATTGAGGTGGGCGATTACCCCGTTGACGTAGAGGCAGAACAGGGTTGGTGCGAGCACACAACCCTGCCTTACCCCCCTGTCAACGGGGAATCGGTTTGACAGCGCCCCCACCTTACCACACCTCACCTGAGCAAAGTTGGCAGTATGGAGACGGATGATCATCTCCAACAAGCCCCTAGGGACCCCCAGTTTGGCCAGCACCTCCGAGAGTTTTCTGCGGGGGACCAGGTCGAAGGCCGCCCTCAGGTCCACGAATACAGTGTAGAGGCTGCCACCCTCCAGCTGTACCGTTTTCCAAAAAATGAGGGCGAGCCGGAAGACCTGGTCTGTGGTGGAGATCTTCCTTCTGAATCCCACCTGGAATGGACTCAGAATATCGTAATCCAACATCCATCCTGACAGACGATCCAGGAGTAGCCTAGTAAAGAGTTTCTGGGAAACATCTATCAGGCTTATTGGCCTATAGTTGGCTGGGAGCAGAGGCGAGCCCTTCTTGAATATAGGGACTATCTCAGCCCCCAGCCAAGTTGGGGGGATCGTCATGCCGTTCAGAATTGCGTTGAACAGCACCCTCAAATACGGGGCCCAGATCTTAACTTCATGCCTATAAAGGTCACCTGGAAGCTTGTCCAGGCCTGGCGCCTTTTCAGCCACGAGGCCCAAAATTGCCATATTAAGTTCTCCCAGGGTAAACCCATCCATCTGGGATACGCTTTCGAGGGGTTGAACCATTGCTGGTTCAGGTGGGTTCCCTAATTGACCCTGGTCGGGCGCACTGTACAAGGATTTTAAGTGGTCCTCCCACACAGTGGCAGCAATATTTGCTTCTACTGCCGCTATAGGTTCAGCTGAACCGTGCTTGACGATCTGCCAGAATTTACGGGCATCTCGAAGTGCTAGGGCAGCCGTCATTTCCGACCAGTTGTCCTGATCCCATTCTATTTTGGCATTGCGGATGATGGACTTGTCGGCCATCCGCTTGTCCCTGATCTTACTAGGAGTTTCCCGGATTTTGAGAGACTCCAGGAGGTCAGCCTTTGCTCTTCTACAAGAAGCATTGAACCATGAGGCTCTTCTCCCCTTGTCCTTTTTCGTCCTGGCCACCGGGTTCAGTACTTCTGCTAAGTTGGTACAAAGCTCGGAATGAATATCCCCAAGCACGCTGAACTTATCGGGAGTGGGTGACTGAGGGAAGAGATCCCCAACTTTTTCAAGGGCAGGGACCACTACCTCATATAGCCTCTGAATATTTTGTGGGTTCTGCACTAGTATTGGCCATCTAATTCTACGTCTGTTACTGGTTGCAACTAGACCCTCCGGAAATGCTAAATTTTTATCTGTGTTTGCCATTGGCATACCCTGAACAGCGAATCTCAATGACAATACATTATGGTCACTGTCAGTCCTTCTGAGTATCGTAAAGTCCCTCACTTTAACCCAATCCTTTGTCGGAACCAGGATATAATCTATCCGTGATTCGTGCCCTGGTCTATTGAAGGTGGGCTGGGGTGGGATGTCTCCCTTGACCCGCCCATTACAAGCCCTCAATGAATGGGATAAAGTGAAAGATATTATTTGAGTGGCTAAGGGTGACCATGATTTTACAGGTGGGCCCGGCAAGCTGGGTATCTCCCAGAGATCATCCTCTTCATTAATTACCCCTTCCAAATGGTCCGGGAGGGGCTCGTACTGAATGTTAAAGTCCCCCCCGATTATAAGTGATGGGCAGAGGGTGGCACAATCGAGGAACACAGCTAAGTCCTCAATAGTTCCCGAAGTACCCGTAATGCCAACCGGTCTAGAGTATACATTTATTTATTTATTTATTTATTTATTTATTTTTTGGGGAAAACCTTTATTGATGATTCAAAGCACACAGCTATTCAGCCTTACATCTCTGAGGCTAGGCAGCATTATAAAAGCGGAGGAAAAGTGTGCACAAAACAATTAGAGGAGCAATCAGGTTTAATTTTATAATATAAATATGAACCTAAGGAACAAGATAGAAACCTAAAAGGAAAAGGAGAAGAAGAAGGGGGGAGGGGAAAAGGAAAAGGTGGCAAGGCAAAACATAGAGCAGTGAAGCACAAATCCAGGGGGCGAGTGGGACCTGTCGGCATTTTGAACGAAACATATCGAGAAGAGCACACAAGTGTGGGGGGAAGAAAGAACAGGATTACGTTAAAATGGAACATTGAGTGGAGGGAATGGCTAGGGTGAAAGACGAGCCTCCAGTGGACCTACATCAGGGGGCACACAAATATCGCCCCTGTAAGCATTCCATGCCCCCAGACCATCCCCCACATCTTGGGCTTGCCCCTAGCTAGGTACACAGTTTTCTCACGGAGCATGCACCAGTCCATATTAGTTTTCCAGAGACTCACAGAGGGGGGGTCGGGCGCCCCACTTTTGAGCAATATCTCGCTTGTCCACCATGTTCCCTAGCGTGACCCAATGAGTTTGTGCATTATTGTAGTCAGTCGGACCCCACACGTTCAACAAACAACGTCGAGCTTCCGCAGACATATCAACGCCAGTCACGTCACGCATAACCGCATGCACCCGTTCCCAATAGGAGGCAATGGCCTGGCATTCCCTAATGGTATGCATAATGGTGGCCAGTGCACCGCATCCTCGCCTACAAAGGCCATCCTGGGAAAGCCCCATGTGAATCAACCTGGGGCCAGTAACGTAAACCCTGTGGAGAATTTTAAGCTGAACTAAGCGCAGCCTGGCCGAAATCGCTACTTCCTTGGGGGAGGACACCGCACACTGCCAATCTTCATCATCCAACTCAATCCCATCACGCACCCACTGATCACGCACTTTCAGCAACAGGTCCGTCCGAACGAACGTTTATTAGCTTTTTATAAGTCAGGGAAATGGCGCTATCTGGCATATGGCCGTCCAGCACCCTGTCCTCCAGCGGGGACGACTTGGGGACCTTCTCACCAACAGGCAGGGTAGACGTAAGGGAATGTCTCAACTGTGCATATCTAAAATATTCCATGGCACCCAGTTGGAATTCAGTCTGCAGAGTCTCAAAAGATTTAATTTCCCCTCTGGCCATCACATCAGCTACCTTGGAAATACCAATGAGGTCCCACCGGTCAAACCCCTTTGAGTGCCACAACCTACCCAACAAGTCGGAGTCATAGAGGGGAGTGGCCATAGTGAGCCTACCCTTCCACCCCAGTGCCTTCGTAATGGCCCTCCATATCTGTACAGCGGTCTTGGTGGGACCAGTCAATCTTCCGTCCAGAGATCTAGAGTACAACGCCCTGTAATACATCCCGTCATTCATGAGCCAGCGATCCATGGCGTATCCCGGGCTTTCCGCCGGGCCATAAAAGCCATGATTAAGAGCAGCCAATTGGGAGGCCCAGTAGTACCGGCGGACATCAGGCAAAGCAATACCGCCGTCGTACCACGGAATGGTCAGCTTAACTACGGCTATACGCGGCCTACCTTCCCACAAAAGGGCCCGCTGTAGACCTTCAATTTCCCTGAAATACTTCGAAGGGACGGGGTCCTGCGTATTTTGAAGCGCGTATAAGAATCTCGGCAGGGACATCATCTTGAATAATGCCGCACGGCCCAACAGGGACAGCGGCAATCTTTTCCAGCCCTCCACATCGCGCCTAAGGCGCGCAAGAGGGGGAAGCAAGTTGTTGGCGTATCGCGCCCGGGCATCCTTTGACACGTAGATACCCAGGTACTTGAATCCCTGCTGCGATACCTGTATCGCAAAGCCCCTGGGGAGACGTGGAGTGTCTCCACTAAGCACATAGAGGTAAGATTTGGACCAGTTGATAACCAGGCCCGAGTACCCACCAAAGGTGCACAGTACGTCAAACATAACAATCAAAGACCGACAGGGGGAGGTAAGGTAGAGCAGAATATCGTCCGCATAAAGCGAGACTCGATCCTCAAAGCCAGGTGACCACTTGATCCCACAGATGTCAGGGTGAGTGCGGATCCAAGCAGCCAGCGGTTCAAGCGCCAGGACAAAAAGGAGCAGTGATAGCGGACATCCCTGTCTAGTACCCCTGCGCAAGGCAAAGGAAGCATACATCCGGCCGTTGACCGTTACATTGGCCAACGGGGAGGCATAGAGAAGCCGGATCCAACTTATGAAGTCGGGGCCGAACCCAAACTTGGACAGTACCGCCCAGAGATAATTCCATTCGAGGGAATCAAACGCCATCATTGCGTCCAGTGAAGCCAGGACCGTCGGCTCACAAAGCTTGTGCCCCCGCGCCATGACAGCGTGAAGCCTCCGAAGGTTAAGGGCGGTATTGCGGTGGGGTATAAAGCCCGACTGGTCTGGATGGACCAAGTCTGCGATCACACCAACGAGCCGATTAGCCAGCAACTTAGCCAGGATCTTGGGTTCAGCATTCAGCAGAGAGATCGGGCGATATGATCTACAAAGGTCTCTGGGCTTCCCCTCCTTATGAATGACCACAATGGTGGCCAGGCGCTGATCCAGTGGGAGCTCACCAACCTCCCGGGCCTCCAAGAACATACGCCGCAGGGGCACTGCGACGGTATCTGCTTTAATCTTGTAGAGTTCCACCGGAAGACCATTAGGACCGGGAGCCTTGCCAGATCGCAGGGATCGTATCGCAAGCGCCACTTCATCTGCCGTAATACCCCGGTCCATGTCGTCAAGCTCGGTGTCCGACAGGCAAGGAAGCTCAACCCCTTCCAGGAAAGAGGCCGAGTCCGACTCAGTCAAGGTGGAGACTGAGGTGTAAACCGTCTCGAAGTAGTCGGCAAAGGCCGAGGCGATAGCACTGGGGTCAGTAACAATCACCCCGTCTTCGCCCAGAATCTCAGGCACTACACGGGAAGCCAACTCCCTCCTATCCAACCAGGCAAGGAGCTTGCCCGCCTTGTCCCCCGCATCGTAGATCCTCCCTTGCTGTTCCCTGCCCATCGCCTTGGCAGCGTCAGTGGCAGTGGCTCGATATTCCGACTGCTTTAGGGAGAGAGAGTGCAGCAGTTCGGGCGTCGGGTCTAACGCCAACTGGGAATCCAGGCCCGCTATATCCGACTCCAACCGCACCATTTCTTCATCCCTTCGTCTGCGCACCTCGGCTATCAGGGAGAAAGCTTCTCCTCTCAGGACAGTCTTAAAGGCCTCCCAGAGGGATAAGGCTGACGTTACCGTACCCGTATTCTCAGCGAAATACAGGTCGATGGCTTTAGCTAGGAGGTCTCGAGTCTTGGGGTTGCGGAAGTACCATGGGTTGACCGGCGCCACCCTGGTCGTCGCCGCAGTACCAAAGTCAAAGGACACCCAGACAGGGGAGTGGTCCGATATACCTCTGGCCTTAAGGCGGGCTCCAGCGACGGTCGATGCCTGGACCACCGGAGTCAAGATGTAGTCAATCCTGGAAAGGCTACCGTGTGCACCCGAGTGAAAGGTGTACTGCCGCTGGGCAGGGTGTAAAAGCCGCCAACAGTCAATAAGGCCCATAGTACTCATGAAATTCGGGAGCCATGATTGCGCACTGCGAAGATCTCTGGACGGAAAACGGTCAAGGGTCCCCGAAACCACGGAATTGAAATCCCCACCAAGGACAAGCAATCCCTCCGGGAGGCCCAAAATGGCGCCCCCGAGATCCTGAAAGGTAGTCGTCTGCAAACCCGAGGGGACGTAAACTGAAACAAAAACCAGGGTGCGCCCCTCCCACCTGCCCACCACAACAACATATCGGCCCCTATCATCAATCACGGTGGACTCCACCTCCAGGGGGAGAGACATGCGCACCATGATTCCAACCCCTCGGGACCCCGAAGAGAACCCGGAATGAGCCACCATTTTAAACCCCTTTCTGTTAAGTGCGTGACAAGTATTGCCAATGAGATGCGTCTCCTGCAGGAGGATAACATCGGGTACACAACGCTTAAACATTTGTAACACAACCCCACGTTTAATGCGATCCCCCAGCCCATTCACGTCCCACCCACCACCCCCAGAAAACAGCCACTGCAACGTTGCAACCAGAACAATAGTAGCCTTGCCATAGTAAGAGAGAAAAAGGAAAAGCAAAGGAGAAACACACAAACCAACCACCCCCCACCCTGCACCCATGCATTAGACTAATAAGCCCCCCCAACTAGCAGTGTGCCTTTCGCCCCTAGTAAACTAACCTACGAAAAGGCCCCAGAGGAGAAAGGAGACATCCTATCACCCCCCGTTACCCTCCAAAGTTGAAAAACAGCAGAAATGAGAAAAGAAAACAAAAGTCAGTAACTGCTTGCATCCGCAGGGTCCTCAACCGAAAGAGATCCGGAGAAGCACAGTTCATTCCTGAGAGCCAGGACCACCCGACGCCTCTTCCGACTGATCCTCAGGGGTAGTCCGACGTTGAGGCAAAGTGTCCAGCCAGTCCCCAGCTGCCTCTGGCAAGTCAAAAAACACCGCTCGATCGCCATGTTCTATACGAAGCTTCGCTGGGTAAAGCATGGAGTACTTCAGCCCCATCTCCCTCAGTCTCCGTTTAACACCCATGAAGCTCTGTCGACGCTTCTGTACCGCTTGAGTGAAGTCAGGGAAGAAGTTCACATCAGCGTTTTGAAATTTCAACGGACCTCCTCTCCTTGATGCCTGCAGGATCGCATCACGGTCTCTGTAGTTAAAAAGTCTTGCAATGATGGGGCCCGGAGACGCTCCCGATTTCGGCTGGCCTCCAGGCAGTCTATGCGCTCGCTCCACCGAGAAAAACTTACTCAGGCCACCTGGAGCCAAGTGCTTCACCACCAACTCCTCAACAAATAGATCGGCAGCGTCCTCTTCCGCACCTTCCGGTACACCTATAATGCGGACGTTCTGGCGCCGTGCCCGTCCCTCAAAATCATCGAGCCGGCGGGCAAGCATCGAATTGGTGGCCTTCAAGTCCCGAACCTCCGATTGCACATCAGACATGTCCGTAGTCAAGCTCGACGTCTTGATGTCGAGCGACTTGACCCTGTCATTCGTTTTCCCGAGGTCGGCTCTGATTAGGTTGAGTTAAATCGTGAGGGTATCGACCTTGTGCGACAACACTTCGTGCTGCTTATGCATTTCAGCCTTAACGCCCGCAATGGCTCCCATTACGTCCCGGAGGGTGGGTTCAGCATCTTCCGGAGACACATCTCGGTGTGAGTCCTTGGTGCGGCCCGAAGCACCGGGCGAGCCCTTAGGAAGGGAGAAGCGCTCAGAAATGGTGGGCTGCGAGAGGGAAGGTTTCCTGCTGACACTCGGGGGCTTCCCCTTGTCCGGGTCTCCTCTGCCCGCCATGATGGGCGACGGGAATCGTGCGACACAAGGCGGGGTCAAGCCAACACTACCACCACCAGACGGTCGAAGTCAACAATCACCTCCACCGTACCAGCGGAACTCCAGGCCTCCAGGCAGGCCAGTCAGGTCACCGGTACCCTCTCGAACTGCCACCGTGTAGAAGCACCGCCGTCTCCCTCACAATGCCAGACCAATATGGCGTCGTCGTCACCAAACTTCACGACGGTGTAACTCAGCACAGGAAGCCCGGATCTTCAATCGGAGAACAGGCCCTGCATCCGCAACAGCACCACAACTGATTCCCACCACCGTGGGACAGGATAGATAACAGGATCAATACGGAGGATCGGAGGGTCTTCGGAGCTCCGAGCTCACGCGGCCATCTTGGTTGCCCGCGAAGCTCCTCTCCGAGTATACATTCATTAATGCTACTCTCACACCGGATGCCCACTCTAGAACAACACACTGAAAGTCCGGTTAGTTGGTTTCGAGGTTTCTCGCCCTGCATCCAAGGTGGGAACCTACCCAAATCGACAAACCATTGGACGGTCGACCCTTCCCTCCCCATTTTGCCACAATCTCAAAGGTAGCGTACCCTGTGCGGAAGTGTTGTTCTCTAGCCCACGGTTCCTGGAACAGACATATGTCATATTCCTCAATGAATTCCACCCACTCTGAGGAATCTAATTTATTAGCCAACCCGGCCACGTTCCAAGAGAGTATCGAAAGTGTTCTGGGTGCCCCCCCCTCGATAGAATTAGAAACCAATGGACACCTGCTTATCCTACACTGGCTGTAGTTGTAAGAGGGCAGACCCTCTATTACCGGTGAACAAGTTGCATTAAGCACCTCGGGGAGGGCATTATCCTTGTTAATATGACCAGCTAGGCCTGGGTTGGTAATATCATCTTCTTCTTTTATATGCTCAGTGAGTGTGCCCCCCGCGGGATGGTCAATGGCCTGCTCCTCTATATACTCAATCTCACCCGTGATTTGATTGCAGTCTCCAGGGAGATATGGTGATGGTGGTGGGGCCGGGCGTGGCGGGGAACAGTGTGAATATGCCAGTATGTCGGTAATACTGTGAGGTTTTGGTGAAACAGAAACAGAACAAGGTGAAGGGTAAGACATAAAGCAGTGTAAGTCTGCCAGGGACGAAGTATCGATAGCCCTATGGTAAAGTCAGTCCACATCCTCAAGGCATCCAAATCTGTTGTGAGTGGGAGCCCCATTCCACCCTCCATGTGTGTCTTGCCAGTAGTTAGATGGCCCACCCTGCACACAGTTTCGTACCGGGATCGTGTTCCAATTCCAGTTTCCCCCCCGTTTGGGAGTGAAAGCGCGGGGGATAAAAGTAAGTTAATGGTCTAGTTGCTATGGGCGAGTTAGCTCCGTGATTGCTCCATGAATGAATAAAGTGTGCAGTGTTGGGATCTTCGAATGAGACAATAACACAATCACCTGAGATGGATTTGTGCGAGGTGCCTATCCAAGGGACCCGTCGCGCCATAAGAATTTTACTTCTCAGGTGATTGGGTAATGGCCTGTTCACATTGAGCCAGTGGATGACCTTATTTTTTAATGACCCAAAGTCCTCCTGCTGTTGATATGGAATTTCTGGCACCCCCGTGAGGACCACTACATATGGTCTTACGTCTGGGGGAAGATCAACATAACCCCTATAGTGGTTTTTAGAAGATTTTTGTCTCTGTGGGATAGAGTAGTAAGTGTCACGGTCTTTAGCCCTCGGGGCAGCCAATACTTTCAGAGCTGGTACAGATGGAGCCGGCAACTCGTTTGCACTTCCCACTACTCTGTTGACGGTGGTACTTACAGGGACCTTATGCCGGGGTTTTGGGACAGGTTTAGTCACCGGAGGTACTGGTGGAATGACAACAGCTACTGGTGGAGTGTGGGTCGCAGCAGGTGGGCTAGTTGGTTTATTGCCAGGTATAGTCAGGGTTGCAAGATTTAGAATACTTTTTCTGTCTCGAGGAGCTGGGTTTCTATTCGAGAAAGTCTGACTTCCAAAGGGGTTAGGAGTTTTTTTAACGTTTCCCACACAATCGTTAAAAATTCCACATCCTTTCCTTCAATCATACAGAGTGGTGCCCCACCATTCTCACTTTCAATTACGAAGTTCTCATATTCCCCCATCGACTTCACTGGGCTAGGTTCTGGTACTGAGGGGCAACTATTTACCTCAGGAAGGAGTGAGCGGGATGGCTGAGCTAGTACTTGAGAGGGTAACTGAGCCTTTGCAACCTTAGCCTTTTTCCTAGAATAGGCAGTGGCAGTGTTACGCTTTCGTTTCTGGTTGGAGCCCTTTAGGGGGTTAGGGGAGATCCTCGCACTCATGACCTTACGGTTGACAGTTGGTGGCGTCTCCAAGGGGGGCCCATCTACCCCTCCCACCCTGGACAGTGATGAACTAGGAATGGAGGGGGCTGCACATGGAGACCCGACCTTCGCTACTAGGGCTGGAGGAGGTGAAACTGGTGGATGGTGGATGACTGCTTGGTTAGAATCGATGCTGGTCCTATTGTGCGGTCCGGTGTTTTGGCAAGGGCAAAGTGACCCAAAGAGGATTTCTTGGCAATGGCCAGCTCCTGGGATAGCCTTCTAGCTGCATCAAGTTCAATGGAGACCCTATGCTGAATCTTACTGATCTCCATATCTATGGCAGTATTGGTTCTAGTGATAAAGTCATCAAGTGTTCCATTTTGCAACTTCCCCTTTGCTGCCCTGCTTCTGTACTCACGTGTAGACATTGCGCCTTATCCTCGGCGTGCGCCACTAGCAAGTGTATTTCCAACAACAAGAATGGGGCCAGGGGGTGTAGCCCGGACCGGACTCTCCCGTACTCGAACGGCCTCAAACGGCCCGCTCTTTGCCCGGTCTTCGCCCCGAGCTCCGTCCCGAGCGCGTCCCGCGTCGCGGTGGAGAGTGCGCCTGTAAAGTACGTGAAGGCTGGGGGCGTGGCCGCCGGGGGAAGAGGCACCAGCTGTGCAGAATGGAGGACGCTGGTCCTCGCAGTCCCCCGGTAGGCTCCACGCGCAGTATTCGAACCAAAGTCCTCAACCTGGGCTATGACTCACTGGGAGCGAGTGTGGTATCCGCTGACTGCGGAGCCGTTCACACCAGCTGGGAGAGCCTCAGGGAGCAGGTAGAAACAGCCGAGCAAACACAATCCTCGTGGAAGCAGAGTTGGTCAATGAGCGGCACCCGCGGAGCGGGTGTAGCAAAAAGTGGTGGAAGCTAGAACAGCCTCAAAGTGCAAACAGGAATCAGCCGATCAGGGATAATCCTCGTGGCCAAAGAGATTTGCTCAGTGAGCGGCATCCCAGGTCCCTTGAACTATCGTGCTCTTCAGAGAGTGAAAGCCAAAGCTCTCAGATCCGGACTTTGGTACGGAGACCATGTTTTTCTGTACGAACAAGCCAGACTGGAACTCTCTTGGTGGCTGGACAATTTGGACGCTTGGAACGGAAGGGCTATCTTCGGTTCAACTCCAGACTTCGTTTTAGAGTCAGACGCCAGCCTTCACGGCTGGGGAGCACGTCTCCTCAACCAGGACACTGGTGGGATATGGACCCCTTCAGAGTTATCTCACCATATAAATTTCCTAGAATTGACGGCCGGTCTCTATGCCTTGATGAGTTTCAGACACTCTCTTCAGGGCAGATCCATTCTCCTCGAAATGGACAACGTTTCCGCAGTCTCCTATATCAACCGTCTCGGTGGTACGAGGTCTGCCGACCCATCAGACCTGGCCTAGAAACTCTGGATGTTCTGTTTGGAACACAAGATCTCTTTGAGGGCAGAATACCTCCCGGGGAAATCCAATCTCTCAGCGGATTGGAACTCGAGATTCCTTCTAGATTTCAGCGATTGGAAACTCGATACGTCCGTTTTCAATTCCCTAGTTCACTTCTTGGGCCCCTTCGAGGTGGACCTTTTCGCAAGCCGTTTGACCTTCTAACTTCCTCAGTATTTCAGTTGGATGCCAGGATGCTCTAGCTGTGAACGCTTTCCTCCAACCTTGGGCTCCTCTCCGCCCCTACGCCTTTTCACCATTTGCTATGATCCAAAGGGTTCTGCAGAAAGTGAGATAGTAACAGTGCTCTCTGGTCCTGATAACCCCTTTCTGGCCGTCTCAAGCATGGTTCCCCACTGCTCTGGAACTTTCTTACGATTTTCCCTTCCTGATTCCGGCTACTCAAGGGCTCCTTCTAAACGCAAACGGAGAAGATCACCACCTGGTTCTCTCAGGGAACCTGAACCTTCTTGCCTGGAAAGTGTCAGGCAATCTAACCAATTGTCTGGACTTTCGTCTTCGGCTCTCACTCTCCTTGGAGAATCTTGGGCACCTGGAACACACTACAGATATAATAACATCTGGAAAAAATGGTCTAGTTGGTGCCTGGAAAGGGACTTGGATCCCATGGAGGCTCCTATCGTCAATATAGTGAATTTCCTGGTGGAACTTTTCGACAGTGGTCTTTCTTATAGATCTATTAACTGTTTTAGATCTGCTATTTCTGCAGAACATTCTCTTGTCAACAGTAAGATGGTAGGTAAGAACGTTGTCATTTGTAGAGTTCTTAAAAGTATCAGGCTTAAAAGGCCCCCTAGGCCTAAATATCAATCTGTTTGGGATGTTAAACTCTTGCTTGACCTTTTTTGCTCCTGGCCTGATAACTCCCTTCTTAGCAGAAAATTTCTTTCAATTAAACTTGCCTTTCTCTTATGCCTGATTTCTTGTCGCAGGGTATCCGACGTCAAAGCTTTAGATACCTCTTATAGATATTATGAAATGTTTGGTGTTAAATTGGAAATCTTTAGAAGAACTAAGACTATGTCTGATTTCATTATTTATCCTCGTTTTGATTTCTGCAAAAAACTTTGTGTAGTTGATTGCATGAAGGAATATGACTCAAGAATGAAAGACCTTGGCTCAGAGGGAAACTCCATGGAGCCATCTGTTATAAGAACAAGATCGAAGCCATGGTATTAAAGGGTATTGAAGAGAGGATAGGTGGCCTGGAGAGAGATAGGGATGGGGCTAGTAATGGGGACCAGGAACAACTTACTCAAATCTTGGGAAAGTTAGAAGAGGCAAGATCAGAATATAGAGGGAAACTAGAAGCTAAATGTAGAGCACAGTGGGAAATTGGTAAGATGCAGAATTATGAGTATGGAGAGAGGGCCGGTGCTTTATTAGCATGGAAAGCTAGAGCCGACCGAGCCAGGAATGACATAAAAGAACTTAAAATAAACGCCGGCGGGGAAATCTCAAATAAGATAGATGACATACAGACATGTCTTCTCTCCATGTTCTCAGATCTGTATAGGGAAGATCTGACTCCCCGATCAGGTGTGATTCAGTCATTTATCAGAAACAAACAACTTCCAGTTCTCACAGAAGAAAGTAAAAACAACTTAGATGCTCCCTTTACATCAGAGGAGATCATAGCTCAGATAAATAAATCTAAGAATAAAAAGGCTGCAGGATCAGACGCGCTCCCGAGTGAAATATATAAACATCTTAAAGAGGAGCTCCTCAAACCCTTGGAAAACACCTTTAACTCAATTTATGGTCTGGATGGAAAGGCCCCTAATACTTGGAAAGAAGCAATAATAGTTCTGATATTGAAACCGGGTAAGGACCCAAAAAAGGCAGACTCTTACCGCCCAATCTCCCTGCTGAACGCCGATTATAAGATCTTTATGGGCATTTTAGCAGGGAGATTGGCCAAACTGATACCTGGGTTAATACATCCAGATCAGAAAGGGTTTGTCGCAGGTAGACATATACAGGAACAAGCACAGCTTCTTATAGGCAACATTGACTTGGCTACCAATAAGACAGAACCCTTGGCCGTTATCGCAGTCGATGCGGCCAAGGCGTTCGATAGAGTCTGCTGGGCATACCTATGGGAGGTCCTGAGGGCTATGGGTTTTGGTCCTATTTTTATTCAGACCCTGCAGAATTGTTATCAGGGTGCTTCTGCCCGAATATTCTTGAACGGGTTCCTCACCGCGAGTTTTAAAATTCAGAGAGGAACGAGGCAAGGGTGTCCGATTTCACCCCTTTTGTTTAATTTATATATGGAGCCGTTGGCACAGACGATTAGATTGGATGAGTCAATCTATCCATTCAGATCAGAACATTATAGCTCAAAAATAGCTCTGTACGCTGACGATCTGGTTCTGTATACAAGCGACCCGGATACAGCTATTATAAGGGTGGAAGAGCGTATGCGCGAGTTTGGAGCAATTTCTGGGTTTCTTGTAAATAAAACCAAGACGGAGGTGATGTGTTGGAATTTGGAGTGGACAGGGACAGAAAGTGAAGAGATGAGATACTTGGGGATCTATGTAGTGAAGGAAATTGAAAAGATCCCTGAGTTAAATTTAAAGAGGGTGGTAAAGGAAATCGACAGCTTATTCAGTAGATGGAAAAATCTACCTCTGACTATATATGGAAAAACCAACTTAGTAAAGATGGTCATCCTTCCTAAATTGTCATACCTCTTTTCTTCAATTCCTTTGACATTTTCAAGTAAAAGCCTGAGTAAAGTACAGAGTAAGATTAACAGTTTCATTTGGGGCAATAAAGGGGTTCGACTAGCGTGGAAAAAACTTAGACGTAGATTAAAAAAAGGAGGGCTGGCGCTTCCAGACGTAAGACTATATGCAGATGCGTTCCAGTTTAAAAGCATACGAATGCTGTTAGTTAAGCCAGGGGAATCAGCTTGGGGGAGGCTATTAGGTGAAATGGTGCGGGTAGAAGGGGGAGGCAATGGAGAAGCATTTCTGTATAAATTTGGATCCCCTAGGTTCTTCAAGAGGGTACGTCTGAAGGTTCTAAGGACAGCTTTGGAGACTTGGTGTAGGCTCAGGCATAGATGGGGCATTGGATACTATTCTGATTATGCCCCTATATGGGACGGCCCAGGGACCCCGGGTTGCTTGCAGGATGGCTTGGCACTGTCGATAAAGAGGGCCGGCGTCAAAATCTGGTCTGAGTTGTTGGACAGTGGGGGGATACTCCCCTGGGATTATCTGAGAGCTAAGATTGGCACCGGGTTCTCAAGATTTAAATACATACAGTTAACATCATGGTATGAGGCGGAAAAGCGGGAGATAAGCGGAAACTGGGAGATTGAAGACTTGTTGCAAGAGACAAGCCCACTGAATAAGGAAATATCTATTTGGTATAACAGTCTGCTAGATGCCGAAGACCATAAGACCCCCGCTTCTGCAGCAGTGTGGACAGGATCCCCACTTGGACCACCAGCAGACCTTTTGTATGAACCCTCACTGAAGACCCTGTACAGATCAGTTAAACCTGCCTGTCTAAAGAAAAATCACTTTTTTGTTATTAATAGACTCTATTACACCCCGGCAAAAATTGCAAAGTTTGCTCCTTTTCCCGTTCCTAAATGCCCTAGATGCGCAGAACCCTTAGCAAATGACTTACATATTTTCTATGAGTGCCCAGCACTCACAAGATACTGGGCTGAGGTAGGGGACAACTTACTGGGCATATTTAATACCAACATTGAGATCAATATACAACTGGTATTTTTTGGAGATGATGGTCAACTCAGCCAGAACCTCTCGCAGAAAGATAGGGGCCTATTACTGAATTTGATACTGCTGGCAAGAAGGGAAGTGTGTAAGAGGTGGAAGGATGCCCTACCCCCGCAAAGGGAGGAATGGCTTAAAGCTGCATTTGCTATGGCGCGACTAGAGTACGATGGAGCGGAAGATAAAATCTTGAATATCTGGCACCCCTTGGTGAGCTGGGGCAAGGACTTAAGATTATTGTAACATCATTGGTCCTATGATTACACCAGGGTCCCATACAAAACAATGGGACTGGTCGGATGACCCAAGCGAGTGCGGTAAGCCGTAGGGGCGACCAGTAACGAAGGCGGCTTCATAAGACCCGCAGAGGCTTGTCAGGTGAGATGAGGACCAAAAAAAAAAAAAAAAAAAAAAAAAAAAATAGAATGAAAGACCTTCGTCCACCTGATGCAAATCAACTTCTTGTCTCCTATGTCAAACACTTTAAACCCATTTCATCCTGCTCTATTGCTAGGTGGGTTAAGTTGGCTATGAACCTTGCTGGTATTGATTTTTCTAAATTTCAAGCTCATTCTCTAAGAAGTGCTATGTCCAGCAAATCTTTTTGGTCTGGTGGTAAGTTGGATGTTATCCTTAAGTCTGCAGACTGGTCTAATGCTTCTACCTTTGCGCATCATTACTGCAAACCTATTGAACATGTTTCTGATGCTGTTATTCAGGGCTACCAACATGCATAATGTAGCCTCCTTGTCTTGTAATGAAATTGTAATTCTCCTATTAACATGACCAGAGAATCTGGATTTCATTAAAGACACGGAGGCTATGATTATCCCCCCTTCCCTCCCTTGGATGGAGTATATATTTTGGATATTTTGTTCAACTAGACATTAATAACACTTAATGTTTTATTCAATTTTCAAAGTTTAAGTTTGCTTACATCAAATGGTATTACTAACTTTCTGAATTCTCCTTGTTTGTCAACGGTTCAAATTTTGATGTTCTTCATTTTGTTTTCAGATAATTCGAATTAATGGACTTCTACAGTTTCTGTTTCACTCCCTTCCATGGATTTCAACCTCTTCACCATCCTTGTACCAAGTTACTGTTTGATTATACTTCTCATCGTTCGTTCGCATTTAAAAGAGGCAGCTCTACTCCTGCTCATGGCTTATATTGATGGCGTGATGTCATCTAGTTCTTTGTTATTCCTTTGTGATGTAAGCGGCTGTTGTGAGTTGGCATTATAGGATTAATGCATAATGTTAGCCTCCGTGTCTTTAATGAAATCCAGATTCTCTGGTCATGTTAATAGGAGAATCTCAATTTCAGATGGTATAAGTGATGTAAAATGAAAGGTTAGCAGTGCATAGTAGATTTGAATGGGAACAAAGAACCACATTACTCAATATGTATATTATTTATATTACATATTCATTTGGAGGTAGTTAGCTTGAACAAGATGTTTTCTTCAAAGTGAAACTAAGAACAAGCATTAACTGGAATTAGACTGTGAAGGTTTTGTTTACCATTCAGCATTAAAACAATGCGAAATTGTGAGGGCCAGTGAATTCATGCTATTCTGTGGCTGCAGTGTTTACTGCATATTTTATGGGTTTATCACACTTGCCACATAAATTGCATCGTTTGCAGATTTCATAAAAAAATATTTTCTAGCTCAAGTGGATGAATATACTACTGTTGGAGAAGTGCTACATAATTGACATTGTTTGCCATTTAATTTTGATATCATTGCAGGGTAATTTGGTTCTCCACGCCACATAATCCTAATAGCCCTGCCATTGGTCAAACTTAATACAGGGGTTTGGTGGCTGGCATTAAGATGAGCAAATACATATTTTACAGGGGACTATGAAAATATTTTCCAAATGTAGGATTCCATGGGTAATATGAGTTTTTGTAACAGAGTATTCCGTAAAATATATGCATCCAAATACCACTGAGTGATCATGGTTTAGCCACACTTTCCACTGTAAAGGCATTTTAGATTTTCTTATAACTTTTGTCCCAATGGACAGGCATGCACCAAATTTGGAGTTCGCTTAGCTCACACATCTGAGATACCAATTACAAATTTTTGTGCACATGTATGTTTGAAGACTTGGAAAAGATGTGTTTACCCATTATATATCCCATGGGCAATTCTGCTCACAACTACAGACAAAACCACTGAAAGGATTAACACTTATTCATGACCACTTTGTTAACATTTTATATATCTTGTTAGTTGAGAATCATTTGGTGATTTGTTTATAGCTTTTGCAATGCTTGATGAATTTGTGTAACATTTTCAAGACACAAAGGAATAGATTTTATCAACATTTTTCAACAATGCAAATTCACCAAAAGTAACACAAACTGCTGTGAAGCATTGATTAGTTATTTGCTTTTTAGAGCAAAACTTTACTTAAGCGTTAAGAAAGGCAGCGCAAAGCACAACTTTGCACTACTTTGTGCTAATGCTACACCTCTTTGGTGGTACAAGGGAATTCCCACACTACCACCAATTGTTTCAGATGGGAAGTCCTATTTACTAACATTTGTAGACAAGCATTTACACCAAAAAATATTGCCTCCTTAACACAGACATTTACTTGGGTTTTGTTTTTCTTTCTCCAACGTTTTCAAGCGCTGTATTTGTTCCGCATTGTATGGCACGTATAAAAAGTAGTAAAGCTTTAAAGAATGGATCATCATAGTATTTTGCACTCAAAGGACACCCTTCAAGGTCAATGGCTATGCTAGACATCATGCACATGTCTTTGTACTATGCTGCAAAGGTGATTGAGTGACATAGGCAGCCAAATTGTGCACCAGCAGTCGAGAAGACGGCAGCAACATAATAGATGTTGTGCTGTCCTGCTCTCTCACACAGCACAGCCCATCAACTATAGTTTCTCTCTTGCTTTGTGTGACATGTAAATCTAACCATGAGTATGTTACGATTGCTCTTGCTATTTCAAATTCATGCAGATCCATCAATGGGGGAGGGGGGCCTGAATTATAGGGGGACAAAAAAGTGTTATTATGCTAACATTGCAACTGTATGATGAATTGGATTAAATCTTTACAGAATCCAGGAAATATTTGTTTGTGCGAGTCCATTAAGTAGGGTCAAAGGTAGTGGAGGATGGCAATACGATTTTCATTTGCTCATAATTTTTCCATATTTGATATATATGAAGGTGTATTCAGTGACTCCAATACAAATAGGAGCTAAGCATCCACGTCTATTTAAAAAAATAGTACAGATCAAATTTCTTTTCAATCTATCACCACAAAACTTAAAAGACTAACAAAAACGAAATCTCCAGATGGTGGGAGGGTCAGTCACAAAAAAGATACTTAGAATTGGGGAGAGTGCCAAGGGGTATACGCATCATGATCACCCCCACTTACAAAAACCCACATCCGGACCTTATAAAAGAATGGGCAGAACTTAATGCAAAGAGTTCACGGAGCATGATTACCTTGCTTGTGAAATACGCTGCCATCAATAGGGAAAATATCATGAAAGCCATCAAGGAACTGATAGAACAACTACATAGATGTAATTATAAGGAACTTGTGACAAAATTCGAAAAAGAAATGAAGTCAAGAATGAAGAAATATGAGGAAATCATTATACAAGGAGGGCATACAAATTCCTATGAGATCGCAATGATTATGAACAAGGTAGAATTTACAACTTCTTGAGGAAATGTCATAATATCAGGCGTGAAAAACTGGATGCGAACAAAAGAGCTCAGCAGGATAGTACCTTAAGTGATCTAAGCTCAGACACAGGCTCAGAATTGGATCGTGACTCCCTGTCGGATAAAAGTGGCCCTACAACATCAGTTTATGATGAATTTTGTTTTTTACTTCTGGGCAGACTAACAAACCACAGACCACAAAACCGAAGAAAAAGAGGAAGAGGAGGCAGAGGTGCGGGGGCAAGGGAAAATAAAATGGAAGTAGACCCGGAGTACTAACAAGGAATCACAGCAAGAAGTAGTGGACTCTAACATGGCAATTCATCTTTCAAATGAGAGTCTAACTGATAGAGCAGTACTTGGATTAGGCTTGTCTTATTGTCCTGATGCCTCCTTTAACTATGAACAAAGTTGTATTGATAAGTATCCATTCACCAGATTACTAACGTTAAAGAAATTCTTTAAAGTGAGGCAAAAATCAAGCACCAACCCTACAATGACACCTACCCACAGCACCCTAACAGTAGCCAATGCAGACCTCTTGAGGGATTTGACTGATTTAGAACAAGAAAGCAGAGAGTAGCAGACGATATCCATAGGAGCTACACTTCCATTGGATTTATACTGTAGCAAAATAACTGCCACCCCATTCAAATCTAAGTCATGTTTCAACCCCTCTATTCCACGTGACAACTTAGATGTCTTTAGTGAGAGTGTAACTCAGGACATTAAGAAATTGAGGAATCAGAGAAATCGAGGGATCAAGTTTAATTCACAATAGAATTTAAATTTCAAACATGTATTGCCTAAATAGTCTAACAGTGATAAATATGTCATAGATGCCTAAGATAAGGGTGGTAAAATAGTGATTTGGTCAAAAGAGATGTATTTGTCTGAAGCATATAACCAACTAAGTGACAAACAGTGCTATTGTAAAATCACTAGAAGAGAGTACGATGATTTGAAACATAGGGTCCACAAAGATTTGAGAGGATGGAGGGAGTTAAACATTATAAGTATTGATGAGTTTAATTTCCTACATATCAAACATCCTATATTGCCAATTTTGTATCTTTTACCTAAGGTACACAAAAACAACGAAGGCCCCCCAGGGAGACCGATTATATTAGCTAATGGTAGATTTTTGGAAAATGTATCAAAGTATGAGGACTATTTCTTGCAACCTTATGTACGTGATTTACCTTCACACATTAGAGAAAGTACAGACTTCTTGAGACACATCTTTGACATACACTGGGAACCTGACTTCTTGTTGGTTTGTTTAGATGTGAACTCGCTCTACACTAATATACGACACATAGATGGGATGAATGCGGTATGATATTTTCTAAAAACACGACCAATCCAGTACCTGAAACATAATGAGATGCTGTTAAGCATGATTGAGAGATGTCTGAAAAGTAATGTGTTCCTCTTCAAGAACTAACTGTTTCAACAGCTATAAGGGACTACAATGGGCACCTGCTTCGCCCCCAGCTATGCAAACCTACACATGGGCTGGTGGGAGGAGCCAGTGCTTTACAATTCAGGGCCACATGACTGGTCACCAAATATAATCATTTCGCTCAGATATATAGACAATCTGTTTATACTGTGGAAGGGTGACCAACGATCAGTTACTGAATTTGTTACACAGATCAATAACAGTAATTTGAACCTTTCTTTCACCAGCCGTGTGAGTGACAAGTGCTTTGACCTTCTGGACTTTAGATTAGAAGTCATTGGGGATAAAATCACATCAAGGGTCTACAGGAAAGAAACATCAGGTAATTCAACCCTATATGCCACCAGCTCAAATCCAGGTGCCTTTAAAAGGAGTATACCTCATGGAGAATTGTTAAGAGCAAAAAGCATATGCAGAACCCAAAAATATTTTCTCCAAACAGAAAGAGAAATGACTGAGAGGTTAGGAGTGAGTGGATACCATGAAAAAATCCTCAAACAAGAATTGATCTGTTGTTCAATCAACAACAAATGAAATTGAGAATCTAAGCAGAAAGGAAGGGAAGGTAGTAACAACTGAAAGTAGTACTACACAATGGAAGGAGGAATGTAGTTTTATAACTACGCACAGCATGGCACATAATCAAGTAAGGAACATTCTGCACAAACACTGGCATCTAGTTAAACAGGATCCAGCAATATGTTGAGATGTGGGAGAGAGACATGCCATCACCTACAGGAGATCCAGGTCTATAAAAGATATTACAGTCAATAATCAAATAACTGATCATGGAATGTGGTTAAAGACAGCAATTCAGAAAGTGTAGTAAGTGCAATGCCTGCATGCATGGGGTGAACACTATGACTTTTCACACAGATGTAGGGGAGATAATAACAATAAACCAATCTCCTAATTGCAAGTCCAAATGTATGGTTTATGCCTGTCCTTTTGACAACAAGTATGTGGGTAGCACTATACTACAGGTACACAAGAGAATTCTGCAACACATATGGGCAATTAGGAACATAGATGAATTGTGGCATGTCATTTAAAGCAACATCATGATTGCAATCTGAAATCCCTGACATACACAGTGATTGATCAAATAGAGAAATCACCTATAGATGGTGATAGAGAGAGGGCACTCAGGCAGTTAGATTTAGGTACATTCTATGGCTGAGCACAAGAGAACCCATGGGCCTGTATGTTGATGAGGAGATGCACACTTATCTTTAGTAACATTTAAGAAATCAGCCTGTTTCTACATGTTTTTAATTGTTTTAAACTTCACAGTTATAACACAATGATGATGTTGTTTTATAGAGGATGGGTACAATTTTTGTATTTTCTCATATATATTTTTAAATGTTATTTTTCAGAGCTGATCTAGATGTAACCGACTGATTGGCGTGTGAACTACCGGTTCAATGAGAGTGATGCAAAAGAGGTGAGATAGCTTAATTCTTATTTTCTTTAAGTTTGAATTTTTGGAACAAACAGTTTTCTGTGTTTCACAAATTTGGATATGTTCATACAATATTGAAACTTTTGATGTGCTAAATTATGATGTAGGAAAAATTAACACAGGATTAACTGATAATGCACTGGTTATGACTCGGACCAATTGGGCAATAATGTAGTTACAATATGGTTATGTAAACCTGTATTGCTTATTGTAGACATGAGTTCATTGTGATACATACATATGTTAAAGTTTGCCCAATGGGGCAGTATGGAAATAATTATAATAAAATAATTATATAGTAATTCATGAAACACTGACATGGTCACCAAGTAAGTAGTAAGGGTGGAGAGTGTGGCATGGAGGGATCTCCGTTGTAATTGTTTTAATTTGAAAAAATCAATTTAATTTGTTTTTGATGTAAATATATTTCTTAAAGAGTAATTAATGCTCTGGTTTCAAGACCATGTTATTGCAATGCTGTTTATTTAATATTGCAGTACCGAAGTAAGTGATGAATATTTTACACACTTATGTTGGTGGAATTAACATATTACAAGATGGCCACTACAATCGGAAGACAAGTTGTTGCATTGTTTGCCCCCCTTTCTTTTCTATGTCCATTGTTAACTACCAAACTAAATTTACTTTACTAACTCTGTAACAGCGTTGGGAAAAAGGATCCACGCCGAAATGCGTAGACGCTCTCCTATCGATTTTTTTAACTGTGTTGGAATTAGCCTCAGATGTATATCCAAGCTCCAAAGAGTGCCGTTCCTTTCTTTGGGATTTTTGGGTCGGAAGAGTTTGATATATATATATATCAAATGTGGCTGGCTCTTAGCTGTTACATCCAATGCACGCAGTTCAGTTTCTGTGTAGATATAACTGCAAAGCAATGTTGAAGGGGAGGTCAAAAAATCGTTTTTGATTGACTAATAACTTTGTGTGTCTTTGCTAGATTTGACCACAATTTGACAGAGACCTTGCATGCTTAGCCTACTTTTAGATTACTCAGAGGCTGAGAGGGTCAGTTCTAGGGGGAGGATAAAACAAGTGTTGTTTGTTAATAAATGTGCTCCCATTTGATATATTCACACGAACTTAGGAAGGTGGTTAGCAGACATAGCTTTCTGTTAGTTATAATCAGGTTTGAGCAAATCTATTAATGGTTAGAGCAAATATAAATGAGGGGCTTTCATTCATGATTAACTTCCGTTCATGAATAACTTTAGCATTGTTTGAAGACATTTGGCAGACAACACATGAAGGCCTACCTTTACTAACATTTTGCATCAGGTTTGCATTACACAGCTCCACCGCAAAATGCTTTCCCGGATTAAGTAAGCTATGAAAAGCTCGATTTGTATAACTTTGCGTGGCTTAGTGAAAAATGTAACACAATGTAACACTGCCTTGCATTACCTTGCATCACAGAGGCATTCCTTGGGTAAAGCATGGGTTTTCCTGTTCATCCATCCATGGATTTTGAAGAAAACCCAGATTTACTAAGGTTAGTAAACGTGGGTTTGTGCCAAATGGCGCAATTACCAAAGAGATGCATAACAAGGAGAAATATCTTAATTTTTCCTTTCAAGTTTCTCTTTCCATGTGTGCTACATTCTTTAGAGGAAAGAGGAATATGCATCTAATGATTGTTTTTGGTGCAGGAAGGTATGCATTTCTGCACACAACAAAATCCTGTCCATAACACGGGCACCCTTGTCCCATGGTGCAGGCATGCCTGCGTTGGTACTAGGTAGGCACAAGTAAACCAGCACTAGGAGAGAGCGCAAATGTGCCACATCCTTTCATGAAACGCTGCACAGCAACTTCCCTTCCTCACTGCAACACGTGAAATATTAGTTAATATGCCCTTAAGTACAGTGAAGGTTGGGCAAGCACGGCAACCAAACACTGTTGCGAATGGCTGAATGCTGTTTGGTACATAGGCTGTTTGAATACTGTGCAAAGCACAGAATGGGCACATAGCTGATGAATGCATTCATAAAAATCCCATGAAAATCCCCGGAAATACTAAGAAAAAGTAAAGTTAAATGTTTGTTATGACATGGTGAATGAGAAAAAACCTGCAACTCACCCGTTAAGGTGTACAGCAAACAAAGCTCACCATCACTCACATGCTCTTTGTAGATAGCCTTTATTATGGTCTGGCTTTGCAGCGCAGCAGTCACCAGACAATTATGTGAGAATAACCAGAGAGAGGCTTTGGCTCCGCCCACATGTTGGGAACCCTGAGTACATGTTGTGATTGGGCAGAATGAATGTATGTGCTTCCACAAAAAAAAAAGTGCTTGCCCTCCTTGCAGCTGTCATAATGTTGTTTATTTATGTAGCTGCCTGAGTTTATACTTTGAGGGGCACATATATTACATTGTGATACTAATAAAGTGTCTTAGATAACTAGATAATTTACAGTGGTTTTCTCTGGCAGCAGCACGGATGTGAAAAGTCATTAACCAACATGGATTTTTAGGTCTGTCTTGAAAGTGCAATTGTCACCTGACCTTTCAACCTATACTAATATTATTCTACAGTTCTTTTCTTCCACACAAATATATATCCATTCCTACGCTATCAACTTGTAATGATTTGCATTACCATACACCTTTATGCTAAATCCAAAACTATTGGTATTGCCTAAGGGGTGTACTGAACATGATGGGGACGCGAGGTACAGTATGTAATGCGTGATACACACCTTACGGCATGTGGAGTATGGGTATTGAATCACATAAGAAACCCAGCCTAGGCAGAACATTTTCTGCACCAACCAGCGTGGATTTTTTAATGCTCTTTTATTAAATGTAATGATTTCCTAATGTGTTAACAATCCGCTAATGGTTGATGGTCACGGTTGCCAGAAAAGCATATCTATGCTTAAGTAATCTACAACAACTTCCAACCATTGCCAATTGCTGAGCAGCGTAAAAAATGCCCGAAACGATCTGCAAATATTATTCATACATAAATGAATACATTAAATATTAGAATAGTGTTGCACAGACACATTGTGATTTTTTTCCCGCACAAACACATTGTGACTTCGGTATTTCACTGCTGCAACCAGGCGTATGAGGACTTTAACATACTGTTATTCATATAATGATACAGCCTCCTTGTTTGTTGTTGGACTTGTCGCCAGTGATTGTTTTGCATTCGTCTGATACTCAGTAACTAATGGCTCTTCCTAACGAGACCGGCCTGCTGCCATTTTGTTCGGTATCGGGTAGCACCACCAAAATATATCTGTGTATTATTCTTCAAAAAGCAGCCAGTGTGCAGCCCATGAACGACGTGGCGTCAGCTGAAAGATAGGAGTCTGGAAGAATTGATTATGCCACTTGACTGCTCTCGTGAGGCAGACGAAACCGGCTCGGACATGCTCGGATACTCCTCGCATGTACAAGTCAGGTTTGCAAACACTATTCTGACATGTCTGCCATGCAGATAACTCGGTAAGTCTACTGATTTCACTATTCACGTTTCTGGATCATTGATTGACAGTCAGGGCGTATTTATGTATGCTTGAAGGCAAATCTTGCCAACAAAGAGGCCTGGGAAAGTGAGAGAACAAATACCAGTGGCGTGCAAGGGAAGGAGCAGCAAGAGATACAGGAGCATAACGATGAGAAGTAAAATGAAGGGTAATTGGAAGAGATGGTCACAACAAAACACTGCCTAATAGACAATGTGGAACAATAGAAGAAAGAGAAATAATGAAAAAGGAAAAACACACGAACAGAGTGACAGCATTAAATATAGGTAATAAAAAGAAGGAGAGATGGGAAAGTAACATGAGTTACGAGAGAGAGGGCAAGGAAGAGGGAGACAGAGAGACAAAAGATTGAGAGCGAACCAACAGCTTGATTCATCAAGGTAAATTGCGCTTGCAAAGGGCCAGATTCTGAGAATCTGGCCCTTTGCGAGTGCAATTTTTGCATTTGGGATTCATCATCCCAAATGCAAAAATCGCTATTTGCGAAATCGCATATTTGCGAGGAATTGGATTTAAGGAATCTATATTAGAGATTCCTTAAATGCAATTCATTGACCAATTTGAAATTGCGAATTCGCAATATTTGGTCGCTATTTACCACGAAGTCTGACTTCGTGGTAAATAGCGAAAAAATTGTAAAAAGCACTTCAGTGCATTTTTCTCTGTAGCATGTTACACACACACATGTCCTTTGGACATGTGTGTGCGCAACACCTGTGTAAATTTGCATTTCAGGGGTGCTACAGGGTGTCCTTTGGACACCCCTGGCACCCTTGAAATCGCTATCTTATTTGCGATTAGCTAACTGCGAATCGCAAATAAGGAATACTCCCCATTCATTCCTATGGGCCTAAAGGCCCATAGGAATGAATGGGGAGTTATTCCTTATTTGCGATTAGCAATTTGCTAATCGCAAATAAGGAATGTGTAGGAATCGCAATTTATTTTGTGATTCCTACATGAATCCCGTTTTGCGAGTCTGTAATAGCGATTCCTTCTGAATCGCTATTAAAGACTCGCAAAACGGGTCTTTGATGAATCTAGCAGCTAGAGAGAAACAGAGATAAAGAGAGAGTAACAGGAAGAGAGAGAGTGAGACAGATGGAAAGAGTGAAGAGGATGTGGTCTCACAGCTAGACTGCCGACTTTGGAGCTAGGAAACCAAGGTTCCAGCCTTGGTGTCGACTCCACCTCCTGTGAATCACCAGTGCCTACAAAAACAAGCATTTGCAATGGAATAGGTCTCGCATTTCCGCAAGTTTAAGTTACTTAAACTCGTGTAAATGTAACACCTATTCCATTGCAAATGGTTACAGTCGATATTATCTGTGAGAGAAACGGGACTTGCAGGCTCTGTTTGGAGAAGGCTGTTTCTCTGAATGCTGCAGCATGAGCATCTTATCAGTAAGTGACCGCGGTGCCACAAGAGTGATTGAGCGAGTATAGATAACATCACAGTAAATTGGGGCCCTGCAGAGACATACATACCATGAAGGGCAGAAACACAGCTCATCAGTGCGTGTGCGCTGCCCAGCCCTCAACCCCTTCGGTGCTGCGGATGTCCACCGGCCATCCCACTTGACGGTGAGCGTGTGCGGAGGACAGCCGGGTGCCGTCCGAACCCCGCCCACTGATTAGTATGCCAGCACCGCGGCGAAATTTGCGCTGCTGTCAACGTGTTAAGGCCTTGGCCTTTAAAACAAACACAGACGTGTGCCCGTTCTGCCTGTTTGCTGTCGGTTCAAATGTATCTGAACACTGATGCAGTATCTTGTGCTGCCAGCAGGGGCGTATCCATTGTTAGTGCTGCAGCAGCGCGACCTATGAGGGTGAGGATCTATTTGTGGCACTTTTATCACCCAAGAGAAAGCTAGAGGGCTACATTCCTTACTTATACTGAGGACCAAAGCACCCTTGCTACGCCACGGTATTCCCGTACAGAGCTGGTTGCTGGTTCGGTTTGCGTTATATAAATATGCCCAAAAAAAAGAGTGGAGAGTGATACAAGGATTATTAAGAGTGAAGGAGGAGTAGGACAATATATGGAAAGGGAGGATGGTGCATCGGCATTTTTTCGGTGGTCGGGAGGGGTGGGGGGCTGTTTTGTCACAGGGGGCGGTTTTGAGGCGCTGCAATATCGACCCCCTGTAACAAAAGTGCAAGCAGTGCTTCTTGCGAGTAACCCCACCCCCCCCTCATCTCCCAAGGCCGGTGGAGAGGCAATGTGCCAGGGCTGGTTGCTATTCCAAAACCGGCCCTAGATGATAGACATTGAAGAAAGAGAAAGGCAATGAAAGAGGGAATCAACAAAACACATACATGCCCATAGACCTGATTCAGGCGGGAGAATACCGATTTTTCAATCCAAAAATTGCATCCAAAAATTGCATTATTTTAGCTGTCTCCGTGCCTGAAATTGCATTTTTTACAATAAAATTAAATGGGGAATTTTCACTCTCCCGATTTTTTACTCCCATCTCCCTCTCCTAAAATGTTGGCATGTATGAAAACATTTAAAAGTGGAAACATGAGAGTGTGGAAAGGATGCTAAAGGATTACTTGGGAAAGAGAGAGGGAGACTGATGATCGAACAATAGATAACTTTTATAACAACAAGACTGCAAAAAAAGCCTGAGAGTCTGATGAAGAGTGGAAAAAAGACAGCAGAATGAGCGATGAAAGTGAAATTAAATGGAACAATAATGTTAAAGTTTAGGGAAGAGAAGGCATACATTATGTAAAGAAGTGTGAAAAAACACTATGTAGGCAAATTATGAAACGAAAAAGAGCAAGTAAAAGTGACAGGAAAATACAATTAACAGGAACGAGAGGGAGTAGGGGAGAAAGATGGAATGGAAAGAAGGAAGGAAGTAAGGAAGTGTACGAAGGAATGGGGCAGAGAAGGGCAGAACGGGATTGAGGAAGGAAGGCAGGAAGGAAGAGATGAGATGCAGGGGGTTGCAGGATGAGAGAAAGGAATGAAAACTGGAAGAAAGTAACGGATTGTGTAGAAAAATAAGCAAGAGAGGAAACAGAACCACATTGGCAAAATATTGGGCAGAAGGATCTGTAGACGCTTTGAAGGAAGAAGGAAGGAGGAACTGAAATAAATAAAAAGAGAACAAAGAGCAAACAAACAAATGTTGGGAAGGAGGGATGGGGGACAGAGATTGGATTGATTTGTAAGTTTTCTGTAAGATTTCTCAGTTTTTACTTAGAAAAGAGCAAAGATGGGTGTTTAAACTGAGAAGTGACACAGAGGGATTAAATGATGAGATCCCATGGTTACAGATATAACATCAGTTCTCTAGTCCATATACATAGGCATCTGCAGTTTTAGGGCAAGAGTTACTGAGGTTTTCTTTATTTTCCATTTTCTCTTTTCTTTATTTTCCATTCTCATAGGAATGTAAGAAAATGGTTTCCACACTAGAATTCATCTGTGGGTGCGAAAAGCTTTGATAAGAGTCTAGACCCCTGATCAAAGCGGTCCAGTGATGGTTTTTTGTTTGTTTTTACAGACACTACAGAGCAATTTAGATTGGTCTATGCAACTCCGTGGGGTAATTATACATACACAGGGCGCTCAGGAATTATCCAGACACGGCCATGCGTTTAAAGAATTTTCCATGGCAACATGTACATACAGAGACAAAAATTATTGTTTTCTCTATTTATCCACCTGTAGAGATACTCAAGGTGCCCGCCAATATAGACGGGGAGATTTTTTGCTAGACACGCATATGGTTTTCTATATACCGCATATAGGTCAACAAGCAGTTCCTAAATCTATCTATAGCGTCCAATGCCGAGTAAGTCTCTTGGTTGCAAATATGCACTCTTTGCTGTCACATACATGTGAACAGAGCTTCGGGTTCCGCTGGTAATGTTCATAAATAAATATCCCTCGGACCAATGACTAATGGGTTTCCGGTTCCGCACCAGCGTACCTTTGACCTTCTCGCTCTGCGCATTTTTCATATACACTTCGGTCCGCTATTTGGGCTTTTAGCACACTATCGGATCACTCGTAATACTGAGTACTGATTATTCTAACCTGATATGACTAAAGCGCTATGTACTTTTTCGTGTGTTTCACAAATAAACAGCTCCGCGATTTCCGCTTTGCAAAAAACGGACCAATCAAACCAGTCCAAACATTCGTGTACTTAACCTGGGCTTATATCTGACGACTGTGAGACCGGGAAGATAGCATTGGTTTAGCCTTGAAAGAGAGTGACACGATTGTCTGTTGAACGACCGAATCAGCATCATAATACACGTGGCTCCCTCGTAGGTCCGCAGCCGCCGTATAACACGCTGCTTCATACACAGCGTCTCTACCTCCCCCTCAGCTCAGCACTAAGACCGAGGCAACGACGGAGAGGTGAGAGCGCTTCGTTTTATTTTTAGGAACGAGTAGGAGCAGAGCTGTGCATGAGATTAGAAATTGGCACTCTGCCAGCAGGCTGCAAAAACAACACTCTTCTTTTAAAAAACGGATCTTTTAAGTTTAATATTCCTTATAGAAAAACAAAGATCTGTTTACACTATTTAGGATGCTCTTGTCTCTTGGGTTCTTCTCAGGCGCTTCTGGGTTTGATGAGTTTGAGGACTCTGACCTAGGAAGCGGACTTATACCTTGAGATAGGCGCACCACGCTGAGTTGAAAGCATTGTCATCTTTACCTCTGATTTCCCTATCTGCTTTAATTGTTGTCACTGTTGCTGTTGAAGAAAACATTTTGGACTTGTTCAAGTCCTGTTTTTTAAGATGAAATTAAATGAATGTTTTGTTTTTTAGTGCGTGGCCTCCTTCACTCTGAGCGGATGCCAGGTGAGGTGAGGTGGTTCCTCCCTGAAATTGGGGTGAGTTGAACACTATAGGACTAACCAGTGAACAAGGACACACAAGGTAGCCCTAAGAACATGAACTTTAACTGTTGTTTATGTTTTTTTCTTTTCACACAGGAGAAGATTTACCATTTTCTCACTGGAGAAATTGGAGCTGCACTGTAGTTTTTCACAGAAAGTAAGTGTTGCAGTAGTGCATCATAAGGTCCTGAAGAAAGCCTATCCAGGCTGAAACATGTCGACCAATTTACATCTTTGGTGAATAGCAATTCCTTGCATGCTATTGTCACTCTGCTTTTAATCATACCATCTTGATGGACAGACCCAATAAAGCTTTGCTTATGACATCAAGATAGGTATTTTTAGAACACTTGGATCACAATTTTTTCCTTTCTTTTCCTTTTTTCACATTTCTTGAGCACTGCAACTTTGCCCTTTCAGCCTGTACTTGATCATCCTTAATGGTTGAGGGTCAACCATGTGGTCCAAGTTTTGCTAGCCTCGGGTTTGTCCTGAGGAAGGGCACACTGGATACCACTATTTCAACCATTCAAACCCAGATGACGAAGTTCCACTATTGAGTGGGCTGATGGGTACTTCTTCAAGCACTTTTCAGGCTTTTTTCTAAATCTTTTCTTCTCCTGTGTGTCCATATCCGCATTTCCTTGGAGTATTTTTCTTCAAACATTAACCTGTGGGTTTTGTTTTACAGAAGGGACACTTCTTAGGTTCCAACATTCAGACCTCTGGCACCTCTCGTGTTGTTTACTGTTAAGTTGGGGGACAAGGTACCAAGAGGTCTATAAATACGACTCCCCTCAGGCCCTCCTTTACTCTTTGTTTTTTTGTACTTACTGTGCAGCCAAGGCTGCGGGCCTTTCTTTCAATTGCACCAATCAACCAGTGCATTTTTTATTTATTTCATCATTCTCTTCAACAGCGACACAATGGCGGACTTTGGAGGTTTGGGTTTTGATGATGACACTCTAACATCTATCTTAACTGACAATCCCAGTATGCTAGATCAAATCCCTACCATCACTCCAACAACTGTAGGTGATTGGGACACAGTACTCAATCTAAAGAAAAGTCACTCTCGAACTACAATACACGGTCAGATCATGGCCGAATATTTACATGGTAAATGTGCACCCACGGGCCTGATAGTCACCAATACGCCTAGGCTCTTTTTGACGGATAAGACCTTTGTCAAAGACTGGTCCCTAATAGCTTGGCGTTGCACCAGGGACTGGCTCATCCTGATCATCTCTACTGCTAAGAGGATAGCTGATGCCATTCTAGTTGAAATTCAAATCCTAGAAGGGCAGATAAAGACAACACTAACTACCAAGAGGTTTGAAAAACAACAGGAGGATTCAAACAAGGCCAATAAGGAGTATAAAGACCCGATTTTCTTTGCCAAAATAGAAAAATTCAAAAAAGATTTGGCTAAGTTTTCACATGAAAGAGTGTATCCTTACACTAGCGAGAATTACACCCCACCTGATGTGAACAAACAAAAACATACACAGGGTTCCTCCTATGCCACATCTCCAGATGCAGAATCATCTGATTCAGACAGCAATGGGACAGGTCAGGGGAGAGGAAGAGGTCGCAACAGTCGACCCAATCGCAGACAGAATGCACGTGGCAACATGTACCAACCAGGACCATGGTGGCCACCGGCCCCCTGGGGGTATCCCCAATTTCCTATGCCAATGTCAAACTACCCTATGCAGCCACAATACCCTTACAATCAGCCTTTTTTAGGACAAGGCCGGGGAGGGAACCGAGGAAGGCGGAGAGGCCAAAGTCAAGGTCAGGTACAATGGGCAGACAATCAATGATTCCCAGTGACCCACAACACATAAGACCAATGAGTGTCACTTCTGACTCCACCAATGACCTTGTAGTTAACCTCAGCACTCGAGTCCTAGCCCCCTTGGAAAAAGCGGTATTAAACAAAGGTTTGGGCTTTGTTCCCACTAACACTGGAGAACCATTCCAGATACGAGGAGAGATCGAGCGGTTTTTCAGGACTGTAAGATTACATTATTTTTTTAAAGACAAGGAACAAGAAATCACTCCGGACACGAATACAGGACTAAGGGCAAAATCCACTTTCATGCCCTTGCTCCAACAAGTACCATCAAAAGTTGGTGCATTTGAAGCTGCAGTGTTACATGAAATGAAATCACTTGATTTTTCCAAACAAGGTGATTACCATAATATGTCGAAAATGGAACGAACTGCACTGGAGACCTTGTCTAGAGACACTGACATTACAATCAAATCAGCGGATAAGGGTGGGGCCATTGTCATTCAAGACACTACAGCTTACCGCAAAGAATGCCTGAGACAACTAGGGAACACACATTTTTATACCCTTCTCAACGAGGACCCCACAGCCAGACTCACAAATGAGATCAAACATCTAGTGGAAGAAGCGAGTACAGAAGGTTGGATCACACCACAAGAAGCAGTGTATCTGGTGGCAAGATTTCCAACCACTCCTTACTTCTACACATTACCCAAGATTCACAAGCCGACCAGACCACCTCCGGGTCGGCCTATTATCTCGGGTATTGGTTCCCTTTTAGAACCTTTATCGTCATTTGTTGATGTTTTCTTAAATCCGCTTGTCAAAATGATGCCAACATATCTTCAGGACACTAAAGACGTCCTTCGCCTATTACTAGAGGTACAGTTTAATACAGATTCTGACATCTTAGCAAGCTTTGATGTAGAATCACTGTATACTTGTATACCTCAAAGGGAAACTTTACAAACCATCCAAGAACTCCTGGAGAAGTCTTCCCTTGATAGTGTGACGCCTGTTCATTTTATAACAGAGCTAGCCAGGATTGCCATGACAGAAAATGTCTTCGCCTTTGAGGACTCCATGTATCTACAGATATCTGGGACCTCAATGGGCAGTAAATTCGCTCCAAGCCTGGCAAACCTCTATGTCCACCAATTTGAAACTCAATTTGTACTCAACACCATCAATCCACATCACCAACAATTGGTGGTGTAGAAGAGGTACATTGACGACATCTTGGTGGTATGGCGTGGAGATGAACAATCTTTACAGTCCTTTCATGATTGGCTCAATGGCCAGAATCCCTATCTCAGGTTTACCTTGGAATACAGCAAGGTAAAACTTCCATTTTTGGATTTATTGATCTTCCCAGAAGAAGGTCATTTAGCCAGTTCCTTATATCGGAAACCTATGGCACGAAACTCTCTATTGAGATTTGACAGTCACCACCCGCGCTCGTTACGAGAAAACCTCCCTTTTGGACAGTTTTTGCGGGTGAGGAGAAACTGTTCAGACATTTTGGATTTCCGTTCTCAGGCTAAGGACCTCTCGATCAAATTAAAGACGCGCCACTACCCTGGCCATCTCATCAGGAAATCATTGAAACGTGCCTCAAACAATCATCGTGAGTCACTCCTGGAGGCTCCAGTTGATAAACCACCTCTGAACAAACTGGTTTGTGTCACAACCTTCAACACTTCCTCGTCCAGACTTCAGAAGATCATAAGACAGAAGTGGAAGATTTTGAATAGTTCTGGAGATAAAATCCCTCCACCACTATTCTCATTCAAAAGAGGAACGAACCTAAAGGATGAATTGGTTCACACCAGACCACGAGAAATTACGGAAGACTCTACATCTACCCTGTGGAATCTTCCTCCGGTACAAGGTCATTACCCATGTGGGAATTGTTCAGTGTGCCCCCAGACAAAGAAGACCTTATCAGTCGATATAGGCACCACTCGAACATGGCTGCTCAAACGCCACACGAACTGCAACAGTGAAAGAGTCGTGTACTTAATCACGTGCCCGTGTGGTTTGAGATACATAGGGATGACCACAAGAAAAATTAAACTGCGCATACAGGAACATAAGAGCACAATTAGATGCAGCAAACAAGCTACTCGGCTCACATCCCATTTCCTTTCGGAGAAACACCAGGCGGAGGACCTGGAATGGATAATTTTGGAACAACCATATATACCCAAGGACGTCACAGACATTTCTCAGTTTTTACTTAGAAAAGAGCAAAGATGGGTGTTTAAACTGAGAAGTGACACAGAGGTATTAAATGATGAGATCCCATGGTTACAGCTATAACATCAGTTCTCTAGTCCATATACATAGGCATCTGCAGTTTTAGGGCAAGAGTTACTGAGGTTTTCTTTATTTTCCATTTTCTCTTTTCTTTATTTTCCATTCTCATAGGAATGTAAGAAAATGGTTTCCACACTAGAATTCATCTGTGGGTGCGAAAAGCTTTGATAAGAGTCTAGACCCCTGATCAAAGCGGTCCAGTGATGGTTTTTTGTTTGTTTTTACAGACACTACAGAGCAATTTAGATTGGTCTATGCAACTCCGTGGGGTAATTATACATACACAGGGCGCTTAGGAATTATCCAGACACGGCCATGCGTTTAAAGAATTTTCCATGGCAACATGTACATACAGAGACAAAAATTATCGTTTTCTCTATTTATCCACCTGTAGAGATACTCAAGGTGCCCGCCAATATAGACGGGGAGATTTTTTGCTAGACACGCATATGGTTTTCTATATACCGCATATAGGTCAACAAGCAGTTCCTAAATCTATCTATAGCGTCCGATGCCGAGTAAGTCTCTCGGTTGCAAATATGCACTCTTTGCTGTCACATACATGTGAACAGAGCTTCGGGATCCGCTGGTAATGTTCATAAATAAATATCCCTCGGACCAATGACTAATGGGTTTCCGGTCCCGCACCAGCGTACCTTTGACCTTCTCGCTCTGCGCATTTTTCATATACACTTCGGTCCGCTATTTGGGCTTTTAGCACACCCTCGGATCACTCGTAATACTGAGTACTGATTATTCTAACCTGATATGACTAAAGCGATATGTACTTTTTCGTGTGTTTCACAAATAAACAGCTCCGCGATTTCCGCTTTGCAAAAAACGGACCAATCAAACCAGTCCAAACATTCGTGTACTTAACCTGGGCTTATATCTGACGACTGTGAGACCGGGAAGATAGCATTGGTTAAGCCTTGAAAGAGAGTGACACGATTGGCTGTTGAACGACCAAATCAGCATCATAATACACGTGGCTCCCTCGTAGGTCCGCAGCCGCCGTATAACACGCGGCTTCATACACAGCGTCTCTACCTCCCCCTCGGCTCAGCACTAAGACCGAGGCAACGACGGAGAGGTGAGAGAGCTTCGTTTTATTTTTAGGAACGAGTAGGATCAGAGCTGTGCATGAGATTAGAAATTGGCACTCTGCCAGCAGGCTGGAAAAACAACACTCTTCTTTTAAAAACGGATCTTTTAAGTTTAATATTCCTTATAGAAAAACAAAGATCTGTTTACACTATTTAGGATGCTCTTGTCTCTTGGGTTCTTCTCAGGCGCTTCTGGGTTAGATGAGTTTGAGGACTCTGACCTAGGAAGCGGACTTATACCTTGAGATAGGCGCACCACGCTGAGTTGAAAGCAGTGTCATCTTTACCTCTGATTTCCCTATCTGCTTTAATTGTTGTCGCTGTTGCTGTTGAAGAAAACATTTTGGACTTGTTCAAGTCCTGTTTTTTAAGATGAAATTAAATGAATGCTTTGTTTTTTAGTGCGTGGCCTCCTTCACTCTGAGCGGATGCCAGGTGAGGTGAGGTGGTTCCTCCCTGAAATTGGGGTGAGTTGAACACTATAGGACTAACCAGTGAACAAGGACACACAAGGTAGCCCTAAGAACATGAACTTTAACTGTTGTTTATGTTTTTTTCTTTTCACACAGGAGAAGATTTACCATTTTCTCACTGGAGAAATTGGAGCTGCACTGTAGTTTTTCACAGAAAGTAAGTGTTGCAGTAGTGCATCATAAGGTCCTGAAGAAAGCCTATCCAGGCTGAAACATGTCGACCAATTTACATCTTTGGTGAATAGCAATTCCTTGCATGCTATTGTCACTCTGCTTTTAATCATACCATCTTGATGGACAGACCCAATAAAGTTTTGCTTATGACATCAAGATAGGTATTTTTAGAACACTTAGATCACAATTTTTTCCTTTCTTTTCCTTTTTTCACATTTCTTGAGCACTGCAACTTTGCCCTTTCAGCCTGTACTTGATCATCCTTAATGGTTGAGGGTCAACCATGTGGTCCAAGTTTTGCTAGCCTCGGGTTTGTCCTGAGGAAGGGCACACTGGATACCACTATTTCAACCATTCAAACCCAGATGACGAAGTTCCACTATTGAGTGGGCTGATGGGTACTTTTTCAAGCACTTTTCAGGCTTTTTTCTAAATCTTTTCTTCTCCTGTGTGTCCATATCCGCATTTCCTTGGAGTATTTTTCTTCATACATTAACCTGTGGGTTTTGTTTTACAGAAGGGACACTTCTTAGGTTCCAACATTCAGACCTCTGGCACCTCTCGTGTTGTTTACTGTTAAGTTGGGGGACAAGGTACCAAGAGGTCTATAAATACGACTCCCCTCAGGCCCTCCTTTACTCTTTGTTTTTTTGAATTAGGGGGGCATCCTGCAGAAGGGGGACAATGTGAGAATGAAAATATCTGCAATGTCCATTAAATTGTAAATTACCTTTTCGTAGGATGCGATCTTGTACATCTCTGCAAGCCATTTCTCATGCGTCGGCAGTTGGGAAGAAAACCAATGTTGTACAATACAGCTCTTGGGCACCGTAAGGGCTGTGATGAGCAGGTGGCTGGCATGGCGGGTCAGCTCTGAAAGGTCTGACAAGTCATGGAGGCGAATTAGTGGGTCCAGAAGTGATGAAGACAAATCCATAGACTTCCGAAGCATACACCTCATCATTGTCCAGAAGAGGCGAATGGCGGGACAATCTAGTAAGGTCTGAACAATATCACAGGGCGCTTGATCATATTGCCAGCAGACAGTCTGAGGGAGCAACCCTGCAACCTGAAGCCAGTGCCAGCCTGAATGATCCTAAAAAGACAGCTTCATCTGTGCCTCCCAGACTCCCAGTTCCAGGGCCTCCAAGAGCTCTGCCCAATTCTCTTTCTAATTTTACACCTGCAGGCGACCTGCAGGCGAGCCTTCCAGGTCGTTATGAGTCTAGCCAATTGTGACCGGAAGGAGAGTTGGTTTATCAAGAGATTGTAGATTCTGGACATACTGCTTTTAAACTGAGCCTAAGTGTTAAGGTAAGAGAGCACCATTGAACTGGCAATGGTCCAAGGTTGAGGACTCAGTTTGCTCAGCATGCAATGTTGTGTGTAGCGCCATTGTTGAGAAGGCAATAGGTGAAATTCGTCCCATTGGATCTCAAAGACTTGAGTTCACCAGCGGAGATTGAGTGTAAAAGAGTCAGGATCCCAGCTCTGCACCAGAGGCTCCAATCAAGCATGGCCCCCATGCAGATACCAGTATTGTTCCAAAAGGGAGCTTTGTCATGGAGATGCGCGTCCACTGAAAGGAGCATATGAGCCCAATTCCAGGTGGCATACATGCCTTTCAGCATGCATTTGGTGGACCCAGAGGTGGTGGGGCCAGGAAGATATAAGGCCTATAAACCCAACAAGACCTCCTGGAGTATGTGTTTGATTGCGACCCATAACGGAGTGTCTTGGACCCGGGAGTGAATGTACGCCATTTGAGCCAGATGTAGTGCTAGAGAGTAGTGCTCCAACGAATGCAGACCCAGTCCCTTTCTGACCTAGGGGCATTAAGCTTTTTTAATTACCAGGCGAATCCTAGATGAAGGCCTTAATGGTCTGGTCTTTATGATGGAGGGTTTAGAAGGGTTTAAAATTGGGGAAGCATGCCCAACATAATTGTGAATCAGGGGAGGGTAACCATTTTCACAAGCTTGGGTCCACCCCAGAGAGTGAGAAATTCAGGAAGGACCATTTTGTCAAGTCCTATCACATTTCCTTCATAAGTGGGTTCAGGTTATCCGCCACTATGTGCTTGAGGACTTGGTTAACGAAGATTCCTATATTTCTGAGGTGGGAATTCTTCCACTGAAATGGGTAACTTGCGATGACAGTGCATGTAGTGATACACGACAGTAGCAAAGTCTCAATCTTTCCCCAGTGCACCCTCGTAGCCAGATATTGCTGCAAAAGCATCACTGGTCTCCAACACCGCTGGGATGGAGGAGGGTAAGGCTGATAGAGTGAGTAAGATGGTGTCTGCTTATAGATACAATGTCAAGGGACCTCCGGGCATTGGAATACCTATGAACCAATCCAATTGAAGAAGGAACACCACCACAGGCTCCATTGCAAAGATAAATAGCAGGGTAGAGAGTGGATAGCCCTAACAGGTACTGCTGTGGACCAGTAAGTGGTCAGAAAAGAAGCCTCCACAATTAACCTGCACTGAGGGGGAGTCATAGAGCCATCGACTCTGGAGAATAACTCATCACCAAGGCCAAATTCCCATAGCACTGTAAACAGGTAGTCAGTCCCCTTCTGTCTTGTCAAATGCCTTGTCAGCATCCAATGACAGTGTAAAGAACTTATCTGGAAGGTCCCCTGCTAGCCAGAGCTCATGGGTTAATGTGTGAAGATGGTTGCGTGACGAGTATCGTCAAGGTACAAATTCCACTTGCAAATGGTGAATTAGAGAGGGGAGGAGGTGCCAGTATCTTAACATTCCCATTGAACAGGGATATCGGGCAATAACTGCAGTGGAGAGATCCCTTTCCTGATTTGGGGAGGATTGAAATCAGTGCCCTGTTGGACAGTAATCCCAAGGAGCCCAAGCGATCAGCCTCAGCGAAGGCCTCATGGAGAAGATGCACCACCTCGGTTGGTTTATTTGCAGAACTGTGCTGGGACGCTGCCCTCACCCGGGACTTTGTAATAGGGTAGATCCGCGATGGCCTGCTCAATCTCCTCCTTGGTGGTTAACCCTGAAGAAGCTGTCTACCATTCTCTGAGACAATAAAACACAAGGAGATGATGGACGGAGCACTAAAACTTTTCAGACACTCACCCCCAGTCACAGATCTGAGTTGAATCCATCATAATCTTTTGCTCACTTTGTCACCTCAGTTTGGACCCAGCTATATGCAAATCAGTCTTGACCCTCTGCCTCATGGGAACAGTTCAGCCCAAACTGCCAAGCTAGGTCTTTCCTGAACTGGAAACAAGCATCCTGGGACCAGTTTCTGGGTAACACCCTTCATCAGCCAGGCTAGCTTGAATCCAGGGGCAAAGTGAGCAAGGGACCCACATCTGGGCATACCCTGCCAACTTAGGGCAAACAAAAGGAGATGATGGACGGAGCGCTTACACTTTTCAGACACTCACTCCCAGTCACAGACCTGGGTTGGATCCATCATCATTCTTTAGCTCACTTCGCCACCTCAGTCCCGACCCTGCTATATGCAAACCAGTCTTGACCCTGTACCTCATGGGAACAGTGCAGCCGGAACTGCCAAGCTAGGTCTTCCCTGAACCGGAAACAAGCATCCTCTGACTGGATTCTGGGTAACACCCTTCATCAGCCAGGCTAACTTGAATCCAGTGCCAAAGTGAGCAAGGGACCCACGTCTGGGCATACCCTGCAACTTAGGGCGAACAAAGCAAACACAAGGAGATGATGGACGAGCAATGAACCTTTTCTGACACTCACCCCAAGTCACAGATCTGGGTTGAATCCATCATCATTCTTTAGCTCACTTCGCCACCTCAGTTAAGACCCAGCTATAAGCAAATCAGTCTTGACCCTGTGCCTCATGGGAACAGTCCAGCCCGAACTGAGAAACAATGGGTTTAGGCCCAGATGTTTGTACTGAGGTGAATGTATGACATTGTTCTGCATTCTGTCTATCAATTGTTCTTTTTGCATTTGTCACCCCGAGTGGGATGGGTATGCCCAGACGTGGATCCTGTGCTCCCCATGACACTGGTGTCAAGCTATCCTGGCTGATGGTGCCAGGCTGCACTCTGCAGGATCCAGTTGTAGCAATTATGTTCCGCCTCCGGACCTCACCAACACACTGATATATTTAAATAATCAGGGTGAGGGAAGGAAGGGAAGGGAACAGCGGGAAAAGGGAAGCTGTAAAAGAAAACACACCAGGTTACAACATACACATAGTATGCTACTCTCATTGCATTCTCACTAATGTCATGTTAATCACCTGAAACATGCTCTCAAAGTCTCCTGTTTCAGCAGAGATAGCACCTGAAATCATGTAGTCTTCCTTCCCCCTAAACAACACAAGAACACCTTGATTACTATAACTTGTATGAGTGATCTAGTGTGAGTGTATGTGCAAATATCCTATTACGCACCCTATGTTGTAAATATCCAAACAGAAAAATGGAATCCCTCTTAAAGACACCACTGCCAATTAATTCTTGACTCAGTATTCTCCAGAGACAAAGGAAAGCAGTATGTATATCAATATCCTGTACACTTTCTATATAACAAAGACTTCAGTGTTGCATGGATTCCATCATCCATTAACTCAACCAAATATCCCAGATAGGAATAACAAATATTGTAAGATGTGGGGATTTTACCACTATCTTTCGCTTTGATCGTTATCCACCAGTTTCACAATCCAGACTCCAAATACGGTAAAGCGTAGTTCCAGTCACTACTACTTTACGCTTTGGCACTTATAATCCAGGCTCGAAGTATGCTGTCTCTATTGTTTCGTAACGGTATTGCGTGGAAACCTACAAAGCATTCCGCTCCCGTTCGATACCTCCACGGTATAATTACGAAGCTGTTCAAAGACTATCACAGGATCTCCTTTGAAGAAAACAAAACAGAACTCGCCCGCTAGCTGGGGCGCAACCAGAACACAACACCTTCGATAGCAAGACGCCAAAGACTGTACGGTCCGGTGAAAGTAACCAGGATACCAACCACCAACCGGGATGCTGAAAGAATACGAACTGCCAGGAGAATCGCCAACCAGAATCACGCACAACGTTTGCCAGCCCCGCCCTCACATTTATAGTGTCACGATCGTGAAGGCTCATGGGAAATGTAGTTTTAAATAGTCAGGTAGCCGCGACGCTCTTAAAACCTGACAGATGGGGGCTGAAAGCCTAAAACCGGTCCTAAGATGCTTGTTTCCAGTCCAGGGAAGACCAGGCCTGGCAGTTCAGGCTGGACTGTCCCCATTGGGCGCAGAGTTAAGCCTGATTTGCATATGGCTGGATCCAAACTGGAATGGCACGGTGAGCAAAAAAACAATGGATTTAGGCCCAGATCTCTGTACTGGGGTAAATGTATGATATTGTTCTGCATTCTGTCCACCAATTGTTCATTTTGCATTTACCATTCTCTGAGAGACATGGTAAACAAATACCATCCAATTAGGTGCATATCTATTTTGGTCCCTGGACAGTTTACAGGTAGTATAGTACCCTGTAGTAGGATGCAGATGCAAATGTATCTGTGATTTCCTGTGGCCTGGTCCCCAGCCATTCCTGCCTCACTCTGCCTAAGCTGCGCCACCAGTAGTTGTCAGGCTTTTCCTCCCTGTTCATAGTGCCGGTATTTTATCCTCAGTAGCACATACTCCATACTTTGGGGGTAATGAGTGTATTGAGGTCCATGCCCGCTGTCTCAAGGCTGCGCTTGGTGATAGTGGAAGGGTGGGCATTGTAAGCATGTGTGAGGTGGGCTATACCCACTTTTAGTTCCTTCTAACAATTCTCCCTCTGCCTGTTGTATAAGTCTCCGTCCCTCATCAGCTGCCACCTGATGGCCGTCTTTTCCACCACCCACAATGTCAAAGATTCAGTTTCAAATATTTAGGTAGATATAGCACCTAAAAGCACAAAGTACCGCTTGCACTCATCTGGTCATGCTAGACGAGGGGAACATTACAAGTGTAGGCCAACCACAATGGAGCACGGGCCAGATACAGGGATCAGGTTAGTCCCATTGAAAAAAGTTACCTTCTAGAAGAAAGTCCAGCGTGAAGAGTTCTGTTCATGGTGGAGGAAGCCGTGAAGAGCAGGGAGAGAGTTGAAGATCATTGCCTCTGTAGTGTAAAGACCTGGTCAGGCATCAGAGATGGTTGTTGCTGGTGCTTTGTGTCAGAAGTTGGCCTGATATATGCTGTCCACTTATTAAAGTGGGCACTTTGCACCATTTCAAACAACCCTTCTGGTGTTTTAAGAGGTCAAAGATAACCTTAGAAAGCTATCCAAGTGTTAGCTGTGAAGAGCTGCCTTCAGGCTTAGGGCCAGATGTAGGTAGCCCAATACCGGTCGGTAATGGCCAAGGTGACCGCATTTCGGCCGTTACCGACCAGTATTGGGCTATTGAGATGTAGGTGGCTACAATTCAGATTCGGTAATTACCGAATCGGTAATTTAAGGAATTGGTAAATTACCGATTCCTTAAAAAACCGATTCGGTGAATTTACCGAATCTGAAATGTAGGGAGCACTCAAATGAGTGCATTGCATGGTTAAGGATTCGGTATTTACCACCAAATAAAAGTTGGTGGTAAATATCGAAAATCTTTGAAAAAGCAAATGTGTGCTTTTTCAAAAGTGCCATATGGCAATGTATGTGTGCCACATGTGCACCCATGCACTATTCAGGGGTGCAACAGGGTGTCAACGTGACACCCTGCCCTCCTTGAATGTGTTCCCCCATTACTGAATCAGTTTTTACCGTTTCGGTAATTCCCATTCATTCCTATGGGCCTCCAGGCCCATAGGAATGAATGGGAATTACCGATTCGGTATTTACCGAATCGGTAATTACAGAATATTACCGATTCAGTAAACTTTACCGAATACTTACCTACATACCGTTTACCAATTCTGAAATACTGAATCGGTAAAATTCGGTATTTTAGAATCAGTAAATGGAACTTACCTACATCTGGCCCTTAGTCTTGAAGGAATGTAAAGCAGGTTGTTTTACCAGAATGCAACATTATAGTATTGACTAAATGAAAGGAGAACCACACAGTACTTATAAAAATATGTATTCATTAGTATAATTCTATCGGGTATGACACAGTATCTCATACATGGAGATAATCACAAAGCACACAATACTTAAGCAAAGAAATAACAGTAAATAGCACTAAAACACAGTGGGCCCAAGGGGGGGACCAAACCATACACTAAATAAGTGGTATAAGAGTCATGACTCGAGTCAAGACAGGGTCAAGAGGATGTAGAATTGCTGTGACCTCAGAGAACAACCAAGGTGTGTTGATTGGGTCCCCACGGAGTGTGTGTGCAGTGTGGGAACACAACTGTAGTCTATTGGAAAGACGCAGTTTAAGTTTTAGAGTTTAAGGACCCTTCCCAGTGGACTTCAAAGAAGCCCAGTGGAAGACAAAAGGTTGGAGAGCCACCCCACCCGTAGATACAGAGTTACCCAATTTACCGATCCCAGGGAAGCCGAGTGCCTGGTCTAAAGTGATGTCGGCAACCACCGTAGAACCCAATGGAGGACTTCAAAGAAGAGCCACTGCTAAAAGGGAGAAAAGTGTCTGCTGGAATCCAAAGGTGAATGCTTGTCAAGGAGTACCTAAAAGCAGAGGAGACTGAGTCTGGGTGAGACCAGGGGCTCAGTAGACAAATGCCCACTAATGTCGGGGCTTCAGGTTGGTTGACGGAGTCTTTGACTCTGCAGCTGGGGGGACCAGGAGACATTGAGGATGACCAGGAGCTTGAAGCGAGCTGTCCCATGAAGAATGTTGAGTGCTGAGGGGTCGGTGTCCGGTGGGAGCACCAACAAGCCTTGGAAATGGCAACCCATGCAGAAGGTCAAGGGAGTGTAAGATTCGGACCAGCAAGGCCCAGGAAACTCACCACACAGAGAGGAGTCAGGGCAAACCTGGAGCAACCAGGGAAGCCCATGAAAAATAGACCCCCAATTGGACCCACAGGCCAGAGGCACAGGAGTCACGAGAGGACTTGGAGCAATTTCACCAAACAACACCCACGGAGCACTCAAAAGTTCTTGGCAAGAAATGGTGCCAGAGGTTGTGGCTACTCAGAACCCAATGCACTTGTTCAGGAATTTCCAATAAGCACATGCACTTGCAAATACATCTTCTGCACAGTGGTTCGGGTATTGCAACCCCCACAAGAGACACTGGCCTCAAACTCAGTAAGAGAGCAGCTGGGGCCTCAAAGGACATTTAAACCCACCTACTGTGTTGCTGAACCCTTCGGAGTCCATAGGAGCTTGGGATCAGCAGACCAGTCAGCAGTGTTGAGGTGTTAGCGAATGCAGAGGAGTGACTTCTTCACTCCAAGGGAGTATATCTTTGGTTATCCTTGATGTTCCACAGGTCCTACATGGATCCTGTATGGTACATGGGCACAGAAGATGTAGCAGACTGAGAGAAAGGTGAAGTTGGGTCCAAATGAAGTCCAGCGATGTCTAGAGTGTCCAGACGGTCGAAGTGCAGTGTTTTCTTATTCAGAATCTTGTCCACGTCGATACTAAGGTCCTACAGCCAGTTAAGCCCTTAAGTACCCACCAGAGAGGGTTGGAAAGATTCAGGGGACCCTCCCAGGTTAGGGTCTGGACAGTCGTGAGGTTATTTCCATGTCCTTTGTCCAGTTTCGGGCCAGAGCGGAAGCCAACAGCTCCCAGGACTGATTTGAACTGGACTATGCACAGGGACACCAAATGTGCCCCTCATGCAGACTCATACAGCAATTGAATAACAGGAACCAGAGGATCCAGTTTACATTCAGTATGAATCAACAACGCATTTCTTATCTTGAGGACAACATCGATATTGTATGCACCAACATCAAGACCTCTGTGTTCAAGAAACCTACTGACCGCAATAACTCCATGCTGTATAGCAGCTTCCATCCCCCGTCCCTCAAACAGCATCTTCCTTACATCAATTTCTCAGAGTCCAGCGGATCACTTCAGATATGGCACAATACAAAATTACACTGAGTGAATCCAGACAAAAATTTCTAGATTGATGTTATCCTGTTGAGGTGGTGGATGGTGTGGAAAAGCGTGTTCAAGCTTTGCAAATAGGAGATTTGTTGAAGAAACAGGTCAAGGAGGCAGCCAAAAGAGAAGTTTTTGTGTCCACTTATTCCACTCAATCACCTTCCCTCAAACATTTGATCGGAAACGTTGGGAATTATTGCTATCTGAACCTGATTTTCGAGGCATTTTTCGGATCCTCCTATTTTTGTTTACAAGTGATCGCATAATCTAAGAGAAATCCTTTCGAAGACTAAAGCAGACACGGAAGTGGAACATAAAGGAATGCTTAAATGTCACTGCAATAACGTGTTGATTGGTCACAGCATATCTCATCTGTGGTCTCTTAAAACAACAATGTAAATTTCACGGCAGACGGTATTGGACAAAATTACATTTATGCGATTAGATGCCCATGTGGTCTGTACTATGTGGGGAAAACAAAGAGGATACTATATACATGCAAAGCTGAGCACCAACGCCAGATTAGAATCAAAATCACCAGCTCATCACTTGCAGTACATTAGAATGAAAACCAATACACCATTGCTCAATTAAGGTTCACTATTCTAGAAGTGGTGAAGACTCAAGATGACAGGGACATGTCTATGCTTTCGACACAACGAGAAACCTAATGGATTCACTTCTTGGATACTCTCATGCCTAAAGGCCTTAATGATAAGCTCAAACTTTCCTGTTTCTGTAACATATAGGCATTTTTCCATTCATTTTTTGGATTCTCAGCCTGGATCTTCTATACCCCTTTTGTTTGCACTTAGGTCCATCTTGACCGCACACACATTCGCTTCTCATTTTGGACTGTTCCCCACCCTGCAGGATTTTGTTGTTGTGTATCATCGGTTATTTTTCAGCATTTCACATTTTGTATTATGCTCTTCTAGTTGCAATTTTATGGTTTTCACATGCACAAAGCCATGTCTTTTGGTTAGAAGAACCACTGTTCACCTTTTTAGATTTTTTCTCCAGCAGCGTTTCTGTTGGTGACCTGTACATTGCTCCAATTTATACGGGGTTTACTTGTGTCCTACACTTATCAGACTCACTTTACACCTGGGGATCCTTACTTTGTTTACTGTTCTTGGAACTTGCTGAGTTCAATCATGTTACAAATCACTGCATTTACATTTCATGAGCACCATGTTTCATTGTATTATTGTGTCCAGTTTCCAATTGTTTTGTTTACAGATATTATAACATGGGGTGTTCATCAGTGCTTTACATGTCTTGTAATTGCTCTCTGTCACATCATCAACATGTCACTTACTGTTTGACTTGTATATTTTTACACACTTCCTGTTGCTTTCAACTTTATTGAATATGCCCCGCAGCTTTCCATAGTCTTTCTTCAGTTTTTTTCAAACCATGAGAAGGCTTCTCATCTCTCTGTACATTAGTCTTGGGCTGCATGAAACCATGAGCACCTGTTTTTACAACACAACTGATTGCTGACCATGTTCTCACATCAGTTCGAGCACAGAGAGGCTTCCCTACTCTCCTTGCTTTAGTATCAGGTTGCATACCAAAGCGAGCACCTGTTTTTCGAGAACGTGCCAGATTGGGTGACCTATGCTCTAAGACCGGTTTTAGCATAGAGTTGCGGTAAACCTGAGCACGCGCTTCGTGTTTCGCTTTTTCAACGTCTTAATTTATTTTTAACGTGGTTGCATTACTTTTGTTTAATATAGTAAGCAGGTACTTTGTGATTATGGCAATTTTCAGCCGTCTGCTCATCCCCAGACGGGTCAGTTTGGAGGTATCTGTCATGTTACTTTGTTTTGTCTTTGTTATGGCACAGCATGTTTTAGACGCATGTCAATTTATGGACTGACACTGCACGGAGGTGTACCTTGTTTTTAATGTTATGACAGAGCATGTTGTAAACGCACATCAGTTTAGTCACCAGCACTTCCCGGGGGTGCACTTTTATTTTAACCCGAGGCTTCCAGTGGTCTATTTTTTCACAACCTAAAGTTTGAGTTTGATATGGCTCGGCCTCTGACCTATGTTTTCTGACTTTCTTTCGTGATTTCTCATGTAGGGTTGACAATCTGGTAATTTTTCATGATCTCCAGCAAGAGTTACTTTTTTGATCTAATCCTTTGATGTTCGTCTCATGGCATTTACTGCCCGTTTCTTGAACTTTTTATTATGTAAACTTCAGACCTATGCATTCTCATTGTAATAATTATTTGTTTAGATCCCCCTGATGAAGGGCAATAGTTCATGCCCAAAATGCATTGGGAATTGATTACTCAACGTGGGAATTGCTCAATCACCATATAACTCATGTGGAACAATCTTTCCCCATGACGTGTCTGCATTTGCACAATAAAATATGAATGTACTACATTCAGCATTTCAGTGATGATTCAATGATAGACTTTTGTACATTGCAATGTTGCTCTTGGTTTAAATTCTGAATGTACAGTATTTAAGCTTGTTAATTACTTGAATGTAAATGTTTCGGAGTTTTCGCTTACTCTTTGAATTGGGTGGCTGGGAGGAGTCTCCCCAGAGGGTGTACACCCTAGAAATTTAATGTGTTTCTCCTGTTTACACTGTATTACATTTTTTGCTTACCAGAGTGCAACTCAGCTGTCATTTTGCTTTTCAACTTTCCAAAAGAGGTACTTTCATAGTTGTGACATAAAATCTGACTTTACCATTACAAAGGAATTACAATTATTTGAGTCTGAGCTGCATATTTGTATCTGCTCCCAATCAAAAGTTATTATTTATGAAATGTAGTAAGGTAGCTCCATGATTGCCAATTGGAGAGATAGAGCTTAGAGTAGTGAAAAACGATTTTAGGAGTTTTTCACTACCAGGAAATGTAAAACCTAAACCCACATGTCCTACTTTTTAAATACAAGGCAGCCTGCCCAGATGTGAGTCCCTTGCTCACTTTGCCCCTGGATTCAAGCTAGCCTGGTTGATGATGGCTGAAATGCCAGAAACCGGTCCCAGGATCCATGTTTCCGGTCCAGGGAAGACATGGCTTTTGGCAGTTCGGGCTGGACTGTTCCCATGAGGCACAGGGTCAGACTGATTTGCATATGGCCATGTCTGTACTGGGGTGGCGGAGTGAGCTAAAGAATGGTGATGGATTAAACCCAGATCAGTTGACTGGGGGTGAGTGTTTGATTTTCTCAAACGCTCCGTCCATCATCCCCTTTTGTATCGCTTTGTTTGCCCTAAGTTGGCAGGGTATGCTCAGGCTTGATTCCCTTGCTCACTTTGCCACTGGATTTAAGCTAGCCTGGCTGATGACGGCTGAAATGCCAGTAACCGGTCCCAGGATGCTTGTTTCCGGTCCAGGGAAGACATGGCTTTGGCAGTTCGGGCTGGATTGTTCCCATGAGGCACAGGGTCAGACTGATTTGAATATGGCCATGTTTGAACTGGGGTGGCGGAGTGAGCTAAAGAATGGTGATGGATCAAACCCAGATCAGTTGACTGGGGGTGAGTGTTTGATTTGCTCAAACGCTCCGTCCATCATCCCCTTTTGTATCGCTATGAACCTATAGGGCCAACCTTAGTGGTGACTTATATGTTTTATAAAAGGAGGTTTAAGGCCTAGCAAAAGGTTTATTTTGCCAGGTCAAAATGACACTTTAAAACTGCACAACAGCCTGTAGTGGCAGACCAGAGGCATGTTCCAAAAGGCTACTTTAGTGGTTGACAGAATGAGTGCTGCAGGCCCATTAGTAGCATTTCATTTACAGGATTTGAGTTCATGTAGGTCTGCTTACTAGAGACCTACAAGTAAATGAAATATGGCAAATAGGTGAGGGCCAATTTTACAATGCTTTAGGGAGAGAGCACAATCCCGTTAGCACTGGGTAGCAGTGCTAACGTGGGTAGAGTCCTAAATCCAACAAAAACAGGTTCAATAACATAAGGCAAAAATCTAGGGGAAACCCTGCAAAAAGCGCCAGGTCCAACAGAGTTTCCAAAGCCTTTTGCTTTCTACTTAACATAATAGATGGCTAGGAATATTATCAATGGTATCTTCTGTAATTATACATTTTTTCTACTCTTGTATTTTATATTTTATTCTTATGTAATACATTATTGAGATCTACCATTTAGCATCCTAAGTAATTTTAATTGACTCAAACCATTGTGGCATTTGAGTATGGCCTCTGGATTAAGGGCATGCATGTATGCTATGATTGCTGTTAGATATTTACTATTTGTATCTTCTTTTTATTTCTATAAAGTCAAATAACAAATGAAGCTTAATATAGCTGGCATTGTTGCATAACTCATAAAACACACAGACAAAAATCAGCAACTGCTCAGTGCCCTCAACATGTTCAACAAAAACTTTTTTTTACAAATAGAGAACTTTAAAAATGTACTGGTATGATTGTTTCGCAATCAGTTGCAGAGAACAGTTTTTTTTGTGCCAGATGCACCATCAAGCCACGTCGCAAGACGTTGTGTTTAGCGTCTGGTCAGGTATTTTAGCAGACTAGATTTATAAGGCCAGTATTGTACAAAAGAGGTGCTTGCAACTTATCACATGAATACTGCGTCAATAATATGAATGAGCTGGAATTTGCTCTGTGGATCCTTGACCATCCCTGCAAATTCAGAGTTGGAGACATGAATGGAATACTAGACCTGCTTCTATGTATTTGCTGATTAGTTGCACAGCATTGATACATTATCTTGTGGGTTACAAGACAGTAAAAGGGTATGAACAAATGCCCATCTTAAGTTATCGTTATCTAATTTGGTATGTATGATGCACGGTCACAGCACACTTTCGGGGAAATGCACCAAATGTGGTTACAGGTTGTGAACTCCTTCCATATTGTGGTAGAAATAGACATTAATTGGTCAGCCACAACTGTAGATTAGCAGAAGGGCCAAGAATGACAAAAGAATGAGAAATACCAATCAGGAGACTGGTCTCCGTGCTTAGAGTAGTTATGAGGAAGTCAAAAGAGGAAGGCAAACTGGTCCCTGCCTTAAAAAGGCTCCTCCCTTAAATGGGAAATGCTGAGGTCCCCTCATTCGGTATCCAACCACCTCCTCAGTCCCCCTAACGTTATGATCCCTAAATGCAAGGAGTTGGTTTACAACAAGAAGAGGGACGGCAAACACAATTTGGTCTGCTGAGCTGGGTGAACTAGATGACGCGGACCCCTCCAGCATAGCGGGAGATGCGGATCCCTCCAGCATGGCGGCTGGTGGGATCCAAACTGGAAGTGAACTGTGCAGTCTAGTTTCTCACTCAGAGATTTACAAGCAGGTAATTGGATGTCCCACGGGAGGAAATAAAAATGAAGGGCGGGTATTCGGCGCGTCGTCGGAGGAGAGACCGGTGAAGAGCACAGAAGAGGAGAACAGCACAGGAAAAGAAGACCAGGGGAGAAGTCCGGGATTGAAGACCACGGCAGAGGAGCAGGCACCAGGAAGGCGGAACCTGTCCCAACCAGAGGAGGGGGAGGATAACAGCTCTAGGAGCAGCGCCCTCGAGTCCAGTACTCCAGCAGGGGAAGCGGAGGCTGCGACTCTCCAGGAGGGCGGTGGGTTCAGGCAAGTGCTGGGCTCCTTTTTATTTTGGGGTTGGTGGGAGGGAATAAGGAGCATGGCACGTTAGAAGCACCAAAACCTTCCCTCACTTAGACACCCCATGTTCAGGACCCGGTGACGGTAGCACACATTCCTATTATTTATCCTCATATCGGGAGGGAGAACTGACACTTCTGTTATTCTTATTTTCCTACTGGTTCGCTACCAGCAGAGACGGACACCTGCATTCCCTAGAGGCAGAGAAGACCTGGAGGAACCCCCCCCCCCTCCCCCTTCATCTGTAGCTGACACAGCCCGAAGTACTAGGAAGGATCAGGAGGTCAAAACCAGAGACTTTAAAGGGGAACAATCCAATATTTGTTATATTCGCCCCCTCTTTTTGTTTTACGCCACCAAAACGTGTATTCATCAAGACATCTGAGAAAAACCCTGATTTCCAGGAACTGAGAATTAAAACCCCCCTCCCCTTTTTTTGTTTATTATAATAAACTACTTCTCATACCTCCAAGCATAAAACTCCTGTGCAGTTTTTCCCTGGATAGGAGGGGCGCGAGTACAACCTCCTACCACAAAAAAATGGGTGAAAAATCTCAGAGCAAACAGCAGAGTACAAAGTTCCCCAGGGGAAGTGTGACAAAAAGGAGAAAGGAGTAGGTATCACAAGTAAGGTGACTGGAAGGGATCCCTTGTCGGAACTTAGAGAGCCTCCCACACCCAGAGTATTAGGTGTGAAACACACCCTAACTGAAGGGTGTCCAGTGTCATCATCGACTCACTGCCCCTCGACAGACCGGCGCTGCAATGTCTGATGGAGCACCCAGAGGCACTCTTTTGGCGGGGTTCTTTTGTTCCTTGCCGACGGTGGGTGTGAGTGAGGATGAAAGAAGTGTAGTCTGTGCAGATGTGGGTGAAAGTTAAAAAGGGTAGTCAGTCCACACTGACTTTTATTAACGTGGCTGATTCCCTGGTTAAAAGGGGTGAGAGGGGAGCTAGAGACCGTATAGGTATACAGCGGACTAACTCAACCCCCTGGTGTGGTCAACATGTTTCTCGCCAACCGGCGATTCGTCAGGACCTCAACAAAGTACTACACAATAACACATGCTCATTCACTTTGAAGAAGGCAGATACAACCTCTCTGGGTCGAAGAAAAAGAGGGCCAAGGGGTCCTGCTCTATTTAGGCGACCCTAAAGGAATTGATTAGAGCCTCGCAGCATACTCCCGTAAGGCCAGCGCTGTTAGGTCAGATGAACCTTAAGTGGGGCACTGGATCGGCGGAACACCTACCCCTCACGCTCACAGCACCTGGTCCGCACCCTGACCAGGTGCCGTGAGCGTGAGGGGTAGGTGTTCCGCCGATCCAGCGCCCGACTTAAGGTTCATCTGACCTAACAGCGCTGGCCTCACGGGAGTATGCTGTGAGGCTCTAATCAATTTCTTTAGGGTCGCCTAAATAGAGCAGGACCCCTTGGCCCTCTTTTTCTTCGACCCAGAGAGGTTGTATCTGCCTTCTTCAAAGTGAATAAGCATGTGTTATTGTGTAGTACTTTGTTGAGGTCCTGACGAATCGCCGGTTGGCGAGAAACATGTTGACCACACCAGGGGGTTGAGTTAGTCCGCTGTATACCTATACGGTCTCTAGCTCCCCTCTCACCCCTTTTAACCAGGGAATCAGCCACGTTAATAAAAGTCAGTGTGGACTGACTACCCTTTTTAACTTTCACCCACATCTGCACAGACTACACTTCTTTCATCCTCACTCACACCCACCGTCGGCAAGGAACAAAAGAACCCCGCCAAAAGAGTGCCTCTGGGTGCTCCGTCAGACATTGCAGCGCCGGTCTGTCGAGGGGCAGTGAGTCGATGATGACACTGGACACCCTCCAGTTAGGGTGTGTTTCACACCTAATGCTCTGGGTGTGTGAGGCTCTCTAAGTTCCGACAAGGGATCCCTTCCAGTCACCTTACTTGTGATACCTACTCCTTTCTCCTTTTTGTCACACTTCCCCTGGGGAACTTTGTACTCTGCTGTTTGCTCCAGTTTAGGACATGTACACTGGACCCCATTAAATATTGTCCTTTTCTGTTCCCCTCGTTGTTGAAATGAAAAATCTCAGAGTCATTTTGGATAACAAGCTCTCCATGGATGAACATGTGAAAAGCCTCTCAGGCATATGTTTTGGTCTGATGCGAATGCTCAGAACGGTATTCCCATGGATTCCTCTCTCAGCAAGAAAACCTCGAATTCAGGCACTACTAGTGAATAGATTGGACTGTGGCAATTTCCTACTGGTAGGAATAAGGAAAAATCTGCTCTCAAGGCTGGAGGTAGTGCAGAACACAGCAGCACGCCTAGCCCTAATTCGCCAGCCAGGACACCATCTGAACCCCTTTTGCAGCTGCTTCACTGGCTGTCCATAAGGAAACGGGAAGTGTTTAAGCTTCTGTGTCTGGTCAATAAATTACTACAGGGGAAGGATCCAGGTTACTTACAAAAGAAGCTAAAACCTTATATCCCTTCCTGTCAACTTAGATTTAGTGACCAGCGGTTACTTTGTCCCATGAGGATAAATACAACCAGAGTGGGAGGCCGCCCGTTCTCTTACTTGGCTCCCTCTCACTGGAACAAACTGCTGTCCCATATTCATTCCTGCACCAACCTTACGCAGTTCAGAAAACTCCTCAAGACCTGGCTGTTCAATCATTGACTAGGTCCTTCCATCTCTGTTGCCTGTTTATTGTGGCACTGAGACGTCCCTTGGGGATGATTTGTTTGGGCTTGATAAATCAAAAATAATAATAATACGGGGCAAACTAGAGCAGTTAACCAACACCCATTGTTAAATAAATAAATATATCCGTATTTGTAAAGCGTGAACTACTCACCATTATGGGTCTCAAGGCGCTGAGCGCCGTCATGGAAATTAAGTGAGCTATTGCCCAGAGTCACATGGTGCTGAGCTTAGCTGCCTCCGGAGCAAGGGATCGAACCCTGAACCCTGTGCTCCGAAGTCAACTGCCATGGCCAATGCACCACACCTCTCCATTGTTCTGCCAGGGGAAGGCCCTGGTGGAACTGGCCCTCCAACATGTACAAGCATTATGAGGTATTTAAGCGCAAATGTGTTGTCATTTTGTTTGAAAAAAAGGTTCATTCAGAGAAGGCTGACTGGAAGGAACCACAAAGCTCAAGAATTAGTGTCCATTGTGATGTGATGCCATGTGTTGTGAAGATCTTTACAAAAAAAGAAGTGAAATGACTCTTGATATCTGCTTTCTATCCTGTCCAATATGCCTCATCTGTAGAGTGATATCTTATCACAGTATACATATCAAACAATTGAAAATGTCAACAAATGTTGCCATTAGCCTTAAACCTCAGGGAAATACTTCCTGGAGGAATCCATGAAGAAGGCCAGCTAATCATAGACTTCTTAAGAAGATACAAAGCACATTTGGACAGATCACAGTGTCCTCACCTATTATTTTATTCCAAATGAGAAACAAAATGTTGACTTGGCATCAAGTTGCTCAGCAACCACTGCTGACTCTGGAAATGATACAGAACTGTGTAAGAATTCAGTAAGACAGATTGATGGTTATGCTAACGCATTGCTAATGAACGTTCTTGAGGGCACTATCATGAGATAATTGCCCCCACCCCGGGATTTGCTACTGTAGTCAAAGGCAAGTGCCCAAAACAAGGCTGGAGGACAATCAGCACAAAATATTTTTGAAGCTTTGGTTAAAAAAATCTGTATATTGTTATCTTTTAGGCCTCTATATAATGAAATTTGACAACCGATAGTGAGGTATTACATCTGAATACGCATGTTGATATGTGGTAAGCACAGTAGAAACAGCTATGAAGGTTACAGTCTGATTTGCCATTGATGCATTGCTGCATCACATGATTCTGAATTCAAGAAAGCAAGGTTTACCTCTTAATTGTTCTCTTTGTGCTTGGGCGTGCTTATTGGGCAGAACAGCCTGGGCATTCTATTCAATGTAAGTAATGTCACATAAATCAAAATACAATTTAAATCAATGTTAAAAAATTGGTTTATTGTGTTTTCCAGGACAGAGAATCTCCATCTTATTTTCTCTCACAACTTCAATTTCTGTACCAATTATAGTTATTTAGAAAAATGATAACAAAAATGTTTTCAGTAAAACCTCCAAAGTTAAGGATGCCAAAATGTGGGTGTCACACAACCATAACATAATTTGTATACTGTTGCTGAGGCCTTCAAACAAATCATCTTCAAAGACATCAGACACGATTGCAGTGTTGGTGATATCAATCGGTTTGTGCATAAGAAATGTTCAGAGAGATAACAGAATGTTTAGAGAGATGCAACAACTGATGTGGAAATTGAACCCTAGACACACACTCAGAATTTAAACCTGTATCGACATCTAGAAAGTTATGAGCTCATCCTGGCCCTTATAATAAGTGGGTCGCATCTGTACTCCAAGGGGATACGGCCACTACTAATCCTGAATACAGGAATACCAGGTGCAAGGCTTTCTGGTCCAGTTTTATCCAGTATAGACAACATCCCCCAGTAAAAAAGAATGGGGCTCCAACTGAGGCAGAGTCAAGAGAGGCTACTCCTGGCCTCCATTCCTTCCACTCTCATAGTAAAGAGGAGAATTCATATGCTCCTCTACCCACAGCAAAATATGCCCTGGTTGCCCACACTCTTCCATTTCCCAACCAGTGAGCCACCATACACCTCCTTCCCTGATTTACCAACTGTTCCAAGCAGGCTTTGAATCTGGGTGGAAAATCTCTAAGTCAGGGGGTAACCTACAGATGACCTGGGAATATCAATTCAAAACACTTTTTATGATATTTGTTCCCATTATGAGGACTGACATCTGAAATGCTTGTAGCTTTGGTGCAGATACCAGCCAGAATTGATCATTCTAGTACTCTTCAACTCGCATCGTTGGACCTTCTTTCTTAAGGAACCTCATCTATGCAACTTTCAATTTAATAGACAAACCACCTTCACTCAGGTTGTCACCCTATGCTGCTCTCCAACAACGACTACTAAGTTTTGTCGTTAGAGCACTTGTTAGTCAACAGTTACAAGACTGTGACAGTAAGTGGAACATGCAAATCTTTGAGACCTAACATGGCAAATATGAACATTTTACAAAATAAACTTTTACGGATCAATCAATAAAAGGCACAATCATTTAATCAAGGAAATACTATTTTTTGAAATCATACCTACCAAGAAAGTGTCTTGAATAATCTTAGTTTTTCAATTCACAGATCAATCTCAGCTTTAAAAACGGATCCTAATCTCAAACAAGCTTACTCCCTTGCCGTTATTACATTCCAACTCCCTGCAGAGGTCTTTAGTCATCCAATTTGTTTATGCAAAAATGTATAAAGTTCAACTCCTAGTACAGTGGCTACAGAGCACTGTAAAACAATCGATTAGATCAATATATTAAAAATAACAAAAATAAAGACTAATAACAAAGAAGGCACAGACAGGAAAGCATAAAGTCTAAAAGAAACAAATACATTAGCAGTTACAGGAAAACCATGCAGAAAATACAGTAAAAGGGATAAACGGGGTACACAGTCATTATAAAACAAGCATAGTTTTGCATAGTTCTGGTTATTAGCATACCTGTTCATATAGTGTCAAATTATTTCTAGACTTCAATCCTTGCGTGGTTTTTAGTCACGAGGGTCCAGCTGAAAAAAAACACTAGCATTTTGCATACCTTGCTCAATCTTTACTCCCCAACCATATAACACATGTAACTAGCGAGCATTGTATATGCAATTGTGTCAGGACTTAATTTGAGCCGGTGTTTTCCGCACCGGAACTTAATTGTCAATACCAGCCTTTATCATAGTCTGCTGCATGGTGGTTCTCTTTGTCTCATTTAGATATCAGCATAACAGGTATTTATTATTTCAATGCACTTTAAAAAAGAATGCCTGCCGCCAGAGCCATTCTGATAGCTTTGGGGGTCTGGCACAGTCAGATTTGTCACACTTGTAGGTGTGTGAGGGTTAGCAGTCTTGGACCTGTTATTGGCAGCGCTGACAGCAGCAATGGATGGTGCAGCGGAAGCAGCCTCATGAATAGGACCTTGGCATTTCTATTTTTACAAATTAAGCACTGAATTGTGTACCTTTCTTTGCTTTTACATCATGAGCGGCTCAACAAAAAATTGCGCAGTCATACAAAATGCTTGTGAAAATCTGTGAAAGTCCATGTGTGTGAACTGTGTACTTTCTGTAGTTTTTCTGTGGAACACAGGTAATAGGAAAGGAAGAACTATACAGTTATATACATCCCTACATATTTCAATGGCTAGAATGGACAATTGTGATGATATGCTTTTTATGTCTCGCCTAGGCAACGCATGCGCTGTCTCTTCGAGCCATGCTGTATCAGCTCTGCGGGCTTGCATCACACCCATCATTGTTGCTTCATATGCTTGCATGTCTATTAATAAAGCTTGCGTGTATCTGGATAATCTGACTATTTTTGCCCTCCTTTTGGTGTTTTGGTCATGCCTACGGAGCTCTGGCCTATTACCTGTCTCCTTGCACTTGAGGCCATTTCAATTCATGTGTTTTTTAGTTGCTTTCCCACCAGCCTGTGTCTTTGGAATGTTCCCCATTGTTCTATATTTTCCATGCGCACATTTTTGGGTTAACAAGGCGTATGCCTGTTTACATTGCTTTCAGCCCATCCTGTGTTTTGGGAATGTCAGCATTTATTCAATTTTAACTGTGACCGTGTGCGCACTTTAATCCTAAACAGCAACCCAATTTACTTTCGGACTTATTGTGAACTTTTCACTGTATTGTTCAAGTTTGCGTGGATTTACCAGCCCTTTCGAAACAAAGTCTCCATTATATGAGATTTATTGTGCACCTGCATGTTTCTATTTCTTATTATATCGCCTTATTGCTAAAAGCCAGTGTTTGTAAATAATGTGCTAATTTTTTCACATTACCTTGTCCCTCATCCCTCCAGCAAGGCTTTCCGGTGATCACGTATTTGTAATTTATGTGCTTTTAAAAAAATAATATTTTACATAGCGCACACTCCACCCCAAGGTATTGGAGCATTTTAAATGAGCACCAGTTTCATTACAACAGCACATTCACAAGCACAGAGAATTGACTCTGATTATCCCAGAAACAGAGGATATTGAGCCTCCCACTGGTACTCGAACTGCTCTAGCCCTTACGCCACATCCTTTCCCTCTTGATCAGTATTTAAGATGTCTGGCACTACTTTGGAACGCACAATTATTATGCATTCCAAATCAGCGGTGGATATCTTGTTTTCTAATGCTTCACCCAAGTTCTATAGTGTGGTGTGCTGTGTTCATGCTCCCAAAGTATGCTTCCAGGGAATAAGACTCAAGGATCTTAAACTTTGGCAACAGTCATCCATGTGTCTGATGGCTGTACGCAATAAACCAAAAACAGGCACTAGTGTGATTGGGCAGGTTCTGCAAATCTGCATCTCTATTTACTGTTTTGTTTGGCTATTAGGCCCATCCCAATTGTTGTTTGACAGTAAAAGGTGAAGCTACCCGTTAGCCACCCCAACCTAACTGACAAAACCAGTAGGTCGCCCATGAGCGCAACCTATTAGCTTTGCCAATGCTTGTTATAAATAGGAATGATTCCGAGATTTAAACATATTGTAAAATTGCAGGATAAGTCTAAGGGGCAGTTGTGAGGTCTAAATCTGGGCAGAGGTCCCACAAAAATGTATTGAAATAATTACTCATTGAAATTTAGGGATATCCACATACAGTTAATTCCCTTACTTCGGGTAACTTTGGAAACACCAGTGAGTTGAAGTTACCTTTTAAAAAGGAAGGGAGTGACTTTTAAGTCATGCATGGTTAAAAGTGGTCCTTAAGTGAAATAATGATGGTAAAATGAGAAATGAGCAAGTTGAATGTTTTCAAATATTCCAGCACAGGAAATGGCAGCCTTTATAGTGGGAAAGAGAAGAGAAGTAGAGCATTTTCCTACAAAGAGTTGCGATTCTTGCTAATAAAAATTATTACAAACAGTAGGTTGAGGCACATTTAATAATATGTGCTTTGAAAGTCAGGCCAGGAGGGAAACTAGAGAGAATTTACTGATGGTGAATGAATGATGCCCAAAGTAGCCAGAGTGGGCTGACAGGAGGAGGCCAAGAGGGCTGCAGAAGAAGATACAATAAGAATGAAGTTAGTACTGTAGGGGTTGAGCTTCTTAAGAAAGTGAGAACCCATTGAATTCTCAATGTCATTTTATGAGGGGGCATCCACACAAGACAACGCCAAGAGATAGAGTTGAGTTTCACTGACGTATGGTTGTGAATATGATATGTCAGATCACCAAGTTTCATGATCTGAACTCTAGGTTATGAAAAGTCTTTAGATTGTATACACTGCTTGGTCAATTCACTTCATGATCAATTTACATGCATAGCTTTAACACACTCTAAGCTAGAGAGTACAGTTCATCCTTATCCAGCGAAATGTAGGGAATATGACCTGTGCACACAGAGAGTACAAAGTAAAAGTCAAAATGAAGCTCTCTAACTTGTGTTTAATTATCTATTTTCCTCTGATTATTCCTAATTAAATCTTACAAAAATATTGGATATCATTGATCATATTCCCTCGTTAAGAGGATTGAACTTAATCAATATTGCATTTCTAAAATGTTTCCACCATGTATAAGGAAAAATGACACAGTGCTGTTCTTGGTCATGATTTGCATTGTACATACTTGGAATCTCGTGTGTAAAAGTAGAAGTAAATACAACAGACCTGATTCACAAATGCATACTTACACTTTTGTATACATTTGCTATTTCTTTCCTGTTTACAAACTACAATGAGTTAAAAGTAAGTTTATGACTGGGGAGTCTCCACATTCAGGACAGAGAACTCTGCACATTAAAAGATAGGATAGACCTAGCTTATCTAGTGGGGACGCCCCAACTGGAGAGTCTCCGCAGTTATAAACTTACTATTAACTTGTAGTTTGTAAATAGAAAAAAAAGTAAACTTACACAAAAGTGTAAGTTAACCTTTGTGAATCAAAACGGTAGTGTTCCACATTAAACTCAAGCTGTCATTCATTGGAGATTTATTTCTAACGATTTTGGCTTCAAAGTGCTTGAAATGGAGTCACGGGGTCCAGGTGATGTCATCATCACAGAACCAGGACTCCAAAATGGACTATGTCCAATCATCTGTGTTCTACCAGATGTGCAAAATGTTCTTTCAAAACCCCAAGGGAGAAATACACACTGTTTACAGTATGTTGCCACCACTATTTGAATAAGCAGAAGTACTTGGTCCAGCTCCTTTAATCTCACCATAAGAAAACTTGGATTTGCGATGAGGAGCTTCACCCACATCTCTCAATGCACAGCTATTCTCTGAGACTATCAAATTGGGCATAAATCACCTGAGGTTGTCCTCTACACTTTCATATCCTGGTTTCTTACAAGTCCTTACTTTGCTTATCACCTGCTAATTTAGTTGATTACTAGCCTCAAAGAATACAAAATCACACTGCACTGTATTGGATCATCTGTACAGGCGTCATGTGGGAAAGCAGATTTATTTATTGGTCTTGTAATTGTTCAGAATACGATCTACAAGAAAGATTCATCGGATGTATGATAGTACAACGCGATCATTTTGATCGCAGTACTTTACATCGCGGATTTTACAACGCAAATCGTTACAACGACTTGCATTGGAGGGCGCGGATTGAGGATTATTATAATTTTGTATTCCAACACCAGTAGGGAAGGTGTTGGAATAGAAAATCACAATATTCCATAACCAACAGCGCCATCCAGCGCAAGTCGTAGTAATGACTTGCGTTGTAATGGCAGCGTGGTAAAGGTTGTCAGGTGTAAACACCACGTTGTAAATGACGTTTACCGATTCATCATACTTAGGAATGACCCTTGGAAAATACTAGCTAATCCCCTGCCGCAGAATGACACTGTGTCCCACAATTAGGATCCACACTTAAGAAGAGTAAATCAGGAACTCAGTCTTAAGTATTTGAGAGTACAGCTATGGAATGCTATTCCTGCCACAATGAAAAATTAAGAAAAATATTGCAAACTAAGGAACCTACTTCAACCCCAGATCTTTAGAACAACTTTTCATTAAGTACATCTCTCCTTATCCACACTTTTGAAAAACTGATCCCTGTTATATGACGTTACTAAGAACAAGGGAAACCTGAAGGAATTATACAAGGGACCTTGGGCAGTAATTTATTTTAAGGAACAGTGGTCCCTAGTTTTATAAATCACAACAGCAATAGACATACACCAAATGTCAGCCGGACAGAATTTATTATTTTCACAAAATTTTTTAAGAAATTGAGTCAGTAATTCAATACAAATATCAAGTGGGCACAGCCCGTGACCACCAATTTAAGGACAAAACAGAAAGAAAACATTATTTACAAAGAACGTACAAGGCGGTCTGTTCCAGTGCTTAATTATACAGACTTGATTCAATTTAAAAACACCATTGTAAAAGTTTGTTAAAGCAGTATTTGATACATATGGTGTTTACAGGTCTACGCCGTTTCGATGTCACACTTACATACAGGACATCATCATCAGGACAAAAATGTAAATCATGTTTTGTCTAACCAATTTTTTTTTAAAAAACACATTTGTTTAACACATTTATTTACACCTGCAGATCGGGTAATACGATCTTAACAGGATTGAAGCCAAGCATCTTCAGGAAATAGAAGAGTGAGCATGGCAAAAGACGTTTGCTCTCCATTCCTAAAACATTAATGAAACAAATCACTACAGACAGATGAATACACTATAATTCATACAGAAAATAAATTCAACACATATGATCAAAATAATGTGGTTTTGTATGGTGTAGGTTTCAAAACATGGGCACTGATAATACTCCAGCCTTCCCTGGCCTGCATTGAGGTGCTGCCAAAACGTGAAAAATATGATATCAGAATGGACAGGGAAGTCGAAGAATTTCCCTTGATCTTTCCTCATTTCCATAATCCAAGGCATGTAGGAGGATCCTGCAGATGAAGGAAAGGAGTGTCACTTCTTCTGTGTATAAAAAAGGGATCAAGGAAATGAACAAGAATCTACTGACAAAATATCATTCTCAAACCCGGCAAAAGGCCTAGTTCACAAGGAGGTTTGGTGGAGGTAGAGTATGAGAATGAATCCAATGGTAATTCATTAAAACCAACGCTGTAATTCATCTGACAAAGTGGTTCTGTATATTTCAGAGGAACCAGTTATACTGGTAAACCAGATACCTGGCTATTTCATTTATCTCATGTTTAATAGCTAAAAAAAATGCGAGAGGACCCCTTCCTGCAAAAAAACAAAATAATCGATGGCATTTTCCACTTTCTATGTGTGCAGAATGAAGCACACATAGAAAGCAAAAAAAAAAAATAGAAGAAATAAAAGTATTTCTCCTCATTGCACCCCGCCTATGATTCTGACGCATTCCCAGCTTTAAAAAAGATTGTAAATCAGGAAATGTGTCTTGTTCCATTGATTTGGCTTGGGAACACCCACAGCAAAAACAATGGATCGCCCCTTTCATGCAGAGCTATGTGTAAAAGGGGACCATATTTACAAGGCCAGGAAAAGTCACGCAGGGCCTTGTGTATATGTGGATAGGCACACTGCGCCGCTGGCTCTTCAAAATAAGAGATGCACCGCCGCCACAATTGCCTTGTAAATGAGGCCCATAGTTTTTGCTATTATGTTCATTGGAAGTTATTAGGTTGGTCTTGAAGCAGAGATGAACCCTTTGCCAACATCCCATCCTCCTCCCATGTGGGATAGTCAGTTGAAGCTTCCAGTAGGAAAACATTTCATGTTTTTTTCTCTGTTCAAGTTCCAACAACTACCATATGAACATAAGCATAATCAAATATTTAAATTAGTTAATACTATGGTAAACATAATTTTCACCACAGAGAACACAGCTTTAATGCTTCGTTTTAATGAATGCTGTACGTATTGTACAATCTTAATCATACCGAAGTATTTTTCAAATGCAATATGTCATTGACATGTATTATAAACAGACTTGATTGATGCATTCAAAACACTAAAAGCAGAGGGAAATTATAATGTAAATCATAAAGAAAAATAAAAGATGTGATAACTGAAAATAAAGAGGGCGGTAAGTGGTGTATGTGGGTTTAAAAAAATCAGTAACCTGGGAAACTCATTTCCAGTCAAGGATTCAGTAATGTCCCTGAAAATAAATTGATTGCATTTATAGAAGAACGCATGTTTGTTAAGCGTGATGCCACTTTTCATGTTTCCTGAGGGATTGTGTCTTTAAGAATGCAGATATAGTCATTAGCAGTGTCTTCCAGGTTTTGTGTATCCATTTAAAAATCCTTAGATAGGCCATTTATGGAACGACCAATTGCTTTGGCCTGTGGTTTTGTCCTTGAACCAGTAGGTCAGTAGGTTGCGGGCTTTATTAAACCATTGTTCCTTATTACAAAAGCCTACATTAGGAACAGTATGGATATTGATAAAAAATAAAAAATGTAAATCCAGTGCTTGTATAGCTCATGAATCACCCCCGAAGGGGTATCTTGGCACTGGGGGCTGTTGGGAAGATTAAGCAAGCTATTGCCCAGAGTCGCATGGTGCTGGGAAGACCCCTGCCTCCGAAGCCGGGGATCGAACCGTGATCCCCAGCGTCCAGCATTAGTCACCCTGGCCACGGCGCCACACCTCTTGCCTGTTCTTCAAATAACAGCATTGAAGAATTATTATTTGATTCTTCTTCTCAACTTCTTGTCACTGTAGATATACACATCTTTGTACCTGAATATCCCTCAACAAGCAGTACTCAAAGTTCTTTGTGTTACTTTAGACAATCGGGACAAGGCAGTTTTGTACCTACTAACTTCAATGTCACCTTAGATTGAATAGCTCTCATAAAAAATATATATATAAGTTCCAAAATGAGTTCTTCTTCCGGATGAAAGGGGTATCGATGGGTGCTGGTTTCACAGAAATCATAGCAAATCTCTATATGGATCAAATTGAGAACAACTAAGTATATATTGACACCAATCAATTTGTGGAAATATTGTTATGGAAGAGGTACATAGACAATGCCTTTTTTAATTTGGCTTTGGCCTGAAGACAGACAAGAACTAAATTCCTTTCATGAATGGCTGAACCTTTGTACCACTGGTGTTCAAATAATTGTGATGCCTATGAGATGACATTCCTAGATCTATCAATCGAGATATGTAATAATAAATTATACATTATATTAGAATATTGGAGTGTTGGGAGCTCCACCAATGGAGTGCTCTGGGTTTCTAATGGCCAGTAGATGCCCGGAGCTCCAACATTCCAATGTTGTTGTTCACAGCTGTTGAAATCCCCTCTGGCTCCGTGAGGCCATTGTTTTTTTTGTTTGAACATTCTGCCCTCTAGTGGTGGGATGTTCTAATAGCCTTATAGCCCTCCGTGGCTGGGGTATACCGGCATTAAAGTCCTGCTCTCTTTAATGGCTGTTATATCCCACTCTACGGTGGGCTATAAGGTTATAATAGAGAACAGAATGTCTTATCGAGCTTACGGTAGTTAACAGCTCAGAAATGTCAAGGACAATTTACTTGACATCTTATTATTCAAATGACTTTTGGAGAAATGGTACCCAGCAAGGCTACTTTAACAATCCAGAAAGAGATCATGGTATTGCCTAAGACAACATTTCATATATTTATCCTTAAAAGTTCATCAAAGCGTTATAACAGAAAGGTCTATGTGAGTACTTTGAATATTTTCAGCAACAACATGGTAGATCTTTTTTTGTGAATTTGACTGGGGTCAGAATATACATGATATGATGCAAGCAAGTCTATCCCCAGCAAATATCCATCCCTTCTTTGTTTTATCAGTTGGGCCTATCCCTATTGTGGGTCATTATAAATGAACACAATGTATAGCTTGCAAATGCTGCAAAGAAACCAAACCATTTGAACAGCTAAGTGCTGTCTCACCAAATTTACAAATTGTAATTCCTATATCGTCAGATATGCAATTTAGTGTCCATGTGATCTTATCTACTTCGGAAAAACGACTCAGCAGGTAAAAACAAGGACAGTCCAGCATCAGTGCAGGATTGAATGCAGCACAGAAGAAGCACCTGTAGCAGAAATATTCATGATGAATGCACTGGAAAGTGATTGAGCAGATTTCAATCAGTCCGCTAGGAGATGATATCTCTTCTACTGTCACATTATGTGAATCAAAATGGATTGATAAACTGAAATCTGTGGAATTTGGACTGAATGCAGACGAACTTTAGATATTATGGATTGCTTCTTGTGACTTCTCTGTGTTTTCAATAATTAGTGTTGTCTATTCGCAATTCATGTAATGTTGTCTAATCACGCCTTGTCTGTACTCGTGTCATATTCACTAAAAATATTGTGATATACATATAAGTTCTACCTTGATCCACTTGCTGAAATGCTATATATCTTTTTATCGTTTTTCTCACGTTGTGGCAAGTGTGCAAACCTTGTTTTTTTTACACACGTGCCCTGTGTTATTAGCCTTTAGAATTATTGTTGATTTCATCTGCCATTTCATACATTGTTCTTTTAGACACAAGCCCCATTTCCTTTCTCTATAAATTAGATCATATGGTAATATCTCTTCATTGTGGAAAGCACACCTTTCACCTCTCCTTTCATAGTTTCCCTCTTTTTTTAACAAAACACTTAATTTAAAAGTAGGCTCTTCACTGTCCTAAGCATGTTTAAAGCTCCATTTTACAGGCACATTTATAAGATTTTGTTTTACTTTTTCAATCTCTCACGGTCCACTTGCTTTTTCAGAAATAGCAGGTTCATTTTAGCCCAGCACGTCCAGCTTGATTAAGGCAACATGTTTTTATTCACAGATATTATTTTTTAGTTACAAAAAAAAATGTTTTATTCCTCTTTTAGGATAATTTTCCCGAAGGTCCATGCTTAAATATTGTAATACAGCCTGGGCCTTTTTTATTTTTATTTTTTAAGGGTGTTACCTATGTATGTCCTAAAAAAGACCTCAGCACAAATTATTTTTTTCAGGGATCGAAAGACCAACAATATTTGACTGTTTTGAAATTATTGGAAAAAATCTTAAGGGCTCAAGCACCACATTCACATGAATATTGTCTTCAGCAAAAACAGCCAACTTTATGAGAGTCACTTTATTTAGTGCACATTTAACTTAATTTGACCTCACCTGTACTGCACTGAATGTCACATGGAGCACCTGGTGTATTCTGTAATATCAATTGTGTTTTCAATACCATTCCATTCCAACAAACTCTATTTCGGTCAAAATAGACCATAAAAAGCAGATAATACAAGCAATACTTACATTTTAACTAAGATACAATTTTATCACAAACAAGTTTGCTCTAAAAAGGTTTCTTCAAGACCTCAATCAATTACCATAGCAGTTATCCTAATTAGGAACACAATGATCAAAAAGAGAAAGGTCGCCACATTTTAAATTATTCAAATATTACTATGTCAAGTTTTTAAAAAGTTTTTAGAAATTGAGAAAATAATAAAAGACAAGTTATAAATAAGTTAATAAGTTAAACATGATTAAAATGTGGCAGTATGTACAAGGAGAGATGTTTATACTTGCAGTTGTGTGTTTATCAGGACCCTACGAGTATGCCAAATGGAGTCCAAGAATCGGGACATGCTGAAAACTATGGGTGGGTGGAGATCGGTTCTCAATATTGTATATGCCCCTAACCACTGCCTACACCCCAAATTTCTGCAGAGTGGTACAAGCCAACGCTGCCTGGTTTATTTGTAGCCAGGGTAAAAAAAGAGTACATGAATGTCAGACTCATCTGTGTAATTGCAAGCAGGGCACCCAAGGTAGGGGACTTTTAGCCGTTTGTTTGTGAATACATGAAGCAGCAAGGTCCCTATTCTAAACTGAATGTAAAGGTTTCTTGCACTGATAGGTTGTATAGAATCCAAGAAGGGCTCAAACCGGTAATCAGCTTTAATATTAAGGAAGTCAGCTGTTAGGTGTCCAAGTTTAGTGTTCCCCTGAATATCAGCTAGTTTGAGCAATCTATAGGCTCTCACTAGTTCTAGACGTGAGATTGTCGGGCACACCACCTTGGGTTGCTCCGTAAGTTTGGAATGACTATCCTAAGGCAGACATCTCTTATATGGCTGAACCATGGGAGTTTGCCCACCCCGGAAGTCCTAAAATCCCCTTTAGTTCAGACTGGTAGACTGCTAATTCCGGGGTCGCCCACAGTCTATGTCAAAATGTTAACTGTCTGAGTCTAGTCTCTTCTGCAATAGGTCTAACACCTAAAGTCAGGCATAGGGGAATGAGAGGGTTACTTGACGGTAGGCAAACAGCTGTCTCATATATTGTTCTCTATTATGGACAGTCCGCCAATGCGACGATGTCCACAGAGTTCGGCACCATATATTACTGCGCTCCTGACTTGCACTTTACATATATCAGTCACCGGGCGAGGTGATTTGAAGGTGGACTTCCTAAGGGTTTTTGTGATTCCCCCTATCGTCTGAGCTAGCTTCAAGCTAGCTTAGGCTAGGTGTGGGCCCCATTCAAATGTTTCGGACCGCCTGACTCCAAGATAATCAAAGACAGTCACCTTGTCTAGCAAGGTGCCATTTAAAGAGGGGTTTGGTCGAGAAGTTTTGGCTGGGTTAAAGACCATAAATTTGGTGTTTGATGTATTAATCGCCAGCCTCCAGTTTTTGCAAAATGCTGAAAAACTGTCAAAAGTCCTCTGGATGTCCATAGGCGACTTAGATAACAACAAGGTGACATCTGCAAATATCATTGCTGGCACCTTACAATGCACCAACTTTGGGGTGCCATTGTCCTCCACCTCATTTAATTGGGTACCTGGGTGTTGATAAACAAGCAAAAGATGGTAGGCACAAGCACACACCCCTACCTAACTCCTCTGTTGACTGGAAAGTGAGGTGTCAATAGTCCTTGTTTCCCTTGCTTTACTTGGGCAAAATTACCAGCATGCAGTTTAATGATCAATGACAGAAGGTAGGGGGTACTTCCAGTTGCTTGAGAAGCTCTCACAATTTGTATTGACTTGACCAAATCAAAGGCCAATTTCAGATTGACGAATATCAAATAGAGGCTGCCACCCTCTATTGACACCATCTTCCAGTATAAAAATTGGAGCCTAAAAATGTGGTCAATAATGGAGATGTTTTTTCTAAAACCAGCTTGATACACACTCAGAATTTCACACTCTTCCATCCACGAATGGAGGCGATTGAGGATGATCCGAGCAAACAGGTCTTGAGTGACATCATTCAAGCCGATCAGCCTGTAATTAGTCTGCAGGAGAGGTGAACCCTTCTTAAAAACTGGGAACATTTCAGCCACTAACCAGGTGTTCAGGACCTTCATGCCACTCAGGATAGCAATAAATATCACACACAGGTAAGGACCCCAAATATTTGGTCCATCCCGAAATAGATCTCCTGGAATCTTGTCTAATCCGGGGGCTTTACCAGAGGGAAGCTTCCTATTTGCATTTAAAAGTTTTATTAGAGTGATCCCTTGGGACTCTTCAAGAACAATCCCTGGAGTTGCTAGAGATGTTTAGTCTTTCAGATCTATAGCTTCCTCAGTGGAATATAGTGCTTGGATGTGAGACTTCCATGCAGCTGAAGTAATATTCGGCCCAAGTGGATGGCTCCTCTTCTCTGCTGTCTGTACTCAGTAGTTGCCAGAACGCCTTCATATCCCTTTTAGATAATGCTGTTCCAATGGCATGACATCTATCTAGCTCCCAGTTCTTCTTTGATAACCTGGTACTGTCTCGATAAAGGGCCCTCATATGTTTTATTTGGGGTCTATCCTTGCTATTAACCACATGGATGCTGCACCTATTCCTCTGCTGTGCTGGACAGCAATAAAAATGGGCGTGGTCATGACCAGCTCAGCTCGTCATGAGCGCAGGAGCACTGTGCTGCATGACGAGCTGAGCTCGTCATGATCATCGAAGGGGTTGTTAGCTTCCATGAGGGCTCTCTTTGCCTTGCTGCAAATATCATTAAACCAAATTTGTTTAACACCCATATTCTGCTTTGAGTGTGTCAAGAGATTAAAAACATAAGCCAGGCTAGCTGTCAATTCTATGTGCAGTGCCTCTATTCTTCTGATAGTTTGAGGAGAGTGCAGTACCGTAACGACCTCCTCCAATTCCATAAGAGGTAAAGTAGTTAGAAAATATAGTGTGGCTACCTTGTCTGGTGACTGCTTGAGTGTCCCCCATCTAATTCTCCTTCTATTATTATCAGGTCCTAGGTTGGTAGCTACAGGGGTGTCATTGGACGTGGTATTATGAAGGCCTGGAACCTCCAGCTCGAGAATCAGGGCATTATGGTCGCTATAATTTCTCGGCAGGACGGCAAAGTCAAAAACTCACCGCCATAATCTGGTTTCCACTAGGATGTAGTCCAGCAGGGAGGATTGTCCTTTGCTGTTAAAAATTAACTTCCCTGGCTGATCTGACTTGGTGCGACCGTTGCATGCTCTCAGGGACTGGGTTAGTGTTACTGCATTAATCTGGAGTGCCAACGGTGTCCAGGCTTTTATCTGTGGAATTTGGGGGTCAGGGATTAGACAGAGACCACCCTTGCCGCTATAAGGACCATCAGTGTGGGTAGCAAGGGGCTCAAATTGGCAATTAAAATCTCTGCCTACCACCTGTCTTGCATTCAGGCCGGCTGAATTAATAAAGGTGTTCAAAAGCTCTATGGTCTCAGATTCCTGGCTAATGCTTACAGGGCAGGAATAGATATTGAGAAAGGCGATTTTGAAGCTAGCAGAAAAGGTGAGTACAGTACACTGGATATTATTAGACATGGTATTTAACTACTCTACAGCACAGGCCAAGTGGGTGGCAACCCAAGTGCATAAGCTCCCCGAGGGTCTACCTCTTCCCGTCACAGCCAACACATTAAAGGTTGCATAATCCGCCCTCACAATGTCTTCCCTTGCCCAAGTTTCCTGAAACATACATACATCATATTTGCCTATGAATTGACCTCAATATGGGCAAAGCAGTTTACTTTTTATACCTGCAGTGTTCCAGGATAAAACCCTCTGCATATGGCCAGGGTTAGACTTGTCGCCTAGGGCATTTCGGATGGTAGGGTTAGGATTTTGGGAAATCTCCAGCTAGGCCATGGGGGTTACTTCTGCGTCTTCCAACGGGGACCACTCCTATTTGGACTACAGATTAAGCAGTGTGAAGAAGTGAGAGCTGAATCTGAGGTTCCTCTGGGAAGTCCAAGTTGTTGACCCCCCAAATCATCCCCATTGCCACAGAGTGTATTCAAATTCGGCTGTTCACAGTTACTTTCCTCCTGTTCCTTGGCAGACCCTCTAAACCCAAAACTGCACGAGTCAGTCCACCTCCTCAAGGGCCACAAATCTGTTTGCTACTGGAATGTTAAATAGAAGAGGTCTGGGGGTGTAGGTCTACGGTTGATTGTCTTGAAACCAATTAGCTGGGGCCCTGGGGTTTGGGGTCCTAGGTTGGTTGTAAATATGGGAATACAAATAGTCCAGAGTATAAGCTCTGACCCCTGTAGGTGGTGCATAGGGACAGGAGATCTTTTTGTGATAGGATGTGAACGGTAAGGGGTTACTAAAATTGATAACTATACAGTCCCCTTGCGTTAGTTTTGGTTTCTTGCCCACCCAGCCGACTCTACGAACCATGAAAATGTTATCTACCCTATCGTAGGATAACTTCATATGCCTAGCCAGCCAAAAGAGACACTTATTCCTGAGGTCCAGCTGAGTTTCCTTCTGGCAATTTTTAATCTCGGGAACTCCTGTCAAAATAATGACATAGGGAAGTAAAGCTGGTGTTAAGTTTATAGTCGGGGGTCAACACTCCTAGTCCTCTCTCTTCCTGCTCTACCGGGACCCCCCTTTCCTGGCCTACCCTGTGCTCTGTACTGGTGGTCCTTCCTCTACATAAATCCTCCTTGTGGGAAACAGGGTTGTGGGTCACTTTCGGATTGGTTAGGCTCCTTTGGCCACTTGCTAACCTCATTTCTTGGGCCGGCTGGATCCCCGGCCTTTCTGAGTGAGACAGAGTAGTTTCAGCTAGCTTAGTATTGTAATTCTAAGCCCTACTGGCGCACATTAGCATACTGGGAAGTGCAGCCATCAAGGGACCGCACTTTCCTGGTGAGAATTGTCCTGCTCTATCTGTTTGGGAGCTACATTCTTGCCTCTTTCCTAAAACTTGGGTAGTGCTATCATAAGAATTCACATAGCAGCAATTACCCATTATATGTCCTGTACCTATATGTTTAAAAAAGTGAGCAAGCTCCTCCTTTACAATAGCTCTCAGCTGGATCACAAGATCCGCAATCAAATTCCTCACCCAGGAAGGGCAATCAGGAGCGATTTGAGGATTAATAGTATTTTCAGACACTCTCCGGTGCTAGCTGGTTCACTTTCACTGGGTATGACTCTGTATTATTCTTCCTCTTAGCACCTGCCCCAGTTACAGTTTTACGTCTCCCATTCTTAGATAAGCTAACAGTGTTACTGCCTTTATGGGTCACTATCTTCACTGGCAAATCTTGAGGTGGAGGTGGAGGAGACTCTATTGGCCCAGATGTAAGTTCTGCTACCTCGTAGATTGTGTATTGTCAGAGCAGATCAACGCTTGATCCCTCTGCTCACTGTAATCACGAAGTCGGTTTCTGTCCTTGTAGAGCGGGGTCTCACATATCCTGAGCCAGGTCCAGGAAGAGGTGAGTTCCACTCCCCGGACACACTGGGTGAGTAATGAAGCTGTAAATATTCCAGAAAAGATGTATCTCCCTGAACAGACCAGGGCAGCTGAATGTGATTCACTTGTACGTTTGTCTCCAACAGACTTTATTAAGACACCAGGTGCCGAAGAGAGGAGTTCATACAGATGAAGGAACATTATATCCTTTACTGTTGTTGTTCACTTGTGTGTTTTTTCATATAGTTTTTTCACACTTTTTATCACTCACAAGCAGTAGCATTATTACAGAACAGAGACCCTGACGAAAGCCTGGGGAACCTCCCTCTGGGGCTGAAACATGTTGGTCTCTCCGCAGCTATTTGTGTGTACTGCGATGGTTATGTTACACTGTTCTTGTTTTTAAATGGGAAGGGGCTAACGTTCATTAGCACAGGTTTTTGTTAAGTTCCCTATCCTTTTTTAATCACCACATATATTATTTTTGCACTGCACATTCCCATCATATCAACATCATGTGGTACAACCGAGTGATTGTGGGTCGCTACCCCGAACCGGCTATCAGGGTATGCTAGGGGTCTCAATGATCAAGAGACACAATAGCCGATAAGGATTACCAGATGAGAATATTGATCCATACAAGACTTTGATGGGAATCCTCAACTAAGGGTGACTCACGGTTGCTGGTGTTTCACATTCTGGCGATATGGTTTGTTAGTTCTACCTATAATTTTTGTTCCTACGCACACGAGCTGGCATAGGTACAATATTAGAGAGTCACTAATGGATTCTAATTTAGACCCCTAAGTTTGTTGTTAGATCAGTTTGTGACAATACACCTGTTGTATACTAACTTATGAGTTATGCTACTGACAGCAGTAGACAATTTTTGTGACAGCAATACAGATATACAAAATGTCTCAATACTGTTGTTTGTTCCTTCCTTTCATGTAACCAAACAGGTCAACACCCAGCAGAAGCCTGACAAATGGAAGGTCATCACAAGGAAGTTGTGAGCCCTGGGGATTCACAAGCAGTGCTGCATCCATTGCTGCAAGAGGTGGTAGGACCTAAGATGCTGGACCCATAAGATTACTGAAATCCAGCTCAGGAATTCCTTCCAATATGCCAGGAGAATGCCCCGTACCCAGACCCCCCTAATGGCCCGCATTCATGTTATGGCCTATCTGGAGCTTGATGGACAATTGAGGGCCCACTAGCAGCAAAAGAAGGTAGGTTCTTATCAGAGTTACACATGTTACATGACACATTTTTGTGTACAAGCACGATTTGTGGAATAACAAAAGTTAATGCGGAAATCAATCTAATCAAATCTGAATTAAATGACATGTGTTAGAACCGGCTGTCTCTAGTTGGCAGAGGTATACACTTCTGACAAATAGGGACACACCTTTTCTAGTCAGGGCAAGGGGATCACACCCTTCGATAACCCCTGCTCACCCCCTTGGTAGCTTGGCAGAGCAGACAGGCTTATCTCAGAGGCTGTGCGTTAAGCAATTATGGCCACATACAGTAATAAAGTGAATACACTACAAATGGACACGACACAGTAGTATTATAAAAATAAGTATTTTTATATAAGGCTTAGCACAAGACCAGATAACGACAAAAAATGTACACAATCTTAATAAATACTCTGGGAAGGGAAAAATAGTTCAAGGTAGTTTCTTCTTTAGCACAAAAGTCTTTAGTATCAAAGCAAATCTTCTTCTTGGAAACACAGTTCTTAGCAACAGGGTAACCCACACGGGGGCTACACGACGTCGAGGCAAAGTTAATCCAAAGGTTCGGCGTCGACCGCGAGGAGCGCTACGTCGAGCCCGGAGTCACACGGACCCCCAACAACACAGTACCTTGGAAAAGGAAGCACACGATGATCAGCGGCGTCGAGCAATCCGGCGTCGCGTCTTCAGTGTCGATCAGGCCTCAGCAGGCGTCGTCGTTGATGATGCGGTTGCGCAGAGTGAGCAGCGCTCACGGCGTCGAGAGGGCACGAGGGCGATGCGATCAGCAGCGGTGCAGACACGACGTCCCTTGGAGCTGGAGCCGAACTCCCTACTCACTGGCGTTGCTGCTGACATCGATCGGGCCCGGCGGCCGGCGTCGAGGAAGCGGGACACTTGAGCTGTCACTCACGGTGTCGAGCTGGATTTGGCGACGTCCGTCGGCGTCGAGGTTGCTGGCTCTTTCAGAGGTGCTGGATTCACAGGTTCCAGCACATAGCACTTTAAGCAGATGAAGTCCTTTAGCCCTGTGACTTCAGCAGGAGACTGGCACTCTTCCAGTCCTTGGAGACTTTCTTATCAAGCGTGAGAGTACACACACAGTTCCTCTCTCCTGGTTCCTTGGCAAAAATAAAGAAGCACTGCAGGATTCCCCCCAGCAAACAGCACACTGGCAGAAGGGGTAGGCAAGTCCTCAGATCAGCAGGCCTCTTGTCCTTGGTTACAGGGTTCCTTGTCAGAAGTGATCTAAATTCTTGGTTCAGGGGTCCTTTTCTTATACCCCTTTTCGGCTTTGATCCCTTTGTCCATGCAGGGGAATTTCCCAACATCCTGGGTCTGTTGTGGGTGGAGCCAGGCAGAAGCACCTGGCCTATTCATTGCGCAGGGCTGGGTCCTCAGACGCCCAGCAGGAGGTGGAGCCAGCATTGACACTGGCAGGAGCAGAGCTATCGGCCTCCTGGCAGGAGGTGGGGCTAGGATCGTCCATGGCAGGCACAGAGCCATCAGCCGCTTGGCAGGAGGTGGAGCCAGCATTGTATCAGGCAGGGCAGGCTATCAGCAACTACTCTCCCCCTACTCTCAACGCAAATGTCCCACTCATCCCACACTGACTCATCCAGACCTGTGGAGCCACCCAGCTCCTGTCACACACACGCAAGACCAGCAGAAACCAGATATGGTTAGACAAGAAAATAGACACTTTCTAAAAGTGCTATTTTCAAACCCAGAGTCCAACAACCATCCACACCAACGGATGCGTAATTAAACCCCGAGTTCAGGGATACCAAACTCGACATTGCACCATGCTCCCCGAGCCAGCTAGGATCATAGCGTTAATAATCCCGGCGGCCCATTCTAACTAATGGAGAGCAGGCTACCTCGCAATAGTGAAGAACGAAGATGGCTGTAATTCACTATTAGGACATGCCAACTTGGTCAGGCGTGACCTACCTTATACTTACAATGCACCCTGCCCATGGGCCTACCATAGGGGTGACTAACATGAAGTCAAGGGAAGGTTTGAGGGGCTGGCAAGTAGGTATACTTGCGCCGCCTGCGTGACAGCACTAGGCTGCACGTGGGTCTCGCAATGACCGACCCGTAGACATTCTTTTACGAGGCCGCTCTTGTGGGTGGCACAACACGTGCTGCAAGCCCACGAGCGGCATTTGTATTTACAAGCCCCGGCACTCCTGGTGCACTAGACTAGGGACTGACAGTAAACCAAATAAGCCAAACATGGATACAATAGATACATCAATTTAACATAGGGAGCACTTGCGCTATGGCACTAATCAGCAGTGGCACGGCGCCCAAAGCATGTACCAGCAAAACATCGTAAAACAGTGGAGGCAAACAGAAAAAATGGAGGAGAGACTCAAGCCAATGATGTCAGGTCTAACAACATGCTTGAGGAGGACTCACTCACCAAGATTCTGGAAGACATCAACCTTCAACTGGACAAATATACCCAAGATATTCATGCTCGTAAAATCCGGAAATTTAAAAGGGATACATTAGGGGAAGTGTACTCATGGGCGGAGGTGTATGCTCGCAGAAGTCAAAATAAACCCTATAATCCTAATTCAGAAACCGATCATCTTCTGATGGTGATTCCCGCCCACATCCAACTCTAGCACCTAATCTGAACACAAGCAAACGAGAAGATCCTCAAACATCCGCCTCTACTGCGGTTCATTTTTTAGAGGAAGGACCAAAAGATCCCAATGACCCTGGAGGAGCAAAAAACCCAAAAAAGAATTAGTAACGGAGAAAGCCCTACCACCGACCATCAAGAAGGGTCACAAAAATAATAGACCAGGACAATTTGGTGATTAACATTTCCATTAACATTTCTTCTCAGCAATTGACACAATTTGAGATACGCACCTCACAAAAAGAACAGTCCTTTGTTCCCACAACATCTACTAACAGTTTAGAACTGGAAATTAGTTTCTTCAAATGCATGAGGAATTTACGTTTGAGAAATTATTTTGAAAACATTGTTACGATTGCGGACCCTACTGAAGACAACCTCCTAAAAGTTTTGAGACCCAGGAGCACTTTCTTACCACCTATTAGTCACAAAAGTTTAGATCTCTTTGAGAATCTTGTGAAAAAAGATCTGACTAAATTACCTTTTCGACATGTCTCCAAACAGTCAAACATGATGACTAAAGAAAAGGCAGCTATCCGCAGATTGGCAGACAATCCCAAAATTATCTGTCAAAACGCAGACAAAGGAGGAGCACTCATCATTATGGACAGCCAATTCTAGAAAGAACAAGTCAATTTACACGTTTATGACACCAATACATACATGCCGTTGGTCTTCAACCCCACCAGTCAATTTAAAGCAGAACTTAGGAAGATCATTTCCAATACGGTCACCGAAGGCACCATCACCAAAAAAGCAGAACAATTCCTGATTCAGTTAAATCCCAAATCGCCCATCATTTATATGCTACCCAAGATACATACAAATTTGGAACATCCTCCCTTCTGGCCTATTGTATCCACTCATGGTAGCATCCATGAGCCCATTGGTAAATTTTTGGATAGACATCTCCAACAGTTCGTGAGGAATATGAACACCTTCATACGTGACACCGCTGATTTCATCGTGAAAATCAATCAACTGAAGTTTCAGCCTCAGGAAGAGACATGGCTATGTTCAGCCGATGTAAAATCCTTATACACATCAATACCCCATGATTTGGGTATCGAAGCTGTTGAGCATGTATTGTTGAGGTCAGACAAAGACTTGGATCTACAAACTTTCCTGGTGGAACTTTTATATTTCACCTTATACCAAAGCTACTTTACATGGAATAACGACTGTCTTTTGCAACTCTCAGGTACATCCATAGGAAATTGTGCGGCACCTACATACGCCAACATTTTCATGCATCGTTTTGAGGAGAGTCATATCGTACTTAATGAGCCCTGGACAACACATAGCAGAATGTTTTTAAGATACATCGATGACTTGTTCATCATATGTTCAGGTAGCAAGAATAAGCTGTTAAGTTCACTTACACATCTCAATTCAATTGATGACCGCATACAGTTCACCCACAAGATCCACCAGAACAGTATTCAATTTTTAGATGTTGGTGTCAATCGAAAAGAAGATCACCTTGACACTACGATATTCCGCAAGGAAACAGACCGCAACAGCACCCTACATTTTTGGAGTTTTCACAGACCTAATCTTAAATGCAACCTTCCTTATTCACAATTTCTCAGAGTGAGGAGAATAGTTTCTTACCCCACTGAATGCAACAAGCAAATGGACAATATGGAAGCCAGATTCAGAAAAAGAGGGTATCCGACCGCAGTGCTACAAAAAGCTCTGGAGAAAAGTAACAAACACAAGCGAGAGGATCTACTGTTCCTTAAGATCAAGACACCACAGAATTGGATAGTGATCACTTCTAAATACTCCACCATGAGTTCCCAATATAAGAAAATCAACATTGGCCTATTCTTACAGCCTAACCGGATTTCCATAAAACATTTTCTCAATCACCCATGTTTGCTTACACCAGAGGTCCCAACCTCAAAGACATGCTCACCAAACCTGATCAGGTATCACCGAATAAAAATACAAAGGCCTTCAACCTTGCCTGAACTGCAGTAATTGCAATATTATAATACGTGGAGCAACTTTGAACCATCCTATGAAAAGTACTCCTATCAAACTCAAAGTGAATGCTACGTGCAACTCATCTAAAGTGATCTACATGATTAAATGCCCCTGCGGCTTATGTTACGTAGGGAAAACCTCTCGCAAAATCCGTACACTGATTTTGGAGCATAAGAGCAATATTTGTTTGAAAAATACTAAATCAGCATTGTCAGCTCACTTTACCAACCAAAAACACAACATTTCTCAACTCAAATTTTTGATCTTGGAGAATGTGGATAACAAAGAAGGAACTGACTTGAATAATCGATTATTACAAAGAGAGAACTTTTGGATCCGATTTTTGAGCTCAATGCACCCTAATGGCCTTAATGACAGAATGGAATTTTTGTGTTATCTGTAATTAACTGTTGTTTATTGCATCTGACTTTCATCTCACAGTGGCTTAGTTGTCAGTTTATTATCTTGACAATGTTTTACTATGTCTCTTATTTGTGGACTGTTTTGATTCACTTTTGTCATGTTTTTTGTATTTAGCGTTTATTATGTTTTTTTCCTTGTTATTTTACTTTTTTCAGTATGTGCCACCTTGCCTGCGCTAGTTTGTTTTTTAATTTACACGCTTTCTCACTTTTGTATTCACATCTTCTAGCTATTTGCCAAAACCTTCCCGTTTTTTCACTTTATTATTCACCCGTTTTCAAGCCCTCTTTAAGATGGCCGCCACTTGTTTTATGGTCACGTGACCGGTTCATGACCTCCTCGATGTTTACTTTTTTTGATTGCACGCCCTACTAATATGGCTGACACACAGCGTCTCACCTTACAGCGTTTGCCTCACTCGCCTGTTCGTGGTTTACAGAGTTTTTTCCTGTTTACTTTTGACAGCGGTCTCGTGTAAGTATCATGAGGACATTATGTTTTCGTCTGTTTTGAACTAGTAACCCGTTCAGCTCTTTAATTTGATACGCTCCGTTCACAAAATTGCGCTTTTGAGATGTTTTCTGCTCATCTGTAAGCTGAGTCTTGGATATCTTGCAGTCCCCGGCAGTAAGACGATGTCTTTTATCCTTTGAGTTCCCACGTTTATTTGCTGTCGTATGCACGCTTTCTTTCGTACCCCGACCACACGCTCCGCCATAATTTGAGCACTTTCCTTTTCACTCGCTCCTTCTTCATGTTGTTGGATTTGTTCTTCTTTGTCAGCATTTCAGGTTTAGTTTTGTGCATCACTATTTCACCCTTTCACCTCACTGAGCAGTACTCCATAGATCACGTTCTTTATTAACTTGGTGGCACATTCAGCACTTTTGTTATCCCTTTTTGACTGTTATTCATGATGTGAAGTATACAGCCCATCTTTTCTTTTGGTCTCTGTTACAGATGACCCCCTGAAGAAGGGCACTGACATGCCCGAATGCATCAGGATATATGTGTTGCCTATACTGGAACATTATTGATGTAACATCTACGATCCACTTGATAGTCTGGAAGTCACAGACTTCGTGAAAATAAACTTTGAAGTTTTGTTTACCTTATGGATCAACTCTTTCATTTATAAACTTAGCACGAACAACTACAAGCCCACCCGGACTTTTACGCTGTGCCCTGGGGGACAGACCCTAAGCAGGGTCTGCTACTTAACAAGCACAATTTGTGCCATCAACATTCAGGGTGACCAATGTATAAGTTTTGTACAAAAGTGTATGATGAGGTGTTTTATCTATTGCTTTTGGATAATGATCCCACCTGATTTGTGTCCACAACCAATGGACTGTTCTGAGCAGACACTTGTCTGCCTAAAATCCACATATACTTCATGTTGTTTGATGTATTGAGGGACAGCAGTAACAAACAGGCAACTGGTCTTTATTGTGTCAGGTGTGATGCTCCTTCACTAGTGTGGAGGATATCATGTTAGCCCTATTACTGGTGTCATAGCATACTAGGCAGTTATGATGCATTGCATGTACCAACCATCACATTGGTATGTTGGACTTCTACACAAACCAGAGTCAGCATGTGATCCAACATGACTCCTGACTGCAGAATGAACACTACATATTGGTATCAATACATTTACAAATTGTGTTCAGCATTAGCAAACTGTTTCATACATGTTAAACAGTGACAGATTTGCATGATGTCTTACTGATTCACAAATGTGTCTGTAAGACAGTCTGCTTTTGGCCAAATAATTGATATAGGCATAACATTTCTTTAAAAAAAATCTGCTTCTTAAACATATATGGCACAGTTACATCACTCAAGTTCATCATAATACGTATCATCATATACAATAGAGATCGTTTGCCAGGATCATTAGGCATACCATGTTTAATGAAACACAAAGAGGAATGTGTACATAGTGGTGAACAAGTAACAAATACCCCAAACCAACCCTCAATATCCATTGTCATTTCCTGATGAACTATCAATGAAGGATTAAAATGGGAAATTTGAAGGTATTTTGGAAAATGTAATGTTCCATCACATATATGTATGAGTACCCTTTCAAGAAATCTCAGATTCAGGCCAAACCCATGACTCATTAGGCAAATGTTGAAATGCATAAAGTGTAATATGGTGCATATTGTGATTCAGATTTCACTCTTTGAAGTAAATATCAGTCAGTCAATCACAAAACTTAATTTCACATCAATTAAAATGCATAAGAGTACAATAAATAAACCTAACTATTTGATGCTCGAGAGCTTGTCTAAACCCCGGACATAATTATACAACTATAATTACTAGAATACCAGTACAATCCATCACAGCAAATAATAATGATTTATGAGCACCAGAAAGACCAACATTTATACCCTCCCCCATATTTCCCCAAACAAGTGTCAATTATAAGCCACCCTTTTTAAAATGTTGGTATAATAAAAAAGATTACAAAGAAAAACTACCCTAATCAGAGTCACAGTGACTATAAAACTTGACAACGTTTTAAAATTGCCCAGAGAAAGGAGACAATATTATTGAATACATAAGGTTCTGCCAATTGCTAAATGAAATATAAAGCTGGTAAACACTGGCTGAAAACATGTTTAAGTAAAAGGGGAATGATATATTTCTTTCTCTCCAGGCTATATAAAGTGCAAAAGAATAAAAAGTGCACACTAGACTGAATAGATTTTCCATCACGAGGGCAGGAGACAACTGATTCCGCGCGTAAGTGTTTTCAGGGAAACCAATCATAAGTGGGATAAAATGTAGGTTAAATTAGGATAACATTTAGACGAAAGCCTGTCAAAACAAATCAATGCTGTGAGTTTTGAATGAAGGACGGAGTAGAAATTGTGCCCAAATTCACAGGAGGTAGCATCTTGTATAAAATTACTGTGCTTTTGTCTTTATTCTCACCCACTCTGTCATTTCGTGCCTTGGCCAGAAAAACTTCTTTTAGCTTAAATTTCAGAAAACTAGCACAGAGCGATGGGGTATCATACAAATCGTGCAGCCCCAGCGATGCTAGAGTGGGCTCTACGTACCTCAGCCATGGGATTTTGAGAGCATAATCCATTTTTAGAACGTCCCTTAGCACTGATTGGTTGGGTATGACACTATCCCTTTTCCATATTGAATGCCACAACAATAAGAGGCCAACTTAATTGCATCACGAATAAACGGTAAGCCCAATTCAGTAGATAAAAGTCTTTTACAAAAAGCATCCCCCACACGCTGGATTGCTACAATGTTCACCCACTGGCGTAACGAAAAGTGAGGGGGCCTCTCTGCATGGTACTTAGAGGGGCCCCCTCCGGGCTCAATCAGGAGCTCTCTGGCCAGAGTGCAGTGCCTAGAGGGCCCCTTTTAGCTAAAGGCCCCCCACACCGCGGGTGCTGCGGGGGCCTGTGTTACGCCCCTGTGTTCACCATAATCCAAAATACCGATATCATATATGAATCATTGTCTGTAATATTTAGTGTGATGTTCTACTTCATTTTGAGTACATTGAAAGCCAGCATATTTTGTGAAACCATTTACAAAGATACAGCGAAGTTCAAATAACTAGAGATATTTAGGAGTCAAATGTAAAAATGCTCTTGCAATCCTGTCTATTTACTTATGTTGTGGAAGTCATTTCTCAAACCCCAAACATATTAGTTTCAGACTGTCTTCAACAGCATAGGTATGTCGATAGTATGTGTTACATTGCTAAGCTACTTTAGTGCAAAATTCATGTATAATTGAGATACTTGACATATACTTTAGGGACTAGAAGTGAGTGTTACCATTGTGAGGTGTCCAAACAAAGGTAACCTGTTTTCAGTTATTGCTAATATTGGTACAACATTGCGGTATATGTTGGGAGACATTGATTCATATTTTACTTATTGATAATGATAATTATGCAGATTTGAGGGAATACTGAACACATAGCACACAGGCATAGTTAGTGTATATCCTTTTTGGTGTCATCAATTCACCATTTTGATGAACTAAAAGCCAACATTTCTGAGGGGTATAACAGTTCCTTGAGGGACATAATAATCGGTAAGAGACAAATTCAAAAACATAAAGGAGGGGACCCCTCTAACGTTACTTTGAGGTCAGGGAAAAGAGGGGAGAAAGAGTAAATATACTACAGAAGTTCCCTCATGACCTATGTAATTTATTTAGTTACCAACATTATTTGTATATTGCAATATTTTCACACACAACAACAACCTCGGGACTAGTGTATAACATTTCTTTGGTATTTTATTTAATCATTCTTTGTTTTTCATTTTCATTTCTTATAAAATATTTTTCTCTTTTTTATACATAATTTTGTGCAAAACTCATATTCCAACAAATACAATTACAATTTCATAATAAATGGTCCCTTGGCTATAAAAACACAACAATATTAACACAATTCCACTCATTCAATATCATTCATTCCAACTTATAACCATCTACACACACCATACAAACGCAGTATCTGAACAAATCTTGATTCATAAGAAAGAAAAGTATTCTGCCTAACTTTAAACCATAAGATGTTAAATTTGGGTCCACAGAAGGTTGATGCGCGTTTCGGTGGATTGTCCACCACCTTCCTCAGGACCTATGCAGATACAAACATTCCTTACAAACCAGAAGCCAGAGGATCTGAAATAAAAAAATATATATTGTTGTGCATATGTACAAAGCATCATTTTTAGACTAATAATTCACATGTTTATACTTGAGCTGGCTGACAGCCACACAGTTGTCAACACTTCTCTACTCAAAGGAAAGTTAGCATACAGATTGATTAACTTAGTAAAGTCAGAAGTCTAAACATTCCTCACTAACAAGAAAAAGCCATCACCAGAAGGGCAGAAAAGAAGAGAGGAAAGGCATAAGGGAAGAAAGACTAAAGAAGCATTCATGGTACAGTCATCCTAAATTGCAAGAATGCATCTTTTTAAATTATTACACTCAACTCAAGGACTCTTAAAGCAGGAGGGAGGGATCTCCTAACATTACAACAAAAGTGACATGCTAGAGTCCTATTCCTATAATAGCAATCGTGTCAACTTACTTTTGACCCACAATATAAATGACAGCTATCTTCCTTCGAAGTTCAGTTAGTAGTGCTGAGATTTTTATCAATCCAGGTTTGCTCAAAAATTATTCCTAAAATATATGTATATGTAAGAGCAAACTATCAGAAAGCTATGTTTATTTGATCCTCATAGTTACTTCTGCATTCTGAGGAAACCTACCTTCTATATTTCTATATAATGCCACGAGATGATGACTCCTGTATGGTGAATCCCTTCTCACTGAATATGGTGATTAAGTATGGGAGACTCTCATACTTCCTGTAGAGAGAGACACACCAACCACGGACAACCATAAGCTAAAAAAAATAGTAAGGTTGAGTGTTTAATTTCACAATACTGGTCCACACTAACCTTGTTTTAAAAAGTATTTGAGATGAAATCAGGTATGTTTTTTTCATTTCATAATCGATTCATTTTTCTGTTCAAAGGTCATTATTTCATAAGAGTCACTGGTGCAACCAGTAAATTAGACATCCACAAGGTCAGTATAATTACTACTCACCCTTCAGCTCCTCATTACTAAAGAGATAACTGTCAAATAAGAAGAAAGTTTTTGTCAGTACAGACAAAGGAAAGCTATCCAGTCTGCCTAATCTAAACCCCATTGCTAACATTGATAACAGGACAGCCATTCCTCATCTATCATCACTAATCTGATGGTCTTGTTATTTTACTCATGTCTCTGTGTTTATAAACCTAGACGAGTTGAGTCGCCATCAATACAATGTCTCTGTTATCTAAATCCCAGCCCATTAATCCTGCATGCAACCTCACACTACTAATTGATATAATAAATAATGGAGGAGTCCCTGCCCATCATCAAGGACATGCATATCGTCATTATCTACTTCTTTTCAAGATCAATATGTCGGCAATATAACCAAACGGTTTGCCCGATTTCAAGGTTCGCATAAAAATGCATAAAACGTACGAGGAAAAACCCGTTGTTTTTATTAAAGGGCAAACATTCCTCGTAGGAAGTCCTCGTGTATAGAATTACCCTTTTACATGCCCCAAGTTGTTTCTTCACCATAGTCCGGAACGTAAAAGAATAGCAATCAAGTTAATCAAAAACAAACTCAGAAGCAGGAAAACCAGCCGGTTTACCTCTTCTCAAGAACTAAATATATTATGTGAAAGGATCTCATTAGTCTTTCAAAAAAAGGTCAGCATATTTCTACGGGAATCTAAATACTTAAAACATGCCTTTGCATTCCAAAAATGCTGCCCGGGACCCGTATAGTCCCGTATTGTTTAAACAATTCTGTGGCTCACCTTCAAAATAGTGCGTCTCCTCATACGGCTACCACGCAAACCAGTGCTGCTACGCGACGAAAGAACGAATGGTGGAATTGCAGCGTTTTTAAACTAAAAAAAGGGCGCCAACGCTGGTATTGCCTTCAGCTGGAATCGTGGAAATACTTCCTATACTGGCCATCCTAGAGGTAGATGATGGACTAACTAACCTCTCCACATCACGGGTGCCATCTTGGAGTCCTCACATAATCCGAAACTCCAAGGATGACCATGTTGCATTCTATCATTCTCATGCTCTATAATGTACAATGCTGACTGCATATCATCTCCAATCTAATTAGGTAGATCCTTATATATATTAAATTTGTGAAATAAAGATCGATAAAAAAAAAGAAAAAACAAAAACAGATGGTTACATGTCCACTTAAATAAATATCGCTCTGCACCCAGTCTCATTCAGAGCAAACGCGATGGATTCAGCGTTTATATCATATGATAGAAATTACCAATGGACTAAGTTTCAAAGGTATGTAATCAGAACCATCTTAAAGTAGCTGATTATAATATAGCGTTCTAACTGAAAAACACTATATACAGATACATTTTCTACAGATTCTTATTATTACAGTCACAGTCGATGTATACACAAACTATGTCTTATAATAAGAAATAAAAATGGGCTAAATATAAAGAGCACATACTGGGAGTCATATTAAGGTTCATAAATGTAGTATGTATTCATGGTTATGCTGAGATGATTTCTTTTGATAAGCGCCAATAAACAAAATAATATTGGCTATAACTTCCCATTTTTAAGCCTAGTTATTACCTAAAGCCTATTTAGTCACATACCATGATATATCCTCATTGATCCCTTTTCTTATATTGTCCAGATGGAAGATCCAAAATGTTTCTCGTTTTTTACGAGTTGTTTCGTTCAGTTGACCCATTTTAGTTTGTATTTTTTTCAAAATACGCCATTTAAGTTCTAATTCATGATGTTGGTTCTCTACGGTGTCGAAACTCACGACTAGTTTCCCCTATGTATGCAAGACCACAGGGGCAAAGGAGTACATATATGATATTACTACTCCTACACTTGGTAAGAGACTTGAGTTTCACATTGATGTTATTGTAGCAGAATGATTCTGTGACAACAGCCGCGCCACATGCGTGGCAAGAGCCACACTTGTGGTTTCCCAATATGATTGGAAGACCAGTTACAGAGGTTTGAGTTTTGGCCAACCTCGGTTTGTTCCTAGTGTGAACCAATCGATCCCTAAGGTTCCGATTTCTTCGATAGGCTATTAGGGGTTAAGGAAGCTGAGTTTCATGTTCATTAGAATCCAATTTCTATTAATTATATTTTTAATCTTAAAATTCAAAGAGGAGTGATTAATCACACAGGTGACTTTCCCATGTGGTTCTCGTTTAGTTCCCCTCAATAATGCATCTCTGTTATAATATTTTGCTCTTTTGAAGGCCTGACGTACCAGCCGATGGGGGTACCCTCGTTTTGCTAGTCTCTTTTTCAAGGCTTCCCCATGAATTTGAAAGTCACTCATGCTGGAACAATCGCGTCGAATGTGAAGAAATTCCCGAAAGGGGATTGAATCTTTTTGACAATTGTGGTGAAAACTCCCGTATTGTAAAATAGTATTCTTCGCTGTCGGCTTCCTATATAGACTGGCCTGTAGGCTGCCACTGCCACCCTCAATCAAAATATCTAGGAATTCGACCTTGTTAGTACTATAGTACGCCGTGAATTTAAGGTTCTGATCACTCATGTTTAACTAAAGTATGTACTCCTGTAAATCAGTCTCATTCCCTCTCCATACAAAAAAATGTCATCGATAAATCAACGCCATAAAAAAACATTTTCAAAAAATGGGGTATCCTCATTAAAAAAAAAAAAAATCCTGTTCCCATTCTCCCATGTATGTGTTTGCCACATTGGGGGCACAAGATGCGCTCGTGCTAGTGCCCTTAATTTACATACACAACGAGCCATTGAAATCAAAGAAGTTGTTCAAAAGAACAACCTCCAAGCATTTCAAAATGAACTCATCTGGTCTATTGCAGGGGTATCTCTGCAGAAGCGCTGCCACCGCCTGTTACGCCTGACACTGAGGGATGTTGGTATACAACGCCTCAATGTCAAGCGTTACTAAGATCCCTGTATTAGGGTTTCAGTGGTATATCCTCTATCTTGACAATAATGTCTCCATTGTCTTTTATATATGACGTATATTTTTGGGTCAATTGGCATAGAAATGAGTCCACATATTTTGAGAGGGGTTCAGTACTTGAACCTATTGTGGAAATAATTGGTCGCATTGGAGGATGTTTCCCATTTTTATGGGTTTTAGGAAGCCCAAATAATGCAGGTGTTACAGGACATGCTTTATTAAGGAAGATGTATTCCTCTTCACAGATATCGCCATCATTCAAAGCTCTATGTGTGATTTCACTGATAACTGACTTTAGTCTAGTGATCTCCCTGATATGTGCAGGTCTGTAGTGTTCAGGTACAGACAACATCTCCAACATATTTGTATCATAATCTGTTTTATTAAGGATGGTGATACCCCCACCCTTATCACAGGGTTTAAGCATGATGTCTGTATTGGTTTCTTTTCTTTTTAGAGCCATATTTTCAATTTTAGACAGATTGAATCTTGGTTTGTTAGAACTTTTTAACAAGCGGGAGACATCCTTCAATACAGTTTGCTCAAAGATGTGAACTTCAGGTCCCACCATATCTAATGTAGGAGTAAAAGTAGATGCTGGTTTACATTTAGATAAATTCTCATTTTCTGTTACCTCTAATCTGTCCACAAAATATTTTTTCAATCTCACCTTCCTGGAGAAGGCAAATAAGTCCTCATGTAGTTTGAATTTATTCAGTACAGTATACAGGACAAAGGATAGACCACGGCTCAAAAGGGACAATTCCTCATCATTAAAAGCGACTGATGATAGATTGTAAATAGGTAAGACATCTTCTTTACTCACTGTAGTACACGTGTCCCCCTTTTCTACCACCAATATTGCTGGTTTCTGGTCTTAACAAATTGCTGCTGAGGTTGAGGGCTCATCTGATGGTGTCCCCCTCTGTCTTGTTGCCAGTGGACATTGCGTCCCCTGAATTGGCCCCTGGATAAAAAACCACGGCCATGACTGTTTTGTGATTGTTCAACAATGTATAAACACTCCTAGGCAATCTGTAATTTATAAAGGTGTATGAACAACTGTGCTATAGGTCAGACAGCATTAATATATATTATCTAAAGCAGATATCACTAATGAAAAAAGAGAAAAATAGAAATCAGAATAGATTATTTTATTTGTATTAAAAAATTAATAAAACAATTCTCACTACAGGATTAGAGAAAAAACATACATTCTACTGAATATATAAAACACACAAAGACATTGTAATAATAAACAATGTAATACTGTAAAACATAATAACAAATTGTGGCAGAAAAGATATTCTTTACGACGCGCGTTTCAGCGTAGTGGAGACGCCTTCTTCAGGAAGCCACGTATTTAAAATATATTTAAACAAAATTGTGCAAACAAAACTGATATTAGTATTTACATGTTAAATTGATAAACATAGTGAATATGTATACATTTTCATATAAAATTGGTAAACATAACAAATGTCATATATATAGAAAATGTAAAAACAATAATAAATCTTTAAAACAGTAGCTGTTATCTATTCATAATGTAGTTAATTCAATAGCTGTAAAACATATAGTGATATTCTGACCTATATAAGTTGAACTATACAGAAAATGTCAATATCTATCCGTAATGGTGGACAGTTATATATTCGGACACTCAGAAATACTCCAATGTAGTTACTATATGGTGATTGACACCAAGTAAAAAGGATGTTATATCTATTTATTGACATTAGTCTTAGCTAAAGTTCTATTTAAACATGACGCTTTTGATAAAATGTCAGATTCAAGGCAGGAGAACTTATTATTTAAAGCCGACAATTTGCATACGGTATTTGTTTTCAAGCGGTATTCGTTCAAAATTTATGAGACAGATTTCAAAGATATCAAGGATATTTATAGGGACATTAGATGTGATTGTGCAGTATTTGATAACCAGCCACACGAACAGTTTTCATTCTCTATAGTACTCTTCATTCTTCTAGTCTTTGTATAACTTTATAGAGAATATGTTCTATTTTTGATATTCATTTGGCATCAGCCAAATGAATATCAAAAATAGAACATATTCTCTATAAAGTTATACATCACTACCCAAAACAAAAAGGTAAAGATAAGATGATATTTGTGAATTCTCTTTAGATTTCATCAAAAGACTTGAATCTGACATTTTATCAAAAGCGTCATGTTTAAATAAAACTTTAGCTAAGACTAATGTCAATAAATAGATATAACATCCTTTTTACTTGGTGTCAATCACCATATAGTAACTACATTGGAGTATTTCTGAGTGTCCGAATATATAACTGTCCACTATTACGGATAGATATTGACATTTTCTGTATAGTTCAACTTATATAGGTCAGAATATCACTATATGTTTTACAGCTATTGAATTAACTACATTATGAATAGATAACAGCTACTGTTTTAAAGATTTATTATTGTTTTTACATTTTCTATATATATGACATTTGTTATGTTTACCAATTTTATATGAAAATGTATACATATTCACTATGTTTATCAATTTAACATGTAAATACTAATATCAGTTTTGTTTGCACAATTTTGTTTAAATATATTTTAAATACGTGGCTTCCTGAAGAAGGCGTCTCCACTACGCTGAAACGCGCGTCGTAAAGAATATCTTTTCTGCCACAATTTGTTATTATGTTTTACAGTATTACATTGTTTATTATTACAATGTCTTTGTGTGTTTTATATATTCAGTAGAATGTATGTTTTTTCTCTAATCCTGTAGTGAGGATTTTTGAATTAATTTTTTAATACAAATAAAATAATCTATTCTGATTTCTATTTTTCTCTTTTTTCATTAGTGACATCTGCTTTAGATAATATATATTAATGCTGTCTGACCTATAGCACAGTTGTTCATACACCTTTATAAATTACAGATTGCCTAGGAGTGTTTATACATTGTTGAAATTTTCCCTGTCCTAGGAATCAACCTATGAGTGGTTCAGGGGGTCCTTGCTACTTCCAAAATGTTTTGTGATTGTTGTCTGCCTCTAAAAGGCCTCGAATTGTATTGTGTCCTGCCATCATCATGGAAATTGTCATTGTCAGATTCAGAGGAGCCTGTGTCAGAAAAGGTTGTATACTGTCATCTATAGCTATTGGTATACATTGGAGTATAATTAGATTGAGTCCCTCCTTGAAATTAAACGGGCAGTACTTAGAGACTCATATGTTAACTTTGGGGACTCGTTTGTCTGACTTTGTGGGACTTTCCTCTATGAATTCTTTTTGTTTAGTCATACTACTGGTATTTCCGGCATGTGAATCCGTCTATTCACGGAAGCGGAATGTTTTTGTATAGGAACATTCTTTGAGAGATCTCATTTAATCATAGACTCAGACCAGTTGGGGGCATATACTTTGTTTCCGGAACTACTGTCACGATTAAGATACACAAATTAGATGGTTATAGACTTTGTTAATACTACTAGTAGACAGTCCCGCTCTAGATTTTGGATTATTGAATCATGGGAACTCACCTTATTTTTAGATTTTGGACCACTGATATTGGGCAATCTGATACTACCTCCACATCCTGCAGAGATTTACTTATCACACGCCACAGGACCATGTGGCCTGGAATTATCGCCACATGAAAGGTATTTCGCCGTTTCTCTACCTATCTTGATACAGATTGACTTTACTGGCATACTGTTTGGCCTATGATCACTCCTCCTAGACCAATAAAAAGGTTTTGTTTTTTCTTGGATTCTTATAGAAACACATCAATGACCATATATACAGGTCAGTAGTTTTTGCTTCTCTCTGGTTTCTAGACTTTTGGAGCTATACTCAGCTCAGTCACTTAAACCACTGGTGTTTTGCATCTAGGGAGTCTTAAGGCTGTAATGTCACGTCCCGAGACATTGGTCTATCTGAGTATGATATGCGCTTGCCTTTTTTTTAAATAAAAGGGATGACAACATGTACTGCTAAATACGTCAACACATAATATACATACTTTCACGAGCACATGGTGATTTTCAATTAATATTTTTTTTTACCCCACATGATTCCACTAAGTGTATTTCAATTTTTCCAAATGGTGTTTTGGACCACTGTGTTCACAAATGAAACTAAGGACAACACTGGGTGTTCTTTTGCCACTTGGTCGCACATGTGTCAGATCGATTCACAATTATGTGCGATTTCTATGAACCAAATACAATCCTGACAATGTACCATATATGTTTTAACCTAGCCGTGAACAAGTCGCATGTTCTTATCTATACAAGAAGCGACGAAACACGTGTTGGCTTGGCTTGGAACACATGGACCCCGAACTCCGGGATGTCTGAATAAATGAGAAGAACATAAAGAATAAGACTCATCACTTTCTGTTGCATTTACTTTGTCTGTAATTAGACTGAATTGAATTTTACGTGTGCTAGGGGACCTGAAATGTGCTCTGTTCAGTTGGTTTTCCAATCAGAGGTTTAAGGAGGCAGGTGGTTCTCCTCTACCCCTTAGCACAATAGATTAATAGTACCAGATTACACAAATAGCTACGAGTGGATTGCCCATCAGCGCCTGCGGACCTATCAAAAATAGCACCTTTTCTTTCTCCATAAAAACCTTATGGGTTTAGTTAATAAGCACACCTACTTCAACTTTCACAGCCTATCCTAGATTTCATATTTTAAGCATTTATTAAAATGCACTGTAATTAACTTGGTTATCAATTGGGAAGGATAGGATGCACACCCTTCTGCAAGTAACAGGTTCACAATTGTCTCCTTTCTGTGAACCAACTGCCCCTTTCGCACACTTGGCTCTCTCAGGGTAGCAAAGCAAAGCAGGCCAATGCCTTCTCAGGGGAGGTGGTATGGGCTAGTAATCTCAATTTGATGGCATTCAACAGCAACACTCAATAAACGATTGTCCAGTCAGTGCTATTGATAACCTTTGGTGACACACATATCTTATTTTACCCCTAGTGGGTGCTGAACCCCATAATCACAATGCTCCCACCTATATCACAGACAATATCACCACATAATGAGGTATCATTATTTATAATGCAGGCCTATTTGCTTTGTCAAGGCGTCACCACATCATTCTATATATGGCAGGCCTATTAGCTTTTTCAGGCTGTCATTAAACATACATCAAATCCACTGCCTTTGTCAGGGTATCCCATAACCATCTGTTGTAATGTACCATTATTCCACCATTTAAGACTCATGAAGATTCTAGGTATTGTGGTCATTAAAATGATCAAAAAGCATTCCAATTTAAAATAATCATAAACATGTGTATTTGAATATTTCCTTATACTCATCAGGCCACCTAATGCAGCAATAGGACCTGCAATTAGAAATTCTAGCACTCCAGAGCCCGAGAGCAAAGCTCCAGTTGCAAAGAGTGTTTAAAACAAATAACAGCTGTTTCTCAGTTCAGGGCTTCATTCCTCTGAGAGACATAGGACTAACTTTATTTAGATCGTTTGTCGGGTGCTCCTGCATGTCCTGTAAACCCCTGCAATGCATTGAATGAATGTTGGTGGTGCCCCTGCCACTCCTTGAGGCAGTCATATAGCCCTTTCATGAGGCATTATGGAGAGCTCCTCCCCAGGAGCATTGAATACAAATGAGTGAGGGAAACAGCCAGAGACAGGGAGGTAGACAGAGGGAGGGAGACAGACAGAGGGAGACAAACAGAGGGAGGGAGACAGCCAGATGGAGAGGGTGTCAGACAGAGGGAGGAGGGAGGCAGAGGGAGGAGGGAGACAGAGGAAGGGAGACAAAGAGAGGGAGACAAAGAGAGGGAGACAGACAGAGGGAGAAAAAGAGCGGGAGAGGGAGGGAGACAGAGGGAGACAGACATAGGGAGACAAAGAGAGGGATGGAGACAAAGAGAGGGAGAGGGATGGAGACAGAGAAAGGGAGAGGGAGGGAGACAAAGAGAGGGAGAGGGAGGGAGAGAGAGAATGGGAGAGGGAGGGAGACAGAGAAAGGGAGAGGGAGGGAGACAGAGGGTGACAGACAGAGGGAGGGAGTTAGGAGGATGACAGACAGAGGGAGGAGGGAGGGAGGAGGGTGAAATACAGAGGGAGGAGGGTGACAGAGGGAGGGAGAAGGGAGGGAGGAGGGTGACAGGCAGAGGGAGGGAGGAGGGCGACAGAGTGAGTAGGGCAAAAGAGTGAGGAGGGCAACAGAGGGAGGAGGGCGACAGTGAGGGAGACAGAGTGGAAGAGGGAAGGAGAGAGAGGGAGACAGAGGGAAAGAGAAGGAGAGAGAGGGAGACAGAGAGAGAGAGAGAGAGATAGAGAGAGAGGGAGAGAGATAGGGAGACACAGAGATAGAGAGAGAGAGAGGGAGTGAGACAGTCAGAGTGAGTGAGACAGAGGGAGAAATAGGGAGAGATGGAGGGAGGGAGGGAGAGAAGAAGAGAGAGGTTGAGAGAGAGGGAGAGAAAGAGAGAGAGAGAGAGAGAGAGAGAGAGAGAGGGATAAATGTGTGTATGCCGGGTCTGGTGGATCAGTGGACGAAGGCGTCCGCTGCAGGGACCTGTGTTCAACCTCATGGTCACAGTTTTTGTTGTTGCTCTAGCCCCGCCCCCTCCCCCACTGACCCCGCCCCCACCGGAATGGCCCTCGGACACAAGCCATGCTGTAAATTTGGCCCCGAGAGAAAGTTTGTGAGGACCCATGCCACAGAGAGTACATGGGCTAAAAACTCGACAATTGGAGTTCCCCAGCACCATGAAGGCTTCACTGAACCCAAGAGTGTTTGGTACAAAACAACTCCTCTTAATAAACCAACAATGATGCCAGTGTTTGATTTATTAAAATATGTACTCAGAGGGTCCGTCAGAGGAGCCCCTTGAAAACCTACCAACCCTGGTATGGTCCCTGACTGGCGTTAGGTAGCCTGCCACCACCAGACATGTTTCTAGACCCCTTGCTCAAGCACCCTTGCTTTCTGAGGCCAGAAACAAAGCCCATCCTGGGCAGAGGTGTCACACCTCCTCGACCAGGACGGCACAGTGTTCGAGAGACAAGCTTCAAAGGCCTTGCTGTCTTTGTAATGCGATCCCAGCATCCTATAGATCCCTATCTCATTTAGCCTAAGCAACAGCTTATCATGTGACAAAGTGTTGAAGGCTGCAGACAGGTCTAAGAGCACAAGCATAGAGGGATTGTTAGCACCCAAGGAACACCCTATGGAATCTGTCATGGCAACCAAAGCCGCCCACCATGCTTTGCTTAGAACCTGAACTTAGCTTGAGAAGGGTACAAGATATTCTTTTCCTCCAAATAGCCTGTCAGCTGTTTGTTGATGAAACCTTCAAAAATCTTATCACGTAATGGAAGTAAAGAAATTGGGCAAGAATTGGAGAGGATTGAGGGATCTAAATTGGTCTTTTTTGAATATGCATGATCTGTGCAGATTTCCGGGCCACAGGTAATGTCCCTATCAACACATTAAACAAAGATCTAATAGCTGGTGCGAATTGCATGGCAAGATGCACAGAGATCATAGCCGGATAAAGATCAGAAGGAGGACCAGATTTAGCTTTATTTCTGGCACATTGTATTTGTTCAAGAACGGGAGAATTAAACATTCCAAAATTGCATCCATCCTTCCCAGGAGGAGAATGAAAATTCAGCTTATTCATAGGCTGATTAGAAGGCGGGGCAAAGTGTTGATAAATTGTCATGATTTTAGCCTTGAAGCAATCAGCCAAAGAGCAACATAGTTGCTGAGAAGGTTGATACTACTGAGAGCAAGCCTGGGGATTGATAAAATCAGTAAGGACTTTAAAAAGTACTTTGGAAGAATTTCCTGTATGGCTAATTTGATTAGTGATTAATTTTGCGAGTAATTTTTAAGTTCCAATCGTATCTAGTAAGTTCTTTTTTATATGCCTCTCTATCACAGGGATTCTTAGTTCAACACCAACGTCTCTCCTGTTTTTTACATAATGACTTTCCTGTCTCAGCTCTGGAATGTATCAAAGTGCATGAGTCCTATGTTTATTGTTAGAAAGCGTTTGGAAAGGAGAAATCCTATCAAGTCAGAGTTTAGAGCCTTATGATAGTCAGCTTAGGTGTGATTTATATCTGGGTATTCTGTGGTTGCAGAAACATCTGATTTTAAGCAAAAATATCAGGAGGAATACACTGTCATTGACATGAGACTCTCTTTTGATTACGTCTGAAGGAATCTGAGCAGGTGTCCTGGGGCCTCATTTATGAGGCCGTGCGTCACTTTTACGCCGCTGCTGCGTCACTTTTTGTGACGCACCAGTGGCATAAAAAATGCGCCTTGTTGCGCCATATTTACAAAGTGACGCATCTAGGTAGATGCGTCACTTTGTAAACCCCTGCGCCACATTATACCTGCGCCAGGTATAATGTATGCAAGGGGGGCGTATTGATGCAAGAAAGGGTCGTAAAAATGACGCAGTGAAATCTATGAGATTTCACTGCGCCACTTCTAGGACACAAATGCGTCAATTTCTTACGCCTGCCTCACAGCAGGCGTAAGACTGACGCAGGCCCTTTAACATGGGGCTTGCCCCATGTGAAAGGATACATTGCTGGAGTTGCGTCACTTTTCTGACACACTCCAGCAATGCGTCACTTTTGCGCCATACAGATACGTCAGAAATACTGATGTATCTGCAACTCCTTGCGCAATGATGCGTCATACTGTAAATATGACGCATCATTGGTATTGCAAGGAGGGCGCAGTGAAAAGTGAAGCATCGCTGTTTTCACGCAGCGATGCGTCACTTTTCATAAATGAGGCCCCTGGTCGGCGTGCCTTCGGTGCATCAGCAGCACGCCTGCTGCATCCATCCGTGTCGGCATCTATTTATGTAGTCAGGCTCCCCAAACAACTAGCCTGCTAAGTAGTGCTTAAGGCGCCAGACAGGAAGTGAGAATAGGTTGGCTTCCTCTTCTCAATCAGGATAATACCGCAGCAGACTGGGAAGTCAAGGACATGTTGCACAAATAAAACACAGTAGGAAATAAGGTATTTCAAATGAAAGAACAAAAGCAACTGTTAAAACTTAAGTCCTTTTTAAAAAGTGCTACTCTCTATAGTCACTTGCCCCTGCAAGGTCCACTGTGCGTCTGTTCTGGCATTTTTTCTATGTAGTCAGGCTCCCCAAACTACTAGCCTGCTAAGTGGTGCTTACCAGTGCCTAACCAGTAGTGAGAATAGGTTGGCTTCCTCTGCTCATTTGGGATAATCCAGTGGCAGCCCGGGAAGTCAAAGAAATGTGGCACAAATAAAACTCTGTAGGAAAGAGGTATTCCAAATAAAAGAATAAAAGCAACAGTTAAAACGTAAGTACTTTTTAACACCTTCGCGGCGGCGGCTATTCCGCCGCAGCGCTAAGGGGGCGGGGGCCGCGCGGCGCGCCCATGCTGGTGACGGAACCGCTCCGTCACCAGCCTCGGTTGAGCTGTGCTCATGACGGAGCGGTTCCGTCATGGCCCCGCCCAGTCAATAGAACGCGTCGCGCAGGCGCGAAATCAGCGCAGCGCAGGCGCGAAATCAGCGCCGTGCAGGCACGTCGGGCGGCCATGACGGAACCGCTCCGTCATCAGCACAGCGCCACTGCGGCTGATGACGGAGCGGTTCCATCATCAGCACGGAAAAGGTTAAAAAGTGCTACTCTCTGTAGTCGCTTGCCTGCCTGTGTAAGCAGCTTAGTGCCTCTTACCTTAGCTACGCCACAGAGGCCTTATCTTCAAATGTGGATACCAGCGGTGAACATGCTCAGTCCAATTATCATGAAATTACCAGGAGCCACTCACTCACTACAGTTAGGTCCAAAAACAGGGTGATCAAAAGTGAAAAATGCTGATCCACTAAATGTATGGAACCAATTTAAAACATGCACCAATTTCAATTGAGGAAATGTTACACGTTTTTGCAGAATTTAGAAAACGAGAAAATCTTCTTTCTCTCAAATAAATGTCCCCCAACACGCAATTTCTTTCTTTTGTGTTCTTGTACTAAATGTGGTGCTTGAAGTTTCTAGCCACACTTTCTCCAGAACTTACATCTAGATTTCCCAGATGAATCACAGGCGTGCAGCTAAGCATGTGAAAGCACAAACAAATATTAGCAAATACTTTAAAATGTATAACTAAGCGTTCACCACATTTGGATGACATTTCCATGACCACTCCGCTGACAAACACTTGAGGATCCACACAAATGAAACACAAGTGTAAGATTAGGACAACATTTAGGAACGTGTACATTAAGCACACATGAGTTGTTATATACTCTTATTTCACTGGCACATGCTAGTTCTTGAGATTCTGAAAGCATAGAGTAACTTACAGAAACGTAAATGACCATTATTTACAGGCATAGGTAAACTGTTAATTTAAAAATGTCCGTAATATAACTTGCCCTATACAAGTAGGAGCTCTAGATCAATGTAAGATAAAAGCGTTAGTAGGAAAACGGTTTTGATCATAGCAAATGCAGGAGAGACATCAAATTATGGTAATAAATTCTTCGATAAGTAAGAGATTTTTCTAGGAAAGTGCTTCAGACTGATTCCACAAGCGAACAGCATTTAAAATAACAAGAGAAGAAGACTAGGGAAATATAGATGTTTCTAAGGCCCTCCACGCTCGTGCACCTCCAGACCCGTTGTTGAACCACCCGCTAGATTAGGAGTGTCCTCCAGTCTGGTGGTGGTTCTTTGGCATTCCCACAGCGCTGCCTATAAATTAGGCACCGCAATGGGAACGTCAAAATCAGTACCTGCATGTCATGAACTGCTGTAGTCCATGCCCCCCTGCATGCACCCCATGGCCCTTTGGAAACTGTAGGGCCCCATTTGTTTCCTCCCCACCACGATTTTCTTGTCGGGCTCTCGGCCATGAAAACTGTGGCAGAGAGGAAACTTGTTATTTGCTTGGCGGACTGTGGTGGTCCTGGCAAATATATTGCAGCCCTAAGACCGCCGCACCACTGCCAGGGATCTCTGTTGGTGGCGGCAGTCCGAGGGTGTCCTGATTGCCCTGGTTGTAATAGGGAGGTTGGAAGACTGCCATTGTTTGATCCTTGGAACGCCAGACACGTAATGAGGCCCTAAGTCTAAACCAGACTGTAAATGTTCAATATTGATTTAGCAAAAATAAATTTGTACCTAGTCATGTAAAAATAAAAATCTACGACTTCTGAAGATTTACTCCCTTTAGGGAATTACAGCGTCCTGTGATAGTACACCTGGGGATTTATGGAATCGCAGATTTTCATTGATTGTTAGGCAACTGCTTGTTCGCTATGTGTCCATGCGGCACATGGCTCGAATGTGCAAAATATATTTTTCTCCTAAGGAAACTTTTTTAACTGTGGGAAAAAAAGCCCAAACCCATAGAGCGCCATGAAACAGTAGGACAATCCCTTTCCCACCACAATAGAAAGACACCTACTGCTTTTTACAGGAGTAACTTTCCAAGGTGAGGAGAACCTGCAAACCCTTGGTTAATTTGAAAAAGCCATGAACCCTTGACTTTTCAAAAATGTTTGTAGTGCCACTCACCCAGGCAACAGAAAATGTGCTAGAGTGCCCCATTGTCCATGGTAGTAAGTTTCATTGGCGGACAGGAGTCAATGATGATCCATTTATGAGGCCCTTTGCACTGCCGGAATGTCACTGTTTGTGACTGCATTGGCGCACGGTTGCCCATTGTGCACCGGCACAGGGGGAAAGGACAGGAATGCACTGTATCTAATAGATACAGCGCATTCCTGCCCTTTTCTTTTACTATAGGGCAGCGCAGCAGGAAGGCCTGAGGCGCTGATCTATGGTAAAACCGCATAAATGAGGCCTCACTATCTGCATGACAGTACACTCACTTGATCAAGGTTCAGTACACTTGTCCTTCACATTTACTGATACGCACTTTTATGTGGCAATCTCCTGAATCCTGCCACTATAAATCTCTGAGGGGCCTTAGCAATGGCTGTGAGCCTGGGATCTCTCTTTGGGGAGTTGCAGTCAAGAATGGCGAGACTCCCATGGTCTGCATTACAGCTTGGCAAAAGCTCAGTCTGGCTCATACTTGTACAAGATGAAGGCAGTCAACCTGCATTTCCTTGATATGCACTAGGATATATAGAGCCAGCCTGTATTCGAGGATCAAAGTGCCAGCTATGGAGTGGATTTTGTGGCTAGAATTTTCTGAAGAGTGAAGCTCTTTCTGTCAGTAGGACGCACCTCGCCCCATCTGAAGCTCACATTACACTAGTGAGGTGAGTTCACAAAAATAACCACCTGCTGGTTGCCATCCAATCACCATTGCTGATTGTGGTTATAGCTCTTTGGGCAGACCTGCTCCAAGAAGCACAATTTCCCCCATTAGAAATGGATCCAACACATCGCAAATGAGGCTAATGCTCAGAGAACACACCGGCAAGACCCCACATAAAAGCATTCACCAGGGGCGTGGTTCCATTGGTGCAGTGGCACAGGGCAAAGAGGCCTGAACTCTAATTCTTTATTGCTGTATTTGATCATTCACACCACAGCCATGCCACACATTTAGGGGCATATTATCAAGAACAGCGTTAAAATTATCGCCGGTTTAGCGGCAGAAACCTGCAGCTCAAGCGACGATAACGGGCTTGATAATATGCCCTGAAGAATTCCAATAAAAGCCCATGTTCACACCAGAACATGGACTTCTATTGGAGTTCTCGAGGGCATATTATCAAGCCCATTATCGCCGCTTTAGTGGCAGTTTTCTTCTGCTAAATTCAGACCGCTGCAAGAACATATAATCAACGTAAATACTGGTCCTTAATCGCGAAAATAACAGGCACAAAGAAAAATCTACAATCGATCCCGGTTCCCCCGAATGATTGGGAACTATATCTCTCAGATCTCTATAAAGCAAACCCAACAAAACTCGAAGTAAGCAGCAAAGATTTGAAATATGAAAATGCCGAGAGTTTCTTAATACAAACTACAATCATTTCGGTGGAATACAATATACGTAAAGCAAGATCTACAGGCGCATCTGGTCCAGATGAAATCCCGATAAAGGCGCTACAAGTTGCACCGAAAGAATGGAGCAAATTATTATGCCCTCTCTTTAATTACATCTTTGAGACTGGACAAATTCCAAAATCCTGGCAGGGGAGCATAATTATCCCAATTCATAAAAAGGGAAGCAGAACCCAAGCTGGAAACTATAGACAGATCGCGCTCATGGATGCAGTCGGCAAAGTGTTCGCGGCAGAGGTGTTAGATCGCTTGAAAGAATGGGCCTTTACGTCAGGATTGATACCCATGTGTCAAGCGGGCTTTAGGCCTAAGCATTCGGTTACGGATAACATAGCAGTAATTCAGGTAATCTTTGATAAATATATTACCCTGAAATCCCAGGTAGTCTATGCCGCATTTATAGATTACTCAACGGCATTCGATCGGGTCGATCGACCTACCCTATGGAAAAAACTTAGGGGGCTTGGAATACAAGAACAACTGTTGCAAGCAATAATAAACCTTCATACTACTACCTGGTGCCACGTCCAGATGGGGGGAGAAAAAGGACTTACAAAAAGAATTCCAACGGAGAACGGTTTAAAACAAGGGTGCCTTCTAGCCCCGCTCCTTTTTTCCCTCTACTTAAGTGATCTGCCTAACCGATTGCAAACTGGTTCTAATCTACCGCCAAAGATTGCCCAGCAAAGTGTAATTTCATTACTATATGCTGACGATATAGTATTATTAGATCTAACTCCTTTCGGACTGCAGACATCATTGGACATTTTGTTTCAATATTCAAAAGAAAATTACCTCATACCTAATATAAAAAAAACCAAAGTGATAGCTTTCTCAGAAAGAAAACGTAGCGCCAAGTATACCTGGAAGATCGGGGAAGAAAAGTTAGAAGAAGTAGTTAATTATCCTTATCTCGGGAGGATTCTCTCCAAAAATCTAACGAATACAACCCAGGTAACTAACCTGCAAAGGAAAGCTGATATTCATGTCTCTGCTCTTTTGAAACTATACAGTGCAACAGGGAATAGACATCTTTCTGCACTGTTGGGGACATATAGAGTAAAAATACCTCCTGTGTTAACTTATGCGACAGAATACATTCCCATAAAGCAATGGGCTTTCATGGATCAAAAAGAGGGGAAAATTCTTCGAAGGATTATGAAAGTTTCCGATGCTGTACCTGTGCAGGCACTGAGACTAGAATTATCAGTCGTAAGCTCTTACGCAATAGCTATCGCCAACGTAATAAGATGGGCCTACAATCTGATACATGCAAAAGAGAATACTCTAAGGTCTGCCTTGAAAAAAGAGACCTTTTGTGTAGAGCCGAAAAAACAAGTGTTTTTGGAAAATTTGGCTATGGCATTTCGGCTGGCACACATTGATATTGAAATGTTGAGCTTTTGGACTCCAGCGCAACTAAAATTGTTCTTAAAAACTTTCACCCCTAAACTGAGCTACGACCTGGACTGCTCACACTGCAACAAATTGTCTATTTATAAGCCATTTGTGGAAAAGCTCGAATATAAGCAGACCCAAACTTATCTTGGGTTTACCCTGCCACATGGAGTAAGAAGAGCAATCACAATGTATCGGTTGGGCATTCTACCTGTCCTAGTATTTACTTCCAGATGGCTCCCAGGAGGATCTCCTATGTGTACCTTGTGCACAGGTGGTGATCAAAGTATAGAACATTTGCTGCTTGTGTGTCCTAACCATAAAGTAATCCTAGCTCGTACTAGATATCTTAATCCAATATTTCGCTCTTGCAGAATCACTAGGGGGAGAGAACTTTTGGACATATGTGGACAACCTTTGAATGAATTTATTTGTTACAACTTGTATAAATTTTTAAAAGAATTTTTATCTTTGTACTAATTGTGCAGCATTTTTCGTATATGAAATGTAAAATTTTATTGTGGTCCTCTGTTGAGTACCAACACAAATAAATTTTTTGACTTTGACTTCTGCTAAACCGGCTATAAGTTTTAACGCTGTTCTTGATAATATGCCCCTTCCTTCCTTGCACTGGGCCCATGACAGTGGCTATGCCACAGCCAATTAATATTCATCCTCATCCTGCTGAAGTGCATATTTGGTACCACACACTGTGCCAAGCTGCACTTTACAATATGTTCTATGGCACACTCACTTACAATAAAGTTAGAAGTCGTAGGACACATAACTAAACTGAACTCGGCAGATGGTTCGCGATTGAAAAGTTCAGTCACGGTCAATCACATCTTAATTACAAGCCCCTGCCCTCACTTTTTCCCATATTAAAAGTAACGCAACGGCAACGCAAGGGGATTGTAAATATGCCCTCTAGACTTTAACTACATGCCTTGCAGCTGTATTTCCACATCACTGTTAAAGAAATTACACGCCTGTTAAATATTGGACGGATTTGTTAGCATGAGCTGAAAGCCATTTTGTATTTATGGCAGCCATCTTGTTAGCCATTTGCTGCCACATTCTCGCCATGTGCTCTGTCCTCCCTCAGGGTTGACTGCTCTTGTAATCTGCCTAGAAACAAACTATATTCAGCATCTTCCACCTTAGCACAAGCTCAGTTGAGCTTGTAGCTGTCCTTGCAACTGTTCCTAGTCTGTAAATGTCAAGATTTGTTTGACAAAAACAGCCACTGTTAGCTCCTCCCACTTTGTTGAGCAAGCAGATCTTGTACGCCCACATTAGTCATTTTGCATGCTTACATGAGCCAGGACTGCTCCTTTGTCTTATGCTGACTACGTAACCCTAAGCATATATAAGGCCCCAGTTTTCTGTACTCTTTAGACTGCCTCATTCAGTTGCTAAGGTTTCTGTGTGACGTAGTCTACCTCATCTGAGGTGAATAAATGTATTCTTTTTATATTACAGCTTCTGTGCCAATTTCTTCTTTGTAGGTTCAAAAGGACCAAGTATCAGTGGGACCCCTGAGAAGGTTTGTTGTTTTCTTCACGCCCAGAGAATGATATAACTACTAAATAACTATCAATAAATGCACAAATGAATGGATTAATGAATGAATGAATAGATAATTAAATAAATGAATAAATCTATAAAAGGAATGGAACTCTCTTTGTTTAGAGATATTCGTTACAATTTTAGCTGTGACACAAGTACTTATGTAATACGCATTACCACCTATATGTATATTTGTCAGAATTTCCACAATTAAGAGGGTCACAGATTATTAAGAGAATTTACTCTGAACTTGGCACTTTTTAAAAGGAAACAAGATGCATGCGCTTTTTCTTCAATCTTCTCTCATGGCCATTCTCTATTGCTTTAGAAAATGCAATCCACAATGTGCTCACTCAGTGGACAGAATCAATGCGGTGATCACCTTCAATTTGGAATAACCTAAATAGATAATTTGACAAGGCATTTATGTACAGGACATCACATAGATAAGTGGATCGATTCATTAGTTCATACATGCAATCATCTGTAAAGCCTCTATAATGGACCTTTTTATTTTAGGAAAAGTGGAACACTTTTAGCAGAGAAGGTCAATTGGAATAAAACGCATTAGCCACACGTTTTTGTATAAATGCTAGTGCTTATCATGAAGAAGCTGAGGGGGAGATTTACCAAAAAGTCACGCAACGCAGCGCAGCCCCCACGAGGCTGTGCTGCGCGATAGGGAGGGAGCAGAAGAGCGCCATATCTTCAGAGATATGACTCTCTTCTCGGGCCTGCGCCATGCACACACCTTAGCGCCATAGCGCCTGGGTGTGTGCATTAGTCTAGCATAGGTTTTGTACAGGAAGGGTACCCTTCCTGTACAAAATACAATGCCGAGACAAAATGCAAAGCTTTTCCCACTTTATATGCATGCTGCATAATGCATCACGCATGCAAAGTCATAAAAGGAAGGAGACATGAAAGCATTTCTCCTTCCTTGTGCCTACTTGAAAAGGAACGCCAATGCTCCACCCTTGGCACACCCCCATGGTGCAAAGTAATACACATTATTTTCCCGTTCTTTCCAGCGCTAAACAAGTTAAGCGCCGGAAAGTAAATTAGGAAAAAAAGATTTTGCGCCGAGTGACGCAAACACAGAGCAAATTCTTAGTAAATCTCCAGTGTCTTAATATTATTGAATAAAGTAGAATGCTTAAGGAAAAAATCTGGAAAAGAGTCAAGACGTTTGCTATTTAAAGTGAAAAAAAATGGAAACGACCTAAATGTAAGACGAAACAAAAAAAGTCAACTTGAAATATGACGAAGATCGTCTAAAGCTGTTTGGACCAGCTGTACCATCCCACCATTTGTCAATTTTATCTCCAAATGTTACCCTGCATTTTACATTTTTGAGTGTATATGGAGGATCTTTAATGCAAATTTTAATGCAACAAAGGGACACCGTTGTTGATGACTGGGCCAGATCTTGTTTCCCCATAAGTTGCCCTATGAATCTGTACCCTAGAACCCTGCATGTGGGATGGCCCATGCAATTTACGTTCAGTAACTTCCAGCAAAAGGGGCCTATGTTTTTATGATCGAACGATAATAATGATAAGGTGTGTGATAATTACGCTCATTGTGGTGGAAATACTGATCTTAAACACTATAAGACATGCAGGTGCAAAAGTGCTTATGATCACCTCCGTATATATAATATATAAGAACAATAAAGAATCGGCTCTAATCAGTTAGGCTGAGCACCCATAACCTATAACAAAAAAACGTGCCTGAACTGATATCCCAATTTTGAATACAATTCACTCAACAGAGAAGAAAGCTCATTTCAACCTGCACTCTTGCCAGTTAATAGCAATTTATTTAATCAATTTAACATTTTTATTTGAGACATATTTTAACATTTTATATACAAATACTACACCAAATAACCTATGTAACAGAAATCATTCAGACTAGTCAATCATATCACAGTCATTCAACAGCAAACATCCATATGTACACAACTCTGGCAGATTAAGCTTTTGTGAAAATACCAGAACGAAGATTATGAGTGAAAGGAAAAATAATTAAAAGAAAAATAAGGAAAATAAAGAGAAAGACAAAGGTTGCTCTAAAAATCAATGCGTGCGGTACAATGTACTAGACATATATACACATGGAAATAAATCACAATCAACTTGATTAATAAAGCACAATGTGTATAGACCAATTGAAACACGAGGTTTCTCGACTTTTAGATTCAGTGAGAGCAACAGCTTTTCACCTGTAGAAAATTAGGGGTTTATCAACGACTAGTCACGCTATTTAACATCCAAAAATGGTATCAGATTTGTCTAAAGGAGGGTTGTAGAACCGGGAATTCATCCCAATACGCATGCGTGGGAGAGTAGTGTCTCCCGCGAGCTTGACATTTTAAGCGGCTCTGCGCATGCGCGAATAATCCCTGCTGCGGAGACGCCGAGACGGGTGACCGGAGAACTGATCCACACCAGGTAAGATGAATATACGGAGGTTCTAGAGCTTTACAACCCCCGTTTCACCAGCATCCCGTTATTAACGCTGATGCTCCTTTTGCAGGAGCCTTTTAACGGATGAAGTGCCTCCAACCAAGCACACGAGCTGGCACAGGTAATTACTTGGACCCTTGATACCATTTTTGGATGTTAAATAGCGTGACTAGTCGTTGATAAACCCCTAATTTTCTACAGGTGAAAAGCTGTTCAACACTAGTCCAGCCACCAGTGGGCCTTTTTGAATTCTGACCCACCGTTCAAGCACATATGCTGATGTCGCAGGTAACTTTCTGAACTCAAGAGAGCCTTGCTCGATTATAAATAGCGTGACTAGTCCTTTAGACAATTTTTCATCTCTTTCAGGTGAATATCCTCGACTACAATAGTTTGGCTAACTATAAAATTTAAAAATTATTAACCAGCCACCAGTGGGCCCAATTGGATCCCCGGAGGGAGCTAGGTAAGCCATCATGCGAGGTGCCTTGTGCACTTAGGTCATTTAGTATTGCCAGTGATAGATAATGTTCAATCCGCTTACTTTACAGTGTGTCTCCACCACCAGAAAGATACCCTCTCCACAACAAACCGCTACCCGCCGCATTGCTGCTATAGACTTTATACAATTCTACACCCTCCAAGTGGCCTTGTAGACCAGTGGGGTAAGCTGTTTGAGGGAATGGCTGGTCACTCCTGAGTGCCATATAGGTTACCATTTGCATTTTCTTTACTCAGAGATATTTCTCTCTTTTTCTAGATACTTTATTGGTCCTGATGAGAGTCCCCCTCCCAACTTCTGATTGGGACTCGAAACGCGTCGGCCCTTATACAGAGTGTTGCTCTCACTGAATCTAAAAGTCGAGAAACCTTGTGTTTCAATTGGTCTATACACATTGTGCTTTATTAATCAAGTTGATTGTGATTTATTTCCATGTGTATATATGTATAGTACATTGTACCGCATGCATTGATTTTTAGAGCAACCTTTGTCTTTCTCTTTATTTTCCTTATTTTTCTTTTAATTATTTTTCCTTTCACTCATAATCTTCGTTCTGGTATTTTCACAAAAGCTTAATCTGCCAGAGTTGTGTACATATGGATGTTTGCTGTTGAATGACTGTGATATGATTGACTAGTCTGAATGATTTCTGTTACATAGGTTATTTGGTGTAGTATTTGTATATAAAATGTTAAAATATGTCTCAAATAAAAATGTTAAATTGAATAAATAAATTGCTATTAACTGGCAAGAGTGCAGGTTGAAATGAGCTTTCTTCTCTGTTGAGTGAATTGTATTCAAAATTGGGATATCAGTTCAGGCACGTTTTTTTGTTATAGGTTATGATCACCTCCGTGACACCTCTTGTGCCCAATTTAACTGGATTTTATTAATCCCTCAAGAGCCTCTTGATATAGTGCGGGCCCGCACAGCTGCTGCTTTGCCTGTGTGGAAACTACAACCTGCTAAGAAGTCCAGAGAAAGCTAATAGGAGCAGCATGAAGTCCTCTCTTACCCTATCAGACATAAGTTGATTAATGATGAAGAAACAATATTCCTCAGTTGCAGGTGAGCTTCCTAGAGCACTAACTCTTCTGGTGGGCATGCTTCTCTGTACCTCTTTTCCTTTATTAATCTGTATCAGATGCCCTAAGTGTGCCATGCTCATTACACAGGAGTATCTATCCAGTGAGTGCAAAAAGAACAATTGATGGGCGGAATGCAGAACAATGTCATATATTCACCCCAGTACAGAGATCTGGGCCTAAATCCTTCGTTTTTTTGCTCCCCATGCCATTCCAGTTTGGACCCAGCCAAATGCAAATCAGTGTTGACCCTGCGCCCAAAGGGAAGAGTCCAGCCCGAACTGCTAGGCCATGTTCTCTCTGGACTGGAAACAAGCGTCCTAGGACCGGTTTCGGTGTTTCAGCCCTCATCAGCCAGGATAGCTTGATTCCAGTGGCATGGGGAGCACAGGACCCATCCCACTTGGGGTGACAAATACAAAGAGAACACTTGATGGACAGAATGTAGAACAATGACATACATTCACCCCAGTACAGAGATCTTAGCCTAAATCCATGTGTGTCTTTTGCTTTCCCACCCTAAGTGTTCTGGGTGTGTCCAGACATGGGTCCCGCGCTCATTGTGCCACTGGATACAAGCTAGCCTGGCTGAGGAGGGGGGATGCCCCGAAACCGGTCCCAGGGTGCTTGTTTCTGGTCCAGGGAGGACCTGGCCTGGCAGTTCAAGCTGGACTGTTCCCATGAGGCACTGGGTCAAGACTGATTTGCACATGACTGAGCCTAAACTGGGGTGGCATGGTGAGCAAAAGAACGATGGATTTAACCAAGATCTCATGACTGGAGGTGAATGTTTAATTTGTTCTGCATTCCATTCAACATCTGTGTGTCTTTTGCTATCTATCCAGTGCAGCATGAGTGCAGACCAACATTCAGCCTTCGGACCTGGGGGCTGCAGAGAGCATCACGAGGGTCACTTGGATGTTTCCTGACCTTCTTGGACTTGCACGACTTCAACTCCCACCTCGCTTGATAGCTGAATCCACAGCTCAGAGAAAGCTATTTTTAGTTCTTTGTGCAGCCATGTGTAAATGTTACCTTTAACCCCTTTGACCTGCGTGTCAGGACCAAGCCTGCCCCATTAGTTGGCAAGATCTGTCCCTCTCAGATACTGAGCAACTGCCTCGAGGTTACTGACTCTTATCAATCTTGGGATATTTGAATTTTAATACACAGGGCCATCCAAGGGGGGCTTGGGGGAGGGCAGCCGACCCCTGGGAGGTCTCCTCCCCCGGGCGGTTTGGGAGATCTGGGTGGGCCTTCCTTCTAGCAGATTCCATTTGGGCTTCTTTTGGGCTATTTTTGGTAGGTTTAGGAGCCCAGCCTATAAATGGGCGGGGCTCCCTTTATCGGGCACCATTTTGGGCTTAGGTGACCTGGTGGCCGGTTTATTCCTTAGCTAGTTTTTTGTGTCAGAGTTTTTGATAGTTCTTAGTCTCTACTTTTGTAGTGGTTTCCATTGGTTATTATGGCTGGAGAGGATTATCGTGTACTTGAAGCTATCCGTCTTCTCAGCGAGGTGGGTCGTTTGGACCTGGTGATAGGCGACCGGGTGCAGGCCGAGCCACCGCGTCCCCAGCGGGAGGCTTCGGCGAGGGTGTCGGCTGCGGTGGCAGCGTGTTTTTCCCCCAAACCTCGGAGACAGGACGGGGTAAGTGAACGGGGCCGCTCTAGAACTAGGAGGGCGGGTGCGAGGTCACGCCGTGGGAGTGACTCAGGGTCGTCTGACCCGTCGAGTAATTTGGGCCATTCTGTGGGCGGTGTAGGTTTGGAAGGTGAATTTCAAACAGTGCCGGCGGAGGTATTAACGGTCGGTATTCGCAACAGGGCTGCCTCTGCTCCTGTTTTGCGAGGCTGTCGTGCTTCTAGGCAGCGTGGTTGCACGCGTCGCTCTGCTTCGGCCTCCGCGGTGGCGGTTACTGACGTCACTGGTGGAGGAAGGGCGGAGGCCATTTTGGATTTTGAATCCTTGGCGCCGCGACCATTACAGGGCGGTCAGGTGCAGGTGGTGTCCGAAGTTGTCGCTCCCCAGAGCGTTATCCGACAGACCGTAGCTACGGCTCCTGTGGTGGTTGAATCGGATATGGTGGGTGCTTCTTCTATTGCACAGCCTTTATCGTTGCTGTCTGGTCCTGTTATTACGGAGAGTTCTGGTTTGGTTGTGAGTGGTGCGATGGATAGGGACCAAAGTAGTCCTTTGTTGTTTTCCCCTACGGTTTCTACAAGGGGGGAAGTGGTTTCTGTTTGTAGTGGTTCTCTGGGCGAGGGGGAATGGGCGCAGATGGGGATTTTGGAGGGAGCTGGGCGTGGGGAAGGGTCGTTTCATGTTGGGGATTCTTCTGGCGTGGGTCTTCCTGCAGCAAGGTTCCGTTCGTTGGGGGTTTTGGAGGGTTTACCTTCTTGGGGGGAAGGGCGTGGAGATGCCTCTTTTCAGCAGGGTTGTGGTGAGGGTGGTTCTTTTCATAGGTTGTCTGGTGAGTTTAAGTTTCCTGGATTGCATGTGGATAGGAGGGTTGGAGCGAGGGGTTCCTTGGAGGAATCGAGGGTTCAGGATTCGACAGCTCAGGGCCCTGCGTCAGAGTTTATACAGTCATTATTGGATCTTAGTTCTGATGAAGAAGTGTGCGAGCCGTCTCCTCCTAGGTTAAGTGCTGTTTTGAAAAGAAAAGGCGCAGGTGGTTCTGTGGTTTTTACAGAAGCTGGGCAAGGTTTTGGTGGTAGAGTAGGTGATTTGACTTCAGTTCCTAGTGTTGTGTTTAGTAAGGGACCCGGCACACCAGTCCGGCCTTTTTCGTTGCAGGTTGGAGTTCGCCCGGGAGCAGCAGACTTGGCAGGGCGGCAGGCAGCCCAATCACGCCGAGGAGAAGTGCGGGTGGAGCCTGGCGGGACACCTCCCATACCAACGAGGGATCCCGTCGTGGCCATCCCACGCAGGTTCAGCACGACCTCGATGGCCCCAACGAGGGATTTCGGCATAGGCGGTGTAAGCAGGTCAAGCGCGACCTTACCAGCCTCAACGAAGGAGCCCAGCGCCTTTCATGAGAGCGGGTCATGCACGACCTCTCTTGTGCCACGTGGTTTTCGTAATTCTGCATTATTTTTTCCAGGAGACCAGGAGGTTGTAAGTGGTAATAGCGGAGGAGCGTACCGGCGAGTGCAGTCGGCCTCCCCGCCCAGGTCAAGTGTGAGGGCTAGTAAGGCCCATGGTCGTTCTAAAACGGTTGAAACAGTTCAGAATACAGTGGTTGTACCTACTCCTTCCCAGTTGGAAGAATCATTAATTTTGGATTATGACGAGGACGGCCCTGAGGAGGGCGAGGTGCGGGAAGTGGTGTCTGGGGGGGGGGGCATTCTAATGTCTCTCACAGTGTGTTGCAGGCACCGGTGGTGCGGAGTCGTGCAGAGTCGTCAAGGCCACGAGTGCTCGGCCCCTCGGTGAGGGCTCCTCGGAGGGCGGACGACGGTTCTCGTACGGAGTGGAGGACGGAATCCAGTCAGCCTCCATTATTACGCCCAGGTGAGGCTGGGGTACATTCTGTGCGACCAAAAATGGTCTCTATTGGTATTGGTGTGGACTTGGTCTCTAGTGAAAGTGATGGTAAACTATACAAAGGTCGTGTGCTTAAAGACCAAGGTGTGGGCACAAATGGTGATGATATAAGTACAAGCTCTAAAGTGGATAGTGGCACTTCCACTGTTGGTTTGGGCACTTCTAAAAATGTGTTACACAGTAAAGAACTAAAAATTAAAAAGTTGCCGTATATGGGGGTTACTAAGTCCTTGGGGGCTCATTTAATGCTCAGCACAAAAGAACGTATTTGGAACGGTGAGTATGTGGAACTGCTGAAATTGTTACATAGGGAGGTTCGGGCCAAGGAAGGCTCTAAGGAGGAAGAGTATGAACTGGCTAAGCGCCCTAAAGTTCCGTTAAATATTGAGAATTGGACGGCGGCCTTTTTAATATATGCCAGCGTCTATTGTGAGAAGTTTCCTGAGCGCTGCGTATCATTATTTAAATATATGGATGTCATTCGAAAGGCTCAGATTACAAGAAATGATTTCGCATGGGCTCAGTATGATGAGGAGTTTAGGGCGCGCATGGCTTGGGACCCAGAGGCGAAATGGGGGGAGTTGGACACTGACCTTTGGCAGCATACCATGGGTTCGTCTGCTAGTGGTAGAACTATTTTCACAGCTAGCGGTCTTCCTTTAGTTTATCGCCCCTTTCAGGCTCGTCCCACCCGGGGAGGGGTGGGAGCCAGTTCTACCACGCAGTCAACTACAGGCACGTGCTGGGATTTTAACAAGGGGGTGTGTAACAGAGAATTCTGTAAGTTCCGGCACAAATGTTCCCAATGTGGCAGGAAAAATCATCCTTTGTCCAGATGTTGGGGTCCCAGGCCTTCCGGAGGTCCACAAGGTTCACAGCAGGGTACAGGAGCTTATGTCGCGCCACAGCAACCCCCAGCTCCCAGGGGAGGAAAGTCATCAGCCGGTGCTGGGCCCAAAGGCTCATACACCGGTTAATGTCATTAACTTGGCTGCCGCTTTGCGGGACTATGTGCCCGCGAGGCTGCGGTCGTTTTTGTTATCTGGTTTCCAATTTGGTTTTCGGTTAGGTTATGAGGGACCTCGTTTGAGGCGTTGGTCAAAAAATTTGAAGTCGGCAAGAGAACATCCTGCTATGGTGCAAGCAAAGTTGGACAAGGAAGTGAGTGAGGGTAGGATGGCAGGTCCTTTTGATGATTGGCCTTTGGTGAATTTGATTGTGTCCCCTATTGGAGTGGTCCCCAAGAAGGAGCCTGGGCAGTTTCGGCTCATCCAGCATTTGTCCTGGCCAGAGGGTGAGTCTGTGAATGATTTTATTGACAATGACGCTGCCTCTGTATCTTACTCTTCTGTTGATTTGACTATGCAACTGGTTGTAACGGCAGGCCCTGATACTTTAATGGCAAAATGCGATATTAAATCTGCATTTCGACTGCTTCCAGTCCATCCTGAAGACTGGAGTCTTCTGGGCATCCATTTCCTTGGTAAATGGTACGTGGACAAAGCACTGCCAATGGGTTGCTCTATGTCATGTGCATTGTTTGAAACCTTTAGTACGTTTCTGCAATGGTTTTTTACTCAACGAAGTGGACATGAGTTGGTCACGCACTACTTGGATGACTTCTTCTTTGTGGGTGCAGCAAATTCATTGGACTGCCATAATGCTCTCACAACGTTTCAGTCCTTGATGAGTCATTTGGGTGTACCATTGGCTCCCGAAAAGACCATGGGTCCTTGCGCGACCATGTCTTTTTTGGGAATTGAACTTGACTCGCATTTGATGCAAGCTCGTCTTCCTATTGAAAAGAAACAGAAAATGCTGGATTTGGTGGGAGCAATGTTGGGAAAGGAAAAAGTGTTGGTAAAGGAGATTCAAGTTCTGCTGGGGCACCTTAACTTTGCTTGCAGGGTGGTCAGGGCGGGCAGGACTTTCTGTAGGAGGTTGGGTAGAGCTCTGTCTGGTCATTCCCTACCACATCATCGAGTGAGGCTGTCAGCGGGGGTCAAGGAGGACCTGCGTATGTGGATTTTCTTTTTACATTCCTTCAACGGTGTGCCCTTATGTCGTGAGGTGGACTGGTGTTGGGATGTGCAAATATTTTCTGATGCAGCAGGCAGTGAGGGTTTTGGACTTTACTGGCAGGGAAAATGGTGTGCTCAGCAGTGGCCGGAACACTGGAAGGCAGGAGTTTTGCCTTTTTGGAATTGTTCCCTGTCGTGGTGGCCGTTACGTTGTGGGGTCAGGATTTGGCCCACAAAAAGGTGCTTTTTCGCATTGACAATATGGCTGTGGTTCAAGTGATTAATAAACAGTCGGCCAGGGACCCTCAGATCCTAAAACTCCTTAGAGTGTTTGTGTTGGGATGTCTGAAATATGATATTTGCTTTCGGGCCCTGCATGTTCCTGGCGTGGACAATGACATTGCGGATGCTTTGTCTCGTTCACAGTGGGAGAGATTCCGTGGGCTTGCTTTGGAGGCAGACGAGGAGCCGACTCCCATGCCCGACCATCTGTGGACGGTAGGCAACACAGGGTTATTCAATTGGTTCTAGGCTCCCTGGCTCCTTCCACTAAATTGGCGTATGAGTTAGCCTGGAACGAGTTTTTGGCGTCGGGTGCCTGTAAGAGAGAGCTGGCTTGGCAAAGGTCTGAAGATGTTGTTCAGTTTATTTTGCGTCTCATGGACAGGGATTTATCCAGAGTTACCATTGCTGGCAAGCTGGCAGGTGTTTCATTTATGGGAAAGCTGTTGTGGGGATATGCCCCGTCGGCTGGGGAGTTGGGTAGGAGAATGTTAGAAGGGTGGTCTCGGGAGCGGGGCTGTGTTCGAACCCTTCGGTCCCCTTTATCGTGGCAAAAACTGTTCCACGTTATTTCTGTACGGCCTGTTGTATGTACTGATCGAGTAGAAGCTTGTTTGTTTGCCACTTTGATGGTATGGATGTTTTTTGGTGCGTTCCGGGTGTCTGAGCTGCTGGGAAATAAAACTGCTTGAGGTCTTCTGTGGGGGGACGTTCAGTTGTCGGTTAAGGGAGTTCATGTTTGGCTCTCTCATTCGAAAACGGATCAGAGAAGTTCTGGCAAGGGGGTTTGGTTGGAGGCGGTTTCCCCTCCGGAGATGTGCCCTTTACGCTGGGCTCATTGCTGGAAAGAACTGTCGGGTGGGGTTTTGGATCACCCGGTTTTTCGTCATATGAATGGTTCCTTGGTGTCTAACTATCAATTGCGCATGGTACTGCGTAAAGCGCTGCGTCATATTGGCTTGGACGATACGCTGTATGGTACGCACTCATTCAGGATTGGGGCGGCCACAGAGGCTTTTAATAGGGGTTGGTCGAGGGAAGATATCACGGGCCTGGGGCGCTGGACTTCAAACTGCTTTCAGCGCTGTGTCAGGAGCGAATAAAGTGGAGCGCATGCGTCCTCTTCTGTTTTGCCTGTCTGATACTGTTTTCTTTTTCAGGTTCCGTGGCTGGTCCTCGCGCTGCTTTTCTAACGGTGTGGATCGTGGGCCATTTGTTCGTTAAACGGGCGCAAGTTCAAGCTCGACAAAGTTATTTTGGAACATTGTTAGGTTTTAATGACCGCTTATTTAACATTGTGTGGAAAGGTAAAGGGGGCATGTTGTGGAAAGAATTAATTCCTGCTCTCAATTCCTGGATGGTAGGTGGGGTTTGTCCTGATGTGCTGGTTCTCCACCTGGGTGAAAATGATTTGGGTTCAGTGAAGGGTGTCGTTCTTCTCCGGGCAATGAAGAAAGATCTGTCTTTGATACATAAGCAGTGGTCTGGGTGTCATGTTTTGTGGACAGAGTTGGTCCCCAGGAGGGTTTGGAGGAACGCTATAAAGCCGAAGGCGGTCGATAAATCCCGTAGAAAGCTTAACTTGGAAGTTTCTAGGTTCTGTAGAGACCTGGGTTTTGGGCGTATCGTCCACAGCGATATTAAGTATGATGCGGTTGAATTTTTTAGAGGTGATGGTGTTCATTTGTCCCGGATGGGGATGGATTTGTACCTCCTAGAGCTGCGCGAGGTCTTGTCTCGCTGTTTGACGGTTCAGCACTTTGTAGGTGAATAGTGCGTTGGTTAATTGTTTTGCTGTTTTTTCCTTTCCCCCCCTCCTCTCCCTGGTTTCCCCCCCCGTTTGTGCTTGTGGGTGGGGGGCAGAAAAGTGGGGTTCTTTCCCTACTCGGTCTTTCTCCCCACTGCTTTCTGGGTGGCGGTTTATTCTGTAATTGTCAGTTTTGGGCCAGGTTTGGACCCGTTAGTTGTGAAGTGGGATTTTGTTGGGGGAAGTTTTATACAGATTGAGGTTGTGTTCAGAGAATATGGGTCGGGGGATATGGATCAGTTGGTTTATAATTGGGATTTGGTAATTAGGATTTTGGTATTGTGATGTTATAATGTTATTGGGGTTTTGTATAGTTTATTATGTGTTTTGGTATGTACGGGTGGGGGCGGGTGTGATGGAGGGTGAGGGGTGGGGGCGGGGTTTGGGGATTTGAAATATAACGAACAAAATTGGTTATGGTTTTAGATTGTTAGGCTGTTGCCGAGGTTGTGGTATTTGTAAATGTGCACCTGTTCCAATAAAGCGGCCTTTTTCACACTCTATTGGTTGTCATGGTCTGCTCACTCTCCCCCACCCCTCTCTCCCAAGCTACAAACTGGGAGAAATTCATATTTCACTGATCACAATTGTGTTGGTAAGACCTCTAACACGAACAGAGAACTTAAGTAGGAATAATGGTTTAAGGCTTCATCAATGCTTTCATCAGATTACTTCAACTGCCTTGTTATAATATATGCGGTCATTGAAAACAGTTACTTTTACCGAACTGTCCTGGTAATGTCATCATTTATTGGTGGACAGCTCATTATTCAGCTCCAATTCCATAGGCGAACACTAATTCAGAACTGCAGTGCACAGCCATTTTAGATTTTGGAAACGGTGCAATGGGAGTTCCTGCTTGTGGCAGCAGCATAGGTCGTCAGATCGTCTCCCTAAAGATATAATGTGTCATTGTTTTCTATTAGAGGACCACATTCCTTATAGTTTGTGGTCATTTGATTATGAAGATAATATTCTCGTCGGTCAGGTAGCAATCAAGAATAGTAATGTTAGCGGCTATCTTGGATGTTCATTGTTGATGGTATTGGCCAGACTTACACAAATTTTCCTAGTCTACACTCATGCAGATTAGGAGTGTCTCTCATGCTAAGTACACTGCATCATTGTCTATAGTTAACACATTCAGTCTCACCTTTGATGCCACTAAGCGAACCAAACATTTCACAGTTCTGGATAAAATCGTCTATGGGGAATGCAAAATGTGTTTCAGGACTAGACTGAGCATTCTAAAAAATGGGTATATAGAGACAATACAAAACACATATCTAAAAGGCGATATTGTCAGAAAAACAAAAAGACTGTACATGATAAAAATCGAAAACAATGAAAATAAGCAATTGCAAAGCCAATAGTTCTGTTATTGTCCCCAGCCTTTTAGCAATTCTTGTTATGTTTTGTCATTGGTTTTGCAAAACTTTATTATTTGGGAAGCTGACCAATGTTCGTCAATAAAAAAAAAGCATTGGGTAAAGGCAAGAACGTTTTGTGGTCTCAAAAAAGCATACATTACCATAGTCCTCCTTGGCTCTGAAGGAGTGGAGAAGTGTGGCTCACAGTGTAGAGCAGGCAGACCCGGAAGCTGAGGTCAGATCCGGGACCAGGGTTCAATTCCCGACGCGGCAGGGTCGTGAGCTCAAATGTCCACGGACTCGATAATTCTCGCTTCGGTGCCTGCTCTAATCATGGGTTCTCACTCTGCAACTCTGGGCATTAAGCTTGCTTAATCTCCACAACGGCCCCCCTGCGGCGGGATGCCTGGCTGTCACCTTGGCGATGCCCTGTAGGGGCTATCTCACAGGGAAAAGCCAGGACGGGTTCCCAAGGCAAGCGCCGGGAAACCTCTGGGTAGCTGTGCGCTCAATAAATGCAATAATAATAATAATAATAATAATAATAACTACTATGGGGCAGATTCCAATGTCGGACGGACTAGAGTCCGTCTGACATCATTCAGGAACTGTAACCAAATGACCTCCTGTCGTCGGTTAAAGACCTGCAAGTAGGATGCAACCGAACGGATGCAAACGAACGCTGTTCGGTTGCATGCCCGTACCTTTCAATGGAAGCATGCATTCTGAATGGAACACATGCTCTCATTGAAAGAGCAGGGTTGCAGTTCATCCCTGCATCCAGAGGCAGGCACCTCAAGGTGCTGCCACCGAATGCAGGGATCAACAGGTGCCCCCCAGGCCATCATCTGGCGGCATCACACCCATGGGGGTCCTGCTGGGGGCCCCAAAAGCTGTTTCCCACTACCCTTTTGTACTGAGAAGTAACTATGTCATACATATCATTTTAGTAAAATCACAAGGTCTTGAACAACAGTCCTAAAAAAGACAATTGTGCTGCCATTGGCTGTTAGCCTCTTGGCTCAAGATAGTAAGAAAAAAAGAAAGAAAGAAAGAAAAAGAAAGAAAGAAAGACAAGAAGAAGAGAAGGTAAGAAAGAAGGCAGGAAATAAGGAGCTACATTTTAAAAATGTGGTACAATTGCTATAAATGAAACCGAATAAGGGATGAATGCTTCCTGGGAAAAGTTGATTAAAGAACCACTGGCAAAATTGAGTCCAAAATAAATATGATCTCAATAATTGTCAGCTTATGTATCTAAATGTATAGTATTGAAGCTTTGGGTTTTTGTACTGAATGCTTAGTAACAACATAATAACCTTATACAAAACAGTTTCAAATGGATGCAATCTGTTCTGCTGTGAAATACAAGCAGTCAGAAGCATTGGTTGAAGAAAGGACCAAAAAAAGTGTGTAATGCGTCCTGTGCACACATCTGTTAAAATGTTTCTGCTTTCACCTCAAGCTCTAAACTCAAAGGCAACATTAGTAATTATCAAGTAAAATCAAACACTCGCAAAATGCAGTCACTCAAAGGGAAGTTAAACAGTGGCTGATGTAGGAAGACCAATTGCTCCATGTTATCTGATATAGTAGGTCGGAGCAAAATGTAACAGAACAATGGATGAAGATAGGTGGCTGGAATTCCCTCTAAGTAAGTAGATTATACATATCATTTTAGTAAAATCAAATCATCTTGGCTGACACCAGACCTAAAATCGTTTCTCCTGGAACAAATAGTTAGGGAACTTATCAAAAGCACAATATATTGTCAATATATACATGCTACATACCTTCTGAAAATGTATGACAATAGAAGTCTGTACTTGATCAATTTGCTTTAGTATGACTTAAAAAAAGAATTTATAATATCAAACACGTATTGTAAGACAGAGCAAGATTGAAAACAGCATACAGAAAGCAGAGGTAATTCAGTGAATTGAAAATATCAACCGCACCACTTTATAAAAAAATTAAAATAGATATCACTTAAGTTACAGCCTAAAGATTGTAAGGTGTTTAACAATGGGTCTTGGGCTGGGTCTCGTCCCTTGATCTCCCAGTGTCACCTTAAGTGCTTCATATGTCAGAAGGCCCCACAATGGTGCCCATACATGTCCTGAAGGTCTTAAAAGGACATCAGTGTTCCATTGGTGAGGAGGCCACTAAGAGTTTGAATGCTATCCAACTCCCAAACCTCAAGAGTGATCACTGCCATAATAACGATGCATAGAACATCGAAACACAAAAATATCAGAAATTAAATATCAATTACAAAAATATTGACTACCTATATTTAACTATAAAAAGCACAAATTTGCAGAATACAAATTTCGTTGTCAAAAATATCAATTTGCACATTTATCGAAAACAAAAATATCAGAAAAAAGAACATGCGCTACCTTTAAATAAACATATAACACATCACAAATATTGATTCAAAAATATTGACAACATTAGTATCACCAAAATAATAAAATGATCATTAATAAATAGATTAAGACATTACTTTTGACATATACAATTACATTAAATAAACACAACACTTGTTATACACATATTTAAATTAAATACAAATATATTACATTAACAAAATATTTACCATTCACTCCAAACAATTATATATTTAAAGTGGTAACAATACAAACCCCCCAAAATAGCATTAACTACAAACATTTAAACACCAACCTAAAAATTAATACATATGTATATAAATATATTTAAATCCCAAAATATCAAACTGTATATCATACATCAAATACAAAACCTAAATTAGCATTTACCTTAGAAGGACTCAAATGATAAAAAAAAATGTCTAACTAATAATAATAATAATAATAATAATAATCTTTATTCGGTTTTTTGGCAGTGCAAAACCATAAAAGTTATCATAACATACAAAATACACGAAAAAATTGTTTTTTTTAAAAATGCAGTTATTATACGAAAGTCTTTTTTTTTTTAAAAAAAGCATACGAGCGAATACTGTGCAAAAAATTGGTAAAGGGCAGTAGTAACCTTCTGGTTTTTTTCCTCTATTTCACAGGTTATTTCTATGCCTCATGATACACTTTAAAAAAATTCAGTACGTGGTAACAAGTGCATTCGGAGTCCAAAGTCTGACGTGCTAGCATGGCTGGACGGCATTGTCTGTGGCCCCATCTTTTTAATAAAGGAATTAGCCAAATTTTTCGATGGGTGTGGAAGAACTTGCAGAATAAAATTGTATGAATGGTAGACTGTTGGGACAGATCATCACTTGGGCACGGGTCCATGTGTATGTTCCAATTGTTTTTTTCGGGAAATGTCACTAGTCTATGAAAAAGATTCAATCTGAACCTTGTTAGGAGCATCTTGTCATATGTTGTAAGTTCCAAGGTCAAGTATAACTGGATTTTTGGGGACTGCTGTGTCATATTTGCATGAATGACAGATTTTTTGGTTGCCAGCAAAGTCAATCGCAGGGACTCTAAGTGGCTCAGCGCGATTTGTTTCAGTTCTTTCTTGGATATTTCTTTCAGTTTTTCTGGAGTATGATAGTACTTTTGTAATCCTAAGTCGGAAAAGAAATGTCTGACGTAGGAGAGCCATACTATTTTCTGTACATGGTCCAGTTCCATGGTGTCCAGTAAAATATTTTTAGTCAGGTATTACTTTCCGACAGCCAGACGCGCCTCCAAAGTAAAAGTGGTTGGATCTTTATTAAATCTTCGATATATGGGATTCCCAGTTCCATGTGTGAGGCATAGGTGGAAGTGCCTCTTGGGGTTGACAAAAGAAATCTCATGAAGATATTTTCTTCTTTTTGGAGTGAACCAATAGCTGTATGTCCCCAAATCCCTGCACCGTATAGTGCAATGGCTTGGCATTTTGCGGCATAAATCTGTAACAGTTCTACTGGTGGTCTTTTTCCAAGTTTATTGGAGAAGTTCATCATCGCCAAAATTGCTCGTTTGAAGAGGTGTCTCCTAGCCTCAACCGCTGCTTTCCAGTTTAGGCTGTCATCGATCATGATGCCCAAGTATGGGTATTGCGAGGTCTTTTCAATTTTTTGGTTTTTCAAAAAGATAGACTTAGTGGCTTTTCGTTGTCCACCCGCTACCATGACAAAAGTTTTTTTAACGTTGATATGCAAGTCCAAAGCACCCATAAAGTCCGCGTATTTAGATAGGGATTTCTGGAGTTCGATAGGGGTACGTGCTAAAATAACTGCGTCATCCGCATAGAGCAGAGCGGGGATCGGGCGATGTTTCACTCTGGGCAAGTCCTGCCCCCCCCTCAACATGGTCTCTTCTAGACCATTGGTGTACAGAGAGAAGAGGAAGGGGGCCAGGACGCAGCCTTGCCTTACTCCCCGCTCTACCCTAAATGGTGCAGTCAGCTCTCCTTTTGTCCCATATCTCACTCTTGCCGAGGCTTCACCGTACAGCTCCCTCAGAAAATCCAAGAGGGGAGGGTCTACCCCTAATGAGCTCAGCAGTGACCAGAGCTTCGTGTGTGACACGCAGTGAAACGCGGAGGACAAATCCACGTATACCATGTATATGGACCCTGATTTAGCATGGATGTATTTTGACGCTAGCATGCTTAGATTTAGGGCCTGTTCGACTGTTCCAAAGCCCTCTCTAAATCCAAACTGCAAATCAGAGAGGATATTTTTGTCTTTTGCCCATTGCTGTAGTTTTTCTAGAACAACTCTGCCCACTACTTTGCCCAGGGAGTCAAGCAGCGATATTGGTCGATAACACTTCGTGTCTTGACGGTCCCCTTTCTTGAAGATAGGGACCATGATGGAACATGACCACGACTCCAGTAGGCCAAGTTTCGCTGCTGCTGTGCATACTCTTGTGAGTATTGGTGCCCAGAGATCGGGAAGATGTTTAAATAGATCAACTGGGACCCCGTCGGGACCGGGTGCTTTACCACTCTTGCTCAATGATAGCGCCATTTCAACGTCCTGTAGTTCAAAATCTATTGATATTGGATATACTACAGGTTGGAGGTTAAAATGGTGTTCCTCTGTTATTGATGTTAGTGCAAACATTTTTGAAAAGTGGTTCACCCAAGATTCCTCATCAATGGCCACGTCTATCTTTGGGATGTTGGAGTCCGTTAGCAGGGGCGACTTAACAATTCTCCAGAATGCCTGGCTATCTTTCAAGAGTGCACTTTTGTGCAGAGCGTTCCACAAGGACTGTTTAAGCTCCTTTTTCCTTGCCTTTCTGGCATTATTGTACTCCCGCCGAAGATCTTGAATCTTTGTCTTATCTCTATTTGAATTTCCAAGTGCTTTTCTCAGGTTGGTCTGTGCCTTGGTACAGTCGTGGTTGAACCAACCTGTAGTGCTTGATTTACTTTGATTGAATGATTTAGTTAACAGTTTTTTGACTTGTTCTAGTATCATCGCAAAGTTTTCCAGGATTTGCTTTGGTTCTGCATGTGGGTCAAGGCAAATCAAAATATTGCTATAAACGGACTTTACTAACGTGTTAGTGAGATTATTGGGGTCCACTTTTTCCCATTTTATAGTATATCCGTTATTTTTGCCCAGTTCGAGCCTGTTTTGTGATAGGGTGTTTGCTATTGTTGCCATCAATGATCTTGGTTGATTCATTTGTAGATTCAGGCTTAAAGCAGAGTGGTCGCTGAGGGTATTTTCCAGGATTTTAAAGTTATTAATTTGCTCTTTAAGGCCTTCTGTGACAATTACATAGTCAACAGTGGTCTCATGCCCCTTCCTCGATAGGTAGGTTCTAGTTTATTGTCTGGGTATAGAGTGGGGTTTATTATTTGCAGATCCAGGTCTGAAAGTGTCTTATTCATAGCTAGCCCCGCTCTTGAATGGATAAAGTGGACGAGTGGATTCTCGTGTTCGTCCACCAATCCACAGGTATGGTTGTTCGGGCAGGGGTGTAGGTTGAAGTCTCCTCCCCAAATTATATGGGCATTTCCCGTTCCCTCATTTGGGTGCCGATGTTGGGTTATTTTTTCTTGAATTAGAGAGAGGGAGTTAATGAAATTATCGTCATCTAAGTTATTGTATAAGTTGATTATCGTGATAAAGAGTTTTTTCCCAGTTGTGAGGGTGAGCAACTGGAAATTTGGTAATTGATCTACCTTTGAAACCTTCATATCGGAAATTGTGTTTGCTATATTGGTTACCAGCCCCCCTTTAGGTCTACCTGAGCTACTTGGAAGGGCGGGGGATGTATATGTCTTGTATCCTACAAGATGTAGGGGCGTCGTGGCCCAGGTTTCTTGTAAGCATATGATTTTAGCATCTTCCAAGAAACCGGCGGCCGAACCATCCTCTATTTTGTTTCGGAGGCCTGCCACGTTCCAGAAGATCACCGGGAGCTGTGGGGTTTCTTTTTCTGAATCTGCCTTTTTGGTTTCTAATGGGGCTGGGATAAGATTGGATGTGGCCGGGGTTATATGTAGGGGCTCCGGGGATTTGACTCTTGGTCAATCGACCATTTCCAGGCAACTAAACCGATTCATGGTCGGTATGCCTGGCCAGTTTTGCTCATACGTGGTGTCTCTATAGGTGGGTCTATATGGTTGATAGAGCGGTCTCTCCCACTGGTCCCAATTTCTAAGTCTGTTTTGTGGGCCCATAGTCTGCCACGGGGCTTCCTTTTGTTGGTAGTTCTGATTTACTGACCACCAAGAGTTATCAGGGTCACTGTGTCACTGAAATAGTTTTGGGCCGGCGACATCTAGTTCCCATGGCCGTGGAATTGGTTTTCGCCAGATGTTATCAATCTCATTTGTATAGTTATTATTATATCTTTTTGGGTAAAAATAGGACAGGGATCTTGTAGCAATCCCCCCAGCAGTGTTATTATGTTCCCAAGAACAGATATACTCAACTATATTGGGATCCTCGAAAGTGATCACTATACAATCTCCCCGGATAGTTTTTTTCCTATGCCCCACCCATGAGGTCCTGCAGACTGATGTTATTCTGCTTTTCCAGGTTGGCGGAACGGGTCGATTTGTGTTCAGCCAATACTGGACTTTGTTCTTCAATGACCAGTTGGGTTCCGTCCCCTCTCCTGTTAGTTCGGGGACCCCCGTCATTACTACCACTTATGGGCATGCCTCAGGTGGCATGTTTAAGGGGAGCCTGTGTTCTATAGTCCATCTCGGGGCTCCTTTGTTATTTGAGGGATTTGTCTTTTTAGTGGCAGGAGTTTTGGGGGCCGGCGTGTTTGCGGTTGGCGTATTTACTACGGATGTATTAGGTAAGGTATTAATTTGTGGGGGAATGGTCAGAACCTTAGGGGTGGGTTTCTGTACAGTAGAAGGCTTTGGTACTGTAGGGACTTTTACTATGGGTTGCTGTTTGGGCGGCGGGGCAGGTAAAGTTACAGATTTCTTGTGTGTAGGCAAAGTGGTCGAGGTGTTTGGGCCCGCTTTTGGCGGTCCCTGTGAAGGTGTTGGCTTAGGGCAACCAGAGACTTTTGTTAGTTGGGCCTCAATATTACTGAGTCTGGTCTCTAATGGGCGAATATAGGAATCTAGGAGGGAAGCTATCTCCTTGATTAGTCTTGATGAATCTCTTTCCTTGCCCATTATTTGTGGGACTGAAGATTCTAAGATGGAAATATCTTGGAGGTTCTGTGGTGGCTGATGGATAGTTATTACATTGTTACTTGGGGCAGCAGTGTGGTGTGATAGTGCTGCCGGATTTGCAGTGCCAATCAGATCTATGTGATCGGTCACTTTAGTGTTTTCAGTGTTGTCCAGCTTTTTCCTATCCTTCCTTTTCTTTATGGCTCCCTCCCTCCTCCCTCTCGCTTGCCTTACTTCTTCCGGGGTAGGATCAGGGAAGATTTCGGGAGTTTTTTCTAACTCGCTTTCTGAAAATGTTACGGAGAGTTGCGAGGCTGAAAGATCTACATTATTTGGGAGGCTAAGTCTGTTTGTGGCCACTGTTGTTTGTGTAGGGGCTGACTGTGTATCTGGGGTTCTTGCAGTTGCTAGTAGTCCCATTGAGGATCGCCTTGCAATTGCAAGTTCAGTTGATACTCTCCCCTCAATCAGACTTATGCTTTGATCAATGAATGTGTTTGCTTTAGAAAGAAAGTCATCCATTGGACCTAACAGTTTTTTTCCTATCCCGTTTTTTTTTAGTTTTCTTTGCTTACTTGATCTCGTGTTCATTTTCAATTGATGGGTTGTTGGGGAATCTTTAGTTGGCAATAGTAGATTATAGCAGGCTTCGGAGAGATGGTAGATACCTGTGTGCGAATATCCGTATTGTGAGGCTTAGAGGTGTGGGCCGGACCGGACTCTCACGTACTCGAACGGCCTTAAACGGCCCGCTCTTTGCCCGGTCTTTGCCCCGATCGCCGCCCCGCGCGCGTCCCGCGTCGCGGATGGAATGATGGTGATTAAGTACTTGTCGGCGGTGGGCGTGTCCGTGGGCGTGGCCGCCGGGGGAAGAGGAACCAGCTGAGCAACGTGGAGATTGCTGGTCCTCGCAGTCCCCCGGCTGGCTGCTGTTGTTTCGGCCCAGCCTCTACCCTCGGGTCTCTAGCCGGGAGCGCTAGACTAGCTCTGCCGATTGCAGAGCTCGCTCCCACCAGCGAGTCCTCGTCAGGGGAGGCAACAGACTGCAATGCAGAAATCTTTCTTGCGCGGACCTTCACGGCGTCCTTACTACAGCATGCAGCAAAGTTCAAAGAGCAAGTGAGTGGCACCCGCGGAGCGGGTGTCATGAAAGGTTTTAAGACGGTCGGCGGTGGGCGTGTCCATGGGCGTGGCCGCCGGGGGAAGAGGAACCAGCTGAGCAACGTGGAGATTGCTGGTCCTCGCAGTCCCCCGGCTGGCTGCTGTTGTTCCGGTCAAGCCTCTACCCTCGGGTCTCTAGCCGGGAGCGCTAGACTAGCTCTGCCGATTGCAGAGCTCACTCCCACCAGCGAGTCCTCGTCAAGGAAGGCAACAGACTACAATGCAGAAATCTTTCTTGCGCGGACCTTCACGGCGTCCTTACTACAGCAGGCAGCAAAGTTCAAAGAGCAAGTGAGTGGCACCCGCGGAGCGGGTGTCACGAAAGGTTTTAAGATGGTCGGCGGTGGGCGTGTCCGTGGGCATGGCCGCCGGGGGAGGAGGAACCAGCTGAGCAACGTGGAGATTGCTGGTCCTCGCAGTCCCCCGGCTGGCTGCTGTTGTTCTGGCCAAGCCTCTACCCTCGGGTCTCCAGCCGGGAGCGCTAGACTAGCTCTGCCGATTGCAGAGCTCGCTCCCACCAGCGAGTCCTCGTCAGGGGAGGCAACAGACTGCAATGCAGAAATCTTTCTTGCGCTGACCTTCACGGCGTCCTTACTACAGCAGGCAGCAAAGTTCAAAGAGCAAGTGAGTGGCAACTAAACTAAGCCAACAAATAAAGTAAAGCTATAAACAAATTTAACCAATAAAATAAAACATGCAATTAAATCAACAATATAAAAGACACACTAATTTAAACAACTAAATGCTTCCAAAATGACAAACAATGTACAATGAGGAAACTGCTAGACTTTCCTACCAGACCATGAAATAAAAGATATAAACAACTACCTAACCAAGCAAGTTAAAACTACATTTCAACTAAAAGGTAATTGTTGTAAAACTTAAAAATATAAAATAGGAAAAATATTAACAAACTCTCCAACTTCTATCTCTTTACATAGTCTTCATAAAATGAAAAATCTACAACTTGAAAAACAATAAACTGCCAGAAAATACCAACTATAACAAACCAGCAAAAAAAGTAAAAAGTAAGCATACATAAACTAATAAAATAGTACACAAGTACCCAAATAATAAGCAAAAATACACCAAATGTCTTCTACCTCTACAAACAATCAACAAATTAACATATACAGTGAAAGTTAGGTCTTTTAAATTCCAACTGAAAAGAAAGCTTCTGCCAAACATTAGAATACCCCAACTTAAAAAGCTACAAAACTGTGTGAAACATCTGAACAGAGTATACAGATAAGTATGCTAAATAGAAGTAGTTGCATTTTTTTCATATGATAATAACAAACATGTCGAAGTTAAAATATAATATATATCTATACTATTACACTACTTTCAGATACAGTGACTGAAACTCTCAAATGTATCACTTCACAGAAAGGAACAAAGTTACTAAATCACGTGGGCCTCACCTACAGCCAAGAAAGTGCATCATCAGAAAATATAAGCTGGAAATGTACTACATATTAGTCTAATGCATGCTATAAGAGGACAACTGCAAAAGATAATTTTCACGTAAGAGAGCCCAACCACCACCCAAATGTAGCAGAAATAGAAGTAAAAGAAATGTTGGAGCATATAGGAAAGGCAAACCCTAGCTCCCAGGAACCCACTAGCAAAATAATAAAGGTAATCTACCTAAAGTCACCGAACATTTAAAAGGGCAACTAGCACCAATAGCATCTTTAAAATGTTTAATTGCACAAACTAAATAAAACCACCAGTGATACCACTCCTGCCCCTGGAAGGTACCATGAAATACATATACCCAAAATATTAGCAGTAACACATAACAAGGAACCTTTCCAAGTACATGGCAACCTAAATAATGAACAACAAATCCTGTCAAACCTGGATGATGAATGGAACATTCATACAGTGTCCAAACCATTCATTCAGATACACACCATACATGGTGAATATCAAAACACAAATATCCTTTTGCCAAGTAAACAAGGAGCATTTACTATGACCTCTTAAACCATATAAAATAAAAACAAATGATTACTACCCCCCAAGAAATAATCACAGACTGCAAGAAAGCCATGATTCAAACCATTCTAAAAAGTTACCCCACACAAACACACAAGGCTGTTACTATCATGTCATTCAGAGTATAAGACGAAACCTCCAATAATCTGCACTTAGGACCCGATTGCGAGTTTCATCCAGGGTTTACATGGTGGTTCCTCCTCCATGTAAACTCTGGAGGAGAGAAAACAAAGTGTGCCCTACATGGCCCCCTGTGCCTCCTCCCCTTGTGCATGCACACAGGGGGGCATATCATGGGCCATCCTGTGTGCATGCACAAACACTTCTGCATGGCATGGACATTTGAGTCCCTGCCATGCAGGAACCTTGTAAGGCGTTCCCATTGCAGTGCCCTTTTCAAAGGCACCGCAGCCTTTAAAAGAGGCACCACACTGGGACTGCCTTGCTGCCTGCTTGCCAGACTACTTAAAAGTCATAATCTAGTGGGCGGGCAGCGACAACCTTCGGTAGAGTGGTGGCGCAGCAGTATGCACGCCCTCTCCACTGCTCCGCCAAAACTTGTAATTGGGGCCTCAGTGTATACTAAAAACATATGCTACACACAGCCAATTTGCCTTATAAATAAAATAAATATAGTATTTTCCTATATTCCTGTCACAGAGGTCCATCGCCAAATGCGATGCTGTGCGCGCAACAACATTCAATTTATTTATTTTAATGTTTACTTACCTGTATTTGGCCGTATTCCATAGCTTACTACCCCCCACCCTGCTCCTCCCCACCCCACGTCACCGCCCAGCAGCACTCCCACCACCGACCGCTACTGGTTCTTTTTTGGTGCTTGATAACTCAGAGTTTGCAAAAAGGGAGACAGGACACACCCATGTGGCAATTAAGGGATGACATTGTAAGGCAATGGGCATTTTGAAGGTTTCTGAATGTGATGTTTTGCCCAGATTTTTGTTAACAATGTGGTGTTTTACTGTTTTGAACCTAGTCTGGTGTAGACCGTACATTTCATGTTTTTATCAGTTATTTTAATAGATGGGCTTCCACACATGGCAAATGTGGGATGGTTTTTGAAAGTATATGTCTGTTGGTGGGTGGGCAGAGAGGGTCCTTGAGTCCAGGTCTATGATGCAAGATATTTTCCTTTGGTCTCACCCACCTTCTTTCCTATGTGCATCACAACTATTATCTGTGTGTGTGTGTGTGTATGAGAGACAGTGTGTGTGTTAGTGAGAGACAGTGTGTGTAAGTGAGAGCGAAAGTGCATGGGAGGGAGAGTGTGAGAGTGAGCAAATTTGAAAACTCTTTGCCCAGGGGTAATTGCTGTTCAGTTGCTCATGTTTGGGGAATTTGTAAAGTTAATATTACATATTTTCAGTTTCATTGTTGCTGCACTATTATGATGTTCTATCTTAATTGATGTTTACACTCTTTGTAACTGCTTTGCAGGTGGTGTGCAGACATGTAGGTGGCTCCAGAACATATGGGGTGTATATTGGTGCAATCCTTTTCCTTCAATGCTGCATGTGTTTGTCGGTGAAGGTGTGTGGGTGAAGAAGAAGCTTCATTAATGTCTGGCAGCCATGCTGGGCCACTCTGGGCCATGGTTAATATTTTCATTTGATTTGGCAATTTTGACAACCTCTCCTTCACTCCTTTTGGGGACCCATGGCCTGGCGGGAAACAATATATTATTTTTCATTATTAAAAATTTTTTAAGCATTTGCATTTTTTGTACACTATTGCATAGTGTGCATAGAAGAATCTCTGAACATATGGTGTGTTTAGAAGAATCTCGGAATTGGGAATACATTGTTGGCAGAAAAGTACCAACACTTTCATTAATAAAGAAAATATTTTAAACATGTAAACATTATAAGTGGATGTTTGCCACCAAAGTTGCAAACAAAAACAGTAAAATAAGAGCGAAAACAACAAAATAAAATCTCAGAAACCCCAAATTGATAATCACCCCCAAAATATTTTTTAAAGTGACCCACTTCAATGCATAAAGCTGACAGTTGCCCACAGGTGGATTTGCCCAAGAGAATTTTCAAAGGCAGGCTCTGCAGTCTACTTCCCCTGTGCAAAACCTCTGGCCATGTGCATTGGGAGTTGGCTGCTATTGTCAGGTTGGGTGCAGAGCTTTGCTGAAGGCCCAACACTGTTACCATACCTGCTGTGCCTGTCTAAAGAATAGGCACAGCAATTGCTTCCCTAATGTGGATATACATACTGCACATGGCTGAGGACTTTACACAGTGGAGTTTGCTGCCCACATTGGATTTCCCACAGACCTGGCTTTTGTCAAACACCCGCTTTGCATGGCCGAATGCCATTCACAGTCAAGTTGCTGATCTCAGTAGGCTGCTGGAAGGGTCTGGCTGTTGGGCAGGCAAACCGTGGGTTTGCTGCCCAAAGGGCATCCTCATAGGCCAAATGCCATAAGACATAGGCCATGAGCCAAAAGGTGGCCATAAGCAAAAAAAATGCACTGCTGGTGTTAACACCAGAAGTGAGCGAGGTGCAGCAGCAGGCAGAAGGCCAAAACCTGTGGCCAACTCCTGCTGCACATAGTCGATGACCTTGCATGGTAGGTGTTGACACCCTGCACCCAACACCCCCTGTTAATAGCCAAGGGCCATTAATGTGATGGGTTGGCTGCCCACAGCAGGTTGCCCAGAGGGAAGGTCCCAAAACAAAATGTTTCCACGTAAATTCCCTTGGGAAATTTTGGTAATTGATTTGGAAAAAACTGCTGAATGGAATTACATCAAGTTTGGAAAAAGTTTGAACATTAAGCCTGATTTTTGTTATTTGGTGCAAATCTGTTTAGCCGTTTTCAAGAAATGATTGATTAAGTAGATGCTCAGTGTCATCATGAAGGAGTTAAAGATGTAGTGATGAGTGGATGGTTAGCCCCACTGGAGGCCTGCGGAAGGCCCGTGGGAATTCTGCATTAATATCATTTTTAAGAAATAGGGCTATCTGAATGGCTGACAGAGATTTTTCTCCCATCAGGCTTTTGATACAGAGCAATCTGAATGACTGAGCACAATTTAGAGAAAAATTTTGCGACCGCCATTATAGAACATGGTGACTCCATTCTTGGGTCCTGAATTTGTTAAAATAAACATATAAGGTGGCAGGGTAGAAAACCTGTGACCAGATAACACTTTGGCCCCCATTAGGATGGCGGGCTGACTTTGCCCACCCGCCATAAGGGCGTTGGTCCCGTGTGGGGAATTAGGATGCGCCCTCCATAGTGGCGGGCGCATCCTGTATTTTTACCACTACAGCACCGCCCGCCGCAATGGTAAAAATACATGTTGTGCACGTGACCGGCACCGTGCGGTGCCTGACACATTTTACTTTGAACAAGTGCACCCCCACCCCCTCTGGAGTCCCTGGGGGCCCGCAACGGGCCCCCAGAGCAGACTCCACATGCCTTTCCGAGGCGGCAAGGCATTGGTAAATGCCCATTGTAATATGGCTGGCGGAGTCTGATAGACACCGCCTCCATATGAAACCTTTTCTGTCCCGGTCGCAAGGCGACCGGGGTGGAAAAGCTGTGGACAGTCTTTCCGTCCACCGCAGACCCCCCCAGCCATGCTAATATGGCGGGGGGTCATTCCAGCACGGATGGCGGGCGGATCGCCCCTGCCAGGCTGGTGGTGGCTACCGCCGGCCTGGCGGGGCTCCATCCTAATGGGCCCCTTTGTTGGTGATCCAGATAGCCCCCACCCCCCTCGGGACAAACAGGGCCAAAAAACAACTGTGGTGATCGTGGGGGACCCAGGGAGCCCTCAGGAGAGGTACCCCAATACTCCTCCAGTACATCTACACAAGCTTCACCCCCATGGTACCACAAAACCATACAAGCTTCATGAAATGATTGGACTAATAATAGTAAATTTCACCCCTTTGGTGTCCAACACCTTCTCCAAATTGGTTTAGATTGGAGTCGGAATAGCAAAATGTCACCCCTTTATTGTCCAACACTTTCTTAAAAAATGGTTTGTGTTGGATTGTGATTATTTAATTTTAGTGTGAAATGTTTGTTAAAACTGTATTTGTATATAGTAGAAATAGTTTATGCTATTTAATTAGTATTCTTGTTGTTTAGAAATAAATAAAAAACTAGCTCTATGTTTATAATGACTAATGATAATAATTACAAAGACATGTAACACTTTTTTCAAATTTTACATATTTTTTCAAAGTTTAAATAATGTATATTTTTAAATTTTTAAACATATATATACCAACTTAAAAAAAAAAAACTTCTACATAAAGATACATAATGCATGTGTAACACAATTTTATTATTACATAAAATATTTAAATCATAATCAAATAATACATATTTTGTACATTTTCCATTGTTTTCCATTGTTTAACTGTTTTATCATTTCTCAAATTGTTTTATGTACACATTTTTAACATCATTTTAACATAACATTTTATCAGTATTTATTAACATTTAATTTATAGTTTACAGTTTTTTAAATAAAGATACAACATGTTTAGACAACATGAACATATTCAATTATATTTTTCATTTTTTAATATATTTTTTCATCATTTTGGAATTAATTACCATTTATTTCTATGGGAAGATAGTCTTTTATTTAGGCTCATTTAGTTGAAATTATACTTTTTTATTGCTACTTCTATTTTGTTGTCTATTTGTGTAATTTTTAGTTCATTTTCCAGGATCCAAATATCAGTAAGCTGCTGCTGTTCATCTAAATAGGTATGTTTTTTTAAGGGTTTTGAGTGTAGCCGGGATGTAAGGGGAGGTCTAGAGGTTTGTTATAGTGTTGTGTGTGAGTTGTCAGTACATTTATTTGTATTAGTAGTTGTGAATTTCATTAGGGAATAAATTGGTGTTTTTGTACACTGTTTTAGTACTGTATCATTATGTTATGTTATATTGTGCTATGCTACTTATGTTATGAAGATTAAGGGGTCCATTACGATGTCGGGCGGTTTGCCTCAGCCAGGCTGGCGGTGGCCACCGCCGGCCTGGCGGAGGCAAACCGCCCGACATCGCAAGCTCACTTCCCCTCGCCATATTAGGATGGCGGAGGGGAAGGTGGCGGTGCAAAATACCGCCCTCCTGTTTCCCGCCCCGGTCGCCTTGCGGCTGGGGCGGAAAATGAGTAACATGCAGGCTGGTGTGTCTGTCAGACACCGCCCGAACATTACAATGGGCTTTTTACAATGCCTTTCCGCGACGGCAATGCCGCCACGGAAAGGCATGCGGTGTTCACTCTGGGGGCCCCCTGTGGGCCCCCAGAGTGAAGGCCAAAGGGGGGTGGCACACGGGGGGGGGGTACCTGTGGTACCCCCCTGCCTTTGCATGATCGAAGAGGCAGGCACCTGCCGCTTCGATTGTGCAAAGGCGTGCTTTTGTTTTTAACATTGTGGCGGGCGGAGCAGTGAGCACCGCCCGCCACAATGTTAAATTGAGGAATGCGCCCACCACTGTGCGGGCGCATCCTAATGGCAATGTCGGGACCCCGAGTTCCGCTAGGGTGGCAGGCGGGCAAAGCCCACCCGCCATCCTAATGTGCCCCTTAGTGGGGTGTCTAGTTTACTTTACAGGTTTTTGCCTATGAACATGTCTTATGAACATTGGGAGTTTCCTTTCTTTTTTAACGAAATTACATTTGGTTTATAATAAAATGTATAATATTTTAACATTTTATTTCTGTTTTTGGGGGTTTCCCAGAGCTTTTTAAAAAAATACTTTTTCAGCTTTTTTATGGTTCCTAGGTATTTTGGATTGCTTTGGGATCTTTATTGGATTTGTTTTATTTTTGAAATTATATTTAGGCTTTTTGGAAAATCTTTTCCCATCATTAGTGGTTCATTATTTTTGACTACGTGGATACAGAGGAAGAGCTGCAGCTACAGTAGAGTAAGTCATATTTATTTTGGGTGGGAAATGTTATAGCCTGCTGCTGAGGGCTATGCCAATTGTTAAAGGCCCTAACCCCGAGTTACAGGCCCGAGGCATAGGCGAGGACCTGTATTGAGGGAGAGGGTATTTAACAACTGGTATAGCCAGAGACAGAAGGGTATCACAACATTCCACACACCGAGGATAGAATGCGCTAAATTATAACAGTAGAAACATGAAGATAAACATTGGAATTTTGGAGGTTCAGGTTTGTACCAGCCATTGTAAGCCAGGAGCTACTCCATTTCCTTCAATGGATCTCTCAAAATTCTAATGTTTCAATATATTTTATTGTTAGGGTAAATATTATGTCCGTTATTTGTAAATGTGTGGTTTATGTTTTTGTATTTATTTTACGTGCTAGATTGAGTTAGTTATTTGAGCCTCCTTGTGGTGAGGTTTACATATTTCATGTAAGTGATTTATATATTATTTTAATATCAGTCTTATTTAACATTGGCGTTTTATTTAATGTTTAGGCTGCTTATAAAAAAATATGTTCATTATTATATAAAAATTATTTGTAATACTGGTTTATATTTTGTGTCAGTTTTTAGGGACATTTGTATGATACTTTTGTGTTATAATATGCTTCTGCCTGTTAATTCCAAGTAATCCATTCATTTGTTGTTTATTGAGATGTTCACTTTTCTTTGTGGCTAGTCATACATTCTTTTGGTTTGTTTGATAAATGTAGGTGCACTTAGGGTAATAGATTGCTCCATTCTTAGTTGTTGGTAGCTTTGCTCTTTTTGTAATTCTTCTTTAGATTTCTAGAGTGTAGGTTGGGTTATGTCTAGTGTGGATTGGAAGGCATTGTGCCATCCTTCAATTGGATGTTAGTGTTGGCATCCTGTGCCACGGTGCTGTCATAGACATACCAACATGGTATTTGGAATTTGGGTTGGCGTCTGTGTCCAGAGCAATCCAATCCACTAACCCGAGCGTCTTTAAAATAGTTCAATAGTTTGTCTTCATATTGCGGGTTGAAAGGACTTCCTATTAGTACAATGGAGTGGTTAGCTACCTCTGTGACAGGGGCATTGGTTAGTGTTTTCATTTTTTTATTTCAAAGGCAAATTGGCTGTTTGTAGCATATTCTACACTTAGGGGTCAGACTTGTGATAGGGTGGCGGTGGTGTATCCAGCCAATGCCTCACTGGTTGTCTAGCAACCCGATTATGACTAGGGCAGCCGGACAGCCAGGGGACTGCCTGCTCCGCCAGGGAACCACCATTCCCTGACAAAGGAGCGGTGGTAAGAGGCTGCAATATGCTTGGCAGGACCGCTACAGTCACACCCAGCATATTATGAGTTTCCTCTCCACCAGGCTTTTCAGGGCAGTTCCGCACCATGAAAAGCCTGGCGGAGAGGAAATAAAAGGGGGCATACAGGGCCCCCATGTGTCTAACACATATGTGGATGCCCACAGGGTGTGTGTGTACATAGTTCCTGCATTGCATAGACTTATGAGTCCATGTCGTGCAGGAGCATCTTGGTGCAGTCCCTTTATGGTGCCTCTTTTAATGGCAGTGCCACCTTTAACAGAGACATCACCATGGGACAGCCATGCCACCTGCCTTGATGACTAGTGTGTAGTTGTAATATTGTGGGCCGGGGATATAAGTTTCATCGGAGCGGTGGTGCGGCGGTTTGAACTGCTGCACCACTGCTTCGACGAAAATTCGTAATTGGGGCCTTAGTGCATATTGTTGGAGCTATCTCCATATGCTTTGATTTAAATGGTAGCAAAAAACAAAGTAAACAGAAGGAGATGATGGACGGAGCACTGAAACGTTTCAGACACTCCCCCGATAACATTAGCCTTTTATGGCTGTGGGGGGGGGTAAACCTTTCAAATGGTTTAAATCGTGGCTTGTTCAAAGTCTATAATTATGTTTTGTGGGTAGTATTTATTTGTTTTATGTTTAATGTGATTTAAAAGTTTGTAGTAAGTTTTGCTCTGTTTATTTGGTAGAAGGGTATATATAAAAGACACATTTGCATTTTGATATTCACCATGTACGGTGGTTATCTGACTGAATGATTTGGGACACATTTTTAAGGCCCCATCCTTCATCCAGGTTTGACAATAGCTTAGTTTTAGTAAGTTATCTGCTGTTGAGAATATTTTTATCATATAACAGGAAAGTTTCCTCATTATGTGTCATTTTTAAAATTAAATTAAATTAAATGAGGAATTTATAAAGCGCTACACTGACCCAAGGGTAACTAGGAGCTAGTTAAGCAGGCGGACAGGACAGCAGAGGGGTCAAATTAACTAGTATGTTGATAGAGCCTGGTTTTCAAGCGCTTCTTGAAGTGCAACAAATTGGGTTCATATTTGAGAGGAGTAGACAAGGAGTTCCAAAGTTGGGCAGTGGAGTGGCCAACATTTTTACCTCCCCATTCTACTTTATGTACCCTGGGAATGGACAGGCTGCCACTGTCTGACGATCTTAGTGATCTGGCCGGAATGTAAGGCTTAAAGAGTTGCGACAGTTGCCAAGGACTTTTGATGCACTGGATGATGAACTGGATGCATTTTCTGATGGGTAGCCAGTGGAGCTCAGCAAGGACCTTGGAAGCAAAGTCAAAGAAAGTCAGCCAAAGCAGGACTCTAGCGGCAGCATTCTGTGTCATCTGGAGTTTGTCTATATTACGCTTGCTTGCGCTGGTGAGAAGAGTGTTGCAGTAGTCCAGCCTAGACCCGATTAAAGCTGTGACCACTGTTCTCCTTACCTCGAAAGGAATGAAAGGAAGTACTTTTTTTTAGACTTTTGAGGATGAAGAAAAAGGTTGATGTAGTGCCGTGTATATGTGGTTCAAAGGAAAGGCTGGATTCAAAGAGGACTCCAAGGTTTTTTACATTACTGGCTGGTATTGGGAGAGGGTCCATGTCAGTTGGCCACTAGCTATCTGACCAGATGATTGACGTACTCCCAAATAGCATGACTTCAGTTTTTTTTTAGATGTTTTAAGTTTCCGACAACTAACCTGCATCCGCTTCCCTATATGGCTCATGCACTCTTGAAAACGAGATGCAGTATCCATGGATGGACTGTTGATGGACACAATAATCCGAGTGTCATCAGTGTATGACACCAGCATGAAGCCAAAGCTTCTTATCAGCTTCGCCAGAGGGTTGAAGTTTAAAAAAGTGGGGCGCAATGATGAGCCCTGTGGGACTCCACAGGGTAGTGAAAAGTCCGGGGAGACAAATACGTCACGTGCCACTGATTGTGTACTACTGGACAGAAAGGATCTGAGGAGGAGGAGTGCTTTAACCCTGATTCTTGCTGAAGCCAGATGCTCAATCACTTTATGGTTGACCGTGTTAAATGCTGCCAAGAGATCTAAAAGGATATGAGCAGCACTCCCCCCTCTGTCAAGGGTTTGCCTAAGTTCCTCTGTGGCTGTGATGAGAGCCAGCTCGGTGCTGTGATGGGCCTGGAAGCCATATTGCAATTGGTCCAAAATGTCACCTTCCACAAGGAGAGAGGACATTCCTCATCCAAAAACCTTTCGATGACCTTAGCTGGGAATGGTAGTCTAGAAATGGGTCTATAATTGGAGGTGTCTCTCGGATCCAAGTTAGGTTTCTTCAGGAGTGGCAGGATGGAGGTTATTTTCCAATCAGTAGGAAGGAAAGTACTCAGTGGTAATTATGTGGTTAAAGATGGGCCAGAGGGCAGATGTAATTGTTGCAGGGACCATGTGCAAAACTTTAGGAGGGCATCAGTCAAAGGGGGATCCAGACCTGATTAAAGGGATTAGTTGGGTAGTTCGGTCAAGTGTGATAGGTGGGAAGATAGGGAGTGTGGTGGTTGAACAGATCTCTGTTTTAGCATGACAGTTTGGGCTGGCGCTCAACTTTTTTCCAGCGGGTGCAGCTAGATTGGGTTGGGTCAGAAAAACTTTGAAGGCTTGTTTGACTTTGAGTTGAAAAGCATCTGCTAACTTGTTACAAAAGCATTTTCTAGGGGCAAGAGGAATATCACTGATGGCTTTTTTAGTTCATGCAATGAAACATTTTAAATTGGGAATAGGTGGCAGTTGGCCTCTGATATGGTTGGGGACTTTGGGATTTGGTTGTGGGTTCCTGCCTCTCTTAGATCCTGCAATACTGTCCTTACTTCTTTATGTGTCACAATTGTCGGGTGGTTGTGTTCTCATACATTAGTTACTGCATCATCTTTTGTAGTTGAACTCGATTGCATCCATTGGAATAATATTTTGCACATTTCCAATTCACATTTTCTGTCGATGCTCTTTCTTGGTTGTAGGTGTCGCCCATTTGACTTACTAACTTTTTTCATTTCTGGAATGCTATATATTTAGCTCTGTCTGTCATAGTATCTGAAAGTAGTGCAACAGTATGAATAGATATATATTTTTAAAGGTTATACATTTTTTATTGAAATATAAATTTATAGGACACCTTCAATTTCTTATACTTACATGTATGTTCTTTTAAGATGTTTAACACAGTTTTATAGCTTTTTTGCTATAAAAAAGTAACAGAGCGCGTTATAAAATGATTTATACATACATACATACACACATATTGTAATGTGGAGCAGGTTCTTTCTTTGCTGTTGGAGGAAGCAAAACAATTTGTAGAGGTTGAGGTTGCTAGTTTTATTTTTACTCACTTTTAGTGTGAGTTGATATATTTTAACAATTTATGTATACTTACTTTGTATATCTTTTTGCTGGTTTGTGATAGATGTTTTTTCTGACAGAATAGCACTTTTGAAGTTTTCGTTTTTTCTTTTATGAAGTACATGTAAAGATAAAGAAGTGGGTGTTCTGTCGTCCAAGATGGCGGAGTGAGGACATTGTGGAGTGGCAGCCAAGCTGGAGGTTCCCTACTTTCCCAACTGACGGCTATTCTGTACCTAAGGAGATGTTTTCTTTAGCGTTCTCCGAGTGAATAACGCTATCAGATACAGGATACAAGATATAAGATAACTGGCTGAAAGACATTAAAAAGGACCCGAGCGTTTAAATAAGAGAAAAGCTATTTACCCGTAATCCATCTGGAACCTGTTTCGGCCAAGACTTCCACTGACTCTACTACCGTCTCAAATATGCCGATTAGATTGCCTGGAAAAGCCGGCCCTCTACCTGAGGTTAAGCAAGTGCTTCGGCCTCCAGTACTTTTAATTTCAGATGCTTCTGTCGCCAAGGGTGCTACAAAGAATGGGCTATCAGGGTCTTCCAAAGGCAACACTGGGAGCTTTTGAAATAACATAGTTGATACAATCACAACTCATGGAAGTAACAATGTTGCAGCTTTCGCCGAGCCAACAGGGCCCCTGGTGGTTGATACTGTTGATATTGTTGATACTGTTGACCCGGTACAGGGTCCGGATAGTAATTTTAAAGGCTTTCAATCACCGTATAAAGAGACTGATATTCGTGAGAAGGAGGGGGGGCTCAGATAAAATCAACGGTATAGTTTCTGTAGAGGAGGTGTCGGTGTTGGAAACAATTCTTCCGGAGCTCATAAATTCAGAGGATAATCATACCCTTGCTCATACTCATACCGCGGTCAACTCAGAGTCAGGTAATCCCTCTAGAAGGGTGCGTGATAAAATAATAACACCTATTCTGGGTGGTACAGACTCACTGGCTGCTCGCCTATCTGCTGTGGGGGATGAATAGGCAGATGACGATGGCTCTAATGAGGAGTACGAGGAAGTTGATGATGAAGAGCTTACCAATCCCTCCTTAGACACAGTCAAATTTCTTACAGACAGAAGGGATAAGGCTAAATCAAAGGCAAAAACGAAAAATAAGAGAGCGTTAGCACTCACCACTGCGAACATGCCAGCTATAATCACCGCCTCTGCCCCAGGAAGATTCTTCTTATCGAAAAGAGCCCTCTCAGGAAATGAATACAGGCAAAGGGACTTGTGAAAAATATGACTTTGCCATTGTCAGGTACTAGTCCTACGGACCTTGATTCCATGAGAGACTGTCCTGCTCTACTGGAGGGTCCTTCTCTTAATGATGGTGATAACACTCTCCCAACGCCTTCTATAAATATTACTTTGCCAACACTATCGCCCGAGCTACTCCTAGCACCTGCTGGTTCTGATCTGACCCCACCATGGCGTCGGTATCTTCAAGAGAGCCAATATCTAACAATACCAACTTTACCTCTATTTCAATGACCTCCACTCCCCCTGCCTCATTTGTACCTCAAACGAAGCTCCAGCTTCAGTGCCAGCTACTAGGGGAGAGCAAGAGGCTATTATCTCTCCCCTTGATATTATTTTACAAACTCTAACTAGTCATCGCCTGGAGGCGCAAGAACATTTTTTGCAGCTGCGAGAAGGCAACAGCAAACTACAGAACTCTCTGCAAGAGATGACTCTTAATTTAGGGGGGATATCACAGGAAATTGAGGATCTACAACACAGGGTTGTAAATATAGAAGAAGGATCAGCCCGCACCGAATCTTCTTTGAACCAACATGATACTCAGATTATATCCTTGCATGTGAAAGAAGATTTAGAAAATCGCCAAAGATGTTCAAATTTGAGACTCCTCAGTATACCAGAAGGAACAGAAGGGTCAGACCCAAGGGCCTATCTTGTAAAGTTATTTCAGAAGGCATTCCCAGATCTATCTGACTGGGATTGGGAATCCCAACTCCAGAGAGCTCATCGCCTACCCCTAGTTCAGAGGAAGAATGAGATCAAATTTCCCCTTCCCTTTCTTATTCATTTTGGTACTTTTTTACAAAGGCAAGCAGTTTCATTGAGAGCATGCCCTAACTCCCCTGTTATAATAGAGAATCTGTCTTTTTTTGTCCGCTCTGATCTCAGCAAAGCTACTATGGATAGACGGTGGAATCTACATAAATTAATTGACCCATTTAAATCTATGGGGGGCAAGTGTTCCTGCAAGAGCCTGCCCGCCTTAAAGTTATTAAGGCTGGTCACACATACTTTTTCACTGACGAGAGGGATGCGGAGACCACGCTCTCAAAATTTGCTTAATCAAAAGGGAAGAGAGGTTCAGATTTGTAGTCTACGTGGGTGGATCTGCTATTTCCTTTCTTCATCTCTCGTTCCTCTTTCTTCCCTCTCCCTCCCATCCCTTATCTTGGCCTGTCTTCTTTTCTGATTTTTTTCCTTTTTCTCGTATTATTCAGCTCTTACTTTTCAATTATTTTTTTTTTTATTCTTTTCTTCACTTTATACAATTATTATTGGTCTTTTCTTTGCCAGTAGGGTTAGCCTCAGGCTGCTTCTCTCTATAGCTGCCCATCCAGCGGCAGCAGTACAGAGGGGTGTCCCCTCCCGAGCAGGGAGAGGGAGTGGGGGGAGGGGGCTTATCTCTCAGGGTCTCCGGGGGGAGGTCTTGTGTGGGGGGGACATTTTTTTGAAAAAAGCAACACGAGAAGGAGATTTCTTGAAAATGATAGGAGGGAGAAATCTATGGGGTTTTTTTGCAGAAGGATAAAAACGGTATAATTTGTTTTCTTGAATGTTTAGGTTAAGATGTTTAGCCTCGAATGTTGCGGGTCTTAATAGCAAGAATAAAAGACGACTTGTCTCAGAAGATTTAAGACTGTATGACCCACACTTTGTTTTTTTATCAGAGACTCATATTGCCCATAAAGACAGGAAATTATTGGGCCAACTTGGCTATGATGTCACAATATGTTCTGCATTACATGCCTCAATTAGAGGGGTTGCTATTCTTAAAGACAGACGACTCAGAGCAGAAACTCTTAAAACTGCCTTAGATAAAGATGGACGGTGGGCAATTGTACAACTGTCTACTGAAAAGTGTAAATACGTGCTATGTGTGGTCTACGGGCCAATTCTGATGATTCTATCATTTTTGATCGACTAAATATGGAGCTTCTGGATTGGGAAGGGGAACTTATTATCATGGGAGATTTCAATTGTATAATGGATTACCAGCGAGATACTACAAGACAGGGTGCTTTTCAACGTATGCGCAAATCACGTGCCTCAATCCTATAAATTGGCCGCATTCACAATATCAGGGACATTTGGCGTAGTATCCATCCCAACGTTGCAGGTTACACTTACTATTCTGCACCCCACAAACTTTGCTCCCGCATTGACATGACCTGGGCTACAGATAATGTATTGAACGCAAGCTCCATCGATATTTGCCCATGGGTCACTTCAGACCACAATCCCATCTTGCTTACGTTTAATACCCCACAATTCCATTCGGGCCCGAAGATGTTCTCCTTCTCCAGGCACTTATTATCAGATACAGGGTTCATCTCCCAGCTTAAATAACATCTTATAGAATTTATCAGAATTAATCTCAACTCTACTTCATGTATTATAGTTTGGGACGCCTATAAGGCCAGTATCAGAGGATTTACCCTACAATTTGTCTTTAGACAGAACTCTGAGCGTCGTAATACGAATAAAATGCTGACTTCTAATATTATATCACAAGAACTACTCTTGACCGATGCTCTACGTATAGACTCTCCCAATGTGGTCAAATTAGGGTTAAAACTAGGGCACTTAAAATCAACTCTAAAAACAATTCTTACGGAAAAAAGCAGTGCGAAACTACATAAATTCAGAATTTCCCAATACGAGAGCGGAGATAAAATCGGGAAAATCTTGGCTTATAAAGTTGCGGACGATAGAGCTAACACCCTGATAAAAAGTCTCAGAGGCTCCAATAACCTTATATACGATCAGCCGGCACAGATACTAGAACAATTTGTGGAGTTTTATAGTATTCTATATACTCCGGAGAATTATCCCAGTTCAGCTAAAATAAAGGATTACCTACAAAGTAACATCAAAGAAAACAGTGGCATACCAGGGCTAAATCAATTGTCTGATCAGATCACCCTGTTAGAGATCAGGCAAGCTATCCTTTCCCTACCTTCTGGAAAACCAGCAGAGGAAGATACCCTCCCAGTAGAGGTATACAAAATCTGTATCGATGAATTACTACCTCTATTTCTTCAGGTCATTCGATCTATTGGTGAAAATGGGAAAGCCCATAGCTCTTGGAATATCGCCAAAATGGTTTTCTTTCTGACAAAGGGTAAACCTGCTGATGAGTGTGGGTCATACAGACCCATCTCACTTATAAATACTGACGCCAAAGTATTTGCAAAAGTTTTAGCCACCCAATTGGCCCCATTTATACCCAAAATAGTCAATCCACAGCAACATGAGTTTGTAATGGGAAGGGATACTACAGCCCTTATCAATATGGCCATCACCGCATTCGATATAGCTGAGACGAAGTCAACCCCACTCGGTATAATTTTATTGGATGCCGAGAAGGCTTTTGACCGAGTGGGGTGGGATTATCTCTGGTCTGTAATGACCACTATTGGTTTTGATGGCAAATTTGTCAGATGGATCCGAGCATTATATGACAATCCTATAGCGAGTATCAGCTATGCTGGGTTGACCTCTTCTACCTTTGCCATCTCTCGGGGCACTCAACAGGGGGGCCCTTTGTCACCCCTGCAGTTTTCTCTTTCAATGGAACCTTTTCTCTATGCTTTACAGTTACAGCCTCGAATAATTCCCTTCAGATCTGGTTCTCACTCCCTGAAAATTATTGCATACGCCGATGACATGGCTAGCTATTTTACCGATGTCGCTGAGGCATTACAGGGGATAACGGCTGAGGCTAGTAGATTCGGAGCTGTTTCTGGATACAAATTAAATATAAACAAAACACAAATAGTTGTCAACCCCAAACCACCGATAGCTGTTTCTGGGATTTGTAAGGTCGCCACCTATTTGGGTGTCAAAATTTCATCCAAAATCAGTGAGGTCATCACAATTAATTAGGATGCTTTATTAAAAGCAACTGTTCAGTCTTTAAAAAAATGGCATAAACTTCCTCTTAATATCATCGGCAGAATTAATTTGATCAAAATGAAAGTGCTCCCCAAATTTCTTTATTTATTCCGGTCAATCCCAGTAGCACTCAGCAATTCTTTTTTCAGGAAACTTGATGGGATATTTAGTAGCTTTATCTGGGGATACAGGAAAGCTTGCAGGTCCATGGTTTTACTCAAAGGCTCTCTAGATAATGGAGGGCTCAATTTCCCTGATTTCAAATTATATTATTGGGCTTCTTTTTTTGGTCGTCTACACTGTTTGCTTAATTTGGACACTCAACTTTATTTTTATATCATTATGTTAAATTCGGACTCCAAAATGTTTCTGCTAAGACTCAATGACCCTAACTATTTTAAAAGGGTGAAATTCAAGACCGCTAGAGATACCGCCTAGATTTGGTTTAATATCTTGGCATTCTGTAAAACTTCTTTTTTTCATCCCAAATTGTGGTTATGGGTAAATCCGGGTCTTCCAGGTATCTTTAATGATGGTATGGCAAATATATGGTCTGCTCACGGCAGAAAAACATTGGGGGACCTATATGGTATTCACGGTTTTTTAGACTTTGAGGCACTTAAAAATGTATGTAAATTGACCGAATCAACGAGATTTAAGTATATTCAAATTCATGATTTTTCTATACGTACGATGAAAATATGTGAAATCCTAGATTCCGATTTTTGGAATTGTTTTTACTCACTCAGGAATAAATCTTTAATTAGTGAAGGATATAAGTGTCTCAATGCCTATAAAACCAGTGACTGCTCCAAACTAGCGGAGAAATGGAGAACTAAGTTGGGGGTTCAACATAACTCCTAATAAGATTGCTTCCTCTTTTTCTAACATCAATAATCTTGTTCAATCTTCGAACCTAAGACTACAGCAATTTAAAACCGCATGCATGCTATATCATACTCCTGAAAGGATCTCTAAGTGGTATACAAATATTTCTTTTAGTGATCGTACTAAATGTCCTAAATGTGATTTAATAGCAGCTGACTTAGAGCCTATGCTGTTTTCTTGCCCGGCTTTGACTGAGTTTTGGACAGCTCTGGACAAGGTCTTGAAACTAAAATTGGTTAGGTCGCCCTCTCTCACAGCACTAACAGTATTATTAGACATACATTCTGTTACTCATTCTCAGCAAGCTTTAGTTACCATATTATTGTCTTGTGCTAAATTAGCTGTTGCCCGAGCCTGGATCCCCCCAAACCCCCTCACATCATGGAATGGTGGTCACTGGTCAATGAAATGTATTCTATAGAGCTCGCTCTCGGAAAACCTAGAGGTGTCAGTTCATTAATGAAATGTGAAAGAATATGGGGCTTTTTCATCTAAAACTTTTGGTCCTTATTTTGAGAATCAAGGGGACAAATATCCTGCAATGTTTTGCTTTTGTGTCTAATTTTTTTCCCTTTGTTATTATCTATTCTATTTTGAACTGTAAAGTAATTGTTTGTATTTCCATTCTGCCATACTGTTTATTTCTCCCACCTTTGTATGTCTTATTATTTACTCCTTTCTTGTGTTGTCAATAAAAATGAATTATGAATTATTATGTATATATATTGTGTAAATATTCCTGTGATCATTTAATTTTTTGTATGTGTAATTCTTGAAATGTATCCTGTGTCTTTTTATGATTTTTGAAAAATCGAATAAAAGTGATTGGCTGACTGACTGTATTTCCATTCTGCCATACTGTTTATTTCTCCCACCTTGGTATGTCTTATTATTTACTCCTTTCTTGTGTTGTCAATAAAAATATTTTTAAAAAAAGGTAAAGATATAGAAGTTGGAGAATGTTATGTTAATTATTTCCTATTTTACATTCTTCATTTTATTTACATTTTATTTACAAGTAAGTTTTAGTCTAAATATAACTATTACCTACTTAATTAGGTAGTTGTTGACATTTTTATATTTCTTTGTTAAGGGTATAGTCAGAGAACCCAGCAGAGATTCAACATCTTGTAGCATTTGTCAGTATTTAGTTGCTAAAAATTATTGTGCCTTTAAAATTATTGATCTAATTGTGTCTGCTTATAGTTTGATTTTACTGGTTAGTCTAGTTTTAGTTGGATTTTTTGTATTAGTTATGTTTGTCTATGTAAATGCTAATTAAGGTATGATTTATTATGTTTGATATTTTTGACATCTAATATGTTTATTTAAAGGTGACAATATTTTTGTTTCTGATATTTGTAATTTTGGCATGAGAAAATAAATATCAATATTTTGAAAAACAATTTTTATATTCTTTATATTTATGATTTTATTAGTTAAATAAAGGAAGCATAGGAAGGTGATATTGTTGTTAACAATATTTATTTTCCAATATTTTTGTGTTTTGATATTATATGCATTGATATTATGTGAGTGATCCCTCCAAAATGGCTAATTGGGTGTACACCAAATCACTAAAAGCATATTTTTAGTAAGGATCTACCTTTCTTCTACTTTTTTCTTGTCCCCAGCTTGACAAATAAAGTTTTGAGGAAAACTTTTGTTAAGATTAGTCAAATGCTGCCAAAGTGATTAGTGGAACAAAAAGCACTCTTTCATTGTGTTTTTGTAATGTTCTTCATTTTTAACCATGAGCCAGGCCCTTTGCCCAACCCTGCTTGTCTGCCCATCCCACTTTGCACACATGACGAAAAGATGATGAAGAGGTATCTATATATTCTGGTGTACTGTAGAATCTGCATCCTGGCCGTCCAGTTCAAGTCCTTGTTGCACAGAAATGTGACTTCAACACTTCATTTGCAACCAAAGGTTTGTAATGTATTCTGTGTTCCAAAACAATACTTTTTTGTACCCAAATTTTGATGCCCTGTTTTGGTGTTATTTTTTATTTAATCACCCAAAAAAGTATCTTCCAGAAAAATGTAAAATGTTAAAACATGTTCTTTTTATAACAAACTCTACTGGTTAAAAAAAAATGGATGTTAATAGTCATGTCTGTCCCTAACAGTTAAAATATGTTTCTGTTGACCTGTTTCTAGAGTTTCCAGAAGTAGTCATTTTAGATTTCCAAAAAGGGGTTACAATATTTGCAGCAACTTTTTGCCAATATCTGTGGATCTTGTGAGAACTGACCTTTGTACTAGTTTACTGAATATTCATGAGATAGGTCATAAATTGCAACATACTCCAGTTTTCTTAAATCACTCAATTGATGACCAGCTGTGCTTTCTAGACCACAATGTCTGTGATCAACTTGCCAAGTTTCATAGCGGGGTCAGTCTCAAGGTCTTGTCTTCAGCCAGCTCCTCTGCTCAACCGCTCAACCCCCTGAAGGCAGCCAGCGACTGCTTCCCATGGCCTTTTATGTGAACAGTGGTGGTTTGTACCCAGCATGGCCTGCGACCAGGCAGTGCTTCCAAACCCGAGGAGCAACCCACCCCTTTTGTGCTCAGCCTTAAGCTGTGTGCATCAGGGTTGGCCGCAGGCCCTGGAATGTAGCCAGGGCTGGCGCTACAACCCCCCCCAAGGACTGCCAACCCAAGAGGCAAATGGGCAACTTCAACAAAACAGAAGTACTGATCTTTGGGAAGAACACCTCCAGCAGAAAGAGGCCTGTGGGAACTCAGAGCACCACCTACACTGACAGACCATGCACATAACCTCAGCATCACCCTCAACAGTGACCATCGAAGAACAAGCAAACTCCACACCCTTCACCTACTCTGCACAATATTCAGATGGATCCCAATCAACACCAGAGAGGCCATCACGGAGGCGCTCCTCACCAGCCGCCTCAACTATGGCAATGCTCTCTGTGTCAGAAGTGGTACCCAGCTCCTCAAAAGACTCCAGACTATACAGAACACCACAGCCAGACTCATTGTGGATCTCCCCAAATGAACCCACATCACTCCTCACCTCAGAAACCTCCACTGGCTTCCACCCAGAAGAGATGCCAGTTCAAGATGCTCATGCATGCATACAAAGCTCTACACAATCTAGGACCATCCTTCATTAACCATCAACTGAACTTCCACCTGCCCGCAATACACCTACACTCTGCCTCTCTCGCTCTAGCACACATCCCCTGCTTTCGCATTGCTGCAGCAGGGGCTGCTCCTTCTCCTACATTGCTGCCGAGACCGGGAACAACCCACCCCTCCAAACAGCACCCTTCTCTGCGGACTTCATAAAGAAACTCCAGACCTAGATTTTTGATAGAGACACAGCACCCTGAGCACCCAGATACCACCGGGCTGACAATGCTGTGCTCTACAAATTCTAATTGATTGATTTATTGATTTATGTCAAGGTCACAGGGCTTAGGTTAAAAAGCAGAATCTGTTTATTGACAAATATCTCAAACAAATTCTTTTGCTCACATTGTCTGTGAATGGACAGTTGACTATTTCCAAGACGAGTAGCTTGGCACAGTCAGGCAGATTGGGGGCTCTAGGAAAGCAAGTCCTAAAACTATCCAGAACTGGGATATGCCATGATAAGGAAAGGAAAGTCAGTTTTGGTAGAGTTTAACTTCAGGTATATGGCAGGAATTCACACCTTTTTCCTTGTGAGCCAGGCTGGATGTTGTTTGCTAACCACACTTTCAGGCAGAGTTGAGTGTCAGCTATGTATCTGTATTTGAAGGTCTCTTAGTTGGCATTTTGGATGTCCATGTGATCCATTAGGCAATGGACAATCACTACAGAAACAGAGTAGCTCTGTGTCATGCTCAGGACCTCTAGATGGGAGAAGGAACTCAAGGGACAACCACTTGCACAAACTCTAGCCAGGATGACCGTACTATAGTGTGTTAGGCATCTTTCATAGAAGGGCAGGAGTCTTAACTGGTATTAAATGGATATCTCACACTGTGCTGAGCAAAATCTGGATAGGAAAGGGGTTCTTTCTCTAAAGTTTATTGTGAAGTGAAAGGTGGCTAACAGAAGAGAAGAGTTGGTGTTGTTGAAGATGCGACAAATTGCTTCAAGGAATGGAAATGTGAATACAGGGGAGGATGAAGGTACCGTGGTGCCTAGAGACTATGAGCAATTGAGTTATACAGACATCAGATTCTCCACCTGCCTCCTGCATCCTACCCCCTCGTATTACTTTAGGGGAATTTTCCGACTCTGAGGGAGGGCCAGCAAGAGTCTAGGGGTCAACTAATGGATAAATCATTACACTGGCTGTCTCGACATATCAAGGTCAGAGGGGGTCCTCCATTGAACAACCAAATGATCATGGCGCAAAGAGGAGACATGATGGGTCCATCTAGGAAAATGTTGGAGGGTGACTGTGATGATGCACCATCATGCACTGAGACATATTTTAGACCAACTACACAGACATATCCTGAGGGACACACAGACTGACGGTCTCTCCTTGGCATATTTTTACAACCTTCCCCTACCCTGCCTTCAAGATTCCAGAGTGAATTTACTGGGCAGTCTTGCCAGGCCCATAACCGAGAGGAAAACGGTTGCAGCAGAGACAGAAGTCTGCACTGCACTGCACAGATTTTGATTATTGCGACTGACTATCCCCTTCTATATGTAAGGAGCCTGTCCCTGAGCACTTCTTACCCTTTACCCTTTCCATTCCCCTCAAACAGAACGAGTTTCAGGGAAAATACCTGTAGTGTGGCAAGAATTAGGAAGAAGTTGGATAACATACATCGGCAAAATCTTTGGCAGGCAAGTGATAGTACCTGCTTTCAGGAAACATGGGCCATGGAACATGTTTTCATCAATGGCTACCCTTTCCTTTCAAAATATGGTCTTGCCATCAGCTGCCGTGAGACCAAAGGGGGGGCCTCCTAACTTTAATACAAAACACATTGCCACTAGAACTAAGGAAGTTTTATGACAGGAGCCCTTTTTTAGACTCCTTGTTTTTGAGTTTCCGAAAATGGGCATTTGGATTTTGATACATTTTTATAATAATAACTTCGGCCCAAAAATGCACATGGTTGTAGATGAGGTTAACGCTTGAATTGAGGAGATGGTAAAATTGAATAATTGAGACAAGGAATCTCTATAATCTGGATGGGAGATTTTAATATACACCCATGTAATCATAAACAAGACAAACCATGCGGTTTGGTTGATTTGATGGGTAATCCTGTCTTCCATTTCTCCCATAGTATTTATGGTAACTGCCCTAATACGACCTTGTCTTCTAGAAACCTGGCCATTTTGAACATTGTGGATAACTCAGAGAATTCTCATTTTTTTTGTTGAATATATTTTATTGGTTTTACAATGTACAATCACAACACTTTCCAGTGCCTCAAGCAGTAAGTAGTGCAAACCATCCCTTCAAACCATCACATTAATCAGAAACAATGGTAATGTATCTTGGAACTTTAGTCACTTATCGCATTATAGAGGGCGGGTATAGTAATAAATGGAAAGGGAAATAAAAAAGTGAGCTGGGCTCAGCAATCCCAAACAGCGTACTGTAGTCGAGGGTGCATCTCTTCTGCACGGCTCGGCGTGTTTGATACGGGAAACTGGTGTGTAATAGGAGTGACATGTTCTTGGTGCTTTGGTTTGCATGTATGTAAATGAGGCGTATTGTAATAGGCAGTTGAAAGTGAATTGCTGTGTCTGTGAGCCATGAGGGTACAATGCGGTTCTTGGTGTTTCTTGTTTTTCCTATCTTTTTTTTATTTTCCCCTTCTCTTCTTCCCCCGCAGTATAGCTACACCTTGCGGGTTTGCCAGACTCACCGCCTTTTCTAGATCTTTAGTAAGTGGTACTCCATACTTGGTGGTCCCGTGTGTGTGCGTTGTGTGCTGAGTGAAGTCAAGGATTAGGGTGATATATTCAACATGCTATGTCGCAACCTGTCAAACAAATGTGTCTTTTGTTTAAGCCGCCTTGACACCAAAATCTAAAATCCAGCTATGTTTGAGGAAAAAACAGCCAAGGGGAAGAAAGGTGGCTGAAATATAAGCAGGGGAATACTGTTCGAAAGGGGGAAAAAGAAAAAAGGGGGTGTGGAGTGTATGCAGCGTGGATGTATCCATCTGTGGGTGTGTATCCCGGGCGTCATTGGCATGTTAGTGCTAGGGGGGGGTTGCTTGCGGGGTTCCATCGCAGTCACAACCTTTAAGCACCAGGTCTCATGCGTCGTAAAGGAAAATAAATAAATAAATAAATAAATAAAGGGGGGTGGACGACTTCCGCTTTGCGGGATGGTGGCATCCCTATTTGACGTGGGTATGGTATGTTGTGTGTTGGCGAGAGGGAATCCCGTCACATGCGCTTATCACTCCTCATCGTGTGTGTATGTTACTCAGTTCCCACCCAAGGGGGAGGAGGGTATCTAGTTGACTCCCTGATCGAGGCACGCCTGATGAAAAGACTTCAGTGTGTCGTACCAGATTTGCGCTATGGGGAATTTCCTGAGCCCTGCTAACTCTTCCCTGTGGAGGGTAGTGCTTTCTGCCCTTGCCCAGTTGTCAAACGAGGCGCGCCAGTGCTTGACATGCGGGGATTCGCTGTGTGTCCAGCATTTGGTGAGGAGTCTCTTGGCTGTAATTAGTCCTAGGTCCCAAAATCTGGACAGAGCTTTGTTGTGCTTTGTCCGTTTATACAGGCCTAGCAAACATGTCTCCCATGTGTGTTACAGCTGTGTTTCAGTCCCTTTTGCCAAGAGCGACGTCACGGCGTGCCAGTATGGCTGTATCCTCGGAGAGTTCCAGAGCATGTGGAGGAGATCTGCATCAATCACGAGCATCTTGGGCAAGCAGCAGTGTCTGTTGTGAAGTATTGGTTAATCTTATTCGGCGATAGGTATGCCCTAAGCAATATAAAGAATTGTATGAGATTAAGACCGGAATTACGTGGGACGTGGGTGGGTCCCTGCATTATCATTATCCACTCCTTATCTGTCCATTCCTTTCCCCTGTCTGTCGCCCACATGTCCCGCAATGGCTGGAGGGAGATCTGTGTGTAGGACAATAAAGCCTGTTCAGGCCAATGAATCACATGCGATCCGTTCCCCTTGACGTGCAAGTATTTCACAAGCTGATGCGTTGGCAGTTCCACAGTGATGCCCCCCCAGGCTCGCGTGTACGTGCGTACTATGGAGGCGTGCTGTAAGAATTGCCCAGCCTGGAGGCCCGTGTCCTCAGCTAGCGTCTGGAAGGGAATCAGGGTTCAATCTGTGTACAGATCTGCCATGGTGTCCACCCCAGCCCGCGTCCATTGGTCTAATGCGACTTCAGTCACAACCCCATCGGCTCGAGGAGTGCCTAAAAGAGGGAGTATCGGGGCATAGGGTTTCGTTGTGCGTGTGAGTCTTAGGCTACGTATGTAGCATTTGCGGGCCACAGCTAGATGTAGCTGCGGCGGGCAGACGACTTTGGTCAAAGGGTGAAACAGCGTATGGATCCGCAGAAGGGTCAGCATTGTCGCATCCGTGGCTGTGTCGCCCAGGTGCTTGCCGCTCAGCCAGCCGGCCACCCATTGCAGCTGTGCCGCAAGGTAGTAAAGTTCTTGATTGAGGACTGCGAGGCCTCTCGCACCTGTGGGTGCATAGAGCTTTGCCAGCGCTACCCGGGGTCGTCCCGCGTGCCAAATGAAACTCCTGATCAGGGTTTCCAGTTCTCGGAAGATTCGAACTGGAACATATACTGGGAGGTTGGAGTAGTAATACAACAGCCTTGGCAGTATTATAATCTTTGTTAGTGTCACTCGGCTGGGTACATTAAGCAGAAGGGTCTTCCAAAATGATATTTGCGCCTGCACAGAGGAGATGGCTCTTATTAGGTTGCCCTCCAGTACGTCAGCTGGGCATCTGTATATGTGAACACCGAGGTATCGGAACGTAGTGGGGTACCAGGCGAGTCACGCATCATTGATGCTGATCTCATTTTCTTGTACGTCTGGGTTAAACGAGTATGCTCCAGATTTGGTCCAATTAACCCTGAGTCCTGACATCGCCTCGAAAATGCGGAATATGTCAGACAGCGCTGGTGGCAAGCGGGTCAGATCCTTGATGTACAGGAGCAGGACATCTGCATATAATGAGACCACATGTATGCCGTCCACCATTGGGATTCCCCACTCCGCACCCCGAGTTCTCAGTATTTCTGCAAGAGGTTCCATCGTTAGCGAGAAAAGCAATGGGGACAGCGGGCATCCTTGCCTGGTGCCTCGTCTAACTCTAATGGTGTCCGACAGTAGTCTGCCTGTGCAGACCCGTACTTCGGGCTTCTGGTATACCAGGCTAGCCATATCTATATATTCGTCTCTGAGGTTAAACTTTCTGAATACCGCCATCAAGTAAGGCCGTTCTACAGAGTCGAATGCTTTTTCTAGATCTAATACCAAGCACCCCGACTATGGCCATTGCCGCGCGGCGTACTCCTGCACCCTAAACAACCGCCTTATGTTATGCGAGTTACTCCTCGTGGGTACGAAACCATTTTGAACTCCATGCACTAGGTTGGTCACCAACAGGGCTAGTCGTTGGGCCAATGTAGAGGCCAGTATCTTATAGTCAGTATTTAAGAGAGCTAGTGGCCGATACAAGCCTAGCCGCGTGCTATCCCTGTCTGGCTTCAGGAGAGAAACAAGGTTAGCCTCATTGAGCATGGGGGGAGGAGTCCTCGAAGGCTGCCTTGTATACTCGGAGTAGTTCGGGGATCAGTACGTCAGAGTACGCTTTGTAGAACTCAGCGGGTAGCCCATCCGGGCCTGGGGATTTGCTGTTGGAAAGAGCGAAGATGGCTGCGTGCAACTCGCCTGGTGTGAGCGGGGCCCCTAAGTTGTTGCGCTGATTATCGTCCAGCTCCGCCAGGGTAGTGGCGTTGAGATATTCAGTGATATCTGCAAGAGTGACTTGCAGTCGAGAGCAGTACAGTGCACGGTAGTGTGTGGTAAAGGCCTCATGTATCTTGTCTTGCGTGTATACCACTTCACCCTGTTCAGTTTGAATTGTCATCACTGGCGCCATGTGGTCCTCCTGTCTGATCAGCCAAGCCAACCGCCTACCAGGCTTGTCACCCATATGATGCATGCGCGCTGAATGAGCCGCGTAATTAAGATGGCGCAGTCTATCTAATAATCTCTCATGTTCCGCTCGAGCCTCTATTACCCTTTCCTCATTATCCTCACCCGCCTCACGCTCCCCCTGTAGCAGGTCCAACTCTATCAGTGTCAGGTTTCTCTCCAGCTGTTTCCTAGCGTTAGCCTGCATGCCCAGGCAGCACCCCCTGACAACTACTTTGAACGCGTCCCATTCTATCTGGGGGGGTGGAAGCAGTGCCCGTGTTTTCTTCAAAATAGTGTGCCACTTGCACAGATTTGGCGTTTGGGAAGGGAGCGTCTAATAGTAAATCTGGTTTCAGTCTACAGGTAGGTATGGGAGGATGTGGCTATGCCCATGTCAGGTCCAGTATGTGTGGGTTATGGTCCGAATGTGTGCGGCCCATATAATACGTGTCCGAAATGTGGGGAAGAAATTAGCTAGACACCATGTATCTGTCCAGTCGTACATGCAGTGAGTGTGCTCCTGAGAAGTAGGAATATACCCTGGTGAGTGGATTGCGGCTGCACCAGGCATCATGTAAGTCCCACTGCGTGGCCCAACTCAATAAGGCTCTCATGGCGCTCTATACTGGTGGAAAAGAGCGGTCTAGTGTTATATCAAGTATGCAATTGTAGTCACAACACAGCACCCATGGGATCCCGTGCCAAGGTGACAGGCCAGTAGACAGGCATGTAAAAAAATCAGTTTGGTCCATGTTAGGGGCGTACAACGAAGTCAGAACCACTGGGCGCCCGTCTAGTCTGCCGTTCACTATCACAAACCTACCCTCCGGGTCTGTGTGTGAATGTGTGACCGTCAAAGGAGTTCCCGGTCTCACCCATATCAGCGCTCCCCGGGTGTAGGACGAATAGCTCGTGGCATAGAGTTTCCCTCGCCGCCTGCAGTGTAATGTGCGGGATTCCGCCTCATTAAGATGTGTCTCCTGCAGAAGTGCGACTTGAATGTGGTGGCGTTTTAGGTATGAGTAAATTTGGTATCTGCGTGATGGTGTATGCTTACCCCGCACATTCCACGTACAAAGTTTTATCGTTGACATTGTGGCTCTTCAAGGGGCCCCCTAACCCGCTCCACCCATCCCCCCCAGCTGACCACAAAGGTTGTACCACCCAGGAACTCCCACATGGATTTCCTAAAGACATAACCACGGCTGCCCGCTACTCCAATGTAAGAAAAGGGTGAAAAAAACAATGCAAATAACACAATAAACCATAAAAAACAATTTGAATAAGAAATACCAAAAGGGCGGTTGCCACACATGCCGTCCAAACTCTCAAGGAGATAGTCAAAGTCTAAATCTAGGCGGTCGCTGTGCGTTTAGCACTGTTGCAGTATCATAACGGCCAGGTATGAAAAGGGGGCTCCCGCCTCCCGGTTCTCTTGGATGAGGCTGTATTATTGCCAAGGAATCTGTGATAGAAGAAAAAAAAATAATGCAACACCCAATGTGTCCTACTTTACTTGTCCCAGCCTGGTTGCCTCCAACTCAGAGGATTCTCATAGGAAAACTTTTTCCCGAGAGGACCAGCAGTCAACGATCCATTTTATATTAGTTTCCTCCACGGTCGAGGCTAGTTTCAGTAATACAGACGCTCATTTTAATAGTTTTAGCGATCATGCTATTTTAACTGGTGTAATAACTTTGAATTCTAGTGAGAAGGCTACACCCATGATAATCAATTGCCCCATATTGGCCAGAAAAAACACCTATCAATTAAATTGGGCTCAAATTGATAAGTTTAAATTTATTCCTGATATAATAAAATCCAACAAAACTAGTATTTGAAGGTGTCTGGACCTAGGTGTAGCACCGCCAACCCTGGTCTGATCTTTTATGGACCTTCTGGACCATATAAAGGTGATCCTTACCTGTAAAAGTAATGAAAAGAGCCGTAAACAGAATGGATAGTTTGACCCCACTTGTACTAAAGTCAGGACAGCCTTTAATTTAGCTCTTAAAATTCAGCCACGAGATCAAACCCAGATTGCCCTACTCCGTACTCAGTTTAGATTGACTAGAAGAAAAAGGGAGAGGACACTCAGGGAGGAGATCTGGGAAAGGCTTGCCCAATCAACTACATCAGGCAACAGCAGAGAGTTTTGGGGCATAATCAACTCACCTTATTTTAAGACCCTAAGGGACGCCTAGCTGAATACCAACGTTGGTGAGGAGGAGTCGGTGGAGCACTTTGTTAATATTTTCTCACCCGCTGAGTCTCTTACTGTTTCCCCACCCATTCTTTCAAATAGAAGGAGGGCATTTCTGTCATTTTTTCATTTACTGAGGTTAAGATGGCCCTCTCGTCATGTAGCAAGGGAAGAGCCCCTGTCCCAGAAGGGGTCCCAATAGACTTCTTCTGGACAATTACGACCTTTGGGCTCCTTTATAGACCAATTTTTTTTAATAACATAGCAATAGTAGCCCCCCCCTTCATGGAAAACAAGTATAATAGTTCCTATCCACAAAAAGGGAGACAAGAGTAGCCCAAACATTTACAGGCCAATCTCCTGTAAAGATACTACTGTGAAAGCCATGGGCCGTCTGATTTCAGCTAGACTAGAGGCTTGGGTAGTTGACAATGATATATTAATGCAGTCCCAGTATGGGTTTCAGTAGGGCAAAGGCACTGTAGATCAGTGCCTGAACCTCTCACTGATTATTGACAGATATACAAGGGCCAAGGGTGGAAAATTCTACCTTGCTTTTATGGACCTTTCAGCAGCATTTGACTGCGTTTCACACCCAAAGCTTTGGCATATTATGGAAGAGTAGGGGATCGACCCTCCAATAACTGATTTTATCCAGCAACTATACATGGAGGCTTCAGCATCGGGCAGATAGGGAAAAAAAGGGGAATGTACCACCCTTTTAAGATCCTCAGGGGATTAAGACAGGGCTGTGTCCTCGCGTTGTTCCTATTTTCCATCTATACGAATGGCGTGAGGAAGGCCCTACTAAGTTGAACTCCCGACCTCCCTGTGTCTGACTCCACCCGGCTCCCAATTCTGGCATTTGCAGACCACGCAGTCCTAATTGCCAGAACAGGAATGGGCTACGTCATCTAATTACCACCTATGCCGCCTTCATGGACTCTCTTGACATGAGGGTTAATCAGTCAAATTTATTTGCAATTATTGCCGGGGGTGGTGTTTGAGGTAAAATATCCGACCTCCAAACAGAAACAGGGAAAATCGAGTTGGTGGATTCCTTTCCCTATCTTGGGGTTCTTTTTCATAAGAACCAAACGTGGTCACGATTAATTGACGCAAGGGCCATGGGCATGGAGAGGAGATTGGGAGCACTTAAGGCATTAAAAGGCATTAATTTTTTTATTTTATGTTTTGCAGATTTATATAGCGCAAACTTGACCCGAAGGTATTGGAGCGCTTTACATGAGCACTGGTTACGTTACACAAGGACACATTCACATTTTTTTTTGGTAGGCACAGGGAGGTTAAGTGATTTGCCCAAAATCATAGGATGTGGACACAACCCCGAGGCTCGAACCTTGGTTTCCCAACTCCAAAGTTGACAATCTAGCCGTCAGACCACATCCTCTCCCCATGTCCAGAATGGGCATGAAAGCTCTGGCTGCTGTCAAGCACATCTAACATGCAAAAATGAAATCTGAGGCCACATATGGAGTGGATGTTTGGGGCTTGGCACATCCTGAAATACTCCAAATCATTGAGGATGAGTTTTGAAATCCTTGGTTTCTCTCACGCAGTCAATATTTAACTATGTACTGCACTTGGAGTTGAGTCTACCCTACATCACAGACTCAATTAGACTGGCTCCTCTGCTCCTGTGGTTCCCCATATATTGAAGGAACACTCTCTCCTTAATTCAGACTACAATAAAAGATTGCCTTAAACTAAACAACTACAAAGGAATTAGATGAATAAACTACGTTTAGCACGACCTGACTGAGCTCGGGTTGAAAGTTCTGTTCATGGACTCAATGGCTTGCAGGCGGATGTCAAAGCAAAGATTGGTGGACACTTTTATGCTGAAGGCCCAGTCCACTCGCAGGGAGAACAACCACAGAAAGCAGTCTACCCTGGCCTACAAACCACTTTTTTTCTATTTGAAAAGGCGGATAACCTTATTTAGAGGAGGTCACAACACTGCACCATAAATTCCAATTATTGCGGTTTCGTTTAAATTTGATCCCATTATTGTAGGGTTTCAATCGAAAATATTTTACCACTCAGACCTGATTAATTGCCCCTGTGACAAGTCTTCTGCCCAAACAGACCTTCACATACTGTTTTTCTGTGGTTATTAACTTGAGGAAAGGAAAAAGCATACTGTACCAATTTTGAAGAGCCATCACTTTGTTCAATGTATGGGCGCTCTATTTTTCTCAAAATCATTACCCAACCACTTAGTGTGTTTGTCGCTGGTTTCTTTCCTATGGGCTTACATAAAAAAAAGTCCTTGGGACTATAACTTTTATTGGAAATGTATTTAATTATATATTGTATTTTAATTCATATTTGATCTGGCAGCTTTTAAGATCCATATACTGAAACTTTGCATGTATTTTGTACCTTTTTTCATACTACTTTTATAAGAACCAAAATGAAATGAGTATCGTATTCCACCTATGAGAATTTCTTCTTTTAAATATACTGTTGTTTATGTACTTTTAGGATCTTACCTACTAATGATCGAATAAACTTGCAATGATGGTTGATGATGTCCTAGAGACTACAAGCAATAGAGTTATCTAGGCTTTCTAGAGCTGGGCTTGATTGATTTCCAGTTAGGGATGTCAGAAGGGTAAGAATAATTTTACAAAGGAGCATTAGTGATTCTAAGTTGTGTCTTTTTATTTTATTTAGTAAGTAGCGTTTAAAGACAATGGGGCAGATTTATGAGGCCCTTGCACCTCTTTGCGCCGCAATTGCGTCACTTTATTTGACGCAACGGCGGCGCAAACAATGCGCCGTATTTACAACGTGACGCATCTAGGAAATGCGTCATGTTGTAAAGCCCTCCGCCATAAGGAGGCGTTCCTGTGCAGGATGGGGCGTTCCTGCGCAGGAACGCCTCCTAAAAGTGGCTGAGTGAAATCTTTAAGATTTCACTCAGTCACTTTCAGGCCAATGCTGCGTCAAAACCCTGCGCCTGCTTGAAGCAGGCGTAGGTCTTGACGCAGCATTGTTAAGATGGGGCACCCCCGAGCCTTGCTGGAGCTGCGTCGCGCTTGCGACGCAACTCCAGCAATGCGCCACCTTTACGGCACAGATGCGTCACGCATCTGTGCCGTTTTTGCCCCATGGTGCGCCGCATTGTAAATGCGGCGCACCATGGGTGGCGGAGCCGTGACGTACTGTGGCGCACATTAACTGGCGCATCCCTGGGGATGCACCAGTTAACATAAATCTGCCATAATGTAATCCTGCATGAGTGGGGTCCAGAAGGAAAAAAGAAAAGTAATATGATTTTTGCACTCTCAATTACTTTGGTGTAAGGTATTGTCTTAAGGTAAAGGTTTGATTGGTTCTGATGATGATGTGGCATTTGTGTAATGTTTGTACTGTTTTGTGTACAATCATCAAAACCTTATGATTTTTAACAAAGTTCTCTCAGCCTGCAGACCAATCTCTTACTGGCATTTGGTGATTTGCATCCACAATGGCACTGCTGATGTGTGCCTACTGCTTTTGTTGTAAATGCACCCACATATTCAGTAAATTGGATTGTACTGCAGAGAGTGACAATCAGGCCGTTGCCATCATCTTCTGCACTATGCGGGAGCGTGAACAATAACCACTTCACTCCCTCAATGGCTGAATTAGTGTAGGACTTTGAGGTGATGCGGGTTGGCTTTGGTGGGGCTTTGCATGGCGGATTCTGGTGTATCATGATATTAATTGCTTGATTATCACTGCAGTTTAGCTGGGAGTGTTCTAGCTGGGTTACAGTGGGTATGGAAGAGTTGCTATGCTCAGTGTGACAAACACCTATAATGTAATTGCAGGGAATTGTTCAGTGCATAATTCTCAATATCTGAATATCAGCTACAAATTATTTGTAAATAAATCATCGTTGTCTTAAAATAACTATTTTCATCAATGAAGCATTTTTCATTTCAATTTGGAATGTCTAAATTGATATTTATTTCAATATTAAGGGCATAAATCAAAACCCCTCAGTCTGAACTGTGGTGGCTTTAACTTTTAACAGTATAATACTTTGAATTCAAATAAATATGACAAATGAGAAAGAGAGTGAAGTCCGTATCCTACAATTAAGAATATTTCTTGCAGGGAAATTAAACACGGAACAAAGACAATGAAAGATTGCGTGTGAAGGATAATTGCTCAGTGTATAACTTTACAAATTCTATTCTATTCTATGATATATATTGGAAGAAAATCAATTAGTATAATAATATATGAAACTTTTACCGTATAAAATGTGTTAGGCCTCAGAAATAATAAATTCCATTCTCATCCACCCATCATGAAATCCATTGAACTACTTTCATTGAAGGGGACAGGTGCTATGGGTTGAATCCGTTGAATTTGCTATTGCAATTTAAATTGCACAGATCATAGATAAAATTGTACAACATGAAGTACTGAAGAGGACAAAACCACGCATTTAGGTGAGAATACTTCCAAGTCAAACCCAGAGATGCTGTTGTCGTTTACATTACAAAACTTTTATCATGGAAACCAATTACCACTTCGTTAAATTAATTTTTTCATAATAAAATAAGAAAAGCCTGCGAATCTCGTGTAACGCATGGAAGTTCAAACATTTTATACTTTATGAAGGTTCATATTTTCAAATAAATAGCAGATGGAAAGTCAGTGTACATTATGACTATGATACTCAAAGGAATGGAAATGATGAGTTTTAAAGCAAAGCAGAATACTATTTTCATCAGTAACAAATATTTAAAAAATAGGGACCATATTTATCAAGGGTTACATAGCTTTTGCACCACACAATGGGTTTCAAAAGCAACACATCCTTTGAGATGTGATTTATCAAGACTCGCAAGACCACCTCGCATGGCCCTGAGTGGCTTGATAAATCCAGAGTGACGCAGCGCAGCACAGATCTCTGTGTTGCCTTAATCTTCCCCAGGGGGCGTTCTCAGTCAAAATCAGGGTACTCAGTCAAAATATCGAATCTTTAATTTCGACTTACACTTATATCGAGTTGCTAATATCGAAGGGACAGAATATCGATGTCCAGAATATCGATGGACAGAATATCGACCCTAAGGTAAGTAATATCGAAATTTCTTATATCGATAGCATATATATCGATGTAAGTAATATCGACATTACTTATATCGATAGCATATATATCGATGTAAGTAATTTCGATTTACTAATATGTGTTAGAAATTTTTGTTAAGTATTTAAATTAATTGTTATATGTGTTTAATATATTTTATATAAAAAATATATATAAAAGTAAATTATATGTTTTACTACCAGAGCGGGTTGTGGGTTTTTAGGGGAATAGGGTGGTAAGTAATTTATTTGTAATTTATTAATTATTTTTTAATGATTAATTTATTTTGTAATTAAATATTAATTGGCAATGAATTATTTTAATTGATTAATTGATTAATTAATTGATTAATTATGTATATTTATAAGTAAATTATATGTTTTACTACTGGAGCGGGTTGTGGGTTTATAGGGGAATAGGGTGGGAAGTAATTTAATTGTATTTAATTAATTGGCAATTAATTTTATTAATTGATAAATTAATTATTCAATTGGTAATTAATTTTTTTAATTGATAAATAAAAATTTTAATTGGTAATTAATGTAATTTCAAATTAAATGTTATGTGTTACTACTGGAGCCGGTTGTCGGTTTATAGGGGAATAGGGTGGGAACTGATTTAATTACAAATAATTTATTATATTTGTATGTTTATTTTATTTTATAATAAAAAAATTATTTGCAATTAATTATTTCAATTGATTAAGTAATTATTTAATTGATAATTAATTTTCAATTAAATGTTATGTGATAGTACTGGAGCCTGTTGTGTGTTTATAGGGGAATAGGGTGGGGTGGCAATAGTAATATTTACCCTTACGCTATCCAACATTTTCCCTACTGTTGCACCCTCTGGAGTGGGAATAGTGATTTTTACCCCTACGCTATCCAACACTTTCCCTACTGTTGCACCCTTTGGAGTGAGAATAGTAATTTTTACCCACCCGCTATCCAACGCTTTCCCTACTGTTGCACCCTCTGGAGTGGGAATAGTAATTTTTACCCCTATGCTATCCAACACTTTCCCTACTGTTGCCCCCTCTGGAGTGAGAATAGTAATTTTTACCCACCCGCTATCCAACGCTTTCCCTACTGTTGCACCCTCTGGAGTGGGAATAGTAATTTTTACCCCTACGCTATCCAACACTTTCCCTACTGTTGCCCCCTCTGGAGTGGGAATAGTAATTTTTAATCACCCGCTATCCTACACTTTCCTTACTGTTGCACCCTCTGGAGTGGGAATAGTAATTTTTACCCCTACGCTATTCAACACTTTCCCTACTGTTGCACCCTCTGGAGTGGAAATAGTAATTTTTACCCCTACGCTATCCAACACTTTCCCTACTGTTGCCCCCTCTGGAGTGAGAATAGTAATTTTTACCCACCCGCTATCCAACACTTTCCCTACAGTTCCCCCCTCTGGAGTGGGAATAGTAATTTTTACTCACCCGCTATCCTACACTTTCCCTACTGTTGCACCCTCTGAAATGGGACTAGTAATTTTTACCCCTACGCTATCCAACACTTTCCCTACTGTCGCACGCTCTGGAGTGAGAATAGTAATTTTTACCCACCCGCTATCCAACGCTTTCCCTACTGTTGCACCCTCTGGAGTGGGAATAGTAATTTTTACCCCTACGCTATCCAACACTTTCCCTACTGTTGCCCCCTCTGGAGTGGGAATAGTAATTTTTAATCACCCGCTATCCTACACTTTCCTTACTGTTGCACCCTCTGGAGTGGGAATAGTAATTTTTACCCCTACGCTATCCAACACTTTCCCTACTGTTGCACCCTCTGGAGAGGGAATAGTAATTTTTACCCCTACGCTATCCAACACTTTCCCTACTGTTGCCCCCTCTGGAATGAGAATAGTAATTTTTACCCACCCGCTATCCAACACTTTCCCTACTGTTGCCCCCTCTGGAGTGAGAATAGTAATTTTTACCCACCCGCTATCCAACACTTTCCCTACTGTTGCACCCTCTGGAGTGAGAATAGTAATTTTTACTCATCCGCTATCCAACGCTTTCCCTACTGTGGCACCCTCTGGAGTGGGAATAGTAATTTTTACCCCTACGCTATCCAACACTTTCCCTACTGTCGCACGCTCTGGAGTGAGAATAGTAATTTTTACCCACCCGCTATCCAATGCTTTCCCTACTGTGGCACCCTCTGGAGTGGGAATAGTAATTTATACTCCTACGCTATCCAACACTTTCCCTACTGTTGCACCCTCTGGAGTGGGAATAGTAATTTTTACCCCCACGCTATCCAACACTTTCCCTACTGTTGCACCCTCTGGAGTGAGAATAGTAATTTTTACCCACCCGCTATCCAACGCTTTCCCTACTGTGGCACCCTCTGGAGTGGGAATAGTAATTTATACTCCTACGCTATCCAACACTTTCCCTACTGTTGCACCCTCTGGAGTGAGAATAGTAATTTTTACCCCTACGCTATCCAACACTTTCCTTACTGTTGCACCCTCTGGAGTGAGAATAGTAATTTTTACCCACCCGCTATCCAACGCTTTCCCTACTGTGGCACCCTCTGGAGTGGGAAATAGTAATTTTTACCCATACGCTATCCAACATTTTCCCTACTGTTGCACCCTCTGGAGTGAGAATAGTAATTTTTACACACCCGCTATCCAACACTTTCCCTACTGTTGCCTGCTCTGGAGTGAGAATAGTAATTTTTACCCACCCGCTATCCTACACTTTCCCTACTGTTGCACCCTCCGAAATGGGAATAGTAATTTTTACCCCTACGCTATCCAACACTTTCTTTACTGTTGCATTCTCTGGAGTGGGAATAGTAATTTCTACCCTTACGCTATCCAACACTTTCCCTACTGTTGCACCCTCTGGAGTGGGAATAGTAATTATTGTTAAGTAAGTATATATTATATATGATTTGTTAATTTGTATTATTTTTTTAATAAAATATGTAATTTTTTTTACATTATTAAATATATTTAAATATGTTTAAGTAATTCATAAGTATTATTTACAGTCATTTTCATGTTTTTTTAAACCCCCAAAAAACCGATATATTTAACAACGATATTTTTAACATCAATATTATTTTTTCGATATTTTGGTACTTACCATGTTGTACATAGGGCGTCGATATTCTTGCAATCAATATAATTGCGCCGATATTTGTGTAGGTCGAAATTATGTCTGTCGAAATTCTGTCATAGATCCGTTCTATAGGTGGTGTGTGGGTGTTTCCCCACAAAACCCATGGATTCTGATGCATTCCATAAATTTACCATAAATGATAGACCTGGGAATGTGCCAAAAAGTCTACGCCTCCCCAAGTGAGGTGTAACAAGAAGAAATATGTGTCTTTTTCCTCGTTTATTTCCTCTTTATAATAGAGGAAAATGCCTCAGGGGACTGTTTGTGTGCAGCAATGTGCCCCTTCCTGCACAAAAACAATCTGCTTACAATGCAGGCACCCTTGCACTATGGTCTAAGAGTGCCTGCATTGGCGCTAGCAGTACTTTGTGCACCAGCCCTAGAAAAAAGGCAGGATGTGCCGTACATTCCTCCCCTTTCCCTATCATGCAGTGCAACAAGGTGACATGCTGCGCTGCATGATATAATCATATATATACCCCAAAGATCTTCTTAAATGTAATTCCCTGAGTTTGCTATCTAAAAGGCAGTGCAAATGGCTGCTGCAATGAACTTTCTCATGTGAACACTACCACACTTCAACAGTTGAGGTGACCACAGTGCAAAAAACGCCTTAGGTTACATAGTATCAACACCACTGATAGTTTATGAATCTGTTTACCGCTACGGCAATTCCGCTGTGGTGCGGGGCATTCCATTCAGTGGGCGGGGCTGCGTCGGCCAACGGACGTGCGCAGCACTACCGAGGTAGTGCTTGCGACGGCCGTTGGCAGACGGGCGCTCTTAACGGGTTAAAGAAGGGTAAAAGGAAGAGAGACCAGTGCATCGACATTAAGATTTAGATTAACTAATTATTTTGTTGGGGGCGTGGCCATGGAGGCGACCAAGATGGATGCCACTGCTTGAAGCTCTGCTGGTCGGGCTTCCCTAAATTCATTTGATCATGCTTTAGAGCTATCCTGTGTTCAGCGGACTTCATCCATCCTTCACAGCCCTCCGATGCAGCGGTCCGGTGCCGCGCTGGGCTTTCGCAGAGTCAGGAGGATAAAGTACGGCGGAGGGGATTGAGGGCCCTCCCACCCTCTCCCTGAGAGAACTAAGCTGCACCCGGCTCCGCGGTGTAGCAGGGTTTCCGTTCTCCCACAGAACTGTGCACAGAGATCTAGAACCCGGGTGAGTTAGGGTGACCCAAAACTCACCTTAGTTTCAGAAATTCCCTTACCAAGCTAGCTACAGTGTCTCATCGGTAGTAATAACTTCCCAATGACTTAGACAATCCAGAACATGAACTTAGGGTACCTCAGGTATCGTGGAACACATGAACACTCTTTCGTTAAATAATCATTACAAACCGAAACTGGGAGGCAAAGAACACACGTGCAAGTTTGAAATGTTTATTTTTCAATGCAAAGGTCTCAAACACAGTATCTTATATAATATCAACATACATATTATAAAAATCAGAGTTAGTAGCATAGTCACTAATCCATAGTAAGCAAAAGGTGATAGCATGTTATGATGCAAAAATCTATAGAATTCTGTATCACCTATATTTCGCGCACCCTATTTAGCATATTATATTATATCTAAGAAGGTCTCATTTGGGTTCTAGCAGGGCGGGCCCATACCTCTAATGGTCAGTAGGAGCAGATCACATCAACAGCTACCAGCTCTCTGCATGCGAAGCATCAAGTGTGTTGATTCATTCCGTGTAACTCTATCTTAAACCCGAGTAGAGCCCAATGTTGGCAGCAACATTATTTGTGTTATGTCTAATGTGGTGCGAGGATCAGGCCTTCAGCAACCTTGTGTTAGGTTATTCTTAGAGGGTGCAGTTCTCAGTGTGCAGACATTTGTACCAAGTGTACCAAGCACGACTGATATCAGAGCAATAACCAGTAGCGGTCGTCAGTAGGTGTTTCTATAGGGCGGTGACGTGGGCAGGAGGAGGGGCAGGGTGGGGGGAAATAATGTATGGATTACGGAGTTTTACAGGTAAGTAAACATTTAAATACATAAAACGAATTTCGTTGCGCACACTGCATCACCAAATGTGATGCAGTGCGCGCAACGAAATTCGTTTTATGTATTTAAATGTTTACTTACCTGTAAAACTCCGTAATCCATACATTATTTCCCCCCACCCTGCCCCTCCTCCTGCCCACGTCACCGCCCTATAGAAACACCTACTGCCGACCGCTACTGGCAATAACATATTATTCTCAAATAAATCACATCTTTCGTCTAGGTTGAAAGCTACAATAACAATTAGGTGTTGTGTGCAAACTGAAGCCGAAGGAAAATATGGTGTTTAAACATTTAATAAACTCATGCTAACTTAACACAATATATAGAAACGCAGTAACCATATGACACCCCCCCAACGATCCGAGGACGGTCAAAAAAGGAAAAATTAAGCCAATACTGTAAGAAAGGCAAAACATGAAAGCAGAGTTCAATAATATTGAGCCAAGCTAAATGTATGTAAATGTATATAAAAATCAATAATACAAAATATGTATGAATGCCTATAGTGGCCACACAAAAAAAAATATATATATATAAAAAAAAAACTTGAACTCGAGGCCATTTATAAAATCATAGGCCCAGAACATATCAAAGTCCAATGTTCTTAATATAAAAGGCACCATTCAGAATTACTAAAAAGTCACGTGCCATAATAGTGAAAGTCTCCAAAGCCACTCATGGGTGGATAGAATATGCAAAATAGGTAGCCACAGCTTCCAACATGAAATCACTGTCATCATCCGAAAACAGTTCAGCCATCCAATTAAGCAATGGGAAAAACATACGTGCTCCTCCAGCACCGAATCCTCTAGCAACATCAGAGGACAACTCAGTGGGTTCTCGAGAACGCTATGTGCCAGAAAGTCATGCGCCGCTGCGAATATGTCCCACTGGCCCATTAGTCCATGCATCGCTGCCAAGGCCATAGCCCTTCCGCCAGAACAAACCAACTCGTGACCAACTACGGGGCTCATCAGCTGATCAAAATCGACGTCAGGAGAAGTCGGTAAATAGAGACACAAATCAATGGCCCAGTCAAAATCACAGCACAGCACATGTGAAATAGGAAAATAGAAACGATAATCCAAAAGCCGTGCTTAAAGTCGCAAGCGGCAAAGAGCCATAGTAATCAAGCATCCGGTTGCGAAACAGCATCAGTAGGGGCTGAGCGTTTTCTTGCGCAGGATGGGCATCCATGTTTAATAAAGCAAAATATCACCAGCACGCCTGCAGCCAAAGCCAGCAAAACAGGGAATCCGCCAAACAAGCTTGCGAATATAGAATGAAAAAACGCAGGGATAATACCAAATACTTTTTCAAACGTAGTCACGAGACCACTGCTAACCAATTTAAAAAAATGTGCTAGGCCAGTTGTGGAGGAGGCATTAAAGATTTGATGAACCAGCTCGCAGAAATGAAACAGCAAATCAGTATTTAAAAGCGCCTGCACCTCTGTGCATGTGTTAGCTATGTGAAGGACATAAGTTTCACGGGCGGAGCTCAGGGCCACTTCTGTTTGAGACAATAGGGCTCTTATTCGGCTCAAACCATTGAACTCCGCTCTCAAGGTTGGTATTCTTGGCCAAATGGAAACATCTGAATTCCCATGCGTGGGTGGAAATAACACGTTCTTGCAACACACCACACGTTCTGATACAGTAACCACATATGCGATACCGACCATTAACCCACAACACAGTTCGTTGTTCAAAAGTAAATAACTACCGTTAGACAACAAAGTGAATGTGGGAACTATTGCAGGAACCGGTGTGCCTTTTAAAACACAGGCTAAATTTGGTCCGTCCTGATTACAAGAACCATGTAACTGGATGTGCCTGCATATCAGTGAACGGTCAGGGGACTGTGTGCATTCTTCACCATTCAGATAGCAGGGTTTCCGTTCTCCCACAGAACTGTGCACAGAGATCTAGAACCTTGGTGAATTAGGGTGACCCAAAACTCACCTTAGTATCAGAAATCCCCTTACCGAGCTAGCTACAGTGTCTCATTGGTCATAACAAACTCCCAATGACTTAGACAATCCAGAACATGAACTTAGGGTACCTCAGGTATCGTGGAACACATGAATACTCTTTCGTTTTATAATCATTACAAACCGAAACTGGGAGGCAAAGAACACACGTGCAAGTTTGAAATGTTTATTTTTCAATGCAAAGTTCTCAAACGCAGTATCTTATATAATATCAACATACATATTATAAAAATCAGAGTTAGCAGCATAGTCACTAATCCATAGTAAGCAAAAGGTGATAGCATGTTATGATGCAAAAATCTATAGAATTCTGTATCACCTATATTTCGCGCACCCTATTTAGCATATTATATTATATCTAAGAAGGTCTCATTTGGGTTCTAGCAGGGCGGGCCCATACCTCTAATGGTCAGTAGGAGCAGATCACATCAACAGCTACCAGCTCTCTGCATGCGAAGCATCAAGTGTGTTGATTCATTCCGTGTAACTCTATCTTAAACCCGAGTAGAGCCCAATGTTGGCAGCAACATTATTTGTGTTATGTCTAATGTGGTGCGAGGATCAGGCCTTCAGCAACCTTGTGTTAGGTTATTCTTAGAGGGTGCAGTTCTCAGTGTGCAGACATTTGTACCAAGTGTACCAAGCACGACTGATATCAGAGCAATAACATATTATTCTCAAATAAATCACATCTTTCGTCTAGGTTGAAAGCTACAATAACAATTAGGTGTCGTGTGCAAACTGAAGCCGAAGGAAAATATGGTGTTTAAACATTTAATAAACTTATGCTAACTTAACACAATATATAGAAACGCAGTAACCATATGACATCGGTGAGTGCTGCATCTGTGGGGTCTGCGCCGTCTGTTGCCCTGCCTCGTGGTTCCTGGGGCTTCTCCCCCCTTGCCCCGCCCCTTGCATTGCTGGGCCTGTCGGGGTCCCGGTCACCGGGACGCGCTCTCGGCCTTCCGACCTTCTGCGCGGTCCCGAGCCGGGGCCTGGAGTTTTGGTCCGCGGCCTTCGGCATGGGGCACTGGGGCGGGGACCCTGCGCTTCGGTGTGTGCGGGCCCTGCTGGGTTGAGCGCTCTCCCCTGGCCAGCGGCTGCCCCTCGTTGCCCCCACATTTGCCTGCACTATGGCCTGGTGCTTCGGGCCTGCTGAAAGGGATCCGGCTACCTCCACCTTGCTCCTTTGATATCGCCACCGCTCTGCCCTGCCGCCCAGATAACCTGTGCCCTACGCCTCAGCGCATACACCTGACGACCGCCACGAACACAGAGGGGCATCAGTGCTTGGCTGGACTAAGACCTGGGGAGGCCCTGCATCCATCTCCTTCGGTGCCACCAAAGGGCACGTAGCATTTGCCTTGTGTTCAGACAAATTCATCTGCCACCACTCCTAGGTTTTTGGCGATACAGCTCTGAGCCGCCGCCATCACTTGGCTGAACTGTTCCATCTACGCAAGCTTTGTTATTGGCGCCTACCTGCTCCAACAAGAGTGCTCCTGCTGTGCCTGTCCTGCTGCATGTGTTTGCCGCGCTCACTCTGCATGCTATCCGTTTGTACCCTTGGGTGTTTCTCTTCTGGGCCTGGTTCCCTGCCTCGTGTGAGCAGATTTATTTATTTTTGGCACCCATTTTACCTCTCTGCAACCACCTACCACCTCCTGATTTGCACTATGGGGAAGAGGGACCCGAACCAACGCAAGCTCAGTTTCGACAAAGCTTCCCTCCCCACCTCGGATGCCCCCCTGGTGCATCCTCTGGCGCTGTGGACTCCAATGACCGAGATGACGCAACTTCTTTAGGCACTGCTATGATGAGCGAGATGAGGGCCGGTTTTAATTCGCCGGACAATCGCTTCGACAGCCTTGATCAAAAACTGACTGAGATGGGGTCTAAGGTGCAGGCCCACGACAGGCGTTTAGATGTGGTGGAGTCTAGAGTCTCGGATATGGAAGATGACGCCTCGAATTCGCGGAAGCGTCTAGAACGAGTGGAGAAAATCCTCAAGAACGTGGCCATCAAGAATGAGGACTTGGAGGCCCGTAGCCGATGTAATAATATCAGTATCCTTGGCATGGCAGAGACGACCTCCACTGGTCGCATGGCTGTCTTTGTGGAAAAGTTACTCATTCATCTGTTTGGCAGAGAGGTGTTCACGCAGGGTTTTTTGTAGAATGGGCCCACAGATCACTGGGTCCCCTCGTCCTGACCTGCCTCCACGTCTCATCATTGCAAGACTCATGATTTTCCGAGATCGAGATGCTGCTTTGCGTGCGGCTCGCAAGATGGGTGACATCTAGTGGCAAGGTAGCAAACTATCCATTTCTCCTGATTTCACCTTCATGGTTCAGAAGGCACGGCGTAAGTACAATGGCGTCAAGGCCACCTTGAGGAATCTGGGCCTAAAGTATGGAATGATCTATCCAGCAAGGCTGAAAGTAGAAGTTGCCGGTCGATTTCGCATTTTTGATTCCCCCATGGAGGCACAGGAATTCTGCCAAGGTTATAGGAGAAATGGCTCAGGCGCTGCTGTCGATCCTGGTTTGATTTCTCCAGTCCAGGGTGACTCACAGAACAGCGTCGCCCTCTTTTCGAAAACAGGGACTGGCTATTTGTTCTTGTCTTCATGTCTTCTTAACTCTGCTGTGTTGCAAATTATCATATTTTTATAATGCTCATATATGACTTGTTTTACGGGTTTGCCTGACCTTCGTGGCGCTGCTGCCCCCCATGGCGGATGCCTTTGATTCCTTGATTGTTATGGTTTGTTTTGGGTCTGCTTATTTTTTGCCCCCTTGGTCAGTGACATGTATATCGTATTGGTGCTTTAACTTGGTTATGTGGGTCTGCCTCTTGGGGGTTGGCAAGAGGTTGGGTGGCGGGTGGGGGATGGGATTTTGTTCAGTTTTTTTTTGCTTATGATTGTTGCATTGTTTATTATGCTCTTTGGGTGTGATGGAGAAGCGTGCATTTCAGATTGCTTTTGATATTGATTCTCCAATGGTCAAACTAGGCCTACAGCCCGGACTTCCGGGCTTTCACTGATGTCTTGGAACATTCGCGGGCTGAATAATACTAAAAAATGCAAGCAGGTATTAAACTACATCTTTAGACACAATATTGACATAGTCTTTCTGCAGGAGAAGCACTTGTCCTCTTCTGACTCCTCCCACATTGTCCGGAGCTGGGGCTCTCACCGTTTTTTTTTTCTAACTACAGTATATATTCCAGAGAAGTGGCCATATTGATACATAAACGGGTCCCATTTGCACTGTCCAAGGTCATGACTTATGGGGAGGGCTGTACTCTGGTTGTCACAGGGACTCTTATGGAACACAGAATCACATTGTCGGGGTCTATGGCCCCAATGTTGACTCCCCTTCCTTTATCCATGACCTGCAGGTGCATCTTCTCACAATCGAACCTGGGCTTTTGATTATCCGGTGTGACTTTAATTTGTTGATGAACTACGCTAGAGACAGTACATCCTCTTCCCCTGATGCAAAATCTCGATCGTGCCTGGTTCTTCTTGACCTATGCACTCACTTTTCATTAATTGACATCGAGGAGAGACTACACCCACACCTCCCTGACTTTACCCATCACTCAGGGTTTCACAACACTTGGACCAGAATAGATTATAGTCTCCTTTCTCCTGGGGTCGCCCGTTGTGGGGAAAACCTCCTCACGCTCCCACGCACACTATCGGACCACTCTCCCATTGTTCTTAAATTAAATATCCCCATACTGGGTGGATATGAGAGGCATTGGCGGTTTCCCGGGAAGGCGCTACTAGACCCTGTTTTTACTGAGGAGGTTAGACAAGCAATCGAGGACTACTTCAAACTCAACACTGGGTCGGTGGATACCTGGGCGGTTCTGTGGGAAGGATGCAAGGCGTACATTCATGGAGTTTGCATTGCCAAACAGGCTGGCGTGTTGAGGGACATTCGATCCACACTAGCCTGAGTCGAAAGAGACATTGCTGATCTAGATAGAGAGATATTCATGACTCCCTCCAGTGCAAAGGAAGCCAGATGTTTGGCACTAATGATGGAATTTAGAGATGAGGCAGACAGGGAACTGAGATTCCTTAACAAGCAATCCGTAGCTCGCTGATATGGCAAGGGCGAACAACCAGGTAGACTACTGGCTCAACTGCTTCGCACCCCCTTATAACACGTCTTACATCACCAAAATTGTAGGACCACAGCGCGATCTGCTCCATACCACTCCGGAAATTTGCAACACCTTCCTGCCCTACTACACAACTCTATATACGACCAAATTGATGGGCGACCTGCAGGATCAGGGTGACTACCTCGCCGAGATTGCCATGGTCTATCTGGAAAACCACATGCAAGAATTTCTAGCTTTTCCCATTACGCAAGATAGCATAGCCGAGGCTTTTGATGCGTTGCGGAGTTCTTCGGTGCCTGGACTAGATGGTTTTTACGCCGAGTTTTATAAGGCCTACAAAGAGATCTTAGTCCCTCGGCTAGTCGAAGTATATGCTGAGACACTTAAGGCAGGCCGCTTGCCCTCACATTTAGAGAAACGGTCATTATTCTGCTTCCCAAGCCGGGTAGGGACTCTAAACTATGCAGCTCTTACAGACCTCTCTCTTTATTAAACCTCCACTATAAGATTCTGGCTAAAGTTATCGCTATCCGCCTTTCACTGCTGATGGATGCTATCATCTCCCCGGCACAGTCTGGCTTTGTGCCGCATTGTTCAACTTCTCTGAACCTGAGGACCCTGTTTATGGTTTTACATAGAATTGACCCCTCCACTCCGGCTGCCGCTGTCCTTCTTGACGCAGAGAAGGCATTCCACTCCCTCGAGTGGCCCTCTTCTTGTCCATCATGATACGCATGGGCATGCGGGAATGTTTTCTCTCTACAGTGGCTCTATTATACACTGCGCCTACGGCCAGGTTACGTCTTAATGGCACCATTACCGTACCTTTTTCCTTATCTTGCGGCACACGCCAGGAATGCCCTTTGTCCCCATTACTTTTCATTCTGGTGATGGATCCTATGGTCCGTCATTTCCAAGAAAATCATCACACCGGGGGCTACAATTCCGCCCTGGTCCCCTCCTGATTTCATTGTATGCGGACGGTACGATTTTATATGTAAGGATGACCCATATTAATCTTGAGCCTTTTATCTTGGAAATACCTTGCTTTGGCAAATTCTCTGGCCTTAACATCAATTGGAATAAGTCTATTATTTTTCCGCTTACCCCTAGCATGGCTGCTTGGAATTGCTCCTTCCCCCTTGAGTGGTGTCAAGAATCGGTTAAATATTTGGGTGTGCATATCCATCTTGATACTGCCACCATGATCAGATTAAACTATGGTAGTGCAGTCAGTGCGCTGGAGAGCCAGATAGAGAGGTGGATATGCCTCCCATTATCTATGGCAGGGTGTATTGCTATAATTAAAATGATTGTACTTCCGCAGTTCTTATACCTTTTTAATAATATCCTGATCCCGCTCACCGAAATCTTTTTTCTCAGCTATGCTCTTTGTTACTGTGCCTAGTTTGGGGAGACAAATCTCCACGTGTCAACTGGCGAGTGCTGACTTTTCCATATGAAAGAGGAGGATTCGGAGTACCTGATTTTTACCTCTATTTCTTAATAGCACAATGTTCCTACGCATACCCCTGGTTCCACCCAGACGCTCGCATCTTATATCTGAAACCTGAAGCAGATTTGGTTCTTCCTAGACTCCTTTTTGCTATCCTCCCCTCAGGCTTCCCACACGACCCTCGGGACATACAGACTGTCTCGACCACCTGCTGGGCCTGGGACAGACTGCGCAGACTACTGGGCCTTGCCCAGCTGTACTCACCAGCCCTTGCACTGCCCAATGCTACTTGGTTCCCGATTACGGGGGAATTAGTTGTCAAAAACACACTGGAGACATTCCTCATTCTTACCATTGGCGACCTCTTCCCTGAGGGTCACACGTTTTCCATTTCTGAAGACTCCCGATTCACAGAACGCTCGTTCATGGACTCCTTCGTCTTGACCCGGTTGCAATCCATGCTAGGCGCCTCGTTTACTACATTCTCACTGACTCTGGACCCTACTTACGCTCCTTATCCAGCACCCTTTGTGAGCACACATGGTCTCTAAATTATACAAACTGTGTAGTGACTCAATTCCCGCTTTTGATTCCATAGTTCGTGCCGCGTGGGAAGAGGACCTGGGAAAATCTATCACAGACGACCAATGGGAACAATGCTGTAGAGCTACGAAAGAAGTTTCCCTAAACTGTAGACATAAGCTCCTCCATTTTAAATTTCTCCGCAGGCTGTACCATACCCCAGCACGTTCACACAGAATTGACCCTAGTCATCCCCAACACTGTCCTAAGAGCAAATCCCCCTATGCCATTTTGCCCACCTATCTTGGACTTGCCCCCTTCTTCATGACTACTGGTCTCAGATACACAGGACCCTCAGCAATATTTTAGGAATTAATCTGATTCCCACTGCTGAAGTTGCGTTGCTGGGCTATGTTTCCAATTTCCCTTGTGCTGTTAAAAAGCTTGCTGCTTTGAGTTTTTTGTTGGCCTAGAGGGAAGTCGCTTTGCTTTGGGGTGGTAGACAACCTCCGAAGATGAAATCATGGCTGGGAAGCATGGCCTTTTGTAACACTAATTGCAAAGAATACTCGTCTCAGGTCCATAGTGCGTCCAAACCGGTGGACATCTGGGGTCCATACCGTACCTACATTACCAAGATTACTGCTAACCGCCAATCTCAGCCAGAGAATGGCAACCTTCCTGAGGGAATTGGCTGATGAGTCTTGAAGTTACAAATGATTTGCGCTTGTTTTAATCTGATTGATGCTCTGTCCTCTGCTGTCTTGATTTTTTTTTTTTATGTTTTTCTTTCATTGTCCCCTTAGCAAATCTGATGGTTAGTTTTACCACATTTATACAGCAGTGTCAGCGATTTATTTTCCCCCCTTTTTTTATATATTTGATACCTCACGCATTTCTCCGTATGTGCAGTCTTTGGCCTTCTTGTAGCCCCTACAATGCACAATTTGTTAGGACATATCTTGTATGCACGCTCTCCATATCAACATCGTCTATCTGCTTAGCTATGTAACAAACATCATACCATTGTACTTTTATATGAAAAGGATAAATAAAGTTAAAAAAAACTAATTATTTTGTTTTGCGTGAAATCCTTACACCAAGTTAATCCATATGCAAACAATGGGCAAGTGGAATACTGTATGATAATCTCAGTTGCAAAATGTGTCATTTAGGTGAAATACCACATGCCCGCTCCCTTATTAAAGACCTGAGCCGAAGTTAACGCTGGGCCTGGCCTTTAATGGCTGGTAAAGCCCGCTAAATTTGGCTCCAGGCTATGATGGCTCACTGTTGACAAATTAGTTTTAATTGTGCTATTTTTAAAGTTAAAAATGCGCTTTAATTAACCTACATCTCCCACATAACATACTTTACTTGGGCTCATTTGGATCATGGCACTGTATTGCCTCAATCATAGAATGTCTTATGCACTTTGTTTATGCACTTGGATCATATGAGAATGTTCTGTATTTAATAGCACATAGCTATCACCCTTCGATGGTCTCAAGGCTGTGTACACTGCCTTTGTGAGTTTCTTTTGATCATCTAAGAGGAGCAAGGGCTCACAGACCATCCTTGCTCCATAAGGGATGCCTAAAAGCCGCAAATGTGTTTCACTTGTAACTTGCTAAATATAACAAATTAACGTCCATAGTACTTAAATAAGGGCTCTTGGGTACTGTTTGGGTCAAGAGCAGTGATTATTGTATTTGAATATCTGTCCCATTGTGGTAGCCCTGATACTCAAAAGCATCTTGATTTCATTTACCAGTTGCACTGAGCACTCTGTCAGTTTTATTGGATGTTTGTTCCAGTCTTCTAGGATGAATTCGGCGTTGCAGTGCGCACAATATAATTTGTTGTATTAATTTATTTCTTTACTCAACTCCGTTCGGCGGCATTCCGGAGTTTACTAACCCCCATCCTGCCCCTCCCCCACCCTGCCCCACAGCACTCCCTCGAGAAGCCGCTACTGGGTAATTATTTTATTAGCGATTTACTCTGTATATATCTGTTTTTTTCCTATTATGGCTATGTATCCATATGTACTATGTTTTCCGAGAAAAAAAAATATTTTTACTCAAAAGAAGACCTATGACCTTTTTTGTGTTAGTTTCTGTTTTCTAATACATACAGACAGGCTAACACATCTGTGTTTTTGTGTACAAATCAGTTCAAACTGGGAGCTTCAATTAAAATTATATGGGTAGCGATTTGAAGCTTAAGGAGAAGTTGAAGATGTCAATGTTGGTATTTTTTGGTGTCTAATGTATTGGTAATATAATTCAATTTCTTGAAAGTTAATTAATTGAGAATGAATAGTATGATAGTGCAAGACCAAGCTATTTCCCATTACCATATTTCACAACAAGCAGTCAGTGTGCCTACTACCAGCTAACTCTACTATTCCACCCTACCATCAGCTTTCAGATCTGGGAATATTACTGTATCAGATTTAAGCATGTTGCGTTTGGACAGGGAGAGAATTCTCTATGTGACCTCTGCTTTTTAGAACTGTTGGTACTGCAACTGCTCCCCTGCATGGGGCTGGGACACAGGAAGAGAATACCCCACTGTCACCAATATCAAGTTAGCTATTCTAGTAAGGGGGCTTCTCCGCGTTCAGTGAGCCCTGGAGTGTTGTAAAGGTTTTCCATACCAGTCCTGTCACTCACAACTTTACTAATAATAAGTCTGACAGGCAATTGTGGATGTTATCCAGTGGATGGCAGGAAGAATGGGTTGGAAATACCTCTAGTGGGGAGGTGGTCATGATCCAGGTGGTTTTGTCCCCTTAAATGATGAGTTATATTCAGGAACATGGATTGTAAATGCTCTCTGAAAAATGCCTGTTGTTCTCAGGGCTTCTGAGAAAGGAGCTGTGGCATTACAATTAGCTGCACATATTAATGCTCTTTACTCCATTTTCACTCTCTTATTTCTGTCTTTTCTTTGATTTCTTGGGCTATCTGGTCACCTTTAAATCCACTTCCAAGGGTCCAGGGCTAATGGGGATCCGGCTTGGAGGGTCAGAACTCACTCAGGGTGGGTCTAGTGTGGGTTCACAATGATCGGAGTCTTTTCTGAACCCGAAGCTCTGATCCAGAGGCCTGACATCTAACCTTTGGAGTCACTCTGGAAGTGTTGAATTCAAGCAGAAAATCAGGTTTCATGCAGCAGAGCAATCCTCTGTGGGCACAGGGCAGGATTCAGGAAGCAGGGTAGTACTCTTGGTCCGGCAGGTCAACCCTCTGAAGTACACAGCAGACCACAGGCAGCAGGGCATTCCACTGAGAGCCCTTCTGCAGGTCCAGAAGTGAGCTGAAGAGTGGGTCTGAGAGCTTTATTTTTTATACATTGTACCCACTTTGAAGTGGAAGACATTTCTGGACTTTTATCCTCACAAAAGTGTCTAGATTTTTGGGTCTCCCTGCCCTGGTCCCAGTCGGTCTGCAGGCACAATAGGCTAACATGTTGTTCTTTGTGTGTGAGCTAAGGCAGTGTCTTTGAAATGCAAATAGGGTGGTGCATAGCTCTGCCCCCCCACCATTCTGTCTTGGATGGCTCAACCTGACAACACCCAATCTCTATATTATGTGTTTGTGTTGGAGGATTACACAAAGGCCAACTACACTTAGTCATGTGACCCAGGAAACTGTCCTCAGACACCAAATGGTTAGAACAAGACAATGCCAAATTTCTAACCATCATTCCAATTCTAATGTGCCTTTCCGCCATGGTAACTGTAGCAGGAATCCCTCCTACTCTGAGTTAGTGGATTCAAAGGAAATTAGGTAAAATGTATCTTTTTCCCTTCTCCCGGCTTCCATTTCAATATTGTACCCCATCATCCAGGTCCCTCGTTTACTGCACTGACTCCACCACAATGCCAGACGACTCTGATGTCTCCGTGATCTACGTAAGCTACTTGTACAATTGTCCTATGTAGTGTGTACTGACAATTGCTGTATCCTTGTGTACTTCTGCATTGCTATTACAGGCAGCATTTTTCTTAGGTGCACTGCAGTAGTGTCATTTTGCTATTCATCAAGGTAAAAGGAACACATCTGTATTGACACTTAACAAAAATATTGTTGTTGTGGCGCTTGTGGTGCCTGTGGGTGTGCATTCAATAGTGTGTATGTTGTTTTTGGGGCATGCAATATGTACAAAAAAGGGGCATAATTCATTACATACATATATGGTATGGCACATGCACAACATATATGTGCAGTAAAATAAAGATGAGTAGTGCTTACATGTCTTTATACCACCATGGCCCCACTATGTCAGGACACTGCAGCCAAGACACTGCCAGCACAACAGGAAAATCTAAATCTGTTCGGCAAAAACCCGCCTGCATGACCGCGATGGAGTACCGTTAGCAAGTAGAGAAGACCCCTGCTGCGATGGTCTCCTGTCTATTGTCGCATCATCTAAATACGGCATGCGGACCGCCACCAGCGTGAAGGAGTACTTTGGGCCACCACAGCGGCGGCACATCAGTAGTTCCATCAAGATCTGAATCAGGCCCTTAGAAAGACAGGCCCAAATATCTGTGGCTCATCCGATAACTCGCTTACAGTATGTTTCAACAATTTATCACTGTCTGATGTGAGCATAAAATGATTATTTGGATTGTGGCCTAGAGTAATTACCAGTGGCTGAGATTAATCCACGCATTCCATGCCTCACTTTTTGTTTTGCTCTTTAAAGCTTGACTAAAAGAAAAAAAGCACAGAGAAACTTTAGAAAAAAAAATATTGAGAAGGTACTGATGTTACAAAATCATAATGTTGGCAAATATTTTCCAGTAAAGCTATAGGAAAATGGGGTTTAAGGGTCCCGAGGAATAATGACAACATAGAATTGTATAATAACGGTAAAAGTGCTGCGACTGGTCCACCAACTAGGGTGAAACCGGTTTACGGTTGCTTGTGTTCCAGTCCAGGGAGGACCTACCTTGCTACCTTGCCAGTGCGTGCTGGACTGTTTCTGAGGTGGCATGGTGAGCAAACAAGCGATGAACTGGGATATGGCCTGGGAAATTACCAGTGGCTGAGATTAATTCAAGCATACCACCTATCACTTGTTTATTTATTTAAGTAACCGTTAGAAGCAACAACAGAATTGACTGTGCTGGCACGGGGTGTGTGTGAAATGTAGATAAATATAGTTGCATCTTGTGAAAAATGTTTCACTGACATTAGCATTCTCCATACACTATTTCCTCCAAACATTATAATCTCTTGAATGCCACTTTCAATATAACGTCTGCACAGAGTGCATTGTAGTGCTGCTAACAAAAAACTATACAACATGCAAAATCTTCAAGACCTGAATATATAATTGCTTCAGAGGGAGTCACTTTAACTAGCAAGACACAACAAATTTAATTTTACTTCTTATTTCCAGTATACTCAATTTTAAAGCAGCCTATTCATGATTTTTTTAATGTACCCCTCCTTCCGCTATATTACACGACATGTGGGAGCAAAAATAGAAAGCTATAAAAGCTTGCTTCCATTTCCCATAATTTGAAAAGATTCCAAGCACAACATGAAATCTGTTGACTTCAGTGAATAGAGTACGTCTGCTTTGTCGAAGAATATAAGGAAGAAGCAGTTGCCATGGTTGTACAAGTGGGAATTCATAGCCACAATAGAGGTATGTTTTTTGTCTCCGTTGCTTTCCATCGCTTGGTGTGATGCCTGTTTATAACCATTACAACAAACTGCTCTATATGATGAAACGGGAGAGAAGCAATCTCATCAAACCCTGCCGTGCCAAAGACCACTAATCACATGCAGTGTTAAGAGATAAAAGCAGCCAAGGAGATCTGTGTCCTTCCGCTGCATGAAACCTGTTCTCATAATTTTCTGCAAGAAAGACATGATTTGTATCTGGCTCAATTTTGTGAAGCTTCACACCTGGTTGAGTTCTTGTACACAAAATGGACTGGTTTGATTGTTATTTGCTGCCACTGCCGCCATTAGTGCGTTAACACTATGGTATAAGTCAGGAGTTGATGTTTACACACGTGATTCCAATGTCATTGTTTCAGCCTCTTCCAAGCCTGTACATTTCGGTCGTTTTTTGCAGGTGAGAAGTCTGGATGGTGGTGGTGGGGATGCGCAGGAGGGTACCTCAGGGGGTTATGCAAGAGTATTGAGCATGTAATTCCGATTCATGATCCGGCACTTTCCAGTTACCCGTTTAGAAAGAGGGCCTTAGAGGGCAATCCATTTGTAAGATTTTGGGCAGAAGAGTTTCTGAGAGTATGAGCATGCAGACTAAGGGCCCCATTAGGATGGTGGGCAGATTGCCCCCTCCGAGCCGGCGGTAGTTACCGCCGGCCCGCTGGGGCAAGCCGCCCGCCATCCCTGTAGAAAAGACCCCCCGCCATATTGTAATGGCTGGGGGGTCCGCGGTGGACGGAAAGATACCGCAGCTACATTAGTGTGTGCAATTGTGAATGCCTTTCGGTGGCGGCATTGCCGCCACGGAAAGGCATGCAGAGTCTGCTTGAGGGGCCCGTTGCGGGCCCCCATGGACTTCGGGCGGAGTGGGGGGCGCATATGGGGGGTACCTATGGTACCCCCTGCCTTTCAAAGAACGTGGCAGGCCCCGCGCAGTGCCTGTCACATTGTGCTTTGGAGAGCACATCATGTATTTTTAGCATTGCGGCGGGCGGTGCTTTCAACACCACCCACCTCAATGTTAAAAATACGGGATGCGCCCGTCCTGTGGCCGGCGCATCCTAAATACCCCCATGGGACCCCCGTCCTTATGGCGGGCGGTCCCTTTTGCCGTGAGGATTGTGGGGGGACTAATGATGCCCTAAGTTTGTATGCCTTGACAAAAAGGTCCTCTAACGCTTCACGGATTGTGGTGGATAAACAGAGCCTATCAGCAGTGGTTTCTTCGTTAGGGTGGGGTAATGTCTCTAAACGTGAAAAATAAAATTGCACTGAAATGATTTAATTGCCATTTTATTTTCACTATGGAGTATCACAGCCTGCCCCCAAGCCAGGAGAAATGGGGGTGTGTTCTATGCTGCCATTTGATAGCAGAGAACTGAAGCAGTGGCTTTACTGGGCCCTACAAAGTGCGCATGTCACTTTTGGGCGGCTGCCTTGCGCTGGCCAAAGTGACATGCACACTTTGATGCTCTCCACCCAGCTGTCTTGGACAGCTGGGTGGAGAACAAGCACAGGTGTACAGGGTCTACAGGGCCTGAAGGAGCATCCAGCAAGCATGATCCATCCAATTCAAGAACTTCTCTCAAGCTGGTTAGCAGCATGAGAGCAATGGATGTGTCATGAAGTAGGACTAGGGGGGCCGTCAGGTGTGGGGCCACCTCCAGGTGCATCATCAAGGTATCTAAAAAAGAGGTCCAATAGTGTGAAAGCACCGTACAGTCCGACAGAACAAGAACAATATCACACACAGCCTGATGCATTGCATCATCAGCGCTTGGAGTCCCCTGCCATTCGTGCCCCACACAAGCATTCAGCCATCCAGTGCTAAATGTGCAAGACCTTAAAATAGCACAATTTTATCAAGGCATCCCGAAGAAGGCTGTCATGTTTTTCCAAAAGGTCATGCCAATTCTCCTCAGGAATGGAGAGGCTGAGACTCTGTTCCACCAAGTGCACAAATTATGGGCAGTGGTGTGTGAGAAGTGACATCCTTAAGGGTAACATAACGTACAGTCCCGCCATTGTGCCCCTGTAGCCAGTTCATATCAGGATGCATTGCAACATGGATCAGGCACCATGTCATAAGGCGACGCAGGCTATGTGTGAGCTGCTGATACTGCCAGTGTTGTGGTTGAAGCAATCAATAGTCACACACAAGCGCAGCAAAGGGGACCAGTTCATCGACCCAGACCATATAATTCACATAGCATATCCCCCCAGATCGCCACTGTGACCGATCAATCTCCTGTACCCCATTCTTAATATCCCTGTTATGCCAGAGCAGTGTCTTAAGATGGAGCATGCTTGGGTTGGAAAGTAAGTGGTGAGCACGACACGCATAGTGCAAGACATGTATGATTGGGTTACCAAAGGGGCTGGACTGCTTATGATCTGGATAGAGGGATGTAATTCTACCCTCAATTGCAGCAGATGGCACCCCAGACCCATGTATAGGGCTGTAAGTTCTCCCGTTGATTGCAGCTGATGGCGCTCCAGTCTATTCTCACAGACATCACTTTGTGCAGTAAGCGCAGCTGACATCTTTAATTGGTCAAGTATTCGTCTATTACATGGTGGAATCAGACAAGCTCCACACTGCAGGTTTATGCTTTTTACTTTTCTCTTTTTTACCTTGGGTTGCAGAGTGGGCTAAAGAACGGTGATGGATTAAATCCAGATCTGTTGACTGGGTGTGAGTGTTTGATTGGTTCAGATGCTCCATCCATCACCACCCCCTTTTGTACCACTTTGTTCGCCATAAGTGGCAGGGTATTCTCAGACGTGAGTCCCTTACTCACTTTGCCACTGGATTCAATGCAGCCTGACTGAAGACGGCTGTAATGCCAGAAACCGGTCCTAGGAAGCTTGTTTCCGGTCCAGGGAAGGCATGGCTTGGCAGTTTGGGCTGGACTGTTCCCATGAGGCACAGGGTCAGACTGATTTGCATATGGCCATGTCTGAATCGGGGTTGCGGAGTGAGCTAAAGAATGGTGATGGATTAAACCCAGATCAGTTGACTGGGGGTGAGTGTTTGATTCGCTCAAACGCACTGTCCATCACCACCCCCTTTTGTACCACTTTGCAAACTACGGCCAGCCCTAGTGGGAACCCAGGTGGAGCAGGGCACAAGCCAGTCTCCACCTGGGCTATTTCGAGCAAGCAAACAGCCGTGCAAGGGGTCAGATGGAGATTCAGGAGGTAATAATTAGAGGCAGTTTAGCTGGAAGGCACTTGCGTTGGCAGTGCCCTGGGGTGTTTTCGTCACTGCTATTCCAGTTACGGTCGATGTTTTTCCAGTTGCTGTGTTTTTTCCCATTTCATGTATTTTGTTGGCTCTTTGTGATATTGTACTTCAGTCCAGTAAATATGGCCGGGAATGAGGAGGTGCACGCTGCCATTTGCGTGCTGTGTGACGCAGGGCGGGAGGACATGCTGCGGCCTGGGGTCCCTGGCGAAGCGTGGATGGGTTGTGCACGCCCTAAGAGGGAAGCGGCGAAAGGAGTGGAGATGGCGGTTACTGCGTGCTTGCCGGCGCTGCCAAATACCTCTCCGATACCGCTTCAATCTGTCACGGGACCGGGTGAGGTTTGCAGCTGGGTAGGAGTGTCTCTTTAGGGTGGTTGTTTCTTTCCATCTCACTCTTGGCATTACATATCAGAACAGCTTCCCGGGTCCCGTGCAGAATGTAAAATGAGGCCTTCTAGGTCACAGGCAGGAGTGGCTTCTAGGGCTCAGTTTGCTAGCTCTCTTCCACGTGGGACAACTCAGAGGGAGCGAGGTTTGCGGCCGCAGTCTCCTCCTTCAGTAGTTTTCTTGGGGTCTGCCTCTTTACAGGCTACTGCCATTACAAAGGCTGGGGTTGCTGGATTTTGGCATTCATAAGGAGAAGTTGGGGCATGTTGAATGTATTTCTTGTCTCTCCTCTTCCCTGGTTGTTTACTCTAGTGACAGTGGTGAGAAGGGTGTTTATGAGTCTGCTGGCACAGTTTTGCTTTCCAGCTCGAGGGATAACGCTACTCCCCTGGTTGGTGGTTTTTCATGTCAGGCGTCTGACAGGGAGTGGGCTCCTTCTAGTTCAGTCTCTGTGGGCTCACACACAGTAGTGGGTACTGATGAATGTATGCAGGTTGACCACGAGGTTAGCGCAGACAGTGAGCAGGTTGTGTTTTCATATTACCAGAGCCGTTGGGGCTTCACACAGGTCTCTCAGGTAGGGGTGTCTCATGTGGATATATCTGATGTACCCTCAAGTTATACTGTTTCATCAAAGCCCCCTCATTTATTTGACTCCGTGATGGGTTCACAGTCTAGTCAGTGGGTTTGGGTGGAACATTTCAAAGGGGCCTCTGCAGCAGCGTCCGGTAGAGCGCCTTTGCAGCATTTGGGGGGGACACGGGATGCTGCGCCTTCTTCAAATACGAGCTGTTTGAAGACACAGGCTGTTCCAGACTCAGTGACAGAATGGGGTGGCTTCGCAGATCAGGTGGTGGTGCACCATGCAGCTTTGCTGGATTGGCTGCTGCACAAGGAAGTTCACATGTAGAGTTTCCTTCACATGCTGGACATCAGAAGTGGGTGGTGGTGCACCATTGGAGGTCCTATGATGGGGGTGCGGGAGATGGGTGAATGCTTGGGATGAGTACTACTGGTTTCAATCCAGATGATGATATTTTGATTTATGAAGATGACAGTGTTTTTGAAGAAGGGGAGCTGCGAGATGTGGGCGGTGTTTAATCATTAACGGTTCCACACTTAAAGAGTGGGGTAAAAAGGGGTTCATTGGGGGCAATGACTGTGCTTAGTATGTTTCAGAAATCTGGAGCGGACCGACCAACAGATTACGACCGGCTAAGCGGCCCTCGTCAGCGGGATGACCCTAAGGAATTCCAGAAACGCTCTGATCAAATACCATCAGGTAAGTCACAATGGTGGGACACATGGACTCATTCTGATCTTAAAGAGCCCAGTAAGCATTCGATTGGTGTTGGGGATGGGTTGTTGGTTGCTGATTCGATACCTCAAACTGAAGTGGGAGTACAGAATTCTGTTGTGCCAGCCAAGGTTACGGGTAGTGTCTCATTAGATGTGGCTCCCACTAGTCAACCCAAACAAAAGGCTGAGTTACTTCTTTCTGGGAAAGATGTACAGGAGGAAGATCAGAATATTCATAAAAAGCTGCCTTATATCGGTATTTCCATGCCTTTGGGGTCCCACCTTTCCAAAAAAACTAAGGCTAGGATTTGGAAGCATGAATTTGTGGACGTTTTTAAGTTGTTACATTGGGACGTTCAGGCTAAGGAGCGATCCAAAGAAGAAGAGTGGGAGCTTACCAGACGGCCTAGGGTTCCTAAAACTATTGACAACTGGACATCCGCTTTCCTCATATATGCGAGTGTATATTAGGAGCGTCATCAGGACAGGGCAGTGTCTTTGTTCAAATATATTGATATAATTTGCAGGGGAACAACCTTTACAACGTAACTTTTACAACGCACTACTATTACAACAAAACTTTTACAACGCAACATCCATTACAACGCATGTCATTACAACGCAACCATTACAACGCATGCCACTGCAACGCATACCACTACAACGCATGTCATTACAACGCAGTCATTACAACGCATACCATTACAACGCATAGCATTACAACACATAGTACCCTTATACTATCCAACACTTACCCTACTATTACACCCCCCTGAGTTAGAATAGTAATTTTTACCCCTACACTATCCATCACTTACCCTACTATTACACCCCTCTGGAGTTAGAATAGTAATTTTTACCCCTACACTATCCAGCACTTACCCTATTATTACACCCCCCTGGAGTTAGAATAGTAATTTTTACCCCTACACTATCCAGCACTTACCCTACTATTACACCCCCCTGGAGTTAGAATAGTAATGTTTACCCCTAACCTATCCAGCACTTACCCTACTATTACACCCCCTGGAGTTATAATAGCAATTTTTACACCTACACTATCCAGCACTTACCCTACTATTACACCCCCCTAGAGTTAGAATAGTAATTTTTACCCCTACACTATCCAACACTTACCCTACTATTATACCCCCCTGGAGTTAGAATAGTAATTTTTACCCCTACACTATCCAAAACTTACCCTACTATTACACCCCCCTGAAGTTAGAATATTCATTTTTACCCCTACACTATCCAATACTTACCTTACATGCAATGTAATGTTATGCGCTGTAATGGTATGCGTTATAAAGGTAGTATGCGATGTAATGGAATGCGTTGTAAAGGTAGTTTTTAAAAATTCGTTGTAATGGCATGCGTTGTAATGAAATGCGTTGTAATGAATGTTGCGTTGTAAAAAATGTGTTGTAAAGGTATGCGTTGTAAAAGTATGCATTGTAACGTCATACATCCTAATTTGCAAGGCCCTAAGGCACTTTGGTGGCTATGCGTCATCTAGTTTGTACTAGCTTTCAAGGAAGGTTTAAAATTGGATACCAAGGGCCACGTCAACAGAGATGGGCGGAAAATCTTAAATCTGCTAAGGAACTTCCCCAGGCGGTGCAACAAAAACTAAATACTAAATTACAGGCAGGTAGAATAGCTGGCCCCTTCCTGCAGAGTCCTTTTGCGAATCTGATTGTCTCACCCCTGGGAGTGGTCCCCAAGAAAACTGAAGGGGATTATCATTTGATACATCATTTATCCTTGCCGGTGTGTCATACGCTTCTATGGATGACGCACTATAATTGGTGAGGTCGGCGGTGGCTGTGGAGGAGTTGGCCAAGAATTAAATCGACTTTTTGCCTACTCCCGATACACCCTTCAGATTTTGAACTGCTGGGCATGTTTTTGATGGAGCTTTTTACTTTGACAAAGCCCTTCCCATGGGCTGTTATGTTTCTTGTGCGAACAACTTAGCACATATTTACAGTGGTGCTTTACACAATGCATTGGACACACTCTTGTATGTCACTATTTGGATGACTTAATGTTAATTGGTGCCAAGCAGTCTAATCAGTGTAGCTTGGTGTTGAAAAGTTTTCAGGAAATGGCTCAAGAATTGGGTGTCCCTTTAGATCCTGAGAACACAGAGGGTCCCAGCAACAGACTAACATTTCTGGGGATTGAAATTGACACACTGGACATGCAGGCCAGGTTGACCCCAGGGAAGATGCAAGAAATTAAGGGCCAGATGTAGGTAAATGAGATTTACCGATTTTTAATTACCGAATTTTACCGATTCGGTAATTAAAAATCGGTAAATCTGAGGGGTGGATATGTAGGAACATCCAGATGTTCCTTTTACCGAATCGGTAAATATCTGTATTTACCGATTCGGTAAATACCGACCGGTAATGCCCCATTCATTCCTATGGGCTTTGAAGCCCATAGGAATGAATGGGGCATTACCGGTCGGTATTTACCGAATCGGTAAATACCGATTCTGACAAGGGTGCAGGGGGTGTCACTTTGACACCCTCTAGCACCCCCAAAAAAGGTTCGGGGCCATGTGGCAGGCATACCTGCCCTAAGGGCAGGTCTGCCTGTCATATGGCACAGGTGTGCATGCACACATGTGCATGCACACCAGAATCGGTATTTTACCATCAAATAGTATTTGATGGTAAAATACCGATTCTTTAATGCTTGTGGGACTCAGAAGAGTCCCCCCTACATATCAATTTTACCGAATCGGAAAAAATACTGATTCGGTATTTTACAGAATCGGTAAATTTACCGATCGGTAAATTTACAGATTCTGTAAAATACAGGGCCCTACATCTCAAATTGCATTTACCGGTCGGTAACGGCCGAATTCGGCCGTTACCGACGGGTAAATGCCTACCTACATCTGGCCCATAGTCCTTCTTGATATTGGTTCTTGATCAGCCGAAGCTGGAACTTTGGCAGGTTCAGTGCCTGTTAGGTTATTTAAACTTACCATGCAGAGTCGTCAGGGTTGGCAGGACATTTTGCAGATGTTGGGGATGTCATTGTCTGGGGTTTTCCTCCCGCATCATAAGGTCAGGATTTCCAAGGCTGTCAAGGACGATCGCCGTATCTTGTTGCAATTTCTGGAAGATTTCAACAGAGTTTCCCTTTATTTTGTCGAAGACAACATGTTGCGGCAGGTTCAACTTTACTCAGATGCTTCGGGGGCTCATGGATTTGGCCTGTTTTGGGAGCGGGAGTGGGGTGCAGAACGCTTGCCTTCCGATTGGTTGCAGCAAGGATGCAGCGTTGCCTTTCTAGAACTTTTTCCTCTGATTGTGGCTCTGTTAGTTTGGGGGAAAAGTTCAGAGACAGGTCGGTCCTTTTTCACGTTGATGACATGGCAATGGTTGAGCCCATCAACAGACAAAGGGCTAAAGATATGAGAGTTCTGCGTCTTTTGCTTTCTTTTAGGTTAAAGAGCTTATAGTTAAACATTTTTTTTCAAGCTCAGCATATAGCTGGTACCAATAACTCAATAGCAGATGCTTTTTCTCGCTTTCATTGGCAGAAGTTCCACAGTTTAGCGCCAGGGACTGCCCTCACAGACTTCTATCCCACAGAATGATTGGGAGCTGGGGGATTGAAGATCGCAGAGTTAATGGAGAATTCTGTGGCTCGTCTACTAGGAGAAGCTATTGTCAGGCTTGGATGGAGTTCATAAGTTATGGCAATTTTGATTTTCAGTCCGGGTGGGTGGTTCTTTCTGATCAGTTGATCTTGGGTTTTGTTTTGCATTTAATTAACAAGAGGATATCTCCCTCCACCATCGCAGGGAAGTTGACAGTAATTTAATTTTATGGTCAGCTGTGGTGGGGGCAGGATCCAGTTGTAGGTTGTTTGGTAAAGAGGTTTTTAAAAGGCCTTAGCAGGGAGCAGAAACCTATAGCAGCTTTACTTCAGCCAGTATGAATGAATGAATGAATGAATAACTTTTATTGTGTTTATTACTTAAAACCATTACATTAAGATCAAGTATAAAGTTACAAAAGTAAAAAAAAAAAAAAAAAAACACAAAGTTCCAGTAGTCAAGCGTAGGTTAAAAAGTTCCCAAAGTTCGTGAGGGCAAAAAACCACGGAGTTTCTGGTGACAAGCATTTATAAGAAGTTCCCAAAGTTCATGCGGGCACACGCGGTCGGGGGCCTGTGAGGTCCACCGGGGGTTCATACGGCAAGGTCTCTATTCCTGCGTGGCCCTTACTGCTGTCAACTCGAGCCGAGTCTGTTGAATACATTTTCCGAATGAGACCATCTGTTTTACTACGCTCGAGGTGTATAGATGATGGATTGCTTCCTTGACTGTGCGTGTCCCAGCATCCCTCAGAATGGGCCTAAGGTAGAGTGTGCGGGGTGCACGTAGGGCGGGGCAGCAAAACAGTAAGTGGGCCAGTGACTCTCGTTTATAGTTGCAGAGTCTGCAATCCCGGACTCCTGTGCCTGCATTTTCCGGGTGATATAGTTCATTGAGCGGCAGGGGGTGCAATCTGTAGGCGAGGATCTTGTGGAGTGCTGGGAGGCCCACGGCCTGCGTAAGATGATTTTGAGGATTTTGCGCGATGTGTGGCAAGCATAAGGACTCATGGAAGGCTCTTTTCCTGAGGGACTCCAGGTCCAGCTCCCGGGAGCGTGCACGCACTTTTCTCTTTATCACTTGTTTGATGGTAGTGTAGTTGACAAGATCTGGGTTCCACGACTCGATCGCCAGGTTCAATTGCGTCATGGCAGCTTCGATGGTAACTGACTAGGGGTTCCCTGGTTCAGTAAAGATGTGTTTCAGGACAGCCTTTAGTGTGTTATCGCGTGCCGCTATTGCGAGGTAATAATATTTACTTAGGGCTGCCATTTCTTCCAAGGTTTGTTGGTTAAGGGCGAATTCCAGGTGGATTAGAGTGTTTCTTATACATTTCGGCAGGTGATACAGTCTCTTGTATGCCCCGCAATGGATTTTTTCCAGCTCCTTATTTAATTTGCCTGGGTACGCCTATTGTGCGTAGTTAAGGGCCGGCATTAACTTGGCCTTAAGGACTCTTTGAATGGCCGTTGCTGATGGACTATGTATAAGAGCTTGTAGTTTGCATAGGGCAAAGGTGATGGACTTACCTTTACCCTGAATTTTCTTTAAGTGGGTACTGCACGACCCTGATTCGTGAAAGGAGGCCCCTAAGTATAAGTATTTCTGGGTACTGTCCAAGGTTAAATGGCCAAGGCTCCATTTTGCTCTTTTTTTTTGGGGTAGTGCCCAAAAATGACTATTTTTGATTTAGTCGGGTTTGCCACCAGCCTGTTTTTGTTGTTATATATTGCCAGGGCGGTGAGTGCCTTTTGGAGTCCTGTTTTTGTGTGATCCAGAATTACGAGATCGTCCGCATACTGCATGAAATGTATTTTGGTTGCCCCGATCTTTGGTGTTACTAAGGTGGCCCCCTGCAAGGCTGTCTCCATGTCTTCTGTGTATAAGTTGAACAGTAGGGGCGCCAACACGCACCCTTGTTTTAAACTGCGGTTCGTGTCTATCTTATCAGTTGCAGAGTCGTTTGAAAGTTTGATTCTTACCCAGGTGTTTTGGTACAGGGATTGTATCGCTCTTAACAGGCAAGGATCGATGTTCCAGTGGACCAGCTTTCTCCAAAGGATGGTACGGTCTACCCCATTGAACGCAGCAGAATAGTCGATGAAGCTGGCAAATAAGGGGAGGCTTTTACGCAGCCGTGCTCGATTGATTAGATAAGAGAGTGCTGTGATGTTGTCCGCGGTGGAGGACCCTGGTCTGAAACCGGTTTGGCAGATTGGCAGGAGATTTTCTTCACTTGCCCAGTCTGTGAGGTCTTTCAGAATGGCACTTGCATAAGCTTTACCATCAATGTCCAGCAGGGCGATCATACGGTAATTTTTTGGGTCTGATTTGGTCCCTTTTTTATAAATTGGGTGCAGGAGCGAGCCTCGCCATGAGTCAGGCACAGCCCCCGACAGCCAACAGTCAGAAAATAGGTGGGTCAGGTTTTCAGACCAGAATTCGATGTTTGATTTGAATAGGTGGCCTGGTAGACCGTTAGGGCCCGGTGTGCCGTTTGCTCGATTTTTTTAAAATATTTTGGACACTAGAGTTTTTCCAGGAGGGGATGTTATGTTAGTAGTTAGAGCCGGGTCCAATTTTTGTGGGGTCGTGTTGTGAGGCTTGATGGTAAGTCCTTCTTCCTGGTAAAGTGCTTTTACGTGGCGAACCCAGACAGATGCCTCGAGGGCGTTTTCTCTATGATTTGTGCCTCGACCAAGGTGACTGATGTAACTCCAAAACTCTTGTGATTTTCCGGGGCTCAGTAGATCGAACATTTTCAGCCACTGGGCCTCGCAATGATTACGCTTTGCGGCCCACACTTTTATGGAGTGGCTCTTTGCAACCTCTTGCAGTTGGATTTTGTTTTTAGTTGTGCGGTTTTTACTGTAGGCTTTACGTTTTTTGTTTAAGTCCTTTGCACTGGTTTTAATTTCTGCATTGAATCCAAGTGTGGTCGGAGGATGCCAGCGGATTGCCCTGGGTTTGTCTCCACCTCCCCTAAGTTCTGCCGCTAGGGTCAAGGTGATTCCTTCCCATGTGGCTATCATCTCCTGATTGTGTTTACGTGGGGGCCAGCCTGCCCACTTGTTTGCCCAGTTGTTAAAGGTTGCTGTGGCTACCTGCCCCCATTTTATTCTTCTGGGCAGTTTTGTTAATTCTTGGCCGTCCGATGCTCCCACACATATCGGCTGATATCGTGATTGCACCGATAAGTTCATGGTTATTGTTAAAGCTGCGTGATCGCTATCATTACGTTGGTGAACCATGAAATTTATCATTTTGTCTTGCAGGTTATCGCTTAAGATGATGTAATCGATCGTCGTTTGGTTGTTATACGTGTGACCGATCACGGCTCCCGGGGTGTTATTTAAAAGCAATGTGTGGGCCGTCGCCAGTTTGTGAGAGTTTAAGAGTTCATTCAGTGCTTCGGTCCCCCCGCGGTGTTGTTTTTGCTTGGTTGAAACCCCTATGTTATGAATGTTAAAATCACTGAGGATAATGCAGTCTAATGATGGGTAGCCTAGCAGTAAAGTTTCTAATTGATTTGCGAGTGTGAGCGAGTTAAAAGTATTCTCCTGCGAGTTGTGGTAGATGTTGATTAATAGTATTGGTGGGATTCCGTTGGTCAAGTTGGGGAATTTCAGAATACCCGCCTGTAGGGTGTCTGGTAGATTATGTATTTCCAAGAATTCTATGTTCAAGGCATGTTTTATATAGACGCACTTTCCTCCTGATGGTCTTCCAAATATGTTTACTATATTCTGCATATCCTCTTAGCGAGAGTGGGTGAGTCAGCCAAGTTTCCTGTGTGCAAATAATGTCTGCTTCCTCCAAGAATTTCACCGCAGCTGGGCTTAGTAGCAGCTTTTTGTGTCCTGAGACATTCCACATTAGTATTTTTAGACTCTCGGTGAATTTCTCTTTTTTCTTTAGATTTTTTTCTCGCTCGCTAGCAGCATGTTGAGATGTTCGAGCTGAATTTGCGGGGCGGGCTGTGTTAGGAGCTGGGATTTAGTGCAGATGACAGCCAGGACCAGTCGTTGCATGAGGGGCCCCTCGTTGTGCACAATCGTTTTCCTTGAGTGAGGTTTGTTGTGATCTTAATTGGGGTGCCGTCGATTGGGCTGTTGTTTGTGCTACCTTTGCACCCCTGGAGAACGGACTCGATTTTTTGCCGATGGGTAGTAGGAGCGTTTATGGATGTAGAGTCAACCATGTCCTGTGCCTGATTGTCCGGTTTAGGGTGTGGGATCGATGCTTTTAAGATTAAGGGATATTTTTGGGTCGGCTTTGCTTTTATCTTTATGCCCCAGCTTTCTAGTAATGGTTGTTGGCTCCTCAGTGCCTCCGCCAGGTCTGGTCTGATGAAGGTTAATTCCGTTGTTTCATTTTTTTCTTCGGCGTCTGGGGGCAGGAAAGAGATGGTCTTGATGTCTTTGGTTTTTATACCTTCCAGTCCCGGCAGATTTGCGCAGAGTATTAAGAGATTACTTCGGTTCAGGATGTCCCATTTTCCTTGAGAGATGTATTCTGGATATAACAGTATTTTCCGGTCCTCTTCCTTTGCTTGGCTTGGAATGGCCTTTTTAAGCCCGGGCAGGTGAGAATTTGTCTGCTGGTTTGGTCCTATTGTCACTTGAGGTGCCTCCATGGGCGTTGTGCTGGAGGAGCAGTGCTTATTCCCCTGCCTATCGACGACTTGCTCTGGTTTAAACGGGGTTGGCCCATGGGGGGCACTCTGAGAGTCACTGTTGATGACATTGATACTTTTTGGGTTGTCGGGGGCTATTGCTTCGCTCATTGTGAGCTTGGTTTGTGCTGGGTTCTCAGATCTGGTTTGGGGAGGCTCCTGCAGGTGTTGCCTGCCTTCAACAAGGTTGGTTACCTGCGAATCATGCGCATGTTTTTGTGTTATTGGCGCTGTCGCGGGTTGAGAAGCCAGGGGGGGAGCAAGCAAGCTTGGGTCCTGAGCTGAGGTGGAGATGTGCAAATTTTCGATCAATGATCCTGTGGCTTCTGCTGTATGCATGGGGGCTGCCAGGGTAGGCTGCTTGTTGGGTCGTAACCAATTGTGAATAACGCTGGTGGCGTATGCGTTATTTTTCTTCTCCTTGTTGAGTTTTCTTAGTTTTTTCTTGTTTTTTCTTGACAAGTTTTGTGACTCTGGGCTGCCAGTACTTTTGATCTCTTACAACAACTTTTGCTTCAGTTGCCTGTTTGTTGCTACGACGATTGGGAAGTTTTTCATTTTTGTTTGTGTATGATTTGGCTATTTTTTGGGGCATTCAGTGTTTCCGAGCTTTTAGGTTTGAGTGGTCAACTTGGCATTTGCAGTAACAAAGTGTTTTTGCAGCAGTCCAAACTTGGGATTTGGCTGAGGGCATCTAAAACAGACCAGTTGGGTAGGAGTACTTAGGTACATCTGAACAGGAGTGGTGTAGGGGGATGTTGCCCAGTGTAGAGTGGGAACGTTTTAGCAGCACAGTAGGTACTGTTTCGGATTCCATATTTTGTCATAAGAATGGTCTCAAGTTCTCTAGTGATCACATGCTGGCAGTTTTACGGAAGGCTCTCCTTAGGATAGGTTTAAATCAAGCATTGTTTGGGACCCATTCCTTTCGAATTGGTGCTGCTACAGAAGCAGCAAGGTTGGATTGGGCATGGGATGACAGTCAGCGCATTGGGAGGTGGAAATCTTCTTGTTGTGCTCCTTATGTTAGGAAGTGATTGGATTTTGTTTTCCTTCTTTGCTAATTTAGTTTTTTCATCCAGGTTGCATACAAGGCATATTGTCAGCAAAAATGAATACCTGGATAGTGGGCCATTCGTTCATAAAGTGGGCAGCGCTTTTTGCAGAGCAACAGATCTATGGCAGATCACTCAGACTTTCCAGTGCAGGGTACAAAGTTGTATGGAAGGGTAAAAGTGGCATGCGGTGGCAGGGTTTGTTTCTTACTTTGACTGACTTGTTTTCTTCCAGGGGGGGTCCTCCCGTTATGTTAATCATACATCTGGGGGAAAATGATTTGGTGTCATTGTCCAGTTTGTCCCTAATAAAAAAAATAAAACTGGACCTCGTTTTATAAAAAACAATTGGGCGGGCACTTGTCTTGTTTGGATTGAATTCATTTACAGGCAATATTGGAGGGGGACCAGGAGTTGAAAAGTACTGTCTAATGATAAGATTACAGAGGACGAAGGCCACTTATTCAGGAACGATGGTGTTCATTTATCACAACTGGGTCAAGCCTATCATTTGCTAGAAATGAGGGATTTACTTGCACATTTATGGAATGAGAATTTATGGTCACATTTTTGGATGTTCTCCTTTTCAGCAGATTTAGGGTGGGGCCAGGAAAAGTCTAGGGGTATTCCTAGGTGGTGCATTTTTTGGGGGGTAAGTCTCGAGTGGCCTTACCCACAACTAGGGGGCGGGGGAGAAATGTCTGAACGTGGGGGTGGGGAAGAGAAAAGTTGGGGTTTACAATGACATGGGGTGTATTATATGAAGTTTGATTGAATTGTTGGAATAAAGTATGGGAGTTTTTGTGGAAAAACAATGCCAGTTATTTCATGATGTAATTTTTTATATAGTTATACGATTGGGAAACTTTCAACTGTCTTAATAAAGAGGCCTTTTCTGCTATAATGAACAATAGTGGGGCTGTGTTCATTGCGCGTTGGGAACCCTGGTGGAGCAGGGCACAATCCGGTCTCAACCTGGGCTATTTCACGCAAGCAAACGAGGGGTCAGGTGGAGATAGTTAGACAGAAAGGAGGGATTCAGGAGGTGATAATTAGAGGCAGTTTAGTGGGAAGGCACTTGCCTCGGCAGTGCCCTGGGGTGTTTTCGTTGCTGCTTTTCCCGTTGTCCCACCCTCCCACCCTTTATAAAAAAAAAGTTCATTGCCACTCTACGGCTGTTTTGAAGTTTCCCAATTTTCTTGTTTTATGGTGGTTTTTTTGGGGGGGTTAGTCTCGAGCGGCCTTACCCACTCCTAGGGGAGGGAGGGATATGTCTGAACGCAGGGGTGGGGAAGAGAAACATTGGGGTTTACAAAGACATGGGGTGTATTATATGAACTTTTTTAATAAAGTGGCCTTTTCTGCTATAATGAACAATAGTGGGGCTGTGTTTATTGCATAATGTGGTATTCTGGAAGCTCTGGAAGAGTAGCCATTTTCTTTCGCATCGGTCTAGTGGTTGATGGTGCACACACTATTTACTGTGCCCACCTCTGTGGAAGCCTCTGTGTCCAGAACACATCCAGGGCCAGTTATGCTGCCCAATTTTATTCAGATACGATGTTAACAATAGATGGCTTGCTTGCCTTCAATAATACCTAACAGATTTGCAATACTTGCCTGAATTTTGACAATTGGAAAGGTCCAATAACATCTATGAAATGCAAACTGGAACTTAATCCCCATCCTGAACATACTAAAGAGTTAAAGTGCCCTTCTAACTCATTGCAAGGTGGGTTGATCAACGAGCGGTCTCTATGTCAGCATGCCTAAAATATCTATGTCATGAGTTTAGACCTCAATCTAGACTTCCTTTTTGTCACAGAAACATGGCTTAAGGAGTGGTGTCGTCTGTATATTGTCCAGGCACTCCTCGCGGGGTATACTATACATAGACAAGACAGACTGGAATCACAGGGAGGAGGACTTGGAATATTATATCGCAATGCACTTCAATGTTCTATATTTGGACTCACAGACCTGAAAAATGCGGAAAGTCTTGGCTATCGCTTTCTAGTTGATGGCTCTGCCTCTTTTTCTAAAGCTATGATATATCGCTCACCGGGTCCAAACTCTCACTTTTTAGACACTTTCAGAGACTCTCCAAGCGCTCTAATTCTCAGATACTCCAACTTCACCCTATTAGGGGATTTTAACCTGCATTTAGAATGTAAGAATGAACCCGGAGTTAGAAACTTTTTAGATACTCTAGAAACCTTGGACTGGAGTAGTTGGCATGTTCTGCCACATACTGCTGGACATACCCTGGACGGTGTCTGTTCAAACCATATCACCCCAAAGGTTAACGCTTCAATTTCCATGGTATGGTCACATCACAGGTATATTTCCTTTGAGATTAATCGCAAGTGCGCTAACACCCTTTTGGGTCCCATCCTGGATACCCCAAAATGGTGCGGAAGTGGAACAAATTGCTAGTTATTCCAGAGCTCCGTAATGATGCGTTGGATTTCAGACCCATGAGATCCTACTATAGATAGCCAGCACTTAGCTTCTGGATGTCTATGCTCAGCAATTCCTTGCCCCTCCAGTCGCACTAAAAAAGACACACAGTACCAAAGTCTCAGCCCCCTGGTACACACAAAAGCTGACAGAAGTACATCTATAGTGTAGACAGTTAGAGCGTAGATGGCGAAGAGACTATAAATCAGAGGAACTAAACCAATTCCAACTGGCTCTTAAAGCCTATCATCAACAATCAAAGTGGAAAAGAAAGTATATTATACTAGACTACTTACGATAGCTGACTCAGACCAAAAAACTATCTTCAAAATTGTGAAATCTTTTACGCACCTTAAAATACTTGAACATGGTATCCCTCATTACCGACTCTCTGCAATCAAATAGCTAATGTGTTGCAACAGAAAATATAAAATCTACAAACTGACTTCAAGGCGACATTTCCTCCATCCATAGATTTACTATCAGAATTTCAAAACAAAGGACCAAACCTCCAATCTTTTCACACCATTAGTACGGAACAATCCAGCCAAGCCATTCTCTCCTGCAAGTCAGGATCCCCCTTCGATCCTTGCCCCCTGGAGGTACTACAGGCTAATATTGATATCACAAACCGTTCATTAACAGCATAATTAATTCTTCACTCTTATTGGCTGAGGTACCTCCGGACTGGAAAATCACGGCAGACAAGCACCTCCAGAAAAAGCAATTACCTGATCCTACCACTCTTTCTAACCTCCGACCCATTTCCCTATAACCCTATCTCAGTATAATCATTGAGAAATTAGTCAATAGTCAACAATAGTTCACAGGTGTCCCACAGGGTTCCACACTAAGCCCAGTGCTGTTTAATGTATATATGGCCCCCCCTTATAGAATTTATGTCACCATTTAATATTGAAACCACCTCTTATGCTGATGACACTCAGTTAATCTTAGTGTTAGACACACATTCTGACAATGTGGAAGATCATTTCTAACTATTTCCCACAGAGGTCATACACTGGATGAAATATAACCACTTGAATTGCAATACAAAATAACTGAGATCATGCTACTAGGTAAGTACAACATTTTCACTCCTAGTTACTAGTGGCAGAAATATACTCCCCCTGACCCAACATGGTAGGTGTAGTCAACAATCTAGGGGTAAAATGTGATACTACTCTATCCTTTCGTCCTTGCAGTGTCTGGAAAGTGTTTCCAGCTGATAAAATCTCTAAATCAGTTATTGGACTCCCGTGTACGGCAAGAAAAACAGTGATGATAACCCCAATTACCTCTACACTAGATTACTTTAACAGCCTTCATGCAGGCGCGAACAAGTCAATTCTTAAGCTTCAGACTGTTCAACATGCAGCATCCCACCTAGTGCTTAAAGTACTGCACCGTTCCTCAGCCTCAGCAGCCCTAAATTCAATGCACTGGTTACCCATCCACAAAAGAGTGCCATTCAAGATACTTGTAATCAATTTCAGTGCTTTTAGAGCCTCAGGACCTAAATTTCTAATGACTAGGTTTACACCTTATCTTACTACACGCCTACTTAGGTCCTCCTCAGCAAATCTGTTAAAAACCTCCTCCGTTCAGATGTAAACTAAAGGGGGGGGGAATCTATAGCCGCTCTCGGGTAACACTGGGCGAAGCACTACGCTAAGCTCGCGTAGTTTGCGAAGTTTGCGCAACTTCGCACTACGCGAACTGCACGTAGCACAGTGCGAACACGCGTAGTGCAGCGTAGCGTAGTGCAGCGGTCATTTTTTGCTTGTTCGCGGTCCTCAATGTCATGTTCGCGACCGCGAGCAAGCAAAATGACATCCCGGCGAGATTCTCAACGCGGGGAGGTCAGGTTTCTCATTGCGAGTGGTTGCGCATGCTCGCGACCGCTCGTAATGAGAAACTACTAGTTCACGTTGAGAAAGCTGCCGCTCGAGTAAAAATCTACTCAAGCAGCAGAAAACTACAGCTTGCACTGTGCAAGATGCCATTTTCAATGATTGCACAGTGCCGGATGCTTGTCCGCAATGTGCAATCATTGAAAACGCATCTTGCACAGTGCGAACATGCTACTACGCAGCTCGCGTAGTGCTACGTTAAGTTCGTGTAGTGCGAAGTGCACTGTGCATAGCTTCGCGTAGCGCTACTTCGCGAACTACGCCCACCCTTACTCTCGGGGCTAAAGCATGGAATGCCCTATCTTCCCATCTCCGTCTCCAGCATTCAGAACTTTGCTTCAGGAAATCCCTGAAAACCTGGAACTTTGGAGCCTCAGACTCCCTGTGCCTCTCACTTATCTGATCATCCTCACTAGGCTGTAGTCTCCGTCTGAGCAACATAGTGCTATGATATTCCCATGGAATTATTGCTAAGCCTTACAAATATTATATACATACAGACATACGTACAAAGTTCAATTTTTTTTCAATGTAATATGACACAATTCACATGGATCCTATTCTGATGGTCATAATTTAAGAGTAAATTTACGGCAAGTGTCATTGTCAAAGTGCTAGTAGTGTTTTAGAATTTTTTCTAGATTATTCTTTTATTTTCTTCAATTCCTTTTTATTGACCACATGCATTACAAAAGTCCTCCACCTCCATTCTTGCAATCTCCAGGTGAACCTCTCATTAGGTGGAAGGAATGGTTTAGGGCTTTCAAAGTCTACCTTGGAGCCATTTATGTCTTTAAATTCAAAGCAGACAATAAATGTTGCCATTCAGAACATTCTCTTGAATTAAAAGGCTAAGAGATATTTGAACACTCACAGGTCTTTACTCATGATGATGATGAAGATGAACTCGATGAGTAGAATAAAAGATTAGAAAAACATTTTTGCAAACTGCTGAACTTGCTGGTTAGAAGACATGAACTTTTTTACTCAAACACCACCCTAAAGTATCTATTAATATGAATGTAGCCTCATTGAGAGTGGTAGCTGCAAAGTGCAAATGTTCTAGTTTTACGGAACAACTTATTAGGGACCAATTGGCTACCAGGTGTTTTTACAAAAGGATCCAAGAAATGTCATTTACTACATTGGTGGAGGCCTTAGAAATCACTAATAATACTGAAGAATCTAGGGCTTCATCAAAAGTGTTAAATAATGTGCAGGAAGTGAAAGAGACTTTGGGGGATATTTACAATAAAGTGTTGGAGCATGGTGTTACTCCAAAATTGGTAACGCGTGCTCAGACATTTCTTAAATACAGGGATGCGCCGCATTTACAAGAATACGGTGCACCTCTGCGAGTTCCCCTAGAATTGGCAATAAAAAACTGCCTAGCATCAGCACAGGCACCCTTGAGCTGTGGGGTCTATTGTTTATGTTAATGTGCAGGAAGGGGTAGTAGGCATAAGTAAGTAAGTAAATAAACCCAGTATAGAGAAAGAGAGTTCTTACCAGTTTTCACAGCCTTAAGGCTGACATTTCAGTGCTAAAGGAGACACATCTGAAGGACTGGGTTATTTAGAACCCAGCGGTGCCAGGGCACAACACCTGAAACCTTCTTGGGTAACCTGCTCCGGCGTACGAATCACAGAGACACGGGACACTTCCTTCGGCGTCAAAGATTCAAGGTTTATTTGCTGCAGGGAAACACAGAAATCACGGAAGTACAACCAGTGTAGTTCAGGGTAACTGCTTCAAATTGGTTCTGTGGATCGCTCCTTTTATACACGATTTTCCCATAGAGTTACATTGGACACAAAAGTTTATGACCCGGTTCCCACAATTATCCCCCAGAGGGGTCGCTTTGGTCACTTTGATACACACAAGGTCCGGGACATAAGTGCGGAAACATTTGGCGGTTCCCAACTGTAAAAACCCCATCTTCCCACCATTAGTGCATTCCAATCAGCAGTAAAACAGATCGAAATAGGAACAAGGACAGGTGCAGAGGAAGATGGAAACAGTGGGGAGATCGGAAAGGGTGTAAAAGGGGAGGTATCGGGAAACACGAGATACAGGCATCAAAGGGACTTGCCTAATGAGATGCGCGGCTGAGACAATAAGCCGATACGGCAAGATGAGCCTCGAGCGGCGCCATCTGCCTTACAGTATCAACCCCCTCATCATAAAGACACTTACAAAGAACATGTGTTTTCCGCAAATATCTTGGGAGTCCCAGGGTCGCGAAACGGACAACGTCCGTTCGCTGGCTACTTGAGGGCAAGAGACAAAATGGATGCCGTATCTAAGATGGAACCCGTGGGTACAGATAAAAATACCCACGTAGCAGACGAACGATTCAGGTTAGTACAGCGAAACTGCGTACACCCACTAAACTCGTCATTTGCGGTTCATAGATACCAGACTCGACTATATTCGTGCGAGTCGAAAACACCACTTACAATTGTCACGGAACCTCAGACGCTCCTTTTGCCCTCATGTAGGCAAGCACTAGTCGGAATCATACTCGATATTCATCAAACCATCTAGATGTTGCTGTAGCATAGCTCTGTCCAACCGAGTTCCATTGGTAACAGGCGGCTGTCTCATACACGTTGTAGCACAAAGGCCACATAAGGCAGGACCGCACTGCACACAAAGGCAACACGTGAACAGGAACGCCACGACAACTCCGATAATCATCAGAATCTTCCAACCCCAAGTCGACATTAGGCCCCAAAACCACCCAAGTAGCGTCCAATCCCCTACATCCACGTGTATGGATTCAGAGATCTTATGCAACTTAGAGATGGCTTGATAGACAGTCGGAGCGTTATCTGGAATGAAAATGCAGCAGCTCGAATGGATCACCTTACATACCCCACCTCGATCTGCTAAGATGACATCTAAAACCATACGGTTTTGTAACGTCATAAGTCTATCCGCCTGAAGTTCTGTGGTGATATTACCAAGGGCACTGGCAGTAATATTAGCTGTCGATTCTACCACTCGAGTCAACTGTCTCAGGTTCCTACTATTAACCATAGGTCCCCAAAACGGGAGGAAACCCTTGAAAAAGTCTCCTGCCTCTTGACCCGCAGTATCCTCTTCGCTAATTACGCCTCTCACAACTCTAGTCTTGTGATAATCGGCATCTACAGTGAACGTCGGAGGCAACAAATTTGCAATGAAGCATGAGCCCATGAAGTCAGCGGGCAACCATGCGTATGCACGATCATGGCAGATAAAGTATGTACCCTTGGCAGCCAGAAACACAGGGGACGAGACCATCGGCAGAATGTAATTTTCAGTGCAAGCACTCTCTCCAAGTCGGGCTTTCGATCTTCGGCCACGACCCATTAGACAAAAATTACCAATGTGGGGTACGACCCATATCGGGGGCGAGCTTTTAAGCTGCTTTTCACTAGTGAACACACTATACTCGCCTCTACTCAGGACCCTGTAAGCTTGTACCTCTTCTTCGGGAATAAGCGAGGGATCATAGATATCGCTGTCTAAGTCCTCTATTGCTATTGACAAAGGCTTTTGATACGAGGTAGGACCAGAGTAGGGGGAACGTGGTTCTCGAATGGGGTGGAAACCTAGTGCGCTTCGAAACATTGTTTGAAATGCTCGAGCAGACCCTTGGGAACTATACGGTAACACCAGATATGGAATTCCCTTATCCGTAGTATGTGGCATCAACCCACACACCCAACAATTAGTAGTGTTAACCACTAACTGATGCTGGTGAAGGAGCTGAATAAAGGAATTATTGCGGAATTCTGCACGTCTAGCCTGCTCGTGTTCGGGTAGGACATGAAAAGAATGGGGAGAGGCAACAGTGGTAAGTTTAGGATCAGGTGTAGGAGTAGGTAAAACAGGAGATAGAAAACCAGAGATCATATAGTACACCCCACCCGCCAAAAATGCAGAAACAGTCAAGAATAATACAAATACTTGGAATATAAAACATTTGGTACGACTGAGTTGTTGCAACTTGAATCTTTGTTTCTGAGCTTCTTCCAAGTCCATCAGCTTCGAAAACGCCATCCCCTACGACCGTCCGCAACGTCTCTTGACGCACTTCGTTCCGTTTAGCCGCAGCCAATCCCCAGGAGTTCCCAGGATTCGACGGTCTTTAACCTAGTGTCAAGACCTGCTAACCGGAAGGAAGTACACGCGCGGCCCTACGGCCTTTATTTCACAATATATATATGCGAAAACAATGTCTTTCGGCTGTGGAAGCAAAAAGTATAAGGAACGAAGCTCAATGTATATATATACAAGAATAATCACAGTAATATGAATGTTCAAACTGATCACGGAAAACGGGATAAATGCAGTTGTCAATAAAGCAAAGCAGGATCTTTTATTAGTCTTTAGTGCTAGATCGCAGAAAGTATCGGGTTTTCCCAGGACGTGTCTGCTCGTCGAACAAAGGATCCGTTGAAGAGACAGCGTCCTGCTGATCAGTTGAGTGTTCTGGTCTTGAGTCTTTTGATGACAATTGTTCAACAGTGTCTTTCTGCTGCACTGAGGATTCTCCGACAGGCTGTGCGTCGCTAAAAGGTACAAACGCCGGCAATCCTTCGGTTTCAGTTGATGCAATGCCTCTCCTCACCCACGGGTCTGCCGGAAAAGGAATAGGGACCTTTTTGGTGTGGGTGGCGTGCACCCAATTCTTCCGTCCCTCAAGACGAACAGCAGTCCTCGTGGCAAGGAGAACCTGGTAGGGTCCAGTGAACCTCGGATCCAAATTGTTCTTGTGCGAAAAGTTCCGCGTCACCACCCAATCTCCGGGCTGGAGCTGGTGGCCTGGACCCTCCGTCTGCGTCGGCAGTGCGTCGTAAACCTGTTGGTGAATTAACCTCAGTTTAGCAGTCAAGTCATGAAGATAATCGATCAACATTGGGTACTCAAGATCACAGAACGCACCTGGCCTAGGAACCCCCCACACATTCGCAGGGCGGCCGAACACTATTTCATAGGGACTAAGCCCTACTCAGGAGTGTACAGTCGCCCTAGTTGACAGTAATGCTAAAGGTAAAGCGTCAGGCCACGAGAGACCAGTCGTAGCCTGAATCTTTGCTAGTTTCAGTTTAAGGGTGCCGTTATACCCTTCAACCAAACCAGCTGACTGGGGATGATTGGCGCTGTGGAATTTCTGATTAATTCCAAGGCCCTTACACACACTCTTCATCACACTTCCCACAAACTCACTTCCGTTATGTGACCACACGACTCTAGGCATTCCATACCGAGGAAAATATTCCTTCAGTAGGATTTTCGCAGTAGACAAAGCAGTATTGTCTTTGAGAGGATAGGCCTCGATCCATCGGGAGAATGCGCAAACCACAACTAAAACGTATTTCAGGTTATTGCATCGCTCCATATGGATGAAGTCCAATTGAATCACCTCAAAGGGACATGAAGGGGGAGCAAAACTACCAGGAGGAGTTGGGGTTCCTTTGCCAGGATTGTACATCATGCACACCATACAATTCTTGACCAGACGTTCAGCCCATTTCGTGATACCATCATTCCTCCACACAGGGGACAGCAACTTACAAATACCTTTCGCGCTAATATGTGCTAACCCATGCGCCATTGTCACAACGGCCAGCACATACGCATCAGGCAACAACCATCTTTTCTGATCCGATAAATCAATCCAGCAACCATTCGCATCCAACTTTCCCGTACTTCCTTTCCACTTCGTCTTTTCAGTCTCGGTGGCCTCATTCTGAATTTCTTTCACGCTTTCAATAGTGTCTTCACACATGCTCGATTCTGTAGGCCACCTAACCGAACTCGTCACATACATTCGAGTGCTAAGGTTCCGGGCAGTCTCCTTAGCGATCTCATCCGCAAACGCATTACCACGACCAACATCATCCGTCACCTTACGATGCGCACTACATTTAACAATCGCTACCTGCTTAGGCAACGTAAGTGCATCCAAAAGATCATTCACAAGCTGGCCATGCTGAATCTTCGTACCATGCGATGTCAGAAAACCTCTCTCTCTCCACAATCGTCCAAAGCTATGGGCAACACCAAACGCGTATTGGCTGTCGGTAAACACATTCACACGTTTCCCTTTTGCCAACACACACGCTCTAGTGAGAGCGATCAGCTCTGCAGCTTGGGCAGAATTCTGATTCAACCTTGCAGTCTCAACAACAGTACTCAACGTTACAACAGCATAAACAGTAGTCACATCGCCATTCGGCAACTTAAAACATGAACCATCCACATACAGTGTTCCATCTGGGTTTTCCAATGGGGTGTTTTTAAGGTCCACTCGACCTTTTGTTTCCTCCTCTGTCCTCAAATAACAATCATGTTCTGTTATTTCATCTGACTCTGAGCTAATTGGTAACAAAGTCGCCGGGTTCAGAACATTGCAACGTTTTATCTGGATATGACTTGCCAGCAACGTCCACTCGTACCCAGACAATCTCGCACTTGTCAAGTGCTGAGTTTTCGTACGATTCAAAAGAGTGTCGACTGCATGCGGAACCATCACCGTAAGCATATTATCCATGACCAGTCCTGCTGATTGTCGGATGGACACCGCAGCTGCCGCTGTTGCTCTCAAACAACTCGGCAATGCTCTAGCTACCGGGTCCAAGGTCGAGGAAAAATATGCACATGGACGTTGCTTACCACCAAAAGGTTGCGTTAAAACACTCAAAGCACAACCTTCCCTCTCGTGAACATATAATGTAAACGGCTTGCTGTAGTCAGGGGTACCTAACACAGGAGCCGAACACAATGAGTCACGCAATTCAGAAAAACTCTTCTGACATTCTTCCGTCCATGGTAAAGGAGTTGAAACATCCTTACACGTAAGAGCCACCAATGGTTTCGCTAGCAATGAAAAATTAGGAATCCATTGCCTGCAGTACGACGTGATACCTAGAAAGGCACGCACATCTCTTTGGGTTGTTGGCACAGCCATTCGCGCAATCGCTGCAATCCTCTCTGGGGTCAACCTCCTTCCCTCCTTTGACAATAAGTGACCTAGATAGGTTACTTCTTGACAACAATATTGGAGTTTAGAAGGGGACACCTTGTGATTTAACTCGCAGAGATGTTGCAGCAACGACACCGTAGCAATTTTGCAAATGTCCTGAGTATCAGCAGCCACCAATAGGTCATCGACGTATTAGATTAAGGCCGCACCAGCCGGCAACCTAAACGCATCCAGTTGACCCTTCAAGGCTTGACTGTAAATCGATGGACTTTCACAGTAGCCCTGAGGAGCGCGTTTAAACCGGAAGCTGCATCCACCGAGAGAGAAACCGAAAAGGTCTCTACTCTCCTCGGCAATCGGGATGCTGAAGAACGCATTCTTCAAGTCAATCACCGAGAACCACGATGCAGAAGCTGGAATCAGAGTCAGTAGCGCCGTGATGTCAGGCACAACGGGGAACTGAGGAACCACAATTTTATTCACCTCCCGTAAATCGATAACAAAGCGATAAACAGGCGGTTTGGAAGGATCAGTACGTTTAAGAATGGGCAGTACAGGGCTGTTGCACACGTTTCCCCGAGTCTCTTCAATAACGTCTTTCTCGATCAGATCATAAATGATCGCTAACAGTGCTCGTTCACCATCAAGAGAGATACGATACTGGGGAATACGTGGCAGTCGCACATTACATTTCAACTGAACAACATAAGGGGAGATGTCAAGCAGGCCCACATCATTGGGACCTGTTGCCCACAAAGACGCAGGAAGAGAACTCAATTCCGGTGGAAGCTTATCGAGAGACAAATACATAGGAGAGACAACCCTCTCTCCTAACGTAAGCTTTACACCCGCAGGAGAACAATACAAAGTTGCATACAAACGTTTAAGCAAATCCAGGCCCAAAAGATTTTCACCACAACCAGTAGTCAAAATCAACGGAGCTTGAAGCTCACGTGGCCCAATTGTAAGGGGCAAAGGGCGCGAAACTGGATTGCTAACGGGGCGCCAGAGAATCCAACGGAAACATTTGTTAAGCCAGACAAAGGTGCGCCAGGGAGTTTCGAATGCATAATAGAACTTTTCGCTGCACCAGTGTCCAACAGAAAAGGCTCAACGACGCCCGATGTAGCAACTGCGACGTAAGGCCCTCTCTGATCAACCGGAACTGATACCACTCCCTCTCCTTGTCTTTGGCTGTCCTAGTAATTACTGTCGTCAGTTCCCTGATCGACGTAATAATCGTCTACATTGTACTGCGCAGATCGTCCTTGCGATGATCCACGTTGATCGAAACAGTTATTAGAATTAGATGAGTTATCAGAACGATCATTCTGAGCACCACGACCCCTACCGCGTGATACCTGATGCGAACCACCACGACCTCCTTTAGATGAATTACCACTATTGCGTTCATTCAGAACAGGGCAATTGAATTTAATGTGTCCCTTCTGTCTACAATAAGCACATTGATTGTACCCTAACGATGATCTTTGGGAGGAGGAGTCATTACGCGGCTGTGATCGGTTCGATTGCGACTGCGATCTATTCTGTTGGGGTGCATTCTGATTAGAACGTGGAGGATACGCTTGTTGCAGCAACACTTTAGTTTTGAGCTCTTTCGTCTTTTTATCAGCACGGTCGTTCTCCTCTTTCTCTCTATTCTCATAATATTGCGCTGTGGCCAATATCTGAGCTGAGGTAGAAACGGCCCATGCACTTTCTGAATTTTTTAATTTATTGCTCAAATCGGGCAATAAGTTCGAAACAAATTTATCCACGAACAACCGTTGACCACCCTCAGTACCCATATCCTGTCCACTATGGTCAATGAATGCTTCCTCGAACCTCGTAAAGAAGTCAGAGACACTCTCGTCCTTCTTTTGCTTACAAGCTGACAATTTGTCCCAGTTCACCCTCATAGCTGGCATAAGAGTTTTCATTAGCGTTATTATTCTTTGAGGAAGAGCAGTAATCATCTGCTCAGGTTTAGCTCCACCAGTTTGTAAAGCATCCGCCGCTACAATGGCAGCCCAATCACCACCTAATTCATTCGGATGATTTTCCTGACGAATCTTAGCCCATACCGGTTGCGGTACGACATTGCCGAACAACATATCAATATCAGCAAGATTCATTATCGTAGCGTCTACGAGCTGCGATAATTCTTTGTAATACCCTGTAGGATTTTTGCGAGGGTCAGGCAAAGATTGCTTCACCTGTAACACTTCCGATCGTTTCCATGGGAGATGTATCCACACCCTCTGGAAATATGGTGGAATAATGGGGTTAGCGGTAGCATCACCTTGCATCCATACTGGTGGAACTTCGCGCATAGGAAATTGGCCAGATTCATCTGGCTGTCTTTCAATATCCTCAACAAACAATGCTTGGGGTATAGGAGTGGGACGGAAAGATAGCAACCGCTCAACAGCACGTCGAACGTTGGTATCCACTATCAGTCCAGTCGAGAACTGAAGCTGAAGATCAGACAAAGCGGTCAGCACCTCGTCAGGTGCATCGGCCGATATCTGATCGTGAAGGACCTTACACATTTCCTCGAACACAAATCTGTGGGTTGGTATATTGAATTGGCAAAATGTGTCGAGTACAATACGGGGTGGATTTCGAAGCGGATGTGTCATCCAACCCATCGCCATATTGTATAGCGAAGCACGTTCTCTGTTACCAGGAAGCTGACTACGTCTCTGAGGACCATCGGAACCAGCGGACCCAAGAACAGGTCCGAGCGAATGAAAGAAGCTAGCCGCAAGAGGAGTAGTACGAGAACGAGTAGAGGGAGAAGTATAGGACACAGGACTAACAAGTGAAGGGGTAGAAACAGTAGCAACAGCAGGAGTTAACAGAGCAGGAGCAGAAGCGGGAGCAGGAGTATGTGGAAGCGGAGGAGCAGTAGGGATAGCAACAGGCAAAGGAGCGGGAACAGTCGGAAGAGCGGGTGCAGGTTGAGGAACAGGCGGAGGAAGAATAGGCGGAAGAATAGGTACAGGAGGAACCGCAGGAGCTGCGGCACCCTGAACGTACGGAGGTGGCGACTTCATAAGATAAGACATTAAAGGATCCTCAACTGCCTCTTCCTTCTTTTCCGACTCCGTAGGCAAAGCAGGATAGCATTTATCTATAGTCATGCGCTGGAGCCTATCAAACACTTCCTTTTCCTTAACCTCCTTATCACGCTGAAATTGCTCTGCTTTCTTCACAATGGTAGCAACATTATCTCGCTGATTTCGTTTAGTCTGTCTGATTTCTTTCTGTCGGGCTTCTTTACGCCACAACCGAAAGGCATCAAACATGGCCGGCCTTGACTTTCTCTCGAACAATTTAGCCTCTAGATTGTCTGAAATCGGGGTTTCAAAGCTACCATGAGGTGGCCAACTAAGGACACCATCCTTCTTCGTATATCGGATCCAGTAATCATTAAAAGTAATCGGGCCTAGCCCATGTTTACTGTACAATTCATAAGTCGGAGTTCCAACCGGAGGTATCGGACACGAGTCCTCCAGTCGGGAATCCACACCACAAGGTCTGAAACAATTAAACAAAGTACTGCGACCAGGGCATCTTGCACACTAGCCGAGTTTCACAAACGTCAAGGGTTACGGGATTTACCAAGTCCCTGTAGAAAACAAAACCCTCGGTTTTTGGTGGCTGCAGTCGTCAAACAACACAACAAAGTACCAAGAACTACAAATGCAATGGAACCATGCAACCACTAAGTAACCACAACCAAGAACTCTGGGAGCGACCCACAAATACTTAACTCAAAGATCGATGGCGTCACCAGGAAGGCCCGTCAATCGTCTCGCTCTACCAAGGTCTACGCCAGGCGCCAAAACAGGTCTACAGTCAGGGCAGCAGTCCGTCGCAGCCGTCAGGAGGCGGGAATCTTCGCGGGAAAAGTCGTCGGGCCACTTGTTTCGACAACAGGAACGATGAAGCGGGGTGCACCTTCCCTCGGAGATTTCACACGAAGTTCCTCACGATCGTCGGGCTTGGACCGGTACCACTGATGCAGCCCCACTTGGGCGCCAACTGAAGGACTGGGTTATTTAGAACCCAGCGGTGCCAGGGCACAACACCTGAAACCTTCGTGGGTAACCTGCTCCGGCGTACGAATCACAGAGACACGGGACACTTCCTTCGGCGTCAAAGATTCAAGGTTTATTTGCTGCAGGGAAACACAGAAATCACGGAAGTACAACCAGTGTAGTTCAGAGTAACTGCTTCAAATTGGTTCTGTGGATCGCTCCTTTTATACACGATTTTCCCATAGAGTTACATTGGAGACAAAAGTTTATGACCCGGTTCCCACAATTATCCCCCAGAGGGGTCGCTTTGGTCACTTTGATACACACAAGGTCCGGGACATAAGTGCGGAAACATTTGGCGGTTCCCAACTGTAAAAACCCATCTTCCCACCATTAGTGCATTCCAATCAGCAGTAAAACAGATCGAAATAGGAACAAGGACAGGTGCAGAGGAAGATGGAAACAGTGGGGAGATCGGAAAGGGTGTAAAAGGGGAGGTATCGGGAAACACGAGATACAGGCATCAAAGGGACGTGCCTAATGAGATGTGCGGCTGAGACAATAAGCCGATACGGCAAGATGAGCCTCGAGCGGCGCCATCTGCCTTACAGTATCATCCCCCTCATCATAAAGACACTTACAAAGAACATGTGTCTTCCGCAAATATCTTGGGAGTCCCAGGGTCGCGAAACGGACAACGTCCGTTCGCTGGCTACTTGAGGGCAATAGACAAAATGGATGCCGTATCTAAGATGGAACCCGTGGGTACAGATAAAAATACCCACGTAGCAGACGAACGATTCAGGTTAGTACAGCGAAACTGCGTACACCCACTAAACTTGTCATTTGCGGTTCATAGATACCAGACTCGACTATATTCGTGCGAGTCGAAAACACCACTTACAATTGTCACGGAACCTCACATCTTTCAAATGAAGTACAAAACAATTCAATTGTAAAAGGGGATGAGTTGGTATGCTGTTTTCTCCCCTGCATTAAAGAAAAATAATGGTACTGTTATCCGATATAGCAAGAACCTTCGTGTTAGCGCTGAATCTCATTGTAAGGATGTTGATGTAAGATTGATTGTTGTAGAAATACAAGTTAACAAAATTACTATCACAATATTAGTGTATGGCCCCATGAATTTAGACAATTCTTTTCGGTATGATACTGCCCAAAAACATTAGGTTATTTTTTTTTATTTGGAAGAGATTGTAATAAAATGTGGGCCCTTTCTTACACAGAAACTCTACCATACAATGTATACCTACGAAAATGCAGAAAAGAAATGTTCAGCAATTTCAAAAACATTTCAGCTGACATTTGTGGACTATATAATGTTCATTATTCTGTTTTCTTTATCTTCTTACTCATTGCCCACTCCTTGTATTGTTTCTTTTTCTGTTCTTGAACTACTTATGGTAAGTTCTTACTGTTGTAGTGAAATCACTGGCACACCTTTACATATAATATTTGATTCTTGTTCAATTCTTTTCCTATATTTTGATATTTCATATAACAATGTTTTATTATAAGCCTTCTTTGTTATTAATGCATCGTTTATATATTATATTTCACTTTCAAACTCAAAAACTTAATGGCCTTTATTAACGTTGTCATAAACAGAAACAAGTGCAGTAGAGTTTATGATGTTCAAGTATAGGGAAGGTGTGAACTAGAGCATGCCAGTGCATAATCTTCACCATAAAAATTCCTTATTAAAGAAGCATGTTTACTGTTTCTTGTTTAATACTCAATATGTCAAAAGAATATGGGCCACATGTATCAAACAATTTAGCATTTGCAAATGGTGCGAATCAGTGATTTTGCCCGTTTGCAATTGCAAAATTGCCTTGCTGAATGCATAAAATGCAATCGTAGCCCACAATTAGGTAATTGCAAAAATTGCAATTCCCAAATTTGCAACTCCCAATTGCAATTTGCAAAATGTAAATTACAATTAGGTAATCATAACTGTAATGTAGGAACCATTCACAATTTGCAAATAGATTAGAAAATGCAATTTTGCATCGGCTGAATCCTACCAATTCCAATCAGGTGGTAACCAGGTACACGCCCCAGAACCACTTCTATGTAGGTTTGCCATAAGTGTGTCATCCGGCAAACAACGTAGGGAAGGTCAGGAGCAACTCCCACATGCTGAGGCACTCTGGGCCTTGCCTACCCCCAGAGTACAAGTGCTTGGATGCAAGTATGTCTTTTGCAATGTTATGGGAACATTAGTATGTTCTGTGGTCCAATGTTGGTCTGAAAACTCTCAACTGGCCGATTCAGTTATAACAATAGAATATCTCCCGTCACACCTCTCAGATCATTCTGCTGTTAAATTAGTGATGAGTCTTCGCAGGAAAAAAACTTCGACTGTTTGGTCTTTTGATCGTTCCTTGCTCACTAATGAGGAGGACATTTTGTTTTTAAAAACAGAGACACGTAATTTCTTCCAATCTAATGATGGTACTGCGTCTGATAAAATTATCTGGGATTCATATAAGGCAACATTGAGAGGGTTGATTGTTGCCAAAGTTGCCTTCCAGAGAAAGAGCTACAACGAAACGATCTCTTCTATAGAATCAGATATGGCTTCTATTGAACGGGAAATTGATCTAAGTAATGGATTTTCAAGGTCAATATTAGACCCCCTACATAACAAACTCACAACCCTGAAGGGGACCCTGGCATCAACTTTGAGTTTGAGAGTCCAACAGAGGTGGGAAGCCAGCAAGCTGGCCCACTTCGAATATAGTGAAGGTGCAAGCAAACTTCTGGCCTGGAAGACTAAAGTAGACCAGGTCCGGAACAACATTGCAACCATAAAAATAGGTAATACTAATCTCTCCTCCGATGAGGACATCAGGGAGGCATTTAGGAAATTTTCTCAGGTTATTTATAAAGAAGACAAAGTGATATCGGCTGAGTCTGTTAAGAGCTGGTTGGATAATATTACCTTACCTTCTCTCTCTTTAGAACATTCCCAATATTTGGACAGCCCCATTACTGAGAGTGAGGTGATCTCAGCCATTAAGAATTCTAAGAAGGGGAAAGCATCGAGTCCCGACGGCCTTCCAGCTGAATTATATAAACTTTTAGACTCAGAGATTGCTCGTTTTCTCACAAAGTTGTTTAATCAAATTCTCTTAGAAGGTATGTCTCCTCCAACATCCTGGGATAGTGCCTCTATTACCCTTATCTTAAAACTAGGTAAACCGAAGAAAGAATGTGGGTCGTATAGGCCAATATCTATCTTGAATGTGGATTATAAAATCTTTACCACTGTTTTATCATCAAGATTAGCCAAAATCGCACCATCGGTCCTTCATCTGGATCAAAAGGGATTCTTAAAGGGAACCAAATAACAGAATGTGAAAAGGGGCCTGAGGGGAGTAATGTTTATAGACCTGTTGGTACCTTGTCCCCCAAATTAACAATAAATAACACGAGAGATACCAGAAGTCTGATTACAGGAACCTAAATAGTGTTCAATCTGTAATACAAAACCACAAGGTTAATGTACAAAGTATGACAATCCTAAGTGATATGGATGCGAAGAACAGGAGAAGGAATGATTGCAAAGACAACCTACAAAGTGCTCAGAAAAGTACCCATCAGCCCGCTCATTAGCGGAGCATCGTCATCTGGGTGGTTGGTTGAAATTGTGGTATCCAGTGTGCCCTTCCTCAGGATAACCTGAGGCTAGCAGAACTTGGACTACTTTGTTGACCCTCAACCATTAGAGATGACCAAGTGCAGGTTGAAAAGGGCTTAAGTTGCAGTGCTCAGAAAATTGTGAGAAATGAGAAGAAAGGATAAATTGTAATCCAAGTGTGCTAAAAATACCTAACTTGATGTCATATAGAGAACTTTATTGGGTCTGACCATCAAGGTGGTATGATTAAAAGCAGTGTGAGAAATAGCATGCAAGGAATTGCTATTCACCATGATAGTAAACTGGTCGACATGTTTCAGCCTATATAGGCTTTCTTCAGGACCTATGATGCTCTACTGCAACGTTGTACTCACTGTGAAAATTACAGAACCACTCCACTTCCTTTAGTGAGGAAGATGGTATTTCTTCTCCTGTATGTGAAAAAATGATACAAATGAAAAATAACAAACCTTGTTATTAGTTCAAGGACTATCGCATATTTATGATGCTTTGATTTGTCCTCTGTTTTTCAACTCACCCAAATTGTAGGGAGGAACAACCTCACCTCACCTGGCACTGGCTCAGAGTGAAGGAGGCCACGCACTAAAAAAGAGAAAAGTAAGCAAGACATGCGTTTCAGATAACCAGTATTGGACTGGGAGCAGTCAATAATAGTTAATACACTTACAGCCACCAAAAAGTGACAGTCGAGGAGGTCACAGGTTAAAAATGACAAGAGTCTGTTGTTTAGATGTCATGCATCAATTGCAAAGACCTGACCTGTGTGCCAGGATCAGCGTCAAGAGTTTTTTGTCTGTCCCAGAGCAAGTAAGAAAGGACCCCCATCGCCAGAGTCTCACAAAGAGATATCTACAGACTAACTGGGGGCGCCAGCGCTTTTTCTTCAGTCAATGCTGTAAAGTGCAGCAAGATTGCATTGATAGAAGAAAGACTGTCTTATTATCAGACAGTAGGCAAAAACCGAAGTTGCTGGTCTAAACTCCTCTTCAGCTTCCTTGCTTCTTAGAAAGAATGCCCAAAAAGAAAGAACAAGAGAGGATGCGTGCTCTCACCTCTCTGTCGTTGCCTCGCTCCTTATCGTGAGCCGAGGGGGAGGTGAAGCTGCTTTGTCGGCGGTCGCGAGATATATGGCGGCTGCGGACCTCGCAGAGAACAACCACCTCGCTCGATGGTGATTCATTCTCTTAACAACCATTCGTATCGCTGAATTTTGAAGAAAAGCCGGTGTAGATTATACAAACTACCATTTGCACAAAGGGGGGCCCTGATTGGCCAACCAGTCTGTCTCGAAGACTGTAATTGGTCCAATGTTAACCAATGCGCATATCAAGAGACACTAAAATTACAATCAAATCAGCGGATAAGGGTGGGGCCATTGTAATACAAGACACCACGGCTTATCGCGCAGAATGCCTTAGACAACTAGGGAATAATCAATTCTACATTCTGCTCGAGGAGGATCCTACAGTGAGACTCACTAATGAAATTAAGAACCTGGTAGAAGAAGCTGGTACGGAAGGATGGATCACACCACAAGAGGCTACATATTTGGTGGCTAAATTTCCAACCATCCCCTACTTCTACACACTACCCAAGGTTCATAAACCGACCAGACCACCGCCGGGTCGGCCCATCATCTCTGGGATCGGTTCTCTTTTAGAACCTTTATCATCTTTTGTAGATGCCTTTCTGAATCCGTTGGTCAAAAAGATGCCATCATTTCTTCAAGATACAAAAGATGTCCTCCGCTTACTGCCAGAAGTTGAGTTCAATACAGACTGTGACATCTTAGCTAGCTTTGATGTTGAATCATTATATACTTGCATACCTCAAAGGGAGACATTACAAACGATCCAAGAACTTCTGGAAGAGTCTCCCCCAGACAGTATAACGCCTGTTCACTTTATCACAGAACTTGCGAGGATTGCAATGACAGAAAACTTTTTTGCTTTTGAGGATTCCCTATATCTGCAGATATCTGGGACCTCAATGGGCAGTAAATTCGCGCCTAGTCTGGCGAATTTATATGTTCACAGTTTTGAATCCCAACATATACTCAACACCACCAATCCACACCTCCAACATTTGAGAGTGTGGAAGAGGTACATAGATGACATCTTGGTGGTGTGGCGTGGGGATGAACAATCTTTGTTGGCCTTTCACAACTGGCTCAATGGCCAAAATCGGTTCTTAAGGTTTACCTTAGAACATAGCAAAGAAAAACTGCCATTTTTGGATTTGGAGATCTTTCCATACGATGGTCATCTAGCTAGTTCCCTGTACAGGAAGCTGATGGCGCGCAACTCACTGTTGAGATTCGACAGCTACCTCCCGCGTTCGTTAAGGGAAAATCTCCCCTTCGGACAGTTTTTACCGGTTAGAAGGAACTGCTCAGACATATCAGATTTCCGTGTTCAGGCTAAAGACCTTTCAAACAAACTTAAGATGCGCTGCTACCCTGGGCATCTTATAAAAAAGTCTTTGAGACGTGCATCAAACAACCATCGGGAGGCTCTTTTAGAGGCACCGGTAGAAAAACCGCCATTGAATAAACTGGTATGTGTCACTACGTTCAATACTTCCTCGTCTAAACTTCAAAAGATTATCAGACAGAAATGGAAGATCTTGAACAGTTCTGGTGAAAAGATCCCACTTCCACTTTTTTCATTTAAAAGAGGAACGAATCTGAAAGATGAGTTGGTCCACACCAGACCTCGAGAGACTCCAGAAGACTCCACATCCACTTTGTGGAACCTACCTCCTGTACAGGGCCATTACCCGTGCGGGAACTGTTCAGTGTGCCCTCAAACTAAAAAAACCCTATCGGTAGACATAGGCACAACTCGACCCTGGCTACTCAAACGCCACACAAATTGCAACAGTGACAAAGTCGTGTACCTAATCACATGCCCATGTGGTTTAAGATACATAGGGATGACAACAAGGAAAATAAAACTGCGCATTCAAGAACATAAGAGTACTATTCGACGCAGTAAACAAGCTACCCGGCTCACATCCCATTTCCTTGAAGAAAAACACCAGGCAGACGACATGAAGTGGGTCATTTTAGAACAACCATACATACCCAATCATGTCACAGACATATCCCATTTTTTATTGAGAAAGGAACAAAAATGGGTGTATAAACTGAAATGTGACACAGAGGGTTTAAATGATGAAATCCCATGGCTTCACCTTTAATAAACACCTCTTCAGTCAGACCCACATATAGACTTTTTGGATCTCAGTCAATGTTGACCACATCATTAGCACACTCTAACAGTAGCTTTCCCCCTGACAAGAGAAGGTGATAGAGTAGATGCACACGAAGCTACATAACACCTTTTCAAGTAATATATTTCCTGCAAGCAGCAGGAAGGTATTTGGTGTTGTTTTGATACTGTCTGGCCAACAATCTCAACTAGCCTCAGTGGCCATACACATGCTTATAAGACAACCTAGTGTCTATTGGTTTCATATATGCTACTGACTGCATGCTGTGCATTCTTTATAGCATTTATCTAATCCCTATTACTTGAAATTGTGTTTTTTTTTTTTGAGTTATACTTCCCGTTTGCGACATCAAGTGATGACACAATTACTCTTGTAGATACCTCACGCTATGATATACATGTCTGTATCACAAGAACCACTGCAGCGGTTGGGTTCTCAGAATAACAAGGAAACACATGTTTACTTTTATATCTGAATGACACACGTTTATTTTTGACGGTACTGTTTGACTTTATTCTCCGATCACGGAACTAGGGCTTTTACACATAGAGCCCAGGCTCGACACCCCTTTCGAGATCGCGGGTATTTTTAGAACGGATATACATATACAGGCACAACCTTCCGGTCTTGTGAAAACGGACCGTTTAACATTAAGACAATAATTTCAGAGATGGTTTAGTTGTGTCATTAATACGCAACACAGTGAGTGTTTTCTACCGCACGCAGTAAGGTAAACAAAGCTGTGTCCGATGCGCATTGGTTAACATTGGACCAATTACAGTCTTCGAGACAGACTGGTTGGCCAATCAGGGCCCCCCTTTGTGCAAATGGTAGTTTGTATAATCTACACCAGCTTTTCTTCAAAATTCAGCGATACGAATGGTTGTTAAGAGAACGAATCACCATCGAGCGAGGTGGTTGTTCTCTGCGAGGTCCGCGGCCGCCATATATCTCGCGACCGCCGACAAAGCAGCTTCACCTCCCCCTCGGCTCACGATAAGGAGCGAGGCAACGACGGAGAGGTGAGAGCACGCATCCTCTCTTGTTCTTTCTTTTTGGGCACTCTTTCTAAGAAGCAAGGAAGCTGAAGAGGAGTTTAGACCAGCAACTTCGGTTTTTGCCTACTGTCTGATAATAAGACAGTCTTTCTTCTATCAATGCAATCTTGCTGCACTTTACAGCATTGACTGAAGAAAAAGCGCTGGCGCCCCCAGTTAGTCTGTAGATATCTCTTTGTGAGACTCTGGCGATGGGGGTCCTTTCTTACTTGCTCTGGGACAGACAAAAAACTCTTGACGCTGATCCTGGCACACAGGTCAGGTCTTTGCAATTGATGCATGACATCTAAACAACAGACTCTTGTCATTTTTAACCTGTGACCTCCTCGACTGTCACTTTTTGGTGGCTGTAAGTGTATTAACTATTATTGACTGTTCCCAGTCCAATACTGGTTATCTGAAACGCATGTCTTGCTTACTTTTCTCTTTTTTAGTGCGTGGCCTCCTTCACTCTGAGCCAGTGCCAGGTGAGGTGAGGTTGTTCCTCCCTACAATTTGGGTGAGTTGAAAAACAGAGGACAAATCAAAGCATCATAAATATGCGATAGTCCTTGAACTAATAACAAGGTTTGTTATTTTTCATTTGTATCATTTTTTCACATACAGGAGAAGAAATACCATCTTCCTCACTAAAGGAAGTGGAGTGGTTCTGTAGTTTTCACAGTGAGTACAACGTTGCAGTAGAGCATCATAGGTCCTGAAGAAAGCCTATATAGGCTGAAACATGTCGACCAGTTTACTATCATGGTGAATAGCAATTCCTTGCATGCTATTTCTCACACTGCTTTTAATCATACCACCTTGATGGTCAGACCCAATAAAGTTCTCTATATGACATCAAGTTAGGTATTTTTAGCACACTTGGATTACAATTTATCCTTTCTTCTCATTTCTCACAATTTTCTGAGCACTGCAACTTAAGCCCTTTTCAACCTGCACTTGGTCATCTCTAATGGTTGAGGGTCAACAAAGTGGTCCAAGTTCTGCTAGCCTCAGGTTATCCTGAGGAAGGGCACACTGGATACCACAATTTCAACCAACCACCCAGATGACGATGCTCCGCTAATGAGCGGGCTGATGGGTACTTTTCTGAGCACTTTGTAGGTTGTCTTTGCAATCATTCCTTCTCCTGTTCTTCGCATCCATATCACTTAGGATTGTCATACTTTGTACATTAACCTTGTGGTTTTGTCTTACAGATTGAACACTATTTAGGTTCCTGTAATCAGACTTCTGGTATCTCTCGTGTTATTTATTCTTAAAGGGAAGACAAATATATGAACTAACCTTTGATCTAATTGGCGCCATAGATATAGCAACATCTAATAAGCTTCCATTGGCAGCCCTGACACTGGACGCAACCAAGGCCTTCGACAGGGTTAATTGGGTTTACCTGTCAGAGGCCTTGGCCAAATTTGGTGTGGGTGGTGGTTTTCGTAGGGCGATCAGTCTCTTGTACAACAATCCCTCGGCATCTCTTCTCGTGAATGGTGAATTATCAAGTCCTTTTTCTATTACCCGGGGAACTCGACAGGGCTGTCCACTCTCCCCCTTACTTTTTGATTTTTACATCGAACCGTTTGCGCAATATTTAAGGGAGGAGCCCACCATTAAACCTTTTCATTATCAAGGTTGGACGAGAAAGGTGGCATTATATGCCGACGATGTACTTATTTTAACATCAGAGGCCGTCACGGCTCTCCCTGCCATAGTGAAGCTAGCTACCGCTTTTGGTCAGGTGTCGGGGTATGAGATAAACGCAACCAAAACCGAAATGCTTATCTGGAATGATGAGAATCCACCTATAGAACTTCATTCCAGCACCTCAATGCGCTACTTAGGTTTAACAATTGTAAAAGACATAAATAAAATAGTCCAGGTTAATTTGTCCACAGTACTTAAAGACTGTCGGAAGCTTCTTCAATCTTGGTTACATCTTCCCCTCTCATTAATAGGTAGGATCAATCTTATCAAAATGTCTATTCTTCCAAAGATTTCTTTTTTATTTAATACCATTCCCCTATATTTTGATCAAAAAATCTTAGCTAAATTTCAATCAAATGTCTCTTCTTTTATCTGGCACAACCACATACCACGAATTGCCTGGAAAAAACTAAGACGGCGACATGAAAAGGGATGCTTGGCGGCTCCGGATTTAAAAATCTATGCCTGGGCCTTTCAATTATCCCACTCAAGGATGTTGTTAAAGAACCCTGACTCCTTGGGGGTGGGTATGATGTATGCAGCAATGTTGGAGGGGGAAAATATCAATCACTCTAGTTTTCTTTTTAAGTTTGGAAATCCTAAGTTTTTTAAGAAGATTAAACTGAAGATCTTACAGGGTCTTGCACGAACATGGGCAGAAATCATGAAAGCTATAAAAGTAAACTACTTTTGCGAAAAAACCCCGTTGTGGGGCTTACCCGAAGGTCCGGTTTGGCTTGATGATATCCTGGCAGTCCCTTTGAGGGAGGCGGGCATGGAGGTTTGGGGGGATCTTTTCTAAGAAGGAGACTTATTTCCATGGGAATATTTGCAAGCCAAGATCGGTCCTAACTTTTCTCGCTTCAAATATAACCAGATTTACAGTTGGACAGCAGCCTATAAAACATCTCCTGCTAATAAAAATAAGTTCAAACTAGGTGCACATAGCCCCTTTATCTCCGATCTACTAAGCAGAGGGCCAGAAAAGAAAGAAATATCTAGATGGTACAACTCTATAATGGAGGAGGTAGATGGACACTTTGTTTTACCAGAGTCAATATGGGGTTCTGACCTGGGGGATGTGAATCTACAAATACTTTGGAAATCCTCTTTCGAGCTCTTGTGGAGTATCGTTAAGCCATCATGGCTTCGTAGAAACCACATTTTTACCCTATATAGGGCGTATTACTCCCCCTCTAGACTTTCTAAATTTACAGGTGGTCAGACAGTGTCCTGCGCCAAATGTGGCCAAATCGCCGCTTCGGATACACATATGTTTTTTGAATGCCCAACATTAACATCTTTTTGGCAAGATATCAGCAACAGCCTCACTGAGTCCTTAGGAAGACAAGTCACAATGGTTTTGTCCCTGATTATTTTTGGAGTGTTGGAAGGAGTACAACATCTACCTAAATGTTTAGTTTTTTATTCCATCCTGCTCGCAAGAAGAGAGATCTGCAGGAAATGGAAGGACTCCTCACCTCCTACTTTTAGAGACTGGCAAGACTCTGTATTGCGGACATCAGTCATGGATTTGGCTAGATCTGGAAATCGCAGGAAAAGGGCATTTTGGCACATGATAAAGTGGTCTCAGTGATACATCCGGGTTTTTTTTTTTTTCCCCCCCGAGTCCAATGATTGATCTCCTATGATTGCTCTTTGTGTTTAGCACCATTGAAACAGCTGCTATCCGGTTCATGCCCGGCTTTTATATGGCTGCCAAAACTACTCCGAGATTTGCTGTGGGATGGCAAGTTAAGATCTAGTGCCTCTTCGGATTACGGTGGAAGACTGTGGGATAGAGGGCCCTCAAGATATCTGTCCCCACCAGTTTTAACTGAGCCAGTTATTCTCCGTTGATTCCTTTTTGGCACTGGTCTAAACGGTGGTTATGAGGACAAAAAAAAAAAAAAAAAACTCTCAACAAATTAAATCGTAAAATGGCGTCATCTAGTATGTATTTTTAGCAACATTTTATTGTATTTGGGGGTTTAAGAATAGTACACCTGTCTAATAAGTGTGGGTCAAGACTTTTGTCTTTAACTGATCATTTATATCCTAAAATTGGGACATTAATAAAAGCAATTTTAGATTTTTTTTCAAATTAATTTATAGCCAAATTCAGAAACTTTCAAGATAATGTCATCTACTCTGGCCAAGTGTGTGTTTAAATCATCATCTGTGAGGTAAATGTCATTGACATATGACAACCCTTCTGAGTCAGTTTACTGTAAAAATTACGTGAAATGGGCAGCAAACAGACCTGGACTTTACTTATACTCGAGTGAGAGCCAACAACATTTTACGTGGGTTCCTAAATCGGCAAACACCATTAAATCCCTTTTTTTCAGGTGCTATATTTTAACATAAAAAAACATTGGAAATGTTCAATGAAGTTTTGTACTTGTTACGGACAATGTTGTTCATTAAAACTCTGCTGTGGGAATTTTGTATTGCAAAAGTGTATGATTGAATGTTTAAATGTCTATAGTCTGAGACTTTATGATAGGAATGATACAGTTTGTCTACAGGAAATACAGGAGTATTCATAGGAGAAATGCAAGGCTTATTCACACCTTAATATTCTAACTGTGATATAGTTTACCTAAAGGGATTTCTAGCTTCATGCTTAAGAGGGTATTGTGGTTGCACTTCCAGGATGGACCTTACGGGTATATTATGATAAGGCGAGTCCTTATCCCAGCCTTTTTGATTGCAATATGGCACTCAGGCTTGTGCAAGAGCCCATTCTGTGGCATACGCTTCTTTAACTTCATCAGAGAAAGAACCGAAAAGGATGGTAATATTACTTCCTCCCCCTGTGGGACTTTTCTAACAAACTCAGGTAGCCAATCTACCTCGTCTAAGTGTATGCCATAAGCATTAGACAAGTTCTGCCAGAATACTACTTTAAAAGTGCACAATATATCAACCTCGATTTTGATGTCCAAATCATAAAGTCTATCAGGAGGGTCCAGCCGCGGATCTGGAGTTTCTACTTGAATATAGTCATTAGTAGGTCTCGCCACTAGAAACTCTTGAAAAGTCTGGTGAACTATTGTGACCTCTGCGACACTGTTATGCAGTGTTTTCGCCCATGTCTTGTTCAAAAGAAGCGTCTTGAGTATTTGTGAAATATTATGTGGAAATTCCTGACACTTTGTTTTGTTTTTGTTGTGGAAGTTTCTCTTCCTTTTTGTATGATGACATCAGAGGAGCAGTGCGAATCCTTTTTCTGTTTCACGTACACCTCCTTGTCTTTATTCATGCTGTTCCCCTCTCTATGACTACATGTTTGAAGAGTCCTGCATCGAACAAGAGAGACGTGTATCAGAATTCTGATACCTATCAGGCTGTTTAATTTTATCACGGTTACATGAATTATAATGGTTTTGGAAGACTCAAAAGGCAAAGATCCAGTCCATGGTTTTGCTTTAGTTTTGTCTCTATTTTTGTCCCAGAGCTTTTTATAAGACTCAGCTGTCTGCTTGGTAGTGTTGGCTTCTTACTTGCCTTTAATTTATGGCTTATTAGGCGTGGTTCCCAGACTATCTTAACCTGTAAAGGTATAGATCTCAAAGATTATTTTAGGTAGCTTGCATTCCTGATGTACCATGGGAAATAAAGCAAGGCAGAGAAGCTACCTCCCCTTTGATATTACTTCAAATAATTAACACTGAGGCAAAATTGCCAATGAATTTCATCTCCAAATCTAGGTCTGGAGCTGCTCCATGTTTAGTTTGAATCTGGATAAAGCACTTCCGGCAAAACAGCAATTGAATGAGGACTATGACTAATGGTGTAGAGAGCAGTAAATACAGTTCCCCCTGCATTACACTTCATTTTGGGGAAACCATACCAAGTGGAAGACACATAGTGAGAATTCCAAATTGATCTTGGGATCCTATATGGTGAAACACAGCCTCAAGCTGATTTGTTTCTTTGCACTATTTAAAACACAATCATGTTTGGTTTCAATATTGCCCATAATTACATTATTAGTAATTAAACTATTTTCAGGCACAGCTAAGTGTGCCTGTCGAGCTTGAGGAGCCCTTGCTGGGACAGTAGTTAAGGTATGCATAAAGTACTATATCAGACATCAATGCAGTCTAACCAAATGGTACAAGAGAGAAAGCGTCTCTTGCAGTGTTAATGCATCTATATGCAGAGAAGGTGTGAGAAGGTGTGCAGCCTGCTAAGACTGGACAGGTTGCCCCATAATTACTAAGAGGTCCCAGTTGTACCTTTTGAAGTCGATGGAGGAGGGAGCCTTGGAACCAATTGTGATATTCCTGGTAATTTATTTGTATTTCTGCATACTTATAAGGTCTATATTTTGCCGGAACAGGTGCTTCATTATGGATCACTGACAGAATATCGAGAAGCAAAATATCAACCTGCCAAAATATTTAGGAAAAAATATAGAATGCCAGAATATCGAATTCCTATCTACAAACAAGTAAGTACAAAAATATTGAATCCAAAATATCCTTGTAAATAATATAGGGGCATATTACCAAGCAATAGCGATAATTATCGCTATTGCTTGGTTAGCGTGAAAAATGTACTGCTGAGCTGCGGCGATTTTTACCGCAAATAAACCTTGGTATTACCAAGGTTTATCGCAAATGCGATAAAAATCGCTGCAATGCATGAATATCCCTGAAAAGTCAGCGATATTCATGCATTACCGAGCTAATGCTCTTAGCCATGTTTTCCACCTCCCATTGGATAACATGGCTAAGAACTGCTCAGCTTAGCGCGAATATCTCCAAAAGTTGGTAATAGGAGATAGCGATGTTAGCGACTGTTTTCAGTCGCTAACATCTTGGCACACCCACTTTGCATGTAATTAGTGATAAATATCACTGACATGCAAAGTGGGGCCCAAGATGGTCGCTATCTCCTACTAGCTGTCGCTAACTGGTGTTAGCGACAGCTAGGTAATAGGGAGATAATTTTATCTCCACTTTCTTGGCTTTTAAAGCCAAAAAAGCAGAGATAAACCCCCTTGATAATATGCCCCATGGTTTGTTAAAATATCGATTTTTTTAAATGTCTTACCAGTAATGTTAAATTAATGATATATTAAATATTATTAACGAAAACATACTTCAAATACTTAAATAACCTTAAAATTAATAAATAATTAATGTAAGTTTAAAAAACAGAAACATGCATTTTTATTTTTAATACATATATATATATATTAACTTAATATTATTAAAAATTATTCAATACTTTTTAGCGTTGGATAGATGGAGAGTAAAAATTACTATTCCCACTCCAGTGAATGCAACAGTAGGGAAAGCGTTGGATAGTGGGAGGGTAAAAATGAATATTCCCACTCCAGTGAGTGCAACAGTATGGAAAGCGTTGGATAGCGGAAGGGTAAAAATTACAATTCCCACTCCAGTGAGTGCAACTGTAAGGAAAGCGTTGGATAGCGTAGGGGTAAAAATAACAATTATCACTCCAGAGAGTGCAACAGTAGGGAAGTGTTGGATAGTGTAGTGGGAAAAATTACTATTTCCACTCCATAATATTTATTAAAATGAATTACCTATTAATAATTAATTAAAAAACAATTAAGTTTCAATACCAAAAAATAATAAAAAATAAAAGAATGACAATTAATAACCAGTAAATTAATTATCAATACACAACAATAATTTTAATGATTACTTAATTGCAATTAAATTACTTCCCACTCTATTCCCTATAAACCCACAACCGACTCCGCATAATATTTTACTACAATTCATATAATTATCAATTAATCAATTAATGAAAATCAATTACCAATTAATAAAAAGTAATTACCAATTAATAAAAAATAATTATTGATTAATACTTAATTAACAATGAATTAATTATCAATACCAATAAATAAAAATAAATAATTACTTAATAACAATTCAATTACTTTCCAGCCTATTCCCCTATAAACCCACAACTAGCTACAGAAATAAAACGCAAAATTAAATTAAAAATAATTAATAATTCCTAAAATTGTATATTTAATTTGCTATAATTAAATTACTTCCCACTCTATTCCTCTATAAACTCACAACCCACTACAGAATTTAATTACGCAAAAATTAAATAACAAAAAAAGTATTACTTTAAAAAAACTCAAACATACATTACAAAATAATACATACTTGTAACACATATACTAACACTCAAAACAATATAAATAAATGATATTTTTAACAACTATATTATGACTGTTGATATTACTAACTTCGATATTATGGAAATCGATATTTCTTACCTGAATTTTGATATTCTGCTCCACTATATTTTTGCAATTCGATATTCTGTCCATTCTATATAAAAAAATCGATATTCTGTCCAGGCAATATATATTTTTTGATATTATGACTGTTCACTCTTCATTATATGTATGAAATGTTTGTAGGAAAATTAACCCACTAATTAAAGATTTCACATCCATACACTTCGTGAGTCTCAAACACTGTCGGTCCCTGGGGGCCAACTAGCCCACCAGGTACCTCCAGATGTTCAGAGATGTGGCAATCAACTGTGTATAAGGAAAGGAACTTGCACAGGAACAATAATGTATTTAATACTCGAATAAATAGAAAAAAAACGAATAGTACCTTTTTTGAAAAATAAGGATAAAAGGGGTTTTGGATGGGGAAGGGTATTAAAATTGTAGACAGAAACTGTACAGAGTAACCAATAAATATACTTGTTTTAAAAAATAAATTCAAAGATATTTATTTTAAGACTCTTATAATAAAAGAGAGAAAGAATTAAAAGAAAAAGAAAGAGTGGATAGGTATGAGGATGTAAAACAAAACTAAAACTGTTTAACAAGTTTCACTTTTACAAAAACACGTGCGCAGGTTAAACAGTTGAAATGTGAGAGCGTGTCAACTGAAAAACGTGACAAAAAAAATTAGAGGAGCACTAAATTAGTTCCATAATGACTTCAATAACCAAAACGTATATAAACCACACCCGTAGGATGATTACTTTCATTTCTGTGATTTAATTATGGGTGACCAAACTATGAGCAAGATAAAGTTTACGATTGTCGGATTCAACTTGAGTTTATTGCCCATTTCCCAGAGGGAACATAAAGTTAATGTATATATTGTAATATATAAAACATTATGCTCCCTCCAAAGGAGTTGGATGTATGTCGACGGAAGGAAGAAATATTTTTAAAGAGAAGTAAATTAATAGTATAAGTTTATGCTTTATATATTTTTCTAATGCAAGTATATTATTATAATTTCTAAATGTAGTGTGTAAAAGTATAATTGTACTTTAGAAATGAAATGATGTAAGAACAGTACATGTATTATCGTCGCAAATTGAAAATATTACAAAGACACAGAAAGAAATTTGAAATATGTACAAATCAAAAAACAATTATCAAGTGATTCTCTTTTTCTTCTAGAGTGAAAATGGGTTTATCAGTATGTATATTTTGTAGTATTGTGACCTATTTTCACTCATGAAGAACTGGAGGTTTATCGTTGCAAGCAGTAAATATGTAAAAAAATATTAATGTCAATGTTTTCATAAAGAGTAACTGAAAATAAATGTACAAAAAACAAAAAATAAAGATGAAGTAGTGAGGGAGTGTTTGTAGTAGCAATTCTATTGTACTTTATCTGAAAGTAAATCATGCCAACACTCTTATCTCCCCCCTTCTAGTTTCCCCTTGTCCCTGGTCTGATCACTCATTTATTTATTTCACCCTGGGCCAGGGCTTGGCGACAAAGACCCCCCTTCCTAGTAACATCTGGGCTTGCAACTGGAGCCAGGTGGATTTAGCCACCCTTTGCTCCTCCTTATCAGTTCTGCCGCCTGATCTTGATGGCCTCTCCCCTCACTCCCAGGTTACTACCATCAACAGCTGGCTCTCTGCAGCATGTGACCAAGTTGCACCTCTCAAACGCGTCAGAACACGACGAGCTCATGAGGCCAACAGATGGTTTAATCTGGAGTTAAAATTAAAAAAAATCACACTAAGGCAGTCGGAGCGCCTTTGGAGGCGCGACTACTGCCCTGCACTACAATCACAGTATATTACCTTACTTCAGGAATATAAAAAAGCTATTCTTCACGTAAAATCTGAATATTTCTCCTCCAAGATCCCTCTGGCCGAGAATAAACCTAAGGAAATATTCACCATAGTTCACGAATTAGCCTCCTCTGACAGAGTCACTATTAAACCGGTCCCCTCACAATCCTCTGTAACTCCCTCAACGACTATTTCATTGAGAAAATCGCCACCATTAAGGCCAACATTCCACCTCCCTCCCTTTCCTTTTAAAGCCCCCAATCCCCTCCTAACTCCTCTCATCTAGATCAATTTCCTCCGGTTTCCAAGGAAGCTTTTTTTATTTTGCTGACTAAGGTCAGATATGGTTCGCCGGTGGACACCTGCCCGGCCTATATACTCAAAGAAATCTTTACCTCTTGCCCACAGCCTCCTTTAACCTTTCTTCACAACTCCCTTATGCAGGGAATTGTCCCTGACATACACGAATCAGCTAATATCATCCCCATCCTCAAGAAGCCAGGTGCTTATCCCTCTCCTCCCTCTACCGTCCCATTTCCCTTCTTCCTTCCTGGGCAAAATCCTAGAATGCCATGTTACCCAATTTTGAGTCACGGGAGTCGGGGTGGGGAAAAGGAGTTTGGGGTTTGCACGTGGAGCTAGAGATGATAACACTTGGGTCGATGTTAAAGCAGTGGGCTGTCTCTAGTCAGTCGACTTGTTCTAAGTGTGTCCCTTGCTTCGAAATGTCCGTTATCCCATCCCCAATATGAGATCATGTACTCCTAAATTGTATGGATAAAGTGGGCGGAGAGGAAAATCTGTATTCTAGGGCGAGAAGATTCTCTGCGAGATCGGTGGTACAGAGGGTAAGTTCAATGTAGTTGTGTGTTTGCTCGGGGGTTGAGCATCAGCGAGTGCAAATGATGTCCAAACGTATCACCGCATGGCAGCCCTTAGTATGGCGAATCCAAGGTATCACTTTATTTGTTAAGGAGTCAGGACTTTCACAAGCAGCATTTGGGTCAATCTTGGGAACGTTGGTCAAAGCAATGGCTTCACCATGTGACTGGGAAGCAGCAAGTAGGTAGTAAGTCTACTGGTGTGGGTTAGCCAGAGTGATCCTTCCCAAGAATGTGCTACTGCAACTTGTATGTTTTAAACGCATTCTAGGGACAGTATTGTAGTGTAGTTCCTATATTCCCAGTAGGCTCTCCGCATTGGAATAATATACCCTATAGATTTGACATAGGACTTATGTCGACTAGGTCTCTATTGAATATATTAGACTCAATTGTGAGTGCCAGCTAGCTCAGAGGTCACTAGAAACTTTCTCAAATAAACACGAAGAGATTAGTTTCAGGCAACCACATAAACATAACAACTTTGTTTCCCCAAGATAAAACTGATCATCAGAGTTGTGGAAACAATAGATAGATATTTTACTCAGTCAATCGTGCATGCTTTGTTTCATTCGAGGTGCAGAGAAATTGAGAGACAGGCGTTTTCAATAAAAGTATTTATTGAACAATCTTCTTTCTCATGCAGAAGAAATGAACTGCTACAATCGTAATACTGGCTGTAAAGTATAATGCGTACAGCAAGAAGAGTATTAGAAAATAATACTGTAAAAGCATGGGATGGTTTCTAATCATAAAATACATACATAAATAACAAAGACTAAAAGTACTCAACTGGTGCTTCTAACATACGCCTACCCCGATGTACCTAACCTCAGTCTAGTATGAGGGAAGAAGTAAGTGAGGTGTAGCATAGTTTTAGTTTCTTTGCCAAGAATCTATCCAAGATTTCTCTTAGGGTCTAATCAGCTCCGTACCTTGGTTTTAGAATGAAGGCGGTCTGGTATCTCTGTCTCCGGACTCGAATTCCCAACACCCCGCAAGGGGAGCTTGGAAACACTGAAGCTGGATTCTCAGCGAGAGAAAGGCAGTCTCTCTATTAGTGTGTCAGCTGGAGGGTCAGCTTCCTTCGGCACTTGCTGTAGCGTGATGCGTCGGACAAGTAGATAGACGAACTGCTCCAAACCACTGTGTGTTTGCTAGGGCAAGTGTGGGCATATTTATACGTGGAAGGTGCTTGGTTTGACGTAAAGTCGGACATAATTACGTCACCAAAGAACCCCAAGGGAATGATAGTTCTTTGAAAACGCCATGATTTCTAGGACAAATCTATATTCAAGAAAGGGGATGTCCCTGACTGCTGAAGCAGAGTTTTCCAAGAAATCGTTGTGGCTTTTTGGAACTAGTGGAAGTAGCCATGCCTGTAAATGGACTGCATGGGCTATGTCTACATATGGTTATGATTTATACCCACTCCACTTTTTTATGTTCAATCTTACTAAATACTAAGCAAAAACATATCTAAAGGATGTGTTTACAATCCTACCCAAAATACATAATATGCATTTGAAATGGTTGTACACGAAAATGAGCATTTGTGCTGTACGCACTTAAAAAGCATTATTTTCATTAAAAGCATGTATTGTGACATTGGAAAAAATGCTTATCAGAATGAGTCATGAAATAACATTTATGAAATGGCTCTGAAATACAGAAGAAAGGTCGAGACCATTTCATGACAGAATATAAAAACTGTTTTGGTTGTGAATGAGGTCAAATATTGTCTCTTGGAAGTGTTCAAAGAGTTCTTGTTCTCTAAGAATAGTTCAACTTTAAGCAGATTACTTTCTACCAAAAAAAATAAAAAAATTCAATTTGGAAAAAGTTATATCGAAGAAAAATAGAGTTCTAAAGTTAGAAGTTTTGTTTTGAAAAGTGAAGGTTGAATTCAGAGTTCAAAATTCATTCTTGCTGTTGGGAGAAAACATCAAATCTTCTAAGTTTGAAAAGAATTTGTCTACTATTGTAGGTGAAATTTGGACTACCTCGTTTAGCAGATCAATTGTACACAGATGAGAAGCACCGCCGTCAGCGTCAGTCACATTAGACATGTTCGTTGCAGATGGTACCTGTGTGCCTGTTGCTCCACGTATCTCACTGTCAGTTTGTTGTGCTTGGTGAGATCTCCATGAATGCCGTCAGAAGGATCGGTAGCTGCTGGGGACAACACAATGCATGAGCCGTTACAGAACCAAGCAAAGTATCAATATCCGTTGGCAGTGCTGATGGAAGTGTTAGACAGATGTCTAGCACGCATTCTTCTCCACATAGCAGGCATCGTAGAACAGGTAAGATGCAATCTTGCCAGATTGGTTTGAATGAAAGAAACCATGTGGTATTCAGATCTATTAAACGAGCCAAGCCCAAAATTTGGATTATGTGCTCAAGACACTTCATTGCCAGGGAGTATTCTCTATGGTAGTCTGGGCGTCGTTGGTGGATTGGCTTGCCATATCGAAGCAGAAGTAGTAAAAGTAAAATTCCTGCTGTGAGTCCCAAAACGAGAGGCAGTCCACCAAACACCGAGTGAACAAAGTTTGGAAATATGCTCGAGACTGCTTTAAACAGTGCTAACAGTCCCAAAAAAATTGTCTTAAATACATGTACAATACCACTGGTATCAGACATGTTTAAGATACGACCTAACATTTCTGCGAAATGCATAGGGCAGTTTGTTGATAATAAGGCATGTATCTCCGCAGAGGACCTTGCAACATGCAGATCATACATCCCTTTGGACAAGGTCAGTGGCACAGTTTTTTGTAAAAGAATGGCTTTCATTCTGCTTAAAGTATCAATTCGAATAGAAGATATGTTCAGTGGAGGCCATAACGGCGACTCCCCGTCTGTCTTTGCTTTAGGAAACAATACTTGCATACAACAAGTGACCCTGGCTGACACACTTACGAGATAGGCAATTCCTGGCATCATTCCACAACAGCTGTGATCATTCAACATTATGTAGATCCCATTGGAAAGCTGCCTAAAAATTGGAACTATCACTGCTGCCGGAGAACCATGCAGGTGGCAGGATAAGTTGGTCAAAGAACCGTCACAGGCTCTGTGTAAATTAATACCCTGACATAAAAGTGTACCGCTTAGTGGGCTGTTACATGGTGTACCACTAAGAAATACTTATTTTCCCCCAATCCAACATTTGTGTGTGTATGGTAAATCCCAGGTTGACTTAATGTATTCTTTACCCAACCTTTCATACAGGCCTGCTGGTATGTGTTTCAAGCAATACTGAAACTGGAAAATAATCACTGGCAGCTTAATGGTGCCATGTATTAATCATTCTATGGCTGGTTTCTCAGAAACAGTCAATGGTAATCTTTCCAGTTTTTCTATGCTCAGAAACATATAGTCTGCTCCCCTTTCTGCCAAAGAGATTTGTTGATCTGTAAGGTTAAATCCAGTAAACAATGACGTGGTGTTGATTAGACACCAAGGCACATAGCCTGACCGAAGATTTTGTAACCTCCAGCCTAGCAGCAATATAGAACGCAATTGAGACTGTCCATGTTGTAACATGAGCAAGTCCTGTTCCATTATGTCTATGGCAGATGATACAATGCTGTCCACAGAATAAATTCTGGATGACAGATTTGTTAACCCATTATCAACTACAGAGAGAGTTTTCTCTAAATTAATACAATCAATGTCACGTACTGGTTCTGCTGATTCCATTTGCGTGACTTTCCATGCTTCATTATAAGCAGCATAAATACTGGCATATATGAAACATTTATGACATGGTTTATAAGGCCATAGTAAGAAGTCTCTCAAATCAACGCCATCTTTAAGTAAAGTTAAGTGTTGGCTTACCTCTGTAAGTGTAGATTTTTGTAGCCATTCGAGGAACAGTTTTCCTACACTGTAAGTTGTTACTATCCCTGGATGTTGACTCTGGACATATCTTGGGTCTGGCCTAGTTACTGTAAACCCTTGTGTCTTGTTCAGGAATCTATCTTGACAGGTATTTGTGTCTGTGGGCCAGATTACCCATTTTTTCCAATCAGGATCAGTTCTGTTTTTAAGTAAAATTGATGTTACGTCGACTCCTCCCTCTGAAGTGTTTTTACTATCAGCAGTAGGTACAGGTATTGATGGTTTGATTAAATCTTTTATCTTGGCTAGTCCAAGACAGGATGTTTGTTGAGCAGTGTCATTCAAAAACATTATTTGTTCAGGAATAATGCAGGCTCGGAATAAGGCTTCTATACCCTGTACTTGCCAGTCTTTTGAACCCCAGACAGTTTTTGTTTCTATGTTGTCACTCCAAAAGTGAATTGTTACAAAAACAAGGGAACCCAAAAGACAAGGGAACTACTCCAAAAGTGAAAGCCTAATGAGGACAGCTGGGCATGAAAGGCTGCTGAATAAATTTGCTTTGTATTGGTTACCATACTTTTCATTCCTGTTTTATTATCCGCCTCTCATCCTAATGTCCCCCTTGGTCTTTAAAAATGTTATTTGCTGACGTCGTTTCGGGCTCACTGGGATCCTCAGAAAACGTATCAAAGTTTATGACATATCCAGAGGCAGTTCTGTCAATTATTGGCATTGCATACGGATTACTTGAAATCGCTGGAGCTACTGGATCTCTTGTCATATTAGTATAGTCAGATGCTGCATCATTGTAGACAAGAGTGTCTTGACAAACTGTTATTTGGGTTTCAAGAGGCACAAGTTCCATTGCTTTGTTGCATAGGCCTTCTTTTCTTACTGCAGATTCTTCAAAGGTGATGAGTCTCTCAGTTTGAACCTCTTGGATAGTAGCAAGATTTGGCCGTCTGCTACCTCTTTGGAGTCCACTGGGCCTACTACTTATTATCGGCCACATGGTGTGGTTTTACCAGGTCAATTGATACGAATCGGTTCTCCTTTCTTCCAGCAAGGGGTGGCAGTAACCCTGTTCTTGATCCGTGGATTGCTAGCACAGGTACTGGTTTTCTGTATGAAGGCCCAAATTCCTTCTTATCCGCAATCTTTTCTCTGACTAGATCCCCAATCTTTGGAATCCAGACAGGCCTTGCTGGGACAGGTGTTTTTTCTTCAGTGGTCAGTGGCTTCTGTAATGTGTTGCTTAGAATTATTCTTGTTTCATTTAAGTCCTGCAAAACAGCCAAACGGTCTTTAATATCAAAGTGTTTTTGTTCTACCACTATAGTATGATGATCAAGGTGTTCGACAATCATTCTAGTACCAAAAAGGATTTCAGGTGGAGTGATTCTACCCAGAGAATTTCTTGGTAGATTGTTTAAACTACGTTGGACACTTATTAGATGTGTGACCCACCTGTCACCCGAGCCTAGTACCCTAGCTGTTATAGATTGCTTTATGTCACGGTTTTTTCTTTCCACAAACGAATTTCCCTCAGAATGGAATGGACTTGAGTACCGCAATGCAATGCCCAAGCTGGCCATGGCCTCCTTGTGAGCTCGAGAGCTAAACGCAGGACCCTGGTCAGAATGTAACGTGCCGATTGGGTATGTGCTGATAAAGACTCGCAAATCTTTTATTACAGTTCGGGCATCAGCCGAGCACTGAGGCCACATCCAAATGAATCTTGAGCATGAATCCACTGCGACCATGATATATTTATAGTTACCATCTGTAACGACCGGATTCCCGAACCAGATGGGATCAGCTCCTGAGAGCCCCTCCAACCCAGTCGGAACGTAATCACCTCCTTAGAACGTATTTACAATAGGTATATGTATATGTATGTACATCTCGTACCTAAGGATGGGGAAAATAGCAATACACATGCATAGGTTTTCTACAATATCCCATTGATACCAACTAGTCTCATGGCCACTTAGGCCCAGACTAATCTACCCTGGGGCAGTTCTGATTATGCACCATTACACACTGATCACCCTCAGTGCTCACTCGACACGCAATCCGGCGTGCCATACACACTGAGCTGCAGCCCCAGTGCTCTCTTTTCATCCGGTCCACAATCCGGAGGACCTAAACACTGGTTTCCCTCCCAGTGCTCGCTTACTTACAACCCGATCCGCAATACGGCGGATCTACACACCAGTCTCCCACCTGGTGTTCTCATTAACGCCGCTTACCAACGACGATCACTCTCCTATGAATACCTTTGGAAGGAATCTCTCATTGGCTACTCGGGATGATACTACAATAACATGAATTAGCACAGCCTTCCAAATTGAATCATGTACCTTCTGGTCTCAGCATCAAATGGTCCCTCTCTCCCTCATTATTCAGTCACCTCTTACCTGACCGAGATTTACATCCGTTCATGAAAACGATGTCTGACTAGAAGACCAGGTTACCCTGATTGAACAAGAATACAAGGCACATGTCGGTTCACTAAGAACTGGGGTATTTTATTACAATAATTATAAACACAGCACTATACTATAACATATATCCTGCAAAGAAAAGTGAAAGGTTAGAATGTCCACATTATAGGACAGAAGTCACCTTGTGAGCACGAAGTCGGGGTTCAACAGTCATCTAGGTTCAAAACAATTAAGTTTCAATACCAAAAAATAATAAAAAATAAAAGAATGACAATTAATAACCAGTAAATTAATTATCAATACACAACAATAATTTTAATGATTACTTAATTGCAATTAAATTACTTCCCACTCTATTCCCTATAAACCCACAACCGACTCCGCATAATATTTTACTACAATTCATATAATTATCAATTAATCAATTAATAAAAAGTAATTACCAATTAATAACAAACAATTATTGATTAATACTTAATTAACAATGAATTAATTATCAATACCAATAAATAAAAATAAATAATTACTTAATAACAATTCAATTACTTTCCAGCCTATTCCCCTATAAACCCACAACTACGTAGCTACAGAAATAAAACGCAAAATTAAATTAAAAATAATTAATAATTCCTAAAAATGTATATTTAATTTGCTATAATTAAATTACTTCCCACTCTATTCCTCTATAAACTCACAACCCACTACAGAATTTAATTACGCAAAAATTAAATAACAAAAAATGTTATTACTTTAAAAAAACTCAAACATACATTACAAAATAATACATACTTGTAACACATATACTAACACTCAAAACAATATAAATAAATGATATTTTTAACAACTATATTATGACTGTTGATATTACTAACTTCGATACTATGGAAATCGATATTTCTTACCTGAATTTTGATATTCTGCTCCACTATATTTTTGCAATTCGATATTCTGTCCATTCTATATAAAAAATTCGATATTCTGTCCAGGCAATATATATTTTTTGATATTATGACTGTTCACTCTTCATTATATGTATGAAATGTTTGTAGGAAAATTAACCCACTAATTAAAGATTTCACATCCATACACTTCGTGAGTCTCAAACACTGTCGGTCCCTGGGGGCCAACTAGCCCACCAGGTACCTCCAGATGTTCAGAGATGTGGCAATCAACTGTGTATAAGGAAAGGAACTTGCACAGGAACAATAATGTATTTAATACTCGAATAAATAGAAAAAAAACGAATAGTACCTTTTTTGAAAAATAAGGATAAAAGGGGTTTTGGATGGGGAAGGGTATTAAAATTGTAGACAGAAACTGTACAGAGTAACCAATAAATATACTTGTTTTAAAAAATAAATTCAAAGATATTTATTTTAAGACTCTTATAATAAAAGAGAGAAAGAATTAAAAGAAAAAGAAAGAGTGGATAGGTATGAGGATGTAAAACAAAACTAAAACTGTTTAACAAGTTTCACTTTTACAAAAACACGTGCGCAGGTTAAACAGTTGAAATGTGAGAACGTGTCAACTGAAAAACGTGACAAAAAAAATTAGAGGAGCACTAAATTAGTTCCATAATGACTTCAATAACCAAAACGTATATAAACCACACCCGTAGGATGATTACTTTCATTTCTGTGATTTAATTATGGGTGACCAAACTATGAGCAAGATAAAGTTTACGATTGTCGGATTCAACTTGAGTTTATTGCCCATTTCCCAGAGGGAACATAAAGTTAATGTATATATTGTAATATATAAAACATTATGCTCCCTCCAAAGGAGTTGGATGTATGTCGACGGAAGGAGGAAATATTTTTAAAGAGAAGTAAATTAATAGTATAAGTTTATGCTTTATATATTTTTCTAATGCAAGTATATTATTATAATTTCTAAATGTAGTGTGTAAAAGTATAATTGTACTTTAGAAATGAAATGATGTAAGAACAGTACACGTATTATCGTCGCAAATTGAAAATATTACAAAGACACAGAAAGAAATTTGAAATATGTACAAATCAAAAAAAAATTATCAAGTGATTCTCTTTTTCTTCTAGAGTGAAAATGGGTTTATCAGTATGTATATTTTGTAGTATTGTGACCTATTTTCACTCATGAAGAACTGGAGGTTTATCGTTGCAAGCAGTAAATATGTAAAAAAATATTAATGTCAATGTTTTCATAAAGAGTAACTGAAAATAAATGTACAAAAAACAAAAAATAAAGATGAAGTAGTGAGGGAGTGTTTGTAGTAGCAATTCTATTGTACTTTATCTGAAAGTAAATCATGCCAACACTCTTATCTCCCCCCTTCTAGTTTCCCCTTGTCCCTGGTCTGATCACTCATTTATTTCTTTCACCCTGGGCCAGGGCTTGGCGACAAAGACCCCCCTTCCTAGTAACATCTGGGCTTGCAACTGGAGCCAGGTGGATTTAGCCACCCTTTGCTCCTCCTTATCAGTTCTGCCGCCTGATCTTGATGGCCTCTCCCCTCACTCCCAGGTTACTACCATCAACAGCTGGCTCTTTGCAGCATGTGACCAAGTCGCACCTCTCAAACGCGTCAGAACACGACGAGCTCATGAGGCCAACAGATGGTTTAATCTGGAGTTAAAATTAAAAATAAATCGCACTAAGGCAGTCGGAGCGCCTTTGGAGGCGCGACTACTGCCCTGCACTACAATCACAGTATATTACCTTACTTCAGGAATATAAAAAAGCTATTCTTCACGTAAAATCTGAATATTTCTCCTCCAAGATCCCTCTGGCCGAGAATAAACCTAAGGAAATATTCACCATAGTTCACGAATTAGCCTCCTCTGACAGAGTCACTATTAAACCGGTCCCCTCACAATCCTCTGTAACTCCCTCAACGACTATTTCATTGAGAAAATCGCCACCATTAAGGCCAACATTCCACCTCCCTCCCTTTCCTTTTAAAGCCCCCAATCCACTCCTAACTCCTCTCATCTAGATCAATTTCCTCCGGTTTCCAAGGAAGCTTTTTTTATTTTGCTGACTAAGGTCAGATATGGTTCGCCGGTGGACACCTGCCCGGCCTATATACTCAAAGAAATCTTTACCTCTTGCCCACAGCCTCCTTTAACCTTTCTTCACAACTCCCTTATGCAGGGAATTGTCCCTGACATACACAAATCAGCTAATATCATCCCCATCCTCAAGAAGCTAGGTGCTTATCCCTCTCCTCCCTCTACCGTCCCATTTCCCTTCTTCCTTCCTGGGCAAAATCCTAGAATGCCATGTTACCCAATTTTGAGTCACGGGAGTCGGGTGGGGAAAAGGAGTTTGGGGTTTGCACGTGGAGCTAGAGATGATAACACTTGGGTCGATGTTAAAGCAGTGGGCTGTCTCTAGTCAGTTGACTTGTTCTAAGTGTGTCCCTTGCTTCGAAATGTCCGTTATCCCATCCCCAATATGAGATCATGTACTCCTAAATTGTATGGATAAAGTGGGCGGAGAGGAAAATCTGTATTCTAGGGCGAGAAGATTCTCTGCGAGATCGGTGGTACAGAGGGTAAGTTCAATGTAGTTGTGTGTTTCCACGGGGGTTGAGCATCAGCGAGTGCAAATGATGTCCAAACGTATCACCGCATGGCAGCCCTTAGTATGGTGAATCCAAGGTATCACTTTATTTGTTAAGGAGTCAGGACTTTCACAAGCAGCATTTGGGTCAATCTTGGGAACGTTGGTCAAAGCAATGGCTTCACCATGTGACTGGGAAGCAGCAAGTAGGTAGTAAGTCTACTGGTGTGGGTTAGCCAGAGTGATCCTTCCCAAGAATGTGCTACTGCAACTTGTATGTTTTAAACGCATTCTAGGGACAGTATTGTAGTGTAGTTCCTATATTCCCAGTAGGCTCTCCGCATTGGAATAATATACCCTATAGATTTGACATAGGACTTATGTCGACTAGGTCTCTATTGAATATATTAGACTCAATTGTGAGTGCCAGCTAGCTCAGAGGTCACTAGAAACTTTCTCAAATAAACACGAAGAGATTAGTTTTTTGACAACCACATAAACATGACAACTTTGTTTCCCCAAGATAAAACTGATCATCAGAGTTGTGGAAACAATAGATAGATATTTTACTCAGTCAATCGTGCATGCTTTGTTTCATTCGAGGTGCAGAGAAATTGAGAGACAGGCGTTTTCAATAAAAGTATTTATTGAACAATCTTCTTTCTCATGCAGAAGAAATGAACTGCTACAATCGTAATACTGGCTGTAAAGTATAATGCGTACAGCAAGAAGAGTATTAGAAAATAATACTGTAAAAGCATGGTATGGTTTCTAACCATAAAATACATACATAAATAACAAAGACTAAAAGTACTCAACTGGTGCTTCTAACATACGCCTACCCCGATGTACCTAACCTCAGTCTAGTATGAGGGAAGAAGTAAGTGAGGTGTAGCATAGTTTTAGTTTCTTTGCCAAGAATCTATCCAAGATTTCTCTTAAGGTCTAATCAGCTCCGTACCTTGGTTTTAGAATGAAGGCGGTCTGGTATCTCTGTCTCCGGACTCGAATTCCCAACACCCCGCAAGGGGAGCTTGGAAACACTGAAGCTGGATTCTCAGCGAGAGAAAGGCAGTCTCTCTATTAGTGTGTCAGCTGGAGGGTCAGCTTCCTTCGGCACTTGCTGTAGCGTGATGCGTCGGACAAGTAGATAGACGAACTGCTCCAAACCACTGTGTGTTTGCTAGGGCAAGTGTGGGCATATTTATACGTGGAAGGTGCTTGGTTTGACGTAAAGTCGGACATAATTACGTCACCAAAGAACCCCAAGGGAATGATAGTTCTTTGAAAACGCCATGATTTCTAGGACAAATCTATATTCAAGAAAGGGGATGTCCCTGACTGCTGAAGCAGAGTTTTCCAAGAAATCGTTGTGGCTTTTTGGAACTAGTGGAAGTAGCCATGCCTGTAAATGGACTGCATGGGCTATGTCTACATATGGTTATGATTTAGACCCACTCCACTTTTTTATGTTCAATCTTACTAAATACTAAGCAAAAATATATCTAAAGGATGTGTTTACAATCCTACCCAAAATACATAATATGCATTTGAAATGGTTGTACACGAAAATGAGCATTTGTGCTGTACGCACTTAAAAAGCATTATTTTCATTAAAAGCATGTATTGTGACATTGGAAAAAATGCTTATCAGAATGAGTCATGAAATAACATTTATGAAATGGCTCTGAAATACAGAAGAAAGGTCGAGACCATTTCATGACAGAATATAAAAACTGTTTTGGTTGTGAATGAGGTCAAATATTGTCTCTTGGAAGTGTTCAAAGAGTTCTTGTTCTCTAAGAATAGTTCAACTTTAAGCAGATTACTTTCTACCAAAAAAAATAAAAAAATTCAATTTGGAAAAAGTTATATCGAAGAAAAATAGAGTTCTAAAGTTAGAAGTTTTGTTTTGAAAAGTGAAGGTTGAATTCAGAGTTCAAAATTCATTCTCGCTGTTGGGAGAAAACATAAAATCTTCTAAGTTTGAAAAGAATTTGTCTACTATTGTAGGTGAAAGTTGGACTACCTCGTTTAGCAGATCAATTGTACACAGATGAGAAGCACCGCCGTCAGCGTCAGTCACATTAGACATGTTCGTTGCAGATGGTACCTGTGTGCCTGTTGCTCCACGTATCTCACTGTCAGTTTGTTGTGCTTGGTGAGATCTCCATGAATGCCGTCAGAAGGATCGGTAGCTGCTGGGGACAACACAATGCATGAGCCGTTACAGAACCAAGCAAAGTATCAATATCCGTTGGCAGTGCTGATGGAAGTGTTAGACAGATGTCTAGCACGCATTCTTCTCCACATAGCAGGCATCGTAGAACAGGTAAGATGCAATCTTGCCAGATTGGTTTGAATGAAAGAAACCATGTGGTATTCAGATCTATTAAACGAGCCAAGCCCAAAATTTGGATTATGTGCTCAAGGCACTTCATTGCCAGGGAGTATTCTCTATGGTAGTCTGGGCGTCGTTGGTGGATTGGCTTGCCATATCAAAGCAGAAGTAGTAAAAGTAAAATTCCTGCTGCGAGTCCCAAAACGAGAGGCAATCCACCAAACACCGAGTGAACAAAGTTTGGAAATATGCTCGAGACTGCTTTAAACAGTGCTAACAGTCCCAAAAAAATTGTCTTAAATATATGTACAATACCACTGGTATCAGACATGTTTAAGATACGACCTAACATTTCTGCGAAATGCATAGGGCAGTTTGTTGATAATAAGGCATGTATCTCCGCAGAGGACCTTGCAACATGCAGATCATACATCCCTTTGGACAAGGTCAGTGGCACAGTTTTTTGTAAAAGAATGGCTTTCATTCTGCTTAAAGTATCAATTCGAATAGAAGATATGTTCAGTGGAGGCCATAACGGCGACTCCCCGTCTGTCTTTGCTTTAGGAAACAATACTTGCATACAACAAGTGACCCTGGCTGACACACTTACGAGATAGGCAATTCCTGGCATCATTCCACAACAGCTGTGATCATTCAACATTATGTAGATCCCATTGGAAATCTGCCTAAAAATTGGAACTATCAATGCCGGAGAACCATGCAGGTGGCAGGATAAGTTGGTCAAAGAACCGTCACAGGCTCTGTGTAAATTAATACCCTGACATAAAAGTGTACCGCTTAGTGGGCTGTTACATGGTGTACCACTAAGAAATACTTATTTTCCCCCAATCCAACATTTGTGTGTGTATGGTAAATCCCAGGTTGACTTAATGTATTCTTTACCCAACCTTTCATACAGGCCTGCTGGTATGTGTTTCAAGCAATACTGAAACTGGAAAATAATCACTGGCAGCTTAATGGTGCCATGTATTAATCATTCTATGGCTGGTTTCTCAGAAACAGTCAATGGTAATCTTTCCAGTTTTTCTATGCTCAGAAACATATAGTCTGCTCCCCTTTCTGCCAAAGAGATTTGTTGATCTGTAAGGTTAAATCCAGTAAACAATGACGTGGTGTTGATTAGACACCAAGGCACATAGCCTGACCGAAGATTTTGTAACCTCCAGCCTAGCAGCAATATAGAACACAATTGAGACTGTCCATGTTGTAACATGAGCAAGTCCTGTTCCATTATGTCTATGGCAGAGGATACAATGCTGTCCACAGAATAAATTCTGGATGACAGATTTGTTAACCCATTATCAACTACAGAGAGAGCTTTCTCTAAATTAATACAATCAATGTCACGTACTGGTTCTGCTGATTCCATTTGCGTGACTTTCCATGCTTCATTATAAGCAGCATAAATACTGGCATATATGAAACATTTATGACATGGTTTATAAGGCCATAGTAAGAAGTCTCTCAAATCAACGCCATCTTTAAGTAAAGTTAAGTGTTGGCTTACCTCTGTAAGTGTAGATTTTTGTAGCCATTCGAGGAACAGTTTTCCTACACTGTAAGTTGTTACTATCCCTGGATGTTGACTCTGGACATATCTTGGGTCTGGCCTAGTTACTGTAAACCCTTGTGTCTTGTTCAGGAATCTATCTTGACAGGTATTTGTGTCTGTGGGCCAGATTAACCATTTTTTCCAATCAGGATCAGTTCTGTTTTTAAGTAAAATTGATGTTACGTCGACTCCTCCCTCTGAAGTGTTTTTACTATCAGCAGTAGGTACAGGTATTGATGGTTTGATTAAATCTTTTATCTTGGCTAGTCCAAGACAGGATGTTTGTTGAGCAGTGTCATTCAAAAACATTATTTGTTCAGGAATAATGCAGGCTCGGAATAAGGCTTCTATACCCTGTACTTGCCAGTCTTTTGAACCCCAGACAGTTTTTGTTTCTATGTTGTCACTCCAAAAGTGAATTGTTACAAAAACAAGGGAACCCAAAAGACAAGGGAACTACTCCAAAAGTGAAAGCCTAATGAGGATAGCTGGGCATGAAAGGCTGCTGAATAAATTTGCTTTGTATTGGTTACCATACTTTTCATTCCTGTTTTATTATCCGCCTCTCATCCTAATGTCCCCCTTGGTCTTTAAAAATGTTATTTGCTGACGTCGTTTCGGGCTCACTGGGATCCTCAGAAAACGTATCAAAGTTTATGACATATCCAGAGGCAGTTCTGTCAATTATTGGCATTGCATCCGGATTACTTTAAATCGCTGGAGCTACTGGATCTCTTGTCATATTAGTATAGTCAGATGCTGCATCATTGTAGACAAGAGTGTCTTGACAAACTGTTATTTGGGTTTCAAGAGGCACAAGTTCCATTGCTTTGTTGCATAGGCCTTCTTTTCTTACTGCAGATTCTTCAAAGGTGATGAGTCTCTCAGTTTGAACCTCTTGGATAGTAGCAAGATTTGGCCGTCTGCTACCTCTTTGGAGTCCACTGGGCCTACTACTTATTATCGGCCACATGGTGTGGTTTTACCAGGTCAATTGATACGAATCGGTTCTCCTTTCTTCCAGCAAGGGGTGGCAGTAACCCTGTTCTTGATCCGTGGATTGCTAGCACAGGCACTGGTTTTCTGTATGAAGGCCCAAATTCCTTCTTATCCGCAATCTTTTCTCTGACTAGATCCCCAATCTTTGGAATCCAGACAGGCCTTGCTGGGACAGGTGGTTTTTCTTCAGTGGTCAGTGGCTTCTGTAATGTGTTGCTTAGAATTATTCTTGTTTCATTTAAGTCCTGCAAAACAGCCAAACGGTCTTTGATATCAAAGTGTTTTTGTTCTACCACTATAGTATGATGATCAAGGTGTTCGACAATCATTCTAGTACCAAAAAGGATTTCAGGTGGAGTGATTCCACCCAGAGAATTTCTTGGTAGATTGTTTAAACTACGTTGGACACTTATTAGATGTGTGATCCACCCGTCACCCGAGCCTAGTACCCTAGCTGTTATAGATTGCTTTATGTCACGGTTTTTTCTTTCCACAAACGAATTTCCCTCAGAATGGAATGGACTTGAGTACCGCAATGCAATGCCCAAGCTGGCCATGGCCTCCTTGTGAGCTCGAGAGCTAAACGCAGGACCCTGGTCAGAATGTAACGTGCCGATTGGGTATGTGCTGATAAAGACTCGCAAATCTTTTATTACAGTTCGGGCATCAGCCGAGCACTGAGGCCACATCCAAATGAATCTTGAGCATGAATCCACTGCGACCATGATATATTTATAGTTACCATCTGTAACGACCGGATTCTCGAACCAGATGGGATCAGCTCCTGAGAGCCCCTCCAACCCAGTCGGAACGTAATCACCTCCCTCCTTAGAATGTATTTACAATAGGTATATGTATATGTATGTACATCTCGTACCTAAGGATGGGGAAAATAGCAATACACATGCATAGGTTTTCTACAATATCCCATTGATACCAACTAGTCTTAGGCCCAGACTAATCTACCCTGGGGCAGTTCTGATTATGCACTATTACACACTGATCACCCTCAGTGCTCACTCGACACGCAATCCGGCGTGCCATACACACTGAGCTGCAGCCCCAGTGCTCTCTTTTCATCCGGTCCACAATCCGGAGGACCTAAACACTGGTTTCCCTCCCAGTGCTCGCTTACTTACAACCCGATCCGCAATCCGGCGGATCTACACACCAGTCTCCCACCTGGTGTTCTCATTAACGCCGCTTACCAACGACGATCACTCTCCTATGAATACCTTTGGAAGGAATCTCTCATTGGCTACTCGGGATGATACTACAATAACATGAATTAGCACAGCCTTCCAAATTGAATCATGTACCTTCTGCTCTCAGCATCAAATGGTCCCTCTCTCCCTCATTATTCAGTCACCTCTTACCTGACCGAGATTTACATCCGTTCATGAAAACGATGTCTGACTAGAAGACCAGGTTACCCTGATTGGACAAGAATACAAGGCACATGTCGGTTCACTAAGAACTGGGGTATTTTATTACAATAATTATAAACACAGCACTATACTATAACATATATCCTGCAAAGAAAAGTGAAAGGTTAGAATGTCCACATTATAGGACAGAAGTCACCTTGTGAGCACGAAGTCGGGGTTCAACAGTCATCTAGGTTCCCTTCTCGTCTGTGCCTTGGCTCGTCTCGGAATCACACCTCAGCAGTCACGAGTACACGTCTGCACCGCTATGCTCTGTCTCCTCTGCTTCCCTCTAAGTCACTGGAACCTTCCTCTTTATTATCTGCTGTCTCTCTCTGTCTCTGATTGCTCTGCGCTACTTCTCCTTCTCCTTCAATCTTTCTCAGAGAGTATCAGCTTCATGATCTTTCTCGGACTTCAAGATGGCGACTGTCTGCCTGGAAATAATTAACGGCATTGATACTAACGGCTAGCTGCCGCCTACAGACTGACTGACTCACTGCCTAACACTTTTGCTAATATGGAAGCTTGTCCTTTCATGGAAAGTTACGGCCAGTAACCTGCCGCCTACCAAATTCTTGTACCTCCCCGTACCAAGGAAACGTTCCCAGCTGGCCAGCCTGATGTTGTGTCTTCGGAGTAGAGAAAAATACAGGCTTTCGATAAGGGCCAGCCTGAGCCGGTTCTCTCCAAGCGAACAACACTTCGAAACTAAAACATTACACTTGGCCTAGAAGCATCTCAAGCTGCCAGGGCAGAAAGCAAGATGGAGTCTCTCCCGTTTGAGGCCTACAAGGCCCGAAATAAGCATAACTCCATAGAAGGTATACTAACACTCTTGCAAAAGGACGGATTATCACTAATACTAATGAATCTATCCCCTAGCTTAAGTTTATAAGCCCTGATCTAAGGAAAAGGGTACGAAAATGCACTACTGTGCCTTATGAATAGGCCCTGTTTATAGTTCTAATCCCTGCACTAGGAGGATAATAGGCTGGAGTCACATTCAATCATTCTCCCTCAAAAGAGGGCCGAAAAAGTCGGTCAGAACACTTCACCCTTGACTCCAGTCTATTAACCATTTTTTATATGGAACTAACATCTGTGGAAGAATAATAGGAAACAAAACTAACTGATCTATTCCTCTTGCCACATCTACAATATTGGAGTAGAGAAGGAATGCACTGAATAAAGCAGGAAATAGCTACTAAAATACAAATAGAAATCATAATACCCCCTAATATCTGTCGTAGGGAATGTAAGTCAGGTAACCAATTGAAGAGCCAGTCAAACCAGCCCTGATCAATATGTTTTCTAATCTCTGCAGTCAAGTCATGGAGTTTGTCAATATGGGCCTGGATCGATTTGGTGTGGTCGGACAAATTAAAGCAGCAAAGACCCTCAAAGTCAGAACAGTCGTGTCCATGCTTTAACAGGAGATAGTCGATAGCTGCGCGGTTCTGCAGAATTGCTCTGTGTTCACCCTGGGCATCTAATAACATGTCAGATAAAATGGTAGAGGTTTGGTTAATCGATTTTACCATCCAACAGGCCATTTTTCCATTGGACTTCACGTTGTAAACAGCCAACACTGGGACACCAATAATTGAGATAGCTAAACTAAGGTATTCAGATTTGGAATAGAAATGTAGGGAAGAATCACAGTCCTCATGTAACATCATAGAATCACGGACTACACGGGAATAGGTATTGGGAAGTGAGGAAAACATGAATAAACTCAGTCTACTGATGGCACACGGGCCTCCGGAAATATTTGCAGGAATATAGGGCCAAGAGGAGTTGCTGCAGGAGAAGAGCCAACCAGAAGGTAACAACATTGTACGGTAATGGCTAGTAGCAATTGCTATACTTTTACAGGTCATGTTATTTTTAACAGAAACACATGATTTTGGGAGTCTTCGTAAGCACAGCAAGCGTTCATGAGCCGAAAAAGAAGTGGCGGCTCTCAATTTTACCTTTACACATTCAGTAATTGCCTTAGGATCACAAGTCAAGAAAAAGCACAAATCACCCTGCGTGATATTATATGTAGTGACCTGAGAATGAATTGGGGGAATGGACTCTGAAAGAATAGTACATAAGGGACAAAATTCATGGGCCACGAATTCGCCCGAAATAACATTGGGTCGGGCATTTGATATATTGAAAATATGTTTTAAAGTCTCCAAAGAGGCAGGGACAGCAACCAAACAGGTCGCTAAAATGTCAGTTACTGAACGCATGGGTGTCAGGCAAAAATGCGGAGAATTAGTAACTTGTTTGGCTAGGGTTGTCCAAAAGTTTGATGATGAATCCCACGCAGCGAAGGAACGCGGTACTCGGGTTCTCGAATCAAGCAAAGTCTGTGGGTTCTCTCCTTTCCCAACGTAGCAGACCAAAAGGAGTCCAACGCCGGCACATCCTGCAGCAGCAGTCCAGAGAATGATCTGAAAAAAAATCAAATACAGGCATTATTCATTCTCGTAAATAACATTTGTCAGCCGGGACAGCTTCCCAGCTATCTTTCCCTGGTCTCATCACCAAAATGGTGTTGTCATGACCGGTTGCAATAATTTCAGCTTGTTCAGGGGGATGTTTAGGCGATTGCACCCATATTCTCGCTCCAGGGTTGTCAGAGGAACCAAATCCTTTTTGGCCTCGCACAGTTAGTAAAGTTGGGGCAGTGCCTTTCTGAATGTCACCGCTGAAAACAGGCATGATTAGCAATTGAGCAACTCGGTCAGTCTTTTGAATCGATAAATCAACCTCACTGCTATTCAGCAGGAGAACCTTAATCTCTCCCTGATAATCACTGTCAATTACTCCTCCGAGTACTTGAACACCTTTTAAGGCAAGGCCTGATCTAGGGGCGATCAGACCAAAACTTCCAGTTGGTATACAGACACCAACGCCGGTCTCGACAATGATTCGGTCTTTACTCTTAAGTACAGTGTCATTCATGGCATGCAGGTCCAAGCCTGCGGAACCTGGGGTTGCTCTGCATGGAGCCAAAGCTCCGGGGGAAATTTCCCAGTACATTACAGTATTGCCAATGGGGTTGGGTTTCGCATCGATTCAGCATGTAACAAGGGACGATTATTCAGAATTGACAATGCTTGAAATAAATAATCCCACCAGTTTTTATATTTGTCGTCAGTTAACTTTCGCAACTGTTCTTTAAGCAAACCATTCATCCGCTCAACAAGGCCTGATGCCTGTGGATAATAAGGAATATGAAACACCCATTCTATATTGTTTTCCGCACAAAATTCCTGTACCAATCTTTCACGAAAGTGGGATGCGTTGTCAGATTGAATTTGAAATGGAATACCATAATATAATATGATTAATTCCAATGTTTTAATGGTATTTACTTGGGTAGCTTGTTTGCAGGGACAGGCCACCAAAAGGCCACTGTAAGTGTCGACAATTGTACAAACATATTGACAATTCTTGCTCATAGGGAGCGGGCCAATATAATCAATCTGCCAAATTTGAGCGGGCAATTTTCCTCGATGTAAATGACCTTTAACAATTTGTGGTACTTTTCGTTGTCTGGAATGTTGACAGATGGGACAATGCAGAATGGCATCTTTAATGTAATTTAAAGGAATATAAATTCCTCGATCGGCGGCCCACCTGCTAGTGGCTCTCTCTCCAAAATGTCCTGCTTTCTGGTGGGCCCATTTCGCCAATCCCGCCAAATCAGAATCTTGCATGTCCACCACTGCCTCAGCAATTTTAGATTTCTCATCTGCAATGTTAGGAAAGAATTTGTCAAGGGAATCTATCGGGGTATGAACATCCACATGAAAGATTGTCACAGTACTCTGTGGGAGCATTTCCCAAATTTCTTGCCATAATTCTTTTCCCCACAATTCTTTTGAGTGCAACTCCCAATTATGAGAATGCCAAGTTGGTAACCATACCGCCAGTCCATTAGCTGTGGACCAGGAATCAGTGAAAATATGACATGTGCCAGGTAGTTCCTGTTTCAAAACTTGGTAAACTGCATATATTCAGCATATTGACTACTCTTTCCTTCACCAGTTGTACTCAGCAATTTCTGTGTGATAGGATTATAGGACACTGCCTTCCAATGCCGTTTCTCTCCAATGAACCTCGCTGAACCATCCGTAAACCACACATGTTTTCTGTCCTCCGCGGACAAATCATCAAATGGCTTACCCCACTTGACAGGAGATTCCTGTACTACAGGTACGGAGCAATCACTCCCAGTCTCATTCGATGGCGCCTGCGCCACTTGCTCATGTAATGCTGCCACACCTTTTGGACCCACGCGTGCCCTGTCCTGAATGTACCATTTCCACTTAATCACACTTGCCTCTTGAGCATGTCCAATTCGATGAGTTTTCGGCGAAATCAAAACTCACTGCATGATAGGAATTTCAGGTCTCAAAATCACATCATGACCTAAAGTCAATTGCTCGGCATCCACTAGAGCCCAATAACACGCAAGCAACTGTTTCTCAAAAGGTGTATAACGCTCACCAGCCTCAGGTAACTTTTTAGTCCAAAAACCTAACGGCACTTTTTGTCTGCCTTGCTTTTGCCACAGACTCCAATTTGCATACAGACCTTGTACGGACACATTCAAATCCACATCACCCTCGCCCACAGGCCACAGATCCAAGGCGTACTGAATCGCTTCTTTTGCCAAGTTAAATGCATTCTGTTGTGGTTCACCCCATTCAAACGCATGCTTTTTGTGAGTGACTCTATATAAAGGAGCCAATATCTGACTCAAATGGGGAATATGTTGACGCCAAAAACCAAATAAGCCAATGAAGCTCTGAGCTTCTTTTCTATTCCTCGGAACTGCAAAATCTAAAATTTTTCGTTTAACCTGCGGGCTCACCTCTCTGTGACCTTCATGCCAATTGATACCTAAAAACTTAACATTTTGGGATGGACCTTGTAACTTATCAGGATTCATTTCCCAACCTTTTTCACGTAAGCAGTCAAGGATTTGATCTAATTGAGTCTGAACTTGATCTTGTGTTTCACCTTGAATTAAAATGTCGTCAATATAATGGCACACTTGAATTTGCGGATGTACAGTTACTTCGGACAAATGCTCCGCTACCAGCCGGTGACAGATCGTAGGACTATGTACATAACCTTGAGGAAGACTCCTAAACGTCATTTGACGCCCATTCCATGTAAAACTGAATTGTTCCTGACACTCGGGGGCAATCGGAATTGAAAAGAAAGCATTAGCAATATCAATGGACGCATACCATGTACCTGGATGCTTTTGGATTCTTTCAATTAAAGTAACAATGTCTGGTACTGCAACAGTCAAAGGGGGTGTGTGTTTATTCAGTTCTCGATAATCAACGGTCATGCGCCAAGAATTATCGCCCTTGCGCACGGGCCAAACGGGATTATTCCAAGCAGAAGTAACCGGAGTTATAACTCCTGCGTCAACCAAATTCTGAATTGTGGCACTGATCTCTTCACGGCCACCTAGATTACGGTATTGTTTCTGAGAAACCACTTTTGTAGCTTGGGGAATTTTTATGGGGGGCATTCGTAAACGGCCAACCCGTACGGGTCTGGACGATATGTAGTGTTTAGTTCCAAATTGGTAACAACCGTCATCCAAATGCAAAGTCATTCCTTTTAAAATATCAATTCCAATTATATACTCCAAGAGTGGTACAACTAATACAGAATATTCTCTTCGGGGAATTCTACCTATTCTCATTTCAAGTGTAGTTTGCACTGCGGGAGTCTCCTTTCCACCTAAACCAGTAATTGTGAAAAATTGGCCTTTGAATTTCTTTGATTTACCATGAATCAGAGTGGCCTCCGCTCCTGTATCTACCAATGCTCGGGCCCTTTGGATATTACGATGTTTCCAAAAAATTTCAATATCTACATAGGGTCTATTGTCTTTATGAGGCCACCTGCGTACTGGAGCTTGACCTATTTCCTAGTCATTTTTACTGCGTTCTGTCAACCAAGACAAATCAGGGTAAATGCTCTCATGTTTCTTGGGTATCAAAATATCCTGTTCATATCCATCTCCATTACGAAATGGATTTTTGTCATTTTCATAGTACTGTGAATTACGATCAAAAAGCCTGTGACAATCCTCCCTTCTCACCTCAGGGGACTGATCCCTTCCTCTCTATATCTGTTGTAGACACAATCATCTCTCCCCCTTTCTTTTTCCCCCTCTCTCCCCCTTACTTTTTCATGATGAGGGGAATCATCACGCTCACAGTGCCGTCCTTCACGGCGATCAGAATCCACACGACGCCTGTCGTCACCACTATCATCAGAACAACCACGATCACAATCATTCTTTCGAACACGACGGGCACCCTCCTTTCGATCTAAACCACGCTTACGAAACATGTCCCATAAGCGATTATTAGGTTCACCGTCAATGTCTTCTCTTTTCACACCATCAGCCAACAGTGCAAGAAACATATCATGTCTAGAGAATTTATAATCTCCAGCAGTACGACCCTCCGGTCGAGATTGTCTCTCAGGTTTAAACCAGTCACCCAACTCACCAAGCTGACGGACAGATTCATGCACCATAGACAAAGGATTGCCAGTTTGAATAATTAACAAAGTCATCATAACCTGCTTATAAGCAACAGGGGAAGAACGGATAATGCGATTCCGCACAGAAGATGTCAATAAGCCAGCCAACAACCTGTCAGCAGTACTGAGAAAAATCGCAGTTTTCATCACCTCCTCTTTCAAACGCTGCGACGCATCGCGCAAAGTATACCAAGGCTCGTCATTGACAGGCCAATCAGGCTCAGTAGGGTATTTGTGATTACAGCCATCAGTCGCTAGCTGGAGTAGACTAATTTGGCCGGCACCATTAAAATTTTGAAAATGATCTTGTACAGTAGAATCAGAACTCAAAGAGCAAAAACGTAAACAATCACCTGTATCTAGCATGATACCTGCAGCACCTAATTCATAAAGGCACACCATCCACGTAAGCAAAGCCTCACCAGGCCGTTGTCAAAATCGTTGCAAAATGTCACTAACTTCCTGTTGAGTAAAATCTTCAATACTATCCATATGAATACCATTAGGATTACCAGGAGCCTGTTGTAATTTGCGTCGAAAAACCGGGTGTGCAGAAACCTCCGGACGAGCCTCCGAAGAAGCCCGATCCATAGATTTAGAGGAACAATCAGGAGTAGGTACATCACCAGAACTGGAAGAACGACCAAGGCCGCCAGAATCATCGTCTTTGTCACAAGAAGCAGATTTACAATCACGTCCGGAGCGAGAAGCCTCGCGCTTGTCACTCTCCTCAGCCGAGGAGCCAGAATCATTTGAGTCCCAAATATTACCATCCCACTCGTCGGGGTTCCAATCCAGTCCGGCTTTCGCCACGACCAGACGCACTTTCCGTTTACAAACACGACCACGACGGTTTCTATATTTGTATTTCGCAATTCGAACAGCAGCCCTTTCGGCTATAGTCTGATAAGTCTCAAGTTTGTCGGCAAGCAATTTATTTTGACATCGCAAAAGAGTATGCGCATTCTGCACTTCAACAAACTTTTCTTCCATATCTACAAATCGCTTCTGTAATTTTACAAATTTCTCATGAAGCATTCTGTATGCAGTCAGCACAATCCAACCTCTGCGTCCTAAAATAGGAAGCTCATCACCCTTCACTACTGGAGCCTTTTGCAAGCAAGAAACCACATCAGCAGGCTCCGCCTGCTCCAAACAAGAAGTCCAATTCTCACTCAAACCAGTAGAATCGGCCCACTCACGGGCCAAGGCCTCGTAAGGCGTTGATTCCCAGCCGGGAATTTCAACAGGCAATTTGAAAGTAGATTTTGACTTTCGTGAAAACATTTTGACACACAAAAAATATATACACAATTATCAACAAAGAAAATACGTACGAGCCGAGCACAAACCAACAAGATTAAAACAATACAGCGCACACAGGCTTCGTAAAAAGTTTGTGACGCCAGATGTAACAACCGGATTCTCGAACCAGATGGGATCAGCTCCTGAGAGCCCCTCCAACCCAGTCGGAACGTAATCACCTCCCTCCTTAGAACGTATTTACAATAGGTATATGTATATGTATGTACATCTCGCACCTAAGGATGGGGAAAATAGCAATACACATGCATAGGTTTTCTACAATATCCCATTCATACCAACTAGTCTCATGGCCACTTAGGCCCAGACTAATCTACCCTGGGGCAGTTCTGATTATGCACCATTACACACTGATCACCCTCAGTGCTCACTCGACACGCAATCCGGCGTGCCATACACACTGAGCTGCAGCCCCAGTGCTCTCTTTTCATCCAGTCCACAATCCGGAGGACCTAAACACTGGTTTCCCTCCCAGTGCTCGCTTACTTACAACCCGATCCGCAATCCGGTGGATCTACACACCAGTCTCCCACCTGGTGTTCTCATTAACGCCGCTTACCAACGACGATCACTCTCCTATGAATACCTTTGGAAGGAATCTCTCATTGGCTACTCGGGATGATACTACAATAACATGAATTAGCACAGCCTTCCAAATTGAATCATGTACCTTCTGCTCTCAGCATCAAATGGTCCCTCTCTCCCTCATTATTCAGTCACCTCTTACCTGACCGGGATTTACATCCGTTCATGAAAACGATGTCTGACTAGAAGACCAGGTTACCCTGATTGAACAAGAATACAAGGCACATGTCGGTTCACTAAGAACTGGGGTATTTTATTACAATAATTATAAACACAGCACTATACTATAACATATATCCTGCAAAGAAAAGTGAAAGGTTAGAATGTCCACATTATAGGACAGAAGTCACCTTGTGAGCACGAAGTCGGGGTTCAACAGTCATCTAGGTTCCCTTCTCGTCTGTGCCTTGGCTCGTCTCGGAATCACACCTCAGCAGTCACGAGTACACGTCTGCACCGCTATGCTCTGTCTCCTCTGCTTCCCTCCAAGTCACTGGAACCTTCCTCTTTATTATCTGCTGTCTCTCTCTGTCTCTGATCGCTCTGCGCTACTTCTCCTTCTCCTTCAATCTTTCTCAGAGAGTATCAGCTTCATGATCTTTCTCGGACTTCAAGATGGCGACTGTCTGCCTGGAAATAATTAATGGCATTGATACTAACGGCTAGCTGCCGCCTACAGACTGACTGCCTCACTGCCTAACACTTTCGCTAATATGGAAGCTTGTCCTTTCATGGAAAGTTACGGCCAGTAACCTGCCGCCCAGCAAATTCTTGTACCTCCCCGTACCAAGGACACGTTCCCAGCTGGCCAGCCTGATGTTGTGTCTTCGGAGTGGAGAAAAATACAGTCTTTCGATAAGGGCCAGCCTGAGCCGGTTCTCTCCAAGCGAACAACACTTCGAAACTAAAACATTACACTTGGCCTAGAAGCATCTCAAGCTGCTAGGGCAGAAAGCAAGATGGAGTCTCTCCCGTTTGAGGCCTACAAGGCCCGAAATAAGCATAACTCCATAGAAGGTATACTAACACTCTTGCAAAAGGACGGATTATCACTAATACTAATGAATCTATCCCCTAGCTTACGTTTATAAGCCCTGATCTAAGGAAAAGGGTACAAAAATGAACTACTGTGCCTTATGAATAGGCCCTGTTTATAGTTCTAATCCCTGCACTAGGAGGATAATAGGCTGGAGTCACCTTCAATCATTCTCCCTCAAAAGAGGGCCGAAAAAGTCGGTCAGAACACCATCCCTCTGTAAGGGACCACAGTGATCCAGGTAAACACATGCTAATGGTTTATCTGAAATTAAAAGGGGCGTCTAAGCCAGGCGTTTCGCTGTTGAAACTTTCATTTTCTCGCAGATTTCACATTCCAAAACATAGTTTCTGGTTTGTTTCCTCATGTGCGGCCACTAGTATCTTTGTTTTAATAGCAATACTGTGGTGACATGCACATCGCGTTCCGGGTGGAAGGCCAAAACCGGGCACCCCTCCAAGGCCTATCATCGCCAAACTTTTTCACTTCATAGACTGGGGTGCTATCCTGCAGGCCTCGAGGGTGAGCGGCCCGGTAAAATTTGAAAATTCCACTGTCAACTTCTACCCGGACTTCACTCAACTTGTCCAGAGACAAAGGATGGGTTTTTAGGGTGTTAAGCGCAGACTCCGAGACTTGGGATTGAATTATGCGATGGTGTTTCCCACCAGGCTTCGTGTGGAGTACAATGACCGGACATTTTTCTTTGACCGACCAGAGAACGTGAGCGACTGGCTGGATTCTCTGCCTGCCCGGAACGACAGAACTGAGCGCCCTGGTGGTGCCGAGGGTGGTGAGCCGATACAGAAACGATGACCCGGCCCCTGAACTCCGAACATTTGACTTTGCGCAGCAGGGTTCTATAACCTCCTTATTTTTGTAGTTTGCTGCCGTGTGCTCGAGGGTGGCGGGGGTGGTGGGTCTCTTTCCTCCTCCAGGGTCTTTTTGTAGATTGGGTAATGGTAGGGTGACAGGCAAACTGCAAGTTGGGGTGGCTTTTTAGTCTAATGCAGGGGTGCAGGGAGGGGGGAGTTGTAACGGGATTCGGTTGGGGGGTGGGGAGGGTTGTTTGTAAGTTTTTTTTTTTCCAAGGCAACGTAATGTTGTTCTCTATGATTCGAATGTTGTGCTCTTTGTGGGGCGAGTTCCGCATCACTGGTTGGGATGGGGGTAGTGGGTTGAGGTTAATATCGTGGAATGGTAACGAGTTGGGTGACAGGATAAAACGGGGTGTGGTGCTACAATTTTTACGTCGCCTGTCCCCTGAATTAGTTCTTTTACAGGAGAGGCATCTAGTAGGCAACACGTGTCGCGCCATGAATAGGTGGGGCTATCGCCTTGCCGCACACTCTGGTTTCACCACTGGTTCTAGGGGGGTGGGCATTCTCATTCGGTCCTCTCTCCCCCTGGAGATAGATGATGTAATTCTTGACGACAGGGGGTGCTACGCCGCCCTCACTGGCAGATGGGAGGGTAGGACTATTTCGTTGCTCATAATATATATTCCCCCGGGCCTCCAGACCTCCACTTTTTCCGATATATTGGGCGAGTTGTGCTGGGACTTCCTGAGTGTCTTTTGGTTATGGGCGGGGATTTTAACTTGGTTGTCTCTGGTACCGTAGATCGTCACCCCCCCAGGGATCTTCTCAAATCCCAGTCATGGCTTAGTGGGTTTATGGACACTTTTGGTCTGGTGGACGGCTGGAGGCTGATGCATCCAACGCAGAGTCAGTACACTTTTCACTCTGGGGCTCATGGGAGTCTCTCTAGACTTGATAACATCCTCATGCCTACTGCACAGTCCCCTTCCATTAGAGAGATTCAACACCTTGCCCGGGGCACTTCAGACTATTCCCCAGTGTGGCTTTCTATGGATGCTGGACTGAGTTGCGCGGGACGAGTCGCTCCCATAAACCCTTGGTACTTGCGTAATACCAAAACCCGTGCCAGTTTGGTAAAGTCCCTAGATCAATACTTCCTTGAAAACGAGGGGTCTGTGTCTTCATCTGTGTCCCTATGGGAAGCCTTCAAGACTGACATTCGTGGGCAGGCATTATCCTTGCTCTCTGAAGCTAAGAAATTTAAGAATCAAGAGGTCGTGCGTCTTGAGGCCGAAATAGTCGAACTGGAGCAAGACTTAGAATCAGGTGTTACCCATGATAGACTCCACGCCCTTGGTCTAAAGCAGTTGGAAAATAAGTCCCTTGTCACGGATGCTGCCAAAACAATGCACAGGGAGCAGCAGGGCAGGTTGTATGATGTCGGGGACAAGGCTGGGAAATTGATTGCGTGGCTGGACAAGAAAGAAAGGGCGAATCGTGTGGTCCCCGTTATTTGGAGTTTGACTGACGAATGTGTGACTGAACCGAGCAAGATTGTTGAGTGTTTTGCGGACTATTTTCGTACGGTGTATTCCCGGGTGTCTGTTAGGGATGAGGAAGACTCCCATTTGTTGCTACGTGATATTACGTTGCCGTGTTTATCGGAGGTGGACCGTGATCTGATGGAAGCTCCTTTGTCTGCGGATGAGATTGCGGTCGCAATTCGCTCTGTTCGCTCTGGCAAGGCCATGGGCCCGAATGGTTTGCCTATCGAATTATATAAATTGTGCCCTGATAAACTTGCACCATATCTCCGGGACATGTTCATGGAATCACGAGACCTCGGCACCCTCCCTTGTGATCAGCGCTTGGCTACAATTGTGGTAATTCCCAAGGAGGTCAAGCCTCGGGATCGTTGCTCCTCGTACAGGCCCATCTCTTTGTTGAACGTTGAACCCAAAATTCTAGCTAAAATTCTGGCTAACCCGTTGATCACGGTGATTGCTGACCTGATCCATCCGGACCAATCTGGTTTTATCCCACACCGTAACACCGCACTCAACTTGCGGCACTTGCATGGTGTTCTCGCGAGGACGGGGTCACTTCAAGAGTCGACCATCTTGGCTTCCTTTGACGCCAACTGGCCTTTGATACTATCGAATGACCTTATCTCTGGGCCGCCCTCGCGAAATTTGGTTTCGGTCCGGGGTTTATCGAGTGGGTGCAATTGCTGTACAAGGACCCTCTCGCTCAGGTGGTCGTTAACAGCCAGGTATCTAATTCCTTCACTCTTGGGAGAGGTACGAGACAGGGGTGCCCGCTGTCTCCCTTGCTCTTTGTGCTAGCCTTACAGCCCCTCGTAGCTTGGCTCCGCTGGGAGCCTTCGATAAAAGGTATTCAGTGGACACCCGATTTAGAAGACCGGATCTCGTTTTATGCGGATGACATCCTTTTATACCTCACTTCCCCCAGAAAATCGCTTAACGTCTTGTTTGATGTTCTTACCTCGTTTGGCAAGAATTCAGGCCTAGTGAGTAACTGGACCAAATCCTGTGTTTACGTGATTTCGGGTGGTCTTCCCCCCTTGCCGCGTAGATTTCCCATTCAGGTTTCGCACACGGGATTCAAATATCTGGGGATCTTTATATCATTGGACCCTGTTGCTTTTTATGAGCGTAATTTGCTTCCCCCTCTCCAGAGGCTGAAGCTTGACGTGGTTCGTTGGCGTAAATTGCCATTGTCGCCGCTCGGTCGTGCTGCGCTCTTTAAGATGATGTCCCTCCCACGGTTTTTGTATGCACTCCAGAACTCGATCGACACCATCCCGACGAGTTACTTCCGGGAGGTAGAAAGCTTACAGAGGCGGCTTATCTGGGTTGGGCACGCAAGAATCGCTCTCGCAAAGCTTACCCTCCCCTGGTATGACAGGGGCATGGCGCTCCCGGATATCAGGCGGTACTACTGGGCCTCCCAGTTGAGCGCGATTAATCATGCAACGTATGCACCCAGCCCAAACCCGGCATTTGAAATGGATAAGCATCAGTTGCCGGGCGGGAACTACAACAGGGCGCTCTATTCTAAGGGAGCAGGGAAACATTTAACAGGACCTACTAAAATTGCTGTGCGAGTCTGGTGTGACGCAACTGCTGCTTTGGGCTGGAAGGACCGATTGACACGTGCGACTCCATTGTATGCGTCGGAAAGATTGGTATGCCTCTGGACAACGGAAGGTTTTGAGAAATGGGACGTGATCGGAATTTGTAGAGTGGGTGACCTTTGGGCTAAGGGTGCAGTCAAGACTTTTGAGACATTGAAGACTGAATATGAACTGAGTGACAGAGAGTTTTTTAGGCATGCGCAGGTTCGTCATGCTTTGGCCGCGGTCCTTGCCTCCGATCCTAACATCCCTGAGTCCTCCTCTTTGGTAGATCGTATACTCGATGGTCATCTGCCTGATAGTATGATCTCACTAATATATAAAAAATTGATTAACAATCGGGCGGATCTCCTCGTATGCCTCAGGGAGACCTGGACTGGAGACGGGCTGGAACTGGATGATGAAGACTGGCAGTCTGCACTATCCTCCCCTAAGGAGGTGGCCATTCCCGCCCGTCTCCGCCTCGTCCAGCTTAAGATCCTTCATCGTGTGTATGTCACTGATCCTCGGTTGGTCGCCATGGGTTTTTCTGCGGTTGGGTTATACAAGCGTGGCTGTGGATTGAGTGCTACCTTCCTTCATATCATTTGGGAATACCGGGAGGTGGCCACATTTTGGAATCGAGTGCATGCAGTGATGGAATGTATCACCGGGATTGCTTTGCTGCCTGAGGCCCGGAGATGTCTGTTGAATTTGTGGTAGTCGAATGATTACAACGTTGCCCAGACCCGGTGGGCGGCCCTTGGAAACATGATTGCAAAGAGAGATATTGCGCAGCTGTGGGGCTCCCGACGGCCGCCCACTGTGTCAGTATGGAAGGAAAATATGGATTGGTGTGTGTTTAGAGAGAAGACTGTGTATTTGGCTAGGGGCAAGCCCAAGGCATGGACTGCAATCTGGAGTCAGTGGAACACCTATCGAGGGAACATATGTACACCCCCGTTCGAGGATATTCCAGACACCTCCTTCTCCCCCTGATCCGGCATTCCTTGTCTAATTCTTATTTAATATTGCCTTTTGATCTCCCCACTGTTCCCCCCCTGACCATCTCCACAGCTTGCAAAATTTATTCATCTCGCAATTGAGGCTCTCCCGTATAAGCGCAACTGCATGTTCAATGTCTTTTGCCTTGAGACTTGTTTTGTTCCTTTTTTTTGTTTTTCTTATAAAACACAAAATACAACTGTATCCTGGCTCCATCCTGAGTTGCTACGAACATTCTCCAGCACTGCTGCCGTACCTCTAGGATGCCGGCGATGGAATTGTGGTGAATGTTGATTGCTATTGCATTGTCTAGCGGCCGGCCCCTGTGGTTGTAGGCCCATACGTGTAACTATATTTACGTGCACAATAAAGTTAAAAAAATAAATAAATAAAATACTGTGGTGAAACACCTGCATGTGCAGAGGCAAGCCCTTCATGTGCTGCTAAAATTAGTCCAAATTTATGTTCTATGTTTGGAATTATCCTATCCCCCACTCCAGGGATTCGAGCAAAAGAAACATATTTGCATCAGTTATATAATAGTACTTGAGTGGAAAGCCTTTTGGTAAGGTTTTACTGCTGTCTTTATTGGAAGCGGCGACAGCCTGCATTATTTCGCTGTCTATTTTTGTTTTTGAGCAAGTGATTGCAGCTATGGAAGCCGTTTGCACAGCTGCCTTTCCAGCTTCATCAGCCAATGAATTCCCTTCAACGTGAACGCCATCATGTTGATGACTCAGTGTATGGATCACGTGAGTCTTTTGTAGTTCTTTCTGTAATTGAACTACATGTTCCCAAAGCAACTTATGCTTGATTGTGCCACCTTTTGCATCTTTCAAACCGTTTTGAATCCAGTTCTGCAAGTATTCATTGTAGGATTGAACACAGTAATACTAATTGCACACTCTGAGTTTGGGGAATTCGCAATCGGTATTTTCAAGCACCATCTTGAAAGCTTGTAGTTCAGCTCACTGAGCTGTACAGTCTCCGAGAGATTAGGTTTTTGTGACTATGGGTCGGAATTTACCATCTCGCCAGTGACCTTTAACGATCGCGCACGCAGCACTATAAGCTTGTTTACCCCCAATAGCCGGCTGTGCGGATCCGTCTGTACAAATAATACATTCATACTGTTCTAGAGGCAGAATTTCAGTGGGTAGAGGACATTCTTGTTCGTATTGTAGAAATTCTTGCGTTTTCAAGTAGGGGTCAAAAACGTATTCAATGTCTGTTGCAGCAAGACAGTTAACCCATTGTATCCAACTCGGATGTACAGCCTTTGCATTCGGAATGCTCACTTTTGTCACTGCCTCCAAGGCAGGTACAGGAGTAACGACTTTTATGCGTTTACCCTGTTTGAGAGCTCTCTCTTTTGCTACTGCAGTTTGAACCGCTGTCAGAATTTTTTCTGTTGAAGTGAATTTCATTTCAGCTTGTGTGTACACGTGTGATTTGTAAGCAATTGGTACTTTTTGACCTTCATTAAATGTTAAGTACGTGAATCTGCATCTGCCTGGGATTATTCTGATTACAAGGTTGCGTACGTTTACGCGTGTCTGTAAATGTGTTGTTGCTAATATGTCTGTTTGTACTGAAAGCAACATTTCTTTGTGTTTTTGAGTCCAATTTGTGGCTTTGAAATCAGGTTTGATTAATTCGTAGAGAGGTTTAACCCTTGCTGCGTAATTTAGAATGTAAGTTCTTCCAAAATTCAGGAAACCTAGAATTGACTGTAAGTTTTTCAGCGTTTTCGGAGGTTGGAGCAGCGCACATTTCTCTAAAAAGTTTGCTGTCAGGCTTTTGCCTTCACTTGAACGCTCGTATTCTAAGAATAGTACGTTGAGGTGGGCAATTCTTGATTTTTTAAAGTTAAATTTGTACCATTCAGAACCAAGTATTATGGTGTTCACTCTGTTCAAGTGCCTGTCCAAGTCATCATCTGTAAGATAGATGTAATCGACATAAGAAAATGCCTCATCATCATACGTTTGTTGTAACTCTGTTACTCTAGCTGAAAATAACCTTGGACTATTCCTGAAACCCTGGGAGAGACGACAGAAGTGACGCTGTGTCCATATATTTGAGAAAGTGGTTAGGTACCTGCTTTCAGGTACAATGTTTTGACAGAGCAAACCGTTTGAAATATCTAATGTAGTTTTATATTTTTTGCGCGCGATGTTATTCATCAGTGCTGCACTGTGTGCATTGTGTACTGCAAATGTTTTGCAACAAGAATTTAAATGTCTGTAGTCAAAAACTAGACAATATGTATTGTCTGGTTTGGAGCCAGGGAACAAAGGATTGTTCATGGACGAGGTGCATGTTTCAATCACCCCTTTTTATTCAAGTTGATCTAAGATCTCTCTGACCTGTTTTTTAGCTTCTTGCTTAACTGGATACTGCCTCTGGCAGTTGGTTGATTTTTTAACTGGATTTTATGGTGAGGAGAGTCCTCATCCCATCTTACATGATTTTATATAATGCTGGAGCCTGGGGTACAGCCCATTTTCTGGCATAAGTATACTTTTTATGAATCGGAATATGATTGGAGAAGGCTGGCATAATGATCTCTTCCCCATGTGGGCACTCCTTGACAAATTCAGGTGGCCAGCCTTTTTCAGCTAGAAGAATGTCATAACCCTTAGAGAGCTTCTCCCAAAAGAGTGCTTTTATTTTTCTAGGTATGTCCCCCTCCATCCGGAGTGTTACTTCATATAACATATGGGATACACTAACCCTGGTATCAGCAGTTACAACTTGAATGTACTCATTCATGTCCACTGTCTCCAGATGATCCTTCAGGATCTTGCGAGCTATGGTAACTTCTTCTGCGCTGTCCAGCATTGTCTGGGCCCACTCCCCGTTCTTGAGTTGTGTCTTCAAGATCCTCGGCATGTCTGATTTTTAGACCTGCTACCTTCTTTTTGGTGAATTGGGTTTTCTTATTTTTTGGAACGTGTTGATCATCTTTGGACTTCATACGTTCTTCCTTGGGTTCTGACTGTCCTTTTCTCTCCGATTTCGTTAGGAAGTCTGAAAGATACGAGAGGAACGTGTATCAGTATCTTGATATCTATCAGGCTTTCTCAAATTATCCCTATTCCTGAGGATATATCTTTATTCAGAAGGCTCCTTTTGAGGAGACCTACCTCTGGATTGAGAACTCTTCTCTTTAGGAAGTTTCTATCTAGTGTTTTCCCACTTCTTTTTAGGAGTAGTGAGAGTGTTTTTAATAAAAACCTTTTCAGGACTTTCTGTTAGTTGGGGCTTTACTGGTTTCCCACCCAAACTAGCTCTACCTAGTTCTTCATAGGATTTTTCAATTATTCTGGCCCGTTCATATGGTTGATCAGTTACACCAAGTTCTTTTCATTTTTGGCGGATTGCCACGGATGCCGCTTCACCTTTAATATTAGCTAATATTATAGCTGAAACCTCTTTAAGTAATTTCATACCCAGATTTAAAGCAGGCTCCACCCCATATTCATTTTGAATCTGTTTCAGGACGTCTGGTATTACCGCCATAGATGGATCACAATGAGGTTTTGTGTAGATTGCAGCAAAGACTGTACCCCAAGTGCGATCCACATTGGTAAACAGATTGTTAAAATTCTGCGTTTCTCATGAGGTGTACTATCAGGAAATACTGCCTCTTTTTGAGTAATCTTTTGAGCTAACCAGAATGGAATTTGTTCCTGTTTTGCGGGCAATTTACCAATGACTGATTGTATAGTCTGTGGTGTAATTTTATTTTTCTTCCCCTGATAAGGGGTTTGCTGTGGAATCCTGATAGCTGGTTGGACTGTTAGAGTCCGCATGACATATTGAACCAATTGTCTATGTATTTTATTAGTTGTTTTAGTTGAACTAATAGTTCTGGACCAGACATTTCTTCAATGGCAGGATGTGATGTATAGCTGGCTAGTACCAGCCATATTGCTCCTGGTCCACCTAGTGGACAGAGCCTGGTAATGTGATTCTGATGTTGTAGGGCGCCTTTAAACCAGAGCGCATGCTCTTGTAATTTAGTGGAATTTCAATGTCCTCAAAAGGAACGTATTCCGTTGGAGGTTCCTCTACTTTGTAGAAGTGGAACACATGTGTTACTGGATTTGCTTCAGGGAAGACAATCCATGAATAGAATACCTCTGTCTGCGGATATTCATGTGCCTCTATGACAAAGATTACCCTACCACCTCTTGATGATAGGCCATTTGTTATAAGCTTTATAGTGATGCTTTACCTTAATTTTTACGGGATGATTATAGCATCCGGGTCATTTTGTTGGAAACCTGTAACATCTAAACCCGGTTTGGCTGCAGTTCTTGCAGATCCACCATTCTCGTCATCACTCGTTTTGTTGACTGAAAGTTTGCAGAGCAAGTTTCAAGGAAACAAAGATAAGGTACACAAAATTTTGGAACACTGTATCCTTCAACGTTGAACAAACCAAAAACTAATACATAGGATTTTCGTCCTACTCAGTAATGGCGGATATTTTATCCTTTTACCAACTCCAGACATCTATTGGAGTATTTTACAGGAAAAGGGGGTCTCTGTGAAAAGCACGACTGAGTTACTCTAGTATCCAGTGTTAAATTAGTGCCTTACCAAACGTTGGGCGCCATGTAGTGTAGTTCCTATACTCCCAATAGGCTCTGCGTATTGGAATAATATAGCCTATAGATTTGACGTAGGACTTATGTCGACTAGGTCTCTATTGAATATATTAGACTGAAATGTGAGTGCCAGCTAGTTCAGAGGTCACTGGAAACGTTCTCGAATAAACAAGAAGGGATTAGTTTCTGACAATCCTATAAACATGACAACTTTGTTTCCCCAAGATAAAACTGATCATCAGAGTTGTGGAAACAATAGATAGATATTTTACCCCAGTCAATCGTGCATGCTTCGTTTCATCAGAGGTGCAGAGAAATTGAGAGACGGGGGTTTTCAATAAAAGTATTTATTGAACAGTCTTCTTTCTCATGCAGAAGAAATGAACTGCTACAATCGTAATACTGGCTGTAAAGTATAATGCGTACAGCAAGAAGAGTATTATGAAATAATACTGTAAAAGCATGGTGTGGTTTCCAAACCATAACACACATACATAAATAACAAAGACTAAAGGTACTCAACTGGTGCTTCTAAACTACGCCTACCCCGATGTACCTAACCTAAGTCTAGTACGAGGGAAGAAGTAAGTGAGGTGTAGCATAGATTTAGTTTCTTTGCTAAAAATCTATCCAAGATTTCTCTTAGGGTCTAATCAGCTCTGTACTTGGTTTTAGAATGTAGGAGGTCTGGTATCTCTGTCTCCGGACTCGATTTCCCAACACCCGGCAAGGGGAGCTTGGAAACACTGGAGATGGATTCTCAGTGAGAGAAAGGCAGCCTCTCTGTCAGTGCGTCAGCTGGAGGGTTGGCTTCCTTCAGCACTTGCTGTAGCGAGATACATTGGTCAAGTAGATAGTCGAACTGCTCCAAACCACTGTGTGTTTGCTAGGGCAAGTGTGGGCATATTTATACCTGGAAGGTGCCTGGTTTGACGTAAAGTCGGACATAATAACATCATCAAAGAACCCCAAGGGGATGGCAGTTCTTTGAAAACGCCATGATTTCTAGGACAAATCAATATTCAAGAAAGGGGATTTCCCTGATTGCTGAAGCTGAGTTTTCCAAGAAATCGTTGTGGCTTTTGGAACTAGTGGAAGTAGCCATGCCTGTATTTGGACTGCATGGGCTGTGTCTAAATTTGTTATGATTTCTATGCCTATATAAGGGTAATGTGAATTATATCTATATAGAGGCAATTACACTAGGGTCCTAAAACGCTATACAACAGTTTGATCAGGGCGTTCTCTAGATGCATAAGCCTTTAAGATGTTAGAGCCTTTAGCTGTAGAAGCATTTACATTGTTATGTTAAATTTCTTTCAGAGTTTGGAAGACAGAATTTGTGGGAGATGAAACACAAAGAATAGCAGCTCCACTTGGTTTATCCCTTTCAATTGGAGGTCTCTTATTTAACAATTCCTTTTTTTGATTGTAATGAAGCAGATGGCTTTCGTGCTGTTGGCGGGGTGGAACCAATGGTAGTAAAGATTTAGTCAGTACTGTGAGATCTTCAATCATGTGCCTCATAGTTATTATTTCACACTTGAGTGAGTTAATAGTCAGGGAGAAGTGCTGCGTAGCAAGAGATTGTGGGTCTTCGCTATCTTGTGCATACGGTTGTGCTTGTGGTGTGTTTGTCAACTGTGTGTCTACATTTATATTAGTGCCAAGAGTAGCAAACAGAGCAAACCTATTTGAACATGGGACTATAGGATGGGGTGCACACTTGTCAATACTGGTGGAAGAACCTGGAGATTTAGTAGCCTCTACCTGTCCATTTACCTGACCTTTTGTTTGAACAACTGATGTGATAATGCTATTGTCGGAATTTCCCTTTCTGGAGTGTTTCTGGAATATTATGGGGATAGTTGTTAGGCGTATCAGGCATAGAGTGAATGGAAGGGGAATGGCCATTAGTACGTGGTAATGAGGGTTCTGAGGCTAGGATATCCTCGCTCTCACTGATGAGAGTATCAATTCTATCAATGACACAATTACCAGCTACATGCTTCTGATTTTTCCTAGCCTTTTTTCCTTTGCCTGCCCCACTATTAATGTTACTTTATGCCTCTGTGCCCTCCTTGGTTTTCTGTTTGCCCATAGTTCAACAGAGATCAAATAGTTTAGGTAAGTCCCAGAAAATGGTCCTAACTCAAGAAGATTAAAAATGACCCCAGTAATAAAAATCAACAACGGCTGATACAAAATAGATCCAAGGGCTAAAGTTCCAGCATGATAGGAACTAAAAAGCGGCTCACAGTGGATTAAAAGTCCCCACAGGCAAGGGAATATTTTGCACAGTACCTTGTCTGGATGCAGAATGACCGTCACATCAGACAATCAAACCAACAGTTGATGAAAGGGGGAGGACCTGCCCTGCCTCTTCCTGGCAATAAAGGGCAAGGACAGGCCCATCCTTGGCCCTGGCTTTTCCCAGGCATGTCCCGTGCTGCGGTGGATGCAGGCGATTTGAGCGCGATGGCAGCAGCAGGCTCCTCCCTCCTGGGAGCTGGGTATCTTGGGACTTAGAGTCCCCACTGGAAATGCTGGTGGCCAGGTGTAGATTCAGCGCATCCCGCACTGTGGTGGATGCAAGAGCTTTTGAGAGCGACAGCAGCCTTCTTCCTCCTGTTTGCTGGGTATCTTGGGACTTGGAGTCCCCACTGGAAATGGTGGCAGCCAGATGTAGAGTAAGCGCGTCCCGCACTGCGGTGGATGCAAGTGCTTTTGAGCGCGATGGCAGCAGCAGGCTCTTCCCTCCAGGAGCTGGGTATCTTATGACTTGGAGTACCCACTGGAAATGCTGGCAGCCTGGTGTAGAGTCAGCGAGGCCCGCGCTGCGGTGGATGCAAGATCTTTTGAGTGCGACGGCAGCAGCAGGCTCCTCCCTCCTGGGAGCTATATATCTTGGGACTTGGAGTCTCCACTGGAAATGCTGGCGGCCGGGTGAAGAGTCAGCACATCAAACTCTTAATACCTTGTTGGGTGATCTAATAAGTCATTTCCATGCTTCATGTAATGTTATGTTATGTTATGTTATTTTATGTTGATTTGTATAGCTCACTAATCTAAAATCTAAACACCACATGCATAGCCTTCCTAGACATTAACCCTTCTTAATGTTGATAAACTAAGCAACTGTAAGTGATGACATCTCTACCTTATGGCTTCTGTAAATGAGTACTGGGTAAAATGTAATCTATTTGTATTATTATTATTAAGATTCACTTGATATATATGCACATTTCTCTACAACCTAAACCATTTGACAATGTTCCCCTTCCCATTTGTGGGGTTTGCCAGGCATCAATGTTTCCCCATAACAGCCATATGTGTGTTCACAACCATCTCTAGTGTGCTCTGGCTGCCCATAACGCTGATATCTGAAACAGTTTAAGGCCCAGATTAAAAAAGAGTTGACGCAATGCAGGGCAGCAAGCAAAGTTCCTTCTGGGACGCATTGCATGAACTGGAGTGAGAAGAACGTTGCCATATCACAAAGAAATGGTGCATTTTTCTCTCTCCCAGCATTGGCCAGTGGCGGGTCCTCCATGGGGGTGTTTGGGCGCCGGCCCACGGCTTTCTCGCTGTGCGAGAAGGCAGAAACAAATATTAGAGAACTACCATTTGTTTCTGCCTTCTCGCACGGTGAGAAAGCAGAAGTTCCTGATTGAGAGAGTGGGCGGCGATACTCGAGGGCAGGGGGGAGTGGCTTTCCCACTGTTGTTAATACTGTCTGTTTGGGCAGCCTGAGAGACTGTCCAAACAGACAGTATTAACTGTATTAAGAACAGTGGGCAAGCCACACTCCCCTGCCCTCGAGCAACACCTCCCACTCTCCCTGCTCTCTGTATGCTGCAGCATACAGAGAGAAATGACGTGGTTGGGGCAGCCGGCCGAACCAATCACAGCGCTGTGCTGTGGTGGAGGGGAGGGAGGCTCGGAATTCAAAAGAAAAGGACGGCGGGAGTCGGGAGTCTGGAGTCTCGGAGTCGGAACTTGAAGGCGGGAAGAAGGTAAGTTTGACTTTTCTTTATCCCGCTTCCCCCCCACCCGTAATGCAGGCCGCAACTTATTGTAAGTGTGTTTTACACTTTGAAATTCACATGGTGCAATTTTGACTCACAGTCACAAATTAATATTTTGTAGTAAAAAGCTCGTCTGGGGTGAGACGTCATTCCATGGACTCCAGGTTCTCATCACACAACTCCACAGCTCTCTGCGGCTTCACCATACACACGCCGAGCTTACTTTCGTTATTTTTGTTGGATGCCTGAATGCCTCGGCACATGTTCAGGAGAAGAGGGACACTTGTATTTCTGGAGGTGCTGCCTGGTTTGTTTGACAAGGAGGGTGTCTCTTGCCACTCATGTGCTGTCAAACTGTGCAGGGAGCAGCAGTGCACACCAGCTTGTCTATACTGCCAGTGCCAAGGCATTTGAACTGCTCGCTGTTGATGTGTGAGATGGGAGTTTGCCCTGCTGCTGCGGGTGAGGCAGTGGATGTATGAGAGAAAGAATCTTTGGGTCAGCAGGCTTTTACATTTATCGAACACAGTACAGTCACCTTGGAGTAATAAACCCCTGGGATAATTCGATTTGGTGCCTGGGTCTACTTGTTTAAACATGCAAGGGTGTCTGAAATCTGACATGCCATGGGGATATACCACCTCAATCAGTAAATTAGCAGGGGTGTCGTGGAGGAAAATATATCCTTACACCTGGTTGGTTTGAGCACTTCTCATTTTATTTAAGTAACTCCGTAGGTTTGTAACTCGCTCATGCATCTCACAGTTCTTAGCACCAGCAACCTAACAAGTTGTTTATTATTGCTTGAAAATGCACCATATGCAGTCACTGACCATATGTCCACTCGATTTTCAATTTTTTCAGGGGGGGTTCGGGCACGCGCGCTACGCCTCACCACTTTCAAATGTCACTAGCCGCCACTGGCATTGGCACACTGTCAGCAGCCATGCATCAACGTAGGCTCCCTTGTGCCATAATGCAAGAGAATCCATGTTGTGGTCAGCATTCCTGAGGTTCACAAGTTCACAACTCAATCATGCTCCTTTATACTCCTCCTCCAGACTCCCCCTATCCATTTCCCTCAAGGCAGATGGATGGATTACGACGAGTCCCCCCAAGTGGGACTGAAATTACTGAATGACTACATGCTTGCTGATTGCTGACAAAGTTACTTCTGATATTGACAGGAGAGGCTGCCCTGTGGGCCCTCACTTTCCGAAGAAGATACGGACAATACGTAGAACAGGTAATGAATAATTGAAAAGATGGCATGCACTGGACAGCAATGGCTGTCTGGCTCTGATGAAACCAATTGCTGTTTGTTTTTTGTGCATGAAATGATGATTCAAATGTCTTGTCTTAGTTATTATTTAATCTTTCAAACAGTAATTGTAACTCATGTCAACAACTCTTTTTTTTTTACCTTGTTTAATTGAAATTGTACTTCAAATTCAGGGGCCACTATATTGCATTTCACAAAATATGCAAAATGTCCTTGGAGCGGACTCACTTGCCAATATACCATGATGATTGATTAAATAATACAGTTCTACAGTTTAACAGCGGGGAAGTGGAAAAAGCAATCTGCGCAACAACCAGGAACAAAGCCCCTGGCCCAGATGGGGTGCCAGCTGACTTTTATCTACATTCCCCCAAACTCTGGGCTGGCATCCTGGCCAATGTGTTCACAGCCGCAAATACTTCTCCCCCCCCAAACACCTGGGCCACTTCCACCATAGTGCCTATATTTAAAAAGGGGCGAAGGGACGATCCAGGGTGCTACCGTCCTATCTCCCTGCTGGACTCCGCTATCAAGATCCTGGGCGGAGTCCTTTTAGACAGACTAAGAGATAGCCTGGAGGAGTGTGGGGGTCTGGCTGATATACAGTATGGCTTCAGGGAAAAAAGGGGCACGATAGAACAGTGCTCAAATCTCCACCTCTTGATTGCCAAGTACACGGTGGCCAAGGAGGGGTCCTTGTATCTAGCATTTATGGACCTCTCCTCGGCCTTCGACTTGGTCAACAGGTCTAACCTATGGGAGATTCTAACTAACATGGGAATTGATGCAGACCTGGTGGCGTTTATAGCATCTATGCATCAGGACCTATTTGCTGCTGTAAGAGTAACCAAAGGGGGAAGATGCACGTCACGCTTTAGATCCCTTCGTGGCGTTAGGCAAGGATGCATACTGGCCCCCCTGTTGTTTACCATCTATATTAATGACTTAGGCAAACACTTAACTGGGGCAGCTAGTGACGTTCCGCGTGTAGGAGAAGTTAAGATCCCTGCTCTCCTATACGCGGACGACGCTGTACTTATAGCACGCACAGGGGTATGCCTTCAAAAACTGCTAGATGCATTTGGGTCCTTTATGGACCGGTTGGACCTGAGGGTTAATGCCTCCAAATCGCACACTATGGTCGTAGGTAGACAAGGGAAAAGGGCCAAAAGAGGAATAAAAACCTTTTTCTGTCAAGGGGAGATAGTATCGGGAGTCCCCGTGTTTCCATATCTGGGAGTCCTTTTTGACAGCAGGGGTACCTGGGGCCCACAGATACGCGCAAAAAGCCTAGCGGTCACTAGAACATCCATGGCCATCTTAAGCTTCGCTAAAAGGCTGGGCCATAAACCTATGAAGGCCATTATCCAGGTTTATAACAGCAAATCCCTTCCCGTGGCCTTGTATGGTGCCTCCTTATGGGGCTATGTACGCTTAGATAAAATTCAGGTAGCTGAGAATAGTTTTTTACGCTCAGTCCTGTCCCTCCCCCAATCCTCCCCGGTTTTTTCCATTCATTCAGAACTGGGTATGGATTATATCCAGGACAAACTGAGACTGGCTCCACTAACATACTGGCTTAAGACCTGGTTAAACCCTGAATTATCGTTAAACCACATGATCATGAGGGATGTGATGAGTTTGGAACACAGCCCCACGATACCATGGCTGGGGTATTTGCACAAATGTTTTAATGAACTAGGTCGTCCAGATTTATTCACCTCTCCCTCGTGTATCACAAAGCAGGATGTGAGTTTCATAAAAAAACAGTTTATGTATAGGGCATACATGTTGCGAGAAGAAGTTGAATTATTTAAACCCTCTGTCCGAACGCACTACTTAACTCTCCAGTCACTTGCAATCGAGCCTTATTTATGTTGCGTCACAAACCCTTTTCACAGATTCTTGTTAACAAGATTCAGATTCAACATCATTCACTTTTATTTGGGTAATTTCAACAAATGGATGAATCCGGAGTTAGCACCACCTTGCACCTGTGACAATTTTTCTGTTCAAGACAGTTTACATTTTGTTATGTTTTGTGATTTCTTCTCCGCCCAAAGAAAAAAATACCTGCTACCAGTTCTAAGAGAAGCTGGCTTCTCCCAGGTGAGACCAGCAATGCTATATTTACAATCATTGGGCAACATCTGCATTACTTTTGCCATGGCCAATTTCCTGGTGGCAGCAACCAGAGCCAGAAGGAGCATGAATTTGGAAAACTGATGTATATAACGGGTCTTTTAAATATTTTAAATGCATTTATTTATTCAAATTAACTCGCTGATAAATGAAACTGTTTAATTCTTTTTTAACTGTAAATAATAATGTTTTTATGTACTTTGTATGATTTTATCAAATCGAATAAAGTTAATTTGACTGACTGACTGACTGATTAAATAATAAATGATTTTTCTTTAGAGTCACTCACTGGGATGGATGGATCATCAGCGTCTATTTACGGAAGAACTATTGCCAATTCGTGAGTGGCAAACAGGTAAACCAGTCTACAACAACTACTACAGCAGGACTACATGTCTGTCTATTCGTGGTATGTATTAGTCGAGGGCGAGGCAGTGTACAGTTGTTGTTATGCCAGGCAGAGTCCACTCCAGATAGCAGTTCATGTAAAATTGGGGCTATGTGGCTTGCTGCATACAATTAGATATGCTTTGTCTGTCTGACAAAGAGCCTAGGTATGCTACATCAGGTTGCTTCACTCAGTGGGGCCTGCCTTGACCCTCTGCATGGCACTGCCTCAAGCTTGGGCCAAACATTCGTTATGTTTGCAAAATTTGCTGTTTTTCGGTATTTCGCAAATCTTGCGAAAGTACCGAAAAATCGCAAATTCTTGAGCGGAACAGATTTTTGGCCCATGCTTGCGGCAGGGCCATGCAGACGGTCAAGGCAGGCACCACTGAGTGAAGCATCCTCCTGATTAGGTATGGGCGGATTTTGCGGATTCGCAATCCGCGGATTTGCGAATTTGCGGATTCACAAAATCCGCTGATTTTGCGAATCCGCGGATTTGCGGATTTTGTGGTGGGGGGGTCTTCTGTGCGAGTTCATGTGCCTCTTGTGTGTATAAAAGGTCAGAGAAAGATCAGTTCAGCAGATGAAGAGAAAGAAGCTCCTGGTCACAGGAAGAGCACGGGTATTGCGCTCGTGAAAGTCAAAGATGCAAAGGCCTCTATCCAGCATCACAGCTGATTTTCCACGGTAGATTTGGGAAGAAAGCAGACCTGTGCCCAGCCTACTCATGTAACTATGTTACAATGGCGCCAGCAAGCTGCCATCGCCGTTGTAAAATAGTTACAAAGTTAGCTTGCACAGGAAGCACTTAGATAAAATAAAGCAGCACCTGCTTCGTTTTATCTAGTGGTTCCTGTGCAAGCTAACTTTGTAACTATTTTACAACGGCGCTGGCAGCTTGCTGGCGCCATTGTAAAATAGTTACATGAGTGGGGGTTCAACTTTTGAACCTGTTACGTCCGCGGATTTTTTTTGGGGGGATTTTGCGGGAAATACGCAAAATTCGCGGATTGCGGATTTCCCAAAAATACGCAAAATCCGCGGGCGTAACGGATTTCCCGCTCATGCCTACTCCTGATGTAGCATACCTAGGCTCTTTGACACAGACAGACAAAGCATATCTATGGTTTAGGGTTCAGTGCGATTTACTAGTGTTTTTGGGTTTAAATAGGTATGGTTCACGCTGATTCTAGGGCTCGGGCCCGATGCAGGCTCGTTCATAATGATGTTGGCAATGTTTTAGGGGGGTTTGGTGTTCTTTGGTCCAGAATTGGGAGAATTGTGGCCTTTTTGGGTGTTTTGCGGGCGCGTGTGTTTGAGTGAAAACTAAGTGAAAACTGGTTGTAGATCTTCTTCTTCTTCTTCTTCTTCAAAGAGCGCAGCGGTTCGATTTTGTTCTGCCTTGCTGAGATTCTTGTGAATCGCTGGAACAAGTGACTGTCCAGGTGAGTTTCAAGAGGATCAAAGTATTGGAAGTGCTGAAAACAGCAATGTTTTGTGAACAGCGCAATTTGCCATGTTTTGAATATACCAGTATTGCATGTTTTTGGGGGGCTGTTTGGGGGTGTTCTAGATTTGTGGGGGAGGGTGTGGGGGTCTGGGAGCACTGCTGGGATAGCATAATTTCTATTGGAAGTGATTTGAAGAAAATCCATTGTGGGAAAGAGGAGTTAGGGCCTAGCTGCAGAGCACGTTTGGACCGATGTTGACTGGTTGGCTGAAAATTTGAGTTTTTGCATTTTTGCTTTTTGCCTGTTTAGGGGTGTTCTGCTTTTTTGTGGGTGGTTGCAGGGGTCTGGGGGCATAGCTCTGAAGGTCTAATATCAGAATCAAGTGTTTTGGACCAAATCCATGGTGAAGTTTTTGCGTTTTTGCTAACTTGCCTGTCTTTGGGGTGCTGTTTTGGAGGTTCTAGGTTTCTTTGGGTGGGTTTTGGGGTCTGGGAGCACTGCTGGCATAGTCTATTGTTGATTGCATTTGTTTTTCAGGAAATCCATGGTGAAAAAGGGGAGTTAGGGCTTAGCTGCAGAGCGTATTTGGACTGAATTGAAGGTAGGCCCATTTTGGATTTTTGCCTGTTTGCGTGTGTTCTGCTTTTTGGCGGGTGGCTGCAGGGGTCTGGGGGCATAGCTCGGAAGGTCTAATATCGGAATCAAGTGTTTTGGACCAAATCCATGGTGAAAAAGTTTTTGCATTTTTGCTCACTTGCCTGTGTTTGGGGTGCTGTTTGGGTGGCTTCTAGGTTTTTGTGGGTGGGTTTTCGGGTCTGGGAGCACTGCTGGCACAGTCTAATACTGAGTGCATTTGTTTTTCAGGAAATTCATGGTGGAAAAGGGGAGTTAGGGCCTAGCTGCTGAGCGTGCACAGAGTGATCTGGGAAATATGCAGAAATTTGTCCAAGTGCCCATTTTTCCATTTTTGCTTTTTGGCTGTTTGGGGGGGTTAAACTTGTTTCCGCCTGGGTTGACGGCTCTGCGGGCATTGCTGTGAAGGTCTAATACTGGATACAAGTGGTTTGGAGGTAATAAAGTTTTTCCATTTTCAGGGATTTCGCTCACTTTAGCGTTTTCGGGGGGCTTTTTGGGGAAGTTCCTGGTGTTTGTGGGGGGGTTTTGGGGTCTTGGAGCAACGCTGGGTATGGATACTTTTGATTGCAAGAGGTTTGAAGAAAATCCATGGTGGTAAAGGAGAGTTAGGGCCTAGTTGAAGAAAGCATTTGACACTATTTTAAACTTAGGGCTCGTTAGGGTTAGCAGTATTGCATGTGTTTGGGGTTGTTAGAGATTTTGGCAACTGGGTTCTGGGGTCTACTCTTGGAGCACTTGTCGAGAAATGTCTAATTTTGGTTGCAATTGGTTTGAAGAAAATCCATGGTGGGAAAGGGGGGATTTGGGCCTACTTTACTTTCAAAGTACGTTTTGTCACTATTTTCCACTATGCCTCAGACAGGTAGCAGTATCGCACGTTTTTTGGGGTCTGATTGGGGGTATTTATATTTTAGCGTCTGTGTTTAAGGGTCTGGGAGCACTGCTAGGAAGCTCTAATTTTGATCTAAAATCGTAGTTTACGCTACACCTAGCTTGAGGGGAAAGATCCACAAAACTCACCCATACTTATTTATCCTTCAAAAGGAGACTCAGAGTACGCCCTTTCGAAACTATTGTACTGTCGATTCTGAAACTGAAAGTGGGACTTTTGCACTACACAGCGTACGTACCTTATATTTTTTTCTCAGTGGTGTTTTAATATCACTTCCTGTTTTTGCATCAACATTTACAGGGCGGCTTTCACCCTGTGCAATGTAAAAAAGGAGGAAGTCAGGCTTCACATTAGCGACCCGCAATTCAGCATCTGCCAGGCAGGCAGTGGACAGGGTGTCTTCTGGTCACCAACATTGATCGACGGAGCGTCAGATGGAACGGAGGAGTACCGCAAATAAGAGGAATGGCTTGATGCATGCAACTTCCCAAATTCAACAGGACAAGTACAACAACATACAGTAACAGTCATTTCTACTTATCTTTTAAGTAATGTTATTGCTGTGAACTTCTATTTTTGTTTGTATTTTAAATTTGTGACTGTCTAGTCAAAACTAAAAATTGCACTTTTTTTCAGGGAAGGGCGTTGCTTGTCTTGCTACACTTTTTGGCACAACTGATGAATGCTTGCTTTTTAACATGCACTGTTTTTCTCATAACAGACAGAAGCTTCCCTTCTAAGAACAAGAGCAACATCAGATCATCATCACTAGGACGGAGTCAGCAATGATTCAGCACCACAAAGAAGATTTGAAGTTCCAACCAGGTGAGTGCTCGCCCACAATTAATGTGCGAAATCACTAGGCACTTTTCCATTTTCAATCCACCGTTTATGTTGTATGATGAACTTGATTTTAATAAATGTTTTTACTTTTAATAAAGCTTTAAAACTTACATAGACTCTGTGGTTTTTAGTCATGAGTGAGTGAGCGAAAGGGTTTGCAATTTGCAAGCATGAGTCCGTGGCTTTGACAGTTCTGGACTCTGACTCCGTAGTCTTATGTCCTGGGTTGGATAATCATCATTGGGGATCAATCATCGATGAATTAGGGAGCTAAATGACTCTGTCACAGTAGCTAATCAGTAAGGAGATTGGGGGTTCAAATTCTGTTATGACTGAGGTATGTGGAAAGTCTAACTGCACCTATTATAATTGATAAACAATGCACTATTTAGTGTCCATAGTTCTGTTTGTGCAGAATTGTCCCTGCAACAATAGTAGTATGGATTGTCCTCCTATCCAATCAAAAAGTAAACTAGTATCTTATTCTTTCTTTGTGGTCATTGACAGTTTATTGTTGGGAATTGTCAAAGCATAAACATTTAGAAGACTTCCAAAGACATTATAGACAACCCAGAGGGCTGCACTCAGTGCATAGAGCTATTGCTGAATAGAATGGGAGTTTCGTTTAACACCTTTTGCCAACTGTGCAAACTTAGTTAGCAACACAGACAGACTAATAATAATAATCTAGTAGTACCACAGGGAGTCATAGGAGAGGCAGGATAAGAATTTAGAAACAGTCTACAAGAAGATGAAAGACGATGTAGAAACAATCGAATGAGGAACGTTATTAAAAAATAGGTACTCTAAAAGATAGGGAAGTATAATTATTAATCTTAACATGAAAACTTACTGGGGCCAGCAGAAGAGCCCTTGTATGACCTATACTGGCCTTCCTGGTCCTCGTCCGCCGGCACCGCTACCTCCTCCTCTGTCCTCTTGCCCCTGGGGGAAGCTGATGTACAACATGTAAGAAAGACCCAAACATGGATGATTGTTGTCAACCAAATCAAACATTTCAAAATAACAATAACAAATTATTTCGGGGAAATAGCAAATAGACAACAATTGCACTACATTTATTGACCTATCTGATGTGGTCTACTAGGATATTAGTATTGCTGGATTCGAGGACCGTCGACTTGGAAAGTTATGTAACTCACTAAACCAACTACAAAAAGGTTTGACTAGGACTACCAGGCAGCACTCCCCAGCACGCGAAGTGACAGACAAAGTCCATCGTGATTGCAGACCAGTGAGAACACTACAAAGTAAGTTTCCTACTACATAACCAGTCATTAAAATACTCAAACTATCAATCCACCACCACAATCTCTGCTTATTGGCAGGTGTACAAAGGAAGGACTGGACTTGAGTCTCTAGGGGCCGATTTACAAGTCTCTTGTGGCTCTTTTGCTACGTCGTTGCGTGACTTTTGTGACGCAGCAGCAGCGCTAAAGAGGCGCCATGGTGCGAGGTATATTAACAACGTGACGCATCTGTGAGATGCATCACGTTGTAAAGCTCTGCGCCATCAGGGGGCGTTCCAGTGCAAGGGAATGAGTTCCTGTGCAGGAACGCATCCTAGAAGTGGCTGAGTGAAATCTACAAGATTTCACTCAGCCACTTTTAGGCCAATGCAGCGTCACTCAAAACCCTGCACCTGCTTGAAGCAGACGTACGGCTTGACGCAGCATTGGGGAAATAGGGCACCCCAGTGCATTGCTGGAGCTGAGTCGTGGTTGCGATAAAACTCCAGCAATGGGCTGCCTTTAGGGCACAGATGCGTGACGCTTCTGTGTCGTTTTTGCCCCATGGTGCGTCACATTGTAAATGCCCCTTAATGTCTAGCATTACGCAGTTCTGTAAAGTACACTCATACATAATTACTCAGGCCAATGAAATGAGCAAAAAAAAATCGAAAACAAATAAGCATAGTAGCACCGCCACTGAGCAGGAGAGCAGTGCACCTGAAATGCAATCACAGAACATTTTCTAACATAATTTACCTACAATCAAATCGGCAGCATTATTGCTCTTTGGAAAAACAAAAATGTGCAATATGATAACACATAGAGCAGGAGAAAACAGAGTAGTGATTAATAGACACTACTACTCACCAAGCCCGGGGATCTCGACGCCTAGCAGGTCGAGCAGGTCGTGTTCGCGGTCCAGGAGGTCAGACCACCGGTGCGTAGCCTGGTTGTAGGTGCGCCGGACCCAAGAGTGTTTATACATGGCCCGGCACACCTTGTCCCACAGCTTCCGACGCTCCCGGAGCCCGTACACGCTAGCGATCCTGCCGCCTGCCGCAATGGTCTTGGGGAGGCGGCGCTGCACATAGTAAACCAGTGAGGCCACCTCCTCCGCGCTGAAGATCTCCCGGGCTGTGACTAGCTCCCCCCGCAATCGCCCACATGGGAGCCGGGTACGGGGTGAGGAACCCTTCCCCTTCTCCTTTCCGGCTCCTTTTGCCATGGTCCTGTACAGCAGAAAGAAAAAAAAAGGAAAGAATAGGGAAAAAGTAATGTAAAAAAAAAGTTTAAAAAAGTAGCTTTAAAAGTAACGAAAAGTTGAAAAAAACACAAAATATAGATCTAGAAAAAAAGAGGGATAGATATAGAGTAGAAAAGATAAAAAAGTCCAAAGAAACAAAGGATTGCACAGATGAAAGGAGGATTAGAAAGCATGCACAGAACCATAGCAATGAATGAAAAACAAGATGGCCGCACCCATTAAGGACCGCGTGGGTAAGTCTGCGCGATTTTTCCCCCGCGAGTACGCAAAAACACACGTCAGCTCGTAATAGCGCGCCGCACACAACGCAACATTGTCAATAGCACCCGGAAACGGAAATACGCAACACGTACAAGATGGCCGCGCCCATGTACGACCGCATGGGCAACCTCGCGGCTGGTGTGCTGCAAGCGGTCCGCGAATAAGCAAAAAAACGGGCAAACACGCAAAAAAAAAGAAATCCGCAAATTTGCACAAATTCGCGGATTGCAAGTTCGATTTTGGGCAAATTCGCGCCCCGCGAATCTCGTGAAATTGCAGAAAAACAAATTTTGCAAAACTGAAAGCAATTAGCAGGTGCAAAAGTTCTAGCTAATTTGTAACCATTCCCTGTAGTGCTTCCTGAGGGGCCCCTCCAGAGTTTAGTTGCCTTCTTGCAACTATTCTCTGACCCTGCTTTGACCCTCAAAGCAGGGTCAGAGAATAGTTACAAGTATGGCACAGTGCTCCTGTAAAAAAAATTAAACTTTAACAGGAAGCACTTACTGCTAAGGAAGCAGGTGCCAGACTTGAAGCTCAAATTCAGTGACACATTAACCAGCCCCAAATGAGTTCATCTCAGTTGAGGCGGGGAAGGTGTGCGTTGCTTTCCCCCATAATCTACAGTGGTGAACAAGAGGGTGGTAGTGGTGAACTAGAGGGGGCTGTGATAAACCAGAGGGGACAGTGATGATCCAGAGGGTGGCAGTGGCAAACCAGAGGGTGGCAGTGGTGAACCAGAGGGTGGCATTGATGAACCAGAGGGTGGCAGTGGTGAACCAGAGGGAAGCAGGGATGAACCAGAGGATACCAGTGATCAACCAGAGGATGGCAGCCTTGAACCAGAGGGTGGCAGTGATCAACCAGAGGGTGGCAGTGATGAACCAGAGGGTGGCAGTGGCAAACCAGAGGATGGCAGTGATGAACCACAGGGTGGCAGTGATGAACCAGACGGTGGCAGTGGTGAACCAGAGGGTGGCAGGGATGTGAACCAGATGATGCCAGTGATCAACCAGAGGGTGGCAGCCTTGAACCAGAGGGTGGCAGTGATCAACCAGAGGGTGGCAGTGATGAACCAGAGGTTGGCAATGGTGAACCAGAGGGTGGCAGTGATGATCCAGAGGGTGGCAGTGGCAAACCAGAGGGTGGCAGTGATGAACCAGAGGGTGGCAGTGATGATACAGAGGGTGGCAGTGGCGAACCAGAGGGTGGCAGTAATGAACCAGAGGGTGGCATTGATGAACCAGAGGGTGGCAGTGGAGAACCACAAGGTGATGAACCAGAGGATAGCAGTGATGAACCAGAGGGCGGCAGTGATCAACCAGAGGGTGGCAGTCTTAAACCAGAGGGTGGCAGTGATGATCCAGAGGGTGGCAGTGGAAAACCAGAGGGTGGCAGTGATGAACCAGAGGGTGGCAGTGATGATCCAGAGGGTGGCAGTGATGAACCAGAGGGTGGCAGTGATGATCCAGAGGGTGGCAGTGGCGAACCAGAGGGTGGCAGTAATGAACCAGAGGGTGGCAGTGATGATCCAGAGGATGGCTTTGGCGAAACAGAGGGTGGCAGTAATGAACCAGAGGGTGGCAGTGGTGAACCACAAGGTGATGAACCAGAAGATAGCAGTGATGAACCATAGGGTGACAGTGGTGAACCAGAGGGTGGTAGTGGTGAACCAGAGGGTGACAGTGGTGAACCAGAGGGTGGTAGTGGTGAACCAGAGGGTGACAGTGGTGAACCAGAGAGTGACAGTGGTGAACCAGAGAGTGGCAGTTGTGAACCAGAGGGTGCTGTGATGAACCAGAGGGTGGCAGTGGTGAACTAGAGGGTGATAGTGATGAACCAGAGGGTGGCAGTGGTGAACCAAAGGGTGATGAACCAGAGGATAGCAGTGATGAACCAGAGGGTGGCAGTCTTGAAACAGAGGGTGGCAGTGGTGAACCAGAGGGTGCTGGGATGAACCAGAGGGTGACAGTGGTGAACCAGAGAGTGACAGTGGTGAACCAGAGAGTGGCAGTGGTGAACCAGAGGGTGCTGTGATGAACCAGAGGGTGGCAGTGGTGAACCAGAGGGTGATAGTGATGAACCAGAGGGTGGCAGTGATGAACCAGAGGGTCGCAGAGGGAGAAGTGCAGAGTCAGGACATGAGAAGCTGCACAATGAGTATGTTTGACTGTACCCTTCCATGGCCAGTAACACACCCAGGTTGTAATCAATGGGCAGGACTAGCACACCTGTATGAGAGACAGGTGTATGAGGGGGACTAACACTCACTCTTGGCTGTCAGGTGGACTTGGAGCTGGCTGTGTGTCTGGTATAGCAGGGCCACTTGATTGGGGAGACAGAGGCCCAGGTGACGTAGGGCTATCTGTGGCTTTGCAAGCTGGAGGGCTATTTGGACCAGGTAGTGTAGTGGCACGTGGAGGCGGAGTCATGCAGACCTGTGACACAGTGTGGGTAGGAGAGGCTGAAGGGTTGCCTTTCCACTTCTTGGGAATGTGAAATGGCTTTCCTGTACTGGGGTTAATGGGAACTGACACAACAGGCACACACCAACAGAGCTGCTTCAGGTGCAGACACTGGCACTCCCTCTGGTGACGTGCTGGATACTGTGTCACGCTTTGTCTGGCTACGCCTCTGGACCACCTTCCCCTGTTTGCCAAGTGTACCTCCTACAGTGCCCCCCTTTGCCTGTTTGTCAGGGTAGCCCCTACAGTGCCCCCCTTTGCCTGTTTGTCAGGGGTAGCCCCTACAGTGCCCTCCTTCACCTGCTTCACTGGGCTTGGAATTGGAGTTAATGTGGCAGGGGAATGTGGCCCTGAGCCCTTCCTAGGTGTACCCTTGCCAGACAACACCCCCTCAGTGGGCATAGACACTACACACCTAGCTCTGAGTGAAGTTTTAGGGCTTGGAGAGTCCTTGGCTGGTGTGGTGATGCCTCTGAGGCATGGGAGCCTGATGCTGCTTCCTTGCTTTTTCTGCCTTGCTCTTCCCTGACGGGTTCATGTCTTTGCATTCTCGACTCGCTCTGCTCTTCTGTGGGGATGGTGTCTCTGTGGGTGGGACCGCTTGGGTTGCTTCTGCTGGGTGCTTCTTGTGCTGTATCGTGACTGGGAACCATGGTCACTGTCATCTGATGTGGCTACTGACTGGGGGGGGGTGGATGAAGGCACAGGAGCAGGAATGGGAGCATGTGCCTGTTGAAGGGGAGATGTCACTGTGGACGACAAAGCCTGGACTGTACGGTAAAGCCACCCACGTCAGAGTGTATGCCCTCCATGTAGGCAACCACCTGGCCTACTTTTTTGTCATGGTCACTGAAGGCATTGAGCAGGGCTGTCTGGCCCACACAAAGCTGGTGCAGGCGCTCTACAGACTCAGCACTGAGGGCAGCAGGGGGGACAGTTGCAGGTTCAGGCTAACTCGTCCTCTCTTACTGACATGGACACGGGCAGCACCAGAGGAAGTGGATGGGAGGGTGAGCACTGGCCTCTGTGTGGTAGTAGATGATGCAGAGTCCCCATTCCCTGTGCCTTCCAAGATGGATGCATCCCCGCTGGCATCAGATGATGCTGTACTCTGTGTCTCAGGCAGGGATTCTTCCTGCATACTACGGTCCCCCTCAGATGCGCTGGTGAGCTCTGTGTCACTGGCCTCTGGTGCAGCTGTAGGGCTACCCTAGGCACCACTGGTTTCCGGCTCCTGTTCCTCCGTGTCCACTGTTGATTCTGCATGAGTGAGAGATGCAGGGTTGTCTTAGTCTCATAAGCAGGACAAAGCAAAACAATCAATGCAGTCTAGGAGATGCCAAAATCAACATGGTGACCACCACACCCTGCACTCACATTACAACTACACACTACATAGACCACAACATCACCTGTAACTAAGGGTGGGCGTAAAATCCGTTTCACGGGCGAATTTGCGGATTTTCCGCGATTTCGCGATCCGCGAATCTCGCAAAATCGCGGTAAAATCCGCGAATCAGCGGGGACTAATTTTCAGCCAAGCAAGGGTTACAGCAGCAGGTGCAAAAGTTGAACCTAATTTCTTTGTAACCTTTTACAAAAGGGTTACAAACAAATTAACCTCAACTTGGACACCTGCTGCTAATTGCTTCCTGGCGCCTCGTTGCCTACTTGCAACTATTCTCTGACCCTGCTCTGACCCTTGAAGCAGGGTCAGAGAATAGTTACAAGTAGGCAACGAGCCACCTGTCCAAGGAATTAAACTTCATCAGGAAGCACTTACAGATATAAAAAACAGGAAGAAGGGAGAGGATGGCAAATACACCCATTTTGAGTTGTCAGGAGGGGTTAAACTAAAAGAGACCTTTACAGCACAATTTTCATATGCATTTTGCTAAAAATAAAAAGCTGTATGTTCTGTAGGGGCAACTCAGGAATTTGGCCCTTCAGAGATCCGGCCTCTCTTTCTTTCTCTCATTCTCTCTCTCCCTCTCTCTTTCCCTCTCTTTCTCTATATATCTATCTATCTATCTATCTATCTATCTATCTATCTATCTATCTATCTATCTATCTATCTATCTATCTATCATCTATCTATCTATCTATCTATCTATCTCTCTCTCCCTCTCCCATAAACGACTGCATGGGTAACTTCGCTATGCAAGCGGCTCGCGAAGACGCAAAAATCCCCACGAACACGCAAAAAACCCTGCGAACACGCAAAAAACCCCACGAACACGCAAAAAAACAAAAAAATCGGAAATTCGCTAATTTTGCGGATCGCGAATTCCGAAAATAGGCAAATTCGCGGATCGCGAATTTGCAAAATTCGCCCATGCTTACCTGTAACCCTGAATATCTGCCATGTTTAGGCCACACAGCACAACACCCTGCCCGTGTATGAAGTATGAAGCTCTGCACACACCTAGGGACATGATGTGGGGACGCCACTTATTACCACTGACAGACGTTGAGGGAACAGGAGGGGACAACACACACACCTATTAGGACATGACAGTCCACATTGGCCAAGTAGGCCATAACAAAGACCATGCTGTACTCTCGGGCACATTATTGTCTGATGTGTGTGCCTCACCGATCATGGTGCATGCAAAATAGGCATACACGCAGTCACAGTCAGATAGTGGACACTGCTGTTCACCCCCTAATAGATTCCCCACACCATCCCAATGCTGAATGACCATGTAGATGCTAACACATCTGGAAATGGGAAAGCACAGCAGGGAGGCGCACCCTTGTAAGGGCAGTTTGGGCCAATGCATGACACTGGCACCCATCCCAGCGGCCACTCACATGACACAGCACAGCACCACCCACAAATATTACGTGCCACTGCTGCCACAGGCCCTGTACACATGCATCCGCTCCCAGGCAAAGTCACCCTCCCCAAATACTCCTCCCTGCCTTGCTGCCGGTGCTCCTTCAGACGTGCATCCGCTCAGGATGAGTCACTGCCAATATACGGCCCATCAGTGGTGTCATGTTGCGCCGTGCCAAATGCCCAGTGCGTTGTAGCAGCCCCAATGTAATCTCTACCACATTCTTAGCCAGGCAGCTGATGTTGTCCCACCCCCTGTGGCAGTGGGTGCTTCGTCGGTTGGATACCCCCAGGGCTCGCACCTGTGCTGCAATGGCCCTCAACACGGCCTTACGCTGGTGTACCTTGAGCTGCAGGCATGGGAGAAGAGAAGGGGAAATGATCGGTAATACAGTGTCATGGACCAACATCTATCATTACAGTAGCAAGACACAGACTCATTGCCAATTGTAATCTACTACCATCCCAAACTGGGGTACACCTTACAAGGGTACTATGAATGGGCCAAACAGATGGGATTGCATGCAATTATGAGGGCGTACAGAGTCCCTGATAATCTCACACACATGCAGGATGACTGCACTGCACCCCTTCAGTGGTTTGCACACATCTACAGTCCTATGCACGTTTGGCCACTACATACGTCACATATCTAACTGTGTCTGTGTGCAGACTCACTGTGTGCATGACTGGGCAGCATTCAATGAGCATGGCCTATGAACATTTGTGTATGTAATGTGTGTGGCATCGGGGTACATGGACTCACCAACAAAATTACCATCTACACAAGTGTGGCCGTGTGCAATTATACAGGACTGCGATGGTGTATATCTTTATTTCAGTGTGAATGAACACGAGTAAGGACAGAGTAAGTACAGCGATGTCATCTTGTCTTGGTTGGTGGGCACTGGGCATAGTCTCTGAGCTCACGCTGAGTCAGACAACAGGGACACATATAGACGATCACCCAAATGATTACTGTCCTGGCACCTGCATGTCCAACATCCTGTGGCTCTGTATGGCTGACAATGTAACACACTCCAATCAGACATACAACTGCAGGCAGGGTAAACCGTGACTTTGGGACACACACACTCCCTCGTCCTGGAGACAGCATTTTTGCCTGTGTATGACACAACCCCACACCCTCAGGCATATACTGCAGCAGTACAACTACATCTCTGACCCCCCTGCCATACTCCTACCTTTACGATGACTTACCACAACATTGGGTGCCCCATACAGCCTTGGGTACTGTGCCAGCACCTCGTCCTCAAGGACGTCCAGCTCCTCGCTTGTGAATGGACTGACACAGATCGTCTCTGTCCTTGCCATCCCTGTGGACATGGAACACCTGTGGTGGAAGTGGGTGGTGAGGGGTCCCAGCCAGCAGGCACTGGAGGCAGCAGCAGGAGAGGGTCCCAGGCAGCACGGTCTGGAGGCAGCAGCAGGAGAGGGCCCCGAGCAGCACGCTCTGGAGGCAGCAGCAGGAGAGGGTACCAGGCAGCACGGTCTGGTGGCAGCAGCAGGAGAAGGTCCCAGGCAGCACGGTCTGGAGGCAGCAGCAGGAGAGGGTCCCAGGCAGCACGCTCTGTGAGCAGTGGAAATGTGAGGCTCACTCCCACATATTTATAGCCCCCTGGGATCATTTCTTAGGTGCTAAGCTGCAACAATTGGTTGTCCAGGTCTGCCTTTTTCAAACCCATCCACTGGCCGCCTCTGCGGTGGTGGAGCACACTTTCGGCGATTCTCAAAACTGCATCCTGCGACCACAATCATCGCTCCCATTGGCTGTAGGCAATGCTCCATGGCGGTGATGCACCGCAGATGCCCAGGGTGCGCTACCACGATGGAGCATCTTTTAAACCCATCCAATGACCGCCTCCGCGGTGGCAGAGCACGCCTTCCGTGATTTTTAAAACTGCATCCAGCCACCACAATCATTACTCCCATTGGCTACATGCAATGCTTCATGACGGTGATGCACCGCAGGGGAATGGGGTGCGCTTCTGCGATGGTACATCTTTCAAACCCATCCAATGACTGCCTCCGCGGTGGCGGAGTACGCCTTGCGCGATTTTCAAAACTGCATTCTCCCACCTCAATCGTAGCTCCCATTGGCTGTCGGCAATGACCCATGGCAGTGTTACACTGCCGTGGCCAGGTGGTCGCTACGTGATTTGGGTGGCGAAGCATGCCCACTGCCATCTACCCATGTCTCCAAGCCAATAACTACCATGCTTATGAAGGGGGTGGTGCTGGTGTCACACCGCCATAGCCAGGCGTTAGCTACTGCGATTTGGGTCACATGTAATGGCAATGTCCATCGTGAACACTTCTACAGTACACAGCGGAGACATGGTTAAGGGCACATCAACGTGCACACAATGCCATTATTCCATCAAATCCACAGGTTGACACACGTGCCATGGTTGGCTATGTGTGACATACATTGGTCTGTGGTCCCTGCCATGTCAATTATGCATTTGATGGTTGATGATGGTTGACAGTGTTGTAGTGGACCCAACCATGTGTAACAAATCAATGTGTTGTGTGTCATTGCAGCTTTGGCAAGGCTTGTCTCACTGTATGGTGTTGTTACTTACTTGTGTTTTCATATCTGATCATGCAAACAAATGACAGTTCGCCGCCTACTGTGATCAGTGTATTTTGGATGTGTGCAAAGTTTACATGATGCATTGAGGTGTAACAGGTACAGCAGATGAATATGAGACAGTCATGTTAATTTTACACACATTGGCTGGATAGTACACCACAAGGCGTGCACATGTAAAATGTGGGGTTCAGTATGTGTGCATTCACATTGACCTATGTGTTGTTTGCTGCACTTGTGCATGGTAAATGGAGAGGTGTTCCCTCTGTGTGTCACAAATGTACACCCAAATAACCTGAAGTGTCACGCATTTAACATGGCAGTCTTTCTTTTTCCCTGACATCCTTGACGGGATGTGCTGTGGGCATCTCATGAAGGTTGTCATTGACATGTGTCCATGTTCTTCTCAACTAGGAGGAGGCCTAATCTTCTACGTCACTTGACACTGCTGGAGGACATGGAGGATGTTGCGATCATTTGAAAATTCCGCCTCGAAAGACCCACCCTGAAGACCCTTTGTGATCTGTTGGAGCCCCACCTGCAACCTCGTCGCCACTACCCAACTGCTTTCACACCAACGTACAAAGTGATGGCAGCCCTCCATTTTTTTACAACTGGTTCCTTCCAGGAGACTGTGGCCAGCACTGCAGGGATGTCGCAACCCATGTTCAGCCTGGTGCTGAGGGATGCACTTGCAGCCATAATGGTCTATAAGGATAGATACATACATTTCCCCAGGGGAGCAGAATTGGCCGTTATGAAGGGAGACTTCTATCCGCTTGGGAACATCCCCAATGTTATTGGTGCCATTGATTGCACCCATGTTGGTCTGGTGCCAACACAGGCGAGAGAGCACATTTTTAGGAATAGAACACATTATCACTCTATCAATGTGCAGGTGGTGTGCTTTGAGGACATGACCATATCGCATGTGTGTGCCAGATTCCCCGGCTCAGCCCATGACTCCTACTTCCTGAGGAACAGCATTGTGCCCAGGCTGATGGCTAATCTGCTTCCTGAACGTGCTTGGATTGTGGGTGAGTATGCCTAGTGATATGGCGTGCTGTGTGTGTGACCAGCTGCCCTCTGCCTGTGCAACATTGCAATGTGTGTTTGTCATTCACAGGTGACTCTGCATATCGCAGCTGTCCATGGCTGCTGAGCCCACTACGTAATTCCAGGACCCCGGCTGATGTAAGGTACAATGAGGCCCATGGCAGGACACGTCATGTCAGTGAGCGGACTTTTGGCCTCCTCAAGTCAAAATTCCGCTGCCTTGACAGGACTGGAGGTGCACTGTCAGACTCGCCTGGGAAGGTTTGCAAGATCATTGTGGCATGCTGTATGTTCCTCAACATGGCCATTCACAAAGGGATTCCCTTGCTCCTGGATGATGGTGAGGACCCCAGGTCCCCGCCTGCTCAGGGCCCTCAGTCCAGTGATGAGGACAGTGGCGAGGAGGAAAGAGTTGACATGCGTCAACAGCTTATCACCCGCAACTTCACTTGAAGGTGGGTGACAAGGTATGACGTGTACATTGTCTGGTGTGATTGCTGTTGTTGTGAAGGGCTATGTGCGGATGGTAAAGATAGGCACATGTTGAGTTACCTGTGTGTGGAAATATGGCGGTGACATTTCACATGTGAACACATACAGAACTCTGTTTTTTGACACTTGTTGCACATTGTGTTGTCTGCCTGTAGACTTATGTGGATGTTTGGTGTTGTGTTATGTCTGTGATGCCACACTAACGCCAGTGACTGTTGTTCTGTTGTGTCTCCCTAGGTGCCTCAAAATTATCCAGGCCTACATACTGTACATCTTTTGGATACATCATGGACATTTTGAACACAGAAAATATTGCACTAAAGACAAAGCTGCACCAATTGAAGTGTGTAAGGTATTTTATTTACAAAGTTGACATGTGAGGGGTGCGGGCATATTTACATGAAGGTGATGATGGAGCAGTGAGTTGACAGTCATGGTAAATGAGATGCAAGAGTAGACACCACATGGATGTGGTGACCCAGTCCAACAGACAGGTGCCATTCACAAGGCAGTGTGGGGAAGGACAGTCCAAGCAGTCAATGCAGTGGGGAAGAGGGTTGCCATTAGGACTGGCTCTGTGACTGGTGTGTGGCTGGTGCTTTGCCTCCATAGACTCCCAGATTCTTCTTCGGATGCCCCCTTGATCACTTTGGTGGGGGGGGCCTTCTTCATGGCCAGCGGCATATGAGGACTCACCCCTCTCTGTGGCCGCAGGGGAGGATGGTGCACTGTCATCCTGTAGCACAACAGAGGGGGCGGAGGTGTTGTTTGAGACGCAGACCTGTCCCTTAGTAATGCCACTTGCTGGGCCATGAGGTCCACCATTTGTCCAATGCGTATGTCGATGGACCTCATAAGCAGGATGAGCTCACGTAATAGTTCGTCAGACCGGCCACTTTGTTCCTGGACCTGTTCATATGCCCCCATGACTCTGGTGAAGTGGTCCAGGGATGGTGGGCCAACCTCCTGAGGTCTTGGGGTGATTCTGGCCCTCCCACCTGCCCTGCTGCCACGCACCTGTTGCCTCACCACTGTGGGTCCCCGCACACTCTCCCTGCCATCCACAGTTGTTGGTGTGGCCTGGTCACCCCCTGGGACAGGGAGGGTGCTGCAGGTGGTACTGTTGGTGGTGGTGGAGGTGGCAGCAGTGAAGGCACAGGCTGTGACTGCAGGGATCTCCTGTGCTGTTGATGTTACAGCAGACGCGGTGGTGGGGAGGATGGGGCCTGGGACCTGTTAGTCCCTGGCACACGAGATAGGCCGGCCTGGAGCTCATCGTCCAAACTATCCTGGGAGTTAACATCCGAGAGTCCATGTACCAGGGGTGGAGACTGGCTCTGCTGGTTGTTGTTGTCCTCAGCAGTGAGTTCTTTATCACCTGTGGATTAGATGGGGAATGGTCAGTGTTGGGCACTGTGCAAGTATTCGGGTAGCTGCGTGTCCTCCACTGTCTGTACACTACACAATTGAGAGATCTTCACTATTATTATTAAGTGCAATAATGTGCGTCACTACATGGTGCGGAGGAACATCAATTACTCGTACATGTCAGGTATTGATGTGCCGCATGCAATTGGTGCTGTGTGCAGTGATGCAGGTCTCCCACCCACAAACAGCCATCCCAGTGAAGATTGCTACCTACCAGTAAGTTTGTTTGGTGAACAATGCAATGGCTTTCATTTGCTCCTGGGTGTTGTGGGGGAGGGCTCTATCCTGCTGGGGTGTGGGACAGAGGTCATGGTGGGAGTAGCAGTGCAGGCCTCCATCCCCCAAATAGGCTTCTCAGTGAAGATGGCTACCTACCTGTAAGTTTGTTTGGTGAACAATGCAATGGCATCCATGTGCTCCTGGGTGGTATGGGGGAGGTCTCTATCCTACTCAGGTGTGGGACAGAGGGCAAGGTGGCAGTAGTGGTACAGGCCTCTCTCCCCTATCAGGCCTCCCAGTGAAGATGGCTGCCTACCTACCTGTAAGTTTGTTTGGTGAACAATGCAATGGCTTCCATGTGCTCCTGGATGGTGTGGGTGGAGGGCCCCATTTTGCTGGGGAGGTGGACAGGAGGCATGGTGGCGTAGAAGTGCAGGCCTCCCTCCCCAAACAGGCATCCCAGTGAAGATGGCTACCTATCTGTAAGTTGGTTTGGTGAACAATGTAATGGCTTCCATGTGCTCCTGGGTAGTGTGAGGGGAGGGCTCTATCCTCCTGGGGTGTGTGACAGAGGGCATGGTGGGAGTAGTAGTGCAAGCCTCCTTCCCACATACAAGCCTCCCAAGCAAGATGGCTACCTACCTGTAAGGTGAGGGTGGACAATGCAATGGCGTCCATGTGCTCCTGGGAGGGGGAGGGCTCTATCCTGCTGGGGTGTGGGACAGAGGACATGGTGGGAGTAGTGGTACAGGCCTCCCTCCCCCAAACAGGCCTCCCAGGGAAGATGGCTACCTACCTGTAAGTTTGTTTGGTGAAGAATGCAATGGCTTCCATGTGCTCCTAGGTGGTGTGGGAGGAGGGCTCCATCTTGCTGGGCAGTGGGACAGGGGGCATGGTGGGAGTAGTAGTGCAGGACTCCCTCCCCCAAACAGGCCTCCCAGTAAAGATGGCTACCTACCTTTAAGTTTGTTTGGTGAACAATACAACAGCTTCCATGTGCTCCTGGGTGGTGTGGGGGAAGGGCTCTATCCTACTCAGGTATGGGGCAGAGGGCATGGTGGGAGTAGTGGTGCAGGCCTCCCTCCCCCAAACAGGCCTCCCAGTGAAGATGGCTACCTACCTGTAAGTTTTATGAGGGTGATGCAATGGCTGCCACATGTTTTTGGGTGGGAGGGAATAGTCTATCATGCTGGGGTGTGGGACAGGGGGCATGGTGGGAGTAGTGGTACAGGTCTCCCTCCAACATACAAGCCTCCCAAGCAAGATGGCTACCTACCTGTAAGGTGAGGGTGGACAATGCAATGGCTTCCAAACTGCTTGTGGGTGGGGGAGTGCTCTTTTCTGCTGGGATGTGGGCCAGGGAGCATGGTGAGAGTAGTGGTACAGGCTGCCTGTGCTCATGCTCCCATGGTAATAGTAAGTAAGTATTTTATTTGTTGATTAAGTAAAATCATTACAAGCTAGGAAAGATAAAAACAACCGAATAAAACAAGCATATACTATACACAAAGTTATTAGCATCTTAAAGTGATCCTCCAATAATACGTTGATAGATGACCATTCCATCAAAACGTTCATACATTACGCAATCATTAAAAATCCATAAAACTTACTAAAGTGCCTTATAATTGCCCCAAAAACTATTATAGCAGCATTTACATAAAGTGACTTGTGTTGGCAGATGCAATTACAAATACAAATTTTAGCTGTATTTCATGTGCAAGCGATAGTAAAGAGCAAGATTAATATATTATGCAATAATTAAAATGAATAAAACTTACTAAAATGCCTTATAATTCCCCAGGAACTATTATAGCAGCATTTACATAAAGTGACTTCTGTTGGCAGTTGCAAATACAAATTTTAGCTGTATTCCATGTGCAAGCGATAATAAAGTGCAATGTGCGCAACTATATTAAAATATACTCCCAGTCCCTTAAACTAGCTTACCACTTTGCATCCAATGAACATTAAATGATGTTTCTTACGTATTTTATATCGCAATACAGTTATTTACCCGTTCTGCTCCTTTGAGTTTCTTCTCTGCAATAATGATAAACTTAACAAAAAGATAAGTAAGTTTAATATTCGCCCCACTCAAACAGGTGATAATTGCTTGTCTACATGTTCTAATTCCTAATTCATTAAAGATCGGTTTTAGGATGGATTTACAAGCGTCTACCAAAGCTGGACATAAGGTTACTATATGAATTATTGTTTCATCCCTTTGCCTACAAAGCATGCAAATGCTCGATGACAATTGATTCTCCCATTTTGGTATGCCATCCTTTGTCGGATATCTTCCCAACCTTAAGTGCATGAATTTATTCTTAAACCTTAGTTTTAAATGATATGCTAAATAGGGTTGAGGCGTCAGCTTACCAAAGGAATTAGCAATTGTCCAGAAATGATTTCTTTTCCTTAATTCTTCCTTGTCAGCTATAATCGTTAGTAGTGCGGCCATTTGATTAATTTCTTTTTTAAAAACTACTTTACTCCTCATTTCATCTTCTAAATTAGAGCAATCAAAATTACATAAGCATTCAGTTAGGTACAGCTGCCAGTTTTTTTAATATTCCCCTACTGAAATTTCGAGCCAACATAGCTTTGCTAAAGATCCTTCCTCCGAGCGGGCTAATGATATTAAGGACTTCAGAAATGCTGATTGACGCGCCACAATTTGTTTTTTCAATCCAAATTCCAATCTTATGTTTGCTCGACTGATATATTTAGGGATTTTAAAAACAGCTTTATAAGTTCTAATTTCTATATCGTCGAGAACTTTCGCGTCTTTGCCCCGAAAGATGAGTGAGCAATAGTCCAAAGATGGAATTAACTTTGCTCTCATCACCTTCATCAGATGATCATAATTAGGACATAATAATGTGTCTCTTAATTTCCTAAAAGCAAATGCAAGAGAGCAGCCCCTGGCTTCACGGTTATTAAAATGTTGTCTAAATATCAGTCCATCATCAAACGTGATCCCAAGATATTTCTATGATTTCACATTTTCGATTACCAGGCCATTGATATTCCACTCCTTAATCCTCTCCCTTTTCCCATAGTCATTATTTTTGTCTTTTTTGTATTCATTGTTAGTCCATTTTGAGTGACATCACCATTAAAAGAGTCAATTAACCTTTTTAACCCTATTTCTGTTTGGCTCAATAAAATGGTATCATCTGCATATTGCAGGTATTACATTTCTTGACCGTGAATAAAAGGCGAATGTGAATTACTATTTTTAAAATGAGCTGGCAAGTCGGCCATAAAAAGATTAAAAAGGCAAGGAGCCAACACACAGCCTTGTTTCAATCCCACATTTGTATCCAATCGACGGGTCATATGCTTTCCATCTGCAATTTTGATCTGCACCCAGGTGTGGGTGTATAAAAGTATAATCATCTTTAATAGAGATTCCGAAATACCCCAATTCCTTAACTTACCCCAGAGAGTATTTCGCGGCACAGAATCAAAAGCGGCTTTTAGATCAATAAAACACACATATAATCTTTGCATCCTGGTTTTGGCTCTCTCACCTAATAATGTTAATACAATCAAATTGGTATGGGATGATTCTCCCTTCCTAAACCCAGCTTGAAAATTAGGGATAAGATCTTCCTTTGTGATCTTTTTTCTTTATTAAGCTTTCTTTTTTGATATAGTAGATGAGAAGAATACCATCCTGGTTTCTTAGGATTTAGCAATATGCCATTGGAGGGCTCATTTCTAGCAGATTTAGCCATCAGTTCGTCACACAAATGTGCCCATAGGTCAACCATAGATGTACCTTCATCATAAGCAGCATGGACATCCTTGATTAAACAGTCAAGCACTCTCAAAATGTTATCCTCAGTTTTATCATTCCATATTAACATTTTAAGATTAAAGGATGTTGGAGCTTTTACCAGAATCTTAGTTTCTGGTAAATGGTCTAGATCAATATCAAAATTGATCACTTGTGGATTGCGACCACTTTCAATCCTTGGGGCAATCTCATAGCTTTTTTACTAATGTATATAATTTCTCAGACATTATAGTATAGTCTAGTATAGTCTGCTTTGGTAAAAGTCAGGATATTATCAAGGTCACGCATAATCTTTAAGTTGTATTTTTTAAACTCACAGTCTGTCCATTGAGCTAACCATTTTAAGTCAAATGTCTGCTTTTTAAGTGCAACAAAGTGCATATTAAAATCACCTGAAATAATAAATACTGAATCCAAGTGCTCATAATATAAAGTTTTTACCATCCCCATAGCTGAGTAATTTGGGGGATCTAACCTTCTTTTTGCAACTTAAATACAAATTTTTTAGAATAATCGAGTGACTTGCTATTAGTTTAACACACTGTAGCCATTTTACATGAAGGTCAATTTCAAAGTGAGAGGCTTTTAGTTTTGATGATATATATATATATATATATATAGAAAGACCACCACATGGGCGACCTGAGTTGGCTTCTCGTGTTGCGACATTACAGTATTTAACATAACCTATAAAAGGTTCTTTTGACGTGGTCCAAGTTTCCTGAAACATTAATATACTAAAAGCCTTAAAAAAATCAATCACATATTGGTCTTCGAATAATGATTTTAAGCCATTGTTGTTCCAGGAACAGAGAGTCAAAGGATTTGATAGACATCAATCCTTCGTTTCAAAATTATGTTTTGTTAAAATTTCTGGAAGCCAACTCCAATCATCTACTAACTCTGGGACTTTCTTCAACGCCTCACAAGTTCTCAGACCGGACTGGCTGCTCCTTATCTTGATGCCATATGTTAAGTTCAATTCCTTAGATGCGCCTGACGCATTTTTTAAAACTCTAACCTGTTCTACTATGTCTCTTTTTTTGTCATCACTATTTTGAGTAGCCATAGCTAATTTTTTATCCTCCCCTGTTGGTTCATTTGGAATTAGCAACATCGGGTAGCAAGATGCTTGAGCTCGCCAAACTTTAATGCCCCTTTTCTCAAATACGCTACCGTTCGCCATTATTTTATAAACAATTTCCATATTTAACCAAGTTGTAACTGTTATTTCCCTTTCACAATTTTCACTTTCTTTCTTAAACTCCACAGCTTCCAGATCCGTGGTTACCACATCTTTAAGATCTATAATAGCATGTAATAATTTCAGGATGTTACCGTGGTTTAAAATGTCATGTGGGCCTCTAGAAGTGTATTGGGGACTGAAGACTACTTTCCTCATATCGGTCGACAAATTTAAATGCTCAAAATTATCTTTCTCAATTATAACTGGCGGGCATGAATTATCCTTAAGGGGCACAGGAACCCTTTCCGTCAGCAGATTGACTTCTTTAACTTCCTTTTTTAATCGCTCTTGTGTCCCACAGAGGACCACTTGATCGGCTCTGTTAACACCTTGCTGATGAGTGTCATTTACTAAATTCTGATTAACAATATTATTTTGTGCACCTTGGTCGACCACTACTTCATTACTTGGTTTCCGGCTTAATTCAGACCCCAATTCATTGCTCATACTACCCACTTGACCATTAGAGTCCACTAATTTCTCAATGTGACTATATTGCGCACCATTAACTTCCACACTTATCGATTGGTCAGATGCTTTTTCTTTTATTATTATTGGAAATTCGCCTATGAGGCCAGAACTAAATTTGGGATCTGCGTCCCCTAGTTTTTCAATGTCACACTCCGTTATTTGATTTACCTTTACCTTAAATCCCGATTTCTTACTGGGCCCAAAAATCGGGAAATATGATTTCATTTCAGATTCCTTTACTTTCAAAAATTTAGGATCATCACTCACTTTCTTACTAATAGATTTTAATTCATGTGCTTTCTTATTGTGAGCTTTCCTTAACCTTTTCCTAGCCCTTTTAGAAAGGTTTGTTGGTTTTAATGGTCCGCTTGAATCTTGGCGTTGTTTTGAGCATGACGATTTCATACTACTTGAATCATCGATTGACCTTGAAAAATCACTAGTCACACCTTCCATTACCAAGCTATCATTAGTTATGTCACATTCGAATTTCGGAAAAGGGATCTCAGTTACTTGTGTGTTGCTATCATCCTTTACATGTGGCAACTTTAATCTGCTTAAATTATTTGATGGTTCAACGATTTCATTACTACCTAGCACATTTCTACCCGACAGCAGTTTAACTTCCTGCACCATGGAACTTACTATTGAGGGCAAATCAGAGATCTTATCAATCAACTGTGCACAAGTACAGGTTATAAATGGACTATCCTTATCTGCTTGCACCTTCATAATCAGGTTAGTCAGATGTAAGTGTTTGGTGTCAATACCCGCCACATGGGATGCTAGCGTGTTTAAAATATGCACCTGAACATCCAATTTGTCGGAGTGAAAATTAAGCGCATTAGTAATTGAGCCCATGGTGTGTAAAAGGCAATCCCATAAACCCTTCTCCGTGCTAAACTCATTCCTTTTTGAGTCACCTGGGGATGCCTGGGGGTCAACCTCTATTTTAGATAATGACAATATATTCACTGATTTAGACTGCCCTATAAGGTCTAAGCTACGTTGTTTATGTGTATTAGTAATCTTCTCAGAACTGCCATCACATTGATCGAATGATGATATATTGATATTAAGGCTATTTTCCATTATTATGCTTGACTGGTCCGGGTTAAAAAAGTTAACATTACCACCTTTAACTGAACAACTCATTGGGCTAGGTAGTATATCCTCTATAACTAGAATTGGTTCACTGGGTCCGGCCGTGAGAGCTAACTTTCCAACTTCGGTACCAACTTCAGCTCCTAGGTCATGAAAATTATCATGTTTATTTTCGTTCCTAGACATACAAGAAGACAAATCACACACTCCAGACCCCCCTTTATAGTCCAACCCTTGACTGGTAATTTCGAGATCATCGGCCAGCCGAGTCACCACCTGAGCTACAGGGTCATAGACGTGAATTTGCGCTTGAGCCTGTAACAGACCTGCTACAATTAAAGGATGGGGATGGGGGTGCGGGGACAGGTGCCAATACTTTATCTGTTACAGCTTCTTCGCCTATTGCTCTCCTGACCTGATTAACCACTGCAGCATCCAATTTTTCAGGCAACACTCGGTTGGCTCAGATCACTAACTGAGCAACTTATTTTCTCTTTTTTACACAGCGGGGAAGGCAAAGGAGAGGACAATGAACATTCCCTAACCCCCCCACTAGGATCTTCCTTTTCGGAGGACTTCCTTTTATGATTATCTTTGTGATTATCTTTATCAGACTGACAGGTAGATTCATCAAAACCCCGTTTTGCGAGTCTTTAATAGCGATTCATAAGGAATCGCTATTACAGACTCGCAAAACGGGATTCATGTAGGAATCGCAAAACAAATTGCGATTCCTACACATTCCTTATTTGCGATTAGCTAATTGCTAATTGCAAATAAGGAATACTCCCCATTCATTCCTATGGGCCTAAAGGCCCATAGGAATGAATGGGGAGTATTCCTTATTTGCGATTAACTATTAGCTAATCGCAAATAAGATAGCGATTTCAAGGGTGCCAGTGGTGTCCAAAGGACACCCTGTAGCACCCCTGAAAAGCAAATTTACACAGGTGTTGCGCACACACATCTCCAAAGGACATGCGTGTGTGTAACATGCAAAAGAGAAAAATGCACTAAAGTGCTTTTTTCTATTTTTTCGCTATTTACCACGAAGTCAGACTTCGTGGTATATAGCGACCAAATATTGCGAATTCACAATTTAAAATTGGTTCATGAATTGCATTTAAGGAATCTCTAATAGAGATTCCTTAAATCTAATTCCTCGCAAATATGCGATTTCGCAAATAGTGATTTTTGCATTTGGGATGATGAATCCCAAATGCAAAAATCGCACTCGCAAAGGGCCAGATTCTCAGAATCTGGCCCTTTGCGAGCGCAATTGAGCTTGATGAATCGGGCTGTGAGTTTGATAGTACTTAAAGAAGTAGCACTTTATAGATGATTGCGCCACACATGGAGACCTCATATGACAAGAGTCTTTACCAAGAGAGACGGAAGAGGCTTTTTCCTTGGCTGGGGTGCACTGTTTCTCCTCTGTACAGGCACTTCTTTTATTAATTAGCATGTTTTCCTCCTGTTCTCCATTATCCTTATCCCTGCTCAGTCGGGCTGATGCTTCCGTAGGAGCTTCTGTTATCTCTGTTATCTCTGTTATCACCTCTGTCTTTTGAGTTTGCTTAGAGTTTTGTATAGAGTTTTGCTGACCCCCACGCTGGCGACCGAACCTCATCATCGTTAGACACACAAAGTCCACTTCGCACAAAAGACCTCCTCCTTCACTTACTTGAGTTAGTGTGCTCAAGATCTTGTATTTCGTGCAGATTTGACAAATTCACCACCAAAATTCACCACCAATTGCAGACAGGGCGAGACATGCTTTCAAATATTCAATCCCACAGGGTGCACCACTACCACTCCCACTCCCACTCTACGGAGGTTTCCTCAAGAATCCTCACTGGTCAGGTGACGGGGGTCAGAGTACCTCTTAGAGCCCACACACTGCCACTCCCGAGACTGGGACTACACAGTACACTACTCCGGAAGTTCCTGTTATCAGATCCTGATCCCCCCGCAGCAGGGGGTATGGCAGGGGGTATGGCAGCGCAGCCTCACCGCAGCCTCAGCCCCCGCAGCAGCCGCTGAAGACTGAAACCGGTAGCCGGTAGCCGGTAACCAGTAGCCGGTAGCTTTTTCCCTGTTCCTGTTTCTCGCTTGTTCCTGCTTGTTCCTGCTCACTTCTGCAGCAACCTCAGCAGCAGCAGCCACCCGCCCGGATCGGCGTCTAGTGACCCTGGCGTTTCCTGCAGCTAGCAGCTAGCAGCTCTCTAGCACACTCTAGTGATGATCAACGAAAAATTTCACTAGTCGGAGGGAGCAGAGCAAGCGCTCTCCTCCTAACGTTTTTGTGTACCACACTGCAACTGCTACCTTAATGCAGCTCCCCACTGCTAACCAACTCACCACTCTCCTTCACTCTCCCCTTGCTTTTTTCTTCACTGCTTTACCGCTCCACTCCACTCAGTTCCAGTCCTCCAATAGCGGTGGCGATGGCGGTGGCAGCTAAGTGGCTCCAGCGGAGGAGGAGGCGATGGCTCAAAATGTGGCGGCGGTTCTGCCTGCTTACTCGCCAAACACGTCATACATGTCCGGCGGCTTAAGCGGCTCGGTGGCTAAATCAGCGGTAACCGATAACTGGTAACCCCGCTCAGGTCGCTCTGACCTCCTCGCTCACTTGCTACACCAAGCCGCACGCTGCTTCTGCTCCTCACCCACAGCTCTCCGCTCTGTTGCAGCTCGCTCACTCTCAACTGGAACCGAAAGGAACACTGAATACAAACACAGCAAAACCCCAATATCACCAGTGTTTCATGCGTTCTCAAGCACTTCTGTCTCAGGCGCTCCCGCTTCATCTTCCACTTCTGCGGTGCGGTGTGATGCGGTACGGCGTGGTGCAATGTGCCTCAATGCCTCAGTGCCACGAGCGAAATCAGTCCCACGAGCTCTCTCGGCCCGTGCTCAGCTCCGCTCCTACTTCTGCGGTGCGGTGCGGTGCAGTGCGGTATCTCTCGGAGCTTCAGGGTGCTTTGATGCCACCAGGGTGCTCGGTCCCGACCGGTTCCGGCTCCCGGTTCACGGCTCCACTGCAACCCCCGCTCTCACTCGACTACTCAGCTCCACTCGACTGCTCAACAGCAACCGCTTAAGAGCGCCACCACCTGCTCAGAAGTTGACCTAGAATGCCACACTCACGAACAGAATCAGCCAATGGAGACCTTGCGACTGTTTGGACAGTCAATGTGCTCCCGAGAGCGCTGTGGAATTAATGTGGTGCCGCCCCAGGGTCCTGCCTCGCCGTTTTTTCCTTGATGCAATGGCCGGCACGACCCCCGGTTCAGTGCCTGCGCCAGTATCAGGGCAAGCTGTGCACAACGGTGGCTGATTAACAGTCCTAAGTTTCCCGAGTGCCCCGCTGGAGTCCGACAGTAATTAGCCGGTTGGCCCCGTAGGTCCCGTCTGCCCCGTGCTCTGGAAGGGCTGGGGAACAAGGCTGGCGCAGGCTGCACGGCACAGCTGGGGGCCAAGGATGGCGCGGGCTGCACCGGGCTCCGCGGGGGGGGGGGGTTCACGGCGTCTCAGCTCCACAGCTCCGCGGCTCTCCCTGCAGCTCGCCTCCACACTGCGTCTGCTCTCTCTCTGTCGGCGATCCGAAAATCACGAACTGGAACCACAAGCATCCTCCCATGGTAATATTGCTGGCTATGTTTAGGGTAAATGGGAGTGAGTGAAGGTTGGATCTGTGAGACAGGTTTTTGGTGGGTGTGTGGAGGGATTTGTCTTGGGTGGTGTGGGTTTTTGTTTGTGCAAGACAGAACATATCTGTGTGTTGTTTAAAATTTGTTTGTACTTACCAGCCTCCACTCCCTGGATACTCCTGTGAGACTCTCAGGATGAAGTATGGCAAGCACCTTCTCCTCCCATGGTGTGAATGTTTTCTATGGGATGGGAAGGCCACTGCCAGTCCAGTTAGCCAGCTCCCAGTTCTTGCTCCTCCTCTCTTTGACAACCCTCTTGAGACCGCTTCATGATCTCCTTCTTAGATCGCGGGGTGGTCCCTGCTGCATTGACCCTTTGTACTATCTTTTCCCACATGTGTCCTTGTGGCTAATGGTGTCTGTTGGACCAGGCTACCAAACAGTTGTGATTCCACTCTCACTATCTCATTTACCATGACTGTCAACTCACTCTCTGTGAATTTGGGCATTTCTGTGATGCCATGGTGTGTGGTGTTTGAAGTGTTTATCGGTGCAAGGGTGTAGGTGGTGGGTGTGGTGTTTTTGTGAGGTGTGTTATGTGCTGGGAGATTGTTGGTGCTGGTGTGATGGTGGTGGTAGAGGTGGTGGTGGTGGGTTTTCTGTGTTGTCTTGCCTCTCTTGTCAGGTCTGGTGTGTGCCCTTCGCTTCTGGAGTGTTGCAAAGGATTGTGGTCAGTGAAGGGGCTGGTGTTATACTCAGCTGTGTGGGTGTGTCATAATGGGGTATTTCTGTTAGGTGTTTTGTGGGAATTGTCCTGGAATTTGCATGTTTTTGTTTGGCTTTTAGAGATTTTTATCATTTGGAAGTGTTTTGTGTATTTGGGTAGCATGGCTAAATTTTTATGTGCACTGTTTGCCTTTGTTGTGGTGTTTTTGTATCGTCCGCCATGTTTTATGAGGATTGTTTGCAGCGGTGGTCATGCTGCAGCTCTCCCGTTGGCTCTCCCATTCACTGCAGTGTGCAACTGTGGCGGTCGGAAACAGCAGTTCGTTTCGCGGGACCATCGGGGATATACTAATTTCCCGCGCGCTGTCTCCGCTTTGCTTACGGCGGGTTGTAGCTTTTCCGCTGCGTTTCCGACCGCCGCGGTCGATTTTTGAACGTCACCGCCCGCGTAGGGCATTTTTTTTGTGCCCGCTACAGCCGCAGTCGGTCGTTTTTGGCACTTGTTCCAAATCTGACCGCTGGTTTCTCCGCAGTCCCGGCGGGCAGTTATGTCCCGCCTATATGGCCGTCGGGGTGGTTTTCCGCCCGCCATCCTAATGGGGCCCTAAGTCTTTGCAAATCCGGACATATATTTGTTGACGCTCAGCTACATATCCCTTAAGTCACCTATACATTTGCTGCCTTTACTGGGTCTCATTTTCCAGACCCAGGTTTCCTCAATGTTTTTATATTCCCTGCAGCTACATCTCCAAAAGGGCGCATGTCGCTAATGATGTAACCACTGGTTTTTCGGTTTTCTCAGTCGTCCGATGTCAATGCACCTTTGTCACTTTATCCGCGGGATTACCTATTAGAAAAAGTATTAGTTTCGAGGAAAGGTGTATCTAAAAACCTGGCTTGCAATTGAAAGTGTTTTAGAGACAGCAGTGAATCTCATATTTTCCGAAAAGATACATTCATGTTCCTTTGAGTGTTCGGTCCAAGAGTAAATGGTGTATGGAGGTCAGAGCAGAGATATTTATAGAGACTGTTTGAGGGCCTTGTTCAGCTGCAGAGTGTATATCTACAAACCATTTGAAGAGGAGCTGTTTTTCCAAAGTATGTTTGTGACGGTTTAAATGTCAAAACCTGAAGAGTTGTTCATCGAAATTAATTTCTGGGGTTTTCGAGGGTGGAAATTAACAATCTGACTAAAATAGTCCGAATTCCCTGTAGTATTTTTTCAGATCTGCCTAACCATCTAATAGTGCTCAGATTTAAATTAATTTTAAGGGCAAGTGCTCCGCTTCTTGTGTCCCAGAGGACACGTGCCACAGTTTTAATCATAGAGTTTTGCTGTCAGGCTTATTCTGTCTGACTATTAAAAAGGTAAAAACGCGGTCATGTAGTTTTAAAATTAGATGGAATGGACCGTTTTCAAATAAGCCATTGCATAAGTATGTTGACAAGTACTCCTGTGTACGCCTTCACGGACTCATAAATGCCTTAGTAAATTTCCCCTCAACTATCTAAAACGGAAACAGAAATTAGAATAATCAGGGATTTTTCACATACAATTAGTACAAGTAACACTGTGCCCTCTTTGCACTTATACTAATTTGGATTTGGACATTTAAGGGTTACTACACAAAGGCATAGATTAGGTGAAATAATACTCCTGTAATAGTACTTCACATACTCATACATGTATTTATGAAACATCGACTATACAATGTTATGTGTCTCTCTATCAATGGTATAGTTCTAAGCAAACTAATGGAGCTGATAACATTTATATTGCTGTATCCCGTTTTAGGCTATACTCAAACTCTCTCTATTCTCTTTTTGATATTTCTGTTTCACTTTCTCTTTCCATTCTAGGGTCAGTTCAATGGCACTCTTGAAGCCAATCTTCCATTTCAAATATGCATGTGGCCATATGACAAGCAAGCAGCTGCATTAATCTATCTGTGACATCGTGCAACAGAAATATACTAAAATTGGATGGAGGAGGGGTTGAGCTTGCTGGTCTGACTGGAGGTGATGGGGTTTCTTGGTGCTTTGAACTATGTTCCCCTCGTTGGCAACCTTGAAGGGGCTCCACTGGAGTCGAAACAAGAATGGAAAACCAGAGGGGTATATTGCTATTCACATAGGTTTCATTAAATATTACAGTTGGTGACCTAACTCAATAGAATTCTGATACACATGTACGTGAAAAGGCAAAACATGGCAACCATAGATCTGGCTCTGTTTGAGGAAGCAGTGAGCTATCCTCATAGCACAGAGGTATTTCAAATGTCAATAGAATGGTCAGAAGAACAAAGAAAGGGTGCATGGTCTGATGCTGATTGGTCAATTTTTTGGGAATAATGGAGAACTGTGGAGGTGATGACGCATTCTTGCAGAGTGAAATTGGGTAACAAACCCATGCAAATCCAATCAGGATGGGAACCCGCATGCGTATTTGGTGTCCTTTGTTAAATCTTTGCATTTCTTACTGGCTAGGACAGCATGAGGCAAGACAAACTACATGAACCAGGTGTACTGATAAAACATCCAGACTGTCCATGTAATGCTAATTTAACAGTTTGTGTTCATTTAGTTCTCTGCTCCCACCTTTTTTCCGTATGTTGCTGGTGGAAGCAAATCAATTAAATTCATAGATTCTTTCAACAACAAAGCTTTATTTCGATATGAAATATCTTAAAAGCAATTATACAATAAAAAACAATTTTCATGATAAATACAATTAAAATGAACATCAGTAATCATTGTTACAATAAGAGAATAAAAATGTATTAAACTGAATCAGCTTTGTTAAGGACTGGAAAATAAATAATCGTGCATATTCACTGAAGGGCTTTTAATCTTATGAGCCAGGCCCAACTTAAGAATGTTGCCACCCAACAGACTAGAGTTGTATTGGCATTGGCTTGGAGGATTCTGAGGGCAATAGAGTGGTTCCTGATTTGAAGCTGTCGACACACAGGTTTTAACCATTTCATTCTAGGTTTAGTATAGGCTGGACATGCAAAGAAGAGATGTGGGATATTTTCAACTACACCTGCACAGTGAGGGCAATCAGCAGGAGTTTGGTGGGGATGGCTCCATATATTTGTGCTTTCGCAGACAGGAAGGGTACCAAATCTGAATTGGATAAAGAGGGCCCTGTCTCTCGGTTTCTGGATGAAGTCGAGGTAGAGCTCAAGCCGAGGCACCAACTTGTGTTGGCGAAACTCGTCAGTCAGTCTACCTAAGTTAGGATCTCTATGTTCCTGGTCGTCGATCCATGCCCAAAATGCTCTCTTGGTTTCTCTTTTGGACAGCGGGATCCCTGACTCCCAAGCGGTATTAAGGCCAGTGGCCGTGAGGAGTTTTTTTACGTTTACCAGCCAACCTAATTGTTTGAGATCCTTGTAAGTTCATGACTTCTCTAAGGCCATCCACATAACTAGATAACTCAGGGGTGCGCCATAATCGAGCCCAACAAAGGAGAAGACGCAAGCTAGTCAAATCCCTGATTGAGCGATGACCCAGGTCACTCAAAAGCGGCTTAGTGGGGGTCCCCCTAGGCAGCGAAACAAGTTCTCTAAAGAACTTTTTTTCTTCTGTGACAAGCCCATCTATGTTGCCAAAGCCCCAGAGCTCGGCTCCGTATAGTGCACATCCCACAGCCTTTGCAGCATAAATCTCCAGGGCTGGGGCAATCGGCCTAGAAGTAGAGGCGCGATGTTCCCTCCCTATCACGCCCACAACCCTCTTAAGGCTTAAGGCCATTTTCTCAATGTGCGGCTGCCATTTCTTGTTATCTGATATTCTAATCCCCAGATAATCAAAGACTTTCACACGCTCTAGGGGTACATCATCAAGTGAAAGAGTCGATTTGGACGACCTGCTAGGGTTGAAATAAAGGAGCTTCGTTTTCGAACTATTAATTACTAGGCCCCTCTCTTTACAAAAAAGGCAGAACCGATCTAATAACTTCTGTAATCCCGCTGGAGTTTTTGATATCAGCAGGGTGTCGTCCGCAGAAAGTAATGCAGGGACTTTATCACCAGCCAGCACGGCAGCGCCGGCGTCAATTTCCGATAAAAAGGAAACAACCCCGTTCACAAACAACATGAACAGGGTTGGCGCCAGTACGCATCCCTGGCGGACACCTCTGCTTACGGGAATTTTGTCCGTTTTTTGTTCCTGGGTACCCCATCTACTGCGGGCATAGTTTCCATCTTGCATCCGGGCCAGGAGATTCAAGATGGGCGGGGGAAAGCCCATCTCCTGTAAGACCAGCCATAGGCGGACTCGGGGAACCAGGTCAAAGGCGGTCTTTAAATCAATAAATGCTAAATAAAGACCGCCTTTGCCAATGGTTAGCACCTTCCAATATAGGAGTACCAGTCTGAAAGCCTGGTCTATCGTGCTTGTGCATGCCCTAAACCCTGCCTGGAATTGAGAAATAATATTATTCTCCTCAGCCCAGGAAAGGATCCTTTCCAGGAGGACCCTGCCAACCACCTTCTGACCGGAGTCAATAAGACTTATTGGGCGATAGTTGGCAGGGTCCCCCCTGGACCCCTTCTTAAAAATAGGTATCACTTATGCTCCTTTCCAGGAGTCTGGGACTGGAGATCCTTCAAGCAAGACATTAATCAGGAATACAAAATAGGTTGCCCATTGGTCGGCATTTGCTTTCAATAGATCACCCGGTATACCATCTTGGCCCGAGGCCTTAGCTGTAACAATTTTATTTATGGCCACCACCACCTCTGTTTTCCCAATGGGGTCAAAGGAGTCCAAGGGGATCGTAGTGGATACCATAGGGCGACTAAGGGGCCCAGAACTCTACAGAATGTCGTCTCCTGCATAGAGACTCCTAAAATGGTCAAACCACTCCCTATCAGTAATATGGTTAAGGATTTGATCCGGTTCGCGGCCATTAGACCTTCTTAACAGGGCCCAAAAGAGCTCGCCATTCTTTGATTGGCTCGCCGTTTTTAGGCTAATCCAATGCGATTCTTCCCAGGCTCTTTTCGCCTCTAAAATGGCTTGTCTATACTGTAGTCTAGCCATACGCACCTCAACAGTATTGTGGGATTTAATGGCAAGTATCAATGCTGACTTTTTCCTTCGACAATCCTTATTAAACCACTTCTCCATTGGCTTGGTGGTCAGGGAACACTTTTTAAGAGAAGGAGCCTCCAAGAAAAGTGATCCCATCAGATCAATTGTGTCAGCGTGAATTTTCTCCACCACTGGGTACCCAATCTCATTTGTACACACAACAGAAATCTTAATGGTCTGATCTCTTAGGATTTCCCCTAGAGCTGTGTTTTTCTGCTCATTCAGGATACATTTTGGCCATTTAAGAAACCTTTGGCAATTGGATGGTATATTAGACTTTGTTAGCATCCCAGAACTAATGGTAGGGCAGTGCTCCCTATTTTGCCACAGTTCCAACCAGGAAAGAGATAGAGGATTATGATCATTATCAATAGATGGTACAACAACCATATCACTCACATATTTCCATAACCTCTTATCAACCAAAATATAATCGATTCTGCTCGGGCAGGACACCCTGTTATATGTATTAGCTCCCATAACATCGGAGGTTGTGCGCCCGTTAACAACTCTTAAACCATATTCCAATGTCAGGGCATTCATTTGAATGACCACCGGGGACCATTTCTTCACTGGGGGAATCGATAATGAAGGTATTCCCCATCTTGCATCTTCATCGTGGATTCCCAGAGTGTCATCAGTTGCCAGGGGTTCCAACGAACAGTTTAGGTCGCCAGCAATCAAGATAAGGGAATCAGAGGGACATAGATTCACACAACACTCTGCTTCAGCACACAACTGTTTGAAAGAAGAATTCTCAGCATTGTTGAACACTACAGTTTTTTATTGGAGTGAGTGTTTATTCACTTAATATTGTGTTTATTTTCTTTTGAGTGTTCTACAAAGCTTTTGAGAACCTGAAAAATCTTAATCCTTATCACTGGATGCATGTCAGCAATATGGAGCACAACAATTTAGTCTGACATAATTATCAGGACCTAAATATCACTTACAAAACTATTGGGTGTAAATTTCTATTATCAATTCAAATGAGGCCATTTTTCTAATAAAAGATATTTCGAAAAAATATCATGGTGCACATATTCTAGTACCACAACTTCTTACTGCTCAAGTGACAGCTCAATTGTAAGAGTGGCAATGCCCTGGGCAGTGTTGTACCTTACTATCTATCGAGCAATGTCATTGGTCAATATTATTGCAGGAGAAATATTGTGATGTCAAGAATGTCATTGGACTCAATTTTGAAAGGTAAATATTTTTTAACATAGCAATGTAATTAATATTGATTTGTTTAGTAACAGAATATCTTTTTTTATTTTGCTAGATTTCCTTTAGTTTTAGATTATTTTTGCTTATTTCTTTTGTGGTTATCAATGTTTGTGAGATTCTTTTAAATTGAACATTATTTTTATGTATTTAATTGCAGGATGATTTAGTAGTATTATTTCTATTTTTTGGTTGTTTGTGGAGTTTGTAGTGGTATAGAGCATAGACTGTGGTTTTTATATATGTTTATGTTTTTTTTCTTTATTTGTTATGGAATTAGTTTGTTAAGTATGTAATTGTGTTAAATATTTCGCACCAAATTTTTGTAAATTATTTCTTGGTAGGTTGTAGGATTTGTAGCGGAATTGGTAGTGTTTTGTAATATATATTTTATTTCTATTGTTATTGATTTATATTTTGTTTAGTGATTAACTTATAAATAATACTAATTAGTAAATTATTTATATATGTCAATCTTCATGTATAATTTTTTTATATTTAAGTTTGTTGTTAAGTAGCATTTTTAGTTGAAATTATTTTTGTGTTATTTTTCATAATAATTGTATTCATTTATGCGTATATTTTGTAATTAGTTTGTATGGGTTATTGATTTTACATGTGATTACAATGAGAAGTGGTTTTAAATATATAGGTTTTGTAATTTCATAACGTTTTTTAATTGTGTGTTAGTTGTTTTATATTACGAGTTAAGCACTTATGCTAATAATGTGTTTTGTTTATTTAATAATAATATTTCAAATTATTATTCAATAATAATTTAAAATATATGCATGTTTGCTGCTTCTAAAGCTTCATTTCAAAGTGTAATGTCAAATATTGTTGTATTTAATTTTGTATTAAATACCTATATATTTATATCTTTTTTAATTTTCGTAGCATGTTGTTATGGTTACGGTTGCAATAGAACACTTGACCCTTTCAGAGTCCAAAATGTTACCCAATATTTGGGGTACAGTATCATCCATGATTGAGATATACAATATAAAGTTTTAAAGAAAATTAGTTTAGGTGGTTAGCTATTTATAAAATAGCTTTTCATGTTGTTTTAAGTTTATATTTTCCTAAATATTTTTTAATGTACTTGCATGTTTGAGTTAAAAATGTTTTTCTGCTTTTCTAAGTTAAAGTCGATCTTCTTGACCTATTATTCTGGTAGAGTACCAATTGGCTAATATGATCCCTTGAAGGGCAGCAAGTATGTTGATGTTCTTGAATTCTGTGTATACTCTCTTATTTAGGTCTTTGTTTCTATGTGTTAACTTTTTTTATTTAAAATTTGATTGGTTAAATGTTTTATAGAGGAATATGTTTTTTGGCTTTAGCCTTAAGTGGAAGACACTATTTTATCCGTGTTTAATTATATGTTTTTTTTTACATGATTTTGTTTGGGTTATTCTAGTTCATTACACATATATTTTTCTGTTGATTCAGTATGCAATATTTTAGTGGTCGATAATTTTGATATTGATATTTAGGTTGTATTTTACAACTTGTTTTCCATATTTTTGCAATCGATGCTATTCTCAGTATATTTTTATTGTCAAGTTAAGTTGTCAATATTTTTGTATTTTTCGGTGGGCTTTATGATAGTTAATATTTTGGTATCAAAATGTTTGCATTACGATAGTTTTGTAATCAATACTATCTCATACACTCCTCTGGACTGCCATGTAGGCTGAGCAGGGGCGGCTCCTCCACATGGGCGTCGTAGCATCTCCCCACTGCTTTCTCGCAGTGCGAAAAGCAGAAATTTGATATGGTACAAATACCATTTTATGTTTCTGCTTCTCGCACTGCGAGAAAACAGAAGAAGGGTATGCCTGGTTGGGGGCGGGCGGGCGGGTGGGCGAGACGGGGAGGAGTGGCTTGCCCAATTTTATGGGTGCTGACTGTTTGGTCGGCCCCAGGGTCGACCAAACCAGTCATAGCAGTCTCCATTTTCTTCATGTAGGCTGCTGCATAGCCTTTATGAAGAAAACAGCCTTACCTTAGACGCCTGTAAGGACGGCGCCCTAGCCAATCACAATGCTGCCCTTGCAGCATTGTGATTGGCTTAGGGGAAGAGAGGGAGCCTGCCTGCTTCTGCTTCTTGTTAGCAGAGAGAGCAGGAGGCACGAAACGGGAGTCCAGAACCCGTGGCCGGAGGTACGTTTTTACATTATATTAAGTTAACCCTCCACACCCTACCCGCAGGACCCCCCACCCGCGATTCATGCCGGCGCGACTGAGGCTGAGGCTTTTTTATCTGTGCCTTTTTGTTCTCTATGCCATGGCAAAGATTAGTAACCTACATCGAAACCAGAAATAATTTAGTTGCCAACATGTTGTTAATTATGATGTTTGATGTTACTAAATAGAAACACACATTGCAAATGATCTTTACATCTTTATCCTTGATTCCTCTAAGGAATTAAATATTGCTTAAAATTTCTTAGTATAAAACTCCAGATTGACCTTGGCTTGTACTGTCTCTGCTTTACTGAAAACAAAAAGCTGAAACACTTCATTATGTTCTTGCTTATCTCAAAAAGACAACTTGAATTTTTCTTTCACATTTCCTTCTCCGCTGAGCCTTAAACTTTAGACACAAAGTACTCGTTGGCTTTAAGAACTAAATACAAAGTCCCTCAGGTACACATTGTCTATTTTTGCATTACAAGGGTAATCAAAAGGGGGAGGAGGAATACATGTCCATTTATTTCCCCAGGTAGTATCAAGGTTAATCAAGTGGAAAAATGGACACTTGTGACAATTCTAGACCATTGGTTAGAAAAACTATGGTATCCTCAAAAGACCCAATGTGAACAGGTTTTGCGGTATATATCGTTCATCCGCCCCTACATTGTGGTTTTTCGGCAGTTATCATTGGATACCATAGAAAGTGTGGGTGCCTGCCTCATCCAGAGGCTCCTCTGGTCTAGGTTGCAGTGTCCAGAGTTGAAAAAATTAGTGCAAAGAAAGGTCAAAAAACTGTTAAAAATAAAGTCAACACCAATAAAGATTTTAATGGAATGGTGGAGATCTTATATAAAAATAAGTGGGTACTTGTCCTAGATCGAGTTATGGGATCTAGAAGTGCAAATTTACAAGAATGTCGACATGTTTCAGCCCCCTTCGGCTCAACGGAGTCTATGGGGCTTTCATCAGGACATAAGGACAGACAAACATAGATAATCTACTCACATTATTTTTGTGGAGTTCAATGGAAGTAGTGAGGGTCAACTTTAGCCACTCAAAGCTTAATAACCTGAAAAAGACAATACACACAAACATGTTGTGCAAGGTGATATACATTCTCACAATACTGCTGGAGTGAAGGTAGGCACCGTAGTAAGCATTTGTCTCAACTACCACATTAATGCATGTTAGCAAAAAAATTACACGTTGATTCTAAACAGTGGAGCATCCCCTGGTAGGGTAGAGGAGAGAGGGAGAGGCAAGAGCGAGTAAGAAGGTTGCATGGTTATGTTTACAGCATCCTGTTAAAAATAGGCAGTATACTGTATGAAATATTCATCCAAAAGGGACCCCGGGGGTACCGGTCATTCGTACTGAGTCTTGGTAAATGAACTCTGTAATAACTGTAAAACAGTCCCAATGTCTAGTCAGGGCGGACAAGTGAATCTAGATGAATGGAGATTCATGAAAAAAGGTATTGCGCTCGTGGAGGGAAACGCGGAGTCACTGCCCTCAACGCGATAAATAGATATAGCGCAAACACATTAGCAGTCTATTTTGGACTTACCCCCTAATGTAGAGTCTTAAGTTGTCATCGGGGAGGCCCAGAGCTGTGGGGAAGAGGTAGAAAAGGTCAGAATCACCTTACCTCACGGGAAGAGAAAACTTCCCTGAGTGACACGTTCCGCCATTACCCGCGTGTGTGGGATCCTGCGCCGCTTGTGCTGACTCTGCCCCCGGATGTCGAGCTGATGTCCGGGGGAGTGTTTTTGAAGGAGATTTTTGAAGAGCCCAACTTTATTTAGATGTAACACGGAAACCTAAACATTAGAATACCGAATAGTATAAACACACGTTATGCTCGTTAGTCAAAATTATAGTTGAAGCAACGCGGTAAAGGTATTATGTTGGTTATGGTTAGTTTAGCTGTAGTGCGAGGGCTACCAGACATAATAGGGTTGGGACAAATACCTCATTGTCAAAAGTATACATACTGACTGGTGAAATTATGTATGTAAGTTGTGATTTGGCAATATTTATAGTACTTATCACGGGTTGCGAGGGATATCAAACTTAGTTGAAAATACAGTAACCTCATTGTATCTGAATGATGGTAAACAGTGTACGTTCAGTGGACCGCAAACTGGTGCCAGGGGACGTTGTCATTCATGCCTGTGATATTAGTTTTCAAACGGTCCACCCACCTTTGTTCTTTTTCATGCAGAATTCTTTCTGCGTTGGGGGTTTTCTCCGTCAGCATTTCGATGACAGTCCATCTGATGTCATCACAAGAGTGTCCCTTCTCTAAAAAATGGGCACACAGTTTGGTTGTAGTTTTCTTCAAGCGAATACTGCTACGATGTTCCCCTATTCTGATCTTTACTTTGCGACATGTCATACCTATGTATAGTTTTTTGCATGGACAGTTAACCATGTAAATAACACAGGAAGATCTTCCTGTGTTATTTACATGGTTAACTGTCCATGCAAAAAAACTACAACCAAACTGTGTGCCCATTTTTTAGAGAAGGGACACTCTTGTGATGACATCAGATGGACTGTCATCGAAATGCTGACGGAGAAAACCCCCAACGCAGAAAGAATTCTGCATGAAAAAGAACAAAGGTGGGTGGACCGTTTGAAAACTAATATCACAGGCATGAATGACAACGTCCCCTGGCACCAGTTTGCGGTCCACTGAACGTACACTGTTTACCATCATTCATATACAATGAGATTACTGTATTTTCAACTAAGTTTGATATCCCTCGCAACCCGTGATAAGTACTATAAATATTGCCAAATCACAACTTACATACATAATTTCACCAGTCAGTATGTATACTTTTGACAATGAGGTATTTGTCCCAACCCTATTATGTCTGGTAGCCCTCGCACTACAGCTAAACTAACCATAACCAACATAATACCTTTACCGCGTTGCTTCAACTATAATTTTGACTAACGAGCATAACGTGTGTTTATACTATTCGGTATTCTAATGTTTAGGTTTCCGTGTTACATCTAAATAAAGTTGGGCTCTTCAAAAATCTCCTTCAAAAACACTCCCCCGGACATCAGCTCGACATCCGGGGGCAGAGTCAGCACAAGCGGCGCAGGATCCCACACACGCGGGTAATGGCGGAACGTGTCACTCAGGGAAGTTTTCTCTTCCCGTGAGGTAAGGTGATTCTGACCTTTTCTACCTCTTCCCCACAGCTCTGGGCCTCCCCGATGACAACTTAAGACTCTACATTAGGGGGTAAGTCCAAAATAGACTGCTAATGTGTTTACGCTATATCTATTTATCGCGTTGAGGGCAGTGACTCCGCGTTTCCCTCCACGAGCGCAATACCTTTTTTCATGAATCTCCATTCATCTAGATTCACTTGTCCGCCCTGACTAGACATTGGGACTGTTTTACAGTTATTACAGAGTTCATTTACCAAGACTCAGTACGAATGACCGGTACCCCCGGGGTCCCTTTTGGATGAATATTTCATACAATATACTGCCTATTTTTAACAGGATGCTGTAAACATAACCATGCAACCTTCTTACTCGCTCTTGCCTCTCCCTCTCTCCTCTACCCTACCAGGGGATGCGCCACTGTTTAGAATCAACGTGTAATTTTTTTGCTAACATGCATTAATGTGGTAGTTGAGACAAATGCTTACTACTGTGCCTACCTTCACTCCAGCAGTATTGTGAGAATGTATATCACCTTGCACAACATGTTTGTGTGTATTGTCTTTTTCAGGTTATTAAGCTTTGAGTGGCTAAAGTTGACCCTCACTATTTCCATTGAACTCCACAAAAATAGTGTGAGTAGATTATCTATGTTTGTCTGTCCTTATGTCCTGACGAAAGCCCCATAGACTCCGTTGAGCCGAAGGGGGCTGAAACATGTCGACATTCTTGTAAATTTGCACTTCTAGATCCCATAACTCGATCTAGGACAAGTACCCACTTGTTTTTATATAAGATTTCCACCATTCCATTAAAATCTTTATTGGTGTTGACCTTATTTTTAACAGTTTTTTGACCTTTCTTTGCACTAATTTTTTCATCTCTGGACACTGCAACCTAGACCAGAGGAGCCTCTGGATGAGGCAGGCACCCACACTTTCTATGGTATCCAATGATAACTGCCGAAAAACCACAATGTAGGGGCGGATGAACGATATATACCGCAAAACCTGTTCACATTGGGTCTTTTGAGGATACCATAGTTTTTCTAACCAATGGTCTAGAATTGTCACAAGTGTCTATTTTTGCATTACTACACTGATTTATGACTCACCCCAACATAAATCATTGACGCATGCATTTTAATAGATTTGTATGCCATTATGCAACCTAAATAACAATGTTTTTCTGCAAGACCTAAAGCACTGTTTTGGCAATTCAATATTTTAGCTTACTATCAAGCAATATTGCCTACCAGAAATGTATGTGCAATATTTTGTGTGATCCACTTTTAAGTTTGTGTTCTGCTTCAAAATCAGCAACTAGAACACCTTCCCTCATTTTCGAAGATTTCAGTGTCAATAAAGTATCTGAAGAGACTATGAGCCTGATTTAGTGTTTGGTGGATGGGCTTTTCCATCACAAACCTGAGGGATATCCTGACTTATTACAAGTGCCATATGATGTAATGCACTTATAAGAAAGTGGACGGGATATCCGTCACATTTGTGGAGGAGTAATCTGTCCACCAAACTCTAAATATAACGTAAAAGTGGAAATAGAAAGGTTCAAAATCCGTAGCACTACATTACAGTCTTACTCCAGAGAAGCACATTCCTTTTGGAACTTTCCTTCTGTAGACCAGTAATTAATATTTAAAAGATTTACAATGTGCACAGCTACCCCAGGGGTTTCCCAGCGCAGAGGTGATAAGATGGGGAATTTTGGGTACATCAGCCTAAAAGAGCCAGGTCTTCAAACCCTTGCAGAAAGTATGTAGTGAGGTACAGGTTCTCACATGCTCGGAAAGAGAATTCTATAATTTTGGGCCTGAGTAAGAAACGGAACACCAGGTGAAATCTGTACACATTAAACAAGGCTCGATTCAGAGATCTCAGATCTCGAGTGGGCTGATAGAAAACCACCATCCAGTTTTAGCTTTGAACCAGTAGCATAGGCTTTGAATTTGACGTTTTTAGAGATGGTGAGCTAGTGCAGTTCATGGGGGACATGAGAGACCGAGGTACATTTTAAAAAGGCTGCGTTCTGTACTACCTTCAGCCAAAGAATTGTTGCCTTGTCAGTGCCCAGGTATAACACATTGCCATAATCTAATCTGGATAAGATTAGGGCCAGGATCACAGTCTGATGGGCTGAAGTGGGGATCATCCAAATAATCTTTCTTAGCCACTTAAGCACAGCAAGGCAATGGCAATCGCTTTGGTCACATGATGCTTCATCGATAGCATGTGATCCAACAAGAATCCCAAGTTTTTAACCTTAGAAGATGGAATCAGTTGTAAATATCAGAAACCTAGGAGACCTAATAGTAAATCCACATTAAGCTGTAAACTACGTTTTTAATCTTTCCTGAACTGCATTAAGCATATCCTCACGATGCTCCCTTGATATATCATCTTGTACTTCCTATTACCTTATGGAGGCATAAGGTATTTATTTCACCCCACCCGCCTGCTCACTTTTTTAGACTACCTCCTTTGTACAAAATGGCTGGGGCCATAAAACTGCTCACATTCGTAAAATACCTCCTTGAGCAACATGGCCGGGGCCATAAAACTGTAGAATAAATCCTCACCGGGTCCACGAGGCTCCACAGCTTCACTCCCCCACTTTTCCCTCCCAGCAAGCTATGAGCAGTGCCTGCTCGAATAGAAAGTGAAACGGTCCTGCTCTGAGCCCAAAGTAACAGCAACAGACAAAGGACCAATATTTCTATCTCCCCTATCGGTTCGGCCATTTTAGTTTGTCTATCTTTGGGAGACCATCATGGACTAGTCATTTCTACCATCGACCTAAAGACCTAAGGCCTCTTAGACTCTTAGACTACTTTTATCGGCTGCACAATTTACACAGCTTGGCATTTTCACGTCGGATGTAGATAGTCTGCTTTTTTAAAGTGATATTTATTAATATATTCCTAATTGTAACCAGCACATTTCACTTTTTCTGCACCTACTGCTACCCATATATTATTGCCTTTTACAGTGGCATTATATTCTATATTCCTAATGGTATCTTGCACGTCCCACTTTATCGTCACCGGTAATGCACCGTTTGCTACCTCATATAGTTTTTCTTTTGCTGCTCGCTAATGTCATTTGTTGTTTCATTTAATCTGTGTGTGCAATTGTATTCTGTCACTGACTCCTGTACCTTACATATTTTTGACTACTCACTATTGTCACCTTCGATTTAGATATTTTTATGGTTTGCACAGTTATTTTATTCCAGTATTTGGTCAGTTTTATATTTCACATATTATACCTCATATATTTTTCTTTGCTGCTCACTAATGCCACTTGTTGTTTCATATAATTCGTGTGTGCAATTGTATTCTGTCACAGACTCCTGTACCTTACATATTTTTGACTACTCACTATTGTCACCTTGACTAGATATTTTTATGGTTTGCACAGTCATTTTATTCCAGTATTTTGTCAGTATTATATTTCTACTTGTTCTGCTTTTGTTTATAACCTACATCGAATTCACTCCTATTCCTAAAATGTACTGACGAATATCTCACATAGACTTGTCACTGAGGTAACCTGCACTTACATTGTTCCTTTCCGTATACACTGATTACTACCTCATATTTGTTAGCTGCTCATTGGTGTCACCCCTGCTCCATGTAACTTACAGTCCTCATCAGTATTCTGCTCCCTTATATCTTTATTGTGCACCCTACACTTGTGCAACTCGCACCCATCTCAAGTGTTAGTCTTGTATGCACCGATTACTACCTCAAATACCTTGGCAGCTCACTAGTGTCACCTCCCATTATCTCACTATTATTGTCTCCATCTGTACTCTGCGTATAGCATTATTGTGCACTCACTAGTGTCACTTTAGGCCCACGCAACTGTTTAGACAGTGCACCCTCCCTACTACACCTACCTAGACTGTCCTCCCATCATGGAACGCGTCGGCAAGCACACATATAGAATCAACTACCCACCCTCACTCACTAAAAAAGCTGTTAAACGCTTTAAACACAACTTCCTGAGGTCCCACCCTGAAACTCCCTGTGCAGACACCTACTTTTCACCAGTCAATGGTTCACTGAACATTGATATCATCTTCCACACCACAGGCAGAGCCCAATGGAGAAAAGTGTTCCACACCTTACTCACCGTCTCCACCTCCAGGAACTTCGTGCATGGCCTAAAACTCTCCATCACACCATCCCAACTCTTCCCGGGCAGAACCACCATCACTATATACAATAACGGGATTATCCTAATTCAATCCACAGACAAGAACCTGGAACTACTAGACAACCTGTTCCCCACGTTCAAACAACACCTAGCCAATCATCGGACCCCCACTCACAGCACCCTCAGGCCTATCACCCTTGAATTCACAGCCCCCAATCACAACTCTTCTAACCTAGCTCAACCCCAAAACGACACGCACCTTTCCTCCACCCCAGGCACCTTGGACATTCACCCACCTAATGTAGCTACCGCGCACTTCACATTTACAGACATAGATCCCTCACCCACACATTCCAGCGGCACCCCCTCCCCCCCTCCAACCTCACCTTGTCATCCTCTCATACCACACCCGTTCCTGTCACCCCTTACAACACAGCCTCAAACCACATTCATTCTAACCTAGCCCAGCCCCAAAACGACATGCACCTCTCCTTTACTCCCGACACCCTAGTCATTCAGCCACCTACCGTAGCTACCCCACTCCCCTCGAGCACAGACATAGATCACTCCCCCTCTTACACCAACCACCTCACCCCTTCCCCTCACACACCAGCCCTCATCCCCTTTCCTCTCACCCCTGATACCACTGCTCCCACCCAAAATGACATGCACCACTCCTTTACTCCCGGCACCTTAGTCATTCACCCACCTACCGTAGCTACCCCACACCCCTCAAGCACAGATATAGATCTCTCTCCCTCTTACACCAACCACCTCACCCCTTCCCCCTACGCACCAGCCCTCACCCCCGTTCCTCTCACCCCTGATACCACAGCTCCCACCCGCAACCCGCCTAACCGAGATCAACATCAGACCGACACACACAAAGGCAAACCCCACCCTTTATCCCCCCCCATTCTCAACCCCCACCCCCACCCATTAACTAATCACACAGAACACACCACCTCCATCAACTCAACTCCACCACCTCAAAATAGAACCATCTACAATCCCACTGCCCCCCCCAGTCTCACCCCCACTACCCAACCTCCACCCCCTTCACCACTAATAAATGCCCATCCACCACCCTGCACTCTCCGCCTACCACCAATACTCTCATCCACACCACCAACCTCTCCCCTATGTCATCCACGCCCGACCCTCCCATCCCCACCTCCAACACACTTCCCACACTGGACTACATTACGGCCTCCCTCCTCCAGCTCAAAGAAGACATGCACATCATCAAACAACAACTACTCTGTCTATCACACTCCAGTCACCCCTCACCCAACACCCTCCACCAGATCAAACAAGACATTCACATCATCAAACAATTACTCAGCACACGCCCCAGACACCACTCACGCGCCTCCACCATCACCTCCCCTCCCAACTGGTCCTCCACCCGGGTGGTGAACTCTCGCACTCGACTCCCACCGCACTGGACCTCAATCCCTGTTCACAACCGTGAAAAACGCCCCCATCGCTCCTGCAACACTCTCTCAGACCTCGACACAATCACCCTCCTCCGCTCCTACGACTCAGCTCCTCATAGCAACAAACCCGACACTCTCACTGCCATTCCTACGATTCACTCCAATCCCCTTAGACCCCCCACACTGAACAATAGAATCGCTATCCATAGTAATCTGAGTAAAGTCCCCCTCGCTCTAGAACCCCCTTCCACCCTCGACACATCTCAAATGCACTCTCCTCAACTGCAGATCAGCCGCTAGACACTCCTCCGCTATCGCCGATCTCATCCTAAAATTGGATCTTGACTTAATCATCATGACTGAAACATGGCTAACAGAATCTTCTACACCTATAATGGACATTCTGGTTCCCCCCAACTACCACATCACTAGACTTGACAGGTCTGGCAATAAAAAAGGTGGCGGAATCGCATGTATATACAGAAGCAACCTCTCTGTCTTGAAAGTAACTTCCCCTTCCCTACCTTCCCAAACTCCTGTGAATACATCTGCCTCAATATTATCAGTGAGGGCAAACCGATCTGTACTCTTCACGGCGTTTACCACCCACCCGGCGACAACCTTACCTTCTCGCAACAAATCATGGATATGATCTCAACCAACTCCGGGCGACAACTCACACAAATATACCTTGGTGACTTCAACCTCCACTGGAACGATCATAATGATGCGGTGGTAAAAGGTCTGAAGAATTTCCTTAACGCCCTTGACCTCACTCAAATTTGCAACAGTCCAACACATGAGAAAGGCTCTATCCTCGACCTTATCATCTCCAAAGAGGCCTCTATCCAACTCGAATCTATCCAACCCTGTGACTGGTCAGACCATCATATTATCACATTCTTCATCAATGAAAAAGTTAAATTTAACCCTGTTCAATCCACCAGGCCCAAAGTCTGGAAAAGAGACATGAAAAAACTAAACTCAAACTCTCTGCCCCCCAACAGCTGCAACTTACTACTTCCTCCTGCTGGCGTTAAGGACGTCCAATCCTTGACTGATCACTATCTTAACAATATGACCTCAATAATTAATGAAGTCGCACCCTTGCAGCTAAAAAAAGCCTCCGCAAAAATTTCCAATCCCTGGTACGACGGGAGTCTCAATGACGATAGACGCGCCATGCGAATGGCAGAGCGCACCTGGAGATCAGCTCCCTCTGCACTGAACCTAAAAACCCTGAAGAAAAAGAGAAATGCCTACTTCAGGAAAATAAAACGCTCAAAATCAGACTTCTTCAGCCGTCAGCTCGACCAAGCAAAAAATCGTCCGAGAAAGCTGTTTGAGCTTATCCGAACACAATCCAAAGAACAACCCCAACTTCTCAACACTATGTGCGAAGCTCCCTCCTGCGAAGACTTCGCCTCTTTCTTTAACCAAAAAACTGACAACATAAAGAATGATCTCCTCATGGACGCAAGCCTCTATCCCAAACCCCACTGCATAGCACCCACTAAACCAAAAAACAATGCCACCTGGTCAACCTTTGTCACCTACACGGAAGAAGAAATTGGCAGACTGCTCAGCACTCTGAAACCATCCAATCACCTCACAGACCCCCTTCCTGCTAACACTGTCAAAGTCCTTACCCCGTCGCTCCTTTCACTCTGGACTAAAATCATTAACAGCTCACTTCAACAAGGGACCATTCCCGACTCCCTCAAAGTTGGACAAGTCACACCTTTGCTAAAGAAACCTACAGCCAACCCCTCTGACCTAAACAACTACCGTCCCATTACCAACATTCTGACTCTTGCCAAACTGCTGGAAAAATGTGCACAAATACAATTGACTAAACACATTACCCAGTTTGATCTCCTCAACTCTCATCAATCAGGCTTCCGAGCAAATCACAGTACTGAAACTGCTATGACTCACATAATCGACGACGCCCTCCAAATCCTAGATCATAACGATACCTGCCTCCTCATCCTCCTTGATCTCTCCTCCGCATTTGACACCGTCAAACATGAGAATTTACTCGAACTATTAAACACAAGAATGGGCCTATCAGGAACTGTGCTCAAATGGTTCACGTCCTTTCTGCATAACAGGTCGCAGAAATTCAAGAGCAACAACTTGATGTCCGCGCCAAGACCTGTATCGCTAGGCGTACCACAAGGTTCCTCCCTATCCCCAACTTTGTTCAACCTAGTTATGGAACCTCTCACCATTTTGCTACAAGAATCCAATGTACACTTCCACATGTATGCTGATGACACCCAACTTTATCTCAAACTACAATCACCCAAAGACATCACGCTCTTGAACTCAACGATCAGAAGCACCCAATCCTGGCTGGCCGCTAATCATCTCAAACTCAATGCCCTAAAACAGAGTTCCTTCTGATCTCACCTCCCGCGAAGATCACTACCGCACAAATGTGGCTTAAACACCTAACGGCACTCAATGTTCAACCCACCATCGTGGACTCCGCGAAATCTTTGGGCATAACACTTGACACCAATCTCAGCATGCAGGAACACATCAACAAAGCAACTAAGGGAGCGAACTACCAAATCAACACCCTTAGGAAACTGAAACCTTTCCTTCCAGCCAAAGACTTCCAAACGGCAGTACAATCACTAGTCATACCTCGAATAGAATACGGCAGCACCGCCGTCTGCGGTCTCCCCCTAGCTACTACGGCACCCATAAGAGCCTCTTTAAACGCCGCAGCGAGACTTATCACTGGATCAAAAAAACACTCACACATTTCCCCTGACTTCAAATCCCTGAACTGGCTGCCTTTTGAAGCCAGAATACACCTGAAAATCGCTTGTTTGACGCACAAGGCTGTCCACCTGAGCTCACCTAGATACCTCGCTCAGAAGCTGACGATTTCTGGAGGCTCCAGAATCACTAGAGGCACAAACAATCTTTTGCTAAAGCCTAAAAGATTCCGCAAGGAAAAAACCTATAAACGCTCTTTCTCAGGAATGGCTCCCAGGATTTGGAACTCACTCCCCCCTGAAACCAGGCTCATCTCCTCTACCATACTTTTCAAGAAAGAAGTAAAAGCGATCCTCATGGCTAAATACACTTGAACCACTACTGGGGATCAACTTCAAAGACTCGTTACTCATCTGTATTACTTGTTCGAACCAATCGCATTTTTGTTTGACTTTGAAATTGACTTATTTGATTGTTTATGATATCACTTCACTGTACTTTTAACACTACTGATGTATCTGTGTATATATGCTCCCCTCCTCTGTAAAGCGCTCTGATATCTGCGAAGATCTTGTTCGCGCTATATAAAACTTTCAAAATAAATAAATAAATAAATAAAACTCCTCTAGCCCTACTTCTACCACTCTCTCCTCTACCTTCCAGCCCCTCTTGGTTTACCTTCATGTTGCTTACCTATGTGCTCATCTCTTCTTCCTTTTTATGGTCAAACTCCTGCTGCATTCTTTGCAGCCCCAGATTCAGCCAATTAACTTCCCCTTCCTTATTTGGCTAAATGTTTCTCTCTGATTCTAGTTCTGTGGCTTCATGCTCCTTTCTGTTCTGTTTTGTATGAAATGACGATCATTCGAATGCTGTACCCTTGGAATGTATTCCTATCTGTTTTTGCTTGTTCCAGAACTATGTGTACTTTACCCTTGTTACCCAGTAGTAAAGTGTAAGGGCACCTCCTTTTAACTTGGTTCTATTGGCATACTCCTAATTGGTTTATTTAACTTCCCTATACGCCTCTAGTAGATGGTACAAAATGTACCCAGGGACTGGAAGTTAAATGACACTAGTAGACTGCAGCACCTATTGTGCCATCAACTACAAAGGCAGTGCAGGCATTGCTTCAAGTCTACCTTTGTAGTCTGACTGGAGTAGAGTAAAAAACTGCAATTCAATCTCTCAAAGAAAACACATTTTGACAGTTCAAAACATTTTATTTAAATATTAATAAGTCACCCCTACGTAGGCCTTCTGGCCCACAAGGCAGGGTGCATTATATAAATGTAGGACATACTAATTTAATGTTTTTACTCCTCTGTCAGAATCACCAATTGGGCCGTCCCATGAAATGTAATTTACTTCAAAGGGACTTCCGTTATCAAAAGGAAATGCCAGGCCCCTTCTTTTATTTCTCCTGTCAGGTCAGGTAGGCCCCAATCTCTGTAAGTGGGGAAGTTCACTGAGAACTGTTTGGACTGATCACAGAGGAGGGGCTACTCATTACCCTGACTACATCTCTGGTTGGGCACCAAGTCTCTCTACAAAGGGAGAGGGGTTGCACCCTTTTAGGAATGAGAGGCACGGTGGAAGTGTTTGCAGTAGTGCAGACAGAAACTGCTGAAAAAGTGGGTAGGGTACCCCTAGGAACGTTTGCCACATTGGTTAGGAAGGTCCCCAAGCTAGTGCAGGCATAAATGTGGCATTCCTGGCAGCTTCTTCAGAACAGTAGTGATTCTAGAGAAGGTTAGAAGAGACCAAAACCTGTTGTCTGTGACCTGAGTTGAGCATTGAAGGACTGAACCGGCTCTCTCTTATTCACCAGACAAAGAAGTTGACTCTAAGGGTCATACGGCTGACCTCTTGTTCAATTTACAGGGAAACAACAAGCTATGAGAGGCCTTTGCTTGCAATTGCACAGCTGACCAGTTTCAACAAAACCTTTCTAGAGAACGCCCAGGCCCCCAAGTGCTATTCCTGAGGTCCTGAAACCCTTGGCTGTATCTCACTGGACTTCTTCTATCTCTCCTGACATTATGGACTTTGATACTAATTCAACATCAAGGCCTCCGGAGAACCAAGGAAATATTGCCAACTCTTTGGGCTGAAGTTTCAGGTTACACCCACTTGGACTTACTCTACAACAGCATATCCTATTTATTGGGACCTTGCGACAAAGGTATCCACCTCATGGAGTCCTCTTCGGCTATAGCCTGCTGCCTTTCCCAGCTGAAGAATTTTGCGCGACAAAGAAGTTACTAACTGTAAACCCAGAAGTCTTGACTGGGTGAAAATGGCAAAAGAGGCTGGCAGATTAAATTTCCCACCAAAAGCCAATGGCTTCAGTGGGACTGTGTCCAATAGCACTCTGACCACATGAATTCCTCCTCAGTCATGACCTTCTGCCTTGCCCTGATGTAAATTATGGACTTCTATTTTAGAGACTAAGGGGCTGATTTTGATGGCACATTGTTGTGGGAACGGGACTGACCGATGGGTTGTCGGTGGTCCTGGCCACCAAATTAGGATCCAACCACCGTTGAGGCAGTCGGAAACATGCCTCTTTGCATTGACGCATGTTTTGCAGCCTGAAAAAGGGCCACAGCACAAGGCTCAATACAAAGAGGCATGTTTACAAACATCCCTGCACTCCTTGAGCCCGTCAGAAGCTGTTGGTTGCTCCCTTGGGCTATGCGGTCAGATCAGCAGCATCGTAACGCGGCAGTCTGACCACAGTTAAAGATGTCAGTGGGACCAACACCAACGTGCCATCAGTGTCGGTCCCACTGACATCGTAATCGGCCCCTAAGTCTTACGGTAAAATCCCTCAGCATCTCCAACCTGCTTTTTGGATCCAACCTGTGCTCCATCACAGCTGGCCTCAAATCGTGTCTAGGTCCCAGTGGACCACCACCAGTTGACTGGCTGGATCTTGTACTACCCAAAAAAATGATGGACGGAATACTAATTGAATCATACATTCCCCCCCAGCCAAGAGATCTAGGCTAAATCCATCTTTCTTTTGATCGCCATACCACCCCAGTTTAGACCCAGCCATATGCAAATCAGTCTTGACCCTGTGTCTCATGGGAACAGTCCACACCGAACTGCCAAGCCATGTCCTCCCTGGACTGGAAACAAGAATCCAGAGACTGGTTTCTGGGTATTAACCTTCATCAGCCACGCTAGCTTGAATCCAGTGGCACAGTGAGCAAGGTACCCACATCTGGGCATACCCATCTCCCTTAGGGTGAAAAATGCTACTCAAACAAATTATGGATGGAATGCTGAATAATGCAAAACAACAATTGATGGACAGAATGCAGAACAATAGCATACATTCACCCCAGTACAGAGATCTGGGCCTAAATCCATTTTTTTTTGCACTCCACACCACCCTAGTTCAGACATGGCCATATGCAAATCAGCCTTGACCCTGTGCCTCATGGGAACAGTCCAGCCTGAACTGCCAAGCCATGTCTTTCCTGGACCAGAATCAAGCATCCTAGGACAGGTTTCTGGCTATCAGCCGTCTTCAGCCAGGATAGCTGACTCCAGTGGTGTGGAGAGCATGGGACCCACATCTGAGCACACCCATCCCACTCGGGGTGACAAATGCAAAACAACAGTTGATGGACAGAATGCAGAACAATGCCATGCATTCACCCCAGTACAGAGATGTGGGCCTAAATCCATTGGTTTTTTGCACTCCACACCACCCCAGTTCAGACATGGCCATATGCAAATCAGCCTTGACCATGTGCCTCATGGGAACAGTCCAGCCCGAACTGCCAAGCCATGTCTTTCCTGGACCAGAATCAAGCATCCTAGGACCGGTTTCTGGCTATCAGCCGTCTTCAGCCAGGATAGCTTGACTCCAGTGGTGTGGAGAGCATGGGACCCACGTCTGAGCATACCCATCCCACTCGGGGTGACAAATGCAAAACAACAGTTGATGGACAGAATGCAGAACAATGCCATACATTCACCCCAGTACATAGATCTGGGCCTAAACCAATTATTTTTTTGCACTCCACACCACACCAGTTCAGACATGGCCGTATGCAAATCAGCCTTGACCCTGTGCCTCATGGGAACAGTTCAGCGCGAACTGCCAAGCCAAGTCTTTCCTGGACCAGAATCAAGCGACCTAGGACCGGTTTCTGGCTATCAGCCATCTTCAGCCAGGATAGCTTGACTCCAGTGATGTGGAGAGCATGGGACCCACGTCTGAGCATACCCATCCCACTCGGGGTGACAAATGTAAAACAACTGTTGATGGACAGAATGCAGAACAATGCTATGCATTCATCCCAGTACAGAGATCTGGGCCGATATTCAATTGGTATTTTTGTACTCCACACCACCCCAGTTCAGACATGGCCATATGCAAATCAGCCTTGACCATGTGCCTCATGGGAACAGTCCAGCCCGAACTGCCAAGCCATGTCTCTCCTGGACCAGAACCAAGCATCCGAGGACCGGTTTCTGGCTATCAGCCGTCTTCAGCCAGGATAGCTTGACTCCAGTGGTGTGGAGAGCATGGGACCCACGTCTGAGCATACCCATCCCACTCGGGGTGACAAATGCAAAAGAACAGTTGATGGACAGAATGCAGAACAATGCAATACATTCACCCCAGTACAGAGATCTGAGCCTAAATCCATTATTTTTTTGCACTCCACACCACACCAGTTCAGACATGGCCGTATGCAAATCAGCCTTGACCCTGTGTCTCATGGGAACAGTTCAGCCCGAACTGCCAAGCCAAGTCTTTCCTGGACCAGAATCAAGCAACCTAGGACCGGTTTCTGGCTATCAGCCATCTTCAGCCAGGATAGCTTGACTCCAGTGGTGTGGAGAGCATGGGACCCACGTCTGAGCATACCCATCCCACTCGGGGTGACAAATGCAAAACAACAGTTGATGGACAGAATGCAGAACAATGCCATGCATTCACCCCTGTACAGAGATCTGGGCCTAAATTCATTGGTTTTTTGCACTCCACACCACCCCAGTTCAGACATGGCCATATGCAAATCAGCCTTGACCCTGTGCCTCATGGGAACAGTCCAGCCCGAACTGCCAAGCCAGGTCTTTCAGGGACCAGAATCAAGCATCCTAGGATCGGTTTCTGGCTATCAGCCGTCTTCAGCCAGGATAGCGTGACTCCAGTGGTGTGGAGAGCATGGGACCCACGTCTGAGCATACCCATCCCACTTGGGGTGACAAATGCAAAAACACAGTTGATGGACAGAATGCAGAACAATGCCATACATTCACCCCAGTACAGACATCTGGGCCTAAATCCATTGTTATTTTGCACTCCACACCACCCCAGTTCAGACATGGCCATATGCAAATCAGCCTTGACCCTGTGCCTCATGGGAACAGTCCAGCCCGAACTGCCAAGCCATGTCTATCCTGGACCAGAATCAAGCATCCTAGGACCGGTTTCTGGCTATCAGCCGTCTTCAGCCAGGATAGCTTGACTCCAGTGGTGTGGAGAGCATGGGACCCACGTCTGAGCATACCCATCCCACTCGGGGTGACAAATGCAAAACAACAGTTGATGGACAGAATGCAGAACAATGCCATGCATTGACCCCAGTACAGAGATCTGGGGCTAAATCCATTGGTTTTTTGCACTCCACACCACCCCAGTTCAGACATGGCCATATGCAAATCAGCCTTGACCATGTGCCTCATGGGAACAGTCCAGCCCGAACTGCCAAGCCATGTCTTTCCTGGACCAGAATCAAGCATCCTAGGACCGGTTGCTGGCTATCAGCCGTCTTCAGCCAGGATAGCTTGACTCCAGTGGTGTGGAGAGCATGGGACCCACGTCGGAGCATACCCATCCCACTCGGGGTGACAAATGTAAAACAACAGTTGATGGACAGAATGCAGAACAATGGCATACATTCACCCCAGTACAGAGTTCTGGGCCTAAATCCATTGTTTTTTTGCACTCCACACCACCCCAGTTCAGACATGGCCATATGCAAATCAGCGTTGACCCTGTGCCTCATGGGAACAGTCCAGCCCGAACTGCCAAGCCATGTCTTTCCTGGACCAGAATCAAGCATCCTAGGACCGGTTTCTGGCTATCAGCCGTCTTCAGCCAGGATAGCTTCACTCCAGTTGTGTGGAGAGCATGGGACCCACGTCTGAGCATACCCATCCCACTCGGGGTGACAAATGCAAAACAACAGTTGATGGACAGAATGCAGTACAATGCCATACATTCACCCCAGTACAGAGATCTGGGCCTAAATCTATTGTTTTTTGGCACTCCACACCACCCCAGTTCAGACATGGCCATATGCAAATCAGCCTTGACCCTGTGCCTCATGGGAACAGTCCAGCCCGAACTGTCAAGCCATGTCTTTCCTGGACCAGAATCAAGCATCCTAGGACCGGTTTCTGGCTATCAGCCGTCTTCAGCCAGTATAGCTTGACTCCAGTGGTGTGGATAGTATGGGACCCACGTCTGAGCATACCCATCCCACTCGGGGTGACAAATGCAAAACAACAGTTGATGGACAGAATGCAGAACAATGCCATACATTCACTCCAGTACAGACATCGGGGCATAAATCCATTGTTTTTTTGCACTCCACACCACCCCAGTTCAGACATGGCCATATGCAAATCAGCCTTGACCCTGTGCCTCATGGGAACAGTCCAGCCCGAACTGCCAAGCCATGTCTATCCTGGACCAGAATCCAGCATCCTAGAACCGGTTTCGGGCTATCAGCCGTCTTCAGCCAGGATAGCTTGACTCCAGTGGTGTGGAGAGCATGGGACCCACGTCTGAGCATACCCATCCCACTCGCGGTGACAAATGCAAAACAACAGTTGATGGACACAATGCAGAACAATGCCATATATTCACCCCAGTACAGAGATCTGGGCCTAAATCCATTGTTTTTTTGCACTCCACACCACATCAGTTCAGACATGGCCGTATGCAAATCAACCTTGACCCTGTTCCTCATGGGAACAGTTCAGTCCGAACTGCCAAGCCATGTCTTTCCTGGACCAGAATCAAGCAACATAGACCGGTTTCTGGCTATCAGCCGTCTTTAGCCAGGATAGCTTGACTCCAGTGGTGGGGAGAGCAAGGGACCCACGTCTAAGCATACCGATTCCCCTCGGGACGACAAATGCAAAACAACAGTTGATGGACCGAATGCAGAACAATGCCATGCATTCACCCCAGTACAGAGATCTGGGCCTAAATCCATTGGTTTTTTGCACTCCACACCACCCCAGTTCAGACATGGCCATTTGCAAATCAGCCTTGACCATGTGCCTCATGGGAACAGTCCAGCCCGAACTGCCAAGCCATGTCTTTCCTGGACCAGAATCAAGTACCCTAGGACCGGTTTTTGGCTATCAGCCATCTTCAGCCAGGATAGCTTGACTCCAGTGGTGTGGAGAGCATGGGACCCACGTCTGAGCATACCCATCCCACTCGGGGTGACAAATACAAAACAACAGTTGATGGACAGAATGCAGAACAATGCCATACACTCACCCCAGTACAGACATCTGGGCCTAAATACATTGTTTTTTTGCACTCCACACCACCCCAGTTCAGACATGGCCATATGCAAATCAGCCTTGACCTTGTGCCTCATGGGAACAGTCCAGCCCGAACTGCCAAGCCATGTCTTTTCTGGACCAGAATCAGCATCCTAGGACCGGTTTCTGGCTATCAGCCGTCTTCAGCCAGGATAGCTTGACTTCAGTTGTGTGGAGAGCATGGGACCCACGTCTGAGCATACCCATCCCACTCGGGTAACAAATGCAAAACAACAGTTGATGGACAGAATGCAGTACAATGCCATACATTCACCCCAGTACAGAGATCTGGGCCTAAATCCATTGTTTTTTGCACTCCACACCACCCCAGTGCAGACATGGCCATATGCACATCAGCCTTGACCCTGTGCCTCATGGGAACAGTCCAGCCCGAACTGCCAAGCCATGTCTTTCCTGGACCAGAATCAAGCATTCTAGGACCGGTTTCTGGCTATCAGCCGTCTTCAGCCAGGATGGCTTGACTCCAGTGGTGTGGATAGCATGGGACCCACGTCTGAGCATACCCATCCCACTCGGGGTGACAAATGTAAAACAACAGTTGATGGACAGAATGCAGAACAATGCCATACATTCACCCCAGTACAGAGATCTGGGCCTAAATCCATTCTTTTTTGCACTCCATACCACACCAGTTCAGACATGGCCGTATGCAAATCAGCCTTGACCCTGTGCCTCATGGGAACAGTTCAGCCCGAACTGCCAAGCCATGTCTTTCCTGGACCAGAATCAAGCAACCTAGGACCGGTTCTGGCTATCAGTCATCTTCAGCCAGGATAGCTTGACTCCAGTGGTGTGGAGAGCATGGGACCCACGTCTGAGCATACGCATCCCACTCGGGGTGACAAATGCGGAACAACAGTTGATGGACAGAATGCAGAACAATGCCATGCATTCACCCCAGTACAGAGATCTGGGCCTAAATCCATTGGTTTTTTGCACTCCACACCACCCCAGTTCAGACATGGCCATATGCAAATCAGCCTTGACCCTGTGCCTCATGGGAACAGTCCAGCCCGAACTGCCAAGCCATGACTTTCCTGGACCGGAATCAAGCATCCTAGGACCGGTTTCTGGCTATCAGCCGTCTTCAGCCAGGATAGCTTGACTCCAGTGGTGTGGAGAGCATGGGACCCACGTCTGAGCATACCCATCCCACTCGCGGTGACAAATGCAAAACAACAGTTGATAGACACAATGCAGAACAATGCCATATATTCACCCCAGTACAGAGATCTGGGCCTAAATCCATTGTTTTTTTGCACTCCACACCACATCAGTTCAGACATGGCCGTATGCAAATCAGCCTTGACCCTGTGCCTCATGGGAACAGTTCAGTCCGAACTGCCAAGCCATGTCTTTCCTGGACCAGAATCAAGCAACCTAGGACCGGTTTCTGGCTATCAGCCGTCTTTAGCCAGGATAGCTTGACTCCAGTGGTGTGGAGAGCAAGGGACCCACGTCTAAGCATACCCATCCCACTCGGGGTGACAAATGCAAAACAACAGTTGATGGACCGAATGCAGAACAATGCCATGCATTCACCCCAGTACAGAGATCTGGGCCTAAATCCATTGTTTTTTTGCACTCCACACCACCCCAGTTCAGACATGGCCATTTGCAAATCAGCCTTGACCATGTGCCTCATGGGAACAGTCCAGCCCGAACTGCCAAGCCATGTCTTTCCTGGACCAGAATCAAGTACCCTAGGACCGGTTTTTGGCTATCAGCCGTCTTCAGCCAGCATAGCTTGACTCCAGTGGTGTGGAGAGCATGGGACCCACGTCTGAGCATACCCATCCCACTCGGGGTGACAAATGCAAAACAACAGTTGATGGACAGAATGCAGAACAATGCCATACACTCACCCCAGTACAGACATCTGGGCCTAAATCCATTGTTTCTTTGCACTCCACACCACCCCAGTTCAGACATGGCCATATGCAAATCAGCCTTGACCCTGTGCCTCATGGGAACAGTCCAGCCCGAACTGCCAAGCCATGTCTTTCCTGGACCAGAATCAGCATCCTAGGACCGGTTTCTGGCTATCAGCCGTCTTCAGCCAGGATAGCTTGACTTCAGTTGTGTGGAGAGCATGGGACCCACGTCTGAGCATACCCATCCCACTCGGGGTGACAAATGCAAAACAACAGTTGATGGACAGAATGCAGTACAATGCCATACATTCACCCCAGTACAGAGATCTGGGCCTAAATCCATTGTTTTTTTGCACTCCACTCCACCCCAGTTCAGACATGGCCATATGCAAATCAGCCTTGACCCTGTGCCTTATGGGAACAGTCCAGCCCGAACTGCCAAGCCATGTCTTTCCTGGACCAGAATCAAGCATCCTAGGACCGGTTTCTGGCTATCAGCCGTCTTCAGCCAGGATAGCTTCACTCCAGTTGTGTGGAGAGCATGGGACCAACGTCTGAGCATACCCATCCCACTCGGGGTGACAAATGCAAAACAACAGTTGATGGACAGAATGCAGTACAATGCCATACATTCACCCCAGTACAGAGATCTGGGCCTAAATCCATTGTTTTTTTGCACTCCACACCACCCCAGTTCAGACATGGCCATATGCAAATCAGCCTTGACCCTGTGCCTCATGGAAACAGTCCAGCCCGAACTGCCAAGCCATGTCTTTCCTGGACCAGAATCAAGCATTCTAGGACCAGTTTCTGGCTATCAGCCGTCTTCAGCCAGGATAGCTTGACTCCAGTGGTGTGGATAGCATGGGACCCACGTCTGAGCATACCCATCCCACTCGGGGTGACAAATGTAAAACAACAGTTGATGGACAGAATGCAGAACAATGCCATACATTCACCCCAGTACAGAGATCTGGGCCTAAATCCATTCTTTTTTTTGCACTCCATACCACACCAGTTCAGACATGGCCGTATGCAAATCAGCCTTGACCCTGTGCCTCATGGGAATAGTTCAGCCCGAACTGCCAAGCCATGTCTTTCCTGGACCAGAATCAAGCAACCTAGGACCGGTTTCTGGCTATCAGCCATCTTCAGCCAGGATAGCTTGACTCCAGTGGTGTGGAGAGCATTGGACCCACGTCTGAGCATACCCATCCCACTCGGGGTGACAAATGCGGAACAACAGTTGATGGACAAAATGCAGAACAATGCCATGCATTCACCCAGTACAGAGATCTGGTCCTAAATCCATTGGTTTTTTGCACTCCACACCACCCCAGTTCAGACATGGCCATATGCAAATCAGCCTTGACCCTGTGCCTCATGGGAACAGTCCAGCCCGAACTGCCAAGTCATGTCTTTCCTGGACCAGAATCAAGCATCCTAGGACCGGTTTCTGGCTATCAGCCGTCTTCAGCCAGGATAGCTTGACTCCAGTGGTGTGGAGAGCATGGGACCCACGTCTGAGCATACCCATCCCACTCGGGGTGACAAATGCAAAACAACAGTTGATGGACAGAATGCAGAACAATGCCATACATTCACCCCAGTACAGACATCTGGGCCTAAATCCATTGTTTTTTTGCACACCACAACACCCCAGTTCAGACATGGCCATATGCAAATCAGCCTTGACCCTGTGCCTCATGGGAACAGTCCAGCCCGAACTGCCAAGCCATGTCTATCCTGGACCAGAATCAAGCATCCTAGGACCGGTTTCTGGCTATCAGCCGTCTTCAGCCAGGATAGTTTGTCTCCAGTGGTGTGGAGAGCCTGTGACCCACATCTGAGCATACCCATCCCACTCGTGGTGACAAATGTAAAACAACAGTTGATGAACAAAATGCAGAACAATGCCATACATTCACCCCAGTACAGAATTCTGGGCCTAAATCCATTGTTTTTTTGCACTGCACACCACCCCAATTCAGACATGGCCAAATGTAAATCAGCCTTGACCCTGTGCCTCATGGGAACAGTCCAGCACGAACTGCCAAGCCATGTCTTTCCTGGACCAGAATTAAGCATCATAGGACCGGTTTCTGGCTATCAGCCGTCTTCAGCCAGGATAGCTTGACTCCAGTGGTGTGGAGAGCAAGGGACCCACATCTGAGTTTGCGGTCCAGGGAAGGCATGGCTTGGCAGTTTGGGTTGGACTGTTCCAATGAGGGGAGGTAAGAGGAGGGGTAGTTGGCCCCCAAGGTCCCTCTGGAGGAAAGGTAACTACATCCCCCACCTACTAGTGCTCCAGGAGGGCAGAAAGACTTGCCGTTTTTTAAATTTATTTATCCGGGGAGGGGGCAGCGTGGCACCCTTTACTTGGGCTGTTTTGTTTTAGCCCCGGGACCCCAACCACCGGGGCCAGACCTGTTTTTAAATTACAGTTACAAGGAGGGGGGCAGTGTGAACCCCATCAAGTGCCTAATATGGCCATGGGGACCCCATCCTGGTGCGGGGCCTCTGTTGTGGGTGGCCTCCTGGTCCCACCTAGAGCACCCACTTAGGAGACTGCTGGAGGAGTCTCAAGACCACTCGGTTCCTACCGGCTCCCTGCCTACTGCCTGAGATGGCATTTACAGATAGGGAGCTGCTAACATGCAGCTCCCTCTCTGTAACAGCAATTGTGCTCTGCTTCCAGCAAGCAAGAGCATTCTTAATGCTCTAGATTGCTGAAAGCAGTGCACAGTCTGCTATGGCTTGGTGGGAGCGATAAAACTCCTGCCAAGCCATAGCAAATAGTTATGTCCTGGGGATGGGCACCCTGGGACATAGAAAGTAGCTGGCCCTGGGGGGGAGGCTGTCCCAGGGCCATTATTGGCTCCAGGAGAGAGCCCATCTTCAATTTTGCCCCAGGGTGGTGGTAGTCCCCTGAGCTGTGGGGGCATGTGGCCCCCAGCATCAAATAAATCCAGGGGAAGGGGTGGTCCCCGGGCTAGCGGGGGCCAGGTGGCCCCCCATTGAAATTGACAAAAGCCCCGGGAAAGTGGCAGTCCCTGGGGTAGCATGGGGGTCCACGTGCCCCCAGCATCAATTAAAATTAAAGCCCCAGGTAGGGGTGCTCCCCGGGGCTACAGTGGGGTGTGCAGCCTCCCCACTTTGCTTCAAGAGAGAGCCACAGGGAGGTGGTGGTCCCCAGGACTGGCATTAAGGAGGCCCCATCCAATTATAATTAAATAAGCCCTGGAAGGTGGTGGTCCCTGGGGCAAAGTTCACCTTCAGAGGGAGGCCCCGTGCACCCCTGTCAATTATTAAGTAATTGGACTCATGACCTGGCCCACCTGGGGGCTGACAATTTGCCAAGCAGAGGAGACAGCACTTCATTTTTTTTGAAGATTTCAGCAGGATCTGCAGATCCTGCTGAATTAAAAGAAAATGCTTTTTTGCCCCTTCGGGGTCTCTGTGGCCCCCCCCCCCCCCCCCCCCAAGAAGCCTAAGGGGTTGGGGTGTTTCTACCGTGCCTTTTATTTTTTTTGCATTTTTTGTAAAGTTTTTTCTTTATGATTCAGATCAAGCAAAGTCACAAGATGGCTGCTAACACTTCCTAGTATGGAATGTTGGCAGAAATTCATATATAAGCACGAGATCGGGAGGGTTCGCAGATCCTCCGCATCCCTCTATTTATAACAGTGGGTTTCTTTAAATGTATCCACTACTACTGAACAAATGTACACCAAATCTCAAGAAGGGAGCTTTCTGGACCAACAGCTACTTTTCTGCCAAATTTGGTGTAATTCCGTTCAGCAGTTCAGGTTCTAGCCGTGTCTAAAGTTCTTATGGAAATTCACAAGGGGAAAACATGTTTTAAAGAGAGTTGCAAACTTGTTTTGAAAGTTTTGTGAGTATTCACTAAATGACACCAAAGTTACTGGCAAATGAAAAAACACTCTTTCTAAGGAAACTGCATACTAACAATATTTACCTACTGGCGACTGTAGGTAGTTATAGTTTTAACCTAATATCTGTTAAAAAGCAGTTTTCAGTTCCCTAAATCTTTGGCGCCATTTGACGAATGCTCGCGAAATTTGGAAAATAGATGCAACACTCACTTCCGATGCTGCCCGAGATTTTTCAGGGTAATCCGTGAAGTGGGGGCTGAGAAAAAGGGGGTCCCGAAATGTGGTTTCCCCATGTAAATTACTATAGGGTTTTTGAAGAGGTCAACATACCGAACCGCTGAACAGAATTACACCTAATTTGTCAGGAAGGTAGATCTTGCTCCAGAGTATTGACTTTGAGTACTTTGGTGTAACTCCATTCCATAGTTTTTGAAATGTTAAAAGAAAATCAAATTTGTATATTTGGGGATGCGGACCTTCCACGGATCCACCCGCGGTGGCTCCGGGGCTCCAATCGACAGAGCAAGACTTAGGCAGAGGCACCACCATCTATATCAACTACTCTACAAATGCATCTCCTGGTGCACTACTGGTTGAGGGATGAAGTCCTCTTGGCTGCTGAGTGTCGTTGAGGACAAGAGCCCCAATTGTTGCCACAAGTAAGTCCCCCACAACAAGAATACCCAGACCTCATGGAAGGACCCACCCCCTTTCTGAACCACTCTGCAAATGCAACTCCTTTTGCACTACTGGCTGGGGAAGGATGTTTCCTTGGATGCTGAGGGTTGTCGGGGGCCAATAAACCCTCTTGTTACCTCCAGTAAGTCCACACAGCAGGATTGCTGAGAGCTTCTCAGAGGACCCGTCCCCTTTCTCCAGTACTCTGCAAACACACCTCCTGTTACACTACTGATTGGGAGAAGAAATCCCTTTGGCTGTTGAGGGTCATTGGGGGCCAACAAGCTCTCCTGTTACCACCATTAGGGCCCACTCAGAGCTTATCGGAGGCTCTGAACCCTTTTTCCACCACTCTGCAATTGTGCATCCTGGTGCACAACTCATTGGGGGTGAAGTCCCATTGGATGCTGAGGAACCTTGTGAACAAAGAACCCCTCCTGCTCCCTCCCATAAGTCCCACACAGCTGGACTGCTGAGAGATCCTTGGAGACCCCGCTCCCTTTCTCCATCACTCTACAAATAGGCCTCCCGGCACACTACTTGTTGGGAGATGCAGTCCCCTTGAATCCCTCTTCTAGCCTCAAGTAAGTACCACACAGCAAGATTGCTAAAAGCTCATCAGATTCCATGCTGAGGGTCCTTGGGTGCCAAGAATTCCGCCTGTTAACATCAGTATTTCCCACATTGCGGGATTGCTGAGATTTCATTGCAGGCCCCATCCTCTTTGTCCAGCACTCTGCAAACATGCCTCTTGGAGCACTAGTGGTTGGGGAGAAGCCCCCTTGGATGCTGAGGGTCATTGCGACCAAGAATCCCTCCTGTTACCACCAGTAAGTCGCACACAATGGAATTGTTGAGAGATACTCGAAAGCCCTGCTCTCTTTGTCTATCACTCTGCAAACATTTCTCCTGGTGCACAACTGATTAGGGTATGAAGTCCCCTTGGATTATGAGGATAGTTGGGGTGCCAAGAACCTCTCTGGTTACCACCATTAAGATCCACACAGTGCGATTGCTGAGAGCTTGTTGGAGCCACCGCCCACTTTCTCCACCACTCTACAACCATGCCTCCTGGTGCACTACTGTTTGGGGAAAGAAGTCTCCTTGGATGATGTTGGTACTTGGGGGCCAAGAACCCTTCCTTTTACCATCAGTCAGTCCCACATAGTGAGACTGCTGAGATGTCATCAGAGGCCCTGCCCCCTTTGTCTAGCACTCTGAAAACACACCTTTTGGTGCACTGCTCTTTGGAGGAGGAAGTCCCCTTGGCTAATGAGAATCATGGGTAGAAGAACCCCTATTTATTCCAAAATTAAGTCCCCCCACAGCGGAATCGCTCAGACCTTATTGGCAGGCCCCACCTCTTTTGCATCCACTCTGCAAATGTACCTCCTAGGGCTTTACTGGTTGAGAGATTAAGTCCCCTTGGCTAAGGAGTGTCGTTGGTGGCCAAAGAACCCCTTTTGTTGTCACAGGTTTTCCCCCACAGTGGGATTGCTCAGGCCTAGTCGGAAGTCATGCCCCCTTTCTCAACTACTCTGCAAATGTGCTTGCTGGTTCATAACTGGTTGGGGAATGAAGTCCCCTTGGCTGTTGAGTATCGTTGGGGCCAAGAATCCCTGTTGTTTCCACAAGTGAGTCCCCCACAGCAGGCTTGTTCAGACTTCATCAGAGGCTCCATTCCCTTTCTCAACCACTCTGAAATGTGCCTCCTGGTACACTACTGGTTGGGGGATTAAGTCCCCTTGGATCTTGAGGGTTGCTGTGGACTAAGAACCCCTCCTGTTACCTCGAGTAAGTCCCCCACAGCGGGATTGCTCAAATCTCATCGGGGCCTGCCCCTTTCTCACCCACTCTGCAAGTCCACCTCCTCGTACGACTACTGGTTAGGGGATGAAGTCCTGTTGGGTGCTAAAGGTCATTTGGGGCCAAGAACCCACATTGTTACCACATGTGAGTCCCCCACAACAGGCTTGTTCAGACCTCATCAGAGGCTCCATTCCCTTTTGCAACCACTCGGAAATGTACCTCCTGGTACACTACTGGTTGGAGGATTAAGTTCCCATGGATGCTGAGGGGCGCTGTAGACTAAAAATCCCTCCTGTTACCTCCAGTAAGTCCCACACAGCAGTGTTGCTAAGAGGTTGTCGGAGACCCCTTTATCTACCACTCTACAAATGCTCCTCCTGGTGTACTGCTGCTTGGGGTACGAAGTTCCCTTTCCAACAGAGGTTCCTTAGGGACCAACTACTCTTGCTGTTCCATCCAGTAAGTCCCACACAGCGGAATTGCTGAGGGGTTATTTAAGCCATCGCCCCCTTTCTCCACCCCTCTACAAACATGCCTCCTGGTGCACTGCTAATTTGGAGATGAAGTCCCCTTGGCTCTAGAGTGTCCTTGAGGGCCAACACACCCTTCTGTTACCTGCAGCATGTCCCACACAGAGGAATTGCCGAGAGGTCTTCAAAGGCCATGCCCCATTTCTCAACCACTCTTCAAACGCTCCTCCTGGTGCACTACTTTTTGGGGGATGAAGTTCTATTGCATACTGAGGGTTCTAAGGGGCCCAAAAGCCCTCCTGTTACCTCCAGTAAGTCCTACACAGCAGGATTCGAGAGCTGGCTCGAGGCCCAACCCCCTTTCTCCACCACTCTGCAAACACAACTACCAGTTAAAAAGCCATATAAATGTACTAACAAAAACAATGGCTACAGGGACATTATAGTTAGGAAATAGATTTTGGAAAACCTTAGAAGTGTACTGAAAAAAGGGACATTATGGTTAGGATCAGATTTCACTTGTACAAAACCAGCGAAATTCAGCAGTTATGGTTACTTGAGTTGACTATAACTTGTGCCCCCACAATGCACTGCTTATAACCTCACATATTACATCACTCATGACATGGTCAGTGACATCACTGATGACATGATAGATAGATAGATAGATAGATAGATAGATAGATAGATAGATAGATAGATAGATAGACAGACAGACAGACAGACAGATAGATAGATAGATAGATAGATAGATAGATAGATAGATAGATAGATAGATAGATAGATAGATAGATAGATAGATAGATAGATAGATAGATAGATAGATAGATAGATAGATAGATAGATAGATAGATAGATAGATAGATAGATAGATAGATAGATAGATAGATACATACATACATAGATATTTACATACATAGATAGATACATACAAAAATAGATAGAAAGATGTTTCAGGTTCTGGATTACATGTTCCATGTTAACAGTTATTTTACAGGGACAAGTATGCTAACTTTTAACTGTGCTTTTTGAGTGAATTTCACTGATTTTTTAACAGCAACATTGATCTCAGTTACAACAAAAATTTCTGTGTAAATGTGGGGACTATGAGCCTTTTGCTAGCTTCAGGCTTAGCATTCACAGGCTTACTGTAAAGCAGCCTACCCTCCCATCTGGCATAGTACATTCCAACCACTCCCTTACTTGCCTATTCTGGGCTTCCTTCTGGAGCGCCACAAGTGTAGTAGGGCACTCAATTTGTGCTTGGTAGGATTTTCGATGGTAGGTCCTCCAGCAGATACTCAAAGATTGCTGCTCTGTCAGTGAGCAAAACTCTATTACCCCCAGGTCCCTCCGTCCTCGACACCTTCATAATAAACAAGTGGAGATGACCATCTCCCGACAGAAAAAAACAACAAGAGGCATGCTGGGACACTAATACTGCCCCTCCCCCGGGAGTACATAAGCTGTACTTACCCAGCAGACCTCCTGTTCTTTTTTTCTGTCTGTTGACAGATTGGATGGTGTGTTGGTGCTGCTCCTGCTGGGCTTGAGTGGCTTCTCTTCTTCCCCCCCCCCGCCCTGCTGCCTGGCTGTTTGGGCGCGGGGTTCCCTGGACTGCCTCCTGGCCGCCGGGCTTGCTGGGAGTCAGTCTGTCTTGGAGCCGGTGTTCTGCTGTGCTCTTCGTGCACCTACCGGTCCTTTGCGGCTGGGGCTGGAGTTCCCGGGAAGTTGCTTCCGGGTCGCGGGCTCGTCTTCCCGAGCTTGGCTGGGGAGACGTGCCTCTCTCAATGGGCTCCTGCTGTTCCTGGCTGTGGAGAAGGTGGAGTGGGGGCCTTGTTCCTGGGATTGGCCCCCGCTCTGGGTGAGTCCCGTTTGCGGGGTTTTCTTTCCTTCTAGCATGTGTGAGCCTACTTTTTTTTGACGGCTCCCTTTCTCCCCGTGCTTTGCGTTTGTGTAGCGCTATGTGCCGCGCACTGTGCTTGCACTGTGGGGGGCTTGCTGATGGTGGGCATGTGGAGTCCTTTCAGCTGCTCTTGGGGGGCGTGTGCTGTGACGCGATGTTCCCTTCTGCTGCCTGTACGCATTTCCCCATTCCTCGCACTCGTGTGCTTTCTGCGGCTCCACTGCGAGTTTTCATGTTTGCTTCCTGCCGATTTCCAGTTTGGGTTCATTCCGGTCGCCGGCCCGGCTCTGTGCCTCTGCGGCCCCCGCCCTGCCCCCGGGCTGTCTCGGGTGCGGGGCTGGCGCTGCCCCTCGGCTGTGGCTGTTTCTGCTGGGAGTCCGCTGGGTTCCGGTTTGCCCCTCTGTTTGTGGCGCGCCCGGTGCTTTGGTGGCTTTACTTCTGTGTGATGGGATGTCCCGTTCTTCTGGGGCTGCTTGTTTGGAGTCCGGGCTTCAGTCTCGGTGGCTGTGGGTCTTTTTGGGTTCCTGAGGGTCCTCTCGGCCTCTTCTCCTTCTCGGTTCGTTCTTGTGCTGGTACCGATGCGATGTCTCTTCCGGACTCACACGTGGCAGTTCTTTCTTCTTCGTGGAGATGTGTGGCTCACTGGTTGGGAGGCGGACCCTGATGCACGGGTCTATCCGGGGACCGGGGTTCATTTCCCTGCCTCGGCCGGTCTTGGGCTCATGCTTCACCGAACCTGGTCCTTCTCGCCTCGGTGCCTATTCCTATGATGGTATCCCTCTCTGCAACTCTGAGCTATGGCTTGCTTGTTCTCCACTGCGCTAGGGATGCCTGGCTGGGGTCCCTGTGGGGCTCGTCTGTTTGGCCCTGGCCTTTCCGTGCTTGGCCAGTTGGGTTTCGAGGGTTGGCGTCCCTGGGTTGCTTTCTTTTTGCGTGCTGCTGGATGGCCTTATGGCTGGGGGTCTCGGGCCCTGAGGTGCTGTGTTGCTTTCCCTGTCCCTCGCCTGTCGGTGTTCGGGGATCTCTAAGGCTGTTCGTGCTGGGCTTTGGCTTTGCCTGCGCCCTTCTCTGGGTCTGTGATGTTTTTTCCCTGTACGGATGCCGGCCTTGTGCTGTTGGCCCCCGCTCTGGCTGTCTCGCCCCCTTTTCTTCTTCTATGAGTCTCGTGGGCTGGTCCTGGATGTGGTGGCTGGCTATCCTTCTGGGTGTGCCGTATTCTGGCGTCATTGTCTCCTGGAGGTGCCGTGGTTTGTGCCGGGGCCTCCTGCTTGGGGGGCTTGCGTTTGGGGCTGTGCTTCGTCCCCTCTTCTTTTTTGGGTTGTCGTGCTGCTACCACCGGTGCCCGCGCTGCTTGCTTCCTGTATGTACTCAGTGGCTGGTGCTTCTGTGTGCTTGTGATACTCAGACGCGCTGGTGTTCTCTGGTGCTCCCCCCTCCTCCCGCGGTGCTTGGGTGTCTGGTGGGTGCTGGTCGGTCGGGCGCTGTGGTTCCTGTGCTCCTCTTTTTTGTCTGCGGGGTCACGTTCTGTTCCTGGCCTGCTGACTTGCCACCTGCCCCCCCCGGCTCTGGTCTGTTCTCGGGGCTTCACGTTTGGGGGTGCCCCTGCTCTTGGCCACTGTGCGCTTGGGGGGTTTTCCCCTCCGGGGTTGGCGGGGGTTCCTGTCGCCTCTGTGGGGGCTGGTTCCTTTTGCTTGCTCTGCCTTTTTTTGCTTGCTCCTGGGGTTTTCTCTGTAGTTGGGTGCTCCCTGCCTGCTTGCTTGTGCCTCGCCCTCTGCTGCTCGTCTGTTTTGGTCGCTTCTTCGACATCTGCCTTTTCTGTGGGGGGCTTTGTCTCCTCGGCGGGCTGGCTGTGGTGGCCTTGCTCCGGTGGTGCCCTGGTTCTTCGCCTTCCCTTCCTGGCTTCTTTGGGGTTGGTCGGCTTTTGGGCTGCTCCTGGTTCCTGTCCTTGGTTGCTTGCCGGTGTGGTGCCAGGGGCCCTCAGGGGTGCTTTGTCCCCTCTACCTGTGCTTGGTTGGCTTGTGCTGCCTTGGGTTCGGCTGTTCTGTTCTGTTCCGCCTTGCCTGCGCCTGTCCTCCTCTGTTCCCTGCGGTTTTGCTGGGTCTGGCCTAGTTGATGGCTGCTTGGGCGCCCGTCTGGGTCTTCCTGGTGCTCTGGGCTTCCCTTTGCTCTAGCCTGGGGCTTTCGGTGTTTGTCCTGGGGCCTTCTGTGTGCCTGGCCAGGTTGCTTCTGCTCTGGCTCTCCCCGTGCTTACCTTTGGTTTGCTTCTGGTGTTTCCTGGCCGCCCCTCCTGTTTCGGACGTTGGTGCCTGCCTGGTTTATTCCTGGCTGCTGCTGTGTCCTGTCGTGTCACCTGTTCTTCAGTGTGGTGTGCAGTCCCCATGCTCCGCTGTCTGCTCGGTGGGTGTGCCTGGTCGGGCCGGGTTGGTACCTGCATGGCCTCCTGGGGCTGCTGGGTGCTGTTGGCTTCTTGGTCCTTCTGCTCGCGGGGGTGTTTGCTCCCTGGATTTTTCTATTCTCGTCTGGTCCCCTTGGTGGGTGCCTGCATGTGGTTTTTGGCTGGGGCGTTCTGCTCCGGCCTGTTGGGCTCCTTTTTGGGCTTTGCCTCCTTGCTGGCCTCCCTTTGGGTCCTGGCGGGGTGTTCTGCGTTGGGGCCGCTTCCTTGGGGTTCCTTCTGGGCCTTCTCCTGCTGTTGGTTCTCTTCCCGGGTTTGTTTTCCCGGTGTTGTGGGCCTGTGTGGGGTTCTGTGGCTCCGGTTCTGCCGGCTTCTTGCTGGTTGTGTGTGGCCTCGGGCTGTGCCTCCTGGGTTTCTGGATGTTCTGTCCCTTTTCGGCCTGCTCGGGGGGTTTGTTGCCGACCTTTTCAGGGTTGTTTCCTGGTTCTGTGGTCCTGGCTCGCTTCTTCCTCCCATGTTTCCCGGGCTTTGTTCCCGGTGTGGGTCTGTTTGGGTGTCCCTCCCTCCTTGGTTGGGGTGTGGTTCTGTGGTGCTCGTGCCTCTGCGAGTCCCTCCCTCCTGGCTGCGGGTTGTCTGTGGTTTCCTGCTGCTTGGTCCTCTGCTCTCCTTCGGGGGTTTGCTTGGGCCTGCTGTTCCTCCTGCGTGGTCGGGTGGCTTGACTCTGGTCCTGGCTTCCCGGTTCTGTTGGCGTTTGTAGTCCTCTTTTTTGCGGTTTGCTTGGCTCCTCTCCGGCGTTGCTGGGTTGGGGCCTTGTGGTGATGGTCTGGGTGCTGTGCTCCCTGGGCTTTCTTTTTCCCGCTGCTCCTGCCCTTGCTGCTGGCCTGGGTGTGGGGTTCCTGGGCGGTCCTTTGTCTTTTAGGAGCCTTCTTTGTGCTGCCCTCTGTGCCTCGTTGGGCGGCTGCTGGGGTTTCTCGGTTGCTCTGTGCTCCCCTTCTGCCTTGTTTTCCATCCCTTTGGGGTTGGGGTTTTCTGGGCTTGTGGTCGGTTTCTCTGTTCCCGACCTGGTTGTGTTTTGTTATGGCTGGTTTCCGGTCTTGTTGGCCTCTCCTTGTTTTGTGGGCTTTCGGCTGGGTTTTGAGATTCTTCCCTGTCCCTGTCTTTTGGGTCGGGTTATCTTGCCTGTTCGGCTCCTGGGTGCTTGTTGCATCCTGGGCCTCAATGGCCGGGTTTCCTCCTCGGGTCTCTTGGGCTCGAGTCCTTCTTTTTGGGAGTTTGGCCGTATTTCTGGCCTGTGCTTCTCCTTCCTGTTGGGCTGGGTGCTTGTGCCTGCGCTCTGTTGGCCATTTCTTTCTTTGGCTTTCTTCCGGGTTGTCTCATCTTTCTGGTTGGTCTGTCGGGCTCTGTGTGCCTTCCTGCTTGTTCTGGCCTTGGCGGTCTTCTCCGGTGGGTTGTTTTGGCTGGTCTTGGTGTCCTGGTCCGGGGCCCGGTTGCCGGTTTCTCTGGTTGGCGGCCTCCTTTTGTTTGGATCCCTGGCCGTTTTTTCTTTCTCCCGGCCCTTGTCCCTGCTGTCATGTTCGGGGTTGCGGTCCGGATGTTGCCTGCGGTCTTCCTTTCCTCCTTCTCGGTGCTCCCTTGGGTGACTGCTTTGTTGTGGTTTCCTGGGTGTGCTTCTGCGTGCGGAAGGCCGGGTTTCTGCTTTGGTATTCTCCACTTGTTTATTATGAAGGTGTCGAGGACGGAGGGACCTGGGGGTAATGTCCTATTACATATGGTAATCTTCATTACTCCGGGTCCCGTAGTCCTCGACACCTTCATACGCCCCTCCCTCCCTCCCGGGCGGCCGGCCTTCCTGTCTGGGCTTGTTAGTACAGGAGGTCTGCTGGGTAAGTACTGCTTATGTACTCCCGGGGGGAGGGGCAGTATTAGTGTCCCAGCAGGCCTCTTGTTGTTTTTTTCTGTCGGGAGATGGTCATCTCCACTTGTTTATTATGAAGGTGTCGAGGACTACGGGACCCGGAGTAATGAAGATTACCATATGTAATAGGACATTACTTGTTATACTTCAATTGTCTCATCCTATCTTTCTACAGAAGGACTGATGGATGCCATTGCATGTGTCTTCTCAGAGTCTGGCCTGAACCTCTCACTTCTTTCTGTGGTCCTCCTAAATCAATTGTGTCCTTCTCTTTCTGTGACTGATGTACAGCCTGTGGTCTGGTCAACACAGCTGATGTGGTCCAAGTCATGTAGGCTTCTGGTTCTGGAACTAAACCATGGACAATCTACTTATTGCCCACGAGACATCCAGTACATTGCTTCCTTTGCCCCCTATAGTGATGATGGCTGTCTTACCTTTGATTTTGACCTCACCTTAACTTAATGTTATCCCCACTGGATACCAAGTCTCTGCTATAGGCACCAGAAAGTATCTCCTCCGGTTTGAGATGATTTTTCTCATCCGTAGTCCTGTAAGCTCTTGTATCCCTTAGGACAGGAACTTCCCTCTCATTGATATGAGCTTCCAAAACAAACCCACAAACACAATGGTATTTGGATGGTTGTGTTAAGGTCATCTGGGTCCCCCTTTCAAATTTCCCAAACTAGAAGGTTAAATACAACAGGGCCCACTAGGGACCCTTCACCCACAGTCAACACTCTTGTTTTGATGGGTGCAACTGGTACAGGGTCTTTCAGCTAGCAGTCCCTTATGTAAAGTCCCTCCTTGTGACATCATTAACAAGTAATCACTTTGGTCTTGAAAGAAACTTCCTGTCCTAATTTTGCCTTCTGTTCCTGACTTAGAACCGAATTCCATTTTAGCTTATGCCCTTCATTGGACCCTTGGGAACTACCCTGGCTCTTACATTACAGTTTGGAATAAGGTTATTAAGAACACCTATCTCCTTATGCCATAATGCCATGCTGCTCCAGCCTTTTATCGGTGAGCTCAATACCCAGTGAAAAGGGGAACATGTTACCCAATGCATCACCTTTTTCATAAATGATGATGTTCTTAACTGGGGAGCTTGGAAATAGCAGACTAGATTTCAAACAGAGATTTCAGGATGTTGCATGTCAGGTGTGGGTAGCTCTTCATGTCCTGTTTAGTTTTTTTTACTATGAGACTTCTGATCCTGCTTTTAAAGCAAATCATGAAAAATTGAAATTATGAAGAAGCAAAGACTAAAACAAGGCTTTATTATGGTACTAATCTTTGATATAGAGCAATTTAGGAGCTAGGTGTACGACCCGTTTTTGCATGCGCAAATGGGTTTGCGAACCTGTTTGCACACCTGTTTGCGCAGGCAAAAACGTCATGGGCTATGTACAAACCCTATTTAGCGAGTCGCAATTTTTAACGACTCACTAAATAGGTTTTGGGACTCACTATTTGGAAGGGGCATTCCCTTCCAAATAGCGAATCTCAGAACCATGTACTAATGTTTTGCGACCACAATTGCGGTCGCAAAACACCCGCAATTACCACCTACTTCAAGGAGGTGGGAATGGATTCGCAAATAGGAAGGGTTCCTCAGGGGACCCCTTCCCCTTTGCAAATGCATTCAAAATTATTTTTTAAGGGCAGGCAGTGGTCCCAGGGAAAACGGGGTGCATTTAAAAAAATTGCTTGATTTAAAAGCAGTCTCAAACATGGTGGTCTGCTGAGCCCAGCAGTCCACATCCCTGGAAGGGCTGCTGGCATTCCCAATGGGCTCGCAACTTGCAAAAGGCTCTTTAAACACACTGTTGTACATTTCATTTAGCGCCTCACAATTTGCAACTCGCATTTTGTCGCAATTTGCCCGGCACTAAATGATATGGTCGTACATTTGGCCCGTAGTTTCTAAAGAAAAAACATGCTTGCTGTCAAATCCCGGGACTGTAAATTGGAACTCTATGTGACTTAAACTGGCAACAAACGCACCCTAGAAAAATGCAAACACATACAAACCAGTTCGGGCTGTGCAAATATCTCCTTAGGTTCATAGAAGTAGTTTGCAGGCGCGTCCAGATTTTCAGTTTGCATTTCCATGTCACCATAAAGAGAGGCAGATATGTCAGTGGCTAATTTCCATAACCCTAGTGCTGTTCGCTAGATAACTATACAAGAAGCGAGTAGCCAAGAAGGAGTTCTGACGTCCTCAGCTTTTGGTGGGCGACAAAGCAATAGTATTTTTATGAGGATGCAGACAATGTCCTATAAAGAAATTAGCTAAAAGCTGACATGTGCAGGTCTCATGGGTTGCTCTGCCTGCCTTGCTTAATAAAACATAACTGGCTTAATGGTGCTATAGCTCTTTCAGAAGGCAAAAGGTGACGTTAATTGTTTTACTTTCTGTGAACCTCTTAATAAAAATCTATTTATTTGTATCCCTAGCTGCTGCATCCTTTAGCGATGTGAGTACAGAGTGTTCTCCAGCTGTACTTGAACCAACTCCATATTTACAGCAGAGGCTTGGTATTTGTTTAAAAATAATATGATGGAAAACACTCCCAGCGTAAACCATTACATTTTTCAGTCAGTTCACCTGATGGCCCTGATCACAAGTGAGACAGTGTTTTTTGGCCCAGCATAAACCCCTGTTTGTTCAGGGCTCCGAATTATGAAATGTGTAGTATGTACCGCATCTGGTAATTACCATGGGCCACATTTATGAAAAGTGATGCATCGCTGCATGAAAACAGCGATGCGTCACTCTTCACTGCGCCCTGCTTGTACCACCAATGATCACATATTTACAGTATGACACATCATTGCGCAAGGAGTTACAGATACGTCAGTATTTCTGACGTATATGTATGGCACAAAAGTGACTCATTGCTGGAGTGTGTCACAAAAGTGACGCAACTCCAGCAATGTGTCTTTTCACATGGGGCAAACCCCATGTGAAAGGGCCTGCATCAGTCTTATGCCTGCTGTGAGGCAGGCGTAAGAAATTAACGCATTTGCGACCTAGAAGTGGCGCAGTGAAATCTTATAGATTTCACTGCGACACTTCTAGGACCTTTTCTTGCGTCAGAACGCCCCCCTGCATACATTATACCTGGCACAGGTATAATGTAGCACGGGGGTTTACAAAGTGACACATCTACCTAGATGCGTCACTTTGTAAATATGGTGCAACAAGGCATATCTTTCATGCTGCTGGTGCGTCACAAAAAGTGACGCACCAGGGGCATAAAAGTGACGCACTGCCTCATAAATGAGGCCCCTTATGTGTTAAATATCTCACACTATGTTCAATTTCGGCCGGAATTTACCTGGGGAAAAGTGTTCTGTATTTACCGTTTCATGTGGATGTTGTTGCACTAAGCCCCGAAACTCTTCATGTTATTTCTCAGAAACTCGCAATAGGCTTTATTAATCACTCCAAATAAATAAAGTTACGTCAAGGTATTATTTTCTGGTGCAATAAAAAGCCCCTGGATTCTGACAAACTCAGAATCCGAACCTTAATGTTTACTTATATGAGCAAAACAATGTGTAAGCATCAAGCCTTTTGTATTCGTTCACTTCCCTGCCACTTCCAGGTAGTGCAAATTGGTCGGCATAAATGAAGCATTTCTAATGACTGATGTTTGATTACTGAACATGTACCTAAAGCTGCGACTTGGAGATCAGTCAGCCAACAACCAGCCGAAATGGAACCTATTAAACTTCTTCCGGTTTGCTCTCTCTGTGTAGAGTCCTGGGAGAAGAAATGTCCTCTCTCTTGGAGGCCGTACATGGGGATCTGAGATGCAGGTTCTGCAGTTCGTGTGTGATGGACTGCCCTGGCAGAGGTGCAATAAACAAGGGCTGCATTGGATCTTTTTCAGAACTGCTAGTGCATTCATAGTTCTGCCTGTCCTTAAGCATTCATTGCGTGCACATCAGTTTGGGATGAAAGCAGGAACGCTCCCTGATTTCTGTTGTATAAGTAGCAAAAATGCATCTTAAGTGCGAATGAGCAGAGCGAAACAAATGCATTGCGGCTCTGCAACCCTTCGCCTGACCTAAATGGATAATGTGCTGAGCCTGTAGCCGAAAGACAGAATGAGGTTAAACTCAGGTTTATGTAATACCACCTGAGGAGGTAGAGCTGGGCTTTGTGATTCTACCTATCATGGAGGGGTGGCATTCGGCCTGCACAGCAGGACCTTTCTTTCCTTCACTCGCTACTGTAATTTTTTTTAGTTCACTTAAATGTATTTTTTTGCATTGCGTTTGTTACTCCGCATTTTTATATCATTGTGTCTGACAGTTTGCCGAGTTATGGTATTTCTTTTTGGCTAAACGGGAAAACTGTAAGGGCGCTCACATCTGTTCAAACGCCTCACTTATGCTCGAGAGTGATAAAAGCGACGTATGATGAATAGGAATTCCCACATGAGGTAAAGTACCAATGGCTTTAAAATTCTCACTCATGACGCTGCATATGTGTCAGTGTGCCTTTCTTCATTAATGCATTCCATACTGTATTCATTTCCTCCACTTTCTCGTTGGCAACAGTTGTTTGTGTTTCTTTAAACAGTCTCATACGTGATTCCATACAAGGGTTACCCCATCCACCCCACAGATCCTGCCCTGGTCACTCTCCACCATAAATGATGGGAGCGAAATGAAATGAAATGAAATGAATGAAACTTATATAGCGCACGACTTACCCTGGGGCATCTCAGCGCTTGCTTAGGGAACCCGTCCTGGTATTCCCCTGTGAGATAACCCTGGCAGGGTATCCACAAGGTGAAAGCCAGGCATCCCACCGCAAGGGGCCGTTGTGGAGATTAAGCAAGCTATTGCCCAGAGTCACAGAGTGTGAACCGTGAGTTGAGAAGGCACCGGAGCGAGAATTAACGAGTCCATGGATTTTTTTTTTTTAGCCCAAGACCCGCCGAGGCAGGGAATTGAACCCTGGTCCCGGGCTGAACTCAAGCTCCAGGTCTGCCGCCTCTAACCCCTGAGCCACACTTCTCCACAAGAATGAGGAGTGAATACTGTGAAGCGCACACTACCAACGACCGCTTGCTGAAACACACACTGGACCTTCACGGAGCATTGAATTGGGTAAGAGGTGCTATTTACATTGTAAATCAATTCAAAATGTACAGTAGCAAGCATTGTAGAAAAACACAAGTAAAAACGTATTAGATTTGGCTTAAGTTTCCACCATCTTATTCCCCACCTGTCAGTTCCCACGCATTTCAATCCTCCACGTTTGCATCACCTTGGTGTTAGCAGTCATGGATTGCGGTAGGAGATAGCCAACCCATTATGTAACCTTTCTTCACCTAATTTTAAAAACAATTTGAATTGTAAATTCTCACTTATCTCTTTGCAGTTGTCTGTTCTTGTAAAAGAGGCACATTTTAAAGGAATTGAGGTTTGGGGTTCAGGCCAAATAGCACTGCTGGGATGTCAGAGTCCAATTGGTCCATTACAGGATTGGTCACTGCTTGCCCGTTTTCGCAGAGGCTGCTCCCACAAAGGGGGGGGGGGGGGCTCAAGAGCTGGCGCCATAATGGTCGCCGTGCCCCCTCCCCCCCAGGAACAAGTCAACACGCCGGATTTTGGCTCGCAGGTGGTCACCGCTCCCCCCGCGGTGACCACCAGGGCCAATGGGGGGAGGCGAGGTACAAACCCCCTAATGAGGTGCCTAGCCACAAGGCAGGCTAAGAAACAAAGGAGAGGGGGTGATATAAGGCCTGCTACCCCAGGTGAGGTCCATGTCCATGGCCGGAGCAGGTGGAGCAGCACCTGGAGAGGATTTTTCCCACCAACCCATACCAAAGGAACAGCAATGTCGCAGGCTGAGGTGTAGGGGCAGGCAGAGCAGAGAACTACGTGGATAACGGTTGGTAACGAGGCAAACCGGAGGGTGGTGTGCCTGGACCGGACCACTAACCTTGGGATGTTTCATGGCTGGGAGAGCTGGCCAAAGGGGAGAGGGTAAGACCTCTCACCTTCAGATGCCTCACGGCTGGGTGAGGCGGCTTACAGAAAAACGGGGCGTAGCAAAAATGGAGACGTCGCTCACAGCCCAGCCCCCGCCGGATGGCAGGGCACAACCAGAACTGGAAAAGGTAGCGAGTTCTGGCCTAACTCCCGGGACAGAACATACCCCTCCCCTTCCCTCCGCACAAGGGGAGCCTGAATCCAACCTACCAAAAGGAAAAACGACCCGCAAGGGCAAATAGAGACTAAACAGCAAATGGCAAAAGTTATGTATGTTGTCACTGTATTCCACAAATAAAACTGCAGCCAACAAATGACCACAACAAGACGGAAGTGTATGTTGGTTTATTTATTTTGTAGAATGTCAATGCAGGATGGTAAATGGTACAAATAGGGGAGGTGGAGGTGAGTGCAAAGGTTAAGGCGACATCATGGTGTGGAGTTTCACTGGGCACTCTCTGTGTGTTTGCGGCATAGAGCCAACACAATTAGTGCCCACCACTACCCTGTCACCTGGCAATACTGTTGTGTCAGTGTAGTGTGGAGCCCAGCATCATCAGCCCTATCCTGTTGATGTCAGCATACATGTGGTAGTGCATTGCTCGTGTTGCAAGCAGCAGGACACTGGTTCTAATAAGCACTAGTGGTCACAGTAGGACCCCTCTAGCCCTTGTTGCCATAATTCACTTCAGGGGAAGCTCACCAACTCTGGGCTCTTGCAGCAGGGCATGCATTGTTGCAGGCAGCTATCTGCAGAAGGCAGCACCAAGTTCTCATCGGTGTCCGGCACAGATCAGAGGTAGGGGGCGGGAGGGGGGGAATGTGGGAGGTAGGGTGAGGAGGTGGGGGGAGGATGTAGGGAAAGCAGGAAAAAAATAAAAAACAAAAACATACCTTCTCACCACTTTCTTTAATCTGTAGCCCTCCCTCGCTCTGCCCCAACAGGAAGAACACCCAGGCTCCCAGTTAGCAAATCACAATGCTTTCTTAGCAGCGTAGTGATTGGTCTGAGCGCCATGTTTCGGCATTCAGACACTGATTGGGGGCCGGGCATGTTCTCCATGGTAGGCAGACAAAATATCGATATTTCAATATCGAACTTCAAAAATATCTATGTTTTAATATCGAAGGGACAGTATATAGAAGGTAAGTAAAATCGATTTCTTTTAATATCAAAGGGACAGAATTTAGAAGGTAAGTAATATCAATTTTGTTAATATCGTTGTAAGTAATATCGATGTTAATAATATCGATGTTAGTAATATCGATGTTACTAATATCGATTTTTATATGATTTTTATGTATATTATTATGTATTTAATATGAATTTTATTTTAGATGTCATTTAAGTAAATGTTGTATTTTAGTACCGTAGCGGGTTGTGGGTTTATAGGGGAATAGGGTGGAAAGTAATTTAATTATACTAAATTAATTATTAATGTTTAGGAATTATAAATTAATTTTATTTAATTGGTCATACATTTTTATTAATTTGTAATTTATTTTCATTTATTGATTAATTGATAATTATGTTCTGTAGCGGGTTATGGGTTTATAGGGGAATAGGGTAGGAAGTAATTTAAATGTAATTAAGTAATAATTTATTTTCATTAATTGTTTTTACTAATTATATTATTGTTAATTAATTATTAATTGGTAATTAATTTTTATTAATTGGTAATTATTTTTAATGTTTTGATTAATTGGTAATTATGTTAAGTGTATTATTTTATTATTGGAGTTTGTTGTGTTGTGTGTTTATAGGGGAATAGTGTGTGAATTAACTGATATGTAATTAAGTAGTTATTAAATAAATATATGGGTATTGATGAATAATTTATTGTATATTAATTCTTAATTGGTAATTATTTAAAAGTATAATTGTTTGGTAATGAAATTATTTTCTTGTTGTTTAATTATTATTTGGTAATTAAATATTACTAAATAATATTTATTGATATTTTTAATGTATATATTAATAAGTAATCATTAATTGGCAATCAATGTTTGATAATTGATATTTTTGGTTTAACTGCTGATTTAATTGTTTATTATTAGTTAATTGGTAATTACTTTTTAATAATTAAAATGCATTTTTTATAAGGAATAGTTTATTGTTCACTGTTTATTAATTGGAAATTAATATTTATTGAATATTATGAATTGGTATTTATTATTAATTTATTGTTAAATAATGATAGATTGGTAATTATGTTTTTAATAAACATAATCAAAGAGCCTAGGACCGGTTTCTGGCTATCAGCCGTCTTCAGCCAGGATAGCTTGACTCCAGTGGTGTGGAGAGCATGAGACTCCTTCAGCAAGCTCAGAGTTTGTTCATCTGGACTCAATTCAACTCCATAGTCACAAAAGTGGCCTGGTATTTGTTAAATATAAATAGAATGGGAACAGTCCAGCCCGAACTGCCAAGCCAGGTCCTCCCTGGATCGGAAACAAGCATCCCAGGACCGGTTTTGGGGTTTCACCTCTTCAGCCAGGGTAGCTTGATTCCAGTGGCACAGTGAGCCCAGGACCCACGTCTGGGCATACCTGGAGCACTTAGGGCAAGAAAGCAAAAGACACACAATTGATGAACGGAATGCAGAACAAATCAAAACATTCACCCCCAGTCCCCCCAGTCCTAGGATGCTTGTTTCCAGTCCAGGGAGGACCTGGCTGGGCAGTTCGGGCTGGACTGTTCCCATGCGACACAGGGTCAAGACTGATTTGGATATGGCTGGGTTCAAACTGGAATGGCAAGGTGAGCAAACAAATCATGGATTTAGGCCCATATCTCTGTACTGGGGTGAATTTCTGACATTGTTCTGCATTCTGTCCATCAACTGTTGTTTTTACACATTGAACATAAGACTCACGACTAAGTGCATATAAATGATCTATAGAAGGTGGATCCTAAAATTACAGTGCTCCAATCCCCCCCTCTGTGATGGGTAGCATAGCCATCACAAATCAAATGAATCTTGAGTCCATCTCAAAACCCTGTTGTCTTCAACATCTTGTGCCTAGAACTCTCAAATATTTCATTTCATCCTAAAACTTTCACTGACTCGCCTCCAGTTCTATAGCACTACTCTTTCTATCAATTCCCTTTCCCTCCAACACAGCTTTCTTTGAACTCATGGACCTGAACTCTTTGTACATAGAAAATAAATAAATTAATGAAAATTAACAATGATCATAGTAGGCCTTAATATAGCGCCTTGAAGTCCACTACCTATTTTGCTAAACCAGTTACCTACAGCAGCAAATCCTTTACCAATCACTTCCCATTCACTTGTAGCCTCTAACTCTTTCAAACCCTGCTTCAAATAAGTGATGTTTTTCACAAACCGTCTTAGCTCCTCGCTCTTCTTAGGTATACAGGTGCAGCATTGCTGGCCTTTCAGCATCTTACAAACTCCACCTCCACACAATTATCTTTGTTGGGCTAGTTCTGGGGTGGGACTTCATCTAGTAGCATTCTGAATTCCTATGCAGCCAAGGCACGCCACATCACAACAATGCCATGAAGTACGCTTGAAAGCCAGCAGGATGCAATTAACTTTTTTGGACTAGTGCTTGGGTGGGACTTCGTCCCCCAGCATTCTGCATTCCTGTTTAGCTCAGGCATGCCACGTCATGACAGTGCTATAAAGCATGCTTGAAATCCCCTGGCACGGGATGCAATAATTTGTTTACGATAGTGCTAGGGTGACACTACATCCCCCAACATTCTGTATTCCTCTTTAGCCCAGGCACTCCACGTCACAATAGCACTATAAAGCATGCATGAAATCCTGTGGTGCAGGATGCAATTATGTTTGTTGAGCTAGTGCTGGGGTGAGACTTCCTCCCACAGTTTTTTGCATTCCTATTTAGCCCCAGAATACCACGTCATGACAGCGCTTCAAAGCCAGTTGCTCAGGACACACCAGGATGTGTGCCCGGGTGAAGAACAGGCCTAGGGCGTGCCATCAGCAGCTGAAAGAGGTCAGGCATCCTCTCTTGCCCCCTTTAATTGACATATTTTGGATTGTTGGCTCCCTTTATCATGGGCAAGAGAAAGATTGTGAGTAGTTCTGCTGCGGATAATATGAGTGCTACCATTGGCACCTTTCTGGTAAATGCATCTGGGGTGCTTTCAAGGAAATAGAGTTGACTGAAAGGAAGCTCTTTTTGGAAAAGGGAGGGGGTATTTGCCTGTGTGTGCTCAACCGGTTGAAGCACTAGCGGTCCATTGTCCTGATATGTATGGTTCTGCTCATTCGTTTGCATATTTGGAGAGTGGGGATAATGTTTTTACAAATCATGCTGATGCTTCTTCATTTAATGACCCTCTATTAAAAAGGAGAAAGGTGGGACAGTGTGAAAGACAGTACTAACTGGCCCAAAGACCACAAACACCCTACATGACGCATGGTCTGTTGAACCTGTTCTGAACAATTCTGATGAAATATGCGTCAGGTTTGAAACTATATGAAAAATTTACCTTAAATCTTTGCATGATCATTTTGACAGTATAGAGGCAATTCTGTCCAAATTGTTTATTTAAAGGCATTAGCCCCTATGTGATTGTATCTCCTGTTCCACCCCTAGTTTTAGCTAATTCTCAGGGTAATAGTAGCATGTGTGATGATAAAGAACACTGTGGTTTTCAAGTCAGGGTAAATGATACTCTTTCTTCTTTGGGTCTGACTGGTCAGATATTGTCTGCCCTGTATACACCCCTATGATAACCCCCTTTTTCCTACCTCCCCCACAGGCAGGTATACTAAACCAACCAGGGCCTATCGCACATGAGGAGCGTGTTCTTCCTATCCAGTCTGTTCATTTGGATAAGCGTCATTTGCATCCTGGTGGAAGAGACCATGAGCCAAATGTAAGCAGTCTCAGATTTGTTCCATTTGCAAATACAAAAAGGCATTTGGCATGTACCAAACCCAAATAGCGATTCGGTAACCAGATACTGAATCCCAATTTGGGTTTACTTGTGCCACTGACATAAGTAGCCCTCTAACCATGTTTCAGGCCGCCATTGCAGGGCCTGTGTGCACAGTTTACTGCCACTTCGACTTCACATTTAAAACTACAGGCCAAGCCTTCAACTCCCCTTTTATTACATAAACGTCACACTAAGGACGGCCCTTGGCAAGCCTGAGGACAGGGTGTTATGTAAGCAAAGGGAAGGACATGTGCTTGTAGTATGCTTTACAAGTCCTGGTAGTGAAAAAGTTTATTTTGGTTTTCAATGTGGTGAGGCAGAGTCCCCTCATGAATTAGCATTAGGAATTTCCGTATGTGCTTCAAAGTGGAAATTACTGGTCCCAGGGGAGTAGCTTTATCATGTTTGGTATTGGGGGAATAGCAGTGATAGATGCCCCTTGCTGGTAAGGTTGGATTTAATACTTCTAGTGTAGAAATGCCACTTTCAGACAAAGGGCTTGTTTTTGCTCTTAACTTTGCTCTATGTGGCAATCTAAAATAAATTATAAAATGTTACATTTAATACATATATACTATTACCAACCACTATATTTTACACATTAGTAGGCAAAGCGTTGTACTAAGGATGTATGATATTTACTACTCCAACTTCAGGAAATGCAACAATAGGGAAAGTGTCGGATTGCGTAGGGGTAAAATGTACTATTCCAACTCCAGTCAGTACAATAGTAAGGAAAGTGTTGGCCTGCGGGGGTACAATGTACTATTCCCACTCCAGTCAGTGCAACAGTAAGGAAAGTGCTGGAATGCGGAGGGTTAATATCTACAATTCCTACTCCAGTCAGTGCAACATTAGAAACAAACAAATTCTCTTCAACAAAATAAAATTATTTTCAATAACGTAGTAAACAAATTAAAATATAAATATGTAAAAAAAGAAATACAAATATATTTTATACAAAAAATTAAAGAAAATAAATATATATTACAATGTTAAATATGTATCATAAATAAGTGAAAAAAATATTATAATTAAAATACAAAAAGATGTTTCATATAAATAAATAATTATATTTAAAAATTCTTTATAAGCAAACAATATGGGGTCGATTCCGATTCTGGAAACTAATCCGTACGACGATTCAAATCCGTAGCCGTTTCCGTACGAATCGTACAAATCCGTCCGAGTCACGAAGTACGATCCGTAGGAAGAAAAAATAAGGGCGAATCTTTGCGAACCTACGAAAACCAAGGTTAAATCCGTACGACACAGGACCCTCATGGTGAACCGTACAAATTGTAAACATACTGTACATCCCGACAAGTACGATCCAGACCGGGGACCGAGAACGCGATTCGTACGGAAAACATCGTATGAGCAATTTGTACGGAGAGCCACACATTCACATGCGCACTGTACCCCTGCAATCATGGGGGTACACACCGTACCCCTATGCTCTGTACCTCTACGCACCGTACACCTATGCACCATAACCCGATGCACCGTACCCCTATGCACCGTACCCCTATGCTCTGTACCCCAGGAACCGTACTCCTATGCACCATACCCCGATGCACTGTACCCCTACGCACCGTACCCCTGCAATCATGGGGTGTACTCGTGTACCCGGGGGGTCTGTTTCACACGCGGTTCGAGTCAAAATCTGTTTTTACGGACATTTTATACTCCCGTAGAAAAATAGTCATACGTAGTGTTGTTGTAAAAAATCGTACTTGATGGGTCAGAAAAAGCGGCTTCGATCCGTACGGACGTCAAGTACTGCGTGTTCCAAATGCGATTTGTACGTATTTTTGAATCCTATGGTCTTTCGTATGATTCGTACGGAGATCTGCTTTGGTTTCGGATCGTACTTCATCGTACGTACGGGGACGTTGAAGATGTACTATTCGTATGGGAAAAATGCTCCGTTCGGCTATTCATAGGGGATTTTACCAAATCGGAATCGACCCCTATGTGTTAAATAATTGTATTTTAGTTACCTTCCATCCTATACCCTTACAAAACTCACAACCCACTAAAACCTAACTTTAAAAAACGAATTACTTCACTCCTAACATAAATATTTATCAATAAACTAATTTACATTAATTAAAAATTAGCTATTACTTAATTATAATTAATTTGCTTCCCACAATATATCCCCACAAAACACACAACACACGACTAACATTTAACTCAACAATTTAATAATTAATATCAATTAAAAATGAACTTATTATTTAATTAAAATCAATTTATTCCCCACCCTATACCCTGACAAAACTCACAATCCTCACATAAAATTTGAGTATCAAAATGTAAATGTGCAATTATCATAACTAATTATCAATTAAATAATGATTAATTATACAGTGAATATCAATTACTTATAATCAATTTACTTCCCACCTTGTACCCCTATACATCCCACAACCCACACCTAAATTTAAAAATAAAATGTACAAAATTAATATAATTAATTGCCATTAAAAGAATTAATATTAACTAACAAAAAATAGTAATTAATGTCAATTAATTTACTTCCCACTCTGTACCCCTACCATCCCCACAACCTAAGTCTAAAATAAAAATAAAAAAATGATTACACACTGACCATAATTAATAATCAATTAAATAAGTATTATGAATAACTAAATATGAATTACTTATAAATAATTTACTTCACATCCTGTACCCCTATAAAACCCACAACTCACACCTAAAATTACAAAGTATACATTTATACAATTGACATAATTAGTTATCAATTAAAACTAATAATATTATTTAACAACTCATTATCAGTTAATTAAAATTAAATTGCTTCCCAGCCTGTACCGCTATAAACCTCATAACCTGCACCTAAAATTTAGTTGCATGATTAGCATAATAAAATATCAATAAAATAAATATTTTTAATTAAAAATGTATTATTAATTTATTATATATAAAGTACTTCCCACCCAGTACGAATATAAACCCACAACCTGCTAAAGTGCTAAAAATCACATAAATTATTTACATTGAATTCAATAACTGCTAAAATGTTATCAACTACATTAAAAAACATAAACAACAATTATCTAAACAATGTCCCTTATATATATTTAAAATATATACTAAAAAGCATACCAATAATTAAAAACAATATTATAAACAACTATGGCCCTTATTATGATGTCGGGGCGGAAAGCCATATGACAGCTCGTCAGACATCGCAGGTTTCTGTCCTACAGCAGTATTATGATCATGGCGGTTGGAGTGAAATCTGCGGAGGAATTCTTCTTCACTTCTGACGGGCTCACAGAGCTCGTCTGGGTTGCGGGCGGAATTATAAACCAATAATGACAGCAAATCCAGCCTCGGCTCTGCCGTTGGAATTACGATGTCGTTTTCTGCCTGCCCATTCATGGCAGTGCAACCACCATGAAAAGGCAAACAGAAAGTTATTTTTGGGCCCCTAGCAGTGCCCACTACCTCCCTTACCCTCCACTATGGGGTCTAGGGAGCACCTATGGTGCCCCTTAAACATCCCTGCACCATGTGGCAGGCACTGCATGGTGCCACATGGTGCAGGGTTGTTTGAAAACATCTTTTTTCTATTGGAGCTTGTGCTGTAGCTCTTTTCAAGCCACCTCACAAGGTGTAATAGAAAAGTAGATGTTTCCCACCCTCCATAGGGCGGTCGCATCCTAATACTGCAGGTGGAGCTGCTGACTAATAGTCGGTGGTTCCATTCCCGCTACGCTGTCGGTCAGATGCTCATCCAACCGACATCGTAATAAGGGCTTACATTTTTATAAACAATATTAATTATTTTTCTATTTTAAAAATCAATATTACTTACCTTAAAATCGATATTCTTGACAACAATATTCTTGCAGACGATATTTCCATATCACAAATTTTTGGACATGATATTTTGGTAGGACGATATTTTTATGTCGATATTTTGTCCAAATACCAGATGGCACTATATCTACAGTGGTAATGGTTCTCTCCTCTCCTCCCCTCTCCCTAGTGCTGGTGCTAATTTCAGCTGCAGTGAGCCAGACACATCCCTTAGTGCCATAGCGCTAGGGTGTGTGCAAGAAGAATACCCTTCCTGTGGAAATACTAAGCCTACACATATTTAAACAGTTTTACCTCTTTGCATGAGTGCTGCAGAGTGCAGCATGCATGCAAAGTAGGAAAAGGAAGGAGAAGTTTAAAAATGTCTCCTGTTAAGTCCTCCTCTGAAAGGGGCATTACCTTTTGGCGCTAAACCCTGTCTGCAATTGTTTGTAGACAGGGTTTTGCATCAAAAGGCATGGGTGATTCCATGGAATTTCCCATGTACCACTCATGTAACACGAAGCAGTGCTTTGCGCTGTTTTGCATTACTTTTAGGGTACTTTTCAGTGCAAAAACAGTTTTCCCCTGGAAAGTTAATTAAGATAAAACATTTGTGCTGGCTAGGGTCACTTTTCTGCCGCTAACACAGCGCAAATCTTTGGTAAATCTACCCCATGTGTTTAATTTCCTCTTTCACCCACTTATCTTTAACCACATCATTTCCCATTGATTTTCACTCTTCAATCACGTTCTTCTATCTTCCTACTGATCAATAGATTTCTTTTCAATTGCAGTCATGGAATATGTTAAATTCTGTCTATAAAATACAACTTGGTGAGATGCACACCTTCCCTTTTGTCAATTCACGTCTTCATTGTATAGTTTGATAAATGTACTGTCTCAGTTCAACTTTATAGGCGTGCAAGCTTGCTCCGTGCTCCGTCCAATCGCGCTGCAATCCGGTAAGAACACGTGGGCACCACATTACGATCCCCTTCAAACTGCACAGCCAATCGCAAAACTAATCCAATGAATTAAATTCATGCAACTCTTTACTTATTCCACAATTTTCTCCATAATAGATCAGCCTTTTTCATCCTTAATTTTCTTCAATTCATTTTACTCATTTTCTTGTCCATTCAATATTGCTCACAAATAAGGGCAGGAGTGTTAAATGTTTCCACATGTCACGCTTTAATGGCAAACACCTATTGCATTTCGGGAACATCCCTTCTTCGGGGGTGCATCTATAACACAAGAAAATTAATCACCTACTGTTACCAATATTGTGTTTATAATACAGGCAGCCTGCTAAATACACTCATATAATGCGCTAATTACTTTATAAAATAGTTATGCATTCAAATCCTGCTATTTGTCATTGTTCACTTTGATTAAGTAAATGACAACCTTTGCTAAGTGCCCCAATAGCTCAACCCACGCACATATTTGTGAAAGATCTAAACATCAAATTCTGTCTATGGGTATAAGCAGTGTCAAGATTGATTACTGGTTGAAAGAAACTCAAAATTGTTTCCATCTCATTAGCACTACGGTGTGGATTCAAATGATGGTATATAGGATTTTCTGAAAAGACTAAATCATAATTTGAAAAATAATATTCAAGTAACTTGTTGATATATAGAGGCTAAGTAAGATACTACAAGTAATTACATAAGTGAGAGGAATATGATGATACTTATTACTCTCAGCTAATGAAGCAGGTAAGTGTGCTCAATTATAAGAATTCTTCACGTCCATGGTATCAATATAAGCAACCTAAAATATGTATGGAGGAAGAATCCCCCCTCAAAGCATCTTTGTGTAACAACTTAACATTTGAATTGTGAAATCTCTCTATATGGGGGGTCTAAGACGATCAACAGGAGCTTGGTTCATCCTATAAGCAAAATAGTTAACACTACTAAAGTAACCATTAACACTCGAGTTATTAGCTGCCCACATTTATCAAGACTGCATATATTCTTGACTTCCCTACAATCAAACTGTTATAGTAGAAAAAGCAGAAGAGCTTTCTGCAAATCGCAAAAATTCATTTATATTATGTAACATAGTTAGTCCTATATACATCAGTCTTTGTGAGTCATCCCCATCTCTGCTCATCTTCCTCTTAAGTGACAGCCCTACTTTTCTTCTGTAGCCTTGGCCCTAGGGACACTTCTTAATTCAATAAGACACTTTCTCATCACAGCAAAAGTTCATAGGGTATGTCAAAGTTCAGTTCCAGGAGGATTCCAACAGAAACACAGTTCATCTTTTAGATCTTATCCAATTAGGAAATCAAAGTTACTAAGGAAACTCCGTGGTAGGTTTACGGTTCACAGAGACACTGCCTCTGTTACCATCTGTATCCTAAAAGGCTTTTCCAGTGTTATCATTTGTATAGTATGTCCATTGAGGGGCTGAAAATCTCCTGCAAGGTACAGAAGCTCTTTTTGATCTCCTGAGTACTGGCTGTTCGTCCTCGATGCCACTTGACTCCTTGAATTAGTTTCTTCTGTGACAGTTTGTGTTATGCATTCAACAGACAAACTTGGCCCAACAAAAGTCTCTTTGACCATTTGTCTTGACCCTGACCTCCACTGCTCACACCACTCAGCCCTTTGCCAGAATCAAGGTCAGTCTCTTCCTGCACCAACAGCCAAGTACCTTCATTTGCTCCAGCTTTGATCACCATTAGGAAAAGGCTCATCTTAAACCCTTCTCACACTACCCCGGAGCCTTAGCTCACCAATCAGATCTTGGGGCTCTGATTCATTCACTTCACCGCCCCCCTGTACTTCCAGGGATCCAGCAGGTTCTGATTGCACCTCTGGTACTGGCATAGACACATCCTGGAGGGCACACCTTACCCGCTGTACCCACTGGCTATGTGATGCATGCACTGACTTTGTAGCCCCTACACTTTATAGCTATGTTGGTCACTAAGATGCCATCGAAAGGGTCTTTCCAGCAATTCTCTAAACAGGTTTTTCAAACATGTTTCCTCACAATTACCCAGTCTCCAGAAGTAAGGTCATGGCACTCCTCCTGGTGCAGAAGAGTGGTAATGGCTCTAACGTGGTGAGGCCCAGAATGCACGACATCAGCCAGTCCTTACGAGAAGTCAAGAATCATATTATCTGTAATATTTTCAAGTGCCTTTGCAGGTACGTCAGACAGTCTCATAACTCAACCCATGATAATTTCGGATGTATGATGTTACAACGCATACCATTACAACTACCTACCATTACAACGCGACCATTACAACGCATACCATTACAACGCATAGCGCTTAGAGGTGCTGGATAGTGGTAAGTATAATTTACTATTCCATCTCCAGTCCCCGTGGACACTAGGGAAGGTGTTGGATAGTAAATTAAACGTATTCCCTATCCTAGAGCGCCCCCCAGTGCAATGCGTTGTAATGGTATGCGTTGTAAAAGTTGCGTTGTAATGGTAGGTAGTTGTAAAAGTTGCATTGTAACAGGTGTATACCTCAGTCTTTTTTAAAGATATGAAAGCACACACTTTCACTAGTCAGGACTTCAACATTAATTGTCCTGTTCTACGATCCCTTAAGCATTAGGTCGGTAACTACAATGCAATCTCTATTCCACCTGTACCACTGCACATAAGAGTCTCAGGACCTCATTGGTGAAGTGGGTCCCTCGGTCTAAATCCAGAGAATTCAGGAACCTGAGGCTGGGTATTAATTCCCTCAATAAGAGCTTTGCTGCTGTGAGACTGTCAAAGTCAAAATCAAAAACAGCTTTATTCGATTTGCTAAAAACAATCATAAAAGCATAGACATTTAAAAATACGTTAAAAAATAACATTTTAAAAGGAGAGATAAAAATGTCAATTACATCTTCTAGGCAGTTAATTAATTGTTTTCCTAGATCTAATTACAGACTTTAAAAAAGATAGAACAAGGCGCATAATTAGTTCGTCTTCTAGCATTTGTAATTTCATCAAGGCAGCCCTACAGTGTATCAAACCCCAGTGCTTTAACAATGGAAGCAGGAATCTCTTTCTTGGAACAGAAAAGAATTTACAAAATAGTTTTGTGTGCAAAATTGACTGTTTTGACACATTATCACAGGGACATAAATCCATTTCTCCTGACCAACAGTTTTCCACCAGAAAAGTTATCATTCTAAAGAAAGAATTCCCCCTAAATCTAGTCTATAACATGCGCCCATAACAGCTTTGCACCTTGATCAGGTATTGCTGTAAACCTGATCTTGGCGGATTAAAAAATTGTCCATCACTGATTTTTTACTTTTCTCAGCTAACCAACGCCTGTTCTCAAGAAACTGCATGCATGTATGTTTTAGTTTTTTCCTAGGGACTGTAACTAGACATTCTGAAGTATCAAAATAGTCCGAGTGTCCGATATCTGTGAGGAATCTTTTCACATACCTAACCATGGGATCCTTTTGACACCCTGTAATTCTTGACAATCCATTGTCACATCCCTGTTTAGATCCATTTCCTTAGTTGACCACACTTTGTGCCACAACAAAATGGGATCATCTTTAATTTTATCGGAGACGTAATCTATACCAAGTTCTTGGTGGCAAACAAAAGTTGCAGTGGTCTGGGGGACTGCTAGTAGATAGCGGAGAAATGTACTTTCTTCCCGCTGAATTAGTTTAGAATCAGTTATACCTCAAATGCCTGCGCCATAGGTCGCAGTGGGCACGCACTTTGCTCTAAATATATCCAGGAGAACTGAGATTGGGCGTCCTCCTAGTTTGTTGGCAAAAGATCTCACTGCCCACGGCTGCTCTTGTAAATTGCATGTTCCTTGCCTCCATTGCAGAGGTCCACGTTCCCTTTTTATCGAAATTGATTCTCAGATATGAGAACGTCTCTGCCTTGGCTAATTTTTCACCTGAAAGGAAGATGTTACATTTCGGTGACTTCCTAGTGGCACAAGACATGGTGAAAGTTTTACTTATATTCATTTTAAGACCTCTCTCACACATGTAGTCAGAAAATCTATTCACTGCTCTTTGTAGACCAATTTGAGTTCTCGCCATAATGACTGCATCATCTTCATAAAGGAGGATCGGTACTGGGGATTTTTTAATTCTAGGATAGTCAAACTGCTCTTCCGTGAGGTGGGATGCAACACTGTTAATATAAAATTTTTAAAGAAAGGGCGCTAATATACATCCCTGTCTGACTCCCTTTTAAATGTCAAACTTGGCGGTGCATTCGCCCTTTGTTCCATGCCTCACTCTAGCCCCAGCACCCCTATATAGTTCTTTTATGAAGACTATCAAGTCAGACTCTATACCTAGTTGTGCTAGTGTGGTCCATAGTTTCTCGTGGTTCAGGCAGTCAAAGGCCGAACTTAGGTCCACGAAACATAAGAACAAGTTTCCCTTTTTGGCCATAATGTATTTGGAAACAATTAATGCTAAATTCAAACCTTGTTCTGTGGTACTTAGTCCGGCCCTGAACCCATATTGGAAACGTGAAAGCACACCATTTTCTTCCGCCCATGATTGCAGTCTATTAAGTAGGACTTTCCCCGCGACCTTCATTAGTGAATCCAGCAGGTACATAGGTCTGTAGCATTTAGGATCACTACGGTCACCTTTTTTAAAAATAGGAATACCAATGGCCTCCTGCCAAGTATTAAAAAATCCGTTTCTGTTGGTGCTGTTTAAGACATTTGTTAAAAGAGGGGCCCATAATTCTAGATTTACTTTATATACATCTATTGGTACCCCATCTGGTCCCGGGGCTTTCCAAGCTGCACTTTTTTTAATGGCCTCTCGCACCTCAGCCAGAGAAAATTTGACGTTTAGTGGAAAAGTTTTTTGAGCATCATCCTGCGTTCCAACTATCTCTTTGCTATTCTCATGTACATTTGAGGTGTCTTTCTTATACAGCTCAGTGAAGTAAGTAACCCATGCATTCTCTGTGATAGCTATTTCTACAGTATTTGATGTTTTATCTGAGAAGAATGGTGCGTTCACAGCCTTCCAAAATCCTGTGTTATCCTTTAACACACTTGCTTTCTGTAAGGCCTGCCATGCTTCTTCTTTTAACTCTTTCTTACGATTTTTTGCTGCCTGATGGTATGCTGTTCTGGCAAATCTTATGGCTCTTTGATTTCGTGGGGAACCTTTTAAGGATGCCAATAAGTGCGCATGAGTTTTGCTGCACTCACTATTAAACCATCTTTCCACCACGACTTTGTCTGATCTTTGGGGCCCTTTAAGAAGATTTTGGATTTCTTCAGTAATTTTAAGGAAGGCCTCACATAGCTCAGAGTCTTCCTTGTCATCTGAGAGGTGGCAAACTCACTGTATCTATTATTAATAAGACTTGCGAAAAGGCTGTTGGTTCTATTTTATTCCACTTCAGGGTGTAGCCATTTTTCTTTGCCAAAATCAATTTATAGTTATATAGGTTTTCAACCAGTGTATTTAATTTGTCCCCACCCTCAACGAGGAGTAGGGTTATTGTACATGGGTAATGATTGCTCAAATCTACCTCACTTAGGCTGTAATCTTGAATACGGCCCGAATGCCGCTTGGATATTAAGACATAATCAATAATAGTTTGAAAGCCCCTCCCAATAAAGGTTGGCTCAAAAGGGACTGGAATGGGGCATAACTCATTTATGAACCCCAGGTCTAATTCAAAGATTAGATTATTAAAAAAGTTACCGAACAAGGTATGGGGAAAGTGTGCGGTGCCGTCCTCTCTGTTAGAACCTATACCACAAATATTAAGGTGGCTGAATGGACATAAGGGGGAGTTGAAATCACCAACCAATATGACACATATGTCACTTGAAAGATCTGATTCAAGAATACTGAAAAGAGCCCGGGACAGATTCTCTAGAGTCGTTGTTATATCTGACTTAGGAATATTATTATAAAAGTTTACCAGGACAGTTTGTTGTTTTTTACCATCTGTTAATAATACAATTTGAAAAAACTCTGATGTTGGTTCAAAATGTACTATCAAACCGTCTAAAAGGTTTGATATATAGATGCACAAACCCCCCTTATTTCTGCCTCTAATCGAGTGGGAAGCTGGTGTATGAAATGTGCGGAAACCATTTATGTGAACTGGGACGAGTACCCAGGTTTCCTGCAGGCAAATAATAGAGTGTTCTTGGAAAAGGTTTGTGCAGTCCATATTATCAACCTTACCTAAAAGCCCCGCTATGTTCCATGACATGAGACCAAAGCTCTTTGTTTTTTCAGCTTTTTTATTTGATGGCATAGCTATACTACAAATTGCAGTCCCAACAGGGGTTCCATCTGTTCCAATGTCAGCTATCAGTAAATTCTCATGTGTCTTTCCCGCCCCCACTCCTGTTCTAATGTTTTGAGAACTATTCTCGTGGAGGTGCCCCGCCGAGAGCTTATCTTTTAAATATATACCTATTGGACCTTGCTTGTTGGGGGAAACAGAGTCTATGGGCAGTCAGTCCACCATTTCAAGTGTACTGAATCTGTTAGTAACTGGGAAGCCAATAAACTGCACTTGCTTATTGCTGGTTTTTCCAGTTATAGGGCGTCTGTTATCAGGGTTTCCTGCCCGATTATAGGTATGAGCATTTAAACACTGGGGACTTATTTATCGGCTATAGAAGTATGTTAAATCGTGTGTATGGATCCTTGTATCCGGCATATGATGCCATTCATCGCATATGTGTCTAGGGGCTTGCCTGTCTCCAAAATTTATAATAATGCAGTCCCCCACAATGTTTTTCCTACTGCTCCCCACCCAGTTTACCCTCCTCACAAACAAGATCTTACTTCTGGTTTGTATTGGTAATGGCCTGTTTATATTTAGCCAGTACGTTGTTTTGTTTTTTTAGCTCAGAAAAGGACTCTATCTTCCCCTTCTCCAGTTCCAGAACTCCGGTCAAAACTACGACATAAGGCATAGATTCTGGTGGCAGATCAATAGTTGGTAAAATACTTTGTTCTACAATCGCTGTACTGTTATCAGAACCTGCTTACAAGCTGCTTTTGGGTTCCCCCCTCCCTTCAAGTTCTTGTGATTTTTAGTCACAGGTGTGTTTTCAATAGTTAGTGTCCCCCGAGCTACTGCCGTCCTCGATTGCGACGGACTCACTGTTAAATCGCAACGTGGCAGATAAGTAGTAGTTGTTAGTAAATCTTGTGGTTTACATGAGTCTTTAGGATCAACAAGACTATCCTTAGCCAAAGTCTGATGAGGTCGGGTAGTTTTTTTATTATGCTCCAGGTTGCTTAACGTTAGCTGTTCAAGTTTTTTTAAGCGCTCCTCCATGAGCTTCAGTCTATCGTCAATCATCTTATTGATAGTGAGAGAATCTCACTGAGTTTTACCCAGAAGCTGTCCTCCATGGGCGCCAAAGAACACAGGGCTGTAACTGCAGGGAGTGAAACAGGGTTTGAGTCAGATACAGCTGGATATAAATTGGGAGTAGTTTTACTGACTGATGACAGTCACTACTATCCACCGGTGAAGGTTTTAATTGTCTGCCCTTTTTTGTTGTCACTAATTTCTTCTGCTTCTGCTTTTGGATTGCTCCAAGTCTCATAGACTCTGGGTTAGTCAGACCGCCTTTCTCAGCAAGTAATTGCGCTCTAGTAGACACTCCTTCGGAGACGATGGTGACAGCACTTTGAACATTTGATGTTTGTGTGCATGTGGTTTCTTTAGTATTAATACTGGATAAGTCCTCTGTTATTTCACTGATCAGATCCAATACGACAGAGTCACTAGTTGTATTTATGGCTACATGTCTTTCGGGAGTAGCTGATGAGGCAATTTTTCCCAATGAGGATCTTTTACTAAAGGAAGGGTCTGTAGAAAGTCTGCGTTCAGTGAATTCAATTTCACGAGCTAGCACTGTTACAGCTCTTGTAAAGAAATTATCCAAAGGACCAATGACAGTGCCCCCCTGTACATTTGGTCTTGTTGAAGATTCCGCCATAATAGACACATTTTTAATGACACTAGGCACTTGTTAAAGATTTTAGAAAGTAAGAAATAAACTCACGTCGCTGGACGCCCAGCCCAGATGTAAGAGGGGTGGCCCAGCCTCTCAGGCCTCGAACGGGCTCAAACGGGCCCGCCCTTGGCCCAGACTTAGCCCGGCGCCGCCCGCGCGCGTCCCGCTCCACCGAGGGAGCCGCAATGTTTTAGCGCCTCCAGGTGCGGAAGTCGGCGTGCGTGGGCGGGGAGGAACCACAAGGGAATTCTGGGGCTTGTAGTCCTCCCGCTCTGTGGCCGCTTGCTGGAACTGGCGGCGGCGGGGGGGAACAACAGGCCAGGTCCCAACGCGCTCACAGCGTGATACAGCGGATCAAGGGCTTAGCTTTTTGCGGGAAAGAAAACCAGGGATCCAAATAGTCAGTAGACAACTCCTTTTGCTGTGAGGCTGTCATTCCTCCTAGTTGGATATGCCTTAACCCATTGGGAAAAACTACACACAATAACCAGAACGTATCTTAGTCCGTCACACACTGGCATTTCAATAAAACCCAGTTGCATCCTTTTAAATGGACAACCTGATCTTCCTATGTGAATCTTTATAGGGGTCTCCCTACATTATCCTGGTGACACACAACACATGGGTATCATCCATTTTCAGACATTAACCTAAACCAAGGATTGAGCTAATTCTGCCAAAACAACTTAACCATAGCCGATGCGTGCAGGACCATAAACATTTCTATTTTATTTTAAAATGCTTTTTAATTATTTTCGATATAAAACATTAAAAAAAAGCTGCAGATGTACAGAAAAGGATTGATCAGTGAATGAATATAAAAAATTGGTTATAAATAATAATGTAGATTTAAATTGACAAGTATGCATATGCATTAATAAATAGTTAAAAAAACAGGTACATGCACTGAATACAATCATGGTATGAAATATATTGCAACATCCCTTTAGATCATTCCAGCTTCCAACTAGCATCCAATAATTATCACCCTTACCTATAGTTGTCCCTTGTCAAACTGCTAAATAAAGGACGCCCTAACGGCAAGTTTTTCAGAACACACCAAAGTAGTCTGACATCCCGCATAGTTCATCTCAGTAGTTCAAAATCCCACCTCAACAACCCCTGCAAGGACAGATAATGTGATCCTCCAAATCCTCCTGAGATCTCAGAGAGCTAGCTTCTATTCAGTGTATTTAAGACTGTGTCTAGATTCAGCAAGCAGTCCACACAGCGTTCCCATGCTCGTGTACTTTCAATCTTTCCCTGTCCTCTCTTTAATTCCCAAAACAACACAATACTGTCCAGCCTATTTAACTGGTTCTTTCCTACATCTAATCAATCAAGGTCCACGCACTGCACTGCATTGTCAATTTAGGTTTAGCCAGGATCAATGCCAAATCTGTAAATTAAGGCCCACATACAGATAACACAACAAATTGATATTGAACTGCCTCCCGTTTACTACTTTTAGAGTGTGACTACAGAGGTTCCTGAGCCCTTCCTCAATAGGACCCATATGACCTGTTAGTGGGGTCAGACTGTGAGCTGGTCTCAAACCTAGACAGATATTCGTTTTGTTTTGCCTCAGGTGTGCATTGCCACTTACCACTGAGCATGCGAAAGGTGTATGCCTACGGTTGCCTATAATTATCTTTATCCATAATCTACACACTAGGAAAATTCTCAAATATTGTTTTTATCTGTTTACATGTATATATGGCCAGATATAAAAAGAGGTTGACACAGGTCACCCTTTGGTTTGTAGTGAAAAATTAGTTTTTATTTGCCACTCTAGGATCCTGTCTTCTGTCCTGAAGAAAGCCATGAACTCACAGAAGCCATCAGGCAGAAACATGTTGAAGGTACCGTGGTGATTGGGTACTAAGCCCCCTTGTCCCCATGGTTGGTTTTGATACCAATTGTCATTTCTAATAAATAAAATGGATGTTTAAGATGTCACATTGGGGTTTACTATATCTAGATCACTGGTCCACTTTTAGATAGAAGTGCCTCCAGGATTTGAGGTAAAGGCCTGCTCTCCATCAAACCAGTTTTTGGAGACTGTGGGTTGTCCTTTGATGAATCATGACACCTGGTGGCTTGGGAGGACATCCTGTCATATTTTTGTGTATGTACAATAACGGATGCTAACTTGAGTGGAACCTTGAGGGATGCATAACCGTGTAGCTCTTTTTGTGTGAAAACATTGTTTTTGGAGGGCAGCTCACCCATGGGATCCCACCGCCTCTAGATCCCTGCCTTGGGTACATTCCGGGGGTGTGTGTGTGCTTTCCCAATACGTCCCAAACTTCTGACTTTACAGTATCCCTATGATCTATGGAAAAAGACTGACAGCTGTGCCTTGTCTGGTCAGTTTGAAATCAACATCTAGATCGAGAGTTTGGAACTCAACACAATCCGATGTACAGTATATGGTGCTATCTAACCTCCACAATACATTTCATCCTAGAAGGTTCACAGAACTAGAATCACATATTATATACTGAAGTTCTTCCTTAAACAACCTTATCTTTACAGACATTTTTTTTACGAAACAGGGTTAGTAATTTGTTTATTAGCAACTTTCTCTACTTGGATCTGCTTTCCCGTGAGGGGTGGGTCTGGGACTTTCACAGTTCCCAGAGTAGAACCGTTAGCACCAGTATCAATAAGAAAGGACACTTGATGGCCATTCACCTAACATTATATGAATAGCGCACCCTGGTCTTCCTCTAAGACTGCACCAGGTACGTAATCTTCCTCCCATCTCAGGCACCAACATTGTAACTGATCAGAGCCATAGCCGTATGGAGAATCAAAACATGGAAATTGCAGGAAAACACCTTGGTTTGAAAAAGGATTTGAGTTGCCTCATGGACCTTGATTTGGGTTAGATCTAGGATTTCCTACATTCTGTTGTGCCTTATGGGCTTGTGGAACCAGCATCATTGGGACTTGAGACATATTAGTGTTTGCATTCTCTGCCTTTGGTTACTTGGCACTTGCTCCGGATTAACATTCGGCATTTGTGAAAGATTTATAATTGGCACCTGATTATCATTTAACCCATTAATTCCTTTTCAGACGGCATTCCTGCTTCCAATACCCCAATTTATTGCAATAATGACATGAATATGATTTCTTCAACGATGCACCAGCAATCCTTACACTCTGATCAAATGAACTACCCTGACCTCTACCTTGTTAACCACCATTTCCACTGAACACAGGCTGACATCCAGATGAACTCAACCAATTTTTTCTATGTGAGATCCATTCTGAAATTTCTTCTGAGTCGATTTATTCTGTGCCAACATAAACTTCCCCTTAAGCAGCTTCTGCCTCATTTCCTGCTCACCACTGAAATACTTTGTTTACCAAAGGACATCATCTAATGATTTGTTCTGCCAACATATTACATTCTACTAATTGTGCATGCTGATCTCTGGCCTTAACCCAAGAACAAATAGGACGCAAAACTGCTCATATTTCTCTCTGAGTTATCGACTCCACTGTCCTGTTTAAACACTTAAAACAATCTCTCATAGTAAGCATGCCCTGACTTCCCAGCCTCCTTTATGCTTGATCATATTTAGTCATCACATCAGGTGAAGAAGCATTTGTCCTAACCGTCAGTGGCTCCACAGTCAACCATTGTATTGACATATTGCATTCAGCCCACAAACTACTAAGAACTACTATCTCAAATAGTGTGTTCTAGCCCTCCCACAAGCCCTTTGACATTTTAACAAACCGATCAACCTGCACGTACCACTGATCAGGATTTTCCCTCAATTTTGAGAACTGATTAGTAAACGTGGCAAGTTCACCTCGACTACAATGTACATGTATATATCCCCCTACCTGTACCACTTTTATGGGAAAAGTTTGAGTAAGCATTCCATCTGGGAGGTATTGGTGGTGGCTTCTCTCTCTCTCCCAAAGCAATCACAATTTTCTTCTTCTTTTTCTCATGCTTCTTTTTCCAACTACTCTTCCACTTATCTAAGTCACTCCATTATCTTATACTGCTGACAAACTATTTCACCTGTAATTTAATTATCGAAGCCCTCATTATAAGGATAGCCTTATGATCTAACTGTGCAAGGCAACTTTTCTGAAAAGATTTAATTCTGTTCATATATATTTCATAAGAGTACACTGATTCCACGAACATGTCATGTGCTTGTCCTGAACAATGAGTATTGTCCTAATATTTGTGAGTGCATTTTCCTGATCTATTGGAAAGGTGAAGATTCGCTGAGATTAACTCATCCAGTTCTATTCATAATCTAAGAACATCTAAGAATATCCACGGGTCTCTCACCTGATGGGGACTGATGTTCGTCACTTGCTACCACAGTCTCTCCGCTATCGGGGGATCTGAAGAAAAAACGATTATGTCGGCAACCTCAGTCGAATTCGATAAATTCTTTGCAGCCGGGGTTGTTAACAATAACCTCCCTCCAGGTCTATTTCCCTCACCAATTTGAGATAGCTCCATGCAGTTACTTTAGAACTCTGAGAGGTAGGAGCAAGCTCAGTTATGGGGGCTTTTGCCACTGCCCGCAATATAGTGGGCATTTGAGCACTAACTATCGATGCAGTTATTGTCAGTACTACAGTAGGGTGTGAGAGCAATACGGGTTGTGGTAACCCAAAGATAGATACAGTCTGCCCAAAGACAACTGGAATAGCTCCAGTGGCAACAGCTAGATCGGGCACGATGGCTACTTGGGGGGTTGGAGAGGGCCCTCCAGCTTTTACCATATTGGAATCAACAGGGGCCATAGCAAAAGTATCGCTATAATAGCACCGTCACTATTAAAAGGCGGGAGCATCATAAGGCGGAAGATGGGACAACAACAAGTCATCTAGAAAATCATCATCCGAGTCGCTATCTGTACCAGATTCATCTGCTTCCAGTGCATCTTTCTCTCCCTGGGATTTTTGGCTCTTAGATTTCTCATTTGTTAATACAGGGTACATCCCAAATCCCTCAACTATTTCTCTTCTCCAATTCTGCTGGTTGGCATCCCATTTAGCGTCCATATAACTCTGAAATGTTCTATTAGCACTGTTTGATATTTTTCCTTGTCCTTGGCATGAGCAGAGCATTGCCAAGCATTCCAAGCCTCATATTGGGCAGGTCTAGGAGGAGACTTCATGTAATACAGCACACTCTTCTCAAATGAAACATCCCACATTGAGGGAATTGTAATGACCCTTCTTTCTCAGTGATCATCTCCCTTTGGTTAAGCCAAATACATGTGTGAAGCCCCATGTTTAAGGCCATATAATGGCCTGGCATTCCGTTCAGTGTAGCACCCTCACCCTCATGGATGGGAATTCTAACATCACCCCGTATCATTTCATTAATAGCTCTGAAGCATTTCATTTTGGTGTCAATTTTGACAATTGAGGAACATGAAATGTATTCTAAATAACTGACATGTTCCCATTTAATCACAATTGACTATCTTGCGGTCCCTTCACCTGCCGGAACTGTAGCTACACCAGCCTCATAGCCGATGAACCACCCGCCAAGAAAGACCGCACCCACCTCCGATGCATACTACTGAACACTCGCTCCGCACGCAAACACGTAGTCGAGCTCTGGGACTTGCTCAACACAATATCCCCGGACTTCGCCTTCCTGACAGAGACCTGGTTGAATGACTCCTCTGCACCTGACATCACCATAGCCATCCCAAACGGCTACAAGATCACCCACAGAGACCGCAGCAATGGAGTCGGAGGAGGAATCGCCATCGTCCACAAGAACAGCATCAGGGTCGCCACTAACACCGACGCCGCGCTCAGCACCGCCGAATACATGCACTTCCAGATCCACACAGACCCCAACTCCACCCACAGAGGCACCCTCATCTCCCGACCATCCGGACCCGCCCCCAGTTCAGCGACTCCATCGCCGACTTCATCAGCATGCGCGCCCTGACCTCCAACGACTACATCCTCCTTGGAGACCTGGACTTCCACTTTGAGAACAACAACGACAACAACACTGCAACCCTAATCAATAACCTCGCCAACCTCGGACTGAAGCAACTCGTCACAACGCCTACTCACTCCGCTGGTCACACGCTGGACCCCGTCTTCTCCTCAAGCCCGCATGTATCCGTCAGCCACACCACCAAACTCCTCTGGACTGACCACCGCTGCATCCATTTCACCTTCCAGAAACCCACCACACATCACAGCACCCAACAGATCCCGCGCCGCTGCTGGAGCAAAATCACCGAAGACCAACTACATGCAAACCTCGCTCTCAGCACACCCACCAAACCCTCCAACACCGGCGACGCTGCCCACAGCCTCAAACGCTGGATCGAGGACTGCACCAACACCCTCGCCTCGCTGAAGAAACCCACACACAGTGGCACCAGCAAGAAGGCCTGCTGGTTCACCCCAGAACTCCTAGCCTCCAAGCAAGCCTGCCGGAAACTAGAGAAGAAATGACACCCCGAACAAACTCCGGACAACCTGCTCAGCACACAAGGACGCCAACCTCATCAGGGCTGCCAAGAGAACTTTGTTCAAAGACCGCCTCGACAACAATGCACACAATAGCAAGGGGATCTTCAACATCATGAAGGAACTCTCCAACCCCAGCTTCCAACACCAACGACATCCCGCCTTCGCAAGCCCTGTGTGACTCCCTCGCCACCTTCTTCCACCGCAAGATAGCAGACATCCACAACAGCTTCAACACCCAGACAGCAACACAACAGACCCTCCGCACACCATCGACCACGACCCCCTGCTAGCCTGGGCCAGCATGAGCATCAATGACACCATCAAGACAATGAGCACAATCCACTCCGGCTCCCCTTCAGATCCCTTCCCGCACCATGCCTTCAACAAAGCAAGCAGATCCATCACACCCCACCTGCGCAATGTCATCAATCTCTCCCTCGAGATCGTGACCTTCCCAGGGAGCTGGAAACACGCCGAGATCAATGCCCTACTGAAAAATGCTAAGGCAGACCCAAGAGACCTCAAGTACTTCCTGTAAAGATGAAATTTGCAGGTTTGTAGGTCTGTAAATATATGACTTTTATTGAAGATATGGCACAGGAAACTCCAACTCCTCTATCCACCAGCTTCACTCTGTACTGTCCAGTCTTTCTAACGATAACATTCTATGTTACCTAGTTACATATGAAGATTCCAATAAAGACATCTCTACACATCTTCCCCCTACAAAAATGGTAACAATAACATTTGAACATTTGAATAGCTTATACATATACTAAAACATTTGAACATTAGAGTAACTTATACATGTAATTATACATAAAAGCAATTAAAGTAATTAATCGCATGGCAACAATGAAGGTGATGAACATTTAGAAATGCTTCCATAACTCCAAGTGGAACCATCACTTAAGACCACCACACTTTTCTTCACTTCTTTGACTTGAAAAGGTTTAGAGAATTTACTATCGCCTTTGACAACAACACCACCCCGTTTCACAACCACCCAGTCATCCACTTCGATAGTAGGAAACCTGACACCTCTCATTTGATTATACCGAGAAGCAGCAGCTAATTGTTGACACCTAAAATTTCCACCAATACTCTCCCGGTCCACCCACACACATTCCTTGTCTTTTAACCACCCAGGTATTTCCTTAAGCCCCGGCTCCCTTCCTTTGAGTGATACAAAAGGTGACACACCAGTCACCGAATGAGGCATCACTGTATAAAACCATATTAATTTCCTTAACTCATCTGACCATGACAACCCATTACACATGGAAAGCTGAATGTTATCCATTATTAACCGATTGATTCTCTCCACTAAACCATTCGCTTGAGGTCTGAACATGGCAATTTTTTCATGTTTCACACCTTTTCCATGAAGAAAATCTTGCATAGCCCTAGAAACAAGCTGAGGACCATTATCTGACACAAGAATCTTGGGAATTCCTTAATTCATAAAGACTTTCTCCAAAAATGTTATTACTTTCTCAGATACAATACTGTCAGTTGTTTCCACAACAAACCATTTGGAGTGGTAATCCACCAAAACCATTAAAAATTTACAATTTGACCCCAACTTAGAAATGGGACCTAGAAAATCTATTGCTACTCTTTCCCAAGGACGATCAGGAAACTTAACACAACAAAGTGGTGGTTGACGAACAACCTTGGTTTTGTCGCTAGCAGCGCAAGTATAACAATCCTTGACAGTATCTTCAACATCCTTATCTATTTTTGGCCACCAAAATGACTGACGTATGCGTCTTTTAGTCATACTCCTTCCCATATGACCCTCGTGTGCAATATTGATGATCCTGGCTTTAAGACCTTGAAGAGGTACTAATTTATCTCTTCTCCACAACTTTCTTTCTCTTACGCTCAACTCTTCCTCCACATTCTTGTAACCCTTGAAAGATAAACCATGACTAGAATCACCCTTCCAACCATTAGATACCCCCAGAATGACCTCCTTTAATACAACATCTTCCAACATTGCTGCATTCCATTCTTCCTTATCAAAGGATTGTTCTTCAGTATAACATATCAAATCTTTAACAATTTCCTCCTCTTCACCACTTATTTTAATAGGCATCCTTGATAAGCAATCAGCCACAACGTTTTTAAACCTTTCAAATACTCAATTTCAAAATTATAATCCAATACAGAAAGAATCCACCTTGAAATCCTCGGAGTTACACTCCCTTCTAATCCTTTACCACCTCTAAATAAGTGCACAAGGGTTTTATTATCAGTTCGAAGTTTAAAAGGAATACCCCAAACAAAATACTTGAAGTGTTTAATTCCCCAACAACATGCTAAAGCCTCTTTTTCTATTACAGAGTACGAAGTTTCAGCATTTTGTAATCTCCTAGATGCGAATCCAATTACCCTCTCCTCACCATCTTTTATTTGTGACAAGACCGCCCCGATACAACAGCACTAGCATCAGTTGTGACATACGTTTTTGCCTTAACATCAAAATGTCCTAAACAAGGGGCAGACAAAATCCCTTCTTTCACTCTCTGAATGCTGTTTCACAATCCTCACTCCAAACAAACTCTACCCCCGTTTTCATTAGTAGTCGCAAAGGTTCAACAATGTTCGTAAATCCTTTTACAAATTTCGAACAGTATTCTGCTAATCCCAAGAAACTTTTAAGTTGTTCTTTGTTTGTTGGAGTAGGAGCATCTTTGATAGCCAAAACAATGTTTTTTTTTGGTTTAATTCCGTGCTTAGAGATCTCATGACCCAAATAACACACTACATCCTTTCTTAACTGACACTTTTCCCTCTTGATTGTCAAACCATTTTCTCGCATCCGACATAGAACGTCTTCCATTACTATATCATGATGTTCATAATCCCTGCCTACAATGAGTACATCGTCTTGAAAACAGAGTACATCTTTCAAACCTTGTAACACTTTTTGCATGACTCTTTGAAAAACTGCTGAGGCCGATTCCAGTCCAAATGGCATTCGACAGTAGCAGAATGCACCTAACGGAGTTACAAACGATGTTAAGTACCTAGATTTCTCATCAAGATCTATCTGACGATACGCTGCTGACATATCCATGACACTAAATACACTCCCCCCACCCATTGCAGTGAGCATTTCTGATATATTGGGTAGGGGTTGACGATCTACCCATATATTCTTATTTAAATCGCTGAGGTCAATGCATAAACAAATCTTCTTTCCACCATCCTTTGGCACGACTACAATGGGCGCCAACCATTCAGAAGCCTCAATTGGCTCAATAATACCCATTTTTAATAACTTATCAAGTTCTTCTTGTAGGGGATCCCTCATTAAATGAGGCACTGACTTAACTTTATGAACAATGGGAGTAGCATTACTTTTAAGAATGATCTTATGGGAAAAGTTCTTGAGTTTCCCCAACTCCTCAGTAAAAACATCAGCATATTTACTCATTATTAAGGACTCATAATCATCAATGTTATTTACAATTACAGATTGAACTGGTTCACTAGCATTTGGATTCAAGACAATCCCTAAATCTTTTTGATGTCACCATTCTAATAAATGTGACCCTTGCTTGGTCAAATAAACACGCCCATAAACTTTCTTAGATTCAAATTCAATCACCATCCATTTCAACCCCAAAATATCTATAGTTTTACCACCATAACCTACAGCTTTAATATCTGGAGCATCCCAATCCTTTCCACTACTTAACTCTCCCCAAGATTTAAGATGCATTTCTTTAGATAAAAGAGTATACAGACTCCCAGAATCAATCATCATTCTTACTCCCTTAGAATCTAAATTGATGATATAGTGTGGTTTTTATAACTTGTTTGTACTCTCCATTTTGATAGAAGAATCAGTGGTGTTAGAATCAGCTTTAACAGTGAAAACATCAGTTTGAGAAGTAACAACATCTATGGAAGGAATAAATTCATGGACATTTTCGCAAGAATCAACAATTTCATGTACAATAGGCATCTTGGTTTTACAAACTTTAGCAAAATGTCCTTTTCTACCACAAGTTCTACAAATTGCATTCCTTCCCATGCACTTACTACTAGAAGCAATATGGCCTGGTGCACCACAACCAAACAAGTAACAGGTCGCGACCCAAAAAACACAGGTCCTTTAAATTGGGAAGACTCATTACTTTTATCAATGACCTTATTAAAGGGTGACTTAGTAAAAGGTTTAGTTGCCTTAGTCTCGCTAATATCTGCTTGTATCTCTGAATCCTTAGATGACACAACTTTTGATCCAGAATCTTTGTTTACCATAGAATTTGTACATTTATCCATTTCTTTAATCCAAATATCAGTGTGCTCCAGACCTTTCGCAATCTGAATTGCTTCTTCTAACGTAGAATCTTTAATTAATAACTTTTCACGCACCCTTTTATTATTTGTACATCTGACAATTTGGTCACGTATTAAAGAATCTGCCAATTGTTCATATTCACAGGTCAAAGATAATCCTCTCAAAGCTGCTACATAAGACAATATGTCGTCATCTATCTTTTGTACTCTGCAAAAGAATTTATGCCTCTCTAGTACTACATTGACCGTAGTAATGAATCTGATATCTAACATCTTCATACTCATCTCATATAAATTGATAGGTTGACCATCACCAGTACCTAATGAAACCTCAGGTAAATTTTCGTATAATCTCCTACCCTCAACGCCTAAATCATGAAGTAAAATGGCTTGTCTGTGCACTGGCCCATATTTATCAGCACCTGTAGCAAGAATATAGGTCAAAAATAACTTTTTCCACTCCTTCCATGGAATGGCAGGCTCTCCAGGAGTAGGAAGAAAAGAGGGAGGAGCAGATAAACTTTGGATTCAACACTGTTCCTGTAAGAAAATTGCTTAATAAAGAAAGAAATTAAAATAACAAGTTAAAATAAATATAAATTGACTTCACTTGACTTGAAGGTTGAAACCATAGAAATCTGTTGAAATTCTTGAAGATTTGATGTACCGACGTAATCAGCGTTCAAAGTACTACAAATCGCTTCAAATTGTAAGAGTTCGTATCAAGGAATAGTACTTATCGTTTTAAATCACAATGTAGACGCATTTACAATGCTAATCAATGGACGTTTCCCAATAGTGAAAAAATGGCCGCTACGTAACGCAGTTTACGTTTATTTCCAGAGGAAATAGTTCTCAAAAGAGATGAAAGATGATGCGGCAATGACGATGACTGCAAGAATCCAAACGCAAGGAAAATGGAAACCACGTCCTTCAAAATATCGGAACGTTCGAAAGATGCAGGCGCCGAAGGAAAACACAGCGCGTCCTTCAAAGTAAGACACGTTAATCAATGTCAATGTGAAATACCAACAAAGACGGTTTGAAGCAGGCTTTTTGTTTAGACTCCACTACAGCCCTCTAAACAAAGACGGTTTGAAGCAGGCTTTTTGTTTAGAATCCGCTACAGCACTCAGAGAAATCCAACAAAATTGGGGCTGTTACTTTTCAAATTCCCAGAATCGTTCGTTTCCTTAGTCTTTAGGAAAAGTCTTTAAGAAGAGACTTTCAAATTTTGAAGAAACCCCGCATACAAAAGCGATAATCCAATTGCACCACAAATTAAATCACAGCTTGGTAGACTCACAAATTAAATCACATTTGAGGAGTTCAAATGTTCCAATTAAAAAGATTCAGTATTATCCTTGCGAAGTCTGTAATATTTCCTTTTTAGTTTCAAAAGGTAAAATTGTACTTACAATGTGGATGAGGCTTTTCCTATCTATTAAACAATGATAATCCAAGGGTGGAGAATCCAACATCTGTCCCTTGCGCAGAAATATTCACAATCATCCCATCCTCGTCGCCATTGTAAAGATGAAATAAAGAAAATTGCAGGTTTGTAGATCTGTAGATATATGTATTTTATTGAAGATATGGCACAGGAAACTCCAGCTCCTCTATCCACCAGCTTCACTCTGTACTGTCCAGTCTTTCTAATGATAACATTCTATGTTACCTAGTTAATATGAACATTCTAATAAAGACATCTCTACACTTCCGTTCCATCTCTCTACTCCCCTTCCCGGCTAAGCTCATCGAGAAAATCGTCAACAGACAGCTAACCTGATACCTCGAAGAAAACAGAATCCTGGACCCTTCCCAGTCAGGATTCTGAAGCAACCACAGCACGGAGACTGCCCTCATCGCAGCCACTGACGACATCAGGACCCTGATTGACAAAGGCAACACCACAGCACTCATCCTTCTAGACCTCTCCGCCGCCTTCGACACCATCTGCCACCGCACACTACGCGCACGCCTCCACACTGCAGGGATCCGAAACAAGGCTCTGGAATGGACCACCTCCTTCCTCTTCGGCAGAACCCAGAGTGTCCGCCTCCTCCCATTCCGGTCCAAAGCCTCCGAGATCATCTGCGGCATACCCCAAGGATCATCCCTCAGCCCGACACTGTTCAACATTTACATGGCCCCGCTCGCACACGTCGCTCACAGCACGACCTCAACATAATCTCCTACGCCGATGATACTCAACTGATCCTCTCCCTCACCAAGAACCCCATCACCGCCAAAGCCAACCTCCACGAAGGAATGAAGGCCATCGTCGACTGGATGAAGACCAGCCGTCTGAAGCTGAACTCAGACAAGACGGAGGTCCTCATCCTCGGCACCAGCCCTTCAGCCTGGGATGCATCCTGGTGGCCAATGGCACTGGGAGCAGCCCCAACACCCACCAACCAAGCACGCAACCTGGGAATCATCCTCGACTCAACGCTCTCAATGACCAAGCAGGTCAACGCCGTCTTCTTCTCCTGCTTCACCACCATCTGCATGCTCCACAAAATCTACAGATGGATCACGAAAAACACAAGAAAGACAGTCACCCAGGCCTTCCTCAGCAGCAGACTCGACGACGGAAACGCTCTCTATGCAGGAGCCCCGACCAAGCTCATCAAACGACTACAACGAATCCAAAACACCTCAGCATGACTGATCCTCGACGTACCATGCCACGGCCACATCACCCCCCACCTGAGGGACCTGCACTGGCTCCCCATCAGCAAGAGGATATCCTTCAAGCTCCTCGAATGAATGAATGAATGAAAATAGATTTATTGAGCGCAACTAAACCCAAAGGCATCAAAGCGCTAAAGATGGTAAAACTGTTTGGTCAGAAGGAGTGGGAGCAGGTTATTGGTAAGCTTCCTGAAAGAGCCGGGTCTTAAGTGCTTTGCGAAAAAGGGCATGGGAAGTAAGCTCCTTGAGGTCATCAGGTAGAGTGTTCCAGAGTCTGGGGGCGAGAGCTCGAAAGGCCCTTCCGCCCCATCTGGCCTTAGAAACTCGAGGAACAACAAGCAGATTTTTGTTGGAGGAGCGAAGTGCCCTGCCCGGGACATAAGGGGACATAAGTGACCGAATTTCTTCGGGCCCTGCCATTCAAGGCACAGTATGTAAAGGAAAGGGCTTTAAATGTTATCCTTGCCTGCATGGGGAGCCAATGCAGGTTCTTCCTGATGGCCGAACCCGAAGAGTGTTTCGGGGGAACCATGACAAACCGGGCTGCTGCGTTTTGCACAATCTGAAGGCGCTGGACCAAGCCGATGTTAATGCCTAGATAAAGTGCATTGCAGTAGTCCAGCCTGGAGGCTATCAGAGCCACTGCGACCTGTTTGGGGCATCTAGGGAAAGGTAGTGGGTGATTTCTCTTAAAATCCTCAGGGCACCACAGCAGGTGGAGACTGTCCTGCTGACCTGTTTCTCAAGGGAAAGAGTGGTGTTCAGGGTAACACCCAAATTACGGGTGGAGGAGGAGGGGGTGGGGCAAGTGCCAAAGGGGCCACACACATAAGGCACTCCACAAGACCGGCCCAGCCTACCTCAACAGATGGCTCTCCTTCTATGTTCCCAACCGCCAGCTACGCTCTGCCGACCTCTCACTAGCCACCGTCCCACGCATCAGAAGAACAACCACCGGCGGGAGATCCTTCTCCCACCTCGCCGCCAAGACCTGGAACACCCTCCCACTGAGCCTACAACAGACCCAAGACCTGCTGACCTTCAGGAGGATGCTCAAGACCTATATGTTCAATCAGTAGCCCCCCTCATACCAGCGCCCTGAGACCCTCCCAGGTATGTAGTGCGCTTTACAAATGACTGATTGATTGATTTATTTATTGATTGATTGATTGATTGAACCAGTATCCAATATCTGCTTGGCTCTACTTATCCTGACCTATCACAGCGCACTACTTGATGATGTAATAACCAATAGCAGTGTGGCACTTACACCAACCAAGTAATTGCAGCGATGCAACTCTCGCTCTGTGCAGCAGTTTACCACAGGTCAGAGGCTTTCTGAGCCTTATTGCGGTTTCAATTCCGACCACCTAATTACAATCTAGGCTGTCAGAATTGAAATCAGCCAATCATTCTGGCTGGATTCCAATGGGCTCAAGGAGCCCATCGGCCAGTCAGATACCGGCCCATAATAACGTTGTAGTTGAGAGAGAACTATAGATAATTTATTAAAGAAATATGTTTAGGTTACTGAAACAAAAAATAGTGTGCGGGTAGTTTATTAAAGAAGGAAGAAAAGAGAGTAAAACAGGGAGAGGTAATGGCCCTAACTCTAGACTCTACCTGGCCCTAACAGGCACAAACAAGGAAGATGTTTTAGAAAGACACATGTAATATTCCACCCTTTACCTGAATGCCCTGGGCAGAGAGGATAAGACGGGGTGAGCCTAATTAAAAAATTGACACTATGGAGAGAAGCTACTTAGGGGTAAGAGGAAATGAGCAGCAAGGGGAACTGCAGGGCCACAAGAGGACACATTAGTTGTGATTGAACCTAGGATCCCGAGAGAGGATCCTGATTAGACTGTGGTGAACAAAACAGGAGAGAGCCATTTAAGTCCACGTTCATTCAAGTTCATTTGAATTGATTTGGACCTTACCTGAGTTCGACAATCTACACCATCAATCTAAATTACGACCATTTTTTAAACAGTTTATAGAAAAGAGCCCGTTATGCCTTATGTATGATGGCAATTTTGCAGTTGCAAACTTCGGCGTTTGCGTTCGCAAAATAGCTAAGTGGTATGTATGAAATCAAAAGAGCCTCGCAAAATAAGGAATTGCAAATTTGTGATTCCCTATTTTGCGATTGCATTTAAGGAATCGCAAATTGCGATTCCTTAAATGCAATGTATGAGGCCCGGAAAAAGTGCAGTTTGGCCATGAGGAATCGCAAATTACCACCAACTTTGGTGGTAATTTGCGATTCCTTTGAAAAATGCACTTTTTTGCATTTTTCAAAGTGCCATGTGGCGCACATACATGCCCTTAGGGCATGTATGTGCGTCACATGGGCACACATCCACATTTCAGGGGTACAACAGGGTGTTCTTTTGACACCCTGGCACCCTTGAAATTGAGGCCCACATGCATCATTGTGTCATTTTGCATTTCTTAATTTGCGAAAAATAAGGAATCGCAAATTAAGAAGTGCAAAATGCTATGCATCATTTTTTTCGGTATTTCTTTGTGATTCGGTAAAAATCGCAATTTTTACCGAATCCCAAAGAAATACCGAATTCTTAAGTTAATTTTCGCAATTCCCATTGATTCCTATGGGCCAAAAGGCCCATAGGAGTCAATGCAAATTGCGAGTGGCACTTAGAAAATTTCATGGGTGCAGGGGGGGGTCCAAAGGACCCCCCCATGCACCCCTGAAATGTATTTTTCGCATCATGTTTCACACACACATGTCCTAAGGACATGTGTGTGTGAAACATGAATGTTGAAAATAAAACATTTAAAGCATTTTAAACACTTTTTCCAAATTTACCGAGTGGTTCAACCACTCGGTAAATTTGGAACCCTAATTGCGAATTTCCACTTTTAAAAGTAATGATGCATTGCTTTTAAGAAGTCGCACATCTGCGACTTCTTAAAAGCACCCGCAATTTTAGAACTCGCAACAATGTTGCGAATTCTAAAATTGCTTGATGCATTCCAAAAAGCATTTTTGGAATCGCAAACGGACGATTTTAAGGAATCGCACTGTTTGCGACTCCAAAAATGCTTGATGCATGTGCCCCTGTATTCTTAATTTGCGATTCTCTAATTAAGAATCGCAAATTGAGAATGTCTTCCTATTCATTCCTACGGGCCTTTGGGCCCATAGGAATGAATGGGGAGGTATTCCTTAAGAGAAACGCCAATTACATCGATGTAAATACATCGCAAATTTTACATCGCATGGTCGTTCACATTGCAGCCTTTTAGTGCACATGCAACAACGGCGCGATGGCATTAACATCGGATGCAATTACAAGGCATGCAATGTTAAAATGCCATTACAACGCACGGAAAATGAACGAAAGAAGAAAGTGGCCTTTTCCCTGCTGAACAGAAGGAAATGGGCTTTTCATAAAAATAACATATATATACACGGAAACGGCCTAACATGGATGGGTGAAACGGGAAAACATATATACACTGAAACGGCCTAACCAGAACGGATGGGCTAACATAGGAAACGGGATAATATGAGGATGTGGCCTGAGGGATAGCTCTACCGACGTTGGTGTTGTCAGGCAGGGTTTGCGCCTCCTATGAAGTCGCAACACTTACAGGTGCACATTACATATGTTATAATGGCGCAGATGTCAATTATCAACAAACAGTCCCTATCACTACTGGGTGGATGGGCGAATGAACGATGGGTGGTGAATGGATGGCGGATGGATGGATGCATGGAGGGTGTATTGATGCTGTGTGGATGGATGCATGGATGGGTGTGTGGATGGATGCTGTGTGGGTGGATGGATGAATGGATAGCGGGTGGCTGAATGGATTACAAACAGTCCCTATCACTACTGGGTGGATGGGTGCGTGAATGAAGGATGGGTGGTGAATGGATGATGGATGCATGTTTGGGTAGATGGATGGTGAGTGGATGGATGTATGGATGCATGGATGTGTGGTGGATGAATGTATGGGTGGATGAATGGATGGGTGGATGGATGATGGGTGAATGGATGGGTGGATGAAAGGATGGCTGCATGTGGATTAATGGATGGCGGATGGATGAATGTTGTATGGGTGGATGGACATCGAAGGCAGAAGGGCACGAAAAACAAGGGGAAAACAAGTGAAACAGGGCATAAGGCCAAAAAAACCCGAGGGAAACAGAGGGCTAAAGGGCACGAAAAACGAGGGAAACAGAGGGCTAAAGGGCACGAAAGACGAGGGAAACAGAGGGCAGAAGGGCACGAAAAACAGGAAACTGGATAATATGAGGATGTGGCCTGAGGGATAGCTCTACCGACGTTGGTGTTGTCAGGCAGGGTTCACACCTCCTATGAAGTCGCAACACTTACAAGTGCACATTACATATGTTATAATGGCGCAGATGTCAATTATCAACAAACAGTCCCTATCACTACTGGGTGGATGGGTGAATAAACGATGGGTGGTGAATGGATGGTGGATGGGTGGATGCATGGAGGGTGTATGGATGCTGTGTGGATGGATGCATGGATGCATGTGTGGATGGATGCTGTGTGGATGGATGCATGGATGCATGTGTGGATAGATGCTGTGTGGGTGGATGGATGAATGGATAGCGGGTGGCTGAATGGATTACAAACAACCCCTATCACTACTGGGTGGATGGGTGCATGAATGAAGGATGGGTGGTGAATGGATGATGGATGCATGTTTGGGTAGATAGATGGTGAGTGGATGGATGTATGGATGCATGGATGTGTGGTGGATGAATGTATGGGTGGATGAATGTATGGGTGGATGGATGATGGGTGAATGGATGGGTGGATGAAAGGATGGCTGCATGTGGATTAATGGATGGCGGATGGATAAATGTTGTATGGGTGGATGGACATCGAGGGCAGAAGGGCACGAAAAACAAGGGGAAAACGAGGGAAACAGGGCAGAAGGCCAAAAACAACGAGGGAAACAGAGGGCTAAAGGGCACGAAAAACGAGGGAAACAGAGGGCTAAAGGGCACGAAAGACGAGGGAAACAGAGGGCAGAAGTGCACGAAAAACAAGGGGAAAACGAGTGAAACAGGGCAGAAGGCCAAAAACAACGAGGGAAACAGAGGGCTAAAGGGCACGAAAAACGAGGGAAACAGAGGGCTAAAGGGCACGAAAGACGAGGGAAACAGAGGGCAGAAGGGCACGAAAAACAGGAAACGGGATAATATGAGGATGTGGCCTGAGTGATTTCTCTACCGACATAGGTGTTGTCAGGCAGGGTTCACGCCTCCTATGAAGTCGCAACACTTACAAGTGCACATTACATATGTTATAATGGCGCAGATGTCAATTATCAACAAACAGTCCCTATCACTACTGGGTGGATGGGTGAATGAACGATGGGTGGTGAATGGATGGCGGATGGACGGATGCATGGAGGGTGTATGGATGCTGTGTGGATGGATACATGGATGGGTGTGTGGATGGATGCTGTGTGGGTGGATGGATGAATGGATAGCGGGTGGCTGAATGGATAACAAACAACCCCTATCACTACTGGGTGGATAGGTGCATGAATGAAGGATGGGTGGTGAATGGATGATGGATGCATGTTTGGGTAGATGGATGGTGAGTGGATGGATGTATGGATGCATGGATGTGTGGTGGATGAATGTATGGGTGGATGAATGTATGGGTGGATGGATGATGGGTGAATGGATGGGTGGATGAAAGGATGGCTGCATGTGGATGAATGGATGGCGGATGGATGAATACTGTATGGGTGGATGGACATCGAGGGCAGAAGGGCACGAAAAACAAGGGGAAAACGAGTGAAACAGAGGGCAGAAGGCCACAAAAAACGAGGGGAACAGAGGGCTGAAGGGCACGAAAAACGAGAGAAACAGGGGGCAGAAGGGCACGAAAAATGAGGGAAACAGAGGGCAGAAGGGCACGAAAAACAAGGGGAAAACGAGTGAAACAGAGGACAGCATCGCGTTGTCATGTCGCGTGATGTAAAGTCGCCGATGTGACATGCGATCCAATTACATTGCCGCATTTGCGGTGCAACTACTTGCGATGAGATAATGGCCGGTGTGACGGCCGATGCGATGTAATGGCCGCGATTTAAAGTGCCGCGATGAGATTGAGCTCGACGGATCGTCATACAACCTTCCTTAATTACGAAATGCAATTCACAATTAAGGAATGTGTAGGATTCACAAAATTATTTGCAAATCCTACACACATAGCATTTTGCGATTCTCAAATAGCGATTCTTTAAAAATCGCTATTTGAGAATTTCAAAACGTAAGTTTCATACATATGGCCCTTAATCACATTTTCTATCAAATAAAAGTGAGAAACGCTTGCATAATGTATATACCAACATAACAATACTTCTTAACAACAGTGCATGGTTAGAAAAGAGCTCTGTATACCATGTGGCCATATTTTCTTTAGAAGAAAAGTAAAAAAAGCTCTTAAATATGTATACATTTTATAACAAGCTTCTACGTTTGGAGGATTCCTAAGTAAGTGCATCAGAGCTTGATGTGTGTCCGTACTGTAGCTATTTCTTATCAGAAATAAATATCTTATTCTAGTCTGTCTTAATGTTTGGCATAAATGGAGCACGTGAAACAAATGTTCAGTTCCTCTTTGACCAAAAATGTAGACAGGGTATTTGAAATAGTTATTATGCAATCCCGCATTTAAGGTATTAAGAGGAACATTCCCCTATGAAAACTCATAATAAAACGTCTAACATTGTGAGAAATTGATCTGCATTTGGACGCCACATACAAGCGCCTGTTTGAATTAAACGCACAGTTAAAAGGTTTCTGAGTTTTAAGATTTGGTTTGCGGGTATACTTGAGTGCATACAATCAGTTGTTTTTAATTACAGCGTCGCGTGGTGATATTGGCTCGCTACAGTTTCGGGTGTTGAGTGTTCATACGTTTTATTGGATTATTGAATAGCCCCGATTAAGTCAATTATGACAAATTAAGTGTTGGCTAGAATGGGAGCAAAATTAAAGGAAACCCTACAACTCTGCAAAGATTACGATGTTTCTTTGGAAGAATGAAGAAGAGTGCTCGAGGGATCAAATGTTGAAAGAATGTTTCAATGTGTGCACCAGATTTCTGTAGAACAGCTACCTAGGCTGCTGCTGCTGCCAAGGGGGGTCCTGGCCTATTCCCCATGACTCCTCTTCAGCTGCATCCGGTGCCTGGGCAGAGAATATAAAAAAAGATAAGGTCTTATTTACAAGGCCCTTGCGCCACTTTTGCGTCACATTTCCCATGTTAAAAATGACGCTAAAGTGGCGCAAGGGGCTTGTAAATCTGCCCCATAGTTTTTTGCGCAGATAGTATGTTTTTTTTTCTCGGACGCTAGTTCTACATGCAGACCACGGCTGGTTGCAATCAACTATAAAGGCAACATGTATTCTTTCATTTTTGATTGGGTATAGCAGGCCCAAATGTAATTTGAAGAGAGGGCAAATATCCCTTTATTCCCATGTACTCCACCCCCCTGGACCAGGTAAGGCATGGTGAAAAGGTGGAACTGTCAGCACCTTCGTATTTTTCCAGAAAAGAGCACCAATGATGATTGCTTCTAAAAAGGAAATCTAATGTTGCCCGCATTCTGGGATTTTTTTATCCCAGGACATGTCATACATTTGTAAAAATGTTTTGCCTATGACTGCTGTGATTGACTTGGCCATTCCAATCAGTAAAAAGCTGTGAAAATATCTTCTGTCCAACCATGGGGCCCCCCAGTCTCAGAGCTGGCAGAGGCTCTGTAGTTTGAAAAATTACATTAACTGTTACAGCAGATACTACTACTCTTACTCCAATACATGGCCATACACAACTCCTATTATTATAAAGAACAGTGGTCCATAGGATTCAATTTTCACAAAAACAGATGCAAATATAGACTCCAATCAGTACTATATTGACTAGTTTTTTCAGTGCCCAGCCGGGCCTGAAATTTTATTTCAAATATAAACAAGTTTAAAAGACCATCAAGGAGGTCTAATGCGACAGTTGATAGGGTACAAGCCTGTACCTATCCAAAGTACACTCAAAAAAAACTCAAAGGTGGGAGAGAGAGCAAAGAGAAGGGTAAAGAATATCAGGCAAAAAGAACATGGGAGCCAATTGTCCCTTGCATCAATAGCATATTCGCAAAGCAAGTTCAGACAACCAATTCATGTAACAGTGTCAACACAATGGGAAAGTTACAGAATTGGAAGAAGTGTCGACGGCGTTTCGATCCCCGGCTCCTAGTGAACTGGGATCATCATCAGGACTTAAACAATGTATTGCCTGTATGTGCTTTTTTTTAAAAAACCTGTTGGAGTTGAAAATTTACAGAGATGGGAGAAAAAAGAGAAAGAAAGAAAATTCTGTTTAAATACAGCACTAATTACAGGTATAATGCACAAAGTATTCATTTGTGTCATGCCAATGTGATCATGTTGATTTCATTCACAAGTCTTCCAGTGTTCCAATCTCATGCTTTACGAAAGAGTGCGAAGAGTTTAGGCTGACTCCGACTCGAGTTGTTACACCGTGAGCCTTTAGACGCTATCGTGATTGTGGCTATATGTGTCGCTTTCAAGAATGGCGCCGTGGTGATGAATAATGTGAAATACATACTATTTCGGGCATACAGCCCGATGAGCTTAAAAACGATTTTAGACACTTGGAGCTGTGGCTAAAGTATCGAGTATCATCCTGTGATTACAGTTGTGATGACTGCGTCGTAAACATGCGTTGCGTGAGCGTGGCGAGAATATCTACGTGCCTAATGAAATTGTGATAATCGTAGGTGAAAGGCACACCTTTTCGAGCGATCTTCAGGAGCCTCCTGTGAGTCTAGGGGAGATGGTTGGGTGGAGGGCTGGTGCCTAAAACGGAGGGGATCAATTAGGATAAAGTAATAATATCATGTGCTGATAAAGGGGCGGGGGAACAAGACGTTACCTCGATTTCCTGTTCCGATAGGTTTAGGGTTGTTGCCATAAGTTCCTATCCTACATCGGATAATATCCCGCTTGGGAGGATTCAAGAATCACGAGCAATAAAGTGTAATTGGACCTCTTGAGAGTATACACTTTAATTTTCACAGTCTGAAAATAAACCGGATTAGATTTAGCAATAAGAAGGAAGGCAATAAGTGCCCGTGGCAGGGAGGGAAGGGGGGCCAGGAACCCTTACCTTAGCGCGGAGATGATACTCCTTCACTCGCGATCCGAGCAAAGTACGGACGGTGTACGCAGTGGCAGACCGCCGGCCTCACGGTAATACGGAAGTGAGCCCAAGCCCGACAGCGCGTGAATTAATAAACAACGATGAGGGGGTGAGAGCAACAGGGGGCGGGGAGAGTGTCCTAGTGGCGGCCATCACGGAGTGGTGTCGGTTAGGCAAACCGGGTGATTGTGCTCGTATTCATGCATTTAGGGTTTTACCAGGAACGTTACTACACCCTTATGTACATGTTGGAGAGATTGACATTTTACAAACATTATATGGCATTACCATCAAACAACTTCAGTCTATGTCCACATTAGTCTTGGAATTTGAAGACGGACACCGGCAGACATTATATTAGAACACCTTATACATCAAAACAACAAGCACTGGAACCCTCAGAAAAGGTTCAAAATTGACTATTGTTCCAATTTGGTCATTTTAGACAGTCTCTCAAGTCAACATCTGGCAATTCACAGCAATCCAGCCCAGTCCTCGGTGCGGTTAAGACCATTCTGTATTGTGTCCAGAAGTATAATGCATTTTAGTTCCTCCTTATTGAGAAGTTGAGCCATGCATCCTCCTCTAGGTGGTAACTTTAGTGCCTTCAGCACAGTCCACTTTAAGTCATTTTCCGTGTGCTTGGCACTGATGAAATGTTCCACAAGCGGGGCATTCTGGGTTTGGCAGCGAATGCGGCTCTTGTGCTGGCAGATCCTTGTTTTCACCTTCTGTGAAGTTTGACCCACATACATTGTCATACATGGACATTGAACCATATATATCACATTGCAGGTGTTACAATTTGACAGTGAAGAACTAGTAAAGGTGATGTTATTAAATACTCTGGTTTTCCCTTCAATAGTCATGTCACACACACTACAGTTGCCACATTTTACATGTCCTACAACGGGGGACAGACCCCATATGGTTTCAAGTGTGGAGGGTTGACTGGGGCATGGCAATGCTGCTCGGACTAAATGGTCCTTCAAGTTTTTGCTTTTTTTAAAAGCAAACAAAGGACGCTCAATTTCTAGTACGCCTGCATTAATGACAGACCAGTGGCGGAGTATCATTTTTCTCATTTTGTTCGACACAGGGGAGAAAGTGGTAACACATGCTATTCTCTCCTGTGGGGTCTTTAGAGTGGGTGTCAGCAAGGTTTCTCTAGGTCTGTACCATGCTCTTTTAAGTGCATTTTTGACAATACGTCTCGGATAACCCCTGTTTTTAAGTTTGTCTGCTAGAATGGCACTTTCTTTAAAGTAGTCCTGCCTGCATGAGCAATTTCTCCTGATTCGCAGGAACTGAGAGAATGGGAGTGAATCCCGCAGGGCTCTGGGGTGGTTGCTGGAATAGTCTAATAGTGTATTGCGCTCTGTGGTTTTTCTAAACAGACGTGTCAGAAGAACTCCCTCCTGGTGGAAGATGAAAAGGTCCAGGAAGTCAATAGAGGTTTTATCTGATGTGAGGGTAAAGTGAAGGCCACAACAATTATTGTCCATCCAGTGTTGGAAATGGCGCAGATCACTGACTTCGCATCTCCAAATCATGAAGATGTCGTCAATGTATCTACGCCATAGTCCAATTCCTGAGTAGAAGGGGTTAGATGGAGAAAGTATCACCTCCTTTTCAATCTCATTCATGAAAAGTATAGCCAAATTTGGGGCAAAAATTGCCCCCATACTGGTGCCCTTAATCTGCTGATAAAAGAGGCCATTAAATGTAAAGAAGTTTCTCGTCAGACAGATTTCAAGTAGCTGTAAAATAAATGATGTTGGTATTGCGTGAGGGCGTGGGCGTGTGTCCAGAGTTTTTTGAATCACCTTAAGGGCCGCTATCTGAGGGATATTTGTATAAAGGGACTCCACGTCCATGGTGCAAAGAGTGTCTGTTACTGGGTCAAAGGGTAAATTTTCAACCAGTGAGATCATGGACATGGAGTCTCTAACATAACAAGGGGTGGAAGGGACAAACTCCTTTATGAAGAAGTCAATGAAGGCTCCTAATGGCTCTAGGATAGACCCACAGGCTGAAACAATAGGCCGTCCAGGCGGTGCAGTGAGACTCTTATGGATTTTCGGAAGAGTGTATATCACTGGTGTTCTGGGGCTTTTGATATTTAAGTAGTTAAACTCTTTCTTAGATAAGAAACCTTCCGTCATTGCGTCCGTGGTGATTTTCTTTATCAATTCCTGGATTTCCTTTGTAGGATTGGACGCTAGCCTTTGGTAATGTTCCCTATTATCTAACTGTCTTTGTATTTCTGAAGTGTAAGAGTCAAGATCTTGGAGAACGATTCCGCCGCCCTTATCTGCACTCTTGATGATCAAAGAGTTATTCGTTTTGAGTGTGGCAATGGCCTGTTTTTCTTTTAACGTGATATTATATGGGATGAAGCCATGGGTGTTTTGTAGTATAGAAAGATCTTTTAATACCAACTTCTCGAAGGTGATTATCTCAGGTGGAATCATCCCTGAGGTGGGAGAAAAGGTCGAGGGTGGCCGGAAGGGTGTTAGGGCATTACTCTCTTGACTAGGATGTAGTTGAAAGAATGCCTTTAGCCGAATCCGTCTAAAGAACCTCATTAGTTCGGTTTGCAGTTCCAAATAGTTGGGAGGGGTTGTGGGCACAAAGGTGAGTCCTTTTTTGAGAAGGGAAACTTCATCCTCTCCTAAGGAGTAATTGGAGATGTTAAAAATTGGGATTGTTTCTATGTTTGCGGAAGGAGACTCTACCACTGATAGAAATTGTTCCTCGTCCGTCGTTCCCCCGGTGGGTTGACCCATCTCTGGGTTTTCTTGACTTTTCCTCTTTGGGGTGTACCTTGTTGGCCTCTCTGTAAAAAAGAATTTGTGCCACCGGTCTGATGTGACCCGCCCCGTCGGGATGTACTGCTGCCTTCGCCTGCGTCCGAATTATCGGAAGATTCGGCTGAGGTTTCTGAGAAGCCTACCAAATTTCTCCGTCTGTTGTACCTACCCCAGGGCCTGTGCTGTTGGGGGTTAGAATACGCCCGGTTTGTATAGAAGTCCTTTTGTAGGTAAGGGTATGTCACTTCTATATTGTACGATTTTATATCTTTTTTGATTTTGTTTGATTTTTTATTTTGTTCTATTCTTTGATACTCTGCAATGGTTTTATCAACCTGTTCTAGGAGTTTCTTGCTATCTTCAGTAGTACCTGAGTCTTGGATCTGTTTTAGAATATCCGAGATCTCAGTTTCGAGTGATTTCAATGTCTCAACGGCAGTATCAATCCCTAGTGCAAGCCAATGACGTGAACAAGTGGTTCCTATGTAGCTGAAACTAGTTATATATTTCGGATTATCGGTAAAAATCCCTGGTACGTTGCGGACTTGTAATCCTACGGGAATTACCTCGGCCTTTAAGTAGTCCGTTAGCATCAATATCATTAGTTGCAAACGGACTTGTTTTTTACGGAGTTTCTCTAATTGTTCCGGGATTGTGGTATTTTCCTGACTGGGGATTTCTGAGTTGTCCGACAGAAGGGATGGGCCAGAGCAGAGTTGTTTTAGGTATTCATCTGTATAGAGTGGTGCATGACCTGACATAGTGCAATAGAATGAAAGGAATGGAGAGATTGGGGAATTACCGGGTAGAGAGTAGCAAGGTTTAAGGAGGAGTAGGGTACTAGGGGACCCAAAACCGCTAGGGGTTTGGACAATAGAGAACCCTTGCAAACCAGCGTTTGCGCACAAGTGTATTTTTCAAAAACAAGGGGGACCCAATCAGTACCTAGGGACCTTGGGCAATCAATTATTATAAAGAACAGTGGTCCATAGGATTAAATTTTCACAAAAACAGATGCAAATATAGACTCCAATCAGTACTATATTGACTAGTTTTTTTCAGTGCCCAGCCGGGCCTGAAATTTTATTTCAAATATAAACAAGTTTAAAAGACCATCAAGGAGGTCTAATGCGACAGTTGATAGGGTACAAGCATGTACCTATCCAAAGTACACTCAAAAAGAATTCAAAGGTGGGAGAGAGAGCAAAGAGAAGGGTAAAGAATATCAGGCAAAAAGAACATGGGAGCCAATTGTCCCTTGCATCAATAGCATATTCGCAAAGCAAGTTCAGACAACCAATTCATGTAACAGTGTCAACACAATGGGAAAGTTACAGAATTGGAAGAAGTGTCGACGGCGTTTCGATCCCCGGCTCCTAGTGAACTGGGATCATCATCAGGACTTAAACAATGTATTGCCTGTATGTGCTTTTTTTTAAAAAACCTGTTGGAATTGAAAATTTACAGAGATGGGAGAAAAAAGAGAAAGAAAGAAAATTCTGTTTAAATACAGCACTAATTACAGGTATAATGCACAAAGTATTCATTTGTGTCATGCCAATGTGATCATGTTGATTTCATTCACAAGTCTTCCAGTGTTCCAATCTCATGCTTTACGAAAGAGTGCGAAGAGTTTAGGCTGACTCCGACTCGAGTTGTTACACCGTGAGCCTTTAGACGCTATCGTGATTGTGGCTATATGTGTCGCTTTCAAGAATGGCGCCGTGGTGATGAATAATGTGAAATACATACTATTTCGGGCATACAGCCCGATGAGCTTAAAAACGATTTTAGACACTTGGAGCTGTGGCTAAAGTATCGAGTATCATCCTGTGATTACAGTTGTGATGACTGCGTCGTAAACATGCGTTGCGTGAGCGTGGCGAGAATATCTACGTGCCTAATGAAATTGTGATAATAGTAGGTGAAAGGCACACCTTTTCGAGCGATCTTCAGGAGCCTCCTGTGAGTCTAGGGGAGATGGTTGGGTGGAGGGCTGGTGCCTAAAACGGAGGGGATCAATTAGGATAAAGTAATAATATCATGTGCTGATAAAGGGGCGGGGGAACAAGACGTTACCTCGATTTCCTGTTCCGATAGGTTTAGGGTTGTTGCCATAAGTTCCTATCCTACATCGTATAATATCCCGCTTGGGAGGATTCAAGAATCACGGGGCAATAAAGTGTATCTGGACCTCTTGAGAGTATACACTTTAATTTTCAAGGTCTGAAAATAAACCGGATTAGATTTAGCAATAAGAAGGAAGGCAATAAGTGCCCGTGGCAGGGAGGGAAGGGGGGCCAGGAACCCTTACCTTAGCGCGGAGATGATACTCCTTCACTCGCGATCCGAGCAAAGTGCGGACGGTGTACGCAGTGGCAGACCGCCGGCTTCACGGTAATACGGAAGTGAGCCCAAGCCCGACAGCGCGTGAATTAATAAACAACGATGAGGGGGTGAGAGCAACAGGGGGCGGGGAGAGTGTCCTAGTGGCGGCCATCACGGAGTGGTGTCGGTTAGGCAAACCGGGTGATTGTGCTCGTATTCATGCATTTAGGGTTTTACCAGGAACGTTACTACACCCTTATGTACATGTTGGAGAGATTGACATTTTAAAAACATTATATGGCATTACCATCAAACAACTTCAGTCTATGTCCACATTAGTCTTGGAATTTGAAGACGGACACCGGCAGACATTATATTAGAACACCTTATACATCAAAACAACAAGCACTGGAACCCTCAGAAAAGGTTCAAAATTGACTATTGTTCCAATTTGGTCATTTTAGACAGTCTCTCAAGTCAACATCTGGCAATTCACAGCAATCCAGCCCAGTCCTCGGTGCGGTTAAGACCATTCTGTATTGTGTCCAGAAGTATAATGCATTTTAGTTCCTCCTTATTGAGAAGTTGAGCCATGCATCCTCCTCTAGGTGGTAACTTTAGTGCCTTCAGCACAGTCCACTTTAAGTCATTTTCCGTGTGCTTGGCACTGATGAAATGTTCCACAAGCGGGGCATTCTGGGTTTGGCAGCGAATGCGGCTCTTGTGCTGGCAGATCCTTGTTTTCACCTTCTGTGAAGTTTGACCCACATACATTTTCATACATGGACATTGAACCATATATATCACATTGCAGGTGTTACAATTTGACAGTGAAGAACTAGTAAAGGTGATGTTATTAAATACTCTGGTTTTCCCTTCAATAGTCATGTCACACACATTACAGTTGCCACATTTTACATGTCCTACAACGGGGGACAGACCCCATATGGTTTCAAGTGTGGAGGGTTGACTGGGGCATGGCAATGCTGCTCGGACTAAATGGTCCTTCAAGTTTGACACAACTCCTGTCCGACCCGACCCACGTATGGAGAGAACCCTAGGTAAAAGTGGGGGAGTCGTGCAGGCATAAAGACGAGAGCAAAGCTCATTTTGTAAAGCCATTGTTTATGTACACTGGTAGTGACATCTAGGCATTATGATAATATATGTTGAATTCAATGCATTTGCCCATATCCAGTAAATCAGTGCTGGGGGTTGCAGGTGGAGCATGCCGACCAGGCCCGGCTCCAGGAATTTTTATTTGGGTGGGCCAAGGGTGCATTTGGGTGGGCCACTGCGGGATCGATTTGTCGCATATATGTCTGGGCAGGCCTGCTTCAGGGCCCTCCTTTATCTCTTCTTAGTCTTACAAGGCCCAGTAAAACACACTATTTTCCAAATCTCTTTCTAAATATTATCACTCTCAAAAAGTGTTTTTTCCATGTAATGTTCCTTTGATGGGAAGAGGAGGTTTCTGAGGTGGGACTATCAGGCAAGTAACACTACTGAGGCTCCCACTGTGCAAGCCTTCAGGGAGAATCCCTCTTCATTACTACCTCCACCTGACCCCGGACTCTGCAACGCACTCGCTTACAGGCTTGATTATTCACTTTTCTACCGCCCCTCTCCAGTGCACCTTATCTCACAGCTGACCTTGGGCCCCAGCCCCATATCAGGCACCATAGGGTTCCACTTTCATTTTTCCCAGTAAAAACATCAGTAAAACACCTTGAAACTTAAAACATTGAATATAGCAGTAAATATAATTAGCACTTTAAAGTATGTTCCACTGAAGCCCTTATGATCCTACTGCTAATTAAATAAACAAAAACAGAAAGGCCATGACAGAGTCAGCTTTAGCGCTGGTGAGAAAGTCCTTTTTGGCGCCCCACCACTGACCTCTTTCTCCGTAAATACCTTTACTACCACCTTCAAACAGTGCCCCTCATCCCTCCATGGGCCCCCTATTGACCTCCTCCTCGGATTCCCTCACTGCCACCCTCCTCTCTCTGTAGCCCCTCCCCCTCATGTCCTCCTCCTCAGACTCCCTCACTACCACCCTCCACCAGTGCCCCTCATCTCTCCCTAGCTCCCTCTCCACCCCATGACCTCCTCCTCAGATTCCCTCACTGCCACCCTCCAACAGTGCTTCTCATCTTTACCTAGCCCCTCTCTCATATGCATTTCCTTTTTGTATAGCGCTACTCATATCAGTGTAGTGTGTGTCAGTACTTTACACCACGCACACATTATACAGAGACAATTAATCATACAAGTATGTAAATCAGTCTACAGGGAATGTCGCATAAGCCAATGAGGATTACAAGGTGTAGGAATCACGTGTCATCCATACTGGTGGACAGTATATTTAAAGAGGGTTTGGTCTGGGGAAACACAACCTTAGGATTTAAAGAGTATTCCATGGGGTCAGCTTTACTGATAAAAATGTATATCTGCCCAAACATACTCATGTTACCAATATTAGAATAATGAGAGACTGGTGAAGTTCTAACTATATCACAAAACAAAAAAAGCGAAGTTGTAACTATACTATTCGTGTTTGTATGCAGCTCTTTGGTGACAGTTCATTGGTCGCTGTCCTATGTTAGGATTGTAACTTCTGAACTGCAAGTAACACAAGGATCTCTGTGACAAAGGCAGTAACCCACTGAGCTTCCACATAAAATACAGTTTATCTGCATTTAAAAACTACCAACAGACAAATGATTGCTCTCCAGCAGGATCATTAATCCCCAGCATTATCTGGGCACTTTGTTTTGTTTTATTGTTGTCCTTCATCAGCCATTTTATTTGAAAAGTTTTATATAGCGCTTGCTAAACCCGGAGGTATCAGAGTGCTTTACATGGGGAGGTACAATTGCATCAAAACATAGTTACATATTTACAACAGTTTCAGGTACGTAGTTACTGGAGATACAAGAGTTACAAAGGGATGGCTCAGGTATGGGGAGGGAAAGGCTGGCAGGGGAGAGAGATTTGGTGACGAGAGGGAGGGAATAGAAGAGGAAGATAAGGAGGGAGGGAGGACAGAGGAGAGGGCGGGGGTAGGAAAACACAAGGGGCGACAAGAGAAGAAACCGTGTCTGACGATCGGATGGGTAGATGATGGCCAAGGGGGAACCAGAGCCAACTCCTCAGTAGCTGCATAGGGCAACTCCACCGGTTATCAGCTCAAGGTTGCTCGGTCGCCAAAGTACATCAGAGGGTTGAGGTATCAGCCTAGAGGAGATTATCAAAAGGTTTCAAGGAGAGCGCCTTTCACTGTGTGAGGTACTGGGTTCCCAGCGATAATGGGAACATTCCCAAACCTTCGCTATGTGAAGAATCCCTTAACACTATGGACTGTCTCAGAGGGGTGTCTGAGACGCCAGGGCATGAATGCTAGGATCCCTCCCCAACAAGGGGAGAAGGAGTGCTTTGGTAAGGGGCACATTCAAGGAGGCCAATTAAGGCCTTTTTCCGCTATGTGGGAAACCCTTAACACTGTGGAATCTCTCAGAGGGGAATCTGAGACTCCAGGGCAAAAACACTGGATCCCTCCCCAACAAGGGGCGATTGAGTGCTTTGGCAAGGGGCACAAACATGGAGGCCGTTTAGGGACAGTTGGGTGGTAGGGGAGGACCAATACAACAGACGGGGAAATTAGAGTAGGTACACATGTACAGACGCCTTCTGCCCTAGATCAGCTAACGATGGAGGTAGAAGGGAAAAAACATGAAAATAAAATAAGTAGTCTGCCGCACTGAACGTAGCTTAATCAAAGTCAATAACCCTCCTGGTCTAAAATGGGAGGGCTAGCAGAAAGAAGTGAGTTAAGGGTGAAAGAGCATAGGCAGAATAAGGAGATCGTAGAGACATTGCAAACAAATGATAGTAGAGGGGAAGGGAAGATGTGGCCCAGGGAGAAGTTTGATGTCAAGCCGGTACTGGCAGTCTTCACAGGGATGGTCACCAGGGGTGCTGGAAAGACCTGGAGGATTTAGCGTGTTAACAAGGGAATTAGTAAGATACAATGTTACAGAGAGTAAACAAAGGACAGATGCAGTGTTGCACATTACGTACCATGGTGTTAAAACAAGCGAATAAACGGGGTGTAGAATATGACATAAAAAGAGTGGGGTGAACAGTGGTATCAGCAATATTCTTAGACGATGCCTGGATCAGTGGAGAGGAGAGAAGATCAAAAGTAGTCCATGTTAGAGTCTCAGGAACGTTCTGAGTCGATCTCAGTATCAGAAAGTGTATCGAATGATAGTGTGGGCTTTTGTTTGTCAAGTTTGCCCCTGTTGCTTGATGAGTCTATATTTTGCACCCTGGGGAGAATGAGTATGGGAGTTAATCTTTGTGTATTGGGCTAATTAAGGGTCCTGATGAGTGCTGCCCTGGTGCCACCCTTCAGATCCAACCAGTCTGTTTCACTGGGGTTGCAGTGGTATAATGGGGGTTGTCATTAGCCATGAATAGCAATGAGGAAATTACTGGGGACTGGCTCAGTCTGTGAGATCTGGTCATTAGGTATTTTGTTTTCGGGCTCATATGGGTACTTTGCTTCTCCTCAGTGGTGTAGTGCCCTGATGTTTGCCCACGTATTGTGCAGGTATTATTCGTCTATTCAGGCAGCCTCCTGGGATCATGGTTGTGCAGTTCGTGCATTGGAGCAGACGGGCTGTTACGGTGGGGACTCAGTAGGATGCCACCAGATATTAGCACTATTTCAAATAGGTGCCACAGCAGCGCAGGTGTTCAGTGCGTGCGGTTGCGCATCGTCCCGTGTATTTTTACAATATTTTGCCCCACTTTCAGTCTATACGGTTTCCATAGCATGTCGCGGAGTATGGAAGTTATTGCCAATTCGCGGCAGCATACTCACGGCCCTGCAGGGGTTCAACGGCTCTCAATGCGGCTGTGATGGGCAGCTTCTCAATAAAGTTTTACTTATATCATCACAGCCATTTGCTTTTGCCCGGGGTCGCGCCACAGGGGTACACACGATAATCACGATGTGGCACAAAGGTGAATCACCGCAGTTATCTTTTGTGAAAGCTCTGCTTTCCTTGATGCATATTCACTTCTCGCATAAATAGCAGTCAGGATCGTGCCTGCGAGTATAGATCATGTTGGACAACTTGCTGGTCTGGAATTTGTACTGGCCTTGGAGTAGAGTTGAAATTGGCTCTGAGGCATTAATACTGAATGTCCTAATCGTCAATGGCAAACTAAGGTATTATCAATGTTCGTCAATCTTCATGGCAATATGAAAAATGGCATTTTGACCATCTGCAGAACTAGAAAACACACGCCAAGCATAACACTAAGTGATAGAAGTGACAGTCACAAATAATATAGGCAACATGGTGACCTACATTGAAACTAACAATCTTCTGCAAAGTGTTTTGTCACTCTTCTTTGTGGAGAGAGTGCCGAGGTCCCTGCCCCCAAGCCAATCCCTGGGGGGCTCCTGTGGCAGATTGTACCACATATCATGAACTATTGTGAGAGTGATATGTTGCGGAGACTGGCACATAAGATAGGAGAGGGAACATACGTTGTCCTTTTACCCTCATTTTTCAATTCAGGTGCAGGAGGTCAGATTCTCATTTCTACAGGCCAAGAAAACAACTACAAGTAATCAAAATACCCGATGTCATGCTATATCCTGTCAGGGTTCATGAAAAAGAGGAGCAATCTCCGAGGGGCAATTAGAGGTCTGCACAAAATGAGCCAAGTGGCAATGACTGAACAAAGCTACTGTGAAGTGACTGGGGTTCATTATAACAACTTAAACTATCAGAGGACTAGTAGTAAAATGTTACATGCTTTTGCATGAGAGTATAAATAGCTTGTAATATGCGGATGTTCATTCGTGAAAATATCATATTTAAGCTTCTCCAAGACAAGTTAAAGGAGGCCTCTATGTACCATCAAAATTGTAATGACAAACATGGGTATGCTGGGTTGGCCCCCTTGCACAGTTGGCATTTCTCGTACTTTGGTTGGTATTCGATTGTGCTGTGAGCAAACTTATTTTAGAGTGGATATGTTTAGATTATCAAGCAATGACACCTCTAGTGTAGAGGTCAGGAAAGGTGAATAGGAATAAACAAACTTCTTTTCTACTGCGCTGCATAGAAATATCCAAGCAGCAGAACAGTAGGCAAAGGTTACCCTTAACAAAGAAAGGATTTGTTGCCTTTACCATGTGGAGATGAAGGGGTGAAAAAATAAACAAAGCCTCGTTAACATGTTAATGGTCTTTTAAAGACCCGTGAAGTACTCGGGCGCGGCTGCAATAAACTCTAAAACTGTGTGTGTGTATTCCCCCGTGAAGCTGTCTGGCCCGGGCAGACGCACACGACCTGAGCGTTGCACGCCTGCCTTCAAGCCCTCACTGCGAGGGCCAAGGCTCCTGTTTGGGTGGGCCAGGCTCATGTTTGGGTGGGCCTGGCCCACCCGGCCCACCCACTAGAACCGGGCCTGAGATTGCCGGCATCATTTTTTGGGAACAAATCTTATTTTTCCTCATTAGACATTGATTGAGAGCAAGAGAGACAAATAAACACAAAGGGAAAAAAGGGGGAACCGTCACGAAGGGAGAAAGCAGGAACTTGCATGAGTGAGATACAGAGGCAGGGAGTGTCTGGTAGTGGATCAAAGATGCACAAGGTGGATTCAAGCCTACAAACCTGATATTCGGAGCACCAACATTTAATATCACTGGCTGTGGCCTGTTGTACAGAGCATTTGGTGCCAGCAATAATTTTTTTTACAAATTACGCACTGAGTAATTGGAGGTCCATGACAAAGATTAAAGCAGCAAGCAAGGTTTCCATAGTGGATACTTCTACCTTGCTGATGGCTTTTATTTCTGTGCTATTAAAGGACTTGCTACACAGTCATATGTATGCAAGAACATATTTTTAGATGAGGCATTGAGACCAAAGAGCAAGGGAGTCTAGGCAAGAAAACTGGATTATAGTGAGACATTCACTTGGTCCATTTTTTGGCTGAGATTGAACTGTGAGAAAATACAGTGTTAATCATTTAATTCACAGCACAGTGTGCTACATAAAAGGGGTCCTTTTGGAAGTAATTGGCACCTAGCACTTCAAACCATATTATTGCCATTCCGAAGAACTGTAAATAATACTGATTTGTTACCACATGTACCATACTGTTTACCAACCTCAGCAGAAAGAATGGCTGAGCCTGAGTTCCAAGGATTTGAGTTTGTGATCTCCCATTGGTCAGTGGCAAACATTCAGCCCATGGCAATATCCATGGTCTATACTTCTTTTCAACTTCAAAGGTTATGACCTACATTTACTATTCTTTATAAGCTAATACAATTCAATATATATTGATAAATGTGTTTTAGAATGCACCATTGTATCCTAAATGTTCTTGAGGGGAGAGCCTCCCAAAGCTCCCTTTGTAGTGGTCAGGCTCACTCACTGCACTTGGTGTGCACTGTATGGGGACTGGTCTGAAAACATTTGCCAGGGCTGCTTTGGGCTTCCACTCTGACCCTGACAGGAGCAGGAGCCGCGTACTGCGAAATAAAACTAACCATTTAAATGTTAATCACGGAGATGCAGCACCAACCTTTCCATTACAATTTTCTGTTTTTTGCAAACTCAATATAAAATACTAAGGATAATCTGTTTTTTTGTCACAAAGGCTGCGATTCGCAAAACAGCAGCGTTTGCGACAAAAAGAATCGGCAAATGCGATGTATGATGAAAATCGCATCGCAAAATTAAGGAATCGCAACATTTGTGATTCCTTAATTTTGCGCAAGCATTTAAGGAATCGCAAAAAGCGATTTCTTAAATGCTATGTAAGAAGCAATCAAGTTTTGCGATTTCACATTAAGAAATCGCAAATTACCACCAACTTGTAGTTGGTGGTAATTTGCGATTTCTTTCCCAAATGCACTTTTTGGCATTTGTAAAGGTGCCATGTGGCGCTCATACATGCCCTTATGGCATGTATGTGCGCCATATGCGCACACATGTAAATTTCTGGGGTGCTGCAGGGTGTCCTTATGACACCCTTGCACCCTTGAAATTATTCTCAATTTGCGATTCTCAAATTGCGAATCGCAAATTGAGAATAACTTCCCATTCATTCCTATAGGCCTCCTGGCCCATAGAAATCAATGGGAAAATATTCCTTAATTGCGATTCGCAATTTGCTAATCGCAATTAAGGAATATTCAGACATCGCTAAAAAATTGTGATTTTCTACATACATACCATTTTGCAATTCTCAAATAGCGATTCTCAAAAAATCGCTATTTGAGAATCGCAAACATGGATGTTGATACATCTGCCCCATAAATCCTTAGTAATTCGAGTATTTCTTTTGTGTGCATATGTGTGTTTATTTTTTTTAATTACTCTTTTTATGTTTGAAATTTAAATCATACAAATTGCTGAGGGCCCCTAGCTTCCAGTGGTGAGTCAATGGGGGTCCTCAGGAGTCAAAGGTTTGTGAACCACTGCACTAAGTAACTCAACCTTCATTACATTTCAGCAGAAGAAACATGCCAAAATTGAACAGGGGAAAAGCATACAGTATTTACCGTATTATGCGGATTTTGGTGCATTAACCGCGGGCGTAAATTCCTCCGCGGACCGGGTGATTTAATGCGCGGGCGGGGCCACGTCGCGCAACGGACATTCGCAGACCTACCGAGGTAGTGCTCGCGACGGCCGCTGGCCGACGCGCACACATGAGGGGTTAAACAACACAAACTCATAATAGTTGATATTTAACACACCCGATAAATAATGTATCCCATGTTATCGTAATTTTTCAGGTCCGATAAATGGCACCTAGTTTCGTAATCAGGCCCTAGGTGAACAGGATACGTAAGCCAATGTTTCAACAGTCATAGTAAAAAGGCAAAAAAAAACAAAAGGGATCAGTGGCCTAAGCGTCTTTTATGAATTTTTATAGGTTGTAGATGGCTAGAGTCCATTTACATTTGCTTCAGGTCGCTCATGTGTTGGAAAGAAAGCATGCTTTTGGTCATTCGAATAGTGCATTAGAGTCCTTTCACTGAAGTGAAATCCTGTTTGATGTTACTCAGCCGGGACCGATCCCCTGTGCACAGATCAGCTATCCACGTTTGCCTACCTTTGTCTACATTAATGCGTGGATTTGGACCTGTGTTGCCCTACGAATCTGTTCTTCCAGGCCCTGATGCAAACACTTTTCAGCTAAGCTATTACCTACAAAATCAACTGTCTTCTTTCATTAGGGCGCAGTAGGGCCATTGCCAGAAGATCTAAGAACTGCCATCCGTATTTGTTTCGGAAATGTACTGAATATGTCGGACAAATATGCTACAACATGTGAAAATGAGATAAAGAAACATGTTGTTAATCGAAAAGAACAGGGTATGGAATCTGTTGACAAAAATCCAAAAATAAGAACCCCAAGAACAGAGGCACCATTATGCCTTAAGGCCGCACTAAAAGGTCATAGGCCAATGTCACTGTCCGATTTAGTTTGAAATCAATCGCTTCCAGCCTCGCTCTGAATCCAAGGCCATTCCGTTCCAACTCTCTAAAAGCCTTAGGTTAATTTATGGTGTGCTTTAAGAAAACTTTCGACCCCTTTCAGTAACTATCTACTACGCTGACAATTATCAATTATGTTCCTCAATGCGACCTCAGATTTGCAGAGGTATTTTCACAAGCTATGTGTCTAGGCCTCAGCCCTCATCTTAGTCTTTGTCACCCCTTCTCCACCCATGGGAACACTCCCACCCATAGCTCTAAACCTGCTACTGTCGAAAATTTGCCATGCTGGTGTATTTTCCTGCATTCTAGGAGCAATTGCAATTTGCTTCCGAGAATTTTTAGTCTATGATGGATGTTGTGGCTTTTAGCAACGTGAATGGATTTTTTTGTTTTACTCAAGTGCCAGTTACGTGTACATAACCGCTTGCGAGTGCTTTCGTTTTCCGAAAATAAATGCTGAAACGTGTGAGAGGCAGAGCTCACAAGGGGTGTGGTGCCAGAACATGTAAAGATGTATAGAGCACACTTTGATTAAATGGCTGTATAGGACGGATGCTTGCATCTGGGTGAAGTGTGAAGTGTAGCAGGATGTGCGTATTTATAAACATCTATTTCAGAAATGTTTAATTGTAACCTTATTTAAAAAAAGGTGGAGCCATGTAAGTGCGTGAGCTATTTGTGAACAAGATTTCAATTAAGAGAGTATTTAGAGCAAATGACAACAACAGTATGTGGGAAATGTGGGAAACTATGACAGGATGTGCGTCAGATGTAAAAAAAGTTATTTTTGCAGTTCGGTGCTCATTTTACAATGCAGTCAATGTTGAAATGGGTTATCTAGAGAATACTGTAACACGAAGCTCAAAACTCAATGGACACCATCAGACAATTAGGGTCAAATTTACAAGCCCCTTGTGACACTTTTATGCCGCCGGTGCGGCACTTTCATGAAGCAGCGGCGGCGTAACAAATGCGCCACGTTGTGATACATTTACAAAGTGACACATCTAGGTATATACATCACGTTGTAAAGCCCTGCGTCAAATTATACTTGTGTCAGGTATAATGTATGCAGGGTGGGCGTTCCCCCGCAAGAAAGGCTCGTAATAGTGACGCAGAGCCACTTCTACGACGCCACTGCGTCAAAACATTACACCTGCTTGAAGCAGGCGTAAGGAGTGACACAGCACAATAGAAATAGGCATTCCTGAGCATTGCTGGAGTTGCGTCGTGCTTGCGACACAGCGCTAGAAATGTGTTACCTTTATGCCAACAGATGCGTGACTCATCTGTCAATCCTTGCGCCACGGTGCGTCGCATGGTAAATGCAACAGATCCATGGTGGCGCAAGGGCTTTTTTGCGTGTCGCAAGTAAACTGACACATCTCAGCTATAATGCAGAGATGCGTCAGTTTCTTGTGAATCTGCCCCTTAGAATTTTCGGAAGCCTCATAGTTGATGGTTGATGGGGATGCAGAACTCATCAAGGAAAATTCGTTTTTGCTTGTTCCACTAAATGGGTTCTAGTCCAATATTGCATTTGATGCAACTGCAAAAATATGCATTGCTTATAAATCTTGGTCATTCATTCCCAGTGTTAAATTATACAATGTGATATACTTTGTTCTGAAAAGGCAATGGGATTGATTCACAAAGTTAAATATATATGTATATATTTATTCATTTGTAAAATTACTCTTGCACGTATTTGTAAGTCTACATTTGTTTATTATTCACCATTTCCGAGTGCTGATTTACACCTAAGTGCAGGGTTACATGTTTCCACTACAGCAGATCAGGAGATATATAAGACCAAATGTGCAAGTGTAAATTTACTATTAGTAACTTTTCATTTGTAGGTGGACATCTCCACTACTGGGGCAGAGATCACTACTGGGGCAGAGATCTCCCTGTCGTAAAGGAGGGGGAAAATAATAAAATGTAATAAACTCTTAAAATATTACAAATATTTTATTACTACATAATTATGTAAATTAATTTAATATAAATGCTATTAATCTATTCTAGAACTAATAAAATAAAATTCTGAAACATAATTAGATGAAAGTAAATGTTTTTTAAATAAGTAAATAATTAAAATGTAATATTTTAATTTATAATTATTAGTTTAATATTGGTACTCTAGATTGGACGTCATTTAGGGGTTGCGAGGGTTGCAGCTGCAACCCCTGGCTTGCCCTTTGCTACCCATAGCAATGCCTTGGCGACCCCTTGCCTCATGGGTGGCAAATTCAATACCAGGAACACAGGGGCAATTGGGGCTCCACTCTCTTTATTTTCTGTCAATCTTTTATTACACTAGTAGTGAATAAATAAAATATATTGTTTACTAATAGTGTAATAAAAAACTAGAGTACAATAAGCTGGAATATGCCCTTCCATGGCAATTGAGGTAAGTAAAACATGCTCTTAAATGTATGTTGTGAGCATACTTGCGGGTGAGAATGTGTTTATGTGTGAGAAAGTGTATATGTGTGAATTTCTATGTTTGTGTAAGTATGTGTGTGCGAGTGAAAGTGGAGGTCCAAGAGTGTGTGATGTCACGTCCGCTACCCCTGACATTTCGGTGAATTGATGACCATGTACTCTAGCATTTTTATATTTAATGAATATATATTATTACATTTAATTAACAGTTACATATTTTTTGCATGTATTTAAAATAATGTTAATCTTTAAAAGTGTAATTTTTTTTAAATAGTTAATGTGAAAATTTAGAGTACTAAAATATTACATTTTTAATTTATTATACATTTTGAGCACTACACTCAATTTTATATTTGGCTTCATTGTTTATGATGTCACTTGAAGCTGAGACTGCCTTGGTTGTTAGCCCCATTAGTTGGGTCGAGCATTTTGAAGAAGTTTATGGCTCTACCCATCTATTCTATCTGGGTCCACTTCAATGGGTTACTGAGTGGCCCTACATGTAGGAACAGCAATAGAGTTGGATGAAGTCACAGATGTCATTAGATAAGGCGCCAGGCTCTGACTGGTTTCCAGTCGTTCAGATAATATACATTTTTGGGCTCCTCTTTTAACTATTGTCCTGAATGGTATATATATGGTTGGCCACCAAAATCTTGATCACATTAATTCATAGTACCAATATTCAAGAAAAGGGACAGAGGTAGTCCAAAATGTTACAGGCCTATCTCTGATCAATTCTACAGCGAAGATCATGGGTAGAATCATTTAAGACTGGTTAGGGTTCTGGGCTCAGGATAAAAAAATTGGGTGTGACCTACAATTTGGATTCACGGCAGAAATAGTTAATGTGGGACAATGCCTAAATCTACAATTAAACCTAATGATTGACAAATACACTTTGGCCAAGCCAGTGTAAGTTTATATAGCTTTCATGGACTTAAATTCCACCTTCGATCATGTAAATTATGCGATACCTTGGAACACCGAGTTGTAATTGTTAGTTGAGGTTACAGTTGTTAATTTTCTTAGAGAACTACACAGTGCAGTGTCTGCTTATGTTAGGTTAGACCCTACATGCTAAACTACAGAGAGTTTCTTACTTTCTCTGGGTGTGCAGAGTTTATTTAATCATAACACCAATGGTATTGAAAATGACCTGGTTAATTTAAACACTGATGTGCTGCGTATTGGTACCCGATTTGTCGTGTACTACTCTATGCGGATGATTCCATTTTAATTGTCAGGAATAAACTTGCGCTGCAGAATCATCTGGATAGTCAAGTGAGGTTCATGAATGAGCTTGAGTTGACCGTGAATCACTCTAAACCACAAATCTTGAGCTATGGGCTGAAAACAAATAACTATAACACCTTCTTGAATAATGCCAGCAACATGGAACCTGTTTCATCATTTCCTTATTTAGGCATACTTTTCGATGATTGAAGCATTTGTAATCAATTAGGCACAGTCACTTAAGCCAAGTTTCAGCATACTGGGGAAGATCTATTTAAGTTTACTGAAAAGCTAATTTTTAAAACCCCACTCATCACCTGTGGCTTGCAATGGAAGGGAGCTAGGTCGTCCCAATATGCCTAGGGTAGAAGAGGAGCATTTTATCGTACAGGAGGCAGAAGCCGCAAAAAATAAAATGATTCCATCTAAAGCAGTGGGTATTTCTGGCCAACCCCCATCACTGGGCCCGCTTTATCGCACTATTGGCCAATGAAATAGTCAACGGAATGCCAGTCCCTGAGTCATGGAAAGTGGCCGATATTGTCCCCATCTACAAGAAGGGAGACAGAGCTGACCCGGCCAACTACAGACCAAGCAGTCTGATAGATGCTATGCAGAAGGTCTTTGGCCGGATGCTTCTGCATAGGATCCAGTCATGGATGGAGGAGGAATGAATTTTGTTCCAGTATCAGGCCGGATTTAGAACAAAGACAATGGACCAAGTGTTCAGACTCTTCCTCATATACTGGAAGGTTGTGGTGCTGGGCACGGGCAGTCGCTATCTCGCCTTCATCGATTTGAAGACTGCCTTTGACCTGGTCCCCAGATCTAGACTCTGGTTGACACTTGGTGAAATAGGTATCCCCCTTTTCATTCTAAAAATCTTAATCCAGCTCCATGAGGGGACTTCTACCCAGGTCAGGTGGGGAGAGCAGGGACAACTAACAGATTGCATCCCTGTCAATCGAGGGGTCCGACAGGGATGCGTCATGGCCCCAACTCTGTTCTCCCTTTATGTGAATGGGGTGGTCGACTTTCTCCTAGAGGAACCTGCAGATTTGCCCACACTAGCGGGCAACAAGATACCAACGCTTTTATTCACAGAAGATACTCGATTGATATCAAAGACCCCAGTTGGACTACAACATCTTATCGATAGACAATCGGGACTTGGTAATAAGCAATTTGAAAAAAAAACAAATTTATGGCCATAAATTGTCATAGGTCATATAGGAACGGCCCTTTGCTTGGGGTAGTACCCCTTGAAAAGGTGGGCACCTTCGACTACCTAGGTGTAACAATCACTGGAAAAATGTCTTGGAGACCACACATAGCAAAAATGCTGAAGGCCCACAAGCGTGTGGCCAGAGTAATAGGGAAAGAGCATCAACAATCCCACGCTTGACCTATAGCCCCTGTGCTTAAAATATATGACACTAAAGCAGTTAACTCCGCCATTTATGATGCTGAGCTTTGGGGATACGACAAACTTGAAGAGCTTAGCAGATCAGAGTACAAATTCTTAAGAGACCTGTTCATGGCACCCAAATACGTCCCTCTTACTCCCTTATTGCTGGAATGGGCAGGCGGTCATTAGCTGATGAATCCAGGTTGCGTCCCCTACTCTCCTGGGCCCGCATTAAATGTAAATGTAAATGTAGAGGTACTTGTATAGCGCACGACTACCCGGAGGCATCTCGCCGCTTGTACGAATACCGCTGGGGAACCCTTCCTGACCTTTCCCTGTGAAGTGCCCACTCCTGGGCGCTCCCAAGGTGAAGCCAGGCATCCTAGCGTTGTTGGGGCCGTTGTGGACATTAAGCAAGCTATTGCCCAAAATTTGCAGAGTGGGACCTATGATTAGAATAGGCACCGAGGCGAGAATTAACAGGTCCGAGGAAATTGAGCTCAAGACCCGCCGAGGCGGGAATTGAACCCTGGTCCCGGGCGGACTCCGGATCTTTTTTCCTATGCTGAGGCCCTTACTGAAATAATCCCCCTAGACACTGGTTCTAAAATAGGTTGGATAGCTAGCATCAAAAAAACCCTGTTAGATATAGGTCTTAGATCCTGTTGGGCTAGCCAGGAACCCCAAACGAGAGAAGTACTGAAACGTCAATATTGGGGCTGGGTGGACCAACGGGAGAATTCCAAGCCTGATGTGGGCAGATTGACAGCAGAATTTCTTTCTCACAAACATACAAGGTATCTTGAGCCCTTTCTTGACATAATCCAGGTACCAAGAGATAGAATTCTGTACATACACTTCAGGGTTGGATCTCTTCCAGTTTGTTAGGCGACAGCAAAGTGGGCCACCAGCAATGGGAAAAACTGTCCTTGCTGTCCGCCCTCTGCAGAAAGTATTGCCCACCTACTATTTGCCTGCCTGGCATACAAAATACAGCGGGTTAAATGGCTGAAACCGCTTTGGCAGCAATTGGGCACACGAGACCACCACACAGCACTACGCATCCTTAGATCTTACTCTAGGCTGCTCTTTGCACGTTGCTTAGCCAAGTTCTTGTGACAAGAATGGTCCATTAGACGGAAAGCCCTTGTAAGATTGGTTTAGTTTTAATCGAAGCTGGGACAACAACAATGTTGTGATTCATCAGTATAGATACTTTGTACATATCCTGCACATGCACTTTAAATGCTAAACTTTCGCTGCCAGGATTGGTATAGTTTTACACTTTTATATTTTAATAACCATCTAGGAAAGTGGTCTTCAACATTCCTGATGATGAATTGTCTGTTTTTATACTTTTTAATTGTTGAAAAAAAATTGATAAATTGATCTACAAGGTTATCCTATCCTTTTAATACGCTGAAAATGAAACACCGTTCATCGGATTAAGGGTTCAAGAGTTCATTTCATTGTATTAACTGTTTACACATAATGGAAGTGTTTTATTTATGTATTCTTGGTTTAAAGGAAAAATTTGTTTTTTAAACTGTAGCTTTTGTGACATTTCTGTCGAATAAGCGTATGCAAACAAAACCCCACCCCAAGGAGTTTCTGACAGTTTATAAAGCCAAATGCCTGTCAATTACTTCTACAACTTTGGAGTATGGGGGATAGAAGATGTTTAGGCCATACAGATAGTTTGATGTTGATAAGGTATGATAAATGTTTATTGATTGATTATTTAAAATCTATACCAAAAGAGAATGCACAATATAACATTTCAATTATAGAATACAGTAAAAGGGCGATCATTTTAAAAGTAAGCGATAATTTCATAATGTTAAAAATTCAAAAATATAAACAGTATAATAATTAATGTTTTAAAAATTCCAGATAGTTGTGAAAAGTTGCCAGAAGAAGTTGCTGGGGGTCCATTAAGTACAGCCAACCAAATGAGCCATGCAGAGCCTTGCCTTGACTATGTCACTGATATTATTATGAATTTGCCCACTCCTTTTGTGCCTAGCAATCTGGACAAAGCCTTAAGCCAATTTTAGCCATAGTGTAATCAGAGATGTCATGCAATTAGTCAAAGCTACCTGTATCACCTGGCTAATGTATATTAAAAACATATGTATGTAATACTTTATAACTTGTCCAGAGGTTCTTTCTACTGCTTTTTGACCAGACCATTATATATCTATTTTGAAATTGAACTTGGTGTACTAGATATTATACTGAATTGGATAAAAACTTGGTGTGCCTGTACAGCCGTTTAAACTTTGGATCCATCATGCAACCCTCCCTTATATGGATGGGCAACAGCATTCAACAGGTCTTGTTAACCAAGTTGAGACTTAGTACCCTGTACCATATGGTGGCCTGTCCTGCTCCTGTTAGACACCCTGTGGGGGACATGTACAAGGACTTGTAGAATTTATTGCTAACGTTAGTTAGCTGCAGTTTTCTTACCGCTGCGCACCGTTGAACATTATCGCCATGTTAGTGACGTATTTACAAGGCGTTGCTACATGGCGAAAGCTTCAGGGATCGGCGTCAAAAACTGCCCCTAACATTAGCTCAATGGCGATAGGAATTCTGGCGTTAGCGGACGAAAACCAATTAAAGGCCCATTAGCGGCAATAAAACGCATGTTAGTCAGCCCAAAGTGAGTGTTTTGTGCCTGAAAAAAATTGCCTACCAGTCGACCTACAATAGAAAAAAGGCAAAAAAACAATGAAATGCAGAATGGAGCAGCCAGGGCCAAGTGCAGCACACATCAACAACCCCCTCAAGCCACCCAAAAACCAGGATGACAAGGAGGAGAACCTAGTAAGCATGGGTGAAATATGCAAATTCACGTTCCGCGAATTCGCGGATTTCCCCATAAAATCGCAAAAAAAATCTGCGAATTTGCGAATTTTCCCACCAACCGGGCAGATGCATGGCCCAAAGACAATCTGAAGAAGCCGTAAAATAGGAGCACAAGTCAGGAAGGCCAATTTGGGTTAAACGCGAGCTACAGAAAATAACGAAATCACTGAGAATAATGACTATAGAAGAAATTTGCCATATCTTGCACTAGAGAATCAAGACCAAAGTATTAACTTTTAGTGAGCCTCATAGAGGAAACATATGCTTTTCGCTGAAGTCATCTTGCGTCTTTTACACAGCCTACGCCCGGATTCGTGCACTCAGAATCGTATACAGTTATACGCTCATGAGAAATATACAGAATTCCTGAGGAAGGCACAGCCGAAACGCGTTGAATGGAATTTTGGTTCTGTATACAATCATGGACTACTGTATTGTAATCTAAGGAAATTTGTATTATGCTGATTTTTGTATCTTATAATTAATGATAATTATAAAGGCTTTTATAGCGCGCTCAATTACTAAAAAATAGTATCCTGGCGCGAAAAGTAAAGGCAGAGTAGAAAAGTTCCTGAATTAACGTTACAGAGAGGGGAGCGAGACCTACAGAGTGATGTTAACCCCTTCGCTGCTAGGCCTTTTCCCCTCCTGTGCTAAGCCCTTTTTTGGCGATTTGGGGTAGTGCGCGCTTAGGCCCTTGTAACTTTTTGACCACATAAGGTATCCACGCCAAATTTGCGTCCTTTTCTTCCAACATCATGTGGATTCTAAAGGCGCCCAGGGTTTGTGGATTCCCTTGGAGGGGTCCCAGAAATTAACCAAAATGTAGTGATTTTTTTGTTTTTTTCAGAAAAATGGGAAAAACGGGCTGCAAATGAAAGCCTCTGGGTTTTTCCCTGAAAATGTTATCAAAAAAGGGTTTGTGGGGCTGAAATCTCCATTTTCTCAGCTTTTAGGAAATGACAGTCTTTTGTCAGAGAACCGACATTTTTCACACAGTTTTGGCATTTTTCTGGGACATAGCTTATTTTTGCTATTTTTAGAGCTTTCCACCTCCTTCCAGTTAATGGTAGAAATGAGTTTGAAAGCAATAATGGATCCTAGAAAGCTGTACATTTTTGAAAAGTAGACAGAATTCTAAATTCAGAAAGGGGTCATTTGTCTAAATCCATGAAGGTTTCTTTATAGAAACTAACAGTTAAATATTGGAATAATTGAAAATTTGTTTAAAAAAACAGCCTTTTGTCTCAACGTTTTCACCTATAACTTTTTCTAATTTTGACAGCTCTTGAAAAGCAATATACCGTTACATCCGTTAGACCTCCCTGGTTGTGGGGATATATAGGACTTGTAGTTTTACCAAGAGCCCGACGAACCCAGATCCAAAAACTGAGCAGCAACTTGCAATGGTATTTTTTCATTTACTGGGTATAGAGCACTTTGTCTCGGAAAATGTATACATGGAAAAATCTGTATGAAAGACACCTATGCATTTCTGAATTGGGTACAAATTATAGAGTTCAGAAACAGTATATAATTGCTAATTTTCAAAATTGGGAATACTCATACTAGCATGAGAATTATTGGTCATTTTTCAAATTTTTTTTTTTTTTACACAATGTCTTTCATTGAAAGGGAGAAATGCGCAAAAGCTCAATTGGTAATAACAGTTGATTTACAAATATGAATTACCCCAAGTCTCCCGATAAAAATGGTACCTCACTTGTGTGGGTCGGCCTTGTGCCTGCGACAGGAAACGGCGCAAAATGCAACGTGGTGACACCTAAATTTTGCAGTTACAAATTGACCCTTTTTTAGCAAAGTGCCTACCTGTAGTTTTTGCACCCTAGCTCTGCCGGCACCAAGGGAAACCTAGCAAACCTATACATTTTTGAAAAGTAGACACCCAGGGAAATTTAGGATGGGGTGACTCGACTGCCTACCACCAGGTCTTGTTACCCATAATCCCTTGCAAAGCTAAGAATTTGACAAAAAAAACACATTTTCCTCACATTTCTGTGGAGGAAAGTTCTGGAATCTGCGTGGATCAACAAATTTCCACCCACCCAGTGCTTCCCCAGGTCTCCCGAAAAAAATGGTACCTCACTTGCCTGGGTAGGCATAGTGGCTGCGACACGAAACAGCGCAAAACGCAACGTGGTTGCACCTCAATTTCCCAGTGAAATCTTGCGCTCTTTGGACAAAGAGACTACCTTTTGTTTTTGCGCCCTAGCTCTGCCAGCACCTAGGGAAACCTAGCAAACCTATACATTTTTAAAAACTAGATACACAGGGGAATTCAGGATGGGGTGACTCGTCTGCCTACCCCCAGGTTTTGTTACCCAGAATCCCTTGCAAAGCTAAGATTTTGAAAAAAAAAACACATTTTCCTAACATTTCTGTGGTGGAAAGTTCTGGAATCTGCGTGGATCAACAAATTTGCACCCACCCAGCGTTCCCCCAGGTCTCCCGAAAAAAAATAGTACCTCACTTGCGTGGGTAGGCATAGTGGCTGCGACATGAAGCAGCGCAAAACGCAACATGGTCGCACCTCAATTTCCCAGTAAAATTTTGCACTTTTTGGACAAAAAGACTACCTTTTGTTTTTGCGCCCTAGCTCTACCAGCACCTAAGGAAACCTAGCAAACCTATACATTTTTGAAAAGTAGACACCCAGGGGAATTCAGGATGGGGTGACTCCTCTGCCTACCCTCAGGTTTTGTTACCCAGAATCCCTTGCAAATCTAAGATTTTGACAAAAAAAAACATTTTCCTAACATTTCTGTGGTGGAAAGTTCTGGAATCTGCGTGGATCAACAAATTTCCACCCACCCAGCGTTCCCCCAGGTCTCCCGGAAAAAATGGTACCTCACTTGCGTGGGTAGGCATAGTGGCTGCGACATGAAACAGCGCAAAACACAACATGGTCGCACCTCAATTTCCCAGTAAAATGTTGCACTTTTTGGACAAAAAGACTACCTTTTGTTTTTGCACCCTAGCTCTGCCAGCACCTAAGGAAACCTAGCAAACCTATACCTTTTTGAAAAGTAGACACCCAGGGGAATTCAGGATGGGGTGACTCCTCTGCCTACCCTCAGGTTTTGTTACCCAGAATCCCTTGCAAAGCTAAGATTTTGACAAAAAAACACATTTTCCTAAAATTTCTGTGGTGGAAAGTTCTGGAATCTGCGTGGATCAACAAATTTCCACCCACCCAGCGTTCCCCCAGGTCTCCCGGAAAAAATGGTACCTCACTTGCGTGGGTAGGCATAGTGGCTGCGACATGAAACAGGGCAAAACACAACATGGTCGCACCTCAATTTCCCAGTAAAATTTTGCACTTTTTGGACAAAAAGACTACCTTTTGTTTTTGCGCCCTAGCTCTGCCAGCACCTAAGGAAACCCAGCAAACCTATACATTTTTGAAAAGTAGACACCCAGGGGAATTCAGGATGGGGTGACTCCTCTGCCTACCCTCAGGTTTTATTACCCAGAATCCCTAGCAAAGCTAAGATTTTGACAAACAAAACACATTTTCCTGACATTTCTGTGGTGGAAAGTTCTGGAATCTGCGTGGATCAACAAATTTCCACCCACCCAGCGTTCCCCCAGGTCTCCCGAAAAAAATGGTACCTCACTTGCGTGGGTAGGCATAGTGGCTGCGACATGAAACAGCGCAAAACGCAACATCGTCGCACCTCAATTTCCCAGTAAAATTTTGCACTTTTTGGACAAAAAGACTACCTTTTGTTTTTGCGCCCTAGCTCTGCCAGCACCTAAGGAAACCTAGCAAACCTATACATTTTTGAAAACTAGACACACAGGGAAATTCAGGATGGGGTGACTTGTCTGCCTACCCTCAGGTTTTGTTACCCAGAATCCCTTGCAAAGCTAAGATTTTGACAAAAAAAACACATTTTCCTAACATTTCTGTGGTGGAAAGTTCTGGAATCTGCGTGGATCAACAAATTTCCACCCACCCAGCGTTTCCCCAGGTCTCCCGAAAAAAATGGTACCTCACTTGCATGGGTAGGCATAGTGGCTGCGACATGAAACAGCGCAAAACGCAACATGGTCGCACCTCAATTTCCCAGTAAAATTTTGCACTTTTTGGACAAAAAGACTACCTTTTGTTTTTGCGCCCTAGCTCTGCCAGCACCTAAGGAAACCTAGCAAAACTATACATTTTTGAAAAGTAGACACCCAGGGGAATTCAGAATGGGGTGACTCCTCTGCCTACCTTCAGGTTTTGTTACCCAGAATCCCTTGCAAATCTAAGATTTTGACAAGAAAAACACATTTTCCTAACATTTCTGTGGTGGAAAGTTCTGGAATCTGCGTGGATCAACAAATTTCCACCCACCCAGCGTTCCCCCAGGTCTCCCGGAAAAAATGGTACCTCACTTGCGTGGGTAGGCATAGTGGCTGCGACATGAAACAGCGCAAAACACAACATGGTCGCACCTCAATTTCCCAGTAAAATGTTGCACTTTTTGGACAAAAAGACTACCTTTTGTTTTTGCACCCTAGCTCTGCCAGCACCTAAGGAAACCTAGCAAACCTATACCTTTTTGAAAAGTAGACACCCAGGGGAATTCAGGATGGGGTGACTCCTCTGCCTACCCTCAGGTTTTGTTACCCAGAATCCCTTGCAAACCTAAGATTTTGGCCAAAAAAAACACATTTTCCTAACATTTCTGTGGTGGAAAGTTCTGGAATCTGCGTGGATCAACAAATTTCTACCCACCCAGCGTTCCCCCAGGTCTCCCGGAAAAAAATGGTACCTCACTTGCGTGGGTAGGCATAGTGGCTGCGACATGAAACAGCGCAAAACACAACATGGTCGCACCTCAATTTCCCAGTAAAATGTTGCACTTTTTGGACAAAAAGACTACCTTTTGTTTTTGCGCCCTAGCTCTGCCAGCACCTAAGGAAACCTAGCAAACCTATACCTTTTTGAAAAGTAGACCCCCAGGAAAATTCAGGATGGGGTGACTCCTCTGCCTACCCTCAGGTTTTGTTACCCAGTATCCCTTGCAAAGCTAAGATTTTGACAAAAAAAACACATTTTCCTAACATTTCTGTGGTGGAAAGTTCTGGAATCTGCGTGGATCAACAAATTTCCACCCACCCAGCGTTCCCCCAGGTCTCCCGAAAAAAATGGTACCTCACTTGCGTGGGTAGGCATAGTGGCTGCGACATGAAACAGCGCAAAACGCAACATGGTCGCACCTCAATTTCCCAGTAAAATTTTGCACTTTTTGGACAAAAAGACTACCTTTTGTTTTTGCGCCCTAGCTCTGCCAGCACCTAGGGAAACCTAGCAAACCTATACATTTTTGAAAACTAGACACACAGGGGAATTCAGGATGGGGTGACTCGTCTGCCTACCCCCAGGTTTTGTTACCCAGAATCCCTTGCAAAGCTAAGATTTTGACAAAAAAAACACATTTCCCTAACATTTCTGTGGTGGAAAGTTCTGGAATCTGCGTGGATCAACAAATTTCCACCCACCCAGCGTTCCCCCAGGTCTCCCGAAAAAAATGGTACCTCACTTGCGTGGGTAGGCATAGTGGCTGCAACATGAAACAGCGCAAAACGCAACATGGTCGCACCTCAATTTCCCAGTAAAATTTTGCACTTTTTGGACAAAAAGACTACCTTTTGTTTTTGCGCCCTAGCTCTGCCAGCACCTAAGGAAACCTAGCAAACCTATACATTTTTGAAAAGTAGACACCCAGGGGAATTCAGGATGGGGTGACTCCTCTGCCTACCCTCAGGTTTTGTTACCCAGAATCCCTTGCAAAGCTAAGATTTTGGCAAAAAAAACACATTTTCCTAACATTTCTGTGGTGGAAAGTTCTGGAATCTGCGTGGATCAACAAATTTCCACCCACCCAGCGTTCCCCCAGGTCTCCCGGAAAAAACGGTACCTGACTTGCGTGGGTAGGCATAGTGGCTGCGACATGAAACAGCGCAAAACACAACATGGTCGCACCTCAATTTCCCAGTAAAATGTTGCACTTTTTGGACAAAAAGACTACCTTTTGTTTTTGCGCCCTAGCTCTGCCAGCACCTAAGGAAACCTAGCAAACCTATACATTTTTGAAAAGTAGACACCCAGGGGAATTCAGGATGGGGTGACTCCTCTGCCTACCATCAGGTTTTGTTACCCAGAATCCCTTGCAAAGCTAAGATTTTGACAAAAAAAACACATTTTCCTAACATTTCTGTGGTGGAAAGTTCTGGAATCTGCGTGGATCAACGAATTTCCACCCACCCAGCGTTTCCCCAGGTCTCCCAAAAAAAATGGTACCTCACTTGCGTGGGTAGGCATAGTGGCTGCGACATGAAACAGCGCAAAACGCAACATGGTCGCACCTCAATTTCCCAGTAAAATTTTGCACTGTTTGGACAAAAAGACTACCTTTTGTTTTTGCGCCCTAGCTCTGCCAGCACCTAAGGAAACCTAGCAAACCTATACATTTTTGAAAACTAGACACACAGGGGAATTCAGGATGGGGTGACTCGTCTGCCTACCCCCAGGTTTTGTTACCCAGAATCCCTTGCAAAGCTAAGATTTTGACAAAAAAAACACATTTTCCTAACATTTCTGTGGTGGAAAGTTCTGGAATCTGCGTGGATCAACAAATTTCCACCCACCCAGCGTTCCCCCAGGTCTCCCGAAAAAAATGGTACCTCACTTGCGTGGGTAGGCATAGTGGCTGCGACATGAAACAGCGCAAAACGCAACATGGTCGCACCTCAATTTCCCAGTAAAATGTTGCACTTTTTGGACAAAAAGACTACCTTTTGTTTTTGCGCCCTAGCTCTGCCAGCACCTAAGGAAACCTAGCAAACCTATACATGTTTGAAAAGTAGACACCCAGGGGAATTCAGGATGGGGTGACTCCTCTACCTACCCTCAGGTTTTGTTACCCAGAATCCCTTGCAAAGCTAAGATTTTGACAAAAAAAACACATTTCCCTAACATTTCTGTGGTGGAAAGTTCTGGAATCTGCGTGGATCAACAAATTTCCACCCACCCAGCGTTTCCCCAGGTCTCCCGAAAAAAATGGTACCTCACTTGCGTGGGTAGGCATAGTGGCTGCAACAGGAAACGGATCAAATCGTATGGTGGTGAATTTACAATACCCAATTGCAAAACAACCTTGATTTTTGGGGGGGGGGCACCTGAGTCTTTGGCCCGGGGCTCGGTGGTATTCTTTGGAAACTACCAAACCCAAACAGTACTGAAAAGTAGACACCCGGGGGAGTCCAGGGAGGTATAGCATGCGTAGGTCCCCCAATGTTTTCCTACCCAGAACTCCTTGCAAACCTAAAAATTAGGTAAAAATATCCCTTTTCCAAACTTTTTTGCGTGGGATCTCCGTGCCGGCAAAAATGTCCTACCACCCAGCGTTCCCCTTGTTCTCCCGAGTAAAAGGATACCTCACTTGTGTGGGTGCCCCAAAGCAGAACAGTCCGAAAATGAATTTTGAAAAAGCAGTATTTGAGTTTTACAAATTAAGCCCCCCTGCCTTAGACACAGGCCTTTGTCCCACCCACAGAAGTGAGGTATCATTTTACTCGGGAGAACAAGGGGAACGCTGGGTGGCAGGACATTTGTGCCGACACGGAGATCCCACGCAAAAATGTATGGATAACTGTTTTTTTAACCTAAATTCATGGTTTGCAGGGATTTCTGGGTAGGAAAACATTGGGGGACCCACGCATGCCATACCTCCCTGGACTCCCCCGGGTGTCTAGTTTTCAGAACTGTTTGGGTTTGGTAGTTTCCAAAGATGCCGCCGAGCCCCGGTCCAAAAACTCAATCCTACCCCCCAAAAAAGAAGGTTATGTTGCTATTGGTTATTGTAATTTCTCCACCGTACGATTTGGACCTTTTCCTGTTGCAGCCACTATGCCTACCCACGCAAGTGAGGTACCATTTTTATCGGGAGACCTGGGGGAACGCTGGGTGGGAGTAAATTTGTGTGAGCCTAGTGAGGCCACGCTTTCCCACGCATAAAAAGTGTGAAAAAACTGATTTTTTCAGCAAAAATTGATGTTTGCAGGGGATTCTGGGTAAAGGAACGTTGGTGGATCCACGCAAGCCATACCTCCTTGGAAGCCCCCGGGTGTCTACTTTTCAGAAATGTGTGGGTTAGGTAGGTTTCCCTAGATGGCCGTCTAGCACGGGGCCCAAAACCCAGGTAACCCCTCTTGCAAAAGCTGGTGGTACTGACATTCAATACCACCAGCTTTTGCAAGAGGGGTTACCTGGGTTTTGGGCCCCGTGCTAGACAACCATCTAGGGAAACCTACCAAACCCACACATTTCTGAAAAGTAGACACCCGGGGGCTTCCAAGGAGGTATGGCATGCGTGGGTCCCCCAATGTTTTCCTACCCAGAACTCCTTGCAAACCTTAAAATTAGGTAAAAATATCACTTTTCCAAACTTTTTTGCGTGGGATCTCCGTGCCGGCAAAAATGTCCTACCACCCAGCGTTCCCCTTGTTCTCCCGAGTAAAAGGATACCTCACTTGTGTGGGTGCCCCAAAGCAGAACAGGCCAAAAATGAATTTTGAAAAAAGTAGTATGTAAGTTTTACAAGTTAAGCCCCCCTGCCTTAGTCACAGGCCTTTGGCCCACCCACCGCCAGCCGTGGACCCATCACATTACAACACTCACACCAGCAGACAGCGCCATTCAAGGGCCCCTTACTTACGTATCTGCCACAGCAACTACACAAAATGATGGACTGGGTAGAGTGTCACTCAACTAGCAGTGTGTGTAGTGACCACAGAAAGTTAGTACTCGCACACTGCCAGCCGAGCGCCAGTCCACCCACACCACCATCCAAGCACCAGACCATGCACACCGCCAGCCAAACACCACTCAGCGCACACCGCCAGCCAAGTACCACTCCACACACACCGCCAGCCAAGCACCACTCCGTGCACAGACAGCAAAGTACCACTCCACGCACACCATCCAGCCAAGCGCCACTCCACACACACCGCCAGCCAAGCACCACTCCGTGCACAGACAGCCAAGTACCACTCAACGCACACCACCAGCCAAGCACCACTCCACACACACCGCCAGCCAAGCACCACTCAGCGCACACCGACAGCCAAGTACCACTCCACACACACCGCCAGCCAAGCACCACTCCGTGCACAGACAGCAAAGTACCACTCCACGCACACCATCCAGCCAAGCGCCACTCCACACACACCGCCAGCCAAGCACCACTCCGTGCACAGACAGCCAAGTACCACTCAACGCACACCACCAGCCAAGCGCCACTCCACACACACCGCCAGCCAAGCACCACTCCACGCACACTGCAAGCCAAGCGCCACTCCACACACACCGCCAGCCAAGCACCACTCCACGCACACCATCCAGCCAAGCGCCACTCCACACACACCGCCAGCCAAGCACCACTCCGTGCACAGACAGCCAAGTACCACTCAACGCACACCGCCAGCCAAGCACCACTCCACGCACACCGCCAGCCAAGCACCACTCCGTGCACAAACAGCCAAGTACCACTCCACGCACACCATCCAGCCATGCGCCACTCCACACACACTGCCAGCCAAGCACCACTCTGTGCATAGATAGCCAAGTACCCCTCCACGCACACCACCAGCCAAACACCACTCAGCGCACACACCGACAGCCAAGTACCACTCCACACAGACCGCCAGCCAAGCACCACTCCGTGCACAGACAGCAAAGTAACACTCCACGCACACCATCCAGCCAAGCGCCACTCCACACACACCGCCAGCCAAGCACCACTCCGTGCACAGACAGCCAAGTACCACTCAACACACACCACCAGCCAAGCACCACTCCACACACACCGCCAGCCAAGCACCACTCCACGCACACTGCAAGCCAAGCGCCACTCCACGCACACCGCAAGCCAAGCGCCACTCCCCACACACCACCAGCCAAGCGCCACTCCACACACACCACCAGCCAAGCGCCACTCCACACACACCACCAGCCAAGCGCCACTCCACACACACCACCAGCCAAGCGCCACTCCACACACACCGCCAGCCAAGCACCACTCCACACACACCGCCAGCCAAGCACCACTCCATGCACAGACAGCAAAGTACCACTCCACGCACACCATCCAGCCAAGCACCACTCTGTGCACAGACAGCCAAGTACCACTCCGTGCACAGACAGCAAAGTACCACTCCACGCACACCATCCAGCCAAGCGCCACTCCACACACACCGCCAGCCAAGCACCACTCCGTGCACAGATAGCCAAGTACCACTCAACACACACCACCAGCCAAGCGCCACTCCACACACACCACCAGCCAAGCGCCACTCCACACACACCACCAGCCAAGCGCCACTCCACGTGCACAAACAGCCAAGCACCACTCCGTGCACAGACAGCCAAGCACCACTCCGTGCACAGACAGCCAAGCACCACTCCGTGCACAGACAGCCAAGCACCACTCCGTGCAGACAGCAAAGTACCACTCCACGCACACCATCCAGCCAAGCGCCACTCCACACACACCGCCAGCCAAGCACCACTCCGTGCACAGACAGCCAAGTACCACTCAACACACACCACCAGCCAAGCGCCACTCCACACACACCGCCAGCCAAGCACCACTCCACGCACACTGCAAGCCAAGCGCCACTCCACGCACACTGCAAGCCAAGCGCCACTCCACGCACACCGCCAGCCAAGCACCACTCCACGCACACTGCAAGCCAAGCGCCACTCCACGCACACTGCAAGCCAAGCGCCACTCCACGCACACTGCAAGCCAAGCGCCACTCCACGCACACCGCCAGCCAAGCACCACTCCACGCACACCGCCAGCCAAGCACCACTCCGTGCACAGACAGCCAAGTACCACTCCACGCACACCATCCAGCCAAACGCCACTCCACACACACCGCCAGCCAAGCACCACTCCGTGCACAGACAGCCAAGTACCACTCAACGCACACCACCAGCCAAGGGCCACTCCACACACACCGCCAGCCAAGCACCACTCCATGCACACTGCAAGCCAAGCGCCACTCCACGCACACTGCAAGCCAAGCGCCACTCCACGCACACTGCCAGCCAAGCACCACTCCACGCACACCGCGAGCCAAGCACCACTCCGTGCACAGACAGCCAAGTACCACTCCACGCACACCATCCAGCCATGCGCACCTCCACACACACCGCCAGCCAAGCAGCACTCCGTGCACAGACAGCCAAGTACCACTCCACGCACACCATCCAGCCAAGCGCCACTCCACCAGCCAAACACCACTCCACGCACACTGCAAGCCAAGTGCCACTCCACACACACCGCCAGCCAAGCAGTACTTCTTGCCCAAGGGGTCGCTTCCTAAAAACTAAATTTAAATTCCCTGGTGCTAGTGGGTATTTTCTGCCCCCCCCGGGGGCAAAAAGGCAAATAAAACAGGCCGATTTGCACCCAGGGTGGACAGAAAAACAAAAAACACAATCATGGCCACCTGGAAGCGACCCTTACCCAAGGGGTCGCTTCCCAAAACAAACACAGTGCCCCAACAAATATCCCTGGTGCTAGTGGGAAATTTCTGCCCCCCTGGGGACAAAACGGCCGAAAAACAGGCCGATTTGCCGCCAGGGGGGGCAGAAAAACAAAAAGTTAAGTGTGAGGCCACCTGGAAGCAACCCTTGCCCAAGGGGTCGCTTCCTAAAAGCTAAAAACAAAATCCCTGGTGCTAGTGGGCATTTTCTGTCCCCCCTGGGGGCAAAACGGCAACAAAAACGGGCCGATTTGCCCCCAGGGGGGACAGAAAAACGTAAACAAAAAATATGGCCGCCATCTTGGCTCCAAAAAACAACCCTGGTGCTAGTGGGGAATTTCTGCCCCCCCTGGGGGCAAAACGGCTGAAAAAACGGGCCGATTTGCCCCCAGGGGGGGCAGAAAAACGAAAACATTATCACAGCCCGCCTGGAAGCGACCCTTGCCCAAGGGGTCGCTTCCTATAATCTAAAATTACATCCCTGGTGCTAGTGGGGGCATTTCCGCCGCACAATCGCGACGCTGTGCGCGAACCTGAGGCAGAAATGCCCTGCAAAGAGACATCAGGGGAGAGGAAAAACTCTTTCCTCTCCCCTGATGCCTCTTCGCTGCCCCAAACCCCCGCCAGACACTGTAATCCTACTTTTCCCCAGACGCGCAGGAAGCAGATGGCTTCCCGAGCGCTGGGAATCCCTGATGATGTCAGCGCGCGCTGTGCGCGCTGACGTCATCAGGGATTCCCATGGGGGGGGCGGGGGCGGCAGCGGAAGGTCTTCCGCTGCCGCCCCCAGCAAAACAACGAACATCAGAGAACCTCGGGGGGAGCGCCAGCGCTTCCCCCGAGGGTGGGGCTGATGACGAGCTGGCCTTGTCATCCGCGCACGGCAGGTAAGCGCCATGACGAGCCCAGCTCTTCATTAGCTTCGAAGGGGTTAAAGAGATGGGTCTTCAGTCCTTTCTTAAAAGCAATGATGGTGGGTGCTGTTTTTAGGTGGAGGGGAAGAGTATTCCAGGCTTCCGCGGCTCTGACTGCGATGGATTGGCCGCCTAGTCTGCTGTATTTAAATTTAGGCACGGACATTTGGCACAGATTGGCCGACCTAAGGGAGCGGTTAGGCACATAGAGGGAAAATCTTTTCCTCAGGTAAACTGGACCAATTTGATGAACAGCGCGATAGGAGAGGACAAGAATTTTAAACATAATCCTGTGAGCGACTGGGAGCCAGTGAAGGTCACGAAGCTGGAGGCGAACACTGGAGCTCCTATGTATGTTGAACAGGAGTCTCACAGCAGCATTTTGAATGACCTGAAGACGGTGTATCAGATATGTCGGTAATCCACAGAACAGGCCATTCGCGTAATCTAACCTAGAGAGTATTAGAGCGCGAATAATGATCTCTTTGGCCTCTCTCGGAAGGAGGGGAAAAAACCTGCGCAGCGTTTTCAAAGTGGAGAAGCAGACCCCCGTAAGTTTTTTTAAATGGTCCTCAAATTTGAGGTCATTTCCGAACCAGACTCCTAAAATTTTTGCGGGGCCGCCAATGGATTTAGGACAGGGCAGGTCAGCAGGCCAGAGGAGATCACTGAAATTGTCAGGAAAGGAGCCATACAATAAAATCTCCGATTTGCTTTCGTTACACTTTAGCTGGGCAAGAGCTAGCCATCGAAAAACAGATGATAGGCAAAATTGGGCCGCCGACGTATCCAGATTGTTTTTAGGCCAAGTGAACAATAGTTGGGTATCATCGGCGTAGGCCATAATTTATGTATGTGTAATACAATAATTGTATATAAGTTTATTTATCTGATATTTATAGAAAAAAAAGAATGAATTTATGAAAAAACAAAAAATAATAATGCAATAAAAAAGAAAGTGAAATTATATATCATGTTATCATGTGGTACAAATTATATAATTGTTTAACGTCTGGTTGATGATTAGAATTGTGCACTAAACCCGGTGCTGAGTTCTTGTTTTAAAAAAAAAAAAAAACACAATCACAGGCACACATGGTCACTGGAGACACATCTTCTGGCCCTTTACGCAGCTGCAGTGTAGTAAAAGCACTATGGGGCAGATTTACAAGCCGCTTGCGCCTCTTTTGTGCTGCAGTTGCGTCACTATTGTGACGCAGCGGCAGCACAAAAGATGCACCATGGTGCTGGGTATTAACGTCACGTTGTAAAGCCCTGCGCCATCAGGAGGCGTTCCGGCGCAGGGGAGGGCGTTCCTGTGCAGGAACGTCTCCTAAAAGTGGCTGAGTGAAAGCTACAATGCGCTGCTTTTACGGCACAGATGCCACATTGTAAATGCGGCAGGCCATGGGTGGCGGAGCTGCGGTGCACAATTACTGGCGCATCCCTGGGGATGTGCCAGTTAGTGTAAATCTGCCCCTATACATTTAGCCAACGAGGGAGCACTTACTGATTAGACAGTAGAAAGTACTCCAGTTGAGTACAGGTATTGCACAAAACGGTGGCATCTTCGTGGACAAACACGCAGGGCGGAATTCATTCTGCCCCCTTTTAGACTCGTTTTTTGTGCCCTTCTGCCCTCTGTTAGACTTGTTTTTCCCTTGTTTTTCTGCCCTTCTGCCCTCTGTTAGACTCGTTTTCCCCTTGTTTTTCTGCCCTTCTGCCCCCTGTTAGACTAGTTTTTTGTGCCCTTCTGCCCTCTGTTAGACTCATTTTTCCCTTGTTTTTCTGCCCTACTGCCCTCTGTTAGACTCGTTTTTGTGCCTTTCTGCCCTGTTATTCCCTTGTTTTTCTGCCCTCTGTTAGACTCGTTTTTTGTGCCCTTCTGCCCTCTGTTAGACTCGTTTTTGTGCCTTTCTGCCCCCTGTTAGACTCGTTTTTTGTGTCCTTCTGCCCTCTGTTAGACTTGTTTTTCCCTTGTTTGTCTGCCCTTCTGTCCTCTGTTAGACTGTTTTTTTGTGCCCTTCTGCCCAATGTTAGACTCGTTTGTTCCCTTGTTTTTCTGCCTTTCTGCCCTTTGTTAGACTGCTTTTTGTGCCTTTCTGCCCTCTGCATCACCACATCATCACTCTGCGCTACCCCAGCATCACTCAGCACCACCACATTATCATTTAGCACCACCACATTATCACTCAGCACCACCACAGCACCACTCAGCACCACCACATCATCACTCAGCACCACCACATTATCACTCAGCACCACAACAGCACCACTCAGCACCACCACAGCATCACTCAGCACCACTACAGCATCACTCAGCACGACCACAGCACCACTCAGCACCACCACAGCATCACTCAGCACCACCACAGCACCACTCAGCGTTACCACAGCATCACTCAGCGCCACCACAGCATCACTCAGCGCCACCACAGTCCACTCAGCACCACCACAGCATCACTCAGCACCACCACAGCATCACTCAGCACCACCACAGCACCACTCAGCACCACCACAGCACCACTCAGCAGCACCACCGCATCACTCAGCACCACCACAGTATCACTCAGCACTACCACATTATCACTCAGCACCACCACAGCACCACCACAGCATCACTCAGCACCACCACAGCATCACTCAGCACCACCACAGCACCACTTAGCACCACCCTAGCATCACTCAGCACCATCCCAGTATCACTCAGCATCACCACAGCACCACTCAGCACCACCACAGCACCATTCAGCGCCACCCCAGCATCAATCTGCGCAACCATTCAACAACAACTGGTTCAAATATGTTCTCTAAATGTTTCAAGCTTTATTACAAATGTCACAAAAAGATGTTAATATTTCACTTCTGTTCTTGGATTTTCGTCACAATAAAATGCACTGAACATAATCTTCACAAAAGTTATTTACAAAAGTTTAAGCTATTGCCATTATAAATTAAAATCACTTTTATTTAAGTATTAATTATTTAAAAAAATTAAAAGCCATTGTAATTTGTAATATCAATACATCTAAGTCACGTAAATACAAAACATGTTGCATTACAAATGCTATAGGTGTCACATTTGCGAAAGTTATAACTAGTGGCATTGTAAATGACAAAGCTATTAATTTAGCTATTTTCAAAACCAACACATAAATAAAAAAAATTGTCATTTACAAGACCAATAGCTCAAACTTTCCTAATGCGAGACCTATTGCATTGCAAATGCTTGTTTTTATATCTGTCAGTGCTTCCTATTGAGGTTTAATTTTCGTGACAGGCGCCTCATTGCCTACTTGTAACTATTCTCTGACCCTGCTTTAAGGGTCAGAGCAGGGTCAGAGAATAGTTGCAAGTAGGCAACGAGGCGCCAGGAAGCACTTACAGGCTTACAGCAGCAGGTGCCCAAGTTGAAGTTAATTTCTTTGTAACCCTTTTGTAAAAGGTTACAAAAAATTAGCTTCAACTTTTGCACCTTTTTTAACCCTGTAACCCTTTTGTAACCCTGTAAGTGCTTGACTGAAAATTTGTCCCGCTGATTCGCCGATTTTACCGTGATTTTGCGAGGTTCGCGGTTCGCGAAATCGCGGAAAATCCGCAAATTCCGCAAGCGGAACAAATTTTCAGCCCATGCGTAGAACCTAGATGCCTTGCTGGACCTGGGCCTCGATGCCTCGCTGGTCTGCATCTGGAGCCTAGATGCCTCCCTGGACCTGCGTCTGGAGCCTGGAGTGGGATGCGGAGGAGCTGTAGAGTCGATGAGCCATGGGGGTAGATATTGTGGAGTGGCGATAGCCCGTACCTGGTGTTGAAATCTGACCAGTCGCATGGAAGCATGTTGCTGACCTGTGTGAGAAGACCGCCTTGAGCCCCTTGGAGCTGTGAATGGTAGAGGCACTCCTGCACACCAACGTAGGGAGGTCTGCATCGCATACTACAATCCACCAGTACACCGGAGTGCACGGAGGGGATTACCGATGGTGGGCGGTGCCTCTCTGCATCCCAGCCCAGATAATGTTGCGCTGGCCGGATGCTGTGGAGGGTTAGGCCCCTGAGCAGCGCCAAACCTGTGTGGTGAGAGCACTGCAACTTCATGCCTGAGGGAGCCCTGCTGCTTCAACTGCATCGGGAGGTTCACCAGTGGACTTGGCGGTGACTGCTATACCCAGGCTTGTGAAATCCCACCTGGCTGAGGCTACTGCTGGCTGAGTCACAGATTTGGAGAGAGTGCAGCGGATTACACCACAGTGTCAATGTCCAGGTAAGGGGAAGGTCGGATGTGTAGTGGAGGAGGCCCTAGGGTCGAGTCGTCGAGGCCTAGCACCTGTAGATGATGCACTAACAGTGGCAGCTCATCCACTATGGCAGAAGAGCATCGCCCCACTGCTTTCAAGCAGTGCAAGAAGAGGAACAATCATCAAATAATGATAACCTCCTGATGTAATCATACCATGCTTTCTTTGTGGGTGGGAGAGTGGGTAGGGCTGCTTTACTCACAGAGCAGGGCAGGGGCAGAGTGGCATTCTATTTTAGGGGAGAGGTGTGCAGCTACCCTCACAAGGTCCTTGCAAGACCCCGGGACCACCATCCTCCGGGGCCTTAATACATTCAAATATTGCATATGTGCCCGAGTCCCACCAGGTCAACCACAGCAGTTCCAACCAAGCCTTCCAACCTACAGTTGTATGCTCTTCAGATGGAGTGCAAGGGCCTCTAGTGGTTGGTTCTATGGTTGCATTTTGTGGCCTGATTGTTTTTTAAAAAGCCTCAAAGGCATGTTAAACCTTTTGGAAAAGTTTAAGTGAAATTTATGTATTGCAATCATTTGTGTTTAACTTTGCTATGTGTGAATTTATAAAATATACATTTGATTATGGTCATAGGAGACTTCTGCCATAGGCTCTGTCAGGTACTCTTCCTGCACACATCACTTTTTTCTTTGACCACGAGACAGAATAAAAGTTGTGTTCCACTGCCTGCAAGAGATAGAGAGTTGAAGTTCTACCTGCCCACATTTTTGCAAGGGGATGGTGTCCCCAAGGACACTGCTGCCATCGAGCTTCGGGATAGGGTTGTCAGGTAAAAAGGATGGCTGGTGGAGGTGGGGGTCTAAAACCCCTTCCTCAAATAAATACTTAGACCCCAGGGGATATGGTCCTTAGGACATTTAATTTGTTGAGAATGGGGCTGCATAACTCCCTCCCCAAAAGCAAAAGTCAGTCTCTGGAATGTGGTCCCCAGGGTAATTAAGCGATTCAGGGAGGAGAATCGCTCTCATCTTTAAAAAGAAATTGGCCCTGGGATTGGGGACCCCAAGGCCATGAAATGGCTCGGGAGGGGGGCTAAATCCCCCCCCCAAAAAAAAATAATGAAAAAAATAATAAAAAGCAGGTAATGTGAAATGAGCCAAGTAGTAGCTCATTTCACATTCACTGCTCCAGCTTGGGAGCACCCAGTATTAATATAGGTTTTTAATAAAAAATACTTTGGGGAAACTCACAGGCACCTAAAAGTGGCAGGGACACCACCAAGCATTTATTTTAGTGTTGTAGAGGGCTCCAGGGAGTGGAGTATTCCCCCCAGCAACAATGAAAAACACACAATAAGTCTCCTGGGTCCTTGAATCCATGACCCTAGGAGAGATTGCCATCTTTTTAAAAGCCTTCCAACCTACAGTTGTATGCTCTTCAGATGGAGTGCAAGGGCCTCTAGTGGTTGGTTCTATGGTTGCATTTTGTGGCCTGATTGTTTTTTAAAAAGCCTCAAAGGCATGTTAAACCTTTTGGAAAAGTTTAAGTGAAATGTATGTATTGCAATCATTTGTGTTTAACTTTTCTATGTGTGAATTTATAAAATATACATTTGATTATGGTCATAGGAGACTTTTTGACAATGACAAGAGGTCTGCTTCATATATGTTGATGTGTTGACCTCTTGATAAATCCAATGAGCCCCCTTTTTATATTTTGGTGTTCTGACATTTTGACAAAGTCAGTAGGCCTGCCTTACTTGAAACGATGCCTAGTTAAATATAGGGGTCACTATAGCCAAAGATAATGTATTTACGGCTAACATGGTGGCAACTAGATCAAAAGGAGTCTGTATTAAATAGTCCAGGGTGAACCCTACAAAATTTCTTCCTGCCTTATGTCATCCCAACATGTCGAATTTTCCAAATGGAGGAAAATGCTATGGCCACCGAGGGCATAGAATCCTTTTGAAGCTATTACGCTGGCATGGATGCTATGCTTGTAAAAATAAAACATCTATGAAAGACCATGTCAATGGCTGATTCGATTGAGCATGTAGGCAGGAACATAACAATAGATTGCGCTAAATTCAACACTGCACTTTTAATACCTCATGCTTCAGTGAGACAACCGTTCCTGCTATTGAGGCGGGGGGACCAGAAGCAAAGTGGATTAGGCTGGGCCAAACAGTACAGTAACGTTTTTGAGTTGAATAATAAAAAAAATGGGCATATTAGCAGTCTCTAATGCAACCCCAGAGGTAACTTGGGGAGAACTTTCATTCACCCTCTCCATCCTTTGAGCCTTGAATAAAAGCTGTTCTGGCAAAGCCACGGGTACTGATAAGGTACCTATTGATATACATAAAAGGATAAGACCCATGTTTGGGCTCCAATGCTAACTAATGTTCTAAGATAGTTGCAGAAGGGGGTCTTCAAACTTGGGGGGACCCTATGGGGGCCTTAAGTGGTCATAGCAGGCACCAGGCTCTAGCCAAAAGAAGCATTATGCGGATAACAGTGCTTTGTTTTCAGCAGAAAACAATTTGCAGTACTAAGGGCCTCATTATGATGATGGTGGGACCGCCACCAAATGCCCAACGGTGTCGGACCCACCACCATCGTACTAATGAAAAACGCCCGCCATATTAGGATGGCGGGCAGACGGGTGGTGGTCAGAGAGACCGACAGCCACGGATCCAATGGGCTTAAGGTGCCCGTCGGACATCGGAGGGATATTGAATCCTTACATTGGTGGCAGTGCCTTCCAGGCACAGATGTAGGGATTATGATGTCCCTCCCCACCGGTCGTTTACCCACCATGAAAAGGCTGGTAGCAAGGGATATTGGGGGCCTGTAGTGGGCCCCCCTTTTCCTCTGGCCCTCAGGTGCCGCTCGCAGCTGACCAGCGATATTCTGACTCTGCCGTGTTCTACCACCAAATTACGCTGTGAGGAAAGGGGAAATCAGCGCCAGGACCAAGTGAGGCTGTCCACACAGGGGCTGGGACTGCAAGACCCAGGGTTCCGCTCAGGATCATCGGAGCGCACCTGGGTCTCTTCCCGCCCCTGCTCCGCCCCCTATAAAGACACACCTCTGTCGCACAGCGGGACGCGTGTGCGGGACGCCGGACGAAGCCCGGACAAAGGGCGGAGAGTCTTAGACAGTCCGAGACAGGGAGAGACTGGACTGGGCACGCTATACTGTCGGCACTGGTAAAAAGCCTTTTGGTTAAAGTAAGACCAGCTGTACTTTGTCTTACGTACATCACATTATTGTCTATATATTTCCTCTTCATCCCCGGTGCATTACTTGTTCATAATTCCCTTGTCTAAAAATCTGTGCTTATAACACTTATATCCAGGATGCCGAAAAAGATCACTACTGTTGTAGAAAACACTATGGATAACTACATGGTTCATGTAGTAAGTAAGATCAACAGTGACAGAAGACAGTCATTGGGTTTAAGCCAATCTCCTATTTTACACCCCATGAGTCCTCCACCTAACTCTCCATGGGTAGAAATTACATCTCAGGAAGTAGGAAACCAAATCCCTGACACTGAAATACACGACAGTGAGTCCCAAAATCATAGAGCTCTCTTAGAGTCTGACAAAGTCTCAGCCCATGTCATCGACACTGAGTCCCAGCTTGATGATGATGTTGCACAGGATTCCCCCATACACCTGGATACACAGGTAGACAGCGCAGTTGAAGATGCCCCAGCCCCAGCGCCTTACGCACAGGCGATTAGGAAATGTAGAAAGACGTTAATAAATCGAGGAGGGAGGAAGAGGGTTGCAACACCTCCAAAAATCAGGGACAAGAGTACGGGAAAAGGGGATGATAACACTAAACAGATAGATGATGATGATTTACTAAGTAAGATAGCGGATATGATTGATAACAAACTCAAGGCTTTTATTAAGCTGGTGGTGGCCAGACTTGACAAGCTCTGTACTGATGTGAAGAAAGTGGGTATGACCCAGAAAACGCTAACAGACGAGTTAACAAACTTGTCAAACATAGTTACCAATTTAGCCAACATTACTAAAGAGCCTAACACGACTGGGATAGAGGGCAGTGTGACTGTAGCACAGTCCGAGCTACCTAGAGATATACCAGAAACACACAATAACCCTTTATTGTTAAGTGAAGATCCACCTCCAGCTTTAGCTGAAACAGCAAGAAATAATGAAAAAGACCCCCTACATTTTCTTGAAGAAGCCGCACCGCTAGTCTTGGTACTTGCAAATGTTCCATCACTGGCTATTGGCCAGATAGAAACCCCCACTTCACTGACAAGTAAGGCCCTCCATTGGCTGTCTGGCAATATGTTGATGGCCCCCCAAGGGAAACAGCAGCTAGCAGGGGAGGTCAAGTCAGCGAGAAGGGTACCCTGGATAGGACAAAACCCGAAAAAGTTCACTGGTGATTGCGTAATTCTTAATTTTACAGCTGCAGATACATTACCAAATATCCTACAAAATATATTTCCCCCTCAGCGTAGGAAAGGCACCATTGTCCCTCTCACTTTAGAATTTTTTGGCAAAAAACAACGCAGCATGATTTATCCTAAGAAAAATCATGCCCCTTTAAGTTTAACCAGGAACGATACACTAAACGGTTGGGGCATAGCTGCGCTGGACAACAGGTGGGGACACAGCCTAGATAGGTGGGAAAGGCCCCAATTGACATATCATCACGAATACCAATATCCAATCCATTTTAATAATCACTATAACATCCCTACATCAAACAGGTTCAATGCTCTTTATGGACAGGGAGGATTGGATGGGGTAGAATGACTACTTGATACGTCCCTTTCCCCTAGCCTTGGCAATTTTAGACATCAGGGTGCAGAACCAGGATACGAGAATTACTTAACCGCGATGAACGGATTTACCCATGATTTATCTGCTTTGCCAGCCCAGAGTAATTGCACTACCAATCCACCAGATATATATAACTCCTTAACCAATGACACAACACCTAATCTTGTGGTGGGACAGGTGGATATACAACTAAGTGAAATACAAGCTATTCCACCTGTAAAAATTAATAAAGATATAAATATCGAAATTTCCAACCCACCATTACTTTGTAATAAAAGCCTGATATCTTGGAATATTGCAGGGCTCTACAATAAGTCCAATGACGTCGGCTGGTTGTTTTTTGTTAAACAATACGCAATAATTTGCCTACAGGAAACATGGGTGGTAGGGAAAAATGTACATATTGAGGGCTATCAGAGCTTTTTTACCCCGGCAGAACCCTCACCTAGTGGTAGAGCAAAAGGGGGTTTGGCAATTTACGTTAATTTGGCTCTTAAATGTTCCAAATCAGAGTTTTACTCTGGTAAACGAAACATCCAGGTTTTGGAGTTGAAGAGGGGTAACACCACTTATGCTGTGATTAATTTTTACAATGCAACCAATCATTTAGGCGATTGTAATATTCAATTTTTATGTGAGTTTTTGAGAAAAAATGCTGAGAGATTGTCCAGTCGGTTATTACTAGTTGGTGACTTCAATACCCACCCATGTGGAAACCCCGGTGAGACAGTCATTAACCATTTAGGATTTAATGACTTGGAAGGCTTCCACTTTGACCACTCGCGGCGTGGAACAGATTTGAACTTACTAATGAATGAAAATAATTTAATTTCTGCAATGTCAACAGTGGCGGACCAAACTCTTTTTTCTACCCCCACGTTCAAAGGTCACATTACTGGATCATACATAGACCATATTTTACTATCTGCTGACCTAGCTAATACTGTCCTGAATTTCCAAATCCAAATGAGTATTTATAGTGATCATAATCCTATATGTATTGCAATGGGTGGGGGAATTTTTGAACAGCGAAAGCCATGAGTAGACTGTGGGTCCATAAAACATATAAATGGGAAGCATCGCCTAAAATGGTCAATGGTGAAACATGAAAATCTGTATAAATCTATTAATAACATCTGTAATTCTGAATTTTTATCATGTACATCACATGTATCAACACCACAACAAATTCTGGCATCCTTTGAGGGAGTTGCAAAAAAAGTAGGATCATTACTAACGGTGACAACTAGAGGTATTATAAATAACAATCCCAAATGGTTTGATAAAGATTGTTCCAAGGTTAGCTGTGAGCTTAAGGTGGCATTGAAAACTAAACCTAGAGACCAGGCACTAATAAAAGCTGCGCGTACCAGGTATAAAAAGGCCCTCGCAACCCATAAAAAAGAGGTTAAAAAAATGTATGGGAGTCTTTACTAGATCCTGAAATATTAAGAAATAGTGCAACATTCTGGGACATCATAAATAAACCTCTTTTTGATAACCCAATTGACTCCTCAATGGGCTCAAATATCGCAGAAGAAGAGTGGGTTAATTACTTCAGCTCTATTTTTAAAATTAATGAGTTACAGGCGGAATACAATTACATTGTATCAAAGGAAAAACCATTGCTCTTCACAATAAATGAAGTCGAAAAGAGAATTGAAGGGCTTACCAGTAACAAGGCTCCGGGACCGGATAATCTCCCACCTGACCTTTTTAAATCCTGCAGTTCACTATGGGCACCAGTTCTTACCTCTGTAATTAATGCGGCTGTGGTTTCTGGTTGCCCCAACTCTTGGGGGGTATCTACTATCGTACCCGTGTTTAAGAAAGGGGACCGCAATAGCCCCCTCTGCTACAGGCCAATATCCCTAATTAACTCTATTGTTAAAGTAGCGGGGGTGTAATTTTAAATAGACTGGTCACATGGGCTGACGAAAATAAAGTAATATCCCCTATTCAATATGGATTCAGACCTGGTCATTCCACCGTTACCCAGTGTTTGAATCTGTACCTAATTATAGGGAAGTACACCAAGGCCCAACAAGGTACTATTCACATGGCGTTCATGGACCTCTCGTCGGCATTCGACTGTGTGAGCCACAGAGGGCTCTGGACTGCCATGGCAAAAATGGGCGTAGAGCAGAATTTAATCAATTTTCTGGCAGACATGCACTCTGATACAAGGGCAAATGTCCGGTTCACACAGGATTTAAATGTGACAGAAGAATTCAGTGTGCGCCGGGGTGTCCGTCAAGGGTGCATTTTAGCCCCGTTCCTTTTTAATCTATATATAAACGACCTGGAAGAGCAACTTTTAAGCACAGGAGCAGATTATCCCTATATTGGACGCAAGGGACTGCCAGTCCTGCTTTATGCGGATGACGCAGTCCTCTTGTCTAGAATGGCTAATGGTCTCCAAACACTACTGAATTCCTTTTTTACATTCATGAAATCCCGCAATTTGAGTATAAATAACTCTAAATCCTTCGTAATGAAGGTTGGCCAAGGCAGTAAAAAATCGACCTGTCTAAATGTAAATGGGGCAAAAATTCCTACCACTAAAACCTTCTCCTACCTAGGGGTCCTATTCGATCACCAAATGAATTGGGGACCTGTAGTCCAAATAAAAAGGGGAGAGGTAACTAGGGCAAATGCTGCCATACTTAATTTTGCGAGAAAAATGGGCAACAGCCCAGTGGCAGCATTATTACAACTCTAACAGGCAAAGAGTGTTGCTATAGCGTCCTATGGTAGTGAGTTATGGGGATATGTCCCATTAGGGGCACTCAAGACTTTAGAAAATAACTTTCTCAAAAAGATATTAAGGGTCCCTGTTGGAACAGCAAACTTCTCCGTACACGAGGAGCTAGGAGTTCCATTCCTATGTGACAAAATAGCAGTAAAACCCCTAGTATGCTGGTTACAATGCTGGACAAATAGTGATGTCTCCCTTACCCAGTTAATACTGAGGGAAGCACTAACATGGGAAAACAGATTTAAGGTCCCCTGGCTAAGATATCTAGACAATTGTTTTAGGGAAATTGGGCGCCCTGAACTTTTTTCTAATCCGAACTCCATTACGAAACAGGATGTTATGTCTGTGAAGAAGGCCTTTATTACTTTACGCTATCTAGACAGGGAGGCCGGTGAAATAATGAAGGGAAGCGTACGTAAACATGTGATACTAAAAACTACCGTATTCATGGAACCATACCTGTCATGGCCAATAACAGGTTACGATCGCTTCTTGCTGACAAGATTTAGGTTGGACTTATTTCACTTACTGCTGGCCGTGCCAAAGGGAGCTCATCGTTGTCAAGTGTTGCCGGCTTGCGGCTGCGACGAAAAGTCTCTGCAAGACCTGGCACACTTTTTATTCTTCTGCTCATTTTATGATATTCCACGTAGGCTCTTTATAAAACCCTGTCTTAAAAAGCTGCATTTTACTCAATACAGACCAGCAATCTATTATTTGCAAATGCTAGGATGGGACTGCACTTTATTTGTGTGTAGCTTTTTAAAAGCGTCTCTCAAATTTAGAAAAAGTATGGAGGGTTAACTGCTCTTGTAATTGATACATTTTTAGTTAAATCAATGCTATCTCTTTCATGATTGTTCAATTAACTCCAGAGTGTATTCCTTGCCTGTAAAAATTAGTTTTTTATCTTTATAATTAGAGATGTTAAACACAATCAAGTCATTCTTAAAAAAAATTCACGTAATTATGTGTTAATGTTTGTTTTGTTTGTAACACTTTTATGGTTGTTTCTTTAAATAACCGAATAAAGTTATTTGACTGACTGACTGACTCTGGCCCTCACTTATAGGTTTTGGGGGGCCCATGTCCCTGCACCATCTGGCAGACACTGTATGGTGCCTGCCACATAGTGCAGGGATATGTACATGGAGCATTTTTTGGTATCTTGGCGTGTGCTTCAGGCTGCAGCACCCCTCGCAATTCAAAGAATACATAGTGATTGTAATCCCTATGGCGGGTCCGCAGACGGCTAGTTAGTCGGCACCGTTCCTGAAGGTATGGCAGTCGGATGGAAGTCCGACCGCCATCCTAATCAGGCCCTTAGTTGCTCTGTAATGGGCCATTGCTAACATCTTTTGTCATTTATATCCTGGCTGGGAGAATGTGTCAAGAGGAAAGGGACTTCAAGTTTCCTTCAAACACCCCACCGCCATTTCAAATAATCACACTGTTGATACTTTTACACGTTAGTGAGGCCTGCCTGATCAAAATAGTATGTTTTGCAATCATGAATTTGATTTTTAAAATGGAAACAGAACTTCACTGCAATGTTTAAATAAGTCTAGACATATTTAAGCATTGCCAGTTTATCAGAATAATTGTGAACATTTTTGTGGGGGGCCCTGATGATTTGTTTTTTCACTGGGGAGGGCACAGCATTAAATAGTTTAAAGTTCACTGCTCTACATGGTCAGAATCAATAATTTTGCCCATTTTTAAGAAAGGGAATAGACCAGATCCTCAGAGGTATCATCCGATTTCCCTCTTGGGTTCTTTTGTTAAATTACTTGGTAGAGTTCTGTTACAGAAATAGAGGTATAGGCAAATTCTATCCTGTTGGCTTTACAATTCAAGATCAAGAAGGGCCTGACAGAACAGTGCCTTAATTTAGAATCATAGATAGGCAAATATACAAGTGTGAAAAGAGAATTCCTTTTCCAGGGAATTATTGACCTTAGCTGTGTGTTCAATTGTGTCAGTCATCTTAAACTATGAACCATCATCAGGACAGCAGGCGCTGGTGAGGCGTAACATAACCTTCTAAGTTACCTGCACCAGAATGCTACTGCAAGGGTCTTGTATGGCCTTAGTGGGGATGTACAAAATTGTTTAGGATCAAAAGGGGCCTTTATATCTACCCTATATATCAAAGGCCTTGAACAAGCTCTTGTAAGCACATGTTATACTCTGCCAAGGATAGGCACTCGCCCTATCCCTGTTCTGATTGTACGCAAATTATGCTGTTCCTATGGCTTTCAAATATTTTTAGATTGCTTCACACAGTTCATGGAAAGTTTAAACTTGAACGTAAATCTCAACAAATCATTTACAATGATATGTGACAAGGGAGTCCCAAAAACAAAACAGTTTATAATTTAAGGCATACACATTTTTTCCTATTAAGGGTCTAAAAACATACTAAATAAATAAACAAGCATTTATCTACAGATTAATACATGCTTGCCCGTTTATGTCTAAAAAAAATTGAATTTTGTGCTCAGCAGCAGATGCTGCTGTTCACCAGGGGGCCGCATTTAAAGGTCAAGAGGGCCACAAGCGGGCCGGGCCTTTTGAGTATCACTGTATTAGAACTTCATATATTTTGCTAGGCTTAATATTGGACTCTGAAGAATGTAACATTAGAAATTTCTTGTCTAAGAAGGAATTGAAATGTAAATTGAGATGAGCATTCCTAGATGCTAGGGAGCATACTGAGTTGCTCGAACCAAATATTTATGTGTGTACCATTGTCACACGTGGTGACTGTATTCAATCGTATATGTTGTCTGTTTTAAATCATGATCATCGGTTTATACTAACTTTCTTTCAATTAAACACTGTACATGTTCTGGTGGCCATTCAAAAGATGGTGAATCGTTCATGGAGAGTAGAGTATGTCCTTGTGATATAAGCTTTGTGCAAACTACCATGCATTTAATCTTATTCTGTACATTTTCGAAATTACAGAAAGTACTCTTTTTAAAACCTTTGTTATTAGATATTATACAATGTAGGCATGCCCCTATTTAATTTCACTCACTAGCCACCCTGCCTATTTGCATTGCAATGGTTAGTTTAATCAACATGATGGTCAGAATTAGGAAAAATCTCTTTACTGAGTTTTTATAAGAATACAGACTGTTACATTATAGGTGACATATGAATTGCCTTGTTGTACCATTCTAGCAATTCAGTTGCAGGTTTAGAATTGGACACTTTTAAGGTGTCAATTTTAAGTGTTTTCTTTGTTTTATGTATTATGTTATATGGTTATGCACCAACTAAATAATGATTTATATTGATTTATTCATTGATTTAAAAATTGACCAAACACTCTTTTGAATGTATTTAATTGAGATTTAATAATTAGCGGATTGCATTATTGACTTGGGCTACATTGTGTTTCTTATGCACCTGAATACCCATAAAAAAATGCATAATCTCTTCTAAATGTGGATGCTTTCACAGATATGCTTTATGCCTTGATCATTGCTAAAGGTTACACCCATTATCTGTACTGACGTGGCAGAAAATTGGAAGCATTAAAAGCTTATCACAAACTGTCACACTGATGGCATGATGTCATCAGTGATGACATCAGATATGTCATTTGGGATGTCATCAGTGATGGTATTAATGATGTCATTTAACATGCCATGAGGGATGTATTCTTTGAGGTCATAAGAAGTGCATTAACTCACAGAACTATAACTCATGCATTTCATTGTGTTTTATTTTTAAATGTTAGTTTTTAACTCAATTCAACTCCTATCTATAACATTACTTTAGCCTTTGTTTTTTCAGTAATATATGTTAGACCTGACAGCCTCACGGTGGTATTCCCCCAACCTTTTACCTGCCTCCCTCAAATTTCTGACCTTGTTTTTGATGCTTTTAGGACTCTGAGAACGTTACCACTGCTGACCAGTGGTAAAGTGCCTGTGCTCACTCCCCTAAACATGGTAATATTAGCCTAACCCAATTGGCATATTTAATTTACAAATAAGACCCTAATATAGTGCACTACATGTGTTCAGGGCCTGTAAATTAAATGCTACTCATGGGCCTGCAGCAGTCATTTTGCCACACACTTAAGCAGCCCTCTAACCATGGCTCAGGCCTGCCATTGCAGAGCCTATATGTGAGTTTTCACTCCCACTTCAACCTGGCAAGATAAACCTCTTAATTATCCAAGAGAGGGGAGAGTGATCTTACGATCAACGGACACCAATTACCACTCAAGAGAGTGGAAGGTCCAGTATCAGCATGTGCCTGTGTAAGGTACCAGTAATGCAACAAGGGGGGGTAGCTGAACTGTTCCTATAGAGAGAGGAAAATAGGTTGGCTGGCGTGACCGAAGGTGTGTATGTGACACCTTGGGGCATCCATTTTGTTGGATGTAGTTGCCTCACACACCCAGAAGGGTGTCATGCTTCATCATAGGTGTTGCTCCTCGTCGGGGAGGCGGTGCAATCCCCGACGGGCTCACCTCAAAGAGGGGCTCTTTGGCGGAGATCTTTTGTATCCAACTGCCTTATGGTGAAGTGGGGGTGTGTGGGCAGGGTAGCAAGTTTGCCTGGTGAGGTGATTAAAATGTAGCAGGGGGTACCGGAAACCACTTTATTCTGGGGGTCCCCCTACTGCAATTAAAAACGTGAAGCTAGCTCGCTAGGTATCAACAGGTTAGGTCGAGTGACCCTAGAGGAGGCTAGAACAAAAATTGGTCGACATGTTTCTCGCACTGGGGCAAATCACCCGCGTTTCATCAGGACCTTGAAAAAGTGAAAATAAATACATTGAAATCAACTACATGCTAGTGTCATGTGTGTGGTGTTGCTATAATTTACCTCTGTGGATAATCCTATGCCTAATGGTCAGGGACTACTTGCCTCATGAGGGGTCGGCGGGTCAGTCCAACGGGGTTGAACCTATTAGGTGTAGCTCAATCTGCCCGTGTCCGCATGGGAGCACCTACCCATTTCCGCTGAGCTGGGATAGATCAACCTCTTGCCAGGCCTAAACCTTCCATTTTTGTACATAGAATGTCACCCCTAAGGAAGGCCCTGTATGACCCACAGGGCAGGATGCAATGTATTTAAGAGGCAGGACATGTACTTTTAAGTTTACTTGTCTTGATAGTAAAAAAACTCCCGATTTTGTTTTTCACTACTGCAAAGCCTATCTCTTCCATAGGATAACATTGGGATTACCTGTTTACATCTTCTAATTGTAAATCCCAACTGTGAAGATGTGGAATTTTCAAAATTGGTGTCCTTGGAGTAAAAACTAAAAATCACAACTTGTGTTGAAGTTGGATTTTAAGTTACAGGGTAGCAAATGCCACTTTTAGAGAGTTGGCATTTACTTACTTTAGCCATTTGGAGCCTGCTGCCTGTCTCTGTTCAGTATGGGCTAGATGACAGCTGGGCTTTGTGTATTCCCTCTAGACAACAACACACAAAAGAAGCTTAGTTATGATTGGACAGGTCACGCGGGGTGATGGGCACAACCTCACACCTGAATAGGCTGTGTCCTGTCCATACACAAAGGGCTGCATACCCCCTTTAAGTGAGTCTGGAGCCAAGACAGGACGGGAGAACCTCTGTGAACTTCAATGTTTTCTTTGAAGTCTCCTCCTCTTCAAAGGCACAACTGGGTATAAGTACTGAACCTCTGACACCATAACTTCAGGACACTTCTGTATCTGTGAAGACTCTGCCAAGAAGAACTGATAGGCTACTGAAAGGATTGCCACTTTACTGGAGTGCTGCTTTGCTGGATACTTGCCTTGCTGAGCTGCCTGCTGCCTGCGGTTCTCTTTCCAATGGGTGAGAAGGACCAGAGCTGCATCACCTGAACCCTGAGTGACTGCAAGCACTTGCTGGCTTGCCTCCTGTTCCAAGTCTCAGGGGCATCAAAGACTTCAACTCATCCTGCTACAGCATCTGGACTTTGCTTATTGCAGTTTCGCCCTGCCAAGTGGTGCCAACCCAGCCCTTTGAAGTGGGTATAAATTGCTACTACAACCAGAACCCCCTCATCCTCAGCGGAATTGGTACATCTTACTTTTGTTTGAGTTGGACTTTGCCCTAGTCCGATGTGACCCGATATCCCATTTAAGCTCTTATTGCTTCTAAGCGCTATTTTACATTTATTCTGAAAAAAATCATACCATATAGTATAGGAAGAATAAACAATATTTTTCTAACTATAACTTATCCTTAACCTATGTTTATATATATTGGGATATATATATATATATATCCCAATTCATGAAGGGTACTTCAGGATTATGTTGAGAAAGACATGGTACCACGAGGCTTAAGGATTTATATCGCCCCTTCCCAGGAATCCCCAAATCAAATGATGCTTGAAGAGTGGGCAAATATTTCGGCAGTTAGTTCTAAAAAATATGCTATGCATACTAATTAAGTGGTGCACAGACAAAATATCGACTCCAAATATCGACTGGACATAATATCGAGTTTTAAATATAGACTGGACAAAATATCGACTGGACATAATATCGACTACAAAAATATCGTTTTTCAGGTAAGTGAAGTAATATCGACTGTATAAAATATAGATAGCAAAAATATCGAATTTTTAATAATATATAATATTTTATAGTGTATTTTTATGCAATAATATGTGTGAAAAGTGTGTATTAATGTTATAAAATATTTTATTAAATGAATTTTGTTTTTTTAATAATTGCGTAATGTAATTCTGTAGCGGGTTGTGGGTTTATAGGGGAATAGGGTGGGAAGTAATTTAATAATAATTAATTAATTAACATATGTTTGTAAATATTTATAATTAATAATTAATTGATAATTAATTAATAATAATTAGTTAATTAATTAATATAATTTTGTACGTATTTTGTATTTGTAATTAATTGGTAATTAATTAATTGTAATTAGTTAATTACATTAATTAGAGTACATTTTAATATATATAATTTTGTGTTATTGTTAAGTAATTAATTGGGAAAAAATAATATTAATTATTAAAATAATTACAGCTAATGTGCTAATATATTTACTTTATTGTTATTGTTAATTAATAATTATTTGGTAATTAAATAATATTGATAAATTTTGGGTAAAGGAGTATTTTTAGGGTTCAGGGTCAGTTTTCAGTTTTTGGGTAAAGGGGCATTTTTAGGGTTCCGGGTCAGTTTTTAGTTTTTGGGTAAAGGGGCATTTTTAGGGTTCAGGGTCAGTTTTCAGTTTTTGGGTAAAGGGGCATTTTTAGGGTTCAGTGTCAGTTTTTAGTTTTTGGGTAAAGGGGCATTTTTAGGGTTCAGGGTCAGTTTTCAGTTTTTGGGTAAAGGGGCATTTTTAGGGTTCAGGGTCAGTTTTTAGTTTTTGGGTAAAGGGGCATTTTTAGGGTTCAGGGTCAGTTTTCAGTTTTTGGGTAAAGGGGCATTTTTAGGGTTCAAGGTCAGTTTTCAGTTTTTGGGTAAAGGGGCATTTTTAGGGTTCAGGGTCAGTTTTCAGTTTTTGGGTAAAGGGGCATGTTTAGGGTTCAGGGTCAGTTTTCAGTTTTTGGGTAAAGGGGCATTTTTAGTGTTCAGGGTCAGTTTTTAGTTTTTGGGTAAAGGGGTATTTTTAGGGTTCAGGGTCAGTTTTGGGTTTTTGGGTAAAGGGGTATATTTTAGGGTTCAGAGTCAACAAATAAGATTGTAAAAAATTAGTTTTATTATTTTCATTTATTATTTAATTATTATAATTTAATTTAAGTATTTTTAAGTATATTTTAGTAATTAAAATTTAATATTAATTTAATTTAACACTGTTTTTAATAAAGTCGATATTTTTTACATCTATATTATTGTTAACGATATTTTGTACTCGATATTTTTGTACTTACCTGTTTGTAGATACAAACTCGATATTTTGGTAAGTCGATATTTTGTCCCTCGATATTATTTCAGTGATCCGAATTAAGTATGCCTGGTAAGAACGCGATGAAATTCTGAAACAATTGAAAGAATTGGAAGAGGAATTTAAAAATAGCCCAGAACAAGATATCATTGTAAAATGTAAGGAAGATCTTAAGGGAAGATTAAAGAAATATGAGGAAGATTTAAATATCGTAAACAGAGAAAACTACGTAGAGACTATGGGGACTATGAGAGCGGGCGTATCCTCACATATAGTCCTAAGTATGATTACCTCTACAAACAACAGGGAGAGAGGGCAAAGCAACCAGAAAAAACTATTCCTAAATTGGAACCATCGACACCTATCGGTACAAGTGGTTCAGACACTGATACTTCAAGACAAGCGAAAAGTACGGCATCAGAGGTAGAAATATCAAAGAAACCAGCGTCTTTTTTAGACGAGTTCCGGGTATTAAGAACCATACGGAAAAAGGACGCAGAACTAGCTCAACCACCATCATTCCAGAAGAACCAAACAAGAGGACGACCAAGGGGAAGAGCAAGAGGCAAGGGAGATCACGCCAGAGAAGACTCAAGTTCAAGCAGAGGAGAAGAAAAGAACAAAAAAACAGTTGTAAACAAAAAAGGTGGTTACAAGAAAAGAAAGTAATCATGGATGAACAAATGGTAAACAAAACAATAATTAACCTTTCATCAAGTACCTTAACATTTAAAGAAAAACAAACTTTATGTTTAGGATTGACCTTTTGTCCCACAGAACTGTTTGACTATGCATATACCAGGGTAGATGTTTTTAAATTAATTAGAAAGCTGACATTATGTAAATGGCATACCCTGGGTACAAATCGCACAGGTTTTGAGCAAAATGAGAATAGTGAGTCAATGGAAGTACCTGAATTGATGGTAGGGGATGCTCACTTGTTACAAACTGTGTATTCTTTAGGCCATCTTCCCTCTAATGGTGAAGATGACATTCAAGTGGTAGGCCTTAGGGAAACAAGAACAGATAGGGCCGCCATTACCTCTTTTAAACCTAAATCTGTCTTTTGTCCTGCATTGCCCCATGATTCAATTGACACCTTCCATTACAAAGGGACTTATAAAATTCAAACATAGAGGGTATAATTTTGCTAAAGGGAAACGTAATTTATCACGAGAACAGAGAGGATTTATTTTTTCCCTAAGCAGAAGATCGTAATGTCATTTTGAGACCCTTGGACAAGGGCGGTAATATCGTCCTATGGGGGAGAGACCTGTATGTTAAAGAGGCACTCCGACAATTGGACGAAAACATCTTTTATTGTAGATATAACATCAGAGACTACAATGAGAGCATAACAGACACATGGGATAAACTCATGGAATGGCGTAGTGAGGGTTTACTCACTTGGCAGGAATTTGGATTTCTGGAAAAATTAGTATCCTAAACTGCCCATTTTTTATCTTCTGCCTAAAGTCCACAAAAGTTCCAGTGAACCCCCGGGAAGACCAATTGTTTCTTCTATTGGAAGTGTCAATAAAAACTTATCAAAGTACATTGATCACTTCCTTAGGGAATATGTATGCCTCCTTCCTTCATACACCAAGGATACCACTGACTTCCTTAATAAAATCAGTAACATACAATGGACAGAGGGATCTCTGCTCATTACTATGGACGTTAGTGCACTCTACACTATCATTGACCATATCCAAGGGATGGAAGCCAGCTACCATTTCCTGAAAAACTGAAATATAGGCTATCTTGACCATACCAGCATGCTCATGCAAATGATGAAAATATGTCTTAGAAACAACTTTTTTATGTTTGATGGGGACATATTCAAACAGGTCTGTGGCATAACCATGGGCTCGGCCTTTGCTCCTAGTTTCGCTAACCTCTTCTTAGGTAAGTGGGAGGAGGAAATTAGGAAGGATGCCAATCTTACAGATGATTTCGCTAAAGTTGGTTTCTGGATCAGATACATCGACGACTTGTTCGTCGAGTGACATGGAACATATAATGAAGCTGAGAGCTTCATTAATAAACTGAATAATAATTAATATAACATACATCTCACATATAACATCAACAGGGAATGTATAGAGTTCTTGGATACTGAAGTTAGAATTGAGAATGGTACCCTGGTTTCCAGTCTACATAGAAAGTAAACTGCGGGCAATAGTCTACTTCATGCCCTCAGTGCTCATCCAGAGCCATTAAAATGGAGTATACCTTTTGGAGAGCTACTGAGGGCTAGGAGAAACTGCAGCAGTAATGAGGGCATCAGATGCAATCTAGGTTCAGAGAGAGAGGCTACCCGGAATGGGTGATGAAAAAAGCAGTCCTGAAAATAGCAGAAATAGAGAGATCTCAAACTCTTACGTCCGACAAAAAAAACTAATGAGGATGGAGATACTACTAGAATCATTGCCACGTACCATCAGGGATCTGATAGATTCGCAAACTCCTGGCAGATAATTGCCAATTCTTAAATCAGACAACATCATGGGCCCGCACCTGGGGGATAGACCGTTGATCACATACAGAAGAGGGAAGAACCTGAGGGATATCTTGGTAAGAGGAGATATCAGTGACAACAAAAAACAACACATACAAGGTCTTAAAGGCTTTTACCCCTGTGGACACTGTAGGGCATGCAAACAGAGCTTTATGGTAAAGGAAGTCAATATCCCAGGTAACCCACAACCAAGGAAAATCAAACAATGTCTTACCTGCAACTCAAATTATGTTTTTTATGTCTTGGAATGTCCGTGTCAAAAGAGATATGTGGGGAGTACAATTTGTATGGCAAAGAAAAGAGTACAGGACATCTGAGAGCTATAACGCATGTACATGCACGCTACCCCATTGCACTACATTTCTAAGAATTCCACCAATCTAATATCTAATACCTCCCTACTTAGTTTTTTTGCAGGGGAACAAGTAAACATTGGAAAGAGAGGAGGCAATCGTGAATTGGCACTGAGAAAACGTGAATCCAGGTGGATTATGGACCTCAAAAGTAGATTTCTGGGGGGCCATAATCTTGATAAGGAACTTGCAACTCATTTACATGATTGAAAGATTAGTTGGTAAGAGTAGGGATATAGAATATATTGGTAAAAATAGATCATGTTACTGATTCAATGATATGTCTGGTAGACTTATTTGATAAGTGTGTATAAGAGTGTTCACAGCGAAATGTATATACATTTTATTCAATGTTGATTTTAATATGTATTTATATGTTTCTTATAGGGGAAAAGGAAGGAATATCCACTTCACTGTTTTTTGCACTTCACAGTTTCCCTAACCTTTTCTTCATTTGGATCGAAGACACCACTGTAGTAGAGTAAGATAAGATATTTCACTTTTTTGCACTAATCTTCGTTTTCAATCCGGCAATTGTTGGATTTACATGAACTTGGAATTTTGGCCCTAACTAATGCTTAGTACCAGTCGTTAGTAACGTTGTCAGACAGTCACTGCTACTGAATTTCACTTTTTCGTGGGGTCACTTTTCTGTACAAAGTTAGATTAGAAATCATTGGGCTTTCTCCGTAATCCCCGGGGAAAATAGGTACTTACCTATAAGTGTGTTTCACATATGCCTGTGTAGAAATAGCTTTGTGACTCTCCAGATAGGAGCAATGTTGGAATTATGATTATATGAACTCCTAAATAAAGGACATCATGGTTTCCCTTTTACATTTGGGTAATTACTCTTGGCCCTATGTAGGCACAACACTAGCTTGCATGTTATGGGTACTAAACCGAGTGAAATCTTAAACTTGTCTACAAGTACAGCAACGAGTGTAAACTTCACGAATAGGGCGGTGTATGCTTCAATCCAAGTATAGGCATGTTATTAGTTTGTGCCTGACAGGTACTATACCAAGTAAATGAGGTATAAAAATGGTTATTAATCATGTTCTAAGCAAGGGGGATTCCTTCATAACTTTACCAACATGGCGGCAAATGTATTGTCCAGCTGCAATTAATTTATTGTATTTTTTCACTATGGACAACATTTACAATATTATTCAATGCTGTTATATTTCAAATATAAGTTCAAATGTCTATGTAATTGACAAACCTGTGGAATGAAGGAGCATGATAGAATGGCTTGCAATGCAGTATACAATGTTTTACCATTCTCATGATTCACCAGAATCATGTGACCTGTGATACATGTGGCTATACCCTCGTTTATGTTATGTTTATTTAACATGCAGGTGATGTCGGAGCTTTACTTTGTGAGCAACACACAAGTTAGTGTCGAAACACGTGGCATTATTTGGGAATAAAGAAAATTCTTAAGCAACCAGCTTCTGAGTGCGCATTGCTTACGAGCGCTGTATGTGAATTGGATATATATATATATGGTCAAGGGGGACCGGAGGAGGCACCCACTAGTTGGAAACTCCAAAGCAAGACGGACAACTTCTTTCCTAAAGACATCACGCTCCTCTCCTGCCAGCCCGCAATGACTTTCATTATTCCAGTCATTCCCCTGCACCGTGGTTCCAAACATCGATCCTGCTGCATTCTGGGACCTGCAGTTCCGCGCCACACTTGGAACTGCTCACAGGTGCGGGGACTTCAGCGGAAGGGCGGAGCTGACATGCACCAACAAGCTTATTTGAGAGGAACTCACACACAGCGTGGTGCTTCATCTACAGGACGCTTTGGGCGCTGAGGAAGGCAGTACAGCTGCCGAAATGCATTCGCTAAGTTTCCAATAAACAGGCGTCTCCTACCTGGTCCTCCTGGGGTTTCTGTCTCTTCTTTTTTCGTGAAGAAGGTTGGTGTGCATATATATATATATATATATATATATATATATATATATATATATATATATATATATATATATTCAAGCTCGTCAGCCCCCCTCACAGCTTGCAAAAAGAAGACTTAAGCACTCCGGGTACGGCAACAGGGTTTATTCAACGCCTACGGCAGAGATGACAGACGCGTTTCAGACAAAAGTCCTTCCTCAGTGTCAGTAACACGCTGCTCGCGGTTCATTTTTGTAAACGCCCTCATTGAAACTGAGAGCAGACACAATTTCAGTGCATGCACAATTTCAGTGCATGTAAAACGTGGCAGTCATTTTACATAATCTTAAATGCAATCACACAAATAACATTTTTCATCCGGCTGATGCCTCAAGTCTATGTATGCATATTATGTACAGTCTTTAAAGGCTAATGACCACTGCCAGATAGCAATAAAATATTGCCGTGTATCGGCATTGCACTGGCTAAATTACCAAGGAAGAAGCGCTTCTCAAACATCAAACAGGTAACCCTTTGCACCATAAACTTAAAACCGGGGGCAAATTACAATCCAGCCGTGTATCGGCATAGCTCCGGCATCACAAAGCATAATGTGTTCCGGAAATAAATTCACAAAAAATGTAATCGTGCTTCTAAAAGGCACAAGGTTAAGAGAGATACAATTTACATAATCCATTAGTGTAAGACGGAATAACAAATTTCATAATTCTTGTTTAAAGGTATTCAATACTCACAATGTGATTATACGTGTAGACATTTGAAAATGATAATGGAATAGAGAAAATTGAAAAGCAAAAGAAGAAAATGAAGGCCTTATCTCACAAAGACAAATTCAGAATCATATAAAGACTTTTCATTACATCAATTTTGGATGTTTCGGACATGATCTATCACAGAAAAGACATAATTTAAGATGGAATTGAAGGATCATCTACCTGGTGTACTGTTAGTTCTTCCCCTGTATTGAGCCCTGATGGATTTCTAGTTTGTAAGTCTACTCTAAATCTAGACTCCAGTCTACGAAGGCTCAGCAATCTGTCTCCCCCTCTGGGATGCAGGGGCACATGATCGATGCCATAGTAACGCAGCAGTTCTCTGTTGCTGCCATGTACTTTGGTAAAGTGTCGAGCAACCGGGTAGGTTACGTCCTTGTTGGTGATTGCCCATTGGTGTTCTAATATACGGAGTTTTACGTTGTTAATTGTACTCCCAATATATTGTAATCCGCATGGGCAGACCAAACAGTACACTACATATGGGGTAGTGCAAGTGATGAATTTGTTAATCATTCTAGATTTGCCAAGACCCGGAACATTGTACATTAATGTCCGTCTGCTATTCTCACAGGCTCGACATTTTCCACAAGGAAAAAAAACCCTCATGTCTTTCAGAGTACCACCAGATTTAGATTGGAGCGGCATGAGGTAACTTTGTACAAGATTATCCTTTATTGACTTGGATTTCCTAAACGTCAACAAGGGTTTTGCTGGAACATCACTCCCTATTATGGGATCCGTACGGAGTATGTGCCAGTTTCTTGTAAGAATTTGTCTTAGTTTGTTTGCCTCATCAGAAAAGGTGGTAATCATACGGAATTTGGTGTTCAAATCTGACTCATCACTGATCTTGGAAGTTTGTGCTAGTAGATGTTTCCTCAGGATTCTCAATACTCTTTTGAAAGTATCATCCAACAGAGCTTGATCATATCCTCTAACCAAAAATCTAGCTACACATTCCTTGGCTGCTAAGATGAAATCAGCTTCCAAGGAGCAATTTCGTCTCAGTCTTAGCAGTTCCCCATAGGGGATGCTACGAATCAGACTAGGGGGTGGCTGCTTCCAGCATGTAATATGCTGTTGCCGGCTGTCGGCTTTCTATTTAGAGTCGTCTCCAGCCTGCCTTTGTGGACAAAAACCCTTAGATCCAGGTAGTGTACCTCCGTCTCACTTATGTCAGATGTAAACCTTAAGTTCAACTCATTCTGATTGAGATCCTCAATAAATTCCTCTGCCTGTGTGGTGGAGCCCCTCCACACTAGGAAGAGGTCGTCGATATATCGACGCCATACCACGATGTGCTTAGCCCATCGCTGGTATATATATATATTTATCCACCAATTCGTTCACCGGGAGGTGCACACTTTGCACGGTTGGTGCTGGACACTAGGGAAGAACGTCCCCCTACTATTAATTGACCACCAGTGGCAACACTGTGGACAAGACCTGCGTAGGTGAAGGGGGCTGTATGTGAGTCTCTTGTTTAATAAACCCAAACTATCGTATTGAGTGAGCGAGTGCGGACAATAATTTCTTTTGGTGGTCAATATGTATATATATATATATATATATATATATATATATATATATATATATATATATATGAAACAATCCCTGCTGCCTCTCGCCCGGAGCCCAGTGCTGGAAACCGCTGCGCAGGAAGAAGAGAGGGGACCTCAGGTGCAGTGAGCAATGTTTTCTTTATTGTACCCTCGAGGAAGCGGCACACAGCATGACGTTTCGGCCTACACAGAGGCCTTGATCACATGACGCACGCTGGGAAAAAGGCAATTTTTAAAGTGCTAGTGCTCAGTGGAAGTACACTCCGATTGGTAGGTTTTTGGTCACGTGTTGCACTTATCATAGACACGGACAACAGACTGTAAGTTTGCAGACATCATGGGATAATCCCAGAATTAGCGCCATGTTATCACAGTCCATACTATAACAGTAAAGTGCAAATGCAATTACATAAATGTGTAAACAGAAAAAGATCACTGGATGAATCCAAATGTCAAAACCGATATTGTTGTGCAAAGTGCAATGTGCGTCATGAGGATCAATCTCAATATATACACTATATACAATATACACCCTGTACAAAAGTCATGTATAACACCCAATTCATAGGCTAGTATCTACAAAATATATAAATAAATTCATAAATAATGTATCATAAATATATAAATATATATGTTAAAACCATGACTGTACAGTATATTGTAAATAAATATACAGATAAACACAACATCATTGATGCGGGATGAGATCTATAGTAAGCAAGAATAATGTCATAAGTATTCATGTTATGGCCTTAATACCATGATCGCAGCATCCCATTGTTAATGCTCAAATTTTGTTTACACATACGTATGATACTGAGCTGGAAAGTTCACGGGCAGAGGAGATGTTGACCCCCCCTGAGGGGAGGGGAAACCATCGCAGCCTCTGCCCTGTGACCATCCCCTGTGCTCATGATTTGCCTGGATGGACCATACCTAAAACCAGATGTACCTATGTGACTGGTGAGAGATAAGAAGATTAACAAGTGCACTTATTTTTATGTGGTAATTTTCAAGTTTTTTTGTGACTCCGTGACATTGTTTTCTCCAACTCTTTCTCTGTAGAGCTTACTGGATAGTTCATTTAAAAGTGAAAAAAGCTCTTAGTACATCCATGTGCAACCTAAGCCTAGGCTGCACTCCACTTAAGAACCATCCAATCCTCTAAGCTGTATACTGTTAAGAACAGAAATCTCAATGACAAAACAGACACATACACCCAAATTATCTATTCGGAAGCAACAAACTGCTCAACAGGGGAAGCTAAAGACAGTGCACGACAGTATAATATTGTCATAAACACGTGTAAAAATCTTCAGTGGAATTCAATCCCCCCGGAGCTCGGCAGTCCATTTCCACTATGTACCTGGTTTCTAACTTTCTCAGGGCCCCATCCCTATCTCCTCCTCTCCTAAGAGGACCAACACAGTCAATAGCATAATAGCGCAACAGGGAGCTGTCATTGTTATGGTGTTCCTTAAAGTGACGGGCCACCGGGTATGCTGGATCACTGGTATTGATGGCCCTGATGTGCTGGAGTATCCTCTTGTGCACCTGCAATTTGGTACTGCCAACATAACGCAGGGCACACGGACACTCCAGCACATACACCACATATTCACTCTTACACGTGAGTTGTTGTTTTATTTTACGTGCCGCAGAGGTGAATGGGATAGCATATTCAGTTTTATTCAATCCATGCTGACAGGCCTTGCAGGATGAACACTTCCTAAAGCCCTTACTTTTCCCTAACCAATTTTTGCTGGTCAGGACTTCTGGGCTAGATTTTACTAGGGCATTCTGCATGGAATATGCTCGCCTGTATGTGATGGATGGGGTATTGGGTATTCTATCCCCTATCACTGGGTCACATTTCACTAGATTCCAATGCTTGGAAACTATTTTCCCCAGCGCTGCATGTTGCCTATTAAAGGCCCAAATCAATCTGACTGGTTGATCATAAGTAGTGATGGACTTTTTGTGGACCTTAGGCTCAAGGGCATGATTACGTGGAATGGCATTAGCTTTGGATATGGCTTTATCCACTATTGCAGCCTGATACCCCCTAGCTAAGAATCTGGACCTACTGGCTTGCTGAGCCAGGTTACACTGGGCTTCTGTACTGCTCAAACGACGTATACGCAACATTTCTCCATACGGAATGCTGCGTATAAGGTGAGCAGGGTGATGGCTGCTGGCGTGGAGAATCGTATTTCCAGCCGTCTCCTTACGATACAACCTTGTTTCTAGATTTGTTACTCCTGGTGTGACTGTCATGTCAAGGAAATGCACCTGATCCCTGCTGATGGTAGAGGTGAAGTGCAAGTTGTAATCATTCTTATTGATGCAGTCAACAAAGTGCTCAGCCTCCTGGCGAGTGCCCTTCCAGACTAGGAACACATCGTCTATATAACGATACCACCTAACAATAGATTGTCTGGAAATGTCAGCGTGCGTGCCATGGAGAACCTGTCTCTCCCAGTAGCCCATGTGGAGACAGGCATAACTGGGAGAGAAACAGGCCCCCATGGCCACACCCCTGACCTGCTGGTAATATCTATTGTTAAACATAAAAAAGTTGTGGTGTAGACAAAATGAAATCATTGAAAGTAACATGCGGTTATGGTCAGCCATGATTATGGGTCGTAGTCCTAGGTAGAATTCTATGGCTCTTAGTCCGTCTTGGTGATTAATACTGGTATATAAAGACGTGACATCTAATGTAATGAGCCACAGATCCATACCCCACTCAATATCCTGTATCTTTCTTACAAAATCATTGGAATCTTGCACATATGATGGTAACTCCTGGACAAATTCCTGCAAGAAAGAGTCCACATACACTGTTGTTTTCTCTAATAATCCCCCGCACGCTGCAATTATCGGTCTTCCCGGGGGTTTATTAGGATTTTTGTGGATCTTCGGAATAAGGTATAGGACTGGCATGACTGGATGGTTGTTCTTTAGATATTTCAGCTCATCCATGCTCAGTAGGCCAAAGGACCTCCACCCCATCAATAATGAGTGGAAGTCTTCCTGAGCTTTTTTGACCAATGAAATGTCACTATGTCTGTAGCAGTTCAGATCATTCAGTTGGGAGAGGGCTTCTTCTAGATATAGTTTTCGTGGCCACAAAACTATGTTCCCTCCCTTGTCAGCCTGTCTGACGATAACATTTTCATTGGCCTGAATTTTTTGGATGAGACGCATGTATTGATCATTTTGTGTAAACTTTTTGCGTTTAGAATTGAGCACCTTGGAGTGTAGTGATTTAATATCTTTGACAACTGCATCATGGAAAATGTCCAAATTATCATAAATCATCACAGGCGTGAATGTAGAACGCGGTTTAAAAGACGTTAGTCCCCCCACCCTGCTGGGCTCACCTCCAGATGTAGTTTGTGATGAAGACTGCTCCGATCTGAGAGACTCTAGGGCTTCCAAGCCAGGCAAGTCACGGGCTTGTAATCCCTCTTCTCCAGCTTCAACCCGCATGACACTGCTGCGGGTTTTTCCTCCAGCAAAATGTTTCTGTAGCTTGATTTTGCGGACAAATTTGTGGAGATCAATTCTTGTGTCTGCATAATTCAGATCGCATGGAGGACAAAATGTGAGACCTTTAGATAGAATATTAAGCTCAGAATCGGACAGGACCATGTCTGTCAAGTTGATGATGGAGGGGGCAACGTCCTTCTCTCCCGATAATAGGTTCACTTCCTGTTCCATCTCTTTGCACTTTTTTTCTTCCTCTTCTGCTGATTTGGCTCTTGCTCTGGATCTGGCCTTGCGACGTTGGTAGCGTTTTGCGTTGATTTTTTTGTTCCTGAGCGCGACTGCGTTCTCGGGCGTAGGGTCCCTCGCCAGTCTTTCCTCACACAGTCCAATTCCTCTGCTGGCGTGAGCTTTGTAAACCCCAATTGCCTTCCTGATTGTGCAGAATTGGAGTCTGAGTCGCTATTCATACTTGAACTCAAGTTGGACTCCGACGAGTCATCCTGCTGTGCTGTTCCCTGCGATTGGTTAGAGCGATCCGCGGTGCCTGCAATTTTTTGTCCCGGTGAGGCTTTGATGGCGTCATATTTTTTCGCAAAGGTGAAAATGCGACCTTCCGCATAATCTGCCTTATCACGTTGGAATTTCCAGGCTTTCCTTTTGCTGATGGATTCTTCTTCCTTCTGTATCCTCGCCATCATATCGCCTCTAAGTTTAATACATTCATTTGGACAGTCCACACTGGCTGCTGCGATGACCAGATTAAGCTCCTCAATCTTTGCTTGTGTTTTCAACCGGTCACTCTCCGCATAGCGGACCAGTATTTGGACTAGCTTGCGTGACGATTCTAAATTGCAGTCAGCCCATTCACGGAGCATTTCCGGATCTGGATCCTCATAACTTGGGGCCAACATGACCCGCAAACCACGCGGTATCCTATTTACTTCCAAATAGCGACTCAGTGACCGGTGCTCCCACCATTTGGAGAGTTCCCTTTTCATCAACTTTTCCAGTTTTTTGAAATGGTCACGAACGCTCACAACTTCATCTGCCGGTGCATTAGAGGCGGATGGTTCAGCTGACCCCCCAGCCGGGGAGTCATCAAACGCGTTCAGCGCTGCCTGTTCCCTCGCTTTCAGTGCGTCTGCCGACATGCCGCTTCCTCTCAGTCAATATTGCGCGTGATGCGCTCTCACAGCTGTTTGGGCGAACGCTGCAAATGCAAGCCGCCGTACAGTCGCGCACACTCTCCCCTTACCGGTGTTTTCTTTTCCGTGCCGCTTCGCTAGTCCCAGCCGAAGAATCTCAACCAAAGCAGAACGCTTGGCAGGCTCCGCGTCGGGTAAACAAGCAGCACAGCGTTAGCAGTAACCGGGGGCTGGAACAATTACTCCCTAACGGGAGAGACAAACGACTTCCGGGTCAGCAGAGGTCTCGGCTTCCTGTCGTTCCGCCGCAAACAAGGAGAGGGGTCATCCAAATGCCGGCGAAGCACACTGCCGGTCTGGCAATATGAAACAATCCCTGCTGCCTCTCGCCCGGAGCCCAGTGCTGGAAACCGCTGCGCAGGAAGAAGAGAGGGGACCTCAGGTGCAGTGAGCAATGTTTTCTTTATTGTACCCTCGAGGAAGCGGCACACAGCATGACGTTTCGGCCTACACAGAGGCCTTGATCACATGACGCACGCTGGGAAAAAGGCAATTTTTAAAGTGCTAGTGCTCAGTGGAAGTACACTCCGATTGGTAGGTTTTTGGTCACGTGTTACACTTATCATAGACACGGACAACAGACTGTAAGTTTGCAGACATCATGGGATAATCCCAGAATTAGCGCCATGTTATCACAGTCCATACTATAACAGTAAAGTGCAAATGCAATTACATAAATGTGTAATATATATATAAAAACACCAAGGTTGCCCAAGAGGAGAGCCTCACCCCTGTGAACACACAGCAAACTCGCAGGTGGTCGTGCAGTCAGCCAACACCTTGCATTTCCAAATTGCCATACTCGTTTCGAGCGCAAGCTCTTGATCACTGGCATGAGATAGCAGAACACAGGTTTGCGTGGAACACCTATTTATTTAAATATTGAGTCCCGCCCCAGTGGGCGTGTTTGCGGGCACACTGGTAAAAGTAGTCCCAAAGAAATATTACCCCAGACTCATGTAGTTCTCTGTCCAAGTGGCTTGTGTACTGTTCCTCATTAAAATATTGTTCCTTGTTAGGAGAAATGCTAAAAGCGTCCGCTGTTCCGCATGACCAATATCTCTGTGAGTGAGGCTCCACAGGTCCTGAAAGTGCCGGTAGTTTCCAGCACTCATGGTACGCCTTCCAGCATCAGGGCTCTCCGCGGCCGAGCGAGCCGCTATACACAAAAACACCAAGGTTGCCCAAGAGGAGAGCCTCAACCCTGTGAACACACAGCAAACTCGCAGGCGGTCGTGCAGTCAGCCAACACCTCGCATTTCCAAATTGCCATACGCGTTTCGAGCGCAAGCTCTTGATCACTGGCATGAGATAGCAGAACACAGGTTTGCGTTATAGTTAGGACCTATTTTCCATAGGAAATCCGCAACATTCTATTTAGAATAACTTTGGCGCCAGTCGCGAAATTTTCAAAGCTGGTGGGGCGCTCCGGTCTGCTCCTATCCTGAAAGTATTGGGGTGATTCGTGAAGTGGGCGGCAAGAAAAAAGGGGGGGTCCCAAAACTTGTTTTCCCCATGCAATTTTCAATAGGAACCGTTCATCGCGGCTACAGCCCTAATGGCTGAACGGAATTACACCAAATTTGGCAAAGAGGTAGTTCTCAGTTCAGACTCGTGCCTTTTGCTTAAATGGTGTAAATCTGTTCAGTAGTTCCTGAGAAAATTACAATGAAAAGTACATATATATCTATGGCCTCAGAGTATCCGCGCACCCTGCCGTGCACAAGCTGTATTCTAATTGGCTGTCAACACTCCAAATCAGGAGGTGTTGGTAGCCATCTTGTGCCTCGGTAGAACCGAGGCACAAGAAACATATTAAACAAATGTGCAAAATGCGAAAAGGGGGCAGGTTAGAAACACCCTGACCCCCTATGCCTGTTCAGAGGGACCAAGAAGGACCCCCAAGGCACTTCTATGATAATTATCCTGGGGGGGCAAATTCCGGGGGCATGTTCATAAAAATAATGTGTGGGGGGCCCAATCCCCCCACACTGCCCTTGGGGCCACCACCCCCGAGGCAAAAGCATTTGTAATTGCGGGGGGGCCCACGTCCCCCCCCGAAGCCATGGGGACCGCCACCCCCGGGGTTTAAAAGTTTAATTTTGGGGGCCTCTAAGGCCCCCCCAAGCCCCAGAGATTGCCACCCCTGGGGCTTAAAAGTTTAATTATGGGGGCCTCTAAGGCCCCACGAGCCCCGGGGACCACCACCCCCCAGGGCTCGACTACATTGGAATTGCGGGGGGCACACTGCCCCCCCGCAGCCCCAGGGACTGACGCCTCCCGGGGCTTATTTTTCATTTAAATGAAAAAAAAACCTGTATAGGGGGCTTGAACCCCCCCTACATGCCCTGGGAACCGTGACCTCCCCGGGTCTAAATATATATCCAGGATCCACCACGGAGTAAGAAAAAGTAACAATAACACTACTTTCCTGCTAAGTGAATTTCCTCCCATACGATAACATTGGTGATTCTATGTGAAACAATTTCTAAGTGTCAACTCTTAAAATACAATAATATTCCTTAAAAATCACTACTGTAACCAAAACGCTTTTACTCAAATGTTTACAGGAGATGTCTCAGGACTGAATCCAGGATCCAGTCTTGTGGTTAGAAAAGTAATTCATAAAGTAACTATATGCATTTAACTAGAAATTCACATTGAGCTCAATGTTGCATTGTGTTTGAAATGCAACAACTGTAACTACTGTACTTAAAATACTATTGCCCATCTGCAAAGTATTTAAACTAAAGTAATTCATTCTGAGAAAGTATATTTTGTAATACAATGTATAATGTAATTATAATGTAAGTAAAAAAATTAAATATCTAAAAATAAATAGTTAAAAAAAGTAGTAAATCAGTATAAAAAAATGTATATATAAGAATTAATACATTTAAAAATTGTCATTTACAAAACTTTTGAAATTCACTGAAAAAACCTTAGGTTTCAAATATGTTATAGTTAGGAATTAGCATTTTAAAAACCTTCAAATTTCACTGAAAAAACCATAGGTTTCAGACATGTTATAGTTAGGAATTAACTTTTAAAAAACCTTAGAAATTCACTGAAAAAACCATAGGTTTCAGGGGTGTTATAGTTAGCTGGGCATTTCACTCGTACAAAACCATTGAACTTTCTCCGTTATAGTTAGTTGTACTAACTGTAACTCACGCGCCCGCAATCCACTGCTGATGATGTCACATATTACATCACTCATGACATGGTCAGTGACATTACTGATGACATCACTGATGACATCTCAAATGACATCACTGATGATATCACTGATAACATCATCCATGTGACAATCTGCTTCAACTGATTATACACTAGTATAACTTTTCATTACTCACTAAAAAATATACAGTATCATTTTTAAAAGAATGACACACCAACACAACTTTCTAAAAACCCACTCACTGCTTTGTAGATCTACACACACTTCTAAACTTTTACGTATACATTTACTCATACATGCTGACAAAGATCAATAGAACACTATTAAATATACTTATAGATTTAAATTGACATTACCCACAGCACACATTGTATTGATTTATATAGTCACCCTACTCACTTAAGCAAATAATTCATGACACTTTATTTATTTATAAAGATAGTAACTCATACTTAGTGTGTTATTAAATCACTATTATAAGTATACAGTTTTCCATACAGTCTCTCAGACAATGACTGATTGTTATTTTTTTAATTTTTAATTTTTTTATTTTTTGTCCTCATTTGTATTTAGCCATTGTATATTTGAGAGCTTAAACAGGAGAGCGGCGAGAAAACGAACAGAGGAGGGAGCCTTTACAGTACCCACTCTAAGGTTCACCAGAATGAGGCTATCCGATCACTCCTTTTACAGATGGCATGTGCTACACAATTCGGGTCCTCACCCATCCCTAACCTTAAACCTCATTACTCGTTTTTCTCCCTCCTGTTTTCCCTTTCCGATATAACAGGTCCACAGAAAACTCTGCACCAGGATTGTCAGTCCATACCTCTTGGACTTTTCCTGGCCTGTGCGGCTACCACATAATCATAGGACTAAATTAACTATCATCCCGAATTAAAGGGGAAGGAAATATCCTTACCTAAAGAGAAACTACTGTCAAAACATTCATACAAAAGAAACAATAGCTACCATCGAAGAAGAAATTAGAGAATAAAGCCTTCAGAAAACATTTCTTCTGGGTATCTTTATCACTCTTTTACCTTTGTCTACTTTTACACCAATCATCGCATATATACCAAAATGTTGTTTTCTTTGTTACACGCATAGCTCTATCTAATTTTGCAACCCTATCTATCGAATGGATCCATTCACACTTTAGAGGGGGAACAGGCAAAATACACTTAATATACAGTTCCCTGCACGCCAATAAGATTAGCACAAACATTAAAATGTTATGATTTTTAGATAGATTATTTGTAATATCCTCATAAGGGGTTACACCAAAATTGAACTGTGGAAGACTCACCTTAACTTCAAACCCCACAATACTGGAGATCGTCTCACCTACTTTTTCCCAGAACATTTGTATTGCCGGGCATCGCCAGAACATATGTGTATCATCTGCGTCTGCTTCCCCACACTTTTGACACTTCACTCTTTTGGAACCGATTTTGGATAATCTTCTTGGGGGCCAATACGCTTTGTGGACAGTAATAGATGATTATTTCTTGGTGAAGCAGCTTTAATATTTTACCATAAAACAGCTAGAGATACCTGCCATAACGTATCCCGGTCATAGCTCGGCAGCCCTTTCCTCCAGATAGAATCAGACCACTGCTGAGAATCTTCATGAGGCTGAATTAACATCCAATACCATACAGCAATTTCCTTTCACCCCACAGGAGTAGTAGCTGCCTTTCATTCAAAAAGTTCATTACAGTTCCCAGTTTTTTTAAGTGATTTAGCCTAGCTTACTAGTTGATAATATTTAAATGTGGAGACAGTCCCCTTTGTGATGTCCTGAAGTTTTTGCCACAAGATTAATTCAGCCCCCTCCAACAGCTCACCCCATCTTTCAATTCCATTTTCTTGAATTGAAGCTGCTAGAGAGTCTTGTAAACAAGTTGGGGTTCCCGGTGAATTCCATATGGGGGTGAGTGTGCTATAGTAGGGGATACGCTGTAATACTCTTATTTGATGCCAACCTCTACAAGCTGCCAGTAAGACTTTTAGTTTCACTTTCTTTTAGTATTTTGGATCCCCGAATTTGAACAAGAAATGCTTAGCTTGGGACTGAAAACCTAATGTCAAAGCCTGAAATAAGGGTGTAAAAGAGGTAGTATCACCCAGTAATTGCCTGAAGATTTTTTAATGAAATGCCCTTTTTTATACTGCAAGAGATCTGGCATAGCGATCCCTCCTTTCTTACCCTGAGCTTTCAGCAGGGTATCCGGGGTCTTTTTTTTGCCCATATAAAGCTTGCGAAAAGACCTTTCACCTTGGCTATCCATTCCTTCTTGAATTCCAGAGGAATTGAATTAAATAGAAAAGTATACTTTGGGGAAATTGCCATGTTTACCCGGTTTGATTTACCTGGGAAGGATAGGGGCAGTGAATCCCATTTCTGTAATTGTGTCCTGACTTTAGATGTTACTTTATCGAAATTTACCTTCGCGATTAATTCAATTTTCTGCACCACCTCTATTCCCAAATATCTAATACTATGCCGAATCTGGTCACAACTGTATTGTGTATTCCATTGCATCACTTCTGTTTTAGTTTTATTCACTGCGTATCCCGATATCTCCACAAAACTTTTTAGAATGTCCCAAATGGCTTTTATTGAATCTTGAAGATGACCCGTAAAATCATGAAGTCATCCGCATATAAACTTAATTTCTTCTTCCAGCCATTGCATGAAAAAGGGGTGATATCCTGACATTCCCTTAGCTTAATAGAAAGCAGTTCAATGTACATATCGAAGAGTAATGGTGAGAGGGGGCACCCTTGCCTGGTACCCCTGCCTATTATAATCTGAGGTGAAAGGGTGCCATTTACCAGAACTTGCGCAACAGGATTTTTGTATAGAGACTTGATGGCTTGTGATAAATATTTTCCTAGGTTAAAACACCAGATTATTTCCTGGAGAAAAACCCAATTGACCCTGTCAAACGCTTTGGCAGCGTTGCAGGGCAATATTGTTAGGGGTATAGCGTTTACAGTGGCCACATCAATTGTACCGATTAATTCCTGTGTTAGATCGTGCAGGTGCCTACCCTTATTAAAGCCCTTCTGATCCCTATGAATCAACAGACCGACCGCCCTCTCCAATCTCTTTGTAATTAGTTGTGTGTAAATTTTGTCATCTGAGATGAGTAGGGAGATCGGTCTATACGACACACAAAGCTTTGGGTCCTTATTGAGTTTTAATAGTACAATTATAATGGTCAATTGCCAAGATGCAGGCAGATATTTTTCTCCAATTTAAATAGAATTAAACAGGTCCAGCATAATAGGGGTTAGTTCTTCTTTCAAAATGGAGTAAATTTCGTTGGGAAGGGCATCATGACCTGCAGATTTACCTTTCTTTAAATTTTTGATGACCATATGAATGCTGATAGACCTTCCTTAAGTTCTTTACTAAGATAAGGGAGATTTATGTCCTGTAAAAAGGCTGCTATTTGTTCCACATCCGTATTTTAGTTCTCTGTATAGAGGTCTTGAAAAAATGATGTAAATGCTTGTTTAATCCCTAGCTCATCAGTGACTCTAAATCCAGTTTCTTGAGATTTAACTTCTTTAATTATATTCCTAGCTTGATCAGCCCTTATTTTCCACGCTAACATTTTACCGCATCCTTCCCCGTACTCATGATTCGCAAATTTGCTCGCTTCCCATCTTTTTCTCACTTTAATCTCCAAGTAGTCAGTTAAATTATATTTTGCCTTTGTTAGCACTACTTCATTATTTGTATTTTGAAAATTTTCTAAATTTCCCTGTGCCTGTTTAATTGCCTCTTCTAATGCCTGAAGTTCTGTCTTTTCCTTTTTCTTATAAAACACATTGATACCTGTTAATGTTCCACTAAGATACGCTTTTAATGTGTCCCAGACTTTATCTAGGGGAGCTGAATTAAGATTTAAAGAAAAGAATTCACATGATGAATATTTCAGTTTTTCTATTATTGAACTGTCTGATAGTAGTAATCTGTTCAATATCCATCTTCTCTCCTCTATGTTATTTCTTATCTCAAAATCTAGTGATACTGCGAGATGGTCAGACAGGTGTTCTGGTATATGGAAAACGTTACTAACGTTACTAATTTGATCACTGATCGAGGCTGTCACTAAAAAAAAAAAGCTCGACCTGTGACAATGTTTTTGTTATGAAAAGTATATTTTATCACTGTTGACCTCTTAGATGTAGTATCTTGTGTTGGGTTCAAAAGAGTGTTAAAATCGCCCCCCAGGATGATGGGAACATTGATTTCAACCAAGTGTAAAAACAGGGGGGCATATTACCAACGCTTAGCGATATTTACCGCTAACGATGCTTAGCAACGAATTTATTAACGCTAAGCATCGGAAATTATCGCAGAGATAACTTGCTACTAGCAAGGTTTATCTCAGAAGTGATAAAAATCCTCGCTCTTACTGCCAATTGAGAGATTATCGCTGGAAAACCAACGATAATCTCTCGAAGTTTGGCGTTAGCTTGATGATAGGGGCTCACAAACTTAGCCATGATATCCACCTTCCATAGGGTATCATGGCTAAGTCAGGAAAATACCAGGTGTAAAAAAAGCAGTGCTACCTGCGGTTAGCCCTGCTTTTTTTATCACTAACAGGGTTAGAGAAATCCTTGATAATAGGAGAAATGTCGCTTAACAACATTTCTCCTATTATTTTTCTCTGGAACGCCCCCTTTGCATCTCATTAGAGATGCAAGGGGAAGCATAGAGAAAAAGGGTGCTAACATGCGAATTTGCGTGTTAGCACCCTGTTGCTGATAGGGAGATAATTTTATCTCCGCTTTCTTGGCTTTTAAAGCCAAAAAGGCGGAGATAAATCCCTTGATGATATGCCCCAGTGTTTTTAAAGGTGCAGGATCATCTAAATTAGGGCCATAATAACCCACTAATGCTATCCAACTACCCTGCAACTTTATCTTTGCGATTGCCCACCTACCTAATGGGTCGACCTGTGTTTCCTCTAATAAACAATGACAGGTTTTTTTAATCAGTATTGCCACACCCTTTATTGTAACCGTTTGAGGAGTACATATACAATGATCTACCCATGGCAGGCATTTTATTATTTCTAGCCATTCCTCTTTAATGAGATGTGATTCTTGAATAAAAATAATATCTGAGTCGCAAAGCTTCAAATACTCTACAATTTTTTGTCTTCTTGATAAGACCCTTAAACCGTTGACATTCCATGTCATAATCTTCAGGCGACTGCAACTAGTTTGCGATGCCATTCCTTAAAATAAAACAAAACTGCAACTTTGTAGGTAGCTTTAAAAACCAAAACCAAGGCTATACCACTTAAGGACATTTTTTTGGTTTTTTTTCCCACATCGACCCCCACCCATAGTGAAAATGATAATTCTGTTGTATTTTTTACATTTTGTCTTTTTATCTGTGACCCACCCCACCCTCCCTGTGGAACCCTCCCTATCTTCTTGAGGTATAATGTTACCCCTCTATTTGAGCTCTCCCTACCTCATTGGGCTTTTAAATACACTTTTCTTTCTAATGTGGCTGTACCTTGATCTTGTCTATAAAACTTCTCAGTTCATTAAGGTCTCGAAAATTGTGCAGTTTATTGTTCAACATAACTCTTAGAGATGCGGTGAATCTGATTTTTGCAGTGGCACCGAGATCTCTTAATTCTGAAATGAATTTGCCCAGCTCCCATTGGCGATCAAGCGTGGTCCACGATATATCTGACCTTATACGATACAGCCAATCGTCCTTTTTATAAGAGCCTGCTTTTAGTACACCTGTAAGTATCCTTTCCTTCAAAGTATAGGTTCTAAAATTCACCAAAATCCTTCTGGCTGTCTTTCTACCAGTGCGGGCAACAAAGGGGTCTCGATGAACTCTCTGTATGTCCTCCTCTAAGGAGACTTGATCAAGGTCACTATTCTGCCATAAAATTAGCATAACTACAAAAGCTTTAATATCGCCTCCTTCTAATCCTTCTAGGACATTGAATATTCTGATGTTATTACGTCTCGCATTATTTTCAAGATGTTCAATTTTGTCTCTCAGTTCTTGCTCATTTTTTTGGAGTTTAATGAATCCTATCTGATTAACCACCACCTTTGCTGCATGATCCATGACACCTACCCTTTCCACTAACCCGTTGATCTTGTCTTCCAATGACTTGCATTGCCCTTAAATATTTTTTGGGATCTCCTCAGAAGTAACAAATCAGTGTCTGATCTCGGATAGCATTGTTAGCATTAGTTTTCCCAGGTCTTGCGGCTCTTCCTATGTAGACAGTGATTCAAATGCAGCACTCCTATCGAGAAGGGCAAGAGAGGGGTGTAAACTGGAAGCCTGGCTATGCACACCTTGAGCACCTTGAACAGTCAATTTGCTAGAACCATGTATATCTGAGTCTGGAGCATTTTCCAGACCGACTAGTGTCTCGAAACTATTTTTAGTTGGTATTTGTGCTATAATATCCTCCTGAGATCCAGTTTTTGAAGACAAATTCATTTTCCTAATTAAGACCAATTTTTGCGGTAAAAGAGTGTCAGTACTTTGTATCACAAAGCTTGCTTGAATATTGGGAATATTGGGTGCTGATTCCTGAGATTGTACTTTAAAATATGAGCGTAAAGAGGATGTAATTTTGACCTTTTTGTGCTTCCCTTTCACTTTCTCCTTGCTTTTTGTCCTTACTGTAACTTTTTTAGTAGAATTTTGCTCCTGACTCAGACGAATATCCTGTTCCACTTCTGCTTGTGCTTCTGCTATAGATGGAGAGGTAAGAGCCTTCTCCACGTTAATCTCTTTTAATTCTTTAGGGGAGATTATTTGCACCTCTGGTTTTACCCTTGAGCCTCCGATTCCAACTCCACCGGTAAAGTCCACCGGGGTGATTCTCCTATTTTCAATTTCCCAGGGAGAACTTTCAGTGCTGTGCGGATTTCATCAAGTGTGTCCCTGCTTGGGACCCCTCGAGGAGGAAACCCAACTCTTGCCGCTGCTGTACGGCTCCTTCTGAGCCACGAGGCCACCTCGGTCCAAACGCCTCCCAGTGCCGCCATAGCTAGTTTTCGATTTCCGAGTCGTCCGTGTTGAGAGGACGCCCGCTCCCGGGAGCTCAAATAAACATCAATCCAAGGCGCTGACACGCAAAACGCTTTAAAAAAAAACCCCACGGGAGCCTCAAAAATTCTTATCTCGTACCCCGCCGACCCTCTGTAGAGTTCACAAGCCTAATGCAAAAACCACAGTTGATGGACAGAATGCAGAACAATGTCATACATTCACCCCAGTACAGAGATCTGGGCCTAAATCCATCGTTTTTTTGCACTCCATACCACCCCAGTTCAGACTTGGCCATATGCAAATAAGTCTGACCCTGTGCCTCATGGGAACAGTCCAGTTCACAAGCCAGCCACGACTTCTACCGCAAGTGCCCTTCCATCAGGTAGGAGAGCTCGCGACCGCTCCTACTCAGCGGCCGCCATTTTCTCCCGACCAGTCCTACTCACCGGTCGCCATGTTCCCCTTAGTGACTGAATGTTATGCATAATTATTTATGTAGAACAACTGTCACATACACTGCGTTAAAAACTCATATAAACTTTCACATAGCTAGTAATCAACTCATGCAATAGTTTACACAACAAGAGACAGAGTGATACAGATATTCACACAGTTAAATCACTATTCCATATTTTTCAGAAAGAGACACATTCACTGGATGATGTCATCAGTGATGTCATCAGTGATGTCATTTGAGATGTCATCAGTGATGTCATGAGTGATGTCACTGACCATGTCATGAGTGATGTAATATGTGACGTCATCAGCAGTGCATTGCGGGCGCGCAAGTTATAGTTAGCTGAACTAACTATAACGGGGGAATTTCAATGGTTTTGTACGAGAGAAATGTCCAGCTAACTATAACGTATGTGTAACCTATGGTTTTTTCAGTGAATTTCTAAGGTTTTTTAAATGCTAATTCCTAACTATAACATATGTGAAACCTATGGTTTTTTCAGTGAATTTGCAAGGTATTTTAAATGCAAATTCCTAACTATAACGTGTGTGTAACCTATGGTTTTTTCAGTGAATTTGCAAAGTTTTTTAAATGTAAATTCCTAACTATAATGTGTGTGTAACCTATGTTTTTTTCAGTGAATTTGCAAGGTTTTTTAAATGCTAATTCGTAACTATAACATGTGTGAAACTTGTGTTTTTTTCAGTGAATTTGCAAGGTTTTTTAAATGCTAATTCCTAACTATGATGTATATAAAACCTATGGTTTTTTCATTGAATTTCAAAGTTTTTTAAATTGCTAATTTCTGTTTCAATTAATATATATTTTTTTCTTTTTTTTTCAACAAACTACCTATCTATATTGTAATACATTGATTGTATCCTAAAATATGCAATGGGTCACCATTTTTTTTAGGATTTGGATAAAGTTGAACAGTATAGTCGACATCTTCAATCAAAATATGAACAGTCAAATTTGTTAATTTTTTATATTTTTTTGTTTTGTTTTAGACGTACGTGCCACGTGCAAGCAACTCGCGATTTAAAAAAAAAAAATGTTTTTTTTGCTTTTCGGGGTCCTTCAGGGACCCCCTGGGAGGGCCTAGGGGGTTAAGGAGTCTCGACCCTGCCCCCTTTTCATGTTCTCTACTGTTGTTTTAGGCTCTCTTCTACCTCGAAGTGACAAAATGGTGGCCAAAGGGTGCGAGCACCATGCGCGCACCCCGCGATTTAAAAAAAATAGAAGTTTTTGGGGCTCTTTGGGGTCCTTCAGGGACCCCCTGAGAAGGCCTAGGGGGTCAGAGAGTCTCTACCATAACCCTTTTTCAGGTTCTCCACTTTTGTTTTTCACTCTCTTGAACCTCGAGGGGGCGTGTACCATGCGCGCACCTCGTGATTTAAAAAAAATATATATATTTTGGACTTCGGGGTCCTTCAGGGACCCCCTGAGAAAGCCTAGGGGGTCAGGGACTCTCTACCCTACCCCCTTTTCATGTTCTTCTCTTTTATTTTGCCCTCTTTTCAGCCTCACACTGACAAAATGGCGGCCAACACTTCCTGGTTACCACCGAATCGAAGGTTCACAGACGTATAACAGCAAATCAGAATTCCGCTCGCGCACACCCGATGCACGCACAGTGCGCGCTTATAGATATATAATTTTTTTTAAATTCGATTTTCTCAACAACTACTGGAGGGATTTACAGTATTTAAACAAAAGGGCGATCTGCGAATCAGACTCTACCATTTTGCCAAATTTCTTGTAATTCCGTTCAGCCGTACGGGCTGTAGCCGTGTCTAATCGTCCTACGGAAAATAACATGGGGAAAACACGTTTTGGGACCCCCTTTTTTCTCAGCCCCTGCTTGACAAATCCCCCTAAAACTTTCAGGGAAGGAGCGGAGCAGGCAATCTTCTTTGAGAAATTCACGAAGATTCATCGACCGGCGCCAAAGTTATTTCCAATAGAATGTTGCGGATTTCCTATGAAAACTAGGTCCTAACTATAACTACCTACTGGCAATATATATATATATATATATATATATATTATATAGTTAGTTATAGTTAGTTATAGTTAGGATTGTTTTGTATAGGGAATTCGCAACATTCTATTGGGAATAACTTTGGCGCCGGTTGAGGAATCTGCCTCCTTCCTTGAAAGTTTGGGGGGGATTCGTCAAGCGGGGGCCGAGATAAAAGGGGGGTCCCAAACGTGTTTTCCCCATGTTAATTTCCAGAGGGCGGTCGAACCCACTTTTAGCCCGAACGGCTGAATGGATTTCCACCAAACTTGGCAAAATTGTAGGGACTGGTAGCCCGATGTGCCTTTGCTATGTCTCAAGATATGTGCTCCAGTGGATTTTGAGTAATTTAGGTTAAAAAAATATAAATATCTATAAGCGTGCCCCGGTATGCGCACCGTGCGGAAAGCTGTATGGCTCTCGGGTGTCTGTCAACATTCCAAACAGTCCGGAGCGGCCGCCATCTTGTGTCTCGGTAGGGTCGAGACACAAGAGGTGGTAAAAACAAAGGGGGAAATGACCAAAAGGGGGCAGGGTAGACCCCTCCTGACCCACTAGGTTTGATGTGGGGGCGTTTTGCGCGGGGGAGCGCCTGGTACGCGCACCGGGGAGCGTACCATAAGGAATAAAGAATGACAGATTTTTTAAAAACTGAAGCATTTTTTTATAAATTGGAGGTAGTTCTAAAAAGAACTGTTTTTTTTCTTCTTTTTGTTGTTTTATATTTTTTTTATTGTTTTTTTGAACATTTTGTACTTTTTTTGGCTTTTATGAACAATTTTTTTTTGGTCCTTTGGGATGGAAAAAAACTCCCATATAATGTGCTGCTTTGGCCTATATGGGGTATTATCTTCTGGCAGGAACGTCCTCTTCCCCTCCTCCTCCTCCTCCTCCTCCTCCTCTTCTTCAGCTCCACCACTATGGTGTTGTGGTGGTCCTTTTGGTGGTGGTGGTGGTGGTGGTGGCTGATATGCTCCTGCTGCTGCTGCTACTGAAGCCATTTTTCAGTCCAAAAAGGTACAGAGAGGTCTTTCAACAGGTCCTCTTCACTCAAAGTACAAAGTGAGAATGAGGAAAAAAGGTGGGGGCTTTCATCATTAGGAAAAAAAACTGTCCTGAACCAATGAAAAGTGTTATTTTCAGGTCACATGACCAGGAAAGAAACTCGGTCAGGCATTTCCAGCCTTTTTTCGAGCGATAGCCTGATACCTCTAACAGAAAACCATAGGATCCAAGAATGTAGTATTCAAGACCTTTTGTTTGAAATTAAAATCTTAGTCACATATTTGGAATTAGCTTTCTGAACGTGTGAGAAGGTCTTTTCTCAGTGTCAAATGTATCTCTCGAATACCTCCCATGTGGCTGCGTTTATGACCTGAACTAACATGGTGCATCTGAGCTCCATAATTGAATTAAATTGGTCTGACTGCAAATATTGCATATTTATCAGGGTGTTACTACATTTTATTTTGTGGAATACACATGTCATACTGGTCCAGCTGTGTGTGCTGCCAAAACCACAGTTCACGCTTCCCTGAAACCGATACAGAGAATAATAGGGCTACTGGGGTCAGTTTAGGAGAATAAATGACATCACAAACATGGATTCACATTGTCTGTATGTATTTGAATGTGAACAGTCACACATGCCTGGTTATCACTCTTTTGAAAAAAGCTTTCCTGTCTAAAAATGTGTCCATGTTACTTAAGGCATATATTTTCTGAGAAATAGTTTTCTGAATGCTGAGGTTTTGTGTCCAATAACTTTTTTTCTGTCTCTCAAAAGTAAAAGAAAAATATAGGGCCAGATGTACTAAGAATATTCATGGTTGAAAACCATGCTTTTTGCAAAATCACAGGGTTTGCACCCACAGAATCCCTTTTCATATGTACTAACTCCATTTTGCGATTTGGAAAACTTTTATGGAATCCAAAAATGGGGGTTGCGACCCATACCAAATCCCAATTTGGAAGATGCATACTAGGAGATTACCTTGCAAAATGTGAACCAGCATGGTATGCATCAAAGGTCTGCAACAGCAATTCTGTTCACAGACCAATGATCGCAGGTTGGGTTGTAATTGATTCAAAAATAAAAGGGGTGCCCTGTGGATAACTGTCCCTTCAGGAATTGAAGTGGCAGCTTCGGTGGGAGTGGATAATGGCCCAAGAGACCACCTGTACTCACTCAAGTATGTTCATGTGGAAAACGTTTTTTTTAACTGCCTGGTTCCTTTAAAAAACTTGATTTGGAGTCCAATCAAAGGGATCGAGGTCTGTTGTCCATATCAGGATGCTATCTCTTTGATTCTGGCCAATCGCTGAGAGGAGGTAGCAATTTGTGACTGCCTAGTGAATATTAATAAGCTGGATTGTTCTTCGTCCCCCTATGATTCCTTGTTTAGAAAAACAATATATTAGTACATAGGTTGCTTCACAAAATATGGGTCACAAAAAAAGCTAGTGCACAATTTACAACTACTTGATATGACTAGTACACAAGTACATCTAGCACATAGCTTTATATTGTTGATGGTAACTTTATTGAAATAGGGGGAAATGACTATGGGGGTTCTGTGAGACTCCTAGTTTTGGTTAAGTGAAGGACTAACCTAATATCTTCACCCAAGAACAGAAGTGACAGAGTTTACCCCTTATGTCCACCCACTGAGCATATTTTGTTTTTCAGTACTACAAAAAGTCACGCATGATGTGGACTTAAATGAAAAATTAGTTCCCTGTTTGGACGTAGAAAATCCCTCAAGTACAGCCTGTCTATGTCTCTGTCAGCTATCCTAACATCCAAGAAGGTGGCAGACAATGTGAATAGTGCAAACATAGATTCCAACTGTTTTATTTATTTATTTTAAAAGTTTTATATAGCGTTGGCTAGACCCGAAGGTATCAGAGAGCTTTACATATGGTTCAACAGAAATTATAAAATTACTTCAATTACACGTTACATCAGTTACTAGAAAAACATTTCAAGAGTGTGGAAGACAAAATAAATGGAGTTTAGAGGGGTAAGGGGGTGGGGCAAAAGAGGGTAGGAGTTAGAAAGAATGGAGAGACGAAGGAGGCTATGCCCCAAGTCCAGCTGGGTAGGTGACGACCGTGGGGGAAGTCCACAGTCCATCTCCTCTTTAGCTATCAGGTAGCTCCACCGGGCATAAGTCAAACAGCTAGGTCTCAACAGGAAAACAATTAAAGAGCAAAAGCAGCAGTAGGGAAGAAACAAGACAGATGTCAGAAGTCCAGCTGGGTAGGTGATGGCCATGGCAGTGTGCCGTAGCCAATCTCCCCTACAGCTGTCGGTGCAGCTCCACCGGGAATCATCCATGTATGTGTTTTGGGTCCCACCAGGATAGAGAGAGGAACAGGAGGAGATCCAAAGTCAAGACTCGATAGGGGTAGGGGGTAGGGAGGAGGGGGAGGAGGGAAGTACGGTCAGGAGAGACATCGGTCCTGGTGTTAGTGGGGGGAGCCTTCTGCAACGTTCTCTGGCTGGCCACTGGGATAAAGATGGTGAGAGGAGAGGTGAGGCAGGGACAGACTCCAAGTTCAGAGCTCCTCATGGTGAGAAGTCTCCCCTGGCGGCCATCATAAGGTCAGGTAAGGAGAGAAAAGGTGTTCACTGCAACTGCAAGACAGACTGGCAGTGCTTGAGAAGTCACGCAGAGACCCCTGGAGCTGTCCCTCAGCTCTTCTCGGTGACCCACTGTTGTGCCCCCCGCCCGCTACCTCCTTCAGGCTCCAGTGCAGGCCCCCGGGGTGCGACTCCTACTGCTGCCCTCTGAGGCAGGTGTGACTCCTGCTGCCCTGAGAGCTGTAGACGGTGCTGAAGGTGCCGGGCAGCTCTGTTACTGACTCTCAGTGCGGGGTGGGGTCTGGCTCCTGTCGCCATCCCTCCTCGAGGTGCGGAGTACTTCCTTCGGCAGTGGGCAGCTCTTCCTCCCCAAGTAGGTCACGGTACCTGGCCCGCAGGACCACCCCCTTGGTTGGAGCACTCCCAGGAGGTGCCTCCTGCCTCACCACAGCCACAGAGTTGACATAGCGCTTGAATCACTCACGGTGCTGCAGCCGCTGCTCCGGGGGCAGGGCAGGGTCCCGCAGGAAGTGCCTGAAGTGTCCGAGCAGTGCCGCGTTGGTAGCCTCCCCCCAGGCTCGGCACAGAAAGTCCAGCACCTCCTCCTGGCTGAGCTCCCTTGCACATCGCAGGGCATGGCACGGTGGAGGGGAGCCCCGCAGCCAGCCGCGGGTCAACAGGAGCGGGGGCTGCCATGGCTCTCCAAGCGAGCTTGTATCGATATCAATATCGATGTCACTCAGGGTGAAACTGACGCAGCCAGGACCGAAGCTACAGCAGGCACAATCAGGTGGAGTTTGGTGGGGATTTCACTGTCCGGGAGTTAAAAGGGCCAATTCAAGTCACAGGTCAAATCCAGAGGAGATTAAAATTGCTCTCGGCACGGATGATGTAGAGTTAAAAATCCGCCTGCGCCATTTTACACATCAGGTCCCGAAGATAACAAGGGCAGATAACAGGTAAAAAACGGGGAATTAGCACAGCGGTTTACAGCTCAAACACAGCTGCTGGAATTCTGGTCTCCGAAAATTCATTTTTGGATGGGCTTAGTTTTGAAAAAATAGTCTTTTAGTGCTGCGGTGCTCTGAGTCTTCACAGAGCTGCAGCTCCGAATGGCCATTGCTCTCCCAGGGTGGTTGAAAGATGGCTACTTAAACTGCTTGAAACTCCTGGTTGTTTCTTTAATTCGATCACCTTTCACCCAATCAGAGCTGCATTCTGAGTTTAGAACATTCTGATTTTCAGCTGGCTGTCCTATTAGAATAACCTACTAAGCCAGAAGTGAAGATTTTGATTTGGGCCCAAATTTCACCAGCTGTCTGTGGCCATCGGTAGACTCCATCATTTTAATACTGGTAATTTCTGTGTCCATGGTAATAGCGTAGAGAAGGGGCAAAATGTAAATAATATGCTTCAAACCATTCTTACCATCAAGTTCTAGGTTAAGCCCACTTACCTCACCGGCATCAAAGTACCACCCCCTCAGGAGAAGGATCTTTGCCACCGTCTTTTGAACCAGGAGCTATTTCAGCCTCACAAATTAAATCACAATAACAGTTCTAACGTGCAGTCAACGATGAGAATTTGAAGTGGTTTTAAAAATGTTATTTCTCATAAAGGGATTAGTAAGTTTCTGTTTATTCAAATGTTTCCTGAACTCTCGTCAAAAAGGATGGTTAGAACAAACAATTAAATAAGGCATAACACACTTTCCATAAAAGGACCACAATCCCTTTTCTAAAACACAGGATCAGAATTTGAAGTTAGCAGAACTCATGAAGAGTTCAAGTTAAAAGGAAAAGAGTGAGATAACGAGAACAAACTGCTCAAAAATCACACAGAGGGGGCGTGTCCAAGATGGCGACGGGGGCGTGTCCAAGATGACGTGGGTCTATGCGGCTCCCCTTCCTGAACCCCGCCGAAAGCCTCTACAAACAGCACCATACCTCTCCAACTCCATAATTACCCCTGACATTGAGGTCTAACTTTGACTGCAACCTCCGGTGGGCTGCCGCAACGCTTACGGGACAAAAATGGCTCGGTGGAGCCGGAACATTCCAGCGGAGCGCCCCCGTAATGGTGGCCATCTGAAGCAGCGAGCCGGCCTGCAGGTCCCTAGTTGTTGCCCTGGCGGGTTGGACCCCACGCCTCCGCCCGCAGCACTCACGTGTCCGGCGGCTGCTGCTCTGCTGTGCGGGGACCCCGCTGCTCGAGTTGGTGCACCGACCCCGCGACCCGGCCGGAATAGGAGATCGATCCGGCCGGGAGTCGCGAAACTCGAGGTCCCGGCTTTTGGGCCTGAGGGCAGGTATCCCGACGGCGCTGGAGTCCCAGGGGACGGCCCCGACTATCGGCCATTGGTGACTGGACCTCTGCTACGGGTTGTCGCTGCATAGGCCCCCCCCCCGCGGGGACCCCGGTGTGAGGGGGCCACGGCCTGGAGGAGCGGCTGTGACCCGCTGGGAGGCGTGAGGAGACTGGGCCAGCGTATGCATAATCGAGGCCCCGGCTTTGGGGCCTAGCAGGAGCAGACTGCTGGAGCTCTGGTGCCGCAGCGTGGCCCCCTGCAGGCGGAGTGGCCAGCCGGCATTCCCAGTGGTGGCTGGCGAGGCGGCGGCCGAGGCGTCGGACCTACGAGACTGCTACTCCCCTGCGGGACCAGCGCATGTGGGCGATGGCCACGAGAAGAGCGGAAAGACGGGGACAGCTTCGAACAAGGAGGTGAGGAGACCGGAGGCGGGAGCAGCGGAGGAGACCCGGGGAGCGGACTCAAGCTCCCGGAGAGCAGATCGGCTCTGCCTGACATCTGCGCCCCGCTGGGGACCAGGGACACACTAGAATACCCCCTGGCGGGGCCGCGGAGCAGCGACGCCCCCATAAACTGAGAGAAAGGAGGGAGCGTGGTTCCCGGGAGGCCATTTAAGACCCACGACAGTTGCTGGGCAGGGAGCTAGGCCTCAAAGACAGACCTCGCCCGGTGATAGCGGACCCACCCACCTCCCTCATGCACGTCAATGGGGACACATGAAAGAACTCCTTGGGGAATGAATTACTGCTGAGTTGCCTCCAGCTACCCCCGAGCCACCGACGAGAGCTTCGTTTCTGAGGGCTTGCCGCTCCTGGGGCGTCCTGACCAGCACAAGTAAGCGGAAATCCACGGCCTGCTAGCACCCTAGGGGACAAAACGAGACACCACCCCGCCAGCAACGCGGCCTACCTCTCCCTGGGGACCTGGTGGGTCGCCGCGCTCTCCCCTGCAGTGCCCTCTCCTGGAAACAGAGGCCAGTTGGGGCCCTTCAACAGAACGGAACATGGCGAACCAACTGGGGTAGAGGGTGACCCAGACGCTCCCAGAGCTATTAGCCAAATCCCAACCTAAATCCAGTAAAGATCCACCCTCCCCGAAACCCATGGAAACGCTGCCGGGGGCGGCCGGCGATCAGGGGCCCATCACCAGATCCTTCTTAGAATCATTGTTTGACTCCCTCAGGGAGGACTTCAAGTCCCTGAAGCAGGAAGTGGCGGGGGAGGTCCGAGAGATACGGCGGGACGTCGACGGTCTCGGAGAACGAGTGGCGGCGGTTGAGGAGGCTGACCAGACCAGAAGTGCGGAGATTGAACAGCTTCAGCAAGAGATCTTACGGCTCACTGATCAACAAGCGGATCTTCAGGCCCACGTGGAGGACCTCGAAAACCGTTCCCGTCGCAATGACATACAGGTTCGGGGAGTCCCTCAGAAAACGGAGGGGTCTGACATCACCAGCTACCTGCAGGAGCTTTTCTGGGACATCCTGGGCGTCCCTGCCGAGCATCCGTATCGGCCGCGCACATAGAGTTGGGCTTCCCCGGAGGGCATCAGCTCCGCCACCGGACATCTTGGCATTCCTTCCAGATTTTCCGCTCAGAGAAAGAATTCTCAGGGAGGCTAGACGCGCGCAACCCCTCAACTTTCGAGGCCACCCTGTCGCCCTGTATCAAGATCTTTCGGCCGTCACTTTCCAAAAACGGAAGGAGTTCAAATTAGCAACGGATTTCTTATGGCAACAAGAAATCCCATACTCTTGGGGCCACCCGTTCAGACTGATCTTTAAATGGAATGGTACCCTGCACCAAATGCGCTCGCTAAGAGACACCTGCACTCTTCTAAGCTTGGACATGGAACCTGATGAGACAGTAATGAAAGCGCCATCGGGGCCATCCAGAGGAGGATGGCAGACGGTGGGCCGCAGAAGATCCCCGACACACCGCTTGAAACCTGCCGCCTCGGTCATCACACAAGAGAGTGCGACGGCGGTGACTGAAGTGGCCCGGGAAACCTCTCTTTCTGAATAATTAGCACACTCACTGGAGAGGCAATTAATGGCACACACTTCGCTTAACAGGCGGGGGGGACGGGCGGGGGCCGGAATGGCCGCTACTGGAGATGACCCTTACAAGTGACTTCACCACAGCCCTGAAAAGACTGGCAGGACTGGGACTATACATTTTTCTGATTTTGGGGTGGGGGGGGGAGGGTAGGGGGACACGAACATCTTGACCTGCATGTTGGGGCTGGGAACAGGAGATGCAAGATCAAAGTTTTGGGTGTTGGGGATGGGTGGGGGGGCGGGTTCTGGGTGGAAAGGGGGGGGTTGGATGTTCATGGGGTGTGGGGGGGGGACGGGGCTCAGTACGGGGTGGGAGTTGTGGGTGGGACCCAGTGTGCCTAGGAACTATACGGGGCTACTTCGCCCTCTGACTCATCATTGGCCACCCCAGGGGAATAGGCCTCAAGCAGCTCGAGATCTCTGTGCTCCCCCTTTATGGAGTCCAGCTTGAAGGTACTAACCCTTAATGTCAAGGGCCTGAATAATCCGATAAAGTGCAGGACTGTGATCTCATACCTAGAGAATTCTGGCGCCGACATATGCTTGCTGCAAGCAACCCACCTCTTACCCAAAGACTGGCATAAGATGCGCTTGCGCGCCTTCCCTCAACAATTCTTTTCCTCGCTTCCGACAAAGAGGGCGGGGGTGGCTATCTTGGTCTCTAGGGGCTTCTGCGGCTGCGTGGGAGACAAGGTGGGGGAGATCAGAGGCAGACTGCTAGCACACACTTTCCAGGTGGGGGGACAGCGCTTTACCATTGCTTCATTATAGGCCCCCAACTCCGGCCAAGAATCCTTTCTGAAACAAGCAACCTCTGAGTCCCTTCAGCCCCTTAACACACCTCTGTTAATCGGGGGGGACCTCAATCTGGTGATGGACTCGCACATGGATAGATCGGGTCACCGTTATGGGGACACGGGAGCCATGACAGCTGCTGCTAAAGATTGGCTGCTTGACAGGGGCTTGGTGGACCTATTGAAATCCTCTCATCCCACTGCATCACATTACACGTTTACTCCCACGTCCATCACACTTACGCCAGACTAGATCATTTTTTGGGCTCCTCTGAATTGCTTCCCAACCTTAAAGACATAACCATCACACCGGCAGCGCAGTCGGACCACGACGCGTTGGAACTAACACTACAGGTCCCTAGATCCTCCCGTCCTCCTGGCTCTTGGCGGCTACGCAAGACCCTATTGCAACGACCTGACGTTACCAAACAACTGCACACATGCCTCACCAACTATTTAGCCACCAATGACATCCCCAGGACCCCAATGTGGGTGTGGGGGGCTTTGAAGGCGGTGGCCAGAGGCGAGCTCATCGCCGTAGCGGCAGCAGAGGCCAAAGACCGCAAAGAGAAAAGGGACGACCTCACGGCACGGGTCTCTGAACTCGAGAGGGTCCACAGCCGTACTGGCGCCCCGTGGGTTTGGAAGCAATTGAAATCCACTAGGGCCCAACTAGCCTGCCTGGATACGGACCGGGCAGAATTTGCAGCACTGCGCCTTCGTCACTCTTACTATGTTGGGGGGCATAAAACAGGCCGCCTAATCGCTAGCGCCATGAGGGCAAAAACTCAGAGATCCCAGATCACCAGCCTGACAGACGACTCCGGCCGGGACATCTCAGACGAGTCCCTGATTGCGGAGGCGTTTATGACATTCTATGCTACATTATATGGGGCAAGCTCTGTCTCGTCGGAAGATGTTAGTAATTATCTGGAATCCGCAATTTTCTGGAATCCGCAAATATAACAGAACTGTCTCAGGACAATGTGAACTCCTTAGATGCCCCTATTCGCCAAGACGAAGTCTTAGCTGCTATCTCCCGCCTGCACCCGCTTAAATCCCCGGGGCCAGACGGATTCTTGTCCGGGTTCTATAAAACTTTAAAACTTTTAGCCACTTGCTGGCCCCAGTCCTCACCCGACTCTTAAATTCCTTCGAAGGAACGAGCTCCATCCCTCCGGATATGCTGGCAGCCGAGATCATTGTGCTTCCCAAACCGGGCAAAAAACCTACCAGCTGCCCCGCGTTTTTCCCCTTTTCCCTTCTTAATCTTGACCTGAAGATCTTTACGGGGATCCTAGCCGCGCGTCTGGGCCCGTGCCTACCCGGAATTCTGGAGCCAGACCAATCCGGCTTTGTCCCGAACCGCCAATGCAGCGACAACACTAAACAAATTCTACACCTGATTGATAAAGCCCATTTTCAGAATTCGGACTCGGTGCTATTGGCTATTGACGTGGAGAAAGCGTTCGACCGCGTAGACTGGTCCTACTTACAGAAAGTCCTGCAACGCTATCGAATAGGGGACCGCTTTCAGGGCTGGATCGCGAGCTGTTACCACCGCCCACAAGCTCGGGTCCGCATGGGAGGTACGCACTCCGACCTTTTTGAGATTCAAAGGGGCATGAGACAAGGATGCCCCCTCTCGCCCCTCTTATTTGCCCTCTATATAGAGCCCCTAGCGCAAAAAATCCGTGACAACCCTAACATCCACGGGATGACCTTTGGCCGGGAGCCCCAGGTCTATATGCAGATGATATCATCGCCACGCTGGAGGAGCCGGACCGCTCCGTCCCCGCCTTTTTGGCAGAATTGGAGGCCTTTGGGGCCGTCTCCGGCTTCAAGATAAATAAAGGGAAATCCCTTTTATTACCACTGGGCAAAAACGCCCAAACGCACGCTACTCCGCTTGCATTTAGCGGAGGTATTTCATCTACGGCGCAGCTCCCTTATCTAGGCGTCACACTTACTGCCTCTACTGCCTCTACTGCCTCCACACTGGCCCTAAATTACGTGACTCTGTCCTCTCGGATCCATTCCGACTACGCACGCTGGGCCAAACAACCTCTTTCCCTGCTAGGCCGTGTCGCTGCGATCAAGATGACAACCCTGCCAAAAATGTTGAATCTTTTTCAGACTCTCCCGGTACTCCCCCCTGCGGGCACCATTCAAGCCCTACAGGCAGACATCCAGCATTTCATCTGGGAAGGTAAACGGGCATGTCTACACAAGCACCTGGCATAGAGGAGTACAGACGAGGGAGGATTGGGTGTCCCCAATCTCTTGCAATATTTTCAAGTGACGCAGCTCCGCTATCTGGTGGAGTGGTTCAGACCAGAATCCGAGAAGCGCTGGTTGTTCCAAGATAGGGCTATGGCAGGCACCTCCCTCTGGAAAATCCCTTTTCTTCTTAGACAGCACCGGCCACGCTGCCTCTTGAAATCTCCCATCACTCGCACTGTCATGCAAGTCTGGAACGCGGTAGCGATCAAACGAGAACTCACCACCTTCCCCTCTCCTCTCACGCCTGTCCTGGACAACCCAGAGTTTCTGCCTGGCAACTCCCATGGAGCCTTCCCGCAATGCCGTGACATCAGTAACTTCTCTACCGGTCATCTCTTCGATTTAAAAGGCTTCCTTACCCTTAAAGACATTACCCAAGGCTATGATGTCGCCTCTCTGCACTTATTCCAATACTTCCAGCTCCACCACTGGCTTACCCATGCCGACGTTGCCCCCCAGGTGGGCAGGCCCATGACTACCTTTGAAAAATGGCTGGTGACGAAGGTCTCAGACAAGCACCTCATAACGGACCTTTATAAAATTCTCACCCCAACTCTCCCTCAGGGCAAATCAGCGGGTCAGAAAAGGTGGGAGGCGGAGCTTGGGAGGACTTTATCACCCCAAGAATGGCGTTCTGTATACTACAGGGCTGCCCACACAACTCGCAACACAGCCTCTAGAGAGGGGGCGACAAAATTAGCCGTATACTGGTATCTCACGCCGGCCCAGCTCCACAAGGGCAACCCAGCGCGTAGCGCACTGTGTTGGAGGGGATGCGGAGAACAGGATACCCTGACTCATCTCCTCTGGGATTGCAGTGAAGTCAGAGAGTACTGGAAGGCTGTCCTAGATGAGATCGACTCCACATTCGACACAGAAATCCCTAGGTTCCCAGCGTACACCCTCTTGGGCCTACCCAGCGCACTCACCTTTCCGCTAAAATCTCAGAGGGGTCGTGAGATGGGGGTCGCCATGCAGGCCGCAACGCAACACATCTTGTCTCTGTGGGGCACCACCACCAAACCTTCACACACGGGCTGGCTGCATAAAATATGGTTTGTCCTGGGCATGGTGCGCATTCACGCTACACTCACACATTCCACTGCTGCTTACCAGAAAGTGTGGCTCCCGCTGCTCTCCCTCTTATCCAAAGAACTCAACGAGATCACATGCCCCAAGTACCTGCGTATTCTAAGACTCACTGAGACTGCGAAAGAGCCTGCAAACTTGCCTAAATGATGATATTGACCACCTCAGGAATATATCTTTGCTTGTCCCTCTTGTTCGGCACACTGGGTGGGGTGGGTGTGGGGAAGGTGGTTGGGGGGGTGGGAAAGGGCTACAGTTGGGGTTGTTTCCTATTATAATTTTACTGTCACAACTATTGAAGTGTTCTCAGCCCCAGCTCCGCGTTACGGCCTCATTGATTACAGGTGACCACACAAGGATCTGTTGGACACTGCACAATTCCGCACCTGATTTCCGTATATGCCTGCTAAGTATCTTATGTAATGTTGTGTCTATTATTGCCCGTGACACCAATAAAACAAATTTGAAATTAAAAATCACACAGAAGCAGCAGAACTTCCCATGAAGAGCAGTTCATGAAACTCAGCTGAGTCTCAAATATTCAAACAACAATCACACAGTTGCAGTAGCAATCTGACAAAAGTCAAGCCACAAAGTAAAGTAGAGGATGAGTGGAAGAAGTAGTAGCCACAGCTGTCTGCAAGGGACAAGGAAAAAGTCTCTGGGAGAATGATCAGAAAAAAATGAGCGGGATATGGTTTGCAAAATAATGGCATTAAATCTAACATGGACAGGTACTAGTATTAAAGGCAAAACTAATGTTGCAAAATGTTTAGCAGGTCTCTCCTCCTTAGATCCAATCGGTTAACAGCACTCGTCTGAGAATGAGTCCAAATCTTCCTTTCTCATGAAATAACATGCAGCTTGCAAAGTTGATCACAAAGTTTGCTTCAAACATCTTATGTGTGCATCTTCTTTATTCATAAATCTCCGTTCCCATAGGCAACAAACAAAGTTTAACCTTCTAATGTTAATCTTTCAGCATGTACACAATGAACTATGCTGAAGAGGAGAAACATCAGCTTGCAAAATACTGTTTTAAAATGTGCAACTATGATATTCAAGCATTATGTGAAATATGGTGTGAGTGGGAAGTTTAATCAAATACAAAAATATAACATTTATTAAAACTGGATGTTTCTGCACTTATGAAAAACATTTCTAAGCATAGTACATTAAGGTCAATTTTTTAAATTGCATTGTACATATTTCAGCAATATTGAGTTTACCTCCAGCTAAAAGAAATCTTCTATTTAAGCACTTCTGCGGCCTATAATAATAACTATGGCTTTCTAGTGCAGCTTGCACAATTCAAATGTGTGTCAATTTCTCTTTAAATTGAATGTTAATTGTTGTCCGGATAGCTTCAAATTATTGAAAATTCTACCTAATTAATTAACATTTCTCAGTCCCCGTTTTCATAGTTACCTTAACCATCACACTATCCTGATTTCACATGTGTGTTCTGCTTAAAGGGCATCAGTTTAATCTTGCCTTTTCCATTTTAAACTTTGGAATTTTAATGATTTTCAATAGTCATCATTCATGAGATTATTTAGTTCTAATTCTCTTTCAAAACTTGTATTTCTTGCTCTGCCCTTTCTCTTATATAAGTAGTATCTACAGCCTTTGAATAAAGCAAAAACAATAATAAGTAAAGCCCCATAATTAGTAATGGTATAAGTATAGCTTTCACAATACCTCCTCTTGCTTTTGTGATCCAATTTCCAATTGTACGAACTCCTTTTCCAAATGTTTCTAAAATGCTAGGTGTTTTAAACTACTCTAACTCAGGTTTCATGTCTGAATCATTCTTTACAAATTGCTCTATTTTCTCACTCTCATCAGGGATGTATGCACAACAATGGGTTAATTTGATCATCTTGCAGTCTCCGGCTTTTTCTGCAAGTGAAATATCTAATGCTAAGTAATCCTGCCAAACCATGGATCTTATTGGGATAAGCTCAGTGTTTACAACCAATAAAGCTCCAGAAGTACTGGTTGCAAGTTTGTTGACAACCATTGACAGTTTTCTGAGCTTTTCATCATTTATGATGACTCCTACAGGTGGAACAATAACACTACTAACCCCTACATGGATGTGTTACTTTTATAAACACAAATGTTTTCTTTATGTTGACTGTATAAACTTAATTTTGGGCAAACCATTTGCTTTTTAAATTTCGTGTCAACCATTATGTTGGACATGGCCTTTTTTGCAGGGTTATCCCCAAACTTTTACTTCTTCCCCCTATTTTTTCCTGACCTGTGTTGTTGGCTTTAGGACTCTGGGCACTTTACCACTGCTAATCAGTGCTAAAGTGCATATGTTCTGCGTGTAAATTGTTATTACAATGGGTTCTCCCTGATGGGCATATTTGATTTAATGGTAAAGCCCCAGTAAAGTGCACTGGGTATGCCAGGGCCTGTACATCAAATGCTACTAGTGGGCGTACATCACTGATTGTCCCAGCAAAGTTATCTCAGACCTGCCACTGCAGCGTCTGGGTGCAGTTTAAACTACCATGTCAACCCGGCAAGTGCACCCACTTGCCAGGCCCTAGCCTTCCCTTTTTTACATGTAAGGCACCCCTATGGTAGGCCCAAGGTACCCCCATAGGCAGGGTGCAGTGTATGTAAAAGGCAGGACATGTACTGGTGTGAGTGCCATGTCCTGATAGTGAAATACTGTCAATTTCGTTTTTCACTATTTAAAGGCTATCTGTCCCATAGGATAGAATGGGAAATACTTAGTTCATCAAAAATCTTTATTCGATTCAAGGAATAATCAAAGCTTATTAAACAACTTTTCATACATGTTATAATTTACAGTCATCTAAATATAAACATACAAACATATTAAATTTACAAGAGTCTAAGTTGCAAGGTTATTTATGATGAGATTTATCCTTTTGCTCTTGACCCATACTGCACCTAATTTGATTAAATTTTTTCTAGATACAGTACAAAGCTAACAGCTCAATTAGAACGAGCATACCCATTTGGGCTCTACTGCTACTAAGATTTTCAGATGATTCCGACTAAAATCTTTAAGAAATTAAAATGCATACAAAATTCTTAAAATCCATTTTCTTTAGTTTTTTTACTTTTTGATATTTAAGCTCATTACCATGTCTTATATGGCTGACATCTAGCAAATATTTACTAATGGCAAATACAATAAGTTGGGCACTGTCAGTTTTTAAAATTCTAAGGGACTCTAAGTAGCTCCTGATATTCAGACTTCTGCACATGGGCTTGATCCACTCTTGTCTAGGTCTAGCATATGCAACGCAAAAATTTGAAACATGCGTAATATCCTCATTAGCACCTAATAGACACAATGAGCATTTAGGATCACTAGCCCTTGGTTGAGCTTTTGCCCATTTAGCTGTAAAAGCATTAACTTGTAGTGTCTCATACCTACATTTTATATAGAGGGACTTTGCCACTTGTGGCTCAATCTCACCTAGAAAGGGCTCAAAGCTCGGAGTCAGTTTAAAAGACAAGAATTGAGTGGTCAGTCTCTCCAACTGAGGATTTAAAGTGATTTTACGTGTTATGAATTCCCAATATATAGATTTGACCTCTCTCTTTGAATCAGGGGTCAGCAAGCTCGGGGTTGCCCAGTATCGTCTTAGACCTAAATCGGAGAGCCATTTGCAGATGTGGGCCAACCAAGGAAGAGTAACAAATGTATCCAAATGTAGTAGATGCCCTCAACGTCTGCCTGTAATTCTCTTATTCCTCCGTTGTCCAAATTCTAATCCAATAGGCCAATAGCCTTATTCAGCAAGAGATTCTATTCTTTTTATCCCAATATCATATGTAAGAGTGATCATCTTGGTATTTTTGGGCAAAAGTGTAAGCATTCTCATGATTTTATTCTCCCCAGTGATGAGAGGCTGAACATTTTCTCCTCCCAAAGCTCAGATGAAATGAAAAGAAAATGTGTAAAGCGCGGTAGCTGCCCTGAGGCGTCCTAGCGCTAAAATGGGTGGTACTTTCGGGTAAAGCTGCTAACAGAAGGTTTTATTCAGATTTCTTAAAAAGGATGGTTTTTAGGTGTTTGCGTGATAGGAGAAGGTTGGGCTCGGATCTCAGACAGCGGGAGAGAGTTCCACAATTTGGCCGCATTGTAAGAAAATGATCGCCCCCAGCATCTTGATCTCTTGATCCTAGGGACTGTAGTGAGGAAGGAGAGTGCCGAGCGGAGCTGTTTGGTGGGGTGGTAGGGGGTGATCAAGGAGTGGTTAATGGCAACACCTGTTTTCGAAAAAGCTCAGTGGGAGATGCAGAGGGTCTTAAAATCAATTCTCTGCCTGACAGGAAGCCAATGGAGGTTTCTCAAACTGGGCTTGGCTGAAAGACGGCGGGGGAGCTGAAGCAGAGTTCAGGCAGCACAGTTTTGTATTATCTGGAGCTTTTGTAGGGTGTTTTGGGGGGCTCCTAGGTAGAGGGCATTGCCAAAATCAAGGTGGACTGGATTAGGCTTTTAACTACGGTCTGTCTTGCCCCAAAAGGCAGGAGAGGGAGGATCTTCCGGAGAAGCCGAAGCAGGTGGCTGATAGTTTAGCTGCTTGACAGTTAAAGCTGAGTGATTGATCCAGCCAGACGCCGAGGCTCTTTATAGTGTCCTTAGGTGTAGGGGGAGGGCCAAGGCAGGCAGGCCAGAGTGAGTGTATCGAAGGAGCCGTGGAGCTACCGAGGAGAATTAGCTCCGTCTTGTCTCCATCAATTTGAGGCAAGAGGCGGTCATCCAGTTTTTAACTTCTTCTAGACATTCCCTCAGGTTGACCTGTGCTTTGTGAGTATCTAGCTGGTTGAGGGATACCACTAGCTGAGTGTCGTCGGCGTATGCGATGATCTTTATCACGAATGGACGCACTATCTCAGCTAGTGGACTCATGTAAACATTAAATAGCGTCAGGCTCAAAGAGGAGCCCTGTGGCACCCCACAGCCCAGGGGTTTGATGGAGGAGATGGTATCACCCTCAAAAACCTTAAAGGACCGGTCGTCCAGAAAAGATTTGAGCCAGACGATTGCAGTCCCTGAGACTCCCAAACTGAGGAGTCGATGCAATAGAATTCTGTGGTTCACCGTGTCAAAGGCGGCGCTTAGATCGAGGAGGATGACTGCCACCGAACCTCCCCGATCTTAGATCCCTCTGGCTTCTTCCGTCACTGTGACTAGGGTGGTTTCGGTCCCTTGCAGGGGACGGAAGCCCGTCTGAGAGGGATCGAGTAGATGGTTGATCTCGAGAAACTCAGTCAAGACCTTGTTGACATGCTTCTCCACGATTTTAGTCATCCAGGGGAGCAGGGAGATGGGGCGATAGTTACTGGAGTTGTTGGGGTCTAGATTTGTTTTTTTTAGAAGTGCCCTGACCATTGCTCGTTTCCAAGGAGGTGGAACAGTGCCTGTGGAAAGGGAGGCATTGAGCAGGTCCAGGGTGATGGGGAGGATACTATGGGCGGCAGAGACCAGGGTACTTGGGGGTGCCGGGTCACAAGGGGAACCAGACTTTAGTTGGTGCATAATGAGGTCGAGGGTCTCTGGAACCAGAGTTGGGAAATTTTCAAGAGTGTTAGAGGGGGGCCACCCAGGATTCGATAGAGACATGGGTGTGCAGTTGGAATCACTGTCGGTGAAGGGAAATGAGATGTATATCTTTTGAATTTTTGGGAAAAAGAATTCCGCCAGATCGTTACAGCAAATTTCAATGTTATGGGCGGGGGTGGGGGGGTTTGAGGGAGCTTAGTGAGGCTTTTTACAATCTGATATATTTCTTTTGGCTTGGATGAGGCTGCACTGATTTTTTCTGTGTAAAAAGATGATTGTGTGGTTTTGATCTCATTTTTATAAGACCTTATTGCTTCCCTGTAGATGTATTTACTTGACGGGGAGTAGACTAATCGCCACTTCCTTTCCAACTTTTTGCACTGGCGTTTCAACTCCCGGAGTTGGGGGAGTACCAGGGTGCAGTTTTTGAATTTCGCTTAGACTTAATACAGCGTATAGGAAGTATAGAGTCCAGTGAGTTCGAGATCCAATTATTGTAGTTTTCATTAGCTAAAGTGGGATCCTGGGTTTGTGGGGGGTCTAGAGGTTTCTAAGGCTGTTATCCAGTTCTCTATGGGAAGTTTAGACCAACTGCGTGATTTCTGTGTGGTTGTGTTCACGAGGAGGGCGGTTTGGGTATTCCATATGAGGGGGACCAGGAAGTGATCGGTCCATGGGAGGGGGAAGGGGAGCCCACCGTGAGGTCTGCGCAGTTACTAAAATTAGGATCAAGAACGTGACCTTTTGTATGGGTGGGTGAAAGAACAAGTTGTTTTAATTGAAGGACAGAGAGATGTCAATTCCGAGGTGGAATGATCTAAATTGTCGTCTAAATAAATATTAAGGTCTCCCATCAAGGTGTACTTAGATGGGCTACTAACTAGGTCAGCAACGATGGAAGGTAGAGCATTGTGAAACTGTTTTAGAGTTCCTGGGGGGCGGTAGATAAGTGTCCCGGAGAATCTGCTGTTGGGGGAGAAGTTAATGGAAAAAGAAAGACTTTCACAACCTGGGATGGGATCAGTGGAGCTACGGCAAGTATAGCAAACCTTGTAGATAATTGCCAAGCCGCCGCCCTTCCCGTGTGAAAGATCTTCCCGTAATATCTGGTATCTGGTAAGATCCATAGAGTGAAGCTGATTGAGCTCTGGTTTTATAAACTTCTAATGCGAGACTGATTGCCTTTGATGAGGTAGAGTGCTGTTTCTTCACTATGGGAATAGAGTTCTGCATTAGCATTGTGTTTGACTTATTTATTTGGGACTCCCATGTAAGTTTTGAATCTGATGTAACACCTAGGTATACAAAGTTTGGAGCACATTCCAAAAGCTGCCGATTCAATGTTAATTTTTTCTGAAAATTTGTATGTGGGTTGATAGCCATGTATTTAGTTTTGTTGGCGTTTAGCTGAAGTCCTTTTGTCTTACAATAAATATCAAGGCTATCAAGTAAGTTTTGGAGGCCCCTAGGTGTTTGTGACAACAGTATTGTGTCATCTGCAAAGGTAAGGGCACAAATATGAGTGCCTCAAAGCTTGGGGGAGTCATGTAAAGCTGAGTGTAGATATTCTACCATGTCATTTACATATAATAGGAACAGGGTTGGCGCCAGGACACAGCCCTGGCGTAACCCTCTCCTAATCGGGATTTCTTCCAACAGCTCACCTCCGGGACCCCAGCGAACGTTTGCAAAATTCCCATCATGAAGTCTTATGATCTGGTCTAATATTTTTTCTGGGACTCCCTGACTCCGGAATGATTTCCATAAAAGATCTCTGGGAACAGAGTCAAAAGCTGCCTTCAAATCTATGAAGGCAACATATGTTTTATCTTTGTGTACTTCCAAGCTATGTTGAAGAGTCTAAATATTTGGTCTATTGTGCTTATTTGCTGTCTAAAGCCAGCCTGACAGGGTGAGAGGATGGCTTTCTCTTTCATCCAAGCAGTTAGCTTAGCCAGAATATGTTTGGCTTACACCTTTTGGGTAATATCAATCAGGCTAATAGGCCTGTAATTTGCTGGATCGTCCCTACTACCCGTTTTGTGGATAGGGACAATCTCAGCCCCTTCCCTGTGTACTTAGTTACATCTTACAAGTATAACTTCCAATTGGGACAAGATATAGAAATAAAGTTTAGGCTCTCTGAACTCAGAATTTAATAACACATCTTTTAGTGGAGATGGTTTTTAAATTGTGTTTAATTGCACCACTTTTCGAAAGTAAAAAGAACAATTGATGGACAGAATGCTATCAATGTCATACATTCACCCCAGTACAGAGATCTGGGCCTAAATCCATAGTTTTGTAGCTCACCATGTATTCCAGTTTGGACCCAGCCATATGCAAATCAGTCTTGACCCTGCGCCCAATGGGAACTGCCAGGCCAGGTCCTACCTGTACTGGAAACAAGCATCCTAGGACTGATTTTGGGCTTTCAGCCCTCATCAGCGAGGATAGCTTGATTCCAGTGGCATGGAGAGCACGGGACCCATGTCTGGGCATTCCCGTCACACTTGGGGTGACAAATGCAAAAAGAACAAGTGATGGACAGAATGCAGAACATACATTCACCCCAGTACAGAGATCTGGGCCTGGATCCATCATTTGTTTGCTCACCATGCCATTCCAGCTTGGACCCAGCCATATGCAAATCAGTCTTGACCCTGCGCCCAATGGGAACAGTCCAGCCTGAACTGCCAGGCCAGAACCTCAATGGACTGGAAACAAGCTCTCTAGGACCAGTTTCGGGCTTTCAGCCCTCATCAGCCAGGATAGCTTGATTCCAGTGGCATGGAGAGCACAGGACCCACGTCTGGGCATACTAATCCCCCTCGGGGGGACAAATGGAAAAAAATACAATTGATGGACAGAATGCAGACCATGTCATACATTCACCCCAGTATAGAGATCTGGGCCTAAATCCATTGTTTTTTTGCTCACCATGCCATTGCAGTTTGGACCCAGCCATATGCAAATCAGTCTTGACCGGGCACCCAATGGGTACAGTCCCGCCTGAACTGCCAGGCGAGGCCCTTCCTGGACTGGAAACAAGCATCCTAGGACCGGTTTGGGGGTTTCACCCCTCATCAGCCAGGATAGCTTCCCTCCAGTGAACTCATCCCACTCGGTGTGACATGGATGATTTATTCAGCATTCCGTCCATCGTTTGTTTGAGTAGCACTTTTCACCCTAAGTGGGATGGGTATGCCCAGATATGGGTTCCTTGCTCACGGTGCCACTGGATTCAAGCTAGCCTGGATGATGAAGGGTAACACCCAGAAACCGGTCCCAGGATGTTGTTTCCGGTCCAAGGAGGACCTGGCTTGACAGTGCGGTCTGGACTCTTCCCATGAGACACAGGGTCAAGACTGATTTACATATTGTTGGATCTAAATTGGAGTGGCATAGGGAGCAAAAAATGATGGATGTAACCCTGATCTCTGGACAGGGGGTGAAGGTATGATTTATTCAGTAATCCGTCCATCATTTGTGTGCCTCTGCCTGTTTGTGTATTGACTGTCTGATTTTGGAGTGGCAGGGGCCTTGGATGTGCATTCACTGTAGACAGCCACTAAGGGGGTTAGGGTGTGCCTGGCCCTGCCTGGATGACTCAGAGCTGAGCTGAATGGGGATTGGCTGCATTTAGAGTAGTGGGAGGAGATTTCCTTGCAAAAACCACAATTGATGGACAGAATTCAGAACAATGTCATACATTCACCCCAGTACAGAGATCTGGGCCTAAATCCATCGTTTTTTTGCACTCCACACCACCCCAATTCAGACATGGCCATATGCAAATCAATCTGACCCTGTGCCTCATGGGAACAGTCCAACCCGAACTGCCAAGCCATGCCTTCCCTGGACCGGAAACAAGCTTTCGAGGACCGGTTTCTGGCATTTCAGCCGTCTTCAGCCCGGCTTGCTTGAATCCAGTGGTGTGGAGAGCATGGGACTCACCTCTGAGCATACCCATCCCACTCGGGGTGACAAATGCAAAAACCACAGTTGATGGACAGAATGCAGAACAATGTCATACATTCACCCCAGTACAGAGATTTGGGCCTAAATCCATCATTTTTTTGCACTCCACACCACCCCATTTCAGACATGGTCATATGCAAATCAGTCTGACCCTGTGCCTCATGGGAACAGTCCAGCCCGAACTGCCAAGCCATGCCTTCCCTGGACCGGAAACAAGCTTCCAAGGACCGGTTTCTGGCATTTCAGCCGTCTAAAGCCCAGCTTGCTTAAATCCAGTGGTGTGGAGAGCATGGGACTCACCTCTGAGCATACCCATCCCACTCGGGGTGACAAATGCAAAAACCACAGTTGATGGACAGAATGCAGAACAATGTCATACATTCACCCCAGTACAGAGATTTGGGCCTAAATCCATCATTTTTTTGCACTCCACACCACCCCATTTCAGACATGGTCATATGCAAATCAGTCTGACCCTGTGCCTCATGGGAACAGTCCAGCCCGAACTGCCAAGCCATGCCTTCCCTGGACCGGAAACAAGCTTCCAAGGACCGATTTCTGGCATTTCAGCCGTCTAAAGCCCGGCTTGCTTGAATCCAGTGGTGTGGAGAGCATGGGACTCAGGTCTGAGCATACCCATCCCACTCGGGGTGACAAATGCAAAAACCACAGTTGATGGACAGCACGCAGTACAATGTCATACATTCACCCCAGTACAGAGATCTGGGCCTAAATCCATTGTTTTTTTGCACTCCACGCCACCCCAGTTCAGACATGGCCACATGCAAATCAGTCTGACCCTGTGCCTCATGGGAACAGTTCAGCCCGAACTGCCAAGCCATGCCTTCCCTGGACCGGAAATAAGCTTCCGAGGACCGGTTTCTGGCATTTCAGCCGTCTTCAGCCCGGCTTGCTTGAATCCAGTGGTGTGGAGAGCATGGGACTCACCTCTGAGCATACCCATCCCACTCGGGGTGACAAATGCAAAAACCACAGTTGATGGACAGAATGCAGAACAATGTCATACATTCACCCCAGTACAGAGATCTGAGCCTAAATCCATCGTTTTTTTGCACTCCACACCACCCCAGTTCAGACATGGCCATATGCAAATCAGTCTGACCCTGTGCCTCATGGGAACAGTCCAGCCCGAACTGCCAAGCCATGCCTTCCCTGGACCGGAAACAAGCTTCCGAGGGCCGGTTTCTGGCATTTCAGCCGTCTTCAGCCTGGCTTGCTTGAATCCAGTGGTGTGGAGAGCATGGGACTCACGTCTGAGCATACCCATCCCACTCGGGATGACAAATGCAAAAACCACAGTTGATGGACAGAATGCAGAACAATGTCATACATTCACCCCAGTACAGAGATCTGGGCCTAAATCCATCGTTTTTTTTGCACTCCTCACCACCCCAGTTCATACATGGCCATATGGAAATCAGTCTGACCCTGTGCCTCATGGGAACAGTCCAGCCCGAACTGCCAAGCCATGCCTTCCCTGGACCGGAAACAAGCTTCCGATGACCGGTTTCTGGCATTGCAGCCGTCTTCAGCCCGGCTTGCTTGAATCCAGTAGTGTGGAGAGCATGGGACTCACGTCTGAGCATACCCATCCCACTCGGGGTGACAAATGCAAAAACCACAGTTGATGGACCTGATTAGGGTCTGTATCCTGTTTATAATCCTGTCTCTACCCCCTGTGGTCATACTGCACCATTGAGGACAGAACTGTTTTAGACTGGGCTCAGAGACCCTTTACACAAAGAGAACGAAGTCCAAATAGGATATACAGTAGTAGACTATAAACCCCAGAACATTAGGTTACTTCTGGACTCAAGAGGAACCTTTGCCAAGGAGACGAGCTGAAGAGCTGTGAGGAGGAGTACTGCCTTTTGCTGCGTGCTGTGTGGGGTTGGCTTGCAGTTGCTGTTTCTCCCCATGAAAGAACAAAGACTGGAACTTTGCTGTGAAGCTGCTTGAAGAAGAATCTCCAAGTGCCTGTGTGTGCTGGCCATCCAGTCCTGGATAGGGGAAAATCAAATTTTGACTCCACTGTAGGCTGGCTTTCGACCCCTTAGAAGCACAATAGACCAGGTCTTCCGTTTCATTACTATTTTCTGGAAGATAGTAGTTCTGGGGAAAGGGGCATTGTATGCCGTATTTGTTGATTTTAAGGCAGCCTTCAATTTGGTACCGCGTAGTAATCTGTGGCGTGTCCTGAGTGAGATGGGGATGGCCCCGGAGCTGTTGTCATTGATCGTTCGCCTACATGAGGATAATTATGCCTGTGTTCGATGGGGGTCTAAGGGTGAGGTTACTGAGTTTTTCCCCATTGACAGGGCAGTGCGACAGGGTTGTGTTTTAGCACCTACTCTGTTTTCACTCTTCATCAACGGGGTGGCTGATTACCTCTCCCTGGTCCCTACTGATGCCCCAGTGTTGGCAGGTGATCATATTCCTATCCTCATTTTTGCGGACAACACCTTAATTATCTCCAAGATACCCAGTGGCCTTCAAAGGGCCCTGCATCGGTTTGAAGATTTTTGCCGTATTCGGGGTTTAGAAATTATTACGACGAAGACTAAGTTCATGTCCTTTAATGAACATAGATCATTCCGTGGCAAAATTTATATGAATAAAGCTCCCTTGGAGGAGGTCAATGCCTTCACCTATTTGGGTGTAACCCTACAGAAGGACTTGGGTTGGAAAAGCTAACTTGATTTGGCTGTTTTAAAACACAAGCAACAGGCAGGGGTTCTTACAGCCAAATTTAAATCTTCTTATACTAAACCAATCAGCCCAGTGCTGGAGATATATGGCATGAAGGTAATAAGCTCGGCCCTTTATGGAGCGAGCTATGGGGGTTCGTAAATGTAAACCAACTATCTGTAGCCGAGAATTCTTTTTTACGAAGGGTCACCGGAGTCCAGCAAAGTACACCTATGTGGCCACTCCTGTTAGATTTAGGTAGGAAAGCAGTAGAAGACCTTGCAAAACTTCACCTTTTATTATACTGGCGAAGATTGTGGTGTACAGAAGAACTATCGCATTATGCTAAAGGTCTTAAAGATATAGTGGATGCAGACTCCTTTCATAAGGTAACCTGGTTGAAGGAGATTAGACTGCTCCTATTGAAGATAGGCATGAGTGAACTGTGGAATAACCCCTCCAACGCCGATTTTCCCTCAAAAAGATTCTGAAGGATAGGTATTGGGAATTGGTCATGGCATCAGTATGTTCTAAAGGATTCTCGAAGCACCTTACTGGTCGTTCTTGGAACTTAAACCAAGGCCCATCCTAGAAAAATATTGGGATGCAATCGAGAAACCCCATGATCGAAAATAGTATTTTCAGCTAAGGGTAGGGGCCTTACCCATAAGGCTTTTCACCAGTAAGTGGGCAGGAGTTACTAATAATGTATGCCCATGGTGTCCAGATAAACAGGAATCGATAAGTCACCTATTGTTCTTCTGCCCATTATACCCCACACCTCGTCGTGTGTGGGTCATACCTATCTGCAAATTACTGGGCTTCAAAAGGCACGATGAAGCGCTAAGAGTCTTATGCACGGACCCAGCCTTACCGATAACCATTGCTATGGCTACGTTTTTTATACAAGCAAAGGCGCCGCATTTGGCATGTTGAAAACTGATAACTGTTAACTGATTCTAGTACCATGTGATCAGAAAGTATGATGAGAACTGGGATTTTGAATCACTATAGAGCGACCATAGATGAATTTTAAGGGGTATCCCAATATTATCTTACCATGATGTATTCGACAGTTAGTAATGTAATTTAATAACTTCTTAAATTATTTATATATGTTCGGATAATTATATTTTTTGTGTGATGTTGTATTGATGAAATGATGTGTGTTGTGCTTTTATGACTTAACTGTCGAATAAAGCTTATTTTAAACCTTTTAAAAGTCATATTCTTATTACATGTATGTTAGATTTTAGTTGTTTTGGTCTTGTTGAGTTTAGATAAAGGTACTTTATTTTTCTAAAATGGTATGGTACCCATTTGTGGTGATTTGAGTACAAATACTTTACACATTGTCTTTGAAAGAAGTCTGGCCGCTCGTGCCAAGCTCCCCAGGGGGTTAGCAGGGGTTAGCTAAAGTGTGTATCCCCCTTACCCTGACTTTTAAGCATGGGTCCCTATTTGGACAAAGGTACCTACCCTTGCCAACTAGAGACCGTCATTTCTAACACATTTGCTTTCTAAAATTGCCTTCTTCCAAACATTTTTCAAAACATCACTATGTTTATTTTTGCTTTGTGTTATGTTAGTGTTTCTTTCCTCTAGAGCCATAATGGAAACTCTCTCTAATGGTCTCATTAGGCAGGTTACATCATTGTGATAAGCCTTAACACTATCTATAGATCTATGTGGCATAAAGTCGTACCAAACTGTGTACATTTCTTTTGCTTTTTAAAATTTTTATTTTAAAGTTTTTCATGGGTATACCAGTGTACAAATAGAAGTTACAATTCTAAGTCCCCCCTCCCGCTAATCTGACTTTTTTCACATCACTGTATTGTTAATCGCGTGACTTCCTTCACTCAGGTATATACACAGCCATTTAGCCAACAACTGGTAGCTGGGCAGGCGGCGCTTGAAAATATGTAATAATGTATGCATCAACATAGTAAACAGTTCTTCACAATCAAAAAAGAAAATGGACATGGGACTTGATATCAAGATAAGATCGTTTCTCAGTGTCCCAGGGAGGTTGCCATCCGCCCTGAACACTCACAGTGACCCAATGACTCTTCTGCAGAGCGAGTGGCCCCTTTATTAGCCAGGTATGTCTGGTACAGCCCCCAGAAGTTTTTAGGTCTGCTAGTGGGGGCAGGAGTTCACTATAGTTCTCCGACTGCGTGCAGCAATACAACATATCATGCGCCCAACGCTTGGGTGTAGGCATGGGGCCTCTCATCCAACAGCATGCAACAACCCTCCGGGCTATGAGCAGGCCCATGTCCACCAATCTCTGCGCCGCCCTAGGGAGTTTTCTGGAATATCCTAGTAATGCTACCAGGGGGTCAGGCGTGAGGTCAATCTCTGCTATGTTACTAATATCGGCAAAGACCTTTTCCCAGAAGTCCCAGACAACAAGGCATTGCCATGTGAGGTGTAGAAAGCCTGCATCAGGGGCATGGCACCTCTCACAGTCCGCAGTACCTCGTAGGCCATACCTGCATAGTCTAACTGGACTGTAGTACACCCTGTTGAGGAACTTTAAGTGTACCAGTCTATGTCGGCCATTGAGGGAGAGTTTCCTAGTGTTAGTGCAGCAGTATCGCCACATATCGTCATCAAGAACAGTTTGCAGGTCAGTCTGCCATGCCAGCCGTGCCTTAGTGTATGTGTGCTCTTTGTGTGCCTGAGATAATTTGTACAGGTTGGACAATAGTATTTGGGGATAATCGCACTTGATAACGTAAGTGAATTCCGGAACTTCTGGAGGCTCGGCCATGTCTCCACCCAATAAGTCAGATAGAGCGCAGCGAACTCTATGAAAGGGGCAGCCACCGGGCCCAGTCCTCCGGTATCACAGGGGAGTATAGCAGAGCACCATCTTGTGCCTGCAGAAGAATGCGCCAGGTGTGGTTCGTGGCCGTGATTGAGTCCAGGACTCCAGTCCTACGATCTGTCGGCTGGAAGATCGTATGCGGAAGCGATAGAGGGCTGGCGAAGAGTCTTTCCATGTGCACATGTGGAATGTCGCAGTCTCCATATATCCAGGTGGGTAGATGAGCAACCTGGGCCACTCTGTAATATAATTCTAGGTCCGGAGCACTAAGCCCCCCCCATGGTGTAGGGCAACGTGAGTAGCATCGATTTGGCTCGTGGTTGTCCACCCGCCCAGGCTAGTTTAATCATAGAAATAAAAAACTGGGTAGCACGACCATTTTCATTATGGATATTCGTCCCATTAGGGAGAGCGGGAGCTTACACCAGGCCGCAACGTCATCTTCCAGTCTGCTAAAGGCAGTACCGTAGTTAGCTCTAAATAGGATCTCTGCATCGGTGTGAAGTTGGACCCCCAAGTACCTGACCGTGTCGGTGGTCCACTGTAGTGGGTACTCCATAATTGTGTGCTGTGTGATGGGAGTCAAGGGGAAGACTAGTGACTTTTACAAATTGACCTTCAAGCCCGATAGCGCACCAAATCGGACCACCTCTCTAAGTACCGAGGATGGGTTACTATCCGGGTCTCGGACGTACAGTAGGGTGTCATCTGCGTACATTGACACTACAATATTGTATCCTGGAAAGCCTATGCCCTCGTTCCAGTGGTACTCCCGAAGGGCGCATGCTAGTGGTTCCGCCACCAGGGCATATAGAAGGGGCAAAAGCGGGCACCCCTGCCTGGTGCCTCTACTGATGGGAAAGGAGTCAGTGAACAGGTTGCCCATTCGAAGCCGAGCCCGCGGCTGATTGTATAGTGTTCCTACCATCTGAAGGAAAGGCTGACCTAGGCCCATACTTTGCAGCAGCAATTGCATAAAAGGCCATTCTACTGAACTGAAGGCCTTTTTCATATCAAGGAATACTGCTAGTAAGCATGGGCGGAAAATCCTTGCCGCTCGCGGATTTTGCGTATTTTCGGTAAATTCGCAATCCGCGAACTCTCGCGAATTTACCGAAAATCCGCAAATTCGCACGCAGCGGATTTTTTTGCTTGGTGATACAATATTGCAGCATGCGGCGTTCACTTACCATCATTCAGCGTTTGCTGAGTTGTTTTTCTCGATATTTTACGAGTGCTGCGCCATTTTGGATCTTGCTGCGGGATCCCGCAGGAGTTTGGCGACGCATCGCGAGAGTTCGCAATTGCGAACATGTAGATGCGGCGGGCAGCAACAATCTTGCACTCGCGAAATTAAAAAATTTGCAATTCTGCACAAGAAATATACCAGCAAGCAGCATAAACCTTCTGAAAATGATGATTTTTATCAGAATAACTCCTCAGGTTGATATTTGCCTGCACTTTTTTGGATTTGAGGCCTTCTTGACTTTCTTTGGATCACTTTTGGATTAGAAATCAACTTTCACAAGTAAGTTTGTTTGGGGCATTACAGTTGCTGTTCTGCAGAAAAACGAGTTTTGCAAAACTGAAAGCACTCAGCAGGTGCAAAAGTTCACTCATCATTAGTAACCATTCCCTGTAGTGCTTCCTGAGGGGCCCCTCCAGAGTTCAGTTGCCTACGTTTGTTTGGGGCATTACAGTTGCTGTTCTGCAGAAAAACGAGTTTTGCAAAACTGAAAGCACTCAGCAGGTGCCAAAGTTCAAACTCATCATTAATAACCATTCCCTGTAGTGCTTCCTGAGGGGCACCTCCAGAGTTCAGTTGCCTACTTGCAACTATTCTATGACCCTGCTCTGACCCTCACAGCAGGCTCATAGAATAGCTACAAGTAGGCCACAAAGGTCCTGGGAAAAAAAATTGCACTGCAACAGAAATCAAATTACAGATAAGGAAGCAGGTGCCAGACAGGAAGTTTAAATTCAGTAACACATTAATCAACCCCAAATTAATTCATGTCAGTTGAAGCAGGGCAGGTGTGCTTGTTTCCCCTCCCCCCCCATAATCTACAGTGATGAATCAGAGGGTGGCAGTGATGTACCAGAGGGTGGCATGGGCGAATCAGAGGGTGGCAGTGGTGAAACAGAGGGTGCTGTGAACCTGTGATGATGAACCAGACGTAGAAACAACAAAGTTGCAACCGTTGCGAGCCGACAAGTAAGTTCACAATTGGGAACTGGTACAAAACCCTCGCGAACTGGCAGAAACCCTTGCGAACACAAAAAAAATTAAAAATCCGCAAATTCGCGAGAATTCACGGATTTTGCTGATTGCGAGTTCGCAAATACGCAAATTCGCGAACGCCAGATTCGCAAAATTCGCCCATGCTTAACTGCTAGTGCCTTCCTGTCCTGTCGCACATGTTGTATCGTGCCCAATACCGTCCGGATATTGTATACCAGGTTCCTGCTAGGGATAAATCCGGCCTGTTCTGGAGCTACCAGCTTTGGTGCAAGGAGCGCCAGTCGGGTGGCCAATACCTTAGCGCAGGGGTCTCCAAACCGGTCCTGGAGGGCCGGATCCATGCCAGATTTTTGGGATATCCCCATTGAGATACATGTAGTAATTTAAAAAATCTGGCATGGATCCGACCCTCCAGGACCGGTTTGAAGACCCCTGACTTAGAGAATAGTTTAGCATCGACATTCAGCAGAGATAGAGGCCTGTATGAGCTTCACTCATCTCGGGGTTTACCTGGTTTCAATATAGTGACCAGGAGCGCTTCCCTCATGGATTGGGGCATGCAGCCCTCCACGCAAATATCGTCAAAGAGAGCTGATAGGTGGGGGAGTAGTTGATCTTTAAAAGCTTTGTCGAAGCCCGCTGTGAGGCCGTCTGTGCCCGGCGCGCTGCCTGACTTCATACTGGACAAAGCCTCTAGTATTTTGTCTTTTTCTATAGGGAGCATAAGGAATTCCCTGTGCGTGTTGGTCAGTGTGGGAATGTCAATGTGGCTGAGGTAGTCATTTATGTCATCCTCTAAGTCCCCACTCTTTGATGTTTACAGTTCAGCATAGTAGGCCTTGAATACGTTCGCTATGTCAGTTTCGTCAGTGAGCACCTCTCCATCTGTTGACTTCACCTCTGTGATATGTTGTCACCCTCTCTTCCCTCCCAATATCATGGCCAGAACTGCACTGGGTCTTTCGCCCTCTCCGAACACCCTAGCAGTGGTGTATTTCCCCATGTGCCTGATTTCCGAGTCTGCCTCCTCATGATATTCAGCGAGTAGCGTCTTAGTTTCATCGCCTATCGAACTATCCGCTAGTCTGCTCTGTCTGCCCTCCAGGTCAGCCAGCTGTCTCTCAAGGTCGGCTAATCTCTGTCTAATGGACTTAAGTATTCCAGAATGTTTGGACATTGCTACGCCCCTTATATGTAGTTCGAATGCCTCCCATACCACTTGGAAACTGTCCACAGAGCCCACATTAGATTCAAAGAATACGTCTATTGCGTCAGCCAGTTCTCCTCTGAACACCGGGTCCAATAGGGAGTATGGTGGGATTCGCCATGTAAATGGCGGTATAGCCTTTCCCCGGATACGTATCTCCAAAAGCACCGGCGAGTGATCTGACAGGGTTCTAGGTAGTACTCTGCAGTCCCTAATTTGTCTTAACCTGGAGGAGGGAGCAAGCCAGTAATCTATCCTGGTGTGGATGTCACGGTAAGCGGAGTAGTGTGTGTAGCACCCCTGTTGTGGATTTCGGGAACGCCACACGTCCTCCAAGCCCAAACACATTATCACACTCGGCAACTCCAAGGCGGCAGCCGGGGGTCTACGATAAGGGCCAGCTGACCTGTCCAGTGCAGGGTTCAGGATGAGGTTGAGATCTCCCCCCCACAAAAGGCAGTTCGGGTCATATTGTTTGGCCTTGGCAGCGAGGGTCTGATAGAATTCTGGTGAGTCATAGTTGGGGCCCTATGTGTTAATAATTACTAATTCCAGACCTGGTCCAGTGCACTTAGATATAACAAATCTACCCTCTGTATCTGCTACTAGGGTTTGTAACGTAAGTTTAGATTTCGGATTCACCCAGGTTAATACACCCCTGGCGTGCGAAGTGAAGCCAGCAGCGGTAATATTGCCATCTAAGCCCCTACAACGCAGCATATTGCTGTTCATAATGAGATGAGTCTCCTGGATTAGAGCTATATCTATGTGTTGACGCTGCAGGTAACTGATTACTTTTCTGACTTTTCGGTGGTCATTTAGGCCACGGAAATTCCATGTGAGTGTGTTGAGTCTGGGAGTTTCAATCTCAGTGGTCAAGTCAGCCGGTCCAAAAGATCGCAGGGCGCCCCAAGTGTGAATATCACGCATGTCACTAATACGTGTATAGTGTCAGAAGTCAGATAGAACACCCCCCATTATTAACTAAACATTCCCTCCCCAAAATCCCTCTACCCCCACCCACAGCAGACCAACCCCAACACGGTCTTGCATGGATGAACCCCTTCCTCCTCCCTCCCAACCCTGTTAGCTAACTAGAAATCCCCCGAAGGGGGAAAAAAGTGCATACAGTGCGGGGGCCAAGGTTGCCAGGCAGTCAATAAGTATACTGAGTACAGTACTAGCCTGAGACCCGGCCCATAGACCACCACCTGGCATCTTTGCTTCGGCTAATGGAGACAGTCTAGCACCAATTAACCCGTGGTCCGCGCAGGCCAGGAGTGTACATTATGAACAGCCCCCCCTACGTATACCTCTTGCACTAATCACAATCTCAATAAACATATTAGCTATAAACCTAACAAGCTGGATTCATACATAACGTGTGTTACAGAATAATCTCACCAACATCGGTTTAAACCGTTAACCTGTTCTCGATCCGAGTTATTCTGTCCACCCCCAGCACGGGAGTATAGTGAGTGCCAGTTTCAATTCCAGTCCCGGGCCTGGCACAGTTCTGGTGATCGAGGTAGGTAAGCCCATCTTGAAACGTAACTAGTTCGTTGTCGGGCCTTGTCAGTCCTGTTCGTCGAGCTGACTCAGATTCCCTTCGCCTTCTGCTTGGATGCCGGCTTCTTTCCGATGTTCTTTGGACCACCCCTTCAGTGCCTGCTGCAGAGTTTTAGGGTCCGTGAAAATATGGGAGTGACCTTGCCGGCTAATTCTCAGTTTTGCAGGGTACAACATGGCATAATCGAGCCCAAGATCACAAAGCTGTTTCTTGTATGGGGCGAAATGCCTGCGCTCCTCCTGCACTTTGGCTGTAAAGTCTGGATATAGGGAGATTTCAGATCCCTCGTATTGCAGTTTCTTCTTGTCGTGGGCTAGTCGGAGGTCCGTGTCCCTGTCCCTGTAATTTAAGAGCTTGGCAATATTGGGCCATGGCGGGGCTCCCGGGCTGAGGTTCCGTGACAATTGTAAGTGGTGTTTTCGACTCGCACGAATATGGTCGAGTCTGGTATCTATGAACCGCAAATGACGAGTTTAGTAAGTGTGCGCAGTTTCGCTGTGCTAACTTAAACCGTTCGTTTGTTATGTGGGTTTCTCATCTGTACCCACGGGTTCCATCTTAGATACGGCATCCATTTTGTCTCTTGCCCTCAAGTAGCCAGCGAACGGACGCTGTCCGCTTCGCGACCCTGGGACTCCCAAGATATTTGCGGAAGACACATGTTCTTTGTAAGTGTCTTTATGAAGAGGGGGATGCTGCTGTAAAGCAGATGGCCCCGCTCGAGGCTCATCTTGCCGCACGGACTTATTGTCTCAGCCGTGCATCTCATTAGGCACGTCCCTTTGATGCCTGTATCTCGTGTTTCCCGATACCTCCCCTTTTACACCCTTTCCGATCTCCCCACTGTCTCCGTCTTCCTCTGCACCTGTCTTTGTTCCTATTTCGATCTGTTTTACTGCCGATTGGAATGCGCTAATGTTGGGAAGATGGGTTTTTACAGTTGGGAACCGCCAAATGTTTCCGCACTTATGTTCCGGACCTCATGTGTATCAAAGTGACCAAAGCGACCCCTCTGGGGGATAATGGTGGGAACCGGGTTGTAAACCTTTGTGTATCATGTTGTCTTATGGGTAAAAACTGTATAAAAGGAGCGATCCACAGAACCAATTTGAAGCAGTCTTCCCGAACTACACTCGATGTACTTCCTGTGATTTCTGTGTTCCCTGCAGCAAATAAACCTTGAATCTTTGACGTCGAAGGAAGTGTCCCGTGTCTCTGTGATTCGTACGCCGGAGCAGGTTACCCACGAAGGTTTCAGGTGTTGTGCCCTGGCACCGCTGGGTCTTAAAGAACCCAGTCCTTCAGTTGACGCCCAACGTTGGGCTGCATCAGTGGTACCGGTCCAAGCCCGACGATCGTGAGGAACTTCGTGTGAAATCTCCGAGGGAAGGTGCACTCCGCTTCATCGATCCTGTTGTCGAAATAAGTGGCCCGAAGACTTTTCCCGCGAAGATTCCCGCCTCCTGACGGCTGCGACGGACTGCTGCCCTGACTGTAGACCTGTTTTGGCGCCTGGCGTAGACCTTGGTAGAGCGAGACGATTGACGGGCCTTCCTGGAGACGCCATCGATCTTTGAGTTAAGTATTTGTGGGTCGCTCCCAGAGTTCTTGGTTGTTGACACTTTAGCGAGTGTTTTTGTTGTTAACGCTGTGTGAGTGTTTTTGTCGGTGACACTTTGCTAGCGTACTTTGTTGTGTTGTTTGACGACTGCAGCCGCCAAAAACCGAGGGTTTTGTTCTTTGCTGGGATTTGGTAAATCCCGTAACCCTTGAAGTTTGTGAAACTCGGCTAGTGTGCAAGATGCCTGGTCGCAGTACTTTGTTTAGTTGTTTCAGGCCTTGTGGTACGGATTCCCGACTGGAGGACTCGTGTCCGATACCTCCGGTTGGAACTCCCACTTATGAGCTCTATAGTAAACATGGGCTAGGCCCAATTACTTTTAATGAATACTGGATCAAATATACGAAGAAAGATGGTGACCTTCGTTGGCCACCTCATGGTAGCTTTGAGGCCCCGATCTTAGATAATCTAGAGGTTAAATTGTTCGAAAGAAAGTCAAGGCCGGCCATGTTTGATGCCTTTCGGTTGTGGCACAAAGAAGCCCGACAGAAAGAAATCAGGCAGACTAAACGTAATCAGCGAGATAATGTTGCTACCATAGTGAAGAAAGCAGAGCAATTTCAGCGTGACAAGGAGGTTAAGGATAAGGAAGTGTTTGACAGACTACAGCGTATGACCGTAGATAAATGTTATCCCGCTTTGCCTACGGAGTCGGAAAAGAAGGAAGAGCCAGTTGAGGATCCTTTAATGTCTTATCTTATGAAGTCGCCACCTCCGTACGTACAGGGTACCACTGTCCCTGTGATTCCCCCCGTACCTGTTCCTGCACCTATCCTTCCTTTGCCTGTTCCTCAACCTGCACCCGTTCTTCCGACTGTTCCTGCTCCTTCGTCTGTTTCTATTCCTACTGCTCCTCCGCTTCCACATACTCCTGCTCCCGCTACTGCTCCTGTTTTGTTAACTCCTGCTGTTGCTACTGTTTCTACCCCTTCTCTTGTTAGTCCTGTGTCCTATACTTCTCCCTCTACTCGTAGTCGCAATTCTCCTCTTGCGGCTAGCTTCTTTCACTCGCTCGGACCTGTTCTTGGGTCCGCTGGTTCCGATGGTCCTCAGAGACGTAGTCAGCTTCCTGGAAACAGAGAACGCGTTGCGCTATATAATATGGCGATGGGTTGGATGGTCAATCCCCTTAGAAGTCCACCCCGTGTTGTCCTCGAAACATTTTGTCAGTTTAATATACCAGCCCAGAGATACGTGTTTAACGAAATGTGTAAGTTCCTTCATGATCAGATAGCGGCCGATGCGCCTGACGAGGTGCTGACCGCCCTGTCTGATCTTCAGCTTCAGTTCGCGAATGGACTGATAGTGGATACCAACGTTCGACGTGCTGTTGAGCGGTTGTTATCTTTTCGTCCCACTCCGATACCTCATGCATTGTTTGTTGAGGATATTGAAAAACAGCCAGACGAGTCTGGCCAATATCCCATGCGGGAAGTTCCACTAGTGTGGATGCCAGGCGATGCTAATGCTATTCCTATTGTTCCGCCGCATTTCCAGAGAGTATGGATACATCTCCCGTGGAAGCGATCGGAAGTGTTGCAGGTGAAGCAATCTTTGCCTGACCCTCGCAAAAATCCTGCAGGGTATTACAAAGAATTATCGCAGCTCGTAGATGCTACAATCATGAATCTTGCCGATATCGATATGTTGTTCGGCAATGTCGTACCGCAACCTGTATGGGCTAAGATTCGGCAGGAAAATCATCCGAATGAATTAGGTGGTGATTGGGCTGCCATTGTGGCGGCGGATGGTTTACAAACTGGTGGAGCTAAACCTGAGCAGATGATTACTGCTCTTCCTCAACGAATAATAACGTTAATGAAAACTCTTATGCCAGCTATGAGAGTAAATTGGGACAAATTGTCAGCTTGTAAGCAAAAGAAGGACGAGAGTGTTTCCGACTTCTTTACAAGGTTCGAGGAAGCATTTATCGACCATACTGGTCAGGATATGAGCACTGAGGGTGGTCAAAGGTTGTTTGTGGATAAATTTGTTTCAAACTTACTGCCCGATTTGAGCAATAAATTAAAGAATTCGGAAAGTGCATGGGCCGTTTCTACCTCGGCTCAGATATTGGCTACGGCACAATATTATGAGAACAGAGAGAAAGAAGAGAACGACCGTGCTGATAAAAAAACGAAAGAGCTAAAAACTAAAGTGCTGTTGCAACAAGCATATCCTCCGCGTTCCAATCAGAATGCATCCCAACAGAATAGATCGCAGTCGCAATCGAATCGATCGCAGCCACGTAATGATTCCTCCTCCCAAAGATCATCGTTAGGGTACAATCAATGTGCTTATTGTAGACAAGAGGGTCACATTAAATTGAATTGTCCTGTTCTAAATGAACGTAATAGTGGTAACTCGTCTAGAGGAGGTCGTGGTGGTTCGCAGCAGGCATCACGTGGTAGAGGTCGTGGTGCTCAGAACGATCGCTCAGATAACTCATCCAATTCTAATAATTGTTTCGATCAACGTGGATCGTCGCAAGGACGATCTGCGCAGTACAATGTAGACGATTATTACGTCGATCAGGGAACTGACGACAGTAATTACTAGGACAGCCAAAGACAAGGAGAGGGAGTGGTATCAGTTCCGGTTGATCAGAGAGGGCCTTACGTCGCAGTTGCTACATCGGGCGTCGTTGAGCCTTTTCTGTTGGACACTGGTGCAGCGAAAAGTTCTATCATGCATTCGAAACTCCCTGGCGCACCTTTGTCTGGCTTAACAAATGTTTCCGTTGGATTCTCTGGCGCCCCTGTTAGCAATCCAGTTTCACGCCCTTTGCCCCTTAAAATTGGGCCACGTGAGTTAGAAGCACCGTTGATCCTAACCACAGGTTGTGGTGAAAATCTTTTGGGCCTGGATTTGCTTAAACGGTTGTATGCAACTTTGTATTGTTCTCCTGCGGGTGTAAAGCTTACGTTAGGAGAGAGGGTTGTCTCTCCCATGTACTTGTCTCTCGATAAGCTTCCACCGGAATTGAGTTCTCTTCCTGCGTCTTTGTGGGCAACGGGTCCCAATGATGTGGGCCTGCTTGATATCTCACCATATGTTGTTCAGTTGAAATCTAATGTGCGATTGCCACGTATTCCCCAATACGTATCTCCCTTGATGGTGAACGAACACTGTTAGCGATCATTTATGATTTGATCGAGAAGGATGTTATTGAAGAGACTCGGGGAAACGTGTGCAACAGCCCTGTACTGCCCATTCTTAAACGTACTGATCCTTCAAAACCGCCTGTTTATCGCTTTGTTATCGATTTACGGGAGGTGAATAAAATTGTGGTTCCTCAATTTCCTGTTGTGCCTGACATCACGGCATTACTGACTCTGATTCCAGCTTCTGCATCATGGTTTTCGGTGATTGACTTGAAGAATGCGTTTTTCAGCATCCCGATTGCCGAGGAGAGTAGAGACCTTTTCGGTTTTTCTCTCGGTGGACGTAGCTTCCGGTTCAAACGCGCTCCTCAGGGCTACTGTGAAAGTCCATCGATTTACAGTCAAGCCTTGAAGGGTCAACTGGATGCGTTTCGGTTGCCGGTCGGTGCGGCCTTAATCCAATACGTCGACGACCTATTGGTGGCTGCTGATACTCAGGACATTTGCAAAATTGCTACGGTGTCGTTGCTGCAACATCTCTGTGAGTTAAATCACAAGGTGTCACCTTCTAAACTCCAATATTGTTGTCAAGAAGTAACCTATCTAGGTCACTTATTGTCAAAGGAGGGAAGGAGATTGACCCCAGAGAGAATTGCAGCGATTGCGCGAATGGCTGTGCCAACAACCCAAAGAGATGTGCGTGCCTTTCTAGGTATCACGTCGTACTGCAGGCAATGGATTCCTAATTTTTCATTGCTAGCGAAACCATTAGTGGCTCTTACGTGCAAGGATGTTTCAACTCCTTTACCATGGACGGAAGAATGTCAGACAAGTTTTTCTGAATTGCGTGATTCATTGTGTTCGGCTCCTGTGTTGGGTACTCCTGACTACAGTAAGCCTTTTACATTATATGTTCACGAGAGGGAAGGTTGTGCTTTGAGTGTTTTAATGCAACCTTTTGGTGGTAAACAGCGTCCATGCGCATATTTTTCCTCGACCTTGGACCCAGTAGCTAGAGCATTGCCGAGTTGTTTGAGAGCAACTGCGGCAGCTGCGGTCTCCATCCGACAATCAGCAGGATTGGTCATGGATAATATGCTTACGGTGATGGTTCCGCATGCAGTCGATACTCTTTTGAATCGTACGAAAACTCAGCACTTGACGAGTGCAAGGTTGTCTGGGTACGAGTTGACGTTGTTGGCAAGCCACATTCAAATAAAACGTTGTAATGTTCTGAACCCGGCAACTTTGTTACCAATTAGCGCAGAGTCAGATGAAGTAGCAGAACATGATTGCTACTTGAGGACAGAAGAGGAAACGAAAGGTCGAGTGGACCTTAAAAACACCCCATTGGAAGATCCGGACGGTATACTGTATGTGGATGGGTCATGTTTTAAGTTGCCGAATGGCGATGTGACTACTGCTTATGCTGTTGTAACATTGGATACTGTTGTTGAGACTGCAAGATTAAATCAGAATTCTGCCCAAGCTGCAGAGCTGATTGCTCTTACTAGAGCGTGTGTGTTAGCGAAAGGGAAACGTGTGAATGTGTTTACCGATAGCCAATATGCGTTTGGTGTTGCACATAGTTTTGGACGATTGTGGAGAGAGAGAGGTTTCTTGACGTCGCATGGCACGAAGATTCAGCATGGACAACTTGTGAATGATCTCTTGGATGCACTGACGTTGCCTAAGCAAGTTGCGATTGTTAAATGTAGTGCGCATCGTAAGGTGACGGATGATGTTGGTCGTGGTAATGCGTTTGCGGATGAGATTGCTAAGGAGACTGCCCGGAACCTTAGCACTCGAATATATGTGACGAGTTCAGTTAGGTGGCCTACAGAATCGAGTATGTGTGAGGACACTATCGAGAGTGTGAAAGCAATTCAGGATGAAGCCACCGACATTGAAAAGACGAAATGGAAAGAAAGTACGGGAAAGTTGGATGCGAATGGTTGTTGGATTGATTTGTCTGATCAGAAAAGATGGATGTTACCGGATGCGTATGTGCTGGCTGTTGTGACAATGGCACATGGGTTAGCACATATTAGCGCAAAAGGTATTTGCAAGTTGCTATCTCCTGTATGGAAGAATGATGGTATTACGAAATGTGCTGAACGTCTGGTGAAGAATTGTATGGTGTGCATGATGTACAACCCTGGCAAAGGAACCCCAACTCCTCCTGGCAGTTTTGCTCCCCCTTCATGTCCCTTCGAGGTGATTCAATTGGACTTCATCCATATGGAGCGATGCAATAACCTGAAATACGTTTTAGTTGTGGTTTGCGCATTCTCCCGATGGATCGAGGCCTATCCTCTCAAAAACAATACTGCTTTGTCTACCGCGAAAATCCTGCTGAAGGAATATTTTCCTCGGTATGGAATGCCCAGAGTCGTGTGGTCAGATAACGGAAGTGAGTTTGTGGGTAGTGTGATGAAGAGTGTGTGTAAGGGCCTTGGAATTAATCAGAAATTCCACAGCGCCAATCATCCCCAGTCAGCTGGATTGGTTGAGGGGTACAACGGCACCCTTAAACTAAAGCTAGCGAAGATTCAGGCTACGACTGGTCTTTCGTGGCCTGACGCTTTACCTTTAGCATTGCTGTCAACTAGGGCGACTGTACACTCCCGAGTAGGGCTTAGTCCCTATGAAATAGTGTTCGGCCGTCCTGCGAATGTGTGGGGGGTTCCTAGGCCAGGAATATTCTGTGATCTTGAGTACCCAATGTTGGTCGATTATCTACATGACTTGACTGCTAAACTGAGGTTAATTCACCAACAGGTTTACGACGCATTGCCGACGCAGACGGAGGGTCCAGGCCACCAGCTCCAGCCCGGAGATTGGGTGGTGACGAGAAATTTTTCACGCAAGAATAACCTGGACCCGAGGTTTACTGGACCCTACCAGGTGCTCCTGGCCACGAGGACTGCTGTTCGTCTCGAGGGACGCAAGAATTGGGTGCATGCCACCCATACCAAAAGAGTCCCCATCCCGTTGCCAGCAGACTCGTGGGTGAGGAAAGGCATTGCATCAACTGAAACCGAAGGATTGCCGGCGTTTGTACCTTTCAGCGACGCACAGCCTGTCGGAGAATCCTCAGTGCAGCAGAAAGACACTGTTGAACAATTGTCAGCAAAAGACTCAAGACCAAAACATTCAACTGATCAGCAGGACGCTGTCCCTTCAACGGATCCTTTGTTTGACGAACAGACACGTCCTGGGAAAACTCGATACTTTTTGCGATCTAGCACTAAAGACTAATAAAAGATCCTGCTTTGCTGTATTGACAACTGCATTATCCCGTTTTCCGTGATCAGTTTTGAACATTCGTATCATTGTAATTATTTTGTATATATTCGTTGAGCTTTATTCCTTACACTTTTTGCTTCCTCAGCTGAGAGACATTGTTTTGCATACATATATACTGTGTATTAAAGGCCGTAGGGCCGCGCGCGTACTTCCTTCTGGATAGTAGGTCTTGACGCTAGGTTAAAGGCCGTCGGTTCCTGGGAACTCCTAGGGATTGACTATTGCTACCCAGAACGAAGTGCGTCAAGAAACGTTGCGGACGGTCGTAGGGAATGGCATTCTCGAAGCTGAATGATTTGGAAGGAGCTCAGGCTCACAGATTCAAGCTGCAGCAACTCAGTCGTACCAAATGTTTTATATTCCAACTATTCGTATTGTTTTTGACTGCTTCTGCATTATTGGCGGGTGGGGTGTATTACACGATGTCTTACTTCTTACCTTCTGCTACACCTACTCCTACTTCTGATCCTAAACTTACCTCCACTGTTTCTCCTCATTCCTTTCATATGCTACCAGAACACGAACAGGCTAGACGTGTAGAATTCCGCAACAATTCCTTTATTCAGCTCCTTCATCAGCATCAGTTAGTGGTTAACACTACTAATTGTTGGGTGTGTGGGTTGATGCCACATACTACGGATAAGGGAATTCCATATCTGGTGTTACCGTATAGTTCCCAAGGGTCTGCTCGAGCATTTCAGACAATGTTTCGAAGCGCACTGGGTTTCCACCCCATTCGAGAACCACGTTCCCCCTACTCTGGTCCTACCTCGTATCAAAAACCTTTGTCGATAGCAATAGAGGATTTAGATAGCGATATCTATGATCCCTCGCTTATTCCTGAAGAAGAGGTACAAGCCTATAGAGTCCTAAGTAGAGGTGAATATAGTGCGTTCACCAGCGAAAAGCAGCTTAAAAGCTCGCCTCCAATATGGGTCGTACCCCACACTGGTAATTTTTGTCTCATGGGTCGTGGCCGAAGATCGCAAGCCCGACTTGGAGCGAGTGCTTGCACTGAAAATTACATTCTGCCGATGTTCTCGTCCCCTGTGTTTCTGGCTGCCAAGGGTACATACTTTATCTGCCATGATCGTGCATACGCATGGTTGCCCGCTGACTTCATGGGCTCATGCTTCATTGCGAATCTGTTGCCTCCGACGTTCACTGTAGATGCCGATTATCATAAGACTAGAGTTGTGCGAGGCGTAATTAGCGAAGAAGATACTGCCGGTCAAAAGGCAGGAGACTTTTTCAAGGGTTTCCTCCTGTTTTGGGGACCTATGGTTAATAGTAGGAACCTGAGACAGTTGACTCGAGTGGTAGAATCGACAGCTAATATTACTGCCAGTGCCCTTGGTAATATCACCACTGAACTTCAGGCGGATAGACTTATGACGTTACAAAACCGTATGGTTTTAGATGTCATCTTAGCAGATCGAGGTGGGGTATGTAAGGTGATCCATTCGAGCTGCTGCATTTTCATTCCAGATAACGCTCCGACTGTCTATCAAGCCATCTCGAGGTTGCATAAGATCTCCGAATCCATACACGTGGATGTAGGGGATTGGACGCTACTTGGATGGTTTTGAGGCCTGATGTCGACTTGGGGTTGGAAGATTCTGATGATCATCGGAGTTGTTGTGGTGTTCCTGTTCACGTGTTGCCTTTGTGTGCAGTGCGGTCCTGCCTTATGTGGCCTCTGTGCTACAACGTGTATGAGACAGCCACCTGCTACCAAGGGGACTCGGTTGGACAGAGCTATGCTACAGCAACATCTCGATGGTCTGATGAATATCGAATATGATTCCGACTAGTGCTTGCCTACATGAGGGCAAAAGGAGCGTCTGAGGTTCCGTGACAATTGTAAGTGGTGTTTTCGACTCGCACGAATATGGTCGAGTCTGGTATCTATGAACCGCAAATGACGAGTTTAGTAAGTGTGCGCAGTTTCGCTGTGCTAACTTAAACCGTTCGTTTGTTATGTGGGTTTCTCATCTGTACCCACGGGTTCCATCTTAGATACGGCATCCATTTTGTCTCTTGCCCTCAAGTAGCCAGCGAACGGACGCTGTCCGCTTCGCGACCCTGGGACTCCCAAGATATTTGCGGAAGACACATGTTCTTTGTAAGTGTCTTTATGAAGAGGGGGATGCTGCTGTAAAGCAGATGGCCCCGCTCGAGGCTCATCTTGCCGCACGGACTTATTGTCTCAGCCGTGCATCTCATTAGGCACGTCCCTTTGATGCCTGTATCTCGTGTTTCCCGATACCTCCCCTTTTACACCCTTTCCGATCTCCCCACTGTCTCCGTCTTCCTCTGCACCTGTCTTTGTTCCTATTTCGATCTGTTTTACTGCCGATTGGAATGCGCTAATGTTGGGAAGATGGGTTTTTACAGTTGGGAACCGCCAAATGTTTCCGCACTTATGTTCCGGACCTCATGTGTATCAAAGTGACCAAAGCGACCCCTCTGGGGGATAATGGTGGGAACCGGGTTGTAAACCTTTGTGTATCATGTTGTCTTATGGGTAAAAACTGTATAAAAGGAGCGATCCACAGAACCAATTTGAAGCAGTCTTCCCGAACTACACTCGATGTACTTCCTGTGATTTCTGTGTTCCCTGCAGCAAATAAACCTTGAATCTTTGACGTCGAAGGAAGTGTCCCGTGTCTCTGTGATTCGTACGCCGGAGCAGGTTACCCACGAAGGTTTCAGGTGTTGTGCCCTGGCACCGCTGGGTCTTAAAGAACCCAGTCCTTCAGTGCGTGGGCGAGGGCCTAGCGAGCGGTGTGCCCGGTCCACAATGGGAAGAAGGCATTTTCTCCCAGTAGTGTGACAAGGAGTTTCTCAACGAACTTTTCCAGGTTGCCCATTGGCGTCATCTCCGAAACCCCTGTGATTCGTATGTTGGAGCGTCTCGAGCGGGCCTCTAAATCCTCTGCCTTATCCTGTATGACTTGCAGTAGCTTGCTTATTTTCTTGCAATCATTGTCAAGTTCCGCTTGAGCCTCCTCTACCTCTGTTAGGCGTCGCTCGGACATGTCCAGATGCTCCGCATGTTTGTCTACGCGCTCTGCCATATGGTCCATTCGATAAGTGAGGGCATCTATTTTAGTGCCTATAGAGGCCATACTGTCTTGCAGGCCCTTCTCCATCGATAATAGCAAGGTTTTCATATAGGAGAAGACCGAGTTCTCTGCGCCGCCCTCTTGGTGGGCCTGGTCCGCCTCTTGGGTTTCAGAGGGCTTGGTTCGGTGGTTCTCGAAGGGGAGTTTACTCTGAGTCTTGTCCCCTTACCCCATAACGGCATCTGGTCTGGTGGTGTTCTTGGGGCCAGTACCACAAGGTTTGGGGGTTGCACGTGTCGTCCGATAGTGGGGTAACACACCGAGTGGCACGTTGTGAGCTGCGTCCAGCAGTGACCCACTCCTGGCGGACTATTGGAGTTCCCTAGATCTCAGGGCGATGGTAGGGCCCACGCGGGGAGTTGGGCAAAAAAGATCCCTCCGGAGTACTCGGGGCATCGCTTCCTCCCTGGGCATCCTGAAGGCTCAGTCAGCAAGGCTGACTCCCCTCATGCTCCTGCGAGCCAATCAGGGACAACTCACTGCTCCACCGGGCAACGCGTGGCAGGCAAGGCCCAGAGTCTGCTGAGGGATTGTTTACACGCCAAACGCTGTCTTCAGGCCTCAGCGACCTGCCGTGCGCCGATGTGATAAGGTCCACTGCCCAGATGTAGAGTTGGGGCGCGTTAGCTCTCCAGCAGTGTCTGGAATTGTTACTTACTGATGCACGTGTTTCCAGGTAGGTGCAACTGGTGAGGAGCTTCACGGGCAGACGGGCTGCAGGTGCTGGAGAGGCCTCTCCCTTGTTGCTATGCAGGCGTATGCGTGCAAGGGCCTCCGATGGACTGCAGCCCCCACAACGCGATATTGAACCGAGGGGGGGGTGGAGGAGGGAGGCTGTGGGGATGCCCGGGTGTTGTGCGCCTCACCTCCTCATGGGTCGTGACTTTTGCCCCCCGGGCACCGAGGATGCGATGCCTGCCGGACTAGGCCGTCTCCCCCTGGCCTCACGTCGCAGCACGTCCCCGGCGTCTGGCACATGCAAGGCCACGGACTAGTGGCCTCATCCGCGGTCCGGGTCGTCTTGGGCACCGGCGATGTTCAACGCCCCAAGGGTCCTCAATTCGGCCCCCGCTGCACACCGGAGAGTGGCTGGTGCCAGCTGGTGCTTTCCTGCTGTGAGAAAGACAGCCGATGTAGGATTGCTAATGGATTATTAAGGCGGTGGCACGGAGCTCGGGAATTACGCATCCACCATCAGTGCCGGCAAGCTCGGCCCCCGTACATTTCTTTTGCTTGTGTTTGTAAATTCATCATTTCTACTAAAGGCACTCTAGAAAGTATTAAATCACAGTTAGAATAGAAATATTCATAATGTTCTTGTCTAACAAGTGAAAGCAGTATGCAACAGGAAATTGCGTATGATACTGGTATGTAATAATATGTGACCTCTTCAATTACTGGCAAATGAGCAAAGACATAACAGTTCTTTGTTCCCATGGTGTGTGTATATTCCTGTACTAATCTAGAGTAAACGTTAGTTGTGTAATCTTTTTCTTTGTAGCTTGTAAATAAGGCTTCCAATTGCTCTTCATCATTCATGTATTTATGTGTTTTAGTTATGTTTGTAGACTTAATGTCTTCTTTCTCAGTAGCACTATTGTAATCATTATTATTGATATTATGAAAATTGAACACATAATATTGTTGCACTTATTTCCAAAGCAACACATGTTTATCTGAAGCCAAACTATATGCAGCAGGGTTCAAAATGTCAGCGCATATTTCTGTATTTCTTTTGTGATTTACAGTATTAAATGCCCATGCGGCCTAATGTATATAGACAAAACAGAGCGCAAGATCAAGGTGAGAATAACTGAATATAAAAGTATGATTCAAACCAAGAATCTTAAATCTAATCTAGCTGTACAATGGATGGAACACAATCATAATATAGCACAACTTAGATTTATTTTCTGGAAACTCTGCGCATGAGCGTTGACACAGACAACTCAAAACTGTTATCCCAACGTGAGATCTAGTGGTTAAAACAGTTTAACACTATGACCCCGAATGGGGTGAATGATAAAATGGACATGATTTGCTTTCTTTAATTTGTGATGTGCACAGTGTAAAAGGTTGCTTTTGTTTTTCATTCTGCAATGTGTCACATAAACTATGTATGTACAGTATCATTTGAGTAGGTTTATCTACATATCATATTAACCTGGCCACAATTTGGCGTTATATGGTGTTGTACCCTGACCTCGCCCTTACAGTTTACAGAATGGCATCATGAGATATTTCTAACTAGGCAATGAGAGTTTTTCTTCACCTACAAATTCCTGTTCTCCGCAACAGTCACTTTTGTGTTCATCACGTGGTGTACCTATTCTAACTCTTATCAGCCTTCACTTGTCTGGCTAGTGTCTTTTTTTTTACACTGATAGTGGTTCATCATTGCAGTTTTGTTCCAGTTTTCTTTCATCTGTTACCATCACCGAGACTCAGTATGACCATCATTGCATGTTTATCAGTAGTACCAGGTTCGCTGACCTCCTCATGGCATTCTCTTTTCGCTTTGCTGCTAGCCACCGGGGATGTCCAAAGCTACTGTACTATGTTTGTTGTTCTTATTATTTTCATAGTTATAGGAGGCTCCATATCACTGCAGTAACACGTTGTCCCATTTGTATTCTGTATGACCATTAGGGTCTTGCTTTTCGGTGTTTCTGACTTTGGCACTTTATTTTACTGTGGAGATCAACCCAACAAGGCGTCCATGTTGAGTTTATATTGTCCAATCCGCTTTCTACTTTTTAGTGCCATTTCTCATGGTTGCAACATTGTTGAAAATGCTTGCAGAAGCACCTTGTTTTTTTTTTTTATATTTATATTTATATTTTCTGAACCTGTTAGCACTGCGCGTTGTAGCGTTGGAGGTAAGACAATCTGTTTTGCCCTCGCAATTATCAGGCATGATATTTTTACATGGCAATTATGCCTCGTTTACATCCTGCGTCCAGTTTCTATTTCTCGGCGCCGCTTTAAATACTGGCAACCATATTCATGTGGTTTTACCTGAACATGACGTGATTAGCGATCCACGAGCACCCAGATACTCTGGTAGGTTTTGTGACCACTGGATAATTTAAGTTCACTTATGTTGGTCATGACATCTGTGTGACCACTTTTTGGTGTATTTTTTTATTTGTTTATTTCAGCGTTCGCAGTTTACATGGTTTAGCTTGAGGTTACAGTGGAGTTCGCGACTCGGCTCTCAGATACATTGAAAACCCAGGTATTTGGATGTTTTCATGGTGTAGTCTTTGTATTACACGGGGTAGTACAATAATCCATGGTTTAACACATATTTATTTTTCTTTGTTACACTCCACAGTACGATTGTGTGTGCATTGACCTTCATGATTACCATTCACGCTTGTTAAATAGGACATTGTGCTTCACTTTCAGTAAGCACTGTCATTTCGCTTTATATTTGAACGGTGTTGCAGCACCAGGTGTTTAGGTTGTCAGGTGTTCATTTTCACTCTCTTATTTCTCCCATGTTTCACAGGATCATGATCAATATGTGGTTTTTCACAATTTTTCTGGCTCTAGTTCTGATTAACCTTTAATCTGCATCATTACCCTTTGTTCTTTTATCAAATTTGTTTCCATTTGTTCTTTCTTTCACATTTCTGTGTTATGGTTCTTATCCTTGTATATATTAGAGCATTATTTACCGATAAAGTTCCATATTTGTTTGAATTGATAGAGGCCCCTAAGAAGGGATCCATTATCCCGAAATGTATTGGGCATCATTTATAACAGAATGTTGAAGAATGACATGATCTCAAAGATTAAATTCAAGAAATGTTGTATATAATTCTTTGAAACAAATTGGATATTGTTACAACCAATTTATCACATCTTGTGTTAAATGCGACATATCACACAATTCAATAAATCATTGAATGTAAATTGAGAAGCATACAAGTTGTAATAATTGCATATTTGTGCATATCTTTGGATTACGTGTGAAGTTGAACTCCCGCTGTGCATCCAGGCATCAGGTGAAGTGTCACTTGTTTGTTTTGATTTATTATAGCAGAGGTAGGAAACCTCCTCCTGGTTTGCATGCATGCTAGAGAAATTCCAGTAATCATTTCATTCATGTGTAAGGAAGAGGTGTGTGCAACACAATTTATTTAACAAACAGAACTTACCACATCAGTCAATCCTTTGCATTAATCGAGTATCAAATCATCTGTGATGATCACAAGTGCATTTGCAGGTTCAGCAGGCAGTCCAATGGCCCGTCGCATGAGAATTTGATGAGGTGATAGACCAGTCTTTCTATAAGGGATACTTTGAATCCTCATCAGCACCAAAGGTACAGCTTCTGGCCATTTCAGTGATGTTACAGCACAAACTTTCACTAGTCAAGACTTTGTAGTCTCATTCAGTTTGTTTCTCTATACCTGAAGCCTCAGGTCGATAGCTGCAGCACAGTCTTTGCTCAATCTGCAATGCTGTGTAAATCATTTTTTGGTCCTCATTGTTAACGTGGGTACCCCTATCTGATTCTGGAGAAACCAGCAATTTATACCTGGGTATCAATTCTCACAATAACAGTTTTGCTACAGTGAGACTATCATTTCTTCTGTTTGGGTAGGCCTCCACACATATCGGGAAGAGACATACAATGACCAGGACCTATCTCAGCCCATTGCAAGCAGGCATCTCAATACATCTGATCTGCATTCTGTTGAAAGGACCACCAGATCTCCCTATGTGACTCAGTGCAATTTGTGTTCTTTTCCCTTCATTCATTTATTTATATGTCAGACATCGATGACACACTTCTTCTGAAAGCGTCCCAAACTTTGGGTTGTACCAGTTTTGTCAAAAGAGTTGTTTCACAGAGTTCCTCCCATGGAGTGTATGTATCCGTTAAAGTATATTGTCGTTGAAACATCAAACGATCAGGCAACAGTTGTCTCCCACCAGCTAACATCGTGATATCATGTGTATTTTGCTGACAACCTGCTCTGATCTAGCTTTATTGTTTTGCTTCTGAAACATTTTCCTGTACTCTTTTCAATTCATCCCAAGTCTCTCTCACTGTCATCAACATAGAAAATGAAGTGTTCTCTTCAGACTGACATGTGAAAGTTCCAGTAAATTTACAGGTCAGCAGGGCAAAATATTGTGCAGCTGAATCAGAATACCTATTTCTCATAGCAATGTAGCTATTACCATTTCGATGGGCTGCACACTTAACAACTGCAATTTCGGTAGGCAACTGGAAAGCTTCCGATAAATCTCTCACCTGTACCCCATTCCTAACTGGGGTTCCGGAACAGGACATAAAACCTCTTTGTAACCACGATTGCCCAAAATCATGGACAGCAACAAAGCAGCACTGACTATCTGTAAATATAGTCACTCTTCTTTGAACAGTTAAACTACATGCTCTGCTAAGGGAAATCAATTCTGCATCCTTTGCTGATGTAGCCTCTTGAAGCTATGAAGCTTCAATGACATAATTTATTGTACACGCAGCATAAGCTGCTGTCAGGCTACCTTAATTATTTCTCAGATATGAACCATCCATAAAAATTGGGAAACAACAATTACAATGCATCTTTTACAACGCACTACCTTTACAACAAAACTTTTACAACGCAAAATCCATTACAACGCATGCCATTACAGCGCAACCATTACAACGCATGTCACTACAACACATACCATTACAACGCATGTCATTACAACGCAGTCATTACAACGCATACCACTACAACGCATATCTACACTATCCAACACTTACCCTACTGTTGCACCCCCTGGAGTTAGAATAGTAATTTTTACCACTACACTATCCAATACTTACCCTACTGTTGCACCCCCTGGAGTTAGAATAGTAATTTTTACCCCTACACTATCCAACACTTACCCTACTGTTGCACCAACTGGAGTTAGAATAGTAATTTTTACCCCTACACTATCCAATACTTACCATACATGCAATGTAATGGTATGCGTTGTAATGGTATGCGTTGTAAATGTAGTATGCGTTGTAGTGGAATGCGTTGTAAAGGTAGTTTAAAAGAATTTGTTGTAATGGCATGCGTTGTAATGGAATGCGTTGTAATGGATGTTGCGGTGTAAAAAATGTGTTGTAAAGGTATGCGTTGTAGAAGTATGCGTTGTAAGGACATACATCCATAAAAATTACATAGTCAGCTTATTCAGGGGTTCATTTTTAATATCAGGTCTAGGCTTTATGCATAAATACGTGACATCTCTTCACTACAACATTTTCTGATGAAAAACATCTTCTGCTCATATTTCGTAAGTCTGTTATGAGTCATGTATTGGGTCTTGGTTTGTGTCATTAGTAATTTGACAGAGTGAGGCACCATTACAGTTAGAGTATTCTATCACTATGCTCTCACTCTTTTCCAGACAAGTGCTCACTGTGGCAACAGCTTTAAGACTGTTGGGTAGCCCTGCAGCAACATGGTCAAGGGTGGTCGAGAAGCATGCCATGGGTTTTTGAGTATAACCATGCATTTGAGTTAGCATAGAGAGAGTGCAGCCCTCCCTCTCACTGCAAAATAATGTACACTCTTTACTGTAATCTGGCATTCCTAGTGCTGGGGCACAACAAAGTTTTTCTTTCGGCGCTAGGAAGGCTTTCAAACATTTGTTGTTCCAAGGAAGTGGATCAGACACATCCTTGTGTATCAGCATCAGAAAAGGCTTTGTCACTAGGGAAAAGTTTGGTATTTACTGTCTACAGTAGCCAACCATTCCAAAAACATTCTGACTTCTTTCTGAGTTCGAGGTGGATTCATCTGAAGAATTGCTTCCATTCTCTCTGGTAACTCTTTTCAAGCTCCTTTCTCAATGATGTGTCCCGGATATTGAACTTTTTTCTGACAGTGCTACAGTTTACCTGTAGACACTTTATATCCATTCTCAGCCAGGTGATTCAATAATCGAATGGTATCTTGCTTACAAGCTTCTAGTGTCTCTGGTGCCACCAGAATGCCACCAAATATTGCACGAACAGTAGTACATTGTAATAATACTTTATTCGGTATCCAATCACCATTAAAGAGTACAAATATAGAGTGGTACAATAAATAACTTTAGAACATTAGAATACACTTTTAAAACAACACATAACTCAACCTTGTGATAAAAAGCAAATGCTACTACTAATTCATTCCTGCGATCGTTGCTATATACAAAAAGGAATGCCAAAACGAACTTGGGCTGTGTGCAAGCAAACAAGAAGGGTCCAAAAGTTATTCTATGAATTTTATAAAATGTTTTAAAAGTATATATTGATAAAAATGAGATAATAGCCAAAGGCATTCTGTTCACTTTTGCATGAGTACTGACCTGTAGAGCATCTGTAGTGACTCTAAAATCATTTTTAAGATCTGATTAAAGATAGACAAACTCTTTGTGTATGCTTGTGGGATCCAGCACCATGCCAAAACTCTTTATGGCTATCTTTGTGCAATAGCATGGAAAAGAAAGCCATACAGTGATCAGTGACAGTAAACCAGTCTGCAGTACATGGAATTGGGAAAGGTACCACAGGACAAAATGGGACAACTATCTTGTTAATCTTCCTAAAATCTTGGACAATCCTATGCTTTCTATTTGGATTCTGTAAACCCACGATGGAAGAATTACATGGACTCACAAACAGCCCCTCATAATTCCTTTTTGTATCATGTCTTCTATTATTACAAGTGTTATTCCTACAATTGTTTCTGGGGTCAGATGGTATGATGGTGTTCTTAGATACAATGCATTTGCCTTTAAATTAATTTAGACTGGTTCTACATCTTTAATCATCCCACTATCTTTCCCTTAAAGTTCCCATACTTCTGAGGTCCATGTTTCTCTCAAATCAGATGGTGGTTCTTCAATTGTCATTAATGGGAACAATCATAAAGTTGGCTTCTATGGAGCCAATTTAAATTCCACTTCCTCATCATTAGTCTTCAAAACTATACGGCCCAGTGTGCAGTAACTTGTACAATTTAACTTCCACAATAAATCTCTCCCTAACAAATGCATATGACCTATATCACATACAACAAACTGTTGATTTTCCTCAAATTAACCTATTTGTACAGGAACCTTTTCTGGCACTGGATTTGTAATATGTTTATTTAAAACTCCTACAACATGGATCTTTTGCCAGAGAGGGGTAGCTCTGGGACTTCAACAGTTGTAACAGTGGATCTGGTAGCAGCTGTATCTGTAAGGAAGGATATGTGTGACGATTCACCTCATCTTCTACAAGCAAACCACTCTCGTCTATCTCTAAGACTGCACAGGGCAGGCAATCTTCCTCCCCTCTCATGCAATGTCATTGAGAAATATCAGAGTCTGAACTGTCATTATCAAAAATAGGACATTTCTGAAATGTACTTTGATTTTGGTTCTGGAAAGGGTTTAAATTTGCTTTTGGCATCTAGTTTAAATTAAATTTGGGATTTCCCATATTTTTTGGGATCATTTGGGCTTGTGGGACCTGTAGCTGTGGAATTTGTTTTTGCATGAGATTTGCATCAGCTGTACTGGCATGTTTGCATTTGTACATTTCCATTAGCATTATCAGGTTTAAACCTTAACTCGCTCTTCCAATGACTGACCCTGTTACACACATGACAAGAGGTCATATTCTTCAGAGGTGCAACATCCATTCCTGAACCAGGATCAGTTGGAAAACCTCTGCCTCTACCTTGTGAAACACCAGAACCTCCTCCTGGATTACCCTGAAAACCTACTTGTGGAACAACAACTCCTTGCATACCTCCTCGATTTTCTGAAAACCTTTCTGAGCGAGCTGAACTAACATGAATTTCTCTTTAATCTTTTTCTGTTTCATCTCTTGTCTTTCACAGCAATATTTCACATAACTCAGGATCTCATCAAGTGATTTATTCTGTCAGCAGATTTCACTTTGTTGTATATGTGCACTAATCTATGGATTCAACCCTAGTACAAAGTGAGATGCCAAAATCCCCAATGTCACTTTCATTGGGATATTCTCTTCCACTTTGCTGCTGAAACACCTACAACAACTGTTTATAGACCTCGTGTACTGATTCTTTTATTTCTTGAGTAGTTAATTTGATTGTTTAGCCAATCAAGATCTTTCAGGGGGATTTTGCCTTTCAGGAAAAAACACACTGCTTCATATTTCTCCACGACTACAGGAGAAGGAGCATTAGTGCGCACCATTCTTGTTGACTCCTCACGGGGCCATTATACAGCAATTTTACATTCAGCCCACAAATCGCTTGGCACTACAATATAAAAAAAACGTCCTCAAATCAATCCACAGCACTTTCAATATCTTCACAAATTGATCAACTTGTGTGTACCACTGCACACAGTTGACTGTTCACTTTGGGAAATTGTTCATAAAAGTTGCAAATTTCACCTCTACTCTAAGGCACAAGGACACGCACTCCTCCCACTATTTCTCTCAGTGGATAAGATGAAGCTCTTTCCTTATCCCATTCATTTTTTTCCCCTACTTACTCTAGTTTTTTTTCCTTGTCATGCTTTCTTGCCCATTTGTTTTCAAATTTTTCAAATACGCTCTATTTGCAAATGCATTTTCAGAATTCTGTAATATGTATCTGCATTCCTGAAGAAAGCTTTTTTTGGATTGCTTCACCTTCTAATTGAACCCCATAACTTCTCTGAAAATGGTAATTTTTAAAAAGATCAATTTCATATTTCCGAGCCAGATTGGTCAATTTAGCACGTATAATTGCTGCTTGTCTTGTAATTTCTTTACACGATGAATACATTTTTTCTATTGCTATACATTAAAATACTCCGCATTTAAACATTTCCTAATGATTTCCTTTTATTCAATTTTTATTTGTGAATATTTAGTGGTCTCTCTCTCTCAGGTTCTGTGCTAGCCATCTCTACAGTGTCCTCTGTCTTTTTTAATATCTGCAGCTTCCTCAAACCATGGAGGGAAAATACCATCTTCAAGTAAATTTGATTCCCCTGGGGCTATGGATGTTTTTAAAACAATCCCTCCCCCATCTCTCAATGCTTGGACCATCTGAGGTGGTCTCCATGGAACTATCAGTGAATTCTGAGAAGTCGGAATGAATCCCAATGTAGATAAACCTCCTACTGCTCTTTGAGTCTCTAGAGTCAGTTTACTGGGGCATTTGTAACTGCACAGTTGCTGGTATCAGTACTTGTACTGGATCAGTCATAACAGATGTGGTCATCACAGGTGGAAGAACAAACTGTGGTGGAGCAACAATTGGTGGGACACCCTGAAGTTTCTGAAGGTGTTGCTCAACTTGCACTATACTGGCTTCTACAGTGGCAGTATCTATTATACTGCTCGTAATGGCATAATATCCAACACTAACCGTTGGATTTGCATAAGGCGAGGGATGTGCAGCTAACATTTCTTCTAAAATATAATTCCCTGAATCCCTATCTGTCTCATTTTCTTTTTCCTCTTACTCTTGGTCTTTTTCCTCAGTCTTTCTCTTCTTCCCTTTGTCTTATGTTTCTGTAGAAATAGCTGGATACAAACTAGTAGCTTCTACTATGGCTTTCCTCCATCCCTGCTGCTCTTTGTCCCAATGAACATCTGGTTATTTGCGCACTATTCTTTTTGTCCTTTTCTGATATTTTTCCCATTCTTTCTCTTGTATAACTTTTTCCCGCATGTTCAAAGCTTCTTATTGAGCGGGTCTATAGAGTGGTTTCATTTTGTATAATTTCTCTTTCAATTTCTGAATAATTTGTATCTCAAAGCTACCGTATTTTGGAAATTTTAATGGGCCTTCTTCTCAGTAATCTTCCACCATTGATGAAGCCATAAACATGTATGTGATCACAATTCACCTGTAATGTAATGTGCAGGCGTACCCTCAGGAGTGTCTCTTCACCTTCCCATATCGGAATTGTAACATTACCCTTCACAACGCTCTTAAATTCGTTAAAATTTTGCAATTCAATATTTTGTTCTGTTATGTAAACACCAGAATTCTTTTACTCCAATCCTGTCACAGTTGTTCTTCATTGAAATCCTGTTAACAAATCCCAATGCGATATTCACACAACCATTGACCTATCACAATGCGACACCCTGCCATCATCAAACAATCATAGCCCAAATGCACATCAACCAACCAATCCCAGTGTGAAACACTATGAGGTATGGTATGATTTCACTCCTTAGAGCAGCTCACCCGCCTCTACAATCTTCCTCATACAAACAAAACACAAATCTTTAAAAGGATAAGAACACAAACACATAACAACTCTTATTTGCTGAGCTTAAGAAACAATAGTACTTCAACAGTCTGAATATTAAGGTTTTTCACCCTCCGACATTCACTACAAAAAAATATTGATATTCACAAGTGAAATCTCGACCTTGTCAGATCGCACTCCGCAGGGTCAAATGCCAGAAATATAGGCTCCACCTCCGGACCTCACCAACACACTGAGAAGTAAATACACAGGGTGTTCGAGTGATCGGGCGAGGGAAAAAAGGGAAGGGACGGAAGGGAACAGCTGGGAAGGAATAGCTGAAAGAGAAAACACACCAGTGGTAAATTACACACAGGTAGGAGTGGATGGACAGGGGGAAGATGGCGTCCGGACGCTAACCCGGTCGGGAGCTCCTTGCCTCACGTAGTGATCGGAGCCAAGTTTGGGCCGCTATGTTCCTTTTTTCCACGTGAGAGAGGACCGCGTAAGAACCAGTGAAACTATGCCGGAGTCACACAATCAAATAACTATTTAACTCTACGGATCCGTGGAACCAGCGGAGTCACCGGAGCCTGCAGCGCGCTGTGTGCAGCGTCGGTATCGGCTTGGTGAGGAGACACAGACACGGGTGAGACGGGAAAGTACTGAAAAGCACGGAGGTATAACAAAGTCAACAATTTTTAAAGAAAATTATACCCCGTGACTTTTAAAAACTCACTGTTGATAAGGGATGCCTCCCGGCGCTGAGGGATGTAAACAGAGCACTGCAGCGTACGCGGGGCAGGAGAGTATTCACTCACAGAATCTCCATAGCGGCAGCGATTGCTCTGGGTGCAGCTTGCAGGTCTTTCGGTGGGAGGCGGCCTGTGTAGCCCAACACTGCTGCAGGAAGGCAGTAAGACGGATTTCGACCTTTTTTAGGGGGAAAGCTAAGAATGCTAAAGAGGTCAGAGAAATCAGGGAAACTACACGGAGCGTACAAAGCATTTCTGCCCCAAATAAACAGAATTGACAGGTGAAGGTGGAAGTGAAGGTAAAAGTGAAGGCTTATAGATATTCGAGGTACTCAGGGATGCTGGAGGTTTGGTAAAGAGCTTTGGTGTAGAGAGCCTCACGGTAGTTTATGGTGCATATTTACTTTTTGAACTCTCACTGGATAAAGAGCCTGCCCCAATACTTATTACACAACTAGATCGGTTGATAGTCCAGACACCTCTATCTTGTTTTAAACAAGGTAAGAATTCTATAGAGAGGTTACTTTCAGCAAAGGTGGAGGAGTCAAGTCAGATTCTTGTGAAGGAACTACACCAACCCCCAGCCTATATAGACGACGCAGGTCTTAAAGGGGGGGGGAGTGAAAACCAAAGGTGGGAGTTACATACAGGGCAAAACCCCCCTGATAAATTACCCGGGGAACCTCAAGGCTCTAATAAAGAGTCTCAACAAGCTACAGCTAGAGAGTTACCACAATTACCACAAGGTGAGAGAATATTGGGTGAAGGGGCTCCCTTGGTAAGTCCTGATAACAAAAGTAGGTCCTCCTACTGTCTTAGAAATAGACAGTTTCTGAAAGCGAATTTTCCATCCATCACTAAACAACCAGTTGTCCCTAGGATTACCAGAAGAGTTACCCGCAAAACCTTAAAACTTCAAACGACTAAAGGCAGTAACAAGAAAAAAACAGTGGACAGTCCAGAGGCTAGGGAGGAAAGCAAGACCTCCAAAATAAAAGTTACCCCATCAATAAGATCGTATTTTAAAATACAAAGTCAAGGTAATAAGGAGAAAAATAAGGAACAAAGAGAAACAGCTTTGTCTAGAAGGGAAATGGATGATAACCTAACTCCCGGCACAATTGTTGAAGTTAGTGGAGCTGCGGAGGGGGGGACAGATGAAGTGGAGGCCGCACTTACGCAGATGCCCACTTCCTCTCAAAATCAAAGTTCCAGCCCAAGTTCTAGTCCATCCCAAAGCTTACCACCCAGTTCAGACAAAACTTCGCCTCATAGTTCAGCACAAAGCCCTTGTGGAAACACGTCCACCGATTTATCAATAACTGTGTCTAAAAATCAAGTTTCTGACTTGAGACTCGCTCTGGATAGACTCCAAAGCAGTACAGATACACTGCTGGAAAAGTTGATGGAAGAAATTAGATCAAGGTTTGAGATCTCGGAAAACAACCAAAATAAGATACAAGAAAGATTCGAGCTGCTGGATGTTAAGATGAATGCACTGGGAGAGAGTGTCAAAGTAGCGGAAGAGGTGGTAGAAGAGTTAAATAAAAATGCTGAAGTAACCCAGAAAGAGATAAGAGCTCTGAAAGTCAAAGATAAAAGTATTGAAGAAAAACTGGAAGCGCTGGAAAACCAATCTCGAAGGTGCAACCTCAGACTGCTCAATGTTCCTGAAGGAAAAGAGGGTTCAGACATAAAAAACTTTGTGGTATCCTTACTGGAGGAGTGTTTCGCTTGGAGTAAAACCTACGGTCTTACAGAAGATATACAAAGGTTACATAGGGATCCATTTGGTAAATCAAAGGAAAGAAAAAACCCCAGGAAAATCTTAATACATTTTAAGACCTACACACTCAAAGAGAAAATAGTGAGTGAGGCAATGAAAGTAGGGGATCTCAGCAAGGATAATTGGACCTTTAGAATCAGATCTGACATCGCAAAAGTGACTCAGGATAGGCAATGGGAACTGGGTCAGTTGATGCCAGAATTAAAAACATTAGGCGCCACTGTCCAAATGAAATTCCCAGCCTCCCTCAGAATAATGTGGAAAAACATAATGCACAATATTAGAGATCCAAAAGAAGTCGAATCCTTAATTGAACAAATACGAGATCAGATAAAGATACAATCACTGACCCAAGTATAAACAAGTATAAACATACAAACTTAACTGTTTGAAAAGGAAAAAGGTGGCAGCGACCTAAAAGTAAAATTAAACAGAGGCGAGGAGCTCAAAGTGGGCCAAAAAGAAAGCCCAAAGGAGAATCAGGGAGGGTACCCCATGGAGGGTGGGTGTATCTTCTCACTTTGGTTTTGTTTCTTTTCACTATTTTCACTTTAGTTTTAACCTATAAACTTAAAAAAAAGGAAAAAAAGGGAAAAAAAGCGGTGAAAATGCACAGGGGAAGGGAGCAAGATAGGGAAAAAAAATGTCCTCTACAACTCAATAGATATAGAAGGAAGGAGAAATTCTGGGGCAGGCAGAACAAGAAAAAAAAAATGAAACAGAATATGAGACAAATAAAGATAACTACCTGAAATGTGAATGGGCTACGCACCAAGAGTAGGCGGAGGAAGATCTTTCAATATCTAAAATCATGTGATAGTGAGATCATTATCCTGCAAGAAACTCACTTGTTAAAGAAAGAATGGGAGGAAGTAGTGAAAAAGATGAACTGGTTGGATTCATATATATGTACGGACCAAGAATGTGTCATCAAGGGGGTAGCTATATTATTTAAGAAATCTCTGAGGGCAAGGATAGAGCCTTCAGAAATAGATCATAAAGGAAGGTGGGTAATAGCTAACATTAGATTACTTAACCAAACCCTCTCTGTGGTTGGCTATTACGGCCCAAATTTGGATGACCCTTCTCCCCTTCAATCACTATATTCCAATCTGATCACAATATCAGGCCCCATTATTATAGGTGGAGATTTTAATATTATACCAGGCCCCAAAGTCGACAGATACCCAAAGGGGAAACAAACTAACCTCCCGAAAATGAGAGAATGGCTGAAAATTTATAAAAGGGATTTAAACTTAATAGATATTTGGAAAAAGAAGGGTGAGGGTCAAGAGAAGTTCTCATTTAAGAACAAGAAGTTAGGGATACAGTCTAGGATCGACTTCTTCTTAATAGATCAGGGCCTACTGGAAAAAAACGTAAAAGTAGCCCATCTCCCTGCTCACCTTTCAGATCACTCAGCAGTACAAATGATAGTCATATTAGAGGATATAGTGAAACCTTTAAGGTGGACGATGGATCGCTCAATTCTTTTAGATTCTGAGATTGTCAACCAACTCAGGGAAGAGACAAAACATTTTTTTGAGCTCAATAATGAACGGACACCAACACACATAGTTTGGGATACATATAAAGCGGTGATTAGGGGCACCCTGTTAAACCTAGCCTCCCATAAATCAAGAGAGCTTAAAAAAATACAAAATATAGAAGAAAGCATCTTATCATTAGACCACCAAATATTTACAGATCCAAAAGAACCACTCTTGGTAGCAGAGAGACTTAATCTAAAAAATAGGCTCTCAGAAATTTTAGAAGATAAATTGAAAGAAAGATGGGAATGTAGTAAGCTGGCACACTACGAATATGGGGAGGGCTGCGGAAAATGACTGGCTTGGAAACTAAGAACAGATAGGTCTAGAAACAAAATTCTATTTATAGACCCAAGTAACGCAATACACAATGGAGCAGAAGAAGATATTATAAAGCAAGAATTCTTAGCCTTTTTTGGTGATCTTTACTCTGATGACTGTAATCCATCTAAGGAAGAGATTGACATATTCCTTGAGGCTCAAAATATTCCAAAATTAACTCAAGAAGAGAAAGCAAGTTATTAGAAAGTTAAAAAGAGGTAAGGCTGCTGGTCCGGACGCCCTTCCAAATGAGCTTTATATTAATTTAAAAGATAATCTTGTCATCCCCCTTACTACTCTCTTTAACAAAGTTTTTGTTGAAAACCAAAATCCTCCTGACTCTTGGAATGACGCAACGATTTCTATCCTCCTAAAACCAGGTAAAGACTCTAAGAAATGCGAATCCTATCGTCTGATATCTATCTTAAATTGCGACTACAAAATTTTTACCCAAATAATGGCAAAAAGACTTGGTTGTGTGATCGGTTCCCTAATTGACTCTAATGAAAAAGGCTTTGTGACAAGTAGAAATTTACATAATTTAACGCACAAGCTCATTGGAGCTATAGACATTGCTATTTGCGAGAAGCTGCCCCTCTCTATAATTACTATCGATGCAGCAAAAGCATTTGATAGAGTCAATTGGCTCTACCTGAGTGAAGTATTAAACAAATTTGACCTAGGAACTAACATCTTGAATATGGTTAAAAATATCTACAATACTCCGAAGGCCAGATTTTTAATTAATGGGGAGCTAACGGATCAATTTTTAATACAAAGATGTACTCGCCAGGGATGCCCCCTATCGCCGCTGTTATTCAACTTATATATGGAACCAGCAGCAGAGTGTCTTAGAAACCATCTAGCCATTGTCCCCTTTTCACATCAAGGCTGGCATAAAAAAGTAGCATTATATGCAGATGACCTAATGATATTTACATCTGATCTTCAAGAAGCTCTTGAAGCAACAGAAGAGACTCTAATTAACTTTGGGAAAATCTCGGGTTATCAAATCAACAAATCTAAAACAGAGACTATGACTTGGAACGAGGTCTTCTTGAGCCCATATAACAAAGAAAAAATTAGATACCTGGGTATAGACGTAGTTAAAGATATAGATAAAGTTCCACAGATTAATTTCCATAGAGTCCAGGTTGAAGTTAAAAGATTGCTGAAAGTATGGAGTAGTCTGCCGTTGTCTATATTGGGTAAATCGAACATCCTTAAAATGTCAGTCCTACCGAAGTTTACGTTCATCTTCGGAGCTATCCCGCTTGAGTTCAACAGAGAGTCTATTAAGAAAATCCAGGGAGAGTTATCAAGTTTCATTTGGTCATAGAAAAAACCCAGAATAGCTTGGACTAAAATAAGGAGAAGAAAAAACCAGGGAGGATTAGCAACCCCAGACATTTTAGAATATTGTAGAGCTTTTCAATTTAAAAATAACAGAATCTTGTTAGGTGCATATGAAAATTATCCATTATATATGCAAATAATGACAAATAACACCAGTCACTTCCTCTTTAAATTCGGTCACCCGAAATTTTTCAAAAAGGTTAAGCTGAAGACTCTAAGAGCAGCTGCAAAATTATGGTACTGCATTAGGTTGACTGTGAATATCCCTCTTCATAGCGATAAAGCCCCTATTTGGGACTCACCTAGTACTCCGGAATGTCTTAAAGATTCTTTGTCGCTCCCCCTAAAATCAGCAGGAGTAGTAGTATGGGGACGAATTCTATACCAGAATAAAATCTTAGACTGGGAAACATTAATTGAAATGACAAACCTTTCTCTAACTAAGTTTAAATATTATCAACTCTCAAGTTGGGCAAAATCAGTTAAGGAAACCAGAACAGGCAATACAACCCTAGAAAGCAAAATGTTGGAGAAGCCCTTCAAGAAAGAGATATAATTCTGGTACTGGGCCCTCATAACATCAGGGGAGGAAGAATTTCGGATTCCGGAGAGAATTTGGGGGAAAGGTCTGCCAACGCTGGATACAAACCTCTTATGGCAAGTATCTATGAGCAAATGCTGGTCAATAGTAACTTCTGCGGCTTTAAAAAGAAACCACTTATATACAACCCACAAGGCTTATTGGACGCCGGAAAAACTGTCAAAATTCAGCGGATCTACGGTTAAGTCCTGTCCAAAATGCGGCTTACCGAAGGCCAATGACCTGCATATGTTCTGGCAGTGCCCCCATCTCGAGGACTTCTGGAAAGCGGTGGGTAAGACCATAGAAGAGGTTTTGGGAAACAGCTAACAGTGAGTATGGAGGTGGTCTTTTTTGGGGTTTCCGGGTCTACATCAGCAAACAGATTAACAAAACGGGAAGAGAGTCTGGTGTTTTTTTTTAATCTTATTAGCCAGAAAAGAGATATGTGTAAAATGGATCATGCCAATATCTCCGCTTCATGGGGAGTGGCTATCTTCAGTGCTAAGAACCTATAACTTAGATTAAAAAAAGAAACCATTTTCCAAAAAATTTATTTTCTGGGAACTGTGGGAAAATCACTTCCGGGGTATATAAGTTAAGAATGTCTGATGGTTTTATTCTGTTTTTTCTCCTGGTCTTGTCTTCCTTATAAGTACGTCCTATGATTAAGTGCAAGCAACACATAATAGGATTGAAGGCCTATTAGAGTAGCCACGATGGCTAGCTCAACCCACCCAGAATTAAAACCTTCTATAATAGTAATGGGAAGTAAGGGGCCCCCAAATTTTTTCCCATATGGTCCACATACGGTGATAGGTACAGATTACGTTTCGAAGGGAAGAAAGGGGCAACCCCGATAAACCCTTACTATAAGTGATGCACAATGAGGACTAAGAAATTAAAAAAAAAAAAATACACACAGGTAAATGCTACTCTTATTTCATTCTCACTAAGTTCCCCTCAGATCACCTGGCTCAGGTTCTCCAATTCACTCCTGCTTCTGCAGAGGTTTTGAACGAATTCAAAATGTTCCCTGGTCCCTACACAACGTAAGAGACACGTTATTTTTCAACCTATCAAAGAATGGTGAAACACTCAAATTGTAACATAGCAGAGGGAAACGTACCCCCAGTTTTGGACTGGATGCTAGAATTAATGTTCCCTTGATAATGTCCCTAACATGTGGAGAAATCCTTCACCTTTGTACGTAAAAATGTAAGAATTCAGAGTAATTCAAAAGGTTCCTTCACCCAATGAACTTGACGAGAATGTTTTGTTCTTTAAAACGGTGAGATGTAGCCTCCTACTACTATCTTCCGCTTTTCACACAGTACTTTAATCACAGTTCCAAGAAAACAGCAAAGAACTCCAAACACGGCAAAGTGTAGGAAATACACCCACTACTTTCCGCTTTGGCACTTAATATGGTAACCCACCATATTATCACTCTTTCAATAGACTTCATAACGGTAGTGCGTAGCGCTGCCACAACACTCCGCTCTCGCAAAACAAAAATGAACTCAAAGGTATGGAGAAATAATCCCTGGTTGCCTTAGACATCAAATAATAGTTTCAGCGTTACTCACGCTATCTCCTCGGGTAAGGTCCCTCCTCTCGCTCCGCAGTCTTGCAATACCCTCCGGCAGAAACAGCGAGTCGTGAGACAACCCGGAAGTCAAAAAGTGTTCCAAATATCGCTCCGCAAAGCGAAGTGCTCACAGAACCCGTACCAGAGTCCAGTGCAGAAAAAGGCAGGCACCGCTTCAGTTCTCAGCAGAAGAAACCACCAGACTGGTACCTCCGGAAATCAGAGGAATGTGGAGCAGGACGATAGAACAAACAAACCAGAATCACGCACAAGGTCGCTATGCCCCGCCCTTCATTAAATATCGTGAGAACCACCAAAAAGGCTCATGGGAGTTGCAGTTCATATTTTCCAGGTTGGCGCGGTTAAGCAAACCCTGACAGACCTGTGTGAAATCACTCTAATTGATGCAGCTTCACCCTTTGCGCAATCAGATTCTGCTAACACCAATCACAACAATTCATTAGTGTCCCTATATCAATTGTGTATGTGATGGTACCTCACACTCTACACCACAAAAACCTGCAAACAAAAAATGCCATTTGAGAATGGCTAAAAAAGTTTTCTCTACACTTGTCTCAATATCTGTCTTTTTGAAAATATATATTTTTCTTGATATCTATCCTGGTATCTTAGGCTATATCCAGCCTCGACTCTTCAACTTCTTTAAGAGGAGGGCAAACTAAAGGTGAGGCATAATTTATTTGAATACTGTGCAGATAAACCAGCTTTTTACATTTCCTTAGACCTTATGAATTGAGAAAGGTCTCTCCTCTTTTGGTTCAGAGAAGAAACGATCATGTGGCTCTTGCAGGGGACTCTAGCCGCCTGTGATGGGGTTCAATCACACCTTGTTCTTGTAACAGCACACCAGTGCAATCACTGTTAACCTAAATGTTTTTTTGACATTTTTATCACTTTGTGTGTAAACATCTTCTTAAACCCCTCCTTATAAGCCTGGGGCAGATGCAAAGATGGTCTGTATCGCCTTCAATAGTTGAATACCCCTGATACATGTCTAAGTATTAGCTCCTTTATAAAGGTTGCTGGCAGACTTAGAATATCAATGGACGGGTAACCTCCAGGAGTGATATTTTTTAGTCACTTACTCAATATTGTGTTTTCCTCACCGATCACAGTGTCTGTGTGTGGTCTCACTTACATGTTGTAATTGATTGTATGTACTTATGTTTTTATCCTACGTTTCTCATTTTATGTTTGTTGCTTTAGAGCTCAAAAGCAGTGGTTGCAGTAGGCCTAACAACTGCCTGTTGCTAGCTGTTAACACAGGTGCTCCATTGGTAAACATACTATTTAAAACTGCATATGCACTTTGTGGTCTTTTATGACTATTTACTTATTTGTATTAATTTCCATGAGTCTTACATGGAAATATATGACCGAAAAAGATTTTTTGATTTGAAGACTTCAGTACATATGAACACTAAACATATAGACTCATTCAACCATTCACTCTCAACTCAATAATACACCAGTAAACATGTTTCCAATAAACAACACATCATCCTTTTAATACTCACACTTCCAAAACGGCAACCACCTTAAAAAATCACACCATGTCAGTTCTTCAAACTCCAGGCATTAGATTTCAGGATTCTGGTATTTTATTCTATTTTGTGCAATTATTTTATAGCTCCTTGTTCAATGCATGAACCATATCTCTGATACCAGAAAACTGTGTGGTTATGGGGCAAAATTGTAATGGTATGGGTCAACCTTTTCTTAACATCAAGTTCAGCGTTATGCCCTGTTACCGCACTGGCTTCAAAGTTCCACTCGCTTCCGGTGATGGATTTTTGCCACCGTGTTTTGAACCAGGAGCTATTTCATAATCATGAATGAAATCACAATAACAGTTCTAATGTTCAGTCTATTATGAGAGGTTGAAATAGTGTCAAAAGTTGTATTTCTCATTAAGAGATTATAGGGACTTTTTAAATTCTTTTTAATCAAATTAGTCAATAAATCGAGTAAAATTACAGAACTTTTATTGGAAAAAATGGTTAGAATAAAGAATCAAATAATGCATAAATCGCCTTCCATAAATGACCAAACTCCCTTTTCTAAAGAACAGGATCAGAATTTGAAGTTAGTAAAACTCATGAAGAGTTCAAGTTCAAAGGACAAGAGTGAGATAAAGAGAGTATAAAGCTCCAAAATCCAAATTGAAGTGGCAGAACTTCCCATTGATATCAGCTGAGTCTCAAATATTTGAACAATCAATGATTTAGTTGCAGTAGCAATCTGTTAAAAGTCAAGCCTCAAAGTAAAGTAAAGAATAAACAGAAGAAGCAGTAGCCACAGTTGTTGGCAAGGGTCAAGGAAAGAGTCTCTGGGAGAATGATCAGGAAAAAATGAGCAGGATAAAGCCAGCAAAATAATGGAATTGCATCTTACTTGAAATGTGCACTAATATAAAGGGCAAAAACAATGTTGCAAAATGTGTAGCAGGCCTCTCCTCCTTAAATTCAATCTGTAACAGTACTTGTCGGAGAGTGAGTTCAGCTCTTCCTTTCTCACAAAATAGCATGCAGTTTGCAAAGTTTGTCACAAAGTTTGTTATCAGCATCTTACATGTGTGTCTTCTTTATTTCTAAATCTCCATTCACATAGGCATCGCAACAGTTTAACCTTCTAATGTTAATGTTCATTTCAAACAAAATGAACTTTGCTAATGAAGGGAAACACCTGCTTGCAAAATACTACCTTAAAATATATACCAATTCTATTCAAGCATTAAGTGAATTATGGTGAGAATTGGAAGTTTAATCATTACAAATAATATGTTGCTTTGTGAAATAATACATTTATTAAAACCAGAACATTCTGCAGTTATGAGGAATATTTCTAAGCATGTCACTTTAAGGTCAAGTTTCTAAATTGTATTGTGCATATTTCATCAATATCAAATTTACTTCTAACTACAAGAAAAATATGGCCTATACAAATACTATGCATGCCTAGTGCAGCTTGCACCTGTAAAATGTGTGTCATTTGTTTTTTAAATTGCATATTATTCATTGCACATGTAGCTGTTAATTATTGAAAATTGCACCTAATTAATTAACCTTTCAGAATGGATTCTAAAGAAGAGCCTTGAAAAGGCAGATTCACTTTTTATCTGGCTTTCACAAACCCTTGACAGAATTTCGTTTTCACCCATAACTAGCAGAAAGCATGTGTGAAAGGGTTAGCCCCCTTACAACTCGTCATAGGAGTCCAGCTATTGACAAGGTACACAATAAAGGTAAAAACAAAATATTCAGACACTTACAGTCACTCATTACGAAACAAACACATAAGAGAAATGGGTACCTTAGGAGATACTAAATATTTCCAATGTAGGAAGGGATCAAAGCAAAAGAAATATGATTCATTAACAGCACTATATGTTGTCAACATTATTGCCTCCATTATGGCAAAGTCTTTGGGAATTGTGGCCAAATTTTCTAAGGTTTTGCGTAGCACTTCGACCATGCAAAGAGAAACAAATGCAAAGCAACAACTAAATGAGATTTATCAAGCCACACAAAGCCTCCTTCTGTGGCCTGCATGGCTTGATAAATTTAGAGTAACACAAGGCAGCCTTGTGTTACTCTCCAGCAGGAAGGCATTCCATCGGTGGAGCGCGGGGGTTCCCACACTTCAACCCTTGGATTTTGGCGCAATCCCAGATTTACCATTAGTAGTAGACTTGGGAATGTGCCTAAGGGCCATATGTATCATCATGACCATTTGCGATTTCTAAATAGCGATTTTTAAGGAATTCGCTATTTAGAAATCACAAAATGGTATGTATGTATGTAGGAAATCGCTTCTTTTTAGCGATTCCTTAACATTCCTAATTTGCATTAGCAAATTGCTAATCGCAAATTTCCCATTCATTTCTATGGGCCAGGAGGCCCATAGGAATGAAGGGGAAATTTGCGATTAGCAATTTGCTAATCGCAATTTAGGAATATTTTCAAGGGTACAGGGGTGTCACAAGAACACCCTGCTGCACCCCTGAAAATGACATGTGTGGGCATATGGTGCACATACATGCCCCAAGGGCATGTATGAGCGTCATATGGCACCTTTGGATTTTAAATAAAGTGCTTTTTTAAAAGAATTTGCAACTTACCACCAACTAGAAGTTGGTGGTAATTTGCGAATCCTTATGGGCATTTTTGAATTAATTTTCCTTTGATACATTGCATTTAAGGAATCGCACAATTTGCAATTCCTTAAGTGCAATCGCAAAATAAGGAATGGCAAATTTTGCGATTCCTTATTTTGCTGCCAAAATGTTTCATACATGCGAATTTCGGCCTTTGAGAATGCTAATTTGCTTGATACATATGGCCCTAAATGCTATGCCTTCGCAAGTGAGGCATACGAGGAGAAATGTGTTTGTTTCTCCTCGTTTTCCCTCCTTTTCAGTGTGCTGCATTCTGCAGCACACAAAGAAATAGGAAAATGCCTCTCAGGATAGTTTTGTGCAGGTAAGCGTGCCTGCCTGCACAAAACCAATCATTCCTACAGCGCAGGCACCCTTACAACATGATGCAAGGGTGCCTGCATTTGCACTAGGCAGCACACATTTCTCCAACACTGGGAAAGGACAGGAATGTGCCATATAATGGCAAACATGACACATTACTGCCCTTTCATGCAGCTCAGCAAAGGTGGCTTGTTGAATTGCACTACGTGAAAGAATGATAAATCTGCCGCTGCATTCACACAGTACCATCAACAATAAATAAGACATTATTAAGCAAGAAACTAACAATCTCAGTAAAATATTACCACTTTTAGATACCATCTAAGCCAAACTGGAAAACTAAATCATCTCACCAAGGGCCCGATGTAGGTAATTCTAAATTACCACTTCTAAAATACCGAATCATACCGATTCGGTATTTAAGAAGTGGTAAATTAGAAGGGGGGAAATGTAGGTATTTCAGATTTGGTAAATACCGAATCGTTAAGATTCGGTATTTACCGATTCTGTAAATACCGAATCGGTAAAGCCCATTGATTCCTATGGGCATTGCAGCCCATAGGAATCAATGGTCATTTACCAAATCGGTATTTACCGATTCGGTAAATACCGATTTTTGCAAGGGTGCAGGGGGTGTCACTTTGACACCCTCTAGCACCCTGAATTCAGGCACGTGTGCCATGTGACACACAGACATGCCCTTAGGGCATGTCTGTGTGCCACATGGTACTGGTATGCATGCACACATGTGCATATACACCTGTATTCGGTATTTTACCACCCAATTGGATTGGGTGGTAAAATACCGATTCTTAAAGCCCTGTGGCACTCTGACATGTGCCAGCTACATCTGCATTTACAGAATCGGTATTTTACCGAGTTTGTATTTACCGATTCGGTAATTTTACCGAATTGGTAAATACAGAATCGGTAAAATACCGATTCTGTAAATGCATGCCCTACATCTGGAAACCGTAATACCGGTCGGAAACGGCCGAATTCGGCCGTTTCCGAACGGTATTAGGGCACCTACATCGGGCCCCAAATGTGTTCCACTCTTATTAGAGCATATTATAGACACTTCAAAGGAGTATAGCTTAGTTGACATATCAACAAGTCATCCAAAAGAGATAAAACTCAATTGCTCAGATGCTAGAGATGCATTGAAAAATGAATTCAAAATGGAGTATAATTTCAAATGACTGTAAAACCTGTCACTCTTGCATAATATTACCATAATACTGTATATTCTTATGAACGAGACAATCCAGTGCAAGGGGTGGGGCATGGAAGCTCCAAGGGGTGCTTAGCCTCCTTGGACCAAAACTTAAGTTTAACTGAGAAAAAATCCTAACGTTACGATTTTCGGTATTCACAAAGGGCATTTAGGAGTAGCAGAGTTAGGATTCCTAACTTTACTACTCCTAAATGTTCTTTGTGAATACCAATAGTCATATATTTAGGATTTTGTCTCAGATTACTTTTGTGAATCGGGTCCATAACATTTAAGCCCTCCTGCCCCTTCTCTCTGAGTTTTACTAAAGCTTGAAAGAATCTTCTGACTGTACAGCAGTCAAAACAGTTTGCATTGCTAGTGTTTGTTTCTGTTTGTCATGTACTGATGATGGGCTTTTCAGTTTTCATTTGCTATCATTACTCTGTAAATGCGAACAACGTTTCTGTCTACTTCCCTGGGAGGTGATAGCCTTGCAATGAATTAAAGCTCATTGTGGAAGGGAAAGAGATCATGGCACTGAAACCCAGGAAGAAGTATTTGGAAAAAGTTAAGTTCATTCCCACTTACGACAACTTGTGGGAGTTATGATGCACTTTTACAGATGCAGCTGATCACCTCCCAGTGAGCAATACAGCACATCAGCACACATTTTAATACTTTGAATGATCCCAAAGGCACTGGCTTCAGTATGAACATGTGGGTAGACAGGAGTAGATTAAAAGTGCAACTATGACAAACAATGTGCGTTGTCAGTCAGCTCAGGCCTCTGCTTGATATTTTCCCAGCTGTGGGCAGGTGTTGGTGAGTCGGTTTCATCATGGTTGTCAATGTTACTTACTGACTCTAGGAAGAAAACTGCTGCATCCAAGGACTAAACACCCCACCTGCTCCCCCCCACCACCACTACTGCACCCCACTCTTCACTCAAAGCTGGACAGTCGTAGCTTTCATTCATTAGTTCTTTGAGGTTTTCTCAGGTCCAAGCATCTGCTGAGAACCTTCTGAGAATCTCATGCCAATGAAGAGGCGGGCACAGCTACCTTGGGCAGCATGCAGCAGAGGTCCCCATATTAAGCATGATTAGCTACATTTCGCATGCCTAATCACTGTCCATTTAAAAACTGCATTCTGCCACCTCATGATAAGTGGAGCATCCTTCCTGAGTTACTTCAACTGTCTTAAAAAAAAAGACTTTCAGCTCAGGTTTGTTTTTTGTGGTTTCCAGGTTTTTCATCTGAAAAAAACACATTATGCCACACTCCAGTTTCTCTTTTCTCCTTCCACCCAGAAGCCTCTGGGACCGGACTTCAGGGTGGTGGAAGGGAAGGCAGGCCTTATTTGCTTGAGAAGAAGCCCCAGAAATCCAGCTCCACAAGACCTGAAGCTGACAGCTGGGGAGATTCCATCTTCATCCTAATCTCTTGTCTTTTCTTAGGAGTTAAACAACACACGCAGCCTCTGATTAATGGGGAAAATCTTACTAATAATCTTTCATAGAATTTGTTAAAAACTCTGGCTGCAGAAACTGTCTCAGGATTCTATAGTCAACTTCTAAAGAATAATGTATAATCTGTCCTCATCACACTCCACTTACTGGATATCTTCTTTTCAGTAGATTTTCCAAAGCATGGAAAGAGCCTTAACCAAACCTGGACAACAATAGGTTTCCAAAGACATACTCAATGAAATGTGACTTAAGTTAAAAGAAAACTGGAGCACATCTAAAACAGAAATGCAAAAAGGCTCAGGAGACAGCTTTTTTCACAATAATAGTCAAACTTCTTCCTCCAAGCTTCCAAGTTATTATTCAGTCAAGATGGACATGTTAAATTACAACTGAGTATATTTAACCCAGAAGCCTTGTTGTGTTTTGGAAGGTGGTGATGCAGGTAGAGATTATTAGACATGGCTGAAGTTGTGGTGGCATTGGAGCCTGGACCAGGACCGTTGAGGTGTCAAATAAACTGCTATGACTTACCAAAATTGAAGACTCCTGTATTATTACCACAATATCACAATTTTTGCAACAAGTATCATTGTGATGTGGACAGAACCTCAAAACATTCAATAGAGCCTTGGAACTCTGAAAGAGTGGAGAACACACAGTGAAGGTCAGTTCTGGTACATTTGAAATGGAGGTGGTGAAGGTGTTGCTTTATTGCCAGGACAACGAGGAATGTTGACTGCAGGAAAAGTGGTAGCAATAAAAAGAGAATTTGGGTGGCACTTGTTACAGAATTGAAGAGGGGTCAGGAACATAAGGCCAAGGTCTGCAGTGGGACGTGAAACACAAGGCTGCGAAAATAGCCCAATTTCAAGAGTGTGAAATAGTCCAACAGCACTTCAAATGCTAGGCTGTTAAAGGTAAAGAAATTCTCAAATGCATAGTGAAAATGATTCACAGCAGGAGAGCACGGCAACCATATTTTTAGACTGGGATATCATCCATGCGCACAATTTCTGATAAAAAAAAGACACATGCAATCTATGCGTGGCAGGCATTTTAATAAATTGGAAAACTTTCTTTGTGAAGCAGTGAAGGTAATAAAAAGAGCGTTTTTTCCTAGGAATCTATCAGCCTGATTCATGATCGGGCCGTTTTGCGAGGCTCAAATAGCGAATCATAAGGAATCGCTATTTGAGACTCGCAAAACGGTAATCATGTAGGAATCGCAATATTAATTGCGATTCCCACTGATTCCTTATTTGCGATTAGCTAATTGCTAATCGCAAATAAGGAATAACTCCCTATGCATTCCTATGGGCCAAAAGGCCCATAGGAATGCATGGGGAGTATTCCTTATTTGCGATTAGCAATTTGCTACTCGCAAATAAGATAGCGATTTAAAGGGTGCCAGGGGTGTCCAAAGGACACCCTGTAGCACCCCTTAAATGCAAATTGAAACAGGTGTTGCGCACACACATGTCCAAAGGACATGTGTGTGTGCAACATGCAACTTAGAAAAATGCTTTTAAAAGCATTTTTCTAAGTTTTTGCTATTTACCGAGAGGTCTGACCTCTCGGTAAATAGCGGCCCAAAATTGCATTTTCGCAATTTTCAAATGCTTCATGAATTGCATTTAAGGAATCTCAAATAGAGATTCCTTAAATGTAATTCCTCGCAATTTAGCGATTTAGCAATTACCGATTTTTGCATTTGGGATGCTGAATCCCAAATGCAAAAATCGCACTCGCAAAGGGCCGGATTCTCAGAATCCGGCCCTTTGCGAGCCGATTTAGCCTTCATGAATAAGGCTGTATGTGGCAAATCAGAATGGTGAGAAGTCACAGAACAATATGGGATCAAAGCAGGTGCTGACTGACTAATTATTTTAGTGCTGAAGTTGAAATCAATAATAGTGATGTGCACACCTTTTTAAAGAATATCAACTCTATATATGTGTGATACAGACTCCTGCCTTTTAGGAAAGAGCTAAAAACTGTGCTCTTTCAAGAGGCATGGGGTAACATCTAGTCGGTTTTTCTTCCTGCCAGTACTCACTCGTCTGCTAAGCGCTTAGAGACCCCGGGGTGATAAGGCGCTCTACAAGTCTAAAATACAAATACAAAATACAAATACACTAGTAGCGCATCTCTGTTTTATCCAAATCTATGTGGTCAAGTTGTTTTGGATTTACTTACGATGAATTGTACACCTTTTTGATGTTGTTTACCACACATTTAGTAATGAGTAACACATATATTTATATTGTATAATCCCAAGGAGTCTAATCGAGACTAATTCAGTCTAAACTGACAGCATATGTGCATACCTATGATAAGCACTACTTTAAGAGTTATGCTGGAGTACACCACTGATGTACTTTCCTGCTGACTATACTTCAAAGTACTATCTGGAGAAGCAGGCAAGACTAAATACATATTTATGATAGAATTTAGCTCATCATCCAGGCATGTTGTGGTGAATACTTACTTTTATTTTCCTGTTTGATGAGATATACTTGAGCTATAAGATATTGGAAATGTATGTTATAAAGATGTTAAAGTTGATAGGAGGGCAATGCAGATGTCACTCCTCATGTGTTCTTTTTGCCATCTCCCACAACAAGATTAGAAAAGTGGAAGAAGGTGTTTATGAACTATGCACAAGTTTGTGGCACTAAAGTAAGTGCCAAAAGAAAATGCTCACTTTTGCTTCATTGTGTGGGTGTGCAAGGGCAGGAGGTTCTTGAAAACCTAGCAGACCTTTCCCAAGATTAAATTACAAATTTCAATGAATGTGAGGGGTGTATACAGAAATTAGATTTCCATTATTTACCTTGAACCAGTACAATGCTAGAGTGTCATCACATTGGTTTAAGGCACATGGTTGGGATGAATCTTTGGAAGAGTATTTATGAGGTTGAGGAACGTAGCTGCCACGTTTAAGTTTGGAGGGAACAGTGGATGAGAGAAATTGGGACACATTTCTTTTAAAGTGCACCAACGATACAACACGGGAAACGTTATAAAGGATGAACCTCCTTTAGATTACATGTTTGTTGTATCAAAAAGGGTTGAGCATATGAATTAATGTTTGGAGGACATTAAAAAAGGAAAATATGGTCCAAATAAACAGGATGTGGTTGTGACACAGATAGTGAATGAATCAAAAAAGGTGTGAGTATATTAGGGAAAAAAGGCTTTTGCAGGATTGTTTTTGATGTGGTAAACATGGCTGCAAATGAATGCAAAAATGTTCTGTCACTCAGGTAACATGGTTGTTATAAGAACCACCATTTCCTAACTTGTTGTAGGTGTAAAAGAAAGATTATAAAGTGTGATGTAAAAGAGATAGTTCATGAAAATATTTTCCTCTTTGAATGTGAAAAAAGGGTATCCAATATTCTGTGGAAGGATCAGTGTAACAATATTGTGATGGAATTTGATTTGTTCATATTTAATGATTATTTCTAATGAGGCTTATTTTGAACATTTCAAAAATATGGTGCAACTTAAGACTATGGATGTGAAGCTAGGTGGGTATGGTGGGTTAACCATAAAAATGTTGGGTTTCTCTCAAGCTTTTATAGAATTACAACACTAAGGGCCTGATTTCTGTAGAGCTATCTCCTACTGACTGTCTATCGGGCACTCTGATATATCGTCCCCCTGAGGCGCTAAATGATTTCGTTCCAAAATTGATTGATCTAGCCTCAGAACAAGTGATAGCCATGGCTAATTATACCATCTTAGGAGACTTTAATATTCATCTAGATGACTCCTCTGTGTACACCACCAATAATCTTCTATCAGGCCTCCAAGCCTTAGGTCTTGACCTAAAGTGTCTACTTCCTACCCACGGTAAAGGCCACCTAATGGATCCCATATTCAGTAACTTGCAAAATCTTATTTCAGAAGATCCTGTCCCTCTACCCTGGACCGACCATTTCTTAATTCCCCTGTTCTGGGTCACTAAAAATACGCGAGGGGCACCTGCCCCCAATGTAACATACAACCGAAAGTAGGGCGAGTTGCCCTTGGATAAATGGCAGGCCTCTCTTAAAGCTACCCAGCCTGTAATAGGAACTAACATTAAAGAGACAAATACCAACTTTAACACCTGGATCCAAAATACGTTGGATTCCACTCTTCCCAAAGTCATTTCACAGAAATGCAACAGGAAAAACACTGCACCTTGGTATAGCCCTCAACTAAGATTGCTAAAACAAACATGATGTAGACTTGAAAGAACCTGGAGAATTACTCCCTCGAAAGACACAAAAGATACATATAGACAAGCTATCCGGAGCTATAAAAAGGAGATGAAAGAAACGCAGGCTAAATTTTATGAGGAAAAAATAGCCAATGCTGCTAACTCTCCCAAAGAGATCTTTCGAATGGCGAAAACTCTGATCACCCCGGCACAAACACCCCCTTCCAGGGAAGGAGCCCTGGAACGCTGTAACAAACTTGCAGTGTTCTTCAAAGAAAAAATAGAGATGATATATAACACCTTTCCCTCTAATCAAACCGACACAGATGGCCAGCATCTCACTGATTTAACCGTAGTGCCCATTTTAGATCACTTGGACCCTTTAACGTTAGAGATGCTTGATACAATCATTTGTAAAGTAGTCTCAGGTTCTCCGACAGATGCTGCGCCGCCCAAACAGTTAAAAGCAATAATTAAATTTGTTCAAACTACCATAATGGAGATATTAAATCTCTCCATGTTGACAGGTATAGTCGCTTTATCATGGAAGTGTGCAATGGTGAAAACCCAGTCTGGATCCTTCCATTCTATCTAATTATCGACCAATTTCCCTCCTGCCATGGCTTAGTAAACTGTTGGAGAAACACGTAAATAACATTCTCACCAATCATCTGGAATCGAACAGTCTGTTGGATGACACCCAGACTGGGTTTCGACCAAACCATGGAACGGAGACTGTATTGTTGTTAGTAACAGAAGAGGCAAGGAAATTGGTAGACGAGGGAGGAAGGGCGGCTATCATCTTGTTGGACCTCAGTGCAGCGTTCGACACGGTCAAACATTCCATCTTGATCAACCGTCTCAGAATGAGCGGGTGTCGGGCGCTGCACTGAATTGGATTACCTCCTTCCTCAGTAATCGCCATTTCCAAGTCTTTGAGGGAGATGTAGTTTCATCTACTCAGTTGCTGGAATGTGGGGTTCCACAGGGCTCGGCATTGAGCCCAACGCTCTTCAATGTTTATATGAAGCCGTTGGCAGCCGTAGTACATCCATTCGGCATTAAGATGGTCAGCTACGCAGACGATACCCAACTAGTGGTATCGCTGGGCCAAGACGTGGGCTCGTTTGATGAGCTGACACCCTGCCTTGAAGCAGTGGCCGGATGGATGAAGGACTCCTACCTCCGTCTTAACTGAGAAAAAACTGAAATCATGTTGTTAGGCAATGCCGCCCCTGCTTCCATCATGCCCCCTTGGCCCACATGTCTGGGTCAAGCCCCGCTACCCAAACCGCACATAAAGAGTTTGGGAGTGTGGCTTGATGACAAATTGACCTTCAATCACCAAGCCACAATACTATCATCAACATGCTACAGCCTGTTAAGGATGGTAACAAAAATTCTCCCTCTCCTCCCTTTTGTAGCAGGAAGGGTTATGATTCAGGCTCTAATCCTTTCCCGGCTAGATTATGGGAACTCCCTATACTAGGGAGCTCCACTGTCCGCCAATAACAAATTACAGGTGGTACAAATTAGTGCAGCTAGACTGCTCCTCCAGGTCCCCAGGAGACAATCGGCCAAACAAGCCCTCCGTCAGCTACATTGGCTACCAATGAATAACAGAATACAATTTAAAACACTATGCATAGCCTATAAAGCTATTTGGAAAACAGGCCCTAACATTCTTCACCCCTTAATACCACTCTACCTACCATCTAGGTCGCTCCGATCCAGCAACCAATTCTTAGCCTCTACCAGAAAGATAAAGAAAGCAAGATGGGGGGGCTGCTCTTTCTCACATTCAGCGGCTAAATTGTGGAATGCCCTTCCTCAGTCTTTAAGAGAGATTCGTAGCCTGACTGCCTTCCGTAAAAACCTGAACACACATCTTTTCAACTAGTAGTCTTCACTGAATTGACACTCTTGGTTCTGAAGCGCTACGAGGCCTCCGGGTAGTTAGGCGCTATATAAATATTCTTTCAATTCAATTCAATTCAATTCAATTATGAATGCGGGGAGACAGCCACCAACAGGCTATCGGTGGCGGTCTCACCGCCATCAGAGACATGTTTCCTGCCCGTCATATTACAATGGCGGGTGAGGTAATGGCAGTTGGAAAGTCCAACCGCCATGCATCCCATAGGCTCCTTGAGCCCGCCGGTGTGATGGCAGGGCTTGTAGTTCCTACCACGTTGGCGGTGCCTGCTATGCGCCACCGTAGGGATAACAATGTCCTTTTCAATGGCCTTTTCATGGTGGTTAACCCGTCATGAAAAGGCTGGTAGAAAGGGACTTTGGGGGCCTGTAGTGGGCCCCCCTTACCGCTGGCCCTTGACTTTGGTTGTTTGGGGGCACCTATGGTGCCCCCTAACATTTACCTGTACCATGTGGCAGGCACTGCATGATGCCTGCCACGTAGTGCAGGGATATGTGTGGGGTGTTTGTTTTGTACTGAGGCGGGTGCTGCAGAGCCCAGCACCTGCCGCAATAGAAAACATGGGCAATCCTAATTTACCCTTTGGGATCGCTGCCTTGTAGGTGGGCGGCCCTAAAAACAAAACAATCGTAACCGGACCCTAATATATTATTGGTAAAGTGTATGTATCTGTGTAGGTTGACAATTAGATTGGTTGGCTTCGTCAAATATTATTGAGTTTAACGTTTACCCTAAATGCGTCTCCATACATTAATATTTATTTATTTTTGTGATTTTATATATTGGCCCAGAGGTATAAAAGCACTTTACAATAGAGTTAAAGCAACTCGGTAGCAAGTGTATAATAAAAAGAATTACTGTCGGGCGGAGGCTGAAATTGGAGGAGTTTCACAGTTTTTGAGGCATTTTTGGAGAATGATCAGGACAAGTAACATTCCCTCTTGAAGTTAGGATGGTTCAATTAGAAGGAACCAAGTGCCTCTTAAATCCAAACTTCCACTTTCAAGTCAATGAAGCAGGAGATTTAAGTGTCAAGTTTGAGGAGGATGTTTCTATAATTTTCAGAAAAGAGTTAGATTACTAGTTGGGTAGAAACCTAAGATTAAAGTGCAAAATAGTGCTGTGCCTGTGGTGGCAAAAGTGAGATGGATATCTCAAAAAGATGAAGTGAAGAAGAAACTGTGACATTTATGTGCAACAGGGGTCATTTAATTGGTTGAGGTAACAGGGTAGTTAGTCCCTATACTGGTGGTTAAGAAGCCCAATGGGGATTTCCTTTTGTATGTTGATTTTAGAGCATTAAATTATGAGGTTGTAGTGGACAGATACCATTTACCCAATATTGACGAAATAGTAACAACACTATCTGGAGCATGATATTTTTGCCACTTTAAATCCACCAAATTGGGTTGGATGAAAGTTGTCAGGACTTAACAGCTTTTATTACCACTAAGGGTGCTTTACGTTTAATAAAATGCCTTTTGGCTTGGTTTAAGCATCATCTGCTTTCCAGACGATAATGTGCAAATTGTTAAAGAGATTTCCTGGTGCAAATGCTATCAGGAGAATATTTTACTGTGAAACTAGTAAACAACAACATGATGAATGTATGAAATCAGTACTAAAAAATGGTGGATGCGTGTGTAACTTGAAAACATGAGAAACAACAATTTTGGTGTTTTTAAAGTAAATGATCTTGGCTATTTCATTTGCAGTGCAGGTGTTTGCCAAAAGAAGTATATGGTGGAAGCATGTTTACACATGAAAGAACCATGCTACAAAGAACAAAGAAGAATTGAATTATGTTTTGGACATGGTTGAATATTTCAGCAAATGTATAAAAACTAATCAGATACGTTTTAAAATTTAAGAATGTTACTGAGATAGAACTTTGATTTTCAATGGGGTGACAGAGGTCAAAAGGAATTTGACAGGCTGAAGAATAATCTGGTAAAGGCACTGTGTCGAAAAGCTTTTGTCCATGGAGCTTAAACATTTATTGTGAATGATGCAAGTGCAAAAGCAGTGGGAGCAGTCTTGTTGCAGAGAAGTAGATCACAACAATTGATTGCTTATGCTTGTAGATATTGAGAGACTTTGAGCATAATTACTCAGTAAACAAAAGAGAAGCATTAGCAATTTTCTGTACTGTTATAGGATTCAAGAATATATTTGGGGATAAACTTTTACTGTATATACAGATCACAAGCGTTTAAAGGATGGTTCTATAAAAAAGGCTTAGATGCCATTTCAGCCAGGATCAGAGGATGGATTATAACTTTCCAATAATATAATTTTAAGGTAGAATATTTACCAGATGTGCAAATTTTTTTGCTGCTTGGCCAGGTTGGTCATTGAGGTGCAGGAGTCTGAGGATGGGGCATTTTTTGAAGAATATGCTAAGGTATATGAGGTTATATTAGGGGCCATTGGCAAGTGTGAATGGAGAGCAGAACTCTGCAAGGATCCTTTTTTATTCAAAGTTGCAGAGTCCATAATGTCAAGTAATTCAGGTGAAGCATGGGAGATGATTCAGGATAAGTTATCAGTAAATAATGCAATTTTGATTGGAGGCACAAGATAAATTATCCCTGAGGAATTGCCGAAACTCACACATAAAAGTGATATGGGCATTGTGAAGTCTAAGAAAAGGATTAGATATGATTTCTGGTGCCCATATGTTAACATGGATGATGAATGAATGGTAAGAGAGTTTTCTAAGGTAACAGTAGTGGCAACATTTTAAAAGTTAGAAATATTCCCATTGATTTTCACATTTATTGAACAATCCATGTAAAAAACTTGGAATTGATATTACAAGACCCCGAAGTGGTGCAAGTGCCATGCCTTTCTCAAGTGTGCTTATAGATTTGTATGAGTGGAGGTGTCTTATTTGAGTGCTATGTCATCTGGAAATATTATTACATTTATGGATGAAGTTAATAAAAGAAAGAGTTACCACACAAACATTTTATGGGATAATGGTCCCCAAGTTTATTCTGGGGAAAAGGAATCTCATCTAAAGTTGTATGGAACTATATTAAAGAAATGTGCAATTTATACTTCAGAAACTAATAGAGTAGTTGAAGGAATGATCAAAATATTAAAGAGCATATAATTGTCTAGAGCTAATAATTTGGATTGTACAAACATTTGCAACACTGCATTTTAGAGTTCAGGACATGTGCTCATTCGTCAACTTGAAGGACCTCAGTTGCGTTATTCAAAGTATGTAAGTACAAAGTTGAGTCCAGGGTGGATGAACTAAATCATGAGGATCAACTTTAAAGGTATGAGCATGCGGAGAATGAAAGAGGAGGAATAACAAGACAGCATAAAAGAATATTTTGATGAGAGAAAGAAGGCAAGGGAGATGGTGATTAGAATTGGTGTGAATGAGAGCTCCCATTGGATGAGAAAATTGGTCAAAGTGCTCCTGTGTGTTGAAAGTTGTCAATGCCAAGGTATTTATAAATGTAGTGAAAACACAATAATATTATCCATTAACAATTAATTAAAATCATTACAGTAAAAAAGCATAAAACTGGTAAATGAAAAATGTATCCCATTAAAACTAAGAAGGCTGCTGGTTAAAAAGTTTTTTGTTCAAGTATTATATCTCTTCTCCGCTGCACCCACTCGGGCTGCCAGCACCGGGTCCTTATCATAAGTCCTTGTAAAGAGTTTCTAAGACAGCTGCGTCGGCCTTAGCGTTTTTCTGCTACGGCAATCTGTCAATCGTTATCCTTGTCCCTTCCACTTAGAGTCATTGATGTGGTGTGGTGTCTGTAAGACGGGTGAATTGTTTGAGGGGAGGCTGCATTGTCCCCCTTGTTATACCTCGCTGGTGGCCCTGGTTTGTTTGTGTTCGTTTGCTGCCTTTGAAGCCATTCTAATCAGATGAATGAAGTTCCCAAGACTCGCCAAGGTCATCGTGGTTGTTCTAGAAAAGCACAAGGCTGATGCTTCACAACATATCTTCATTCCTTTGGTGATGCAGACTGGGCGGAGAAGTCGATGACATTCATTCATGAGGGGGGGGTCAGCAGCATAAAAGGTGATGCCAGGATTCTCTCATGTAGGGGCACAGTCTGCAGCTTGTAATTTCCCCCTTGCGAGCCCATGCGGGGTTAAATTCAGTAATTCCTAGAGTACACACTCTCATGGAGAGGATTTTGGTTCTGGCTTGTGGTGTCAGGGCCTCATGCAGGTAGGGTTGTGCCTTGTATACTGTGTAGGCGCTGTTCAGGGGGTCTAGGTGGGGGCTATAACGAAGGGATTTAAGATTCAGAACGAATGAGGTTTTGCGGACTTGTCTGTTTATGGCTTTTTTCCATGCATTTAGTGGGATTTCTGGCAGTGGTATGCTCTTTTCCTCGATCTTTAACGCTTGAGTGCTTTGTCAAGACTGGTGTGCTATGTTGATCTTGGCCCCTCAAAGATGGCTCTCAATTGGTGTCTTAAGGAGTTTGTGGGGCCCTTATAATCCTTAAGTATAGTTTTATGATCTCCCCTTGGCACATCAAGTCTGGCCTTTCCAGGCCTAGCTCCAATCTTAGTCTTGACTTCCTTGCCGACCTTGGGATAAAAAAGACTGAATTACATGCTTTGGCTTGGATTGCGATGAGAAGAGCATCCTGCGACCCTGGAAAAGTATGGTGGCCATAGCTAATGGCCGGCAGCAATTTTGCTTTTAAAGCAGTTAATATTGGTCCGGCCGTGGGGCTTATCAGGAGTAAGCTTAGTTGCTTTAACAGGAATATCACCTTATTGGCCTTGGATGACTGCTGTTTCAGGTGGACATTTGCCTTGGTCCGTTCCGTAAACCAAACCCCTAGGTAGTTATACTCTGCCACTGTACTGATTTGCAGATCTCCCATTAGCCACTGCGCTTTCTTTTTCAAGTGGTAGCTCCCAAAAATGACGACCTCAGTTTTCCCTTGGTTTACTATAAGGTTGTTATCTTTGTTAAATTGATTCAACACATTTAGGGATCTCTGTAGGCCCACCCTCGTGTGGTCCATTATGGCTGTGTCATCGGCATATTGTAGCACCGGCAGCCTCATGCTGCCTAATGTCGATGCTACTAGGCTGGCGCCTTTCAGGGCGTCCCCCATATCCGCCCTATACAGGTTAAAGAGTATGGGCGCCAGCACGCATCCTTGTTTCAGCCTGTTGTTTGTTGTTATTTTGGGGGACACTGTGCCGGTGCTGGTTTTGACCCACTCCAAGGTGCATTCATAAAGTAATCTGATTGCCTTCAATAGGTTTGGCGTAACGCCCCAGTTTTCTAATTTTCGCCATAGCCTATTTCATACCACTTTATCGAAGGCTGTGCTGCAATCAATGAAGCAGCAAAAGAGGGGAGGGTTTTTCTTTTTTATTGCTTCAGTTGCTAGGTGCGCTAACCATGAATATTGTCCATTGTCAATGATTGTGGTCTGAAGCCAGTCTGATGGCAGGGTATGATGCTTTTTCCTTCGGCCCATGTCTCCAGGTCCTTCAGTATGAGGTGGGCGTAGGCCTTGGCTTCTATGTCGAGAAGAGCGATGAGCCTATAATTCGATGGCATTAAACAATCCCCTTTTTTAAAAATTGGGACTAGTATGGAGCCCCTCCATGAATCAGGGGTTATTGCTGTCATTAAGGAATGGTTGTAAAGAGGAGTGAGGAGAGATGCCCAAATATCGGGGGCCTTTTTAAAAACCAGGGTGAGTATTCCTTTTGGTCCTGGGGCCCCATCATTCTTCATATACTTGAGTTTCTTAATGACCGTTTGAGGGTTTATCTGGGCTGACGGTGTGAAACACATCTCTGCCTGGTCTTGCAGACCTTCAGAAAGATTTTGGGGGCTAGAGGTTGTTTCTTCGATCTTTGCCCTTGCTAGGTGGAGACAGTCCACAACACGGTTAGGATCTTCTGTATTGCATGTGTTTATGTGGGCAATTGAATATAGATGCTTTACGTAGACCAGTCAGTCTTGCTCTGCCACACCATTTTCTCTTTGAGCTCCTCTGCTACTTAGCCGGTTTATGTGTCTCCATAATCCTGCAGAATTCTTCTGTTTAAGCAGGGAGAAAACTTTGATCCATTACCTCTCTATGTGAGCTTTTTTGTGTTTCCACCATTTCTATATTAGGGCTGCCCTCAATTAGGCAATCAGTGTCTCATCTGTTTGTCTGCTTCCTCTTTTCTTTATTACTAGTGCCTTACGCAAGAAGTGTTTGGTCTCGCGTATATACTTGGTTGGGCGGATGCTTCCAGCTGTTGATTTGTTTTTGGACCACGAGCATTGTGGCTTGGGATGGCCCAAGCTCGTTTGCATCTCCTCAACTATGGTCTCCCGGATTTTTATTGGTGAAGATGGCATTGCTGGGATCTCATCCTGTTTTAGGTCCAGCCAGTTTTGAAGCTTCGCTCCCGTCTCATCTGTCCATCTGATTCTCCTTAGGAGACTGTAATTTTTGTCCCCTCTGGACTCTCCGATTGCTTGGAACTTAAAGGCCGATGGAACTTCTAGCGTGAACACTGCTATTAGTGGCCTGTGATCGCTTTCCGACCTATTCTCGACTGTAAAATCTTCCAGACTGGCCGCCATTGCTTCACTGACCATAATATAGTCGATTCTCGAGATGTCCCAGAAGGTAGGCTGTAGCTGCCCACCATTCGAGCGTATTGCTTTCACAGCGTAAGTTGAAGATAGCTTATGATTGCCCAATAAGTTGTGAAAGGGTGCTGCCCTTCCCGTCCCTCGAGATGGGCATACTGGATTGTCGAGGTCCTTCAGGTTAAAGTCGCCAGCTAGGATTACCCGATGAGTTTTATATTTATTTAGGAGGCTGTCTATTTCCCTTGTCAATGCCTCCAATTGATCTTTCCTGATGGTTTGTGCTGGATTGAGCAGTTTATTATTAGGAGGCGCATTGGCTGTAGTGTGTGTTTCAGGCCTTCGATTTGTAGGGCTTGCAGCCCAGGTAAATTTAAGCTTATTCCAGTCACTACGAGGGGGCTTGCCTGTTTTATGTAAACTGATAAACCGCAAGACGGGCTACCAAAGAGGTTCTTTTTATTGCTGGAACTTGATGTTCATAGAACCCTGACAATGGTGTGCTAGATAATGCCCATGTATCTTGAAGGCAGAGTATGTCTCCTGTTTCCAGGAATCGCCTCAGGTTATTGTTATATGCGATCTTGCTGCTCCCGGTGATGCTCCATTTAAATTAATGTTAGGTTCCTCTCAGGAAAAGGTCCATCCTTGGTCTCACACCTGCCGGGCCTGGACTTGCTGCTTGTAGGAATGCTTCTGTGTACTTCCCCAATTTCCGGATTGATCCTAGAAGGAGGGGATGGCACTAATAACCGTTTGATTGTTTTGGCATGCGATCTTGATTCCTGTGAAGTCCTTATGTCTCTTGCTTGTATTCTCGGGGAGTCCTGGTCTATTTGGAGAATGTTGCACCTGTTCAAAATGACATGCTGGCCCATGCTATAAAATCTCGGGGTGAGGACTACCTCATGGATGGTGGTTATTGTTCCTGACGACTGACTCGTTTTGTTTCTCCCTAGATCTTGTGCCGCCTGGACTAGTCTGATGGTTGAGCTTCCTTGTTTGCTTGTGGCTGGTCCTGCTTTGGATTTAGAGCTCTGACCGTAGGTCTACCTGAAGCTGGGCTGGTGCTCGGGGCTTTGCTGTAGTGGTTTTATATCGTCCGGCAGTGGCATGGATATTGACCACGATTGCGGTGTAATTCTTTCAGCTGGTGCATAACTTATGTCATTTGGCTCCCTGGGGAGGGTCCTGTTCTTGTTTGCGGCTTTTGACCTGTCGCAGGTGGGTTACTTGTTGCAATTAGCTGTTTTTGCTGTTCTACTGGAGGCGGGACCGTGTCAAAAGCCTTTGTGCCCCAGATCTTATTTATAAAAATTGGATAAAGCTGGCCCACTTTGGGGTCCCCTTGTGACGGTCTGCCGTCAGTCTTCCTTAACTGCAGTTGCCTTCCTCTTAGCTTGGTTTTTTTCTGTTGTTTCTTAATCTTCTTTTTTTCACTTCTTGACAGGCACACAGATTTTGCAGGCACTGAGCTCTTTTCGGTCAGTTTCTATGACATCAGGGACTTCATTGCACTCTGTTGCCCTGCTTTTTGGGCTCTGTGTTCCTGGTGCCATTTTGACGTTGTGGGCAGAAGCATCACTCCTTTGTGCTCCTTTTTGCTCCAGTCCTGCTGGTAACATTAAGCCGAGATCAATTGCTTCCATTTGTCTCACTGCCGAAAGATGGCAGCTTCTTGTGGTCCTCTCATCTGTGTTGCTCGGAAGCCATGTTTCCCTGCTTCCTTGGGCTGTCTTTACTATATCGGCTAGGATCTCGGGAAGTAGTGCCCATTTATCCATGAGGATTGAGCAGGAGCATTCACCTCGGTTAGATAGCAAGTACTGGTCGATCCTATTTTCCAGCTCTTTCACTCTGAAGCTTATACTGACTAGGCGGCCAGCAATCGATTGCAGAAGATCAATTTGGACTTCCATTTTGGTTGACTGCCACAGTAGAGCTTTGTTGGTATCACTGTTTGATTCCGGCATCAGTGTTCTCCGGATGTCTGCTTCTGGGCTGTCATAGAAGGTGCAGTGATCTACTTTTGCATTGGTAGCCCATGGAGATCCTATTTGTCCAGTTTGCCCCCACCCCAGCAGGTTTGGGGTCAGTTCTAGTGTTCTCTTGATTTTATCACCTACATTTTGAAGAAACGAAGATGTAAGCTCCCCTACCACTGGAACACCTAGGTGTTGAGCAATTGGTTGCTGTCAGCTGCTTGTGGGGGATGGAGCTGGTACTATGCTCTCCATGGTCTTACTGACCGAGCTGTGATCGTGATCTTTTGACCAGTGGATTTGCAGCCTTGTCACTGCAACGTCAGCGACTCCTCTTGGGCAAGTTGCGTGGTCCGATTCATTGGTGGGGTTGATGGCTTTATCTATGAGTGTAAGAGAGTTTTGTTTGCTGGGCGGTTTGTTTGATAGTGTACCTTTAAGTTGTTTGCAATCTGGGTTGGACAGGTACCTGTTTATTGCTGAGTTCCAGGTGAGGAGGTGTGCCTTCTCTGGGTACAGCGGTGTGAATTGGAGGCTGTTTAGTGCTTCTTTCTTGCATGATGCTCGTGTCACCCTCGTCCCATGGTGCGTTCTCGGTTACCTGTTCCTGCCTGCCCAGGCCGGAATTGGCAGCGCCCTTTGTCCTGAAGAAATGTCTGATCGACCCCATTGGTTCTGCATCTTGAGGCAGTTCAATTAGATTTTCCGTGAATGATTTACTCCTGGTGTTCCTTTTAATAGGCAGGCGCTTATTGGTGGGGTCCTCAGAGGTCGTGTCTGTCTGGCCTTTTTTTTTGGTCCCATTTTTAATCGAGTAGGACGCTGATAAAGCTTGACTAGCTTGCCTGTTGTGTTTGTTATCTTTGTTCAGGTGTGAATCTGAAGGACTAGTGTAATGTAAAACTGATGATTAGGGGGCGGTATGTTCGTTGGTTTCGTTTGCAGGATTTACCCAATTTGATTGTCGTGATTGTGCGAAGTTTTTGACAGTTCCCTCAACTTATATTGTCTGTGGTTGACCATCTGTTGTTCTGGGCACTGAAAATGCCCAATGATTGTGCTTATGATTGAACTTATCAGTGCTGCTGGGTGGGGCTGGGTCGGCTGGAGCGAGACCGATGTTGGGTTTTGTTTGGCTCTGCAGCAGGGGGCCACGAGAAAAACTGTACCCCACTATTTGTTGCTGCTGGGTATTTAGACAAAATGTCTATGCACTGTTCCCTATGGATGCAAAGACTTACCCCTTGCTGGCTGGCAGATGATTGAGGTGCCAGGGTTGTAATGCTAGGAGCCGGGATCTTGTGGGAGCGTGTGGAAGCTAATGGGGCGAGCAGGGATGCATGAGGCACGCAGGGCAGTCATAGGCATGACTCCATTATCCCACTGGGAGAGCTTGCCCCTTGTTTGTATGTGCTGCTTCGCCTGCTGAGAAAATAGAGCTCTAGAACAGGCTCACCTGTGCATCGCTATGTGGTCCGCGTTTGATCCTCAATGCTCCTGGGAGATGGAGGCGATCTCTTGGGTTGTTAGTTATGGCACCTTCCACCGTGCACAGTGCACCCTGCTATGTGCTGTCATCCGTGTGGAAGGGCAGCTGCCGATGGAGTCCAGTTGGATGGTGCCTTAGGAACTCTGGGGAAACACTGATGCTGCCCACTCCTGTTGCTGCAACTCACGTGTGAAGAGGCGGTCGGATTCCAACAAAGCAAGGCAAATGGGTGGTTTGGCTGGTCTGGCCGGCAGGGCAGGCTAGCCTAACTAGACGAGTTAGGGAGAGGCAGCACTCGACAGCTGCCCCCTCAGCTGACTCATCCAACTTGTGGGCAGCACACTACTCTCTGTACTCCAGCAGTGTTGTGGGACCACCGGTTCACTGGCACCGGCGGGACAGTCAGCGGGAGTCATCGGGGTAGAGAGCCAATCGGAGCCGAGGTAGTTTCGGCGTCCTCCTGCTCGCGTCCTCTCGCTCCGCTCTGCCAAACAAATCTATCATTGATGGGCGTGGCCAGCTGGATACCATCAGTGAAAACACATGATAGGAAGAACACAACTTTTGTGGTAGTAGTGAAAAATCCATTTTCTAAGAAACAAAATGTGTCTTCTTCTCCAAATCGTAGGTCTGAGAACAGTATGAATGTAGAAAACTCTTCTACAAATTGTAATACTCAAAATCATGAGGGTGAAAGAAGAATGAGTATTAGAGTATGTAAACATCCTTCTCATTTGCAGGGTTACATTAATTAATTAAATGATATTTTAAAGCTAATATATCAAGGAGTTTCTGCTCTGTATTATGATCAAATATGTATAGATCATTCGAGCTTTCATTTTGGCCCATTGATTCCATAAAACTGATTATAGAAAGTAAGCTTGAGTTATGAAATATTTCGTATTTTAGTTTTATGTTTGTCAAAAATTTCTGAATATATTGTAATTAAGTTTCTTTGAAGTTTCTACATTTTCAATATTTGTATTTCAAGGAGTTAGAAGTGTGGTACATATATGCCTGTTGAAGTTTGTCTTATATTGTTGTACCTCATTCTGCTCCACGCAGAATCATTGTTGGGCTATTTATTGTGGTGAGGCAGATAAAGAATATGGGACTTGACTGAGTGGGTAGTGGCAGTTGAGGTTAACTGGTGAGGTGTCAAATAAAATGCGAGTACCACTTGCAATCCTTGCTATTAGGGTGATCACCTGGCATTGGTGCAAATTCAGGACGGCGAGTGGCAAGAATTCAGGACATAAGTTCAGGACTGATGGTCAAAATTCAGGACAAAACTTCAGTACAAAAGGTAAGCTTTACAGACACACCAGAGAAGATTGTGCAATAATATATACCAAATAGACAACCAACATAAGTGCCAGTCAAAATAAGTTGATGTAAGGTATCAGGTAACTTTTTGTTATTTTCAATGCCAAAAGCTCTAACTTGTACAAATCCGTGACGATTGCATGTGCTTGTTTTTCAAAAGAACCTAGACAATATTACTTCCATCTAATGTGTTGCATTATTTTTTCCCTGCCTTCAGGCCCACCGCATGCCTTAACTGCCCAGACTAGCCCATTGTCATTCTGTATGCCACAATCAGCCGACATACAGAATGACAATGGGCCCATCACAGTCTGTGAGAGGCTGGGGAGGGGCTGCTCTTCAGCACAGAGGAGTGCGAGGCAGCTCAAGCAGGGAGGCTTCCCAAAGGTGAGCAGTATAGGTCACTGTAACCCCCCCAAATTACGGAAAATAGGCGTCAGTAAGAGGGATTGTCATGGACAACGGATGTGACTTCCAATTAACGGACGGTCCTGGAATTTACAGATGGTTGGTCACCCTACTTGCTATCCTTTGGGGTAGGCTGTCTGATGGCAGCAGACAATGATGCTTCTCCCACATACATACCGAATGGAGACGAGGATTAAAGAAACTCACAAATGGTCATGTACTGGTGTGCTGCAACATATAGGGGCATATTACCAAGCAATAGCGATAATTATCGCTATTGCTTGGTTAGAGACAAAAATTTACTGCTGAGCTGCGGCGATTTTTACCGCAAATAAACCTTGGTATTACCAAGGTTTATCGCAAATGCGATAAAAATCGCCGCAATGCATGAATATCACTGAAAAGTCAGCGATATTCATGCATTACCGAGCTAATGCTCTTAGCCATGTTATCCACCTCCCATTGGATAACATGGCTAAGAACTGCTCAGGGCAGGTGTTAGCTTTTGGAGATATTCGCACTTAGCGCGAATATCTCCAAAAGTTGGTAATAGGAGATAGCTATGTTAGCGACTGTTTTCAGTCTCTATCATCTTGGCACGCCCAATTTGCATGTCATTAGTGATAAATATCACTGACATGCAAAGTGGGGCCCAAGATGGGCGCTATCTCCTACTAGCTGTCGCTAACTGGTGTTAGCGACAGCTAGGTCATAGGGAGATAATTTTATCTCCGCTTTTTTGGCTTTTAAAGCCAAAAAGCGGAGATAAACCCCCTTGATATTATGCCCCATAGTCTGTTATCTTTAAGGGGCACATTATCAAGACAGGGGATAAAATTATTGCTGCTTTAGCGGCAGAAAACTGCTGCTAAAGGGGCGATAATGGGCTTGATAATATGCTCTATGGAATTCCAGTTGAAGCCCATGTTAAATGTGAAGGACATCTAACATGAGCTTCAATTGGAATTCCATAGAGCATATTATCAAGCCCATTATAGCCGCTTTAGCAGCAGTTTTCTGCCTCTAAAGTGGCGATAATTGTATTGCCTGTCTTGATAATATGGCCCTAAATTTCTCCCACATGACATTGCGATTTTCTTCAATTTGCTACTTTGAGAACGAACATACATACCCACGTCACCTGATTTTTAATTCAGAAGCAAATAAAAGTGCAACCTTTCCCAAAGCAGACAATTGACACATGTATTAAGGACTAAGTCTAACAATTGCTTACGCAAAGGAACTTTGAGCTGGACCTGCGTTTAAGCACGTTTCTATATGCAGAGGAAATCATTTCTAACTATGATGTGCGTGACGCACAGTGCGTATCACCTCACCCTCAGTAAGTACATTAGGAAAATAGAATTGTAAAAGCAGGTCATTTCGGCGCCTTTTTCTTCTAGTTAAACCTTGATCTCTTCACCTACTGCATCTGAAAATGAACAGTCAATTAAAGTCGGGGCGCCTGTAAGTACTATTGCAGGTAATCTCTGTTTCTAATGCGCACCATGATGAAAAGGTGCAATTAGGGAACAGCTACTTAGTGAATTTAAAGAAAGTAATGTTTGCTTCTTTCACAGGCGAATGTTCTTTCCATTTCCTGCCAGGCAAATCTGCCCATTTCCTACTTGTAAAAAAAAAAACAAGAGAGGACTCTCGTACTCTGCAAAATAGAAATGTTACTCAAAACTCCAAATTAGCCAATAGCAGAAGCTTGGTCGCTGCCACATCTTTGTATTTTTAATTCTGATTTCTAACTGTAATTGTGGATGATGTGCTTAAACAATGCAATGTGGTTGTACTAAAATTTGCATAGCGCTGTGTCAAAATCAGCAGCTTTGGACTGTGAAAATAGTAAAATATTGCGATGAAAACTGCCCTAGTATTGTGTATTTATGTTTGAATGCATTGTCTCACGGCACGACCGTGGTGTTCCGTTCTAAAACATATAAGGGCCTCATTTATGAAAAGTGAAGTATCGCTGCGTGAAGATATTGATGCGTCACTTTTCATTGCACTCTCCTTGTGACATGATGAATGCATCATATTTACTGTATGACAAGCAATGACAGATACGTCAGTTTTACTGACGTATGTGTCGGCGCAAAAATGACTTATTGCCAGAGTTGTGTCGGAAGCAAGACACAACTCCAGCAATGCAGGGGGAGGGCTATAGATATAGCACTGAGTCACCCTTACGCCTGCAATGAGGCAGGTGTAAGGTTTTTATGCATTTGCATCCCTGAAGTGGTGCAGTGAAATCTGATAGATTTTACTGCATCACTTCTGCGAGGCTTACTTGTGTGGGAACGCCCCCCCCCCTGCATACATTATACCTGATGCAGGTATGATGTAGCACAGGTGGTTTACAAAGTGACGCATCTGCTTAGATGCGTCACTGTGTAAATTGGCCGCCAATGCATCACAAAAAGTGATGCAACAGCAGCATAAAACTGTTGCAAGGCCTCATAAATAAGGCCAGTAATCCCTGCGGTGAGTTTGTAAGGAGAGTTTGTGAGAGCCTACCGGAGCTTGAAGACGTGGTCCCAGTGGTGTTTTCATTACCACCAAAAAAGTACTTTTACTGGTCTTCCTGTAGTGCTTGTTACTTAACAATGTGACGATGAGCAGAGAACTAGCAACTCAGAGGATTTCATGATGTGTGAGGATTTATAAAAAAAAAAAGGAATGGATAGTTTATGGATTTTCTTCCTCGGATTAGTATTGAACTTTAATCACAATGTGCAGTGGAGAACCGTGCTGAGGTATTTTTCTTTGAGACCCGGTGAGAGTTTTTTGGTGCGTTTTGGACACTCCCCATGGATCTGAGAGCTCACCATCTGATCAGCTAGTTTTTTTTTTTAAAAGACAAAGAAGAGCTATTTTACGTGCTGTTGCCTAGAAGACTCCGGTTAGGCTATGTAAGATGTGTAATTTTGGTGCTGTTACTCGTCTTACTCACAGGAATCTCTTAACAATATTCTGGGTACCCCTATTTCTACCTTGTTTCCCTTGGTGTTAGGCTTTTACGCAAAGTCAAGCCCCGCTATTTTAGCTTATATGGAATGGACTGCGAGCCTATGATTGTATCCTCTGTTCTTGCCCATTATGGCCCCTCTCCATAAATTACAGGGCGGCTGACGCTCTGCAATACATAAGGGGCCAGATTCACAAAACTAATCTGCAACAAAGGATCTCAACGTTACTACTCCTAAATGCCCTTTGTGAATACCGAAAGTCGTAAAGTTAAGATTTTGTCTCAGATTACTTGTGTGAATCGGGCCCAAGGATTTTGGCTGGGTTCTCAAGTCAACCTTTGGTGCAAAAAGTTTTTGCATGCAAAGGTTTATCGCCTCCACCTTTGAGCTACTGTGCACCACTGAGTCACACAAGCACTAGTGCAAATAGTAAATCTGGACCTGCATTTGTAAAATGGCAGACATGTAGCTGTCAGACTCTGAAGATGATTGATCCATGCTGAATTTGTGAAAGAATTAGTGCCATTCGGAAAGTTTTGCTCAGGAGCCTGCTCAGGCGAGAGAGAGAGAGAGCGAGAGAAACTTGTTTATTTAGACCATAGTCTTTTAAACAATACAAACAAAATGCAAACAGAATCGGACAAAGTACGAGCAGACAAAATATTCCTACGTCATAAATAGTTAAAATTCATATTTGTTAAAAAGAAAAAAAGAGAAGGTTAAAAGAGGGTAACACCTCCTGATACACAATTCATTAAACCCAAATTTTACCAAAGTTTTCACATATCTGGAAGAATAAAAAGACAGATTTAAACTTTATAAAAGGCTTAAAAGAACTTAAAATCAGTGCCCATCCTTCGATATCTCCCTACCAAAATCTTTTACGGCCTTCAGGAATTTGCCCAATGCGATTGCAATTTCTAGCGAATGCATCTCTGTTAGTAAGCCTATCGCATGGGCACGTGTAAATGTCTTATGTGATAGGAGTATAGGCGCTTTTGAACATTAGTGTGCCAAATACCAAGGCTCTGTAGTCTTGATTCCAACTCATTCACACACTTCGTGCCCCTTTTTTCTCACTTTTGCAGGTTCCTGCTTTTTCCCTTTTTTCTGCCTTTTTCTTCCTTATTTTTTCCCTTGTGTTTGCTTTTTGCTCTCTTGCTCTTTGTCAATGTCTGTTGAGCAAAAAAAAGAATGCTGGTGGGCCCCACAAGCAACCACCGTCTCAAAATAAGCACTGTGATGGATGCTTAACAGGTATTGGGCTAAATATGAGTATGTTGATATTATGCTACAAGAAACAAGTTGTAATCTACACATTTTTAAATTAGTTTTACACAGGAATTTGACAAAAGAGCGTTTTATATCTTTTGAAAGAAAAAAAATCAAATACTATTAAATCATGAAGACATCTAGAAAACATGACACCAAGCTCCAGCTGTCTCTTTCAATCATTTGGGGCCCGATGTAGGTAAATGGGTTTTTCCGATTTCAAAATACCGAGGCTGGCCGAATCGGTATTCAGAAATCGGAAAACGAGATGTAGGAAAAAAACACCGAAAAAATACCGATTCGGTCGGCATCGGTAGTGTGATTCGATACGCACCGAATCGGCACGGACCGATTCGGAAAGTACCGAATCGGCTACCACCGAATCGGAAAGTACCGAATCGGCTACCACCGAATCGGAAATTACCGAATCGGCAAAATCCGATTCGGCAATTACCGATTCGGAGGTCAGAATACACCCCCATGGCCAAAAAGCCCATAGGAATGCATTGAACGATCCGATTCGGTAAAAGCCGATTCGGTAAAATCCGATTCGGTAAAATCCGATTCGGTAAAATCTGATTCGGTAAAATCCGATACAGCCAATGAGGTGCATCCCCCCTCCCCCACCCAAGCAGGGAGTGGCAACCCAGGCAGGTGCAGCTCATTAAGAACATTCTGGAGAGCCAGCCTGAGCTGAACACTCACAGTGAGCAGCAGTGGGAGCAGGAGGCAGAGAACTGTTGAGAGCAAGATGGCAAACACCAGTGAAAGCCAGAAGGCTGGCCAGAAGAGAAAGCCAAAGTTCAGTAGCATGGAGCTGCAGGTGTTGGTGGAGGAGGTGGTGAGGGTGCACAGGCAGCTCTTCGGGAGGCTGTCCCTCACTGTGCCGGACAGCACGAAGAGGAGGCTCTGGAGTGAGATCGCAGAAAAGGTCAACGCAGTAGGTGTCACCCCCAGGTCCCTTGATGACCTCAAAAAACGCTTCTATGACATTGGCAGCCTGACCAAATGAAAGATGGCTGAGATCCAGAGGCAAGCAGGACTGACAGGTGGGGGCAGGAACCCGGCGCCACCCCTCACTGAGCTGGAGGAACTGGTGTCCAGCACCATCGAGAGGGAGTGTGTGACAGGGATCGGGACCCTGGACAGCTCAGCCAGAGCTACAGCTACAGGTAAGAAGCATGCGCATCATGACACACCCTACCAGACACCTCCCCTTTTAGACACAATGCACAGGCAAGCCCCAGCCCAGTACTGTAACCAACATACAAGAGAAAAGCATCATGGTATATGTAGTCAGCAGAAGTTAGCAAAATATGGCAGTGCAGAACCACAAGATAGAAAAGAGTGGAACACATTCAAAGGAGATGCAAGGACATGTGCAATGCTTTAATTGTAGTGACTGGAATACATCGGCACTCAATTAACAAATGCTTCTTTATACCTAGGGGCACCATCAGGCGGAGGACCACTACCTTCAGAGGCACCAGCACCAGCACCAACTACCAGTGCGGTGGCAGGGCCTAGCACGAGTCAGGCTGCCGAGGAGGAGGAGGAGGACAACAGCATTGACCAGGGTAATGAGGGAGAACTGGTAATCGACTATACATTCCTACACTCCCCACAAATGCCAGGCACACACCTCTTGCTGTTCTCCCCTGAGAACTCTCCGACAAGGGCCCACCCTGCACCTACACCACCTCAGCCACAAGTATGGCTGTGGCTCCAGTCAACCCTATCCAGGGAGCAGCGGGTCAGGCCCCGCCCACCACCACACCCACACCAGTGGCACCCCAGCCCACACAGCAGGGCGGCAGCAGCAGTACCCGGAGGCGTGCCATTTCAAGCACTGCAGCGCCGGCACCGGAGGGCAGTGTCTTCCAGGGCCTTGAAGGCAGCATGGTAACAATCCAACGGCAGCAGGCGAAGTCCATCATGGCCTGCCAGCGCCAGCTCCGCCAGCACAACCTGCAGATGGGCGAGATGGTGAAAGGTTTCAAGGCATTTGTAGACACTAACAAGGAGGTAGCTGCAGGTCTTGGCAGGCTGACCACAGCCATAACACAGTTGTGCGGAAGACTTGAGGAGCATGAGCATTCGCGCAGGCGGGATGTTCGCGTGCAAAACCGCTCCATTAGCCGCCTTGCTGCTGCGACCGCGCAACTGTGTCAGCGTGGTGCCAATATGGAGGCAAGTCTCACTCAAAACACCGCCGAGGTCACCAGGGGAATGGCCCGCATCACTACAGCCAGGAGGCAATGATAATCTCCAACACTGCCACCAATCCAGCCCTGGACCTGGGGGATGCTGGGGACAGCAGCAGCCCCAGCAGCCCGGCCAGCGCTGCGTCAAACCCGCGCAGGAGCACCAGGCGCTCCGCAGAAGCCACAGGACATGCGGAAGGGGGTGAGGCACACCCCAGTGGGGCTGCCAAGCGCTCCAAGAAGTAGGCTTGCCAGGGCGGGTGAGGCAACCCGGACCTTGGACATTTGTTTTCTTTACTATTACATATTATTTTGTTGCACATCAGTGCAGTAACGGTGTTGCAACATTATTAAAATGTGCTTTTCCCTACAACCATTTACCTGTCTGTGCATCTGTACTCACTCAGAAATAGTTTTCTGTAATCTCCTCACGTCTGTATCTGCCATCACTTGGCGTAGACACCCCAGCAGGCTGTGTTAGTGGCACAGCATCGTCGTCGTCATGGTCCTCGTAGTCAGACAACTCCACCTCAGTGCCCTTCTTCACCGCAAGGTTGTGCAACATTGCACAGACAGCTATGATCTTGCAGCAGGTGATGGGGGTATACTGCCTTGCACCTCCACTCTTGTGCAGGCATCTGAATCGACTTTTCCAGATGCCAAAGGTCCGTTCAACTACATTCCTTGTGCTTTTGTGGGCCCGGTTATACCTCCTTTGGCTGGGTGTGGAGGGGTTGAGGTAGGGGGTGAGTATGAAAGAGCGGAGGGCATATGCACTGTCGCCTGGAAGGAAAAGGGGTAACATTACTCACATGTATCACACCTAGCTACTTTGTGTTATGGGGGTCTGATGATGTGTCTCACCTAGGAGGTATCCTTCACCAAATTCGCCAGCCATCAGCCGTGCATAGATGCCGCTCTGTTGAAAAATGTAGGAGTCGTGGGTACTCCCTGGGAATTTTGCTACCAGGTCTGTGATGGTGCACTTCGCATTGCAGATCAATGCACGTTGATGGTGTGCGTAGACTTCCGATTGCGGTATATGTATTCTGTGTCAGCTGGGGGGCAAATCGGAATGTGCGTGCCATCTATGCAGCCAATGATTTGGGGAAATTGTGCCATCTGGTCGAAGTCAGCTTTAGTTTGTAGCAGTTCTGCGTGGGTTGCAGGGAAAGAGATGTATTGGTCCATCCTGTGTATCATGGCGTCAAGGAATGTGTGGAAGAACCTTGACAGGCTGCTCTGGGTCACCCCTCCTACCGCCGCAACTCCACTTTGATAGCTGCCAGACGCAAGCAGGTGTAAGCTGCATAGCACCTGGACGTGTGCTGGAATGGCGTGTGCCCTTGGGGTGGGGTGGTCCAACAGTGGTTTGAGGTCCCTGATGAGCTCCAGAATGGTGTCTGAGTCCAGCCTGTACCTCTGTAGGATCTCTGCCTCTGTGAGCATGAACAGGGTGATCCTCTGTCTGTAGACCTGTTCCTCTCTTTGCCATTCCCTCTGTCCTTCCTGCTGTAGCTGTAGCCGTAGCCGCCTCGCAATGACATAAAAAGCTGCCATCCTGCAAGTTGCAATGCATTTTGGGTCTGTTTTTATGTGTTGGAGTTGGTTACCACCTGATTGTAATCCATGGTAAATACCGAGTGAATAACACCGAATTTGAGCCGAAATCGGTGTTTCTGTGCTTCCCTACATCTCCCCATCTGTCCGAATCGGGGACTTTCCCGATCGGTGATTCTACCGATTCGGTAGGTTATCCGATTCGGCTTATGTCCGATTCGGTGTCACTACCGAATCGGTACATGGACCGATTCGGTTTATGTCCGAATCGGTGTCGCTACCGATTCGGTACATGGACCGATTCGGTTTTTGTCCGATTCGGTGTCGCTACCGATTCGGTACATGGACCGAATCGGTTTTTGTCCGAATCGGTGTCACTACCGATTCGGTACATGGACTGAATCGGTATTTTAATCCGAATCGGTGTGTTACCGATTCGTTACATATCCGATTTTCGGTATGTACGTATCGGATTATTTCCGATTCGGTACTCATTCCGAATCGGTTTTTGGTCCGATTTGGACTTTTTTCTTTGCCCTAAATCTCGATGGCAGTATACCGATCGGTAAGGGCCCAAAATCGGTATTTTCGGCCGTTACCGATCGGTAACGGCCTACCTACATCGGGCCCTTAGAATCTTGAGTTCCCATCGATTGTGATAAAAGGCTCAATTTCACTTGCACATACCTAGATATTATTCTAAATTCTTCATTACAAGCGGCCCATTAATTTCAGTTACCTGAGTAACATGAGGGTACGTGTCCAGTGGATTTATGAGTATAGCAGCAATGCTGAGACTCATTGGTATTCCACCTAGAGATTTCACCTGCTCAAAACAGCCAAAGAACCTGGCAGCAACAACAGAGAAAAACATCTAGGAATTAGCATGGAAAGTCTGATTCCCCATTTATTCCCAATTCACATTTCATACAAATTATTACCCCAATTGGAATAACCTGAACTCCTGGTAATGGTAATTTCCAGAGGGGGTACCAGTTAAGAAGGGTCTAAGTGTATATCTCAAACGTACAGCAATTCAGGAGTCCCTCCTACAAAGCTTAGGGAGTTACCCAGCCTCGGGCTAAGTTCAGTTTTGCAGCGAATAGACAACTGATGACAAAAATAAATGCTGGTAGATTAACCCCAAAGGATTTATATCAAAGATTATACATTTCTATGAAACAGATAATGTAAGAGTACCTATTATACAGTTTTTTCAAACACCAACTCCCAGAAGGTGGCTAAGCTCTTGCAAGGGAAAAATATATGAGTCATTTTTGCATTCCTAGCCCTCATTTTAGACACACATAGGGGCTAATTCCTATCCCGTTCAGAAAGGCTCCAAATCGGATTCAGGTTTGCCAAATCTGACACAGAGCCCTTGTTGCCGACCGAATCATACCCAGTTCTGATCAACCGTTTACGATGCCTGGAAACCGTTAGGGCTGACTGAATCAGTTCCGAAAGGCATTCGTGTACGTTAAGCCTTTCTGAGCCAATTTGCACGGCTCTATGGACACGGTTCCAGAGCGAGTGATTATAATGACGACAGATTCATAAAGCCGTTCCGATTCAGTTTGACAACAACCAAACGTTGTCGGAATCTGTCTTTGGGGGTCTGTAGCAGGCTCCTCTTCATTCTGGGCGTTCTGAATGGGGCACATGGGGTACCCATGGGTCCCCCCTTTCACACCATGCACAGTGTGGAAGGCACCATGGAGTGCCTGCCAAATGATGCACGATTTTCCCCAGCCATCTCTATCTTCAATGGGAGCCTGTGTTCTCATTTGGAACACAGGCTCCCATTGAAGTCAATGGGAGTCCAACCAAGTAGTATCCAGATGCATCCAAATCGCTCGTTGGACTTCCCTGATCCGAATGGCAGGAAAGCATTGTGGAACCGATTTGGTCAGAATGCTTTCCAGACGAGATAGGAATCCGCCCCATAGTGTCCAAATAGCCATTTTTGTAAGCCCTCTGCGAGGTGGAATACCATGTAGCGGGATATTGTTGTCATTACAACTTGTACAGTTTGTAGGATTCTGATTCTATAAGTAGGTGTTGCTTAGGAATGTTGATTTTGTGGCTTCTACCAGTCTTGAGACTATTCACCAGCCTGAGCTGCCAAACCTTGTTGTGATTCCTCCTAAAATAGTTGAAATCAAATCAATAGAATGAAAATATAGGAAGATTGAACCCCCTGCTTCGCGAGAGCTGGGTACGAAATCTTACAATAGAATAACATGCATGCCCGTAGTTGGACTGCCACACTGGCATAGAGGTTGAAGATAGACAATACAGCAAGCAGGAACAGAGAATACATCCCTTGGACAGGAAAGAAAAGATGTGGCTGAAATTGGAACACTGACAAGAAATGGAGGAAGCTGAGGTGACAGTGCTCGAAGAAAGAACTGAATGGCTCAAGGAATGCTAGGAGCAAGGCGGACCTTTTTATTACTTATGTCACCCAAAGTTCTGCCATAGGTATCCCAAGACCAGGGTGCCTTGTAATTAAAATTTGAGACATTATAAAATATAACTAACAACACTAAATCAACAGGGGTATAGGACAAAGAATGACTGCACTTTATCCAACATTTTATGGTCTATTTATTCGCAGAAAATTCTGGGTGCCAAGAATCTGAAGTCACATACCCCTAGACTCCCAAGGGCAATGCCCAAAAAGCTTTGCAATGAAACACAATGGTTCTGCACTCCTCCGCAATAAACAATAACAAAGATAATCAAAATAATGATTTAAGGAATCAATTCAGTAGGACTTAAAGTTTTCTTTTTCTTTTATTCAAAATCTTCATACAAAGCGTAGCCAACGCGTTTCGTCTAGAGGACTTCTTCAGGGCGAAAGATACGGAGATTATGTCAAGTATATTCCAGAAATATGTTATTCCAAACTTCCAGTATGTGTGACAGTAATCACCTTATTCTTAATAGAACAGGCCAATCCTTCAATTTAAATATTCATCTTTATTGACAGTCAGGAAGAATAGTTTTGAATGGTGCCAATATTCGCATCCAATCTCTATGGCATCTGTATTCCCTTGTATATAAGCAGCGTGTTGGCTTAACCCCGGTAGCAGCTTCGAGTTTGTAGATCTATTCTTCCTGACGTCAATAAAGATGAATATTTAAATTGAAGGATTGGCCTGTTCTATTAAGAATAAGGCGATTACTGTCACACATACTGGAAGTTTGAAATAACATATTTCTGGAATATACTTGACATAATCTCCGTATCTTTTGCCCTGAAGAAGTCCTCTGGACGAAACGCGTTGGCTACGCTTCGTATGAAGATTTTGAATAAAAGAAAAAGAAAACTTTAAGTCCTACTGAATTGATTCCTTAAATCATTATTTTGATTAGCATTGTTATTGTTTATTGCAGGGGAGTGCTGAAACATTATAAAATATGTTTATATGCCCCTGTGAGGGAAAAACTGCCAATTTTGTTTATCTCCATTGTAGTGTTGCTCGCTCTATAGGCTAACATGGGAAGGCTCTATTAAACTTTGATGAAGTCAAACTTTTGACAGGAGTTAGCTAGAACACTAATTATTAGTAGTTACAATAAATCCAACAACTTGGCCAAAGTTAGATTTATTATAACTATTGCAGGAAATTAGTTTCAGAACTTGCTTTCCTAAATTTACCTAAAGCAGCCCTGTCAGCCCAGCCTTTGACAGGCTGAGCCAAGCTGCTCCTGATTAGGTGTGAAGTGGCCGGGGTCTAAAATAATAGAAACACCTGGTGGGAAGAGATGTGCTGCCTGCAGATGCCAGGGCAGGAAGGGAGATAGGTAGACAAACTGGTCTTAAAAGGGAGAAAGACTGATTGTACAGGAACCTGGCCCATCCCCACTTTCTGCTCCCCCAGCCAGACGGAAAGCCCTGTAAATCAATTAGAAGGGGAGTTGGAAAGGCAGTGAAGGGGAAGTTAGCCACACCTGTGGGTTGGGTTAGCCAGATCTGCACCTTCAGGAGAGATTGTCTCCATTGTTATTTGTCATAAATAGTGCATTTTGGGACGATAATATGCCACACTTCTAAGAAAGTGGTCATTACAGAGGGCTGGAACTTGTACCCCAATTGCCAGGGGTGCTACCCCTTCTTGCCAGCCCAGAAACAGCAGTAAATATGGTAGAACTGCATAACGCCTCAAAACATCTAGAGAAGAAGGACTGCCCTGCTGAACCTCTGGTCTGCAGCAAGTGAGGACTGCACTCACAAGGACTGAGCCTGCTGTACAATCTGGGCTTTACAAAAGAGGAATTTGCTCGCTTCATAAGATTAAGGAGTGGACTCCCTGAAAGCAACAGGTAGAAAAGAGCTTCAAAAAGTCACATGCAGCAACTCCACCAGGACAAGACTGGCTGACCAGCTTCACTTGTACTTTAAAGGATTTTACCAGGTTAATTGTGGTAATTGTAGTACCAAATGTCCAAGAGGCAACTCAGAGCTTCTGGACCCTTGGCGGGTGTTGTGGTCCCTCGAAGACCCTCGAGAGATCTTCTGGAAGAAGATCCCAAAGTTTGAGACCATTTACACAACTTTTGATCAGAAGCTCCATAAGTTCACTGATCCCAACGAGAAGAGTCGAGCCAGCAACGTCAAGCCGCGACTCAGCCTGAAATCCAGGTTTCATCCACTAAAAGCTCTGGAGCTCTATGCCCTCGAAGAGGAAGACAAAGACCTCCGAGAGTCACTAAGGCATCGCACTCAAACAGGCTGCCATCGTCGAACTGCTAACCGCCTTCCTGAGGAAGATTGCTCGACGTCGAGGAAAAAAGAACTCAAAAAGTGACTACGGGGCTTATTACAAGATATCCATACCCATTGTCAAACCGCTCGCAGGATTATGACTTAAATCCTGCGGGTGGTCCTGCCGCATCGGTCCTATGGTTGTGCCTTTCTAATGCTCAAAGGAGAGCCATAGATAGGCAGCATCATGGGAGCGCTGCAGGACGTTCCTGCACAGGGGGAATGCCCTATGTCATCCACTTGTTCCTGTGCAGGAACTGGGGGTGCAAACGTGGAGGGGGCACCAACTGCACATAGGTGACCTGAGTTGCCTTACTGCCACCCTTTCCATGACAGGCCCACCACTGTGGATAGGGTCGCTGTGAGGTAACTCGTAATATGCTCAGCGATGTTGCATAGGCACCACAAGGATATTGCTTCCTCTGACCGCTGCAACACTGCCATGAATCCATGGTGTTTGCGGTGGTCTTGTGGTGCTCCGACTGCCAAACTCAAAATACGGCGGTTGGACCGCAGATGCAATGGTAGCCACACAGGCACCACAGGTTCGGTGGATAATTAGGCCCATAGTCAGGAAGTAAAAATGTAACTGGCTGCAACCACCCAACTTATATGACCTGCGCCAATCTTGGTTGGCCTGATACTTTGACTTGGTCCCTGCGCAACCAGATAGCCCCGGTTGGCACTATTCACTTTTTGACACTAGAAAGTAAATTTTTACATTTAATCTTTAAAAATGTATTTCTCTGGTTCCCTACATAGTATTTTTGTCTTTTTGTTTTCATTTTAATCAAGAAATATTTCCTAATTTTACAAATTGGTGTTGGATTTTTATTGTGTGTTGTGTCTTACTTATGTACTGTTTTGGTGATATTAAATGCTTTACACACGTGTCTCGATGATTATGCCTGTCTGCTCGCAGCTAAGCTACCAAGGATTGAGCAAGGATAAATTAATTGAGCAATTGAGCCTTGAATGGACTTTATTTGTGATTGTAGCATTATTAGTAAGCGTAGGTGCCTACCTGCACCTACTAATGAATCACCTTCCAACATTGCCCATGCACCAACATCCAAGAGCCAGCAAAAGAGAAATCAGACTAACACAGAGAGTGGTTGATGACAGTGATTTTATATCAACAACCAACATTACTTTGGACATGGCTGTCACAGGATGAAAGCAACATTAATGTTCCTCACATGCTGGAGGAAAAGTAGGCCCCAATTAAACTGACATAATTTGCCTCATTTTTTGGATTTCACATTAAAGTGTGTAATGCGAAATTAACCAAATTGCACCATTGAACCGTGCTAAATAATTATACTGCCATTGGTTGAAAAATTATACCACTGGCTTACAATAACAATGAGAACAACCAGAACACAAGTTGCTATTGTTTGCAGCAGTTGTGTGTTTTTTGTGCTACTTTTCAGCGATAAATACGGATCATGTCAAAAATTACGACAAAGACACATTTCGCTTTAAAATATAGTGGAAAATGCTAGAGTTGCCTTTCCCATAATTACAATTAATTTTTCACAATATACGGGAAATGTCACATAATTACTCATGCCCTTAGAAAGAACTCAGAATCCGTCAAGATCATCCATGTTAACACATTTCAAAAACCAAATCCCTGATTTGCGAGTTTGTCTTCAGAAAATGCCAGCTCGTCCGTTATGCCACAACAACATGACTGCCAGACTGGTATTGTGTAATATTCAAACTCGTGTGTCTGCCATGTCAGTAGGATCACTCTCAGCTAAAGACCTCAGGTCCTGGGGTTTTGTGTGGGAACTCATAAAGCCGCATGCGGACTACAACTGAGTCAACAGAGACAGGAAAACATCTTGGCTGAGATGACCTCGGCTCTGTTCAGTGCCACGTGGAGCAGCCAGGTGCATTGTTCAGTGCTATTTCCCAGGCCCTCCACTCCACCTGATTTCATTTTTAGGTTTTGCCTGCACTTCGTTTGTGCCGTGCTTCTGAAATCTATTGTATTTAATACATATTCAAAGGGACTTACATCCCGCTTTCAATTCTGATTGAACCGTGTGCTTGTCAGTTTGCTGTCCTCAATTACTATTAGATGTAGCCTGTTCTCCCTTCTGTGACTCTCTTATCAGATTCTCATGGCCTACCTACTTATCCCCATCTGTGCCTGTGCTTTGAACTACTTTTTTGTGCTAATGCTGCGTATCGTTTACTTTAACGGGCAGTGTGTTACAGTTTTTTGTGTGCTTTTGTTTACATATTGTTTATTGCAATGCCTGATTTTTGCTTTATTCTTAAACGGTTTGTCTGGTTATATTTCACAAGATGAATAGCACAGATGTCCGATTTCATATTCTTTATTTTCACAGGCTGCGTGTAAACTGTCTATTGTTAAACTGTTTGCGTGCTTTTTGTTTAACAAGGTTAATCACTATGATACATTCTAGTGTGCACTCTCTTCAGTGTGCGCTTCGTTCTTTTGATTCTGTAATTTTCCTGTGTTCCACAAGTCTTGGAACGCATCATCGCGCAATAACTCACTGTCCACAACTTCTTTATTAGCAAGAAAGGCCACTTTATTAAGACAGTTGCAAAGTAAATATTTTCTCCAAAACATTTTGCCATTTATCTGATAAAGCAAGTCCCAAAACTTAACTTAGCAAGCCTACAAAACCTAAATCCCCACAAAGTTAACCAATCCAAACCCAGAAGGAACTGACTCCTGTTGGGATCCTACTCATTTCCTTTTACTGTGTACCCCACCTCCCCCCATTTGAGGATGGACAAACCCGCTCCAGGCTGCCCACCCCCCAGAAAATTCCGCCTACCAATTCTAAACTCTAAGCTAAACCGGTCTTATAGTGGCAAATAGTGTAAGACAGCTCTGGCAGTAACCAAGGCTGACCAAAACCTAATACCTAAGCAGGACCTGTAAGAAAATAAAAAAAAGAGGGAAGGGTGGGGGGGGACAAAATTGCAGACCTCCGCCTCCCGCCTCCCACGGAAACCGTATCTTTCCCGCCCCTCCAGGCTCCTATAAATAAACTTCCCGCCCCGGCGCAGTCTGCCTCGCTAATCCTGCCTAATCCCCCGCACCTGGTGGCCCGCTCCTTTATGCAAAGCAACTCAGGGAGAGACCGGCTTGCGCCCAGCTACCCTTGTGGCCCCCCTCGTGCAATAACTCACTGTCCACAACTTCTTTATTAGCAAGAAAGGCTCCTTTATTAAGACTGGTGCAAAGTAAATATTTTGTCAAAAACATTCTGCCATTTATCTGAACAAAGCAAATCCCCAAACTTAATTTAGCAAGCCTACAAAGCCTAACCCCCACAAAGTTAACCCAACCAAACCCAGAAGGAATTGACTCCTGTTGAGATCCCCCTCATTTCCTTTTAATGTGTACCCCACCTCCCCCCTTTGAGGATGGGCAAACCCGCTCCAGGCTGCCCACCCCCCAGAAAATTCCGCCAACCAGGAAAATTGAACAGAGTTTTCCTGCCCCACCAAGGAGAACCTTCAGGCCCGTCTGGTAGAGCACCATATATTTTCTTTCCATGTCTTTGCAATCAAATCCTGTAATTCCAGTTAATAAAATTCTTGCCCCATCTGTTAAAGGTGGACCCCATCCGCACGAAAAAGATGCCCTCAGTACTCTGTTTATGAGGGTGAGAAAAAATGTTAACCCCCATACCCTCACAGAAAATTCACATAGCTTTATTAAGTTTTTTTCTTGCCTTCTCCAGAGCTGCATGGTTTCTTCCTCCTCTCCACTGCAGCCGTGGTATGAATTCTTTCCAAACAACCGTGGTGCTCAACCACTTGTCTTTGATGACAGACAGATTCAATTTCATTAATTTGATCAGAGTCAGGCCAGATAAGTCTACCAGATTGTTCTCGCCGAGGTGAATGACCAGTTAGTCCGGAGGGTCCCCCTAGAACACATCAGAGACAACACTGGGAACAAACCCCACCCCGACACATTCCCCTTTTCCGATCCATACACTTGTGAGTCCAAGCGATCTCCCACAAATGTATTGCTCAGCATAAACCGCAGCCCATTTAACAAAGGAGTGTCCTACTATCCAAGTTGTTCTTTTAAATTGTACAAGTCTTTGAACCGGACCTAGATAGAGAAACAAAGCTTAACAAAGGAAATTATTTCCTAAACATACTTTTCGTAGCATCTGGACTTCCACCTCCCAATCCTGCGTATGTCTGACCAACACCAGCCCAATCTTGCAGCTTCCGTTGCTGCTCCCATGCGGAAGGAGTGCGTTCCAAAATGCAGTGGATTCTCGCCTAAACTAATTACCACCTTCCTCAACACGGCGAACAACTGAGCAATTGAAATCCGTCTCCCCTGTGCATGACAAAATATGTCCCCAGGTGTGAAAAAAGAAGAAGCCTGGAAGACCTCCCATTCCTTGACAGGACAACAAAAATCCATTCCACTCTTACCCAAGAAAACCCATTTTCCCCTATGCAATTGGTCAGCCTAAGAAGCCCTCAACCAAATTCACAGCCTGTGGCCTTCAATAAAAACTTCATTACTGTGTATGCCTTCCCTGTTCCTTAAACCCAATAACTCAGAGGCCCTAAATGCCCCAAAAAACAACCACAAAAAAACATAACCTAAACTTGCCACACTCAAATTCATCATAGCAGCAAGAGGGCAACTGAAACAACATCCTTTGAAGCAACTCAAAAGACACCGGCCTTCACAACTGTTTGCTAACAGCCTGTTCCCTACCTAACACCTTAAGAACCTTTCTCACTAATACCCCCCCCCCCCACCGGATCCCTTCCCCACCTAAACTGCCCATAAAAAGAAATGCCAGCCAATTTGCCAGAAATAGTAGTGTGGGAAAGACCTTTATCTATCAGGTGCAAAACAAAACTCCACAAAAACTGTTCCTCGTTAATCATCCCCTGTTACCATAACTCAAGAACTCGTTACAGGCTTGGAGATAGCTTATTCTTGTGGAGTCTGCCACAGATTTCTCTACCAACTGGACAATTCTCATTTCCCCATGCCCAGACGCACTGTGGGATCTGAGTCTTGTTGGGCTCTGCCCCAGGAGCCAGCCTGCGGAATTCCTTCCACTGAAAACGAGACAGAGAAACTGCTATACAATTATTGACTCCTGGAATATGTCTTGCTTTGAAAATAATGTTCAGCTGTAGACACCTGAGCATGAAAGCACGTAACAACCTCAACACTCTCAAGTCCCTGGCCTTTTGCTTGTTAATCAACTCAACCACCGCTAAGTTGTCAACATTAAACAAAACTGTTCTATTTTGGAATTCCTCGCCCCAGACGTACAATCCAACCAGTAGCGGAAACAGCTCAAAAAAGGCGATGCTGCGACCCTGTCACTGCCAATGCAATGGACAACTTTCTGCACACCACCGCCCCTCCCAGAATATGCCAAAATCTTTAGCACCAGAAGCATCAGTGTAACCTGCACTTGCCAAATCATATCTTCGTCCGCAAAAAACAAAGATACTCCATTGAAGTTCTTGAGAAATGTTAGCCATATGTACAGACCCGACCTGATTGCTGCTGAAATGCACACTCTATGGTGTGGGAGATAGGCACCAGACAAAGACATTCCAAGCCTCCTACAGAATGTTCTCCCAGCTCTAACCACCCTACATGCGAAATTCAGGTATCCCAACAATTTCTGCACCTTTCTGAGCTGCAGTTTACGCTCCTCCAACACCGAGGACAAAAAGGCTGACATGTCCTGTATTTTTTCTGCTGGCAATCTCACTACCATTTCCAAAGTGTCTATTTCTATCCCCAAAAAGGTCAGTTTTGTACTAAGCCCTTCAGTTTTGTCACACGCCAACGGCACACCAAGTTCCTGAGCCATGTTTTGAAAAATGTGTAGCGCCTTTTGACACTGCCCTGAATTCTGAACACCAATGAACAAAAAATATTGTCCAAATAGTGAAAAATGATCTCATGTTCACTAATGTAAGTAAACTGGCACTGTAAGAAAGTGCTGAAGGTTTCAAATAGCGCACAGGATACCGACCACCCCATAGACAGAACTTTATCCACATAGAATGCTCCCTGGAATTGCATACCCAGCAGTCCACAGTCAGAAGGATGAATGGGTAAAAGCCGGAATGCCGACTGTATATCACTTTTGGCCAATTGTGCCGCTCTTCCCGCTGATCTCACCAACCTCAATGCATCATCCACCGAGGCGTAAGACACACTAGATTCTTCAGGTGATATGAGGTCATTAATAGAGGAGCCCTCGGGCCAAGACAGGCGGTGTATCAAACGGAACTTCCCAGCTTTCTTTTTAGGCACCACCCCCAGAGGAGAAACAATCAAGTCGGGCATTGGACAATGAACAAAAGGATCAGTAACTCGGCCCACTTCGACTTTGGCCCGTAACTTCAGCTGAACAACCTGAGGGAATTCTTTAGCGGACTTCAAGTTGTCCAACCACCGGCTCTGGCGGGGACCGTGATAACCGTTCCTAAATCCAACCTTGAAACCCCAAAACAATCTCTTTGCAGCTTCAGTGTCTGGATATGCTGCCAGCCCCCGCTCCAAAACCTCCAACCTAATGGGTGTATGAGCCCTTTGAGACAAACTGAAAAGCTTGACCTCTTCTCCTCTGCCCCCGTCCCTGATCACCAAATTTCTGGCATGGGAAACATTGAGTCAGGGAATGTCTGCCTCCACATTGGGAGCACTTATGCTTGTACCTACCGAACTGTCTACTGCAAAAACCTCTGTTGTAATTCCAACAGGATCAAAAAACTGCTGTCTGACCCCTGCCGCTAAACCCCACCCCAGGCTGGGCGGGACGATATTGAAAGGGACTGTAAGATTCTGGCAACCCTCTTGCATTGTGAGTAGTAGCAGGCGGCTGAGAAGACGCCATCCATTGCAGCCATAACTCTGAGACCACGACACCCCAGGGTCTATCATTAAAAACGCTCATGTGAGCTCGGAATTCCTCATCATATGAGAGCAAAGAATAACCCCCAAAGTAACTCTGAGCTTTTCTTATAATATCCATATACTTAAACATGGCTACCGCTCTTTCCTGGGGTTTTTCACAATAGATACTAGCGTATATAAGAAAGACAGATGTCCAGTTCTCAATTGTTTTGGGGACCCTAGGTCATCTGGCTAACTCCCACTCCTCTTCCTTTGACCCTTCTTTGACCTGAATATCACGATGTAACAATTTAAAAACATCATTAAATTTGTGCCACCAAATTCTGCTCTTGGTCTTGTCTGACAAATGAGAGCCTAAAGGCATACCAATCCCCATGTAAGGCAATTTTTGTGTATATATATTTATCCTCCTCTACTGACTCTTTTGTGTCTGGTTCTCCCTCCTTAGGTCTCTGCCCAACTTTTTCTATGACGCCACCCACCTGTACCTCCTGTAAATGCCCTTGATGTGCCGTCCCATCATGAACCTTATCCAAAACCATCCCCCCTATGACAATAGACCTTGTAGATTTTTGTGAAGGACCCCTTGTATCAAACAGACCACCATACAGCTTTACCTTTTGGCAACTGCAATGCTCTCCTGTGAACATCCAGAGGGTTATCATGTTGTTCAGTAATAGTTGAGGAGTCCCATACAATTGCTTAGACTGCACTTGACGTCTGCAAAAAAACGAAACACACTGGTTTTCCCTGAGACACCCCTCTTCTCCACCACCGAGCCAAAACATTGTTTCCAACATCCTCACAGTCCCCATCTCTCACTTCACCCTCTTCCAGGTCATCGCTGTCCGCATCAAATACCAATGTGTCCCCACAACCAACATAATCCACACTTCCCCCTGGCATTTCCCCATCACCAACACCACCATCAAAAAATTGCCATTGCATAACCTTTGGAGCAGTTGTGTTGCCTGTATTGGAAAGGATATCCTCTCCAAGACCTCCCTCTCTTTAACAACCCCCCTGACTGAACCGCAGCGTTATCAGCCCGCAGCTTCCTTTTTCCAACTGCCTTCCTTTGAGACAAAACTGGCACTGTGCTCTTCAAGCCGCTCAGACCTGACTGCTCCGCTCCTGAAGTCCCCCGAGAAGCCCCCACTGTGCCGCTGTCCCCCGAGAAGCCCCCACTGTGCCGCTGACCGTCACCGCCGACTCTCCCGTGCCCACCCATATCTACTGGCCTCCCTGGGGGTCCTGAACTACCTTCTATTTGGTGTCTCCAAAATGTACTCCATGAGGACCTAACATCAAGACAGAACTGTCTGGCTGCTATGCCACCCGGCATGCTGCATTCCCAATGGGAATAGTGGGCCCTGACTCTTTTATTAGCTGTGGCCATATGGGCAACTGCACGGCTTCCCCATGTCCTCTGACACCAGCCTGCAACACCACCTCTTCACTGTTGGGGGCCTGCCCTGCCATAACAACAGATGGGGTCAAATTCCCACACCCATGGGCTAACCGACCCGCTGACCCCACCATGGGGGCCTTCAGGGGCACAGCTGTATTGCATCTACTGTGCAACATCGGAGCTGGGCTCAAGAGATAATTCTGCCCATGCACAGTAATTCATTGAGCACCCCCTCGCCACCTAGCACCAGGCTGCGGGACATACTGTGCACCATTATTCTCCTACAGTCTGCCTGTAGGGGCCCCTGGCACCTCGGCGCTCCACCCCCGCCTTCCTCACAAAGCAAGTTTTCCTCTGAGAGCAGCCCATCCCATAGCTCTGTCCCACAGCTTGCAAACCTGACCCAAGGCCCGCGTCGGTCTCCTGCCCACTGCCACACACCTCCCTGCCACCGTGTAAGAAGCTGCACATACCTGCTCTGTACCAGAGACAGCAGCGGGGGGTCAAGAGGCTCCACTGCCAGCGCTGCCTCTCCTTGCTCCACCCCAACAGGCATGGCAGCAGAGTATTAGTCATCATCCATAGGCTGTGGGGACAAGCAGGCAGCCACCGCCTTCACTACTCCACGAGCAGCCTTCCGGGTGGAACGTGCAAGCCCCACCCATGCTTCCCCTGGGACTCCAGGCTGCATGAGGTCGTCTCTGCCTGTGGCGCAGAGCACCCGGATAGTCTCCCTCACCTCCGCAGACGCCGCTATTCCGCCAATCCCAGTAAAATTGCAGACCTTCCGCCTTCCATGGACACAGTATTGTTCCCGCCCCGCCAAGTCCCTTTAAATAAACTTCGCGCCCCTGGGCCCGCTGCCTCGCTAATCCTGCCTAATTCCCCGCACCTGGTAGCCCGCTCCTTTGCGCGAAGCAACCATGGGTGAGACCGGCTCGCAACCAGCTCCCCCTGGGTCCCCTCTTCTCCAAGCCTCTCTTTCAGCCCTCAGCCCGGTCCCTGATTATGCTAAGACGGCTCCACTCACTCCCACAAGCCAGCTGTGGCTGTCCTGGCACACAGGATTGTGTAGTTCTCTGGCACTCAGCTGAGATGATAAATAAACGCTAGGCCCCACCTCCTTCTATCGTCCCTGCACAGGTAAATATTAGTCATGGTAAAAAGGTTTAACTCCGGTCACTTGCACTGAACAGAAGATACATTGAAAATTTCCCAACCAGTGGCTGTAAATGCTATGGCTACCATTATGTTCCCACCCCACACTGTCTACCAAAGTGCATTGGATTCTGCCACTGAGTCTAACTTATGTCAAGTTGCTAAGGGGTTTCCCTCAGTGATATTTCTATACACAACTGTTTCTTTATCACAACCGCTCACATCTGACTAATTGTGTCACTGATTCAATCTGTGTATGTTCAGCAGAGCAGCAGTACTGTTGGTGAAAGTATCTCTCATTAATAAATTAAACAGGTGCTGACTGTGATTCCTTGTAGGGTTATGGTTTTAATCCATAAATCAATCAATCAGGCATTTGTAGAGTGCGACTACTCACCGGTGAGGGTCTTAAGGCGGTGGGGGTGGGAGGGTGCAGGTTCTTGTTCATCCAGGTCCCCTGTCGAAGAGCCAGGTCTTGAGGTCTCTTACGAAGATGGGAAGTAATGTTGTATGTCTGAGGTGGAGCGGAAGGGCGTTCTAGGTCTTGGCCGCGAGGAAGGAGAAGGAGCAGCCTCCCGGTCTTGTTTTTCTGGTGCGTGCGACCACGGCATAGGAGAGCTGGGCTGATCGTAGGCTTTTTTGCGGTGCATGGAAATTGAGTCAGTTGTTCAGGTATGCTGGTCCGGTGTCGTGGAGGGCCTTGTGTGCATGGGTGAGCATCTTGAAGGTTACTCTTGCTTCAATGGGGAGTCAGTGGAGTGTGCGCAGGTGCTGGGAGATGTGGCAGTGTTTTGGCAGGTTGAGGACCAGTCTTGCGGCAGTGTTCTGGACATTCAGTTGCTTGCAGGTGAGGTTTTTGTTTATTCTAGCGTAGAGAGCGTTGCTGTAGTCGAGTCTGCAGGTGACCAGGGAGTGAGTGACGGTCTTTCTGTGTTCAATGGGGGATCCATTTGAAGGTCATGCGTAGGAGGCGGAGGGTGTGAAAGCAGGAGGACGAGACCAAGTTGATCTGGTGGTCTATTTTGAGTTTATAGTCCTGGATGATTCCCAGGTTGCGTGCGTGTCCGTGGGGGTGGGCGGGTTTCCGAGGGCGGGAGCCACCAGGTATCGTTCCAGGCTTTGGGGTTTGGGCCCATGATGAGTACTTCCATCTTGTTGGTGTGAAGTTGTAGGCAGCTGTTTTTTATCCATTTGGCGTCGGCTGCCATGCCTTCTTGAAAGTTGTGCCTGTCAGTGTTGGGTTTGTTGGATAGGGAGAGGATGAGTTTTAACCAATCGCATAATGCATCTTTCAGAATCCCGCCGGCTCAGATCTCTGTTGTCTCATGTAGTTTCTAAAAATACATCTGCACATGTAGACAACATAAACTAAGGGGTTGGTGTCCAGAATGATTCCAACCACCCCCAAAGGGTATGTTAGCCTTTAGAACAGCTACCCCACAGTGCCACCATAAGCCCCGTACCCTTACCATGGGATGAATAGTTTTGGGCAACTATCGAACATGAAAACCCTTGATCCTTCAGGGATCATGGAAACAGTGTACTACTTTTCGCTCAATCTTTCCTGCTCACTTGATCCCTGAGAACTAAACAAAATAAGTGATGGAAACGTTTTCAATAACATTAATTGAGCCAACGACAATCTAGTGTAAAATACATGTACTGCGACAACCATTAGACAGAAACAGATAGATATATGAACCAGTCTTCCAATGCTTCATACCTGCCTACCTAGTGATAATATAGACAGTTCTAAAATTGGAATGTCGTGACTGGCTGTGTAATATGGCCATGGATTAACGATTTCATTGAGGATGACTCAGTCACTATAAAAGGTAATTGGTCTACATTGTATACTTTGCATCTCTTCATGCTATTTTTGTCCGTCTTTCCATTAAATTGTATCCAGCAAACAGAGACGAACTGTTAATTTTTCAGCCAGGGCATGTGACCAGAATGCAGTGAGTGCAGCATCCAGCTCAATAACAGAATGGATCTCAATTGTGATTGCCCATGTTGAAGAATAGACCAATCCTGTTGTATTATATCTATGGCTGAAGAGACAATGTTGCCCAGTTAATGAATCCTGGATGTCAGTGTGGTCATGCCATTGTTGACCACTGCCAAAGCCTTTTCTAAGTTAACCCTGTCAATTTCACGCAATCACTCAGCAGCCTCCTGTCGAGAGATTTTCCTTACTTCATTGTAAATAGAGTATAAGAAGCACTTTTGATGTGGCTTCTGGGGACCTAACAAAAAATCTCTTAGATCCATGTCATTATAGAGTAAGAAAAAGGGTTGTTTCACCTGGGACAGTGTTGAGGTTTCTAGCCACTCTAGGCATAACTTCCCCATACTGTAAGATATCACCACCCCAAGTGTTTTGTTTGTACATAGCGTTGGTCAGGTCTATGGTTAATAAACCCATTGGTGGTACCCTTGAATCTTGACTGACACCTATTTGTGTCGATATGCCAAACCAACCATCCCTTCCAATTGGGGTCTGAGGAATTGTATGAACGATCATGTAGAATGTCATCTAGTGTATGTGTATATTTTCGCCACCCCTGAAAGTGTGTGAGTGAGTGAATCCGAGGTGTGTTCAACTCCTTTATCTTGGCAAACCCAAGGCAGGGAGTCTGTTGCACTGTGTTGTTCAGGTAGATACGCTGCTGTAGGATGAGGCATGCTCTAAATAAGGCCTCAGTTCCCTGAATTTGCCAGTCTCTAGTCCTCCAGACAGATTTTGTGTCTATGGTATCCTTCCAAAAGTCGCAACCCTGTAAAGACAGCTGGGAAATAAAGGAAACAGACTATATCTGTTTCATGTTAGTCAGCATATTTTACTTTGCTGGTGTAGGTGCAAGCTTATAATAATAAGATCTTCGGTCTGAAGTGTTAAACCCAGAAAAATAAGCAAACTTTTGTGCACTACCTTTCGGCTGTGTTGGGCAGGGTTTTCTCAAGGAACTATTGCTGCATTATCTGCACTTTATCGCAGCCAAAGTTGTGATAAAATGAACGCCCTATTTACAAGCAGGTGATAACAGCCCCTATCACCAGTTTACCCACGATATCAGCCGCAAAGAACATCACCACAGATGACCCCAGCAGCTATTGCTAATGAGGTACAGATCAGGCGTTCCCATGCTGAAAGCCGTGACAACGCCATTCCGCAACATTCTCAACGACCAGCCAGATTGTCAATAAGATCACAAAACAGGAGATAAGGTGCGTTAGCAGCAGAAAATTAACAAATGCTCTGACCTGGTGTAAAGTCGGGCGACAGCCTGCACCACAGAAGGGAGCCCAGGCCAGAGCTACACCTGAAGGGCAAGAGATGCCATGGAGCCACTGATCAAGCAGCCCGGATAGGGCGACAACACCCACCGCCACCACTCTCAGGACCACACCCCCCTTGGACCCGCACCGCCCCCTCCCCCCCCGGAAAAATACTGAGGCAGCACAGGCAAAGACAGCGACCCCCTGAAAACAAAATAACCTCACACACGTAACACCAGAGAATGACATTACACACCACAGGCTCAAAGGGACAACCAACATCCCACCCCAGACAAAGCTGCTGGGCATGCTGCACCTGTTGGCCTCTGGTACCTACCAACCAACAACTGCCAGAGTCGAAGGAGCCCTATCAAAAGCTCCTCACACCTGTTTAGGATGCCATATTCTGCCTGATCCCCTGCTCAGCACTCCAGGTGCCACTAACTCAGTGCACCACGAATCATCGTCCATCACTGTTTTGGTTATGTGCTGTGGAGAGCTCACACAGCAATGTCACCTTAGGCGGAGTGGGAAACCTGGGACAATGATGAAGAAGATGATGCAGGTGTGACACCCCCCACTGCAGCTGCAATGTCCCGAAGCGACACAATCCTAGACAAAATGTTCACAAGAGCACGCTCAGCTATAGTGCCCCCAACCTCAGTGCACTGAAACTCACGGACACTTCTGTTTGCTCATTGTGTGACCTCTGGACCTCTCTGGCTACCTCCATGATGCTCCACAGTTGTCTGTAATGCTGGTGTTTTCTGCTTCCATATTCATAGTATTCACTGTTGTATTTGTTGCCAGCACCAACATCTCCATGAGGGCTAGCTTACACTCACCCCACACCTCCAGCACAGGCATCACTGTACATGTGACCCTGCCAATAAAGGGGCTGTGTGCAAAACCTGTAGCCAGTTCCAAAAACTATCTGCATGTGTCCGTGTGGTCATGATGTGTGCATGAGGACCCCAGGCTCTACAACGTAACATTGTGCTGTGTACAGCGGATACAAACCATGTCATCGCAGGCAGCTGGTTAGAGCTTGGAGATGTAGCTTTGTCGTCAGCCACTTGATACGTAAGAGGGGTGTACTGGGCTGTCGTATGGAGGACCAGCATGGGTGTGTGGATGGTAATTCTGGAGCTCTGTGCATAGTTCAGTACAGGAAATTTGCAAATGCATGTGTCTCTGTCGCAGTGTGGGTCTCCTTTGTGGGGTGTAGGTGGTCCCTGATGGGACTCCGACACCCCGTAGGTGATGTAGTTCAGCTTCCATGAGCTCTGAGCCCACCCGCACCTATTCAGACACCTCATTTTGGCATTATGACACCTGGCATTGGAATGCAATGTGTGCTACGGTAAAGTGTTGGGAGCCAGCCGTGATGGCGGGTGCTTCCTGCTGTGTGGTCTGTGCAGGGGCTGGGGTCTCCTCAATATAGCTTGGCTGCCCTGCTCCTAGGGGTGGGTTGCCTGAGATATCCATAATCTGTTGTAGGGCATCGGTGTCAAAGGTGTGGTGGTCATTTCCCGCATCACTGATGGGCTGTCTGGTCTGCCCCCCTGGAGGTGTTGTTTGTTCCTCTGTAATGTGAATGGGAGATGCATGTTGACATTGTGTTGACATTTATGTTGGCGCATTGTTCTTGTTGACATGCAGACTGTGTGACAATGTACATTGTGACTGTTTGGACGGTGCTGGCAATTTGAGGGGTCCTCCCAAGTTGTGTCCGGACTCCCGACTCCTTGCAACGTTTGGACTACGTGGCGGATGTGAGGTTGTACATGTACATATGCATCTCACAGTTTCCTGCTCTGTTCAAAGTGATTGCCCTGTTCTGCAGTGTCAGTGTTGTACTTTATGCAACATTGTCGTGGGATGTGCTGTGATGCTATGTGTGTGTGCTGCAGTGTGCCACAGGGATCAGAGACATGATCCTGGGTAATTGTGGGAGTGCTGTGTGCTACACATCATTGTACATGTGTGCCATTGTGCCCATCTCCCACGTCCCCACTGTCCCTGGTCGTCACTAACACTGTTGTCGTTGTGTCAGGTCCTCCCAAGTTGTGTCAGACTCCCGACTCCTTGCACCGTCTCCACACTGATGGCTGTGGCCTCCATTTCCTCCAGCTCCTCCTGTGGCGCAGGACTCTCACCTCCTGTTGCCATTGCTGCCTTCCTGTTGGCAGCGGCTTTGTGCCTGGTTTACATTTTCACATCATGCCAGCGCCTCTTGGCCTCCTCCATTGGCCTCCTCGACACTCCGACTGCATTCACAGTAGTCTAATTGGGGATCAGTTGATGGTAGTGTTCTGTCATCTCCATGACACAGATCTCGTTTACCTGCAGACTGCACCCCGTCTTCCTCTCCCTCTTCTCCTTGGCCTTCGCCCTCCCCGTTGTTCCTTGCTTGTGGTCTGTGGGGCTTGTGGGGTTCACGTTGGTCTCTGCGCTGGGTCAGGGTGCATCCATGTTGCTACGCACTTTGAATTGTTTCTGGTGCGTTGTTTTTGTAGCTTTTATAGTACATTTTCCCACCAGACGCGTGGGATTTGCAGGCCTGCCCCAGGTTTTCGCTGCTTTTTGTATCGTGATTCGCCTCATCACAACTTTTCTTGCTTTCGTATTTCGCATTTTTGCGTCGTGGCGTTGATTTTATTGGGGTCATTTGAAGCGCTATCTATAGACTATCGCATGGTACCGCCGTGTTGTGAATACTTAGTTAACACAGTGTCATTTTCTCTGTGATAGACTGTGATGTTGTGTGTTGCGTTAAGTTACATTTGTGATCATTATCCCACGTTCTTGAGAATATCCCCCTCTGTGTCAAAATTAGATGTATCATCAAACAATTCATTACTCGAAAATGCAGAAGATTGTTCTAAATCAGAAAGCATGGTATTTACAGCTCCAAAGTCCCAATCACCAGAGAAAGTACTGGAGGTGGTGATATCATTTAAAGAAATTCTAAACAAGTGCGGTAGTTTCAAAAGTTTAGTTGGACCATGTACATCATATGAAACCCTATACCAAACTGTTCCCTCCAGAACTGGCACTGCTGTAATGTCTACTAATGTACAGGTCTCTTTGTTCGCGGTGTGATGCTGCATGCAGTTTCAGGACCAAGTTCACATGTTGTACTGCAGTGTTCTGGTAGATAATGTCCATTCAGGAGCAGGAAAAAAGATGTCGGTATTAGGCCAAATTGAGATCTGTCTTTCATTTGTATTTTGTTGCTGTTCAATTTCAACAGGCACAAGTTCCATTCCATTGTTGCTAACTGCTTCACTTCGTGGCATAGGATCTTCAAATGTTATTAATATCTCAGTATGAACTTCCTGTATTGTAACAAGAGGAGATTGGCAGCTACCCAGTAGCCCACGCAGCCTACTATTCAGTATCGGCCACATAGTGCGGTAAGATCAGATCAATGGGGACGACTCTCTTTTCTTTCTTGCTGGCAAGGGGCTGATAAAATACTGTTCTTGTTCCTGCGACAGACAGGACAGGTGCAGGCACTCTGTAAGATGGCTCATATTCTTTTTTGTCCATAATTTTCTCTCTGACCAGGTCCCCAACCTTGGGGAACAAGGTAGGTCTTGCGGGAACAGCTTTTATTTCCCCAGTGGTGGTTTGTTTTACTTGGATGTTGCTTTGTAATACCCTGAATTCATTGAGTTCCTGTTAAAGATCCAAACGATCATTGGTGTCACATAGTTTTTCATCCGACACTGTGCAGCCACAATCGAGGTCGGGTACCCACATTCTAGTCCCAAACAGAACTTCATAAGGAGTTCGGTCCCCCAGGGAACTTCTTGTCATGTTATTTAGTGTCCTCTGGACCCCATATAGATGATTGACCCAACTGCCACCCGAGCCTAATACCCTCGCTGTTAAGGATTGTTTTAAATGCCTGCTTTTCCTCTCCACAATCAAATTTCCCTCTAGATAATATGGAGAAGGGTACTGCAAGACCACACCCAAACTTCCCATAGCTTATTTTAAGCCAGAGAGTTAAATGCAGGACCACAGTCAGAATGTAATATGCCAATTGCGTATGTTCCTATAAAGACTCGCAAATCCTTTATAACAGTTCAAGCGTCAGATGAGCAGTGTGGCCAAACCCACAGGAATCTAGAGCATGAATCCACTGCCACCAGGATGTACCTGTAAGCCCCGTCAGATTGTAAGGGGCTGCAGTGTTCCAAATAGACACATGCAAGAGGTCTGTTTGACATCAGTAGTGGTGTTTGTGGCAGACGTGCTACGGTATAATCCTTTATCTGCTGACAGATGTTGTACTTAAGGACAAAACCTTTCGTCTGTTTGGTAAGACCTGGCCACCAATAACATTATTTCAGTAGTGACACCGTTGCAGTGATACCTGGTTTTGCTGAACCCAGGCCCTCGTGTGCAGCTAGAACTAAACCTAATCTGTGATCCATGTTTGATATTACTCTATCCCCACTCCTAGAATTTTACGGATGTTTTACGACTTCTCCCTGATACTGAATTTGATCCAGCCAGTGATTATCTTGTCTCTTTTGACGTTGAATCACTCTATGCGTCTATTCCACAAGATGAGACATTAGAAGTGGTATCTTCCTTATTACTGGATCGGGATCTTGCTAGCATCACTCCTGTGAACTTTATTATGGCCTGTGCCACTCTGACCATGAAACAAAACTTTTTTAAGATCTAAGACACAGTGTACCTTCAAACATAAGGTACTAGCATGGGAAGCATATTTGCTACACTACTTCAAACAAGAGTTTGTTCTCACCACCTCAAATCCTTTTCATAACTCTATTAAGTTATGGAAAAGGTACATTGACGATATTCTGATGATCTGGCGAGGCACACATGAAGAGTTAATGGACTTTCTTGATTGGCTCTACAATAGAAACGAGTTTCTCCGGTTTACAGTAGAAGCTGACAAAACCAAACTAGCTTTTCTAGATCTTATGATCTTTCTCACTCCAGAGGGCCTTCAGTCAGAACTTTATAGGAAGCCCATGGCAAGCAATTCCTTACTTTGTTTCGATAGTCATCACCCAAAATCCCTCAGGGACAACTTGCCGTTTGGGCAGTTTTTGAAAGTGCAGAGAAACTGTTCCACTGAAGCAGGTTTTAAGAAACACTCTTCAGCATTACACAATCAGCTTTGCCTAAGAAAATACCCGCCTTGATCCTTAAAACGTGCTAAGAACAACAATCGCTAGGCACTTTTGGCACCATCAATCCCCATACCGAAACTTCAGGGACGGACATTCGTGAACACCTTTGGAACCTTTTCGAATAAGATACAAAAGGTGGTAAAGAAACATTGGTTATTTTGAACTTGGGACATGAGACAATCCAGGCCCCCCTGTTTTCTCTTAAAAGAGGTCCAACTCTTCAAGATCAGATTGTTCACACTAGACCTCATAACAAGATACCTAGGGCTCTAGGCACAATTTGGGATCTTCCTCCTGTGGTGGGCCATCACCCATGGGGCTCTTGCAAAGCCTGTCCTCAAACTAAAAAATCTGTAGAGATCGACATAGGCACCAACAGACCTTGGTCACAAACCAAATTCACCAACTGCAACAGCGACAAGTTGATTTATCTTATCACTTGCCCTTGTGGGCTTAAGTATGTTGGGATGACCACTCGAAAAATTTAAATCAGGATATCCGAACATAAGAGTACCATAAGATGTAAAAGACAAGCAACCAAACTTACCAATAATTTTTTAGAAGCACAACATGTCCCTACTGTGTTTCAATGGACAGTATTGGAACAGCCTTATATTCCAGCCCATATTACAGATCTTACGAGATTTCTCCTATTGAGAGAACAAAAAGGGGTTTTCAAGTTGGGCACTAACAGAGTAGGACTGAATGATGTGATCCCTTGGTCCACACTCTGAGGCATTTTTTTCTGCCCATTTTTTCTGCCCTTCATTAGGTTCTGTCCTTACCAAATCCTGTTTGTAAGGCCATTTTGATGGCCATGTAACAGCGATATAGCCATCCGAGTTTTCTTTCTCACTGTACACAAACTTTACAGTTTACATGACATTTCTTGCCATTCCTCATCTTCTGGGGATATACTTATGGCTAAAGTTACTAGGATTTGCCAAGTCCATTTGGACATTCTTGTCGCGTATGGCAGAGACTTGTGCTATTAACAGCATTATATGTTCTTCTGCAGCTCAACTTAAAATCTTCTTAGACTACACAGCACGCCGTTTTATTAATATCCATGATCCATAATCTGTTTGAAACATGATTAAGACGCAGGCATAGGGCTTTCTTATGATTGCCCATAATTATCATGCTTTGCGCTCATACAATATCGATCTCTGGATAAAAATTAGGATATATGTTTTATATGATTAAGCGATGAAAACAAATAGGCGGATTTCGCATGTTGTCACGTGACTCTCGCCACCAACCACGTCCCAGCACTCAGACGAGGCTCCGATAATGACGATACAATATATGCAAACAGACGGACCCCTTGAACTCTACCTGATTCTAACCGTCAATCACGGCATTGCTTTTAACATTCATGATAATCAATGTGTTGTAAGCATGTCAAAGAGGCAGGTACTATGCATTTTTTGACTAAGCATGCTCGCTTGCATACAAGATTGATCTTTGCATGCAAGAAAAACAAGGCTGTATGCCCGACATGACAAAGCGATGTAAACAATTAGGTGGAGTCCGCTTGCTGACACGTGATCCCTGCTACCAATCACATTTTAGCACCCACACGAGGCTCCCAAAATGGTGATACAATATAAACAAACAGGCGGTCACTCTGTACTACCATGTGATTCTGACTACCACTCACGGCACTATCACGTGATTCTGACTACCAATCTAGTCAGAGCATTTAAACGACGCTCATTTCCCGACCCGGCACCTCCCCAGTCGGCTTCGATGCCGGCAGAGAAGTACCGACGACAGGTGAGCCCTAGATTCTACACCGCGCAAGCTCTTTCCTCCTGTTTTCTTTGGCATATGTGCTAGTATGCGAATGATACTTACCAATTGGCAGGCATTAGCTTACTTTCTTTTAAGACACGGGTTGCTCTCAAAGTGCTGTGTGTTCTAGGAGCCATACTTTCGCTCGCTAGTCACTCGGCACGTTATTATGCTTACATAAGGGTTCTACCTGGGGCTGGTTACTGAACACGAACAATTCCCAGTAGGAAATATGATGCATTACTAATTGTATGATTTTAGTCTTGGAGTGCTTTGTATCCTAGGAGCTATATCTTGCTCGTTAGTCACTCGGCACAGCTTTATGCCTACATCAGGGCGCCACCTGGGAATCGCTATTGAACACAAGAAATTCCTAGCCAGGAACATGACGCTTAACTAATAGTATGATTTTAGCTAATATTGGGCAAAACGTTCTGTTTTCATAAGTGTATACTGTTCTATCAAAGGTGGCAATTCTACATACACCTGTTATTTTGCTCCCTTTTTTTAACCAGTGCAGTGCTTCCCTCATTGCCTGAGCTGCTGCCAGGTGGGGTGAGGTCCAGAACTCCTGTGACTTGGGTAAGATGGAGTTCTCTGCATTTAGGAATGAAAGTTTCTCTCCTTCTTGTAATAAACCTTGAATTCAACCTTTAATGTTATAATCAGTATACTAGTCTGATACAGAATGTAGGGCTACTTTCCACATTTTGTCTGTGTCTTGTGTTAGTGATGTGTTACTCACCTGTACACTCGCTATGTGTCTCTTCCTTTCACTAGTGGCATACATGATCCACCAATAGGATGATTAGAAGACACCTAGGATGTCAGGCGATCTCACTCCTTGTCACATTATGATTTATGTGCAGTCACTTCTAAATTTATTTTTCACATTGCAGTAGCAAAAGTAATTCTCTGGTCCTGAAGAAGGCAAGGACTCAGTTGTCCAATACATTTGCTGAAACATGTCGACCTTTTACCACACCTAGGCAGCTATTTGTTACAAACTGCCTTTGCTTTTTTTAATGTTGGAGGAGTGAGTAGAACCAGAATAGCATTTCATGTTGCTCCCTCACCCAATTTTATTACACTCTTATTCACACTCTTCACTTGCACTGCAAATCAGTCACCTCTCTTTTTCCACTTAAAAGTACTGACCATCAGTACAAAGACAGCACAGGCACCTCACTTGGTTGATGGAGGATGTTCCATCTGGTCCTATCACATCACCGGTAGGCTGTCAGTTGAATGGTCAGTAAGGACTCCCAAATGATGAAGGGCGGTCCGTGTGGTGACTGATGGGTATCCTCTTCTGATCTACTTTAGGTCTGGATATCTTTTTTTAGGTTTGATACTGTCAGATTTCACATCACGGTAGGCACCACTTTTTTAGACCCATTGACACTTAGGTATTCGTAATAGGGAACGTGCCTTTGCTTGGTCTCTAAACACCCTTGGGCCCCCTCCCACCGTAGTGTTATTACCGTTGCAGTGATACCTGGTTGTGCTGAACCCAGGCCTCATGTGCAGCTAGAACTAAACCTAATCTGTGATCCATGGTTGATATTACTCTATCCCCCATTCCTAGAATTTGAGCATATGGTATATTTTGTGCATCTAACGTGTAGGAGTAGTTGTGTGGAAACCCTTTTGGCAAGGCTGAGCTGTTGCTGCACATAGCGTTCACAGCTATCATTATATGTCTATCTATCCTAATACTAGAACGCGGTGATCCGGATAACAGGCAGAGGAGACAGGGCAAGCCTACGGAACAGTTGTGCTCCTGGGATATTCTCCTGCCGGACACCAGTTCTAGTTTATATATTATGTAAACTTGTTTATGTTCTCCCATAATATTGGGAGTATTCTCCACACGTGACGAGAGGGGCCAGGATCTAATTAGACCGGCTCGTGTTTTGTGGCATACCAACCGAAGTACGGTGGGACCAGAGGTGGTACTGGGAGCGACATCAGTCCTGAAGAAGACCGGGGTGACCTTTTAAGGCACAGTAAGTCGGTCGAAACATGTTGACACTAGCAGTACCAGGAGGGTAGTCTTGAGAAGCCTCATCTTCTCTTCTAGACACTACCCATCCTTTCTTTCCTTTTTAATCCTGGTGGGGGAACCTTGAAATAAAGTTTTGGTTGGGATCCTCGAACCAGTTTTAAATCACATCCTTATCAACTGCACCTTTTTTTGTTGCATCACTAGTTCCAGTCACTTGGTGATATGCACTGTTCTATCACTTTGTATGTTACGTGTATTAAGTGTTGAGTTTTGTGGTCTTACGTTTTGTTGCTTTTGATTTATTATTTTACCCCCTCCCTTATGCTCCACCCTGGGTGTGGCTACACCAGGGCGTTTTGTAAGCAGACCCAATGATGAAGCATGTCACATACTTCGGTATGTGAGTGAGGGCAGTTTTTTCAAACGGATGATTTTTACTGTTTCAGTTATATGTGTTGTTTTGTCCTCTCCATCCCTTATTGTGTGTTTAACCACTTTTTTAGACCCATTGACACTTTTGTGTTAGGTATTTATAATAGGGAACGTGTCTTTGCTTGATCTCTAAACTCCCTTGGGCCCCCTCCCATCGTAGTGTTATTACCGATGCAGTGATACCTGGTTGTGCTGAACACAGGCCCTCTTGTACAGCTAGAACTAAACCTAATCTGTGATCCATGTTTGATATTACTCTATCCCCACTCCTAGAATTTGAGCATATGGTGTATTTTGTGCATCTAACGTGTAAGAGTAGTTGTGTGGAAACCCTTTTGGCAAGGCTGAGCTGTTGCTGCACTTAGCGTTCACAGCTATCATTATATGTCTATCTATCCTAATACGAGAACCAGTGATTTCAGCATCGGCAGCAATTCTCACTGTTGCCTTAGTGGCTTCATCAGCCAGTGAATTCTTTTCAACGTTCACGCCAACACGTTGAGGACTCAAGGTGTGAATTACATAAACCCGTGGCAAGCACTTTTTCACCTCTGCCACTGTTTCCAAACTAACTTGTGCTTTATTGTGCAATCTTTGGAATCTCTAACCCATTTGGCCCTATTAGTGAAGATATTCATTGGGGGCCCGATTCACAGAACTAACTTAAGACAAAATCCTAAACTTGTGGTATTCACAGAAGGCAATTACTCATTTTGGTATTCACAGAAGGCACTTACTCATTTCAGTATTCACAGAAGTTAGGAGTCCTAAGATTAGGACTCCTAAATGCCTTCAGTGAATACCGAAAGTCTTAAAATTGGGATTTTTCTCAGTTTAGTAGTAGTAAAGTTAGGACTCCTGTCAGTATTCTGTGTTTCTCTTGCAGGCCATTGTGTGGAAAAAGTGCCTCAAGCTGTGCTAATTTCTGTGCTATCCAGAATGGCATATGCTGATGTTTAGTGGGCATCCTTCCCTTAATCACGTTCAGAGTTTGTGGGGTGATTTTTGTTGCGGTCCCTTGTAGTTGACCAGCCTGAGTGTCGCTTGTAGGTTGAATTGTGAGTTTTCGCATTACGAACTGTGTAAGATTTCTGTATAGTTTTTTTATTTCTTTGTTAAGTCAGCGCAGTTCTGCTGCTAGCAATGTATCAATCTCTGGATGCAGTGTGCAAGCAGCTAGGACCGGCCAAGTCACTCCGTCTCTGCTGAACGGACTGAGTCTCACTTTATCTGTGGAATGGGGGAGGGCACCCCTAAACCAATTTGTATGTTCTTGGTAAGTTAAAGGGACTTCTATGTCCTCATATGGAGAGTATTCATCTGGTATTTCATCTTGAGTAAAAGAATGAAACATATGTGTGTGTGTGCATCTGCAGGAGGGAATTTAACCCAAGAATAGAACACATCTGTTCTGAATGCCTTGTGAGCCTCAATGACGAAGGCAGCGGTCCCACCTAACGCTGAGAGACCAACGTTTTCTAATTTTATGACAAGTGCATTTCTGCAATTTTCTGAAATGTTCATAGCACCTTCCTGCTCAGCTTCCTCCCTACAAGCACCACTAGTACCACTAGCACCAGTGTCTGCAATTTGAGACATTTTGGGTGGAAGTTTATAGATAAAGAGATAAGGTTTTGCGCAATGTTGGGAAATATAATCCTTCAAGCTTGAATAAACCTAACTGCTGATACATATGGTATACCTACTCAGCTGTGGCAAATTTTCCCTCCCCACTCCAGACGTGCCTGGGTAAATGTGAGTAGGGGTCTCTGAGAAAGCACGGCTGAATTACTCAGATTTGACTGTTAAATTAGAACCAAACCAACATTGGGTGCCATGTCGTGTAGTTCCTAAAATACATAGGATCTGCATGTTTAGACAACATAAACTAAGGGATTGGTTGGGGACCGTAAGTTTCCTCCGGCGATTCACTCGGACGTTATGGTACCGGACTTGCAGAGCATGGTTACTACCGCAAATGAGCCTCAGGAAGCGGAACAAGACCAGTAACCCAGCACTTGGCATCTGGAAGTACACAGACGCAGAGCAGGCCCCATTCACATAACATATGATCCTACACTACGAAGCTCCTACCATTAGACTCTAACCGGGCTGTCCCTTTTTAGCATACTCGGCAACAGGTCTCAGGCAACTACCCTATCCCTCCTTTGATTACTTAGTCCTCATTTTGTTGTACCCTACGTCCACAGTTTGATTAAGTAATGCACCATGTCTATAATGGCTATTAAGTGACATACCATAATGTCTCATTAACACTGCCACGGTTATTGTAATGACACCGTTCCAGTACCTATGAAAAGTCATTCACTCACTAGCTAACCTGCTAATACAATAGGTTGCTGCGGGCCATGCAGGTCCCCTGAATTAATTACTGTTGTGTTCCAGGGAGATGACGGTTCCCTGGGGTGCATTATTACTTCATTTTTCCCTGGGTGGTAGCGATTTCCGGGCTGACCTGAAGTACTCTATTACACATCATTATTGACAAAGAAAGATTTGTCAATGGCCACCAATACACACAAAACAACACATATAAGTATAATGCATCTGATGGTTTGGAAAACAGACAATGGCCAGTATACAGGTTTTGATGCTATTTTATCCTAAGTAGTAATATTTTTTAAGTATATTTTAGAAGTCTTGTTCACCTCCTGTAGGCATAAAAAGTCAATGTCCACCTGTGCTACATGCAGAGGAAGGTACGCTTTGTAGTTCATGTATAAATTATACCCCTTGATAATGGTGGTATATTTCATTTACAAGGCCATGCTAAACTATGTTTCCTTTTCTATGTGAATATGTGCCATGTGCCTCATCTCTTTAAACAATACAATTTCAGGGGCACATTTCACGGTACAAAAGATTCCTCTTATATTTAACCATACATTTTATGTGTCAGCAGGCACATAATGTACATATCCTACCTGGTCAGACATGAACCATGACTAATAGTCAAACTATGACAGCCACTGGTTAGATGTGTCTAAATGTATTTGATGCATGCTCACAACCTGCATTAATAAATACATATGAATGGTACAACTCAAGTATAAAATAGACCACAGGATGGTGCCTTCAAAAAGTAACGGCATACTAAGGTAGCCTAACATGTTCAAGACAACATCAATATATAGTTGTGTCTTTCTTTATTCAAATATTGGGCATAAATGTTATGCCTTACAAAACCCTGGAAGGATATGATATAGTTAACATTTCCATGACATATGAGGAAGTGGACTGATGGATGACCTTTATGTTTTAGAGTGAAGCATTGCTGGCAGTGTGTTGATTATTCAATGTAGTGGCCATGCATGGTATTTACTAATTTGTACGTGGCATATGCCACCACATGGATGTAGTGATTTTGAATAGTATGTATGCCAACCGAAATCACTTTCTTTGCGGAGTTAAGTGTAGCTGTCATCCTGAATTATTAAAGATTTTGTGGACACAGGTAACAGAAGTTCGCAAGTACATATCATCCATTCTAATTGCCTCAACTATGCAGTGACATTCCAATAACAGAACCATCGAAAACTCACAAGGCATTATAATATTTATCCATTTCATTACAAGTACATTCATTATTTAGTTACATCAATTTGCTGCTCAGATTTCAAAGTATAATTGTTATGAAAAGAAATTGTACATAGTGTCAGCTCCTACTGAGATTTTTTCTCACCCCTAATCTCTATTGCAAAATCTTGAAGGGGGTGTTGTACCTGTCACTGCAGTGCTGGTGCACTGTTGCACAGTCAAGTATCTTCTTACAGGCCACTTTTGAACTGTACAGTCGTCTTCCAAAATAAAGATACAAACCAAGAAATTCTGACTTCAGAATTCCAAATGTTTTCTTAAAATTAATCTAGTCCACGGCCATTCGGGTAGCCATTGTTGTTTGGGAAAGTGTGGCTGCAGTACATCGCGCCTCCTGCCTGTCGGTGTTTTCAATATTTCCCAAGTGTGAACAGTAACACACACACTTTTAATACATGTGGCAAAGTGTGTGTTTCAAACGTTTGCAAGGAGTGACCAGTGCACGCACACTTTTCTCTAATGTCTGCTTGGCGCCAATGAGAGTTATTTAAAAAAAGGAAAATACCCCGTGATACTCACACTTTATTGCCAGTGGGCCAGTGGTTTTTTTTTTCATTTTATTTCTATCCAATGACATATACAGTTGCTTCATACATCTACTCAGTATCGAATTGATTTATTCTAAGAGGAAAATACTCAGTGATATGCACCCTATATTTCAAGCTTTGCAATATTGAGCAGTTTAAGACAGATTTAACTGGCTAGTTGTCCAGCTTAAGAGTTTAAGACCTTGAGGGCCTCATTTATGATGTTTTGCCGTAGGGCAGCGCAGCGGCAAAAGAAAAGGGCAGGAATGTGCCATATCTATAAGATAGGGCGCATTCCTGTCCTTCTCCCCTGCGCCGGCGCACAATGGGCTGCTGTGCGCCAACGCAGGCACCTTTGCACCATGGTGCAAGGGCGCCTTCATTGCGGGAATGATGACTTTTGTACAGGAAGGGAAACCTTTCTGCACAAAAATAATCACAAAAGGCTTCTTCCTCTTTCTATGTGTCCTGCAGAATGCAGCACACATAGAAAGAGGAAAATGAGGAGAAAGAAAGATATTTCTCCTTGTTGTGCCTCCCTTACGCTTTCCCTGGGGAGGCGTAAGCTTTTGGAACTGCCTCAGATTTATGATTTCCCCGTAAATCTGGGGCAATGCCAAAAGGCCCCCAGCAACACCCATTGTATGCCCCTTTAACGCAGACCACTGTGTTAAAGGGACTGGTATTTATCAGGCAAAATTAAGCCAAAAAAAGTGGCTTAGTAATACCTGATAAATATCACGCAGGCTTCTGCGAACTGGAGCGCCACAAAAAGTGTCGTTCCGGAGGCGCAATGAGTCTCATAAATGAGGCCCTGAATGTTTTTGTTTACCAGCTACATTATTGTCCAGTGGTGCATGCAATATGCCATTTTACTACGGTCAGTGATGCACATATTTAGATCTCGGTGCATAAATCCTTGATTCATCATTAGTTCCTTGATTCACCATCAGCTCTCCTTTAGTACTGTTTTGTAAACAATTTTTTCTAATTTCATGTTTCGAAAACCATGCAATCATATTGGAAACAGCCCTTTTTGTGGGGTTACCCCAAAATGTTTGCCTTCTCCCTCCTCTGTTTCTGACTTCATTTTTGCTTGTTTTAGGATTCTGGGCACTTTTTCACTGCTGACCAGTACTAAAGTGCATGTGCTCTGTGTCTAAAATGTAATGGCAATTGCTTTTTCCATGGAAATGTTTGATTTACTAATATACAAATAAGTCCCTAGTACAGTGCACTACATGGGCCCAGCTTGTGTAAATCCAATGCTACTAGTGGGCTAGCAGCACTGATTGAGCCACCCACAAGAGTAGCCCTTTAAGCCTATCTCAAGCCTGCCACTGCAGAGCCTGTGGGTCAGTTTTGAACTGCCATTACGACCTGGCAAGTTCACCTACTTGCCATGCCTCAAACCTTCCCTTTTATTACATATAAGGAACCCCTAAGGTAGACTCTAAGTACCCCGGTGGGCATTCTGCAGTGTATCTAAAAGGTGGGACATGTGCTGTTGAGTTTTACATGTCCTGGTAGTGAAGAACTACTAAATTAGTTTTTTCACTACAGCAAGGCCTATTTCTCCTACAGGTTGGCACTGGAGCAGCATGGTAATCCTTTACAAGTGTAACCTCCAATTGGAAATAGATAGAAAGAGTACCTTTGGTGTTTCTGAACTCACAATTAAAAAAACACATCCATTAGTGAAGTCGGTTTTTGAAATTGCAGTCCGGAAAATGCCACTTTTAGAAAGTTGGTATTTTGTTACTGCCACTTTGCTGCTTGTTTTGCTGTTTTGGCCTGCTGCCTGCAGCTTCTTTTCTGGGAGTGAGAGGACTGGACTCTACTCAATGCACACTGCATCTAAAGGTTCTCCAAAGGCTTGCTTGGGCTTGCCTCATGTTTCTGAAGTCTCAGGGATAGTAAAGAATTCATTTACATCTGGTTTCCGCACCTGGGCTCCTCAGCTGTGTGTTCTGCTCTGCCGACAGAGTCAAAATCCAGTCCAGGGCCCTTGAAAGTGAGTGTTTGGTACTGCAACCCAAGAAGCCAACACATCAACTCCAAAGCGGCATTCGCAACGGGCGCATTCCCTGCAAAACAGAAGCATTGCCGCTGCCTGCACCAAAGTTATGGACACCAATCACCGAGCACGCAACTCAATGACCTCGATTTACAATGCAGCCCAAACTTTGCAGACGCAGTGCCTCCAAATCACTGCTGCTGTGTGAGACTCAGAGAATACAACGCCAAATTCTGCTATGCTCCATTCGACTCCCACGTATTCAGGGCCCGGTGTGGATCCTAACAGATGCATCGCATTTGGTCCACCGGTTCAACATCGACGCCTTGGAACCGACGCACAGTGCTCTTGAAATGATGCATTAACAACTTTGCCTTACTTTGGTACCAATGCTTCGCCTGTGATGCAATGCATCACCTCCTTATTTCAATGCATCGTCCCTGAGCATTGACACATCCAAGGTACAGTCAGCGGGTCTGCATTACTCCTGTATCCTGCCCACGCTCCATCGCCATAGGACTAAACTTTTGGATTGTCCCCAGTCCAGCACATCCAGATGGAGCTATTAACGACTAAGCACTGCATTATTATTTGATCTTGCAAAATTCTTATCTTGACTTGTGTATGTTGGATTTTTGTGTGGAGTACTTTTGTGGTGTTTTCCCTGTGTTACTGTGTGTATGTGTCTGTTTATGTGTGTGTGCACACAAATACTTTAATTCCTCTTTAAATTATCCAGACTTCTCTGTGCCAAGCTACCAGAGGGTGAGCAGAGTGTACTACACTTGTCCTAACTAGCATTGGGTTCCTTCTTGGAAAGGGTGCATAACTCTGTCAACTAGAAAACTAATTTCTAACACAAATGTAAATCCATCTACTCAGGTCATCTATGAATTCATGGAGGACATAAAGAAACTGGATACATAGTTTGATGTGCAACCCAGCATAGTTGTGTTACGCCATACATTTATTTGAAAATGTAGATATATCTGTCTAAACTTAGAAGACTGGTAGCAGAATGTAATTTCAACAGCCTTACTGATCAATTGGTTTGTCACCAATTAGTCATTGTTCCAACAAAGCAATTCAACAAACGCTGTTGTCGTTAGGTGTGAGAAGATGGCCTGATATATGATGTCTCCAATTCTGGGGGCACCTTGTATCAGTCCAAACAATCCCTTATGGTGTCTGGTTGTAAGTCAACCTTATAGACAAGCTATCCTAAGAGTAGCATGGACTAAGCAGCCTTAAAGCCTTAACTCAAGAGGTCGTGTTAAGCAAGCTGTTTTACCAATCACAATCCTGTAATATCAAATGAAAGGACACCACACAAGTTATATATTATAAAAATATATGTATTTATTACTAGAATAATCCTCTATACCCTTTATGAGTCTAGAAGCACAAGCGTTTAAACAAAAGCACAGTTAAACATATAAAAGTTGCACAATTATGGATGAGGCCCAGGGGCCACTCAAACCATATATTAAAAGGTGGTATAAGTATCACTAATCGAACAGTGGTCAGGCCTAGGGCCTGGGGAATTGCTGGGAGCAGTCGGGACTAGCAATGCTGAAGTCGGGAAAAGCCCGCGGGATTCGGGTGCAGCGCTTAAAGCACACACATGCACCAATGCAAAGTCAATGGTGCGTGAAAGTTATTGAGTTACTGTTTTAAGAGTCTTCCGACTGACCTAGAAGGACAAAACTTTAGACTTAGACACTAGAGCTGTATACCAGTACAGGAGCACCGGCGTTCATGAGTTACCTCACCCACAGGAAGCGAAGCGGGTGCACAGATGCAAAGTAGTGTCGGCTTTCGTCGTGTAGATCTATGGAGCCTGGAGATGAAGATGCTGCAGGCGGCCAGAAGAGAAGTGTCCGGTGCAATCCAAGGGTGGATCAAAGCTGAAGAGAACCTGAAAGCAGAGGGGACAGTGTCTGGGTCACTCAGCAGTGACCAGGGTGGAACCAGGAAGGAACCAGGCAATGTCGGGCGCAATCAGGTGGTTGTCCAGAAGCTTGTCTCAGCTGCCACGTGGACTCTGGGGGACCGAGGATATCCAGGAGTGGATCACGAGCTGTCCCACGCAGGCTCTCGCTGTCGGCGGTGTCGGCTTCTGGATTGGAGCAAACAACCCTTGGTAAGCGCAACCCATGCAGGATTCAAAGATTGCTTCTTACTCGGGCCAGGAGGGTCAGAGTGGGTGCTCCTTTTCAGGGGAGTGAGGGCCATCCAGAGCAACCGGACTGGTGGTCAAATTCAAAGGTTCGTTGGTACTGGGGCCGCTAGCCAACGGGCAAGCAACCGGACCAATGCGTTGAGCAAAAAGATGCAGAAGGGCCCCACACAGCACTCGGTGAGTGTAGAGGAGTGAGCTTTGGTGCAAGAGTGGCTCAGGGCTGCGGCTTCTCAAACCCTAATGCACAGCTTCGAGGGAGCCTCGGAAGCTGCACGGTCAGCGCCTCGTGGTCTTTCCAAGATGGCCGGGCCCACGCTTCAGGTAGACTCCATGGGTCTCAGCTCTGCAGGGACTGTGCATCGGGCTATTAGAAGGCAGGCACGCTGGGTCTTGTTGATCTCTGTTGCTCGAGTTCTGGAAGGAACTGCAACAAAGCAAATGTCGAGGTGCTGGATGGTGCCTGTTTGCACAGGGTGGTCACTCCTTGACCACAAGGGAGATTTTTCAGTCTTCTACATCGAGTAGGATGTCGAAGGGTCCAGAGTTTTGTTTCATAAGTTTCAGTCAGGATAATCTGAGTGCGTTGGCACTGCTCCCATTCTTATACCAATCTAGGGGCTGGATTACCTGCTAGGTCCCTACTATGGGTGGGACGCAGGAAGGCAGTGGTTACACCGCTTTCCCTTTGTCCAGGGTCGCGCTGGGACTGGGGCTGGTGTGACCCAGAACCGGTTTGATCGGATTATGCAAGGGGAAGCCTTGTGCGCCCCAGGCACTGTCTAGTTTCTTTCAGCCCTCCCTGCCCCAATACACTATCTCCTGTCTGGGGTGGTGTAGCACCTCCCCGCGACAGGAAACCCTTTGTCCAGGCCTCCTCTGCCAAGTTTCGGTCAGCAGCAGGAGGTCAGACTTGTGTCGGTGGCAGCAGCATCCATTTTGTGATGCTGAGGCTCTGGTTAGGATTAACCGCGTTTTAGTAAAGTTACATGTCTTCTCCCTCTAGAAGGGTGGAATGCTATCCCTCTCACCAGGACTGTCGAGGGGATAGTATTCCAAATCGTATGACACCTTACACGACATGTTTTGATAAAGCCAAACCAAAGTTAGCACATAACCGTGATGGATTATAATGCACTTAAGAGTATATGGTATGGCATTATCCCGGAACAGCTAAGGGAGTTGTTCCCAAACAGCTGCAGACAGGCTCAGCTCATGCTAGAGCACCATCTCACGTAAAACCAAGCACTCTGCCTCCAGGATTGATAAGGCCTGCCAAAGGAGTGACTTATAGGTTTATATGTGTCCAGATATAGGTTTAGATATAGATATACTATATCTAAGCAAGGGGTGATTACACCACCTTGCCCCAGCTGAGTGATCAGCCAGTTGTGTCAATTTAAGAACCAGCCAGGGGTGGCAAAAGATATGCTGCAGCCCCTGGTAGGCCTTGGATGCACCTATGCCCTTGGCACCTATAGTGCACTGTATAGGGGGTGACAAGGTGTCCAGTACCAAATTGGTTATGTACCTATAGTACATGGAGTCCATTTTACAGAGAGAGCAGATAGCCTGGGGCCCTGATTAGCAGGGAACCAGGCCAACTAAGTCGAAAACCAGCTAAGCACAAGGCAAAAAATCTGGGGTAACCATAGTCAGGTATCCACCTTCCTACATTAGGTAATCCAACGCTAGATGAAACATTACATATTGCTAAAAGCATAGAGATGTCTCAGTTCTCAGTAAAAGAGTTGGAAAACAAAAGGGACATTGTCAATGTTGTGAGACAAAACTACAAAAAATGTTGATAAAGACAGAGTCAAAGAGGGTAGAGAATCAGGAAGATCAAGTCAAAGTTTTTTCAATCACATTCATTTCTTCATTAGGTGTGGAAATCTCATCCATCTCAAGGAGGGAGGGTTTGTCCAGCTAAAATGTGTCACAAGTAGAAGTTGTAATGAAGTAGGACACTTTGCCAAGGTGTTTCTGGGGGAAAGAAAACTTCCACGTAAAATGATTATTGTGGTCATTGAGGGTTCAGGTCGGTTTGTGACAAAAGTTTTGACAAACTACAGAGGGACTTTAAAGATATGGTTTTGTTAATTACTGAGGGCAAGATTACAATAGCTGAACCAGCTGATTGTGGTGACCCCTACATTAAAGTGTTGATTGGTGACCAAACGCTAAAACTACTGGTTTATTTATGTATTTATTTATTTATTTGTGTATTTTTTCATTAGTAGAGTGCATGGTGTGTCCCTGTGCTGATATGCATGCTCTGTTGGAGGTAACTGTCATCCACCCATAATGGTACGCTGTGCAGCACTAACTGACCTGTACCCTATTCGATTTGCCTAAACAGCCATGTTTTTAGCTGTCTTCGAAAACTACTTTCACATGGTTATGTTCTTAGATTTAATAGTAGGCTGTTCCACATTTTGGCTGCACGATACCTGAATGAGCATGCTCCCATTCTTGCTCTGAATATTCTTGGTACAGTCACCAGTGCCATACACATAGATCTTAGATTCCGTCCTGGGATGTATTGGGTTATTAGCTGTTGCAGGTATTTAGGGCCTTTCTTCGATAGAATATGGTGGCAGTGGCACATTGCCTTAAAAGCGACACTCCTTTCTACTGGGAGCCAATGTAAGGCTTTCAGTGCCTTCTTCGTATTCACTCTTCTCGGACGGCCCAGTACCATTCGTGCCACTGCATTCTGTACTCTTTGTAATTTGGCGAGTCCCATTTTAGTGGCACCAAGGTATACTACATTCACATAATCTAATTGGGAAGTAATTACCGCATGTACTATAGTTGTCTGTGCATTTGGTGGTAATATCAATTTCAATTTATAATCTTTATTCGGGTTCTTAAAAAGACACCATAAAAGCATATATACAAAGTACACACACAGAAAAATGTTAAAAAAGATAATTTTTCCTTTTTAAAAAAAAAGTTTATAAAAGTTAAAATGTTTAAATGTTTCTAACACCATGGTACATGCAGGTTTTGCATGTTTGAACTTTAAGTCTTTCAGGAGCCCCACCAGGAACTTGCGTCTTGGTACAGTGTAGAACGGGCACAATAAAACAAAGTGAAGGGTATCCTGCGGAGACCTGTGGTCACAGCCGCAGGTACCCTTCTCTGCCACTGTAAGAGTGAACCCCGCCGGAACCGCAAAAAGATGGTGGAGCATGTTCAGCCTGAACCGGGTCATGACGTAGCGATCCTGAACATTGTACATGACCCTCAAATAAGGTTCCATTCCTCGCTTCACTGTGAGTTCATTATAAGATGAAACGGTGGGTTTGTGGCTTTCTTTCTCAGCCCTTAATGTCTGAAGCCGTGCGGGAAAAAGTTTTTTCACCAGAGCTTTGCTCCCGATGGTTAAAGAGTCTGGAAATGTGAAGAAGTCTATACAATCAATCTCTGCAAGTGAGGTCTTGACGTACTTCAGCCATGTATGGCGTGACCTTTATCTCGTTTGAGGCAATCCAATATAATTTGTCTTGTTAAGGTCGCCTCGGGGTTTGTCCATATTTTGACCCAAGCCAGAAGAGGTTTGGTTTTAATCCGGTCTTCTATGAAGGGTTCTCCCACTTCCTCACGGATTATGTAGGCCGGTACACTCTGGGGCACTTTCAAAATTCTTCTCAAGAATTTGTTTTCTTCTGTCTGTATTTGCTGTGCTTTATTATCCATGAAGCCCCACACTTCTGCCCCATAGGATACCTTCGCACAGCAAATTGACCTGCATAAATTCATTATCTGCTCTGGGGACCATTTTCCTAGTCTTTGGCCATACCCCATAATGGCTCCTACCGATGCTGCCAGTTTCATTGAGTGCTTCTCTACCAGAGGTTTAAAATTAAGGTGGTTGTCGAATAGTACCCCCAGGTATGAAAAGGTCTTAACCTGGTCTATCTTGAGTGACCCAATGTGATAGATGAAATTCCCTTTTGTCAGTTGCCCTGCTGACATAATATAGAATTTTTCCAGGTTTGTCGATAGGTCCAATTTGTCCATGAACCTGACAAAACCGTTTATCAACTTTTGTAATCCTAGAGGGGTTCTTGCAAGCAAAACCGCGTCATCGGCGTATAGTAGTACGGGCACTGCACGATGACCAATTTGGGGTGAGTCCACCTTGAGTTTGAGGAGATCTTTTTCCAGCGAGTTAATGTATATGGAAAAAAGAAAGGGCGCGAGGATACATCCCTGCCTTACTCCGCTGGTGCAGGCAACGGGATCGGTCTTTTTTCCCTCTTGTGTGTACCTCACGCTGGCGGTTGTGTTCCAGTGGAGGTTTTGCAGGGTATCCACTAGCGGTTGATCCACTCCTAAATCTAACAGCATGGCCCAAAGCTTTCTTCTGTTTACGCGGTCAAAAGCCGCTGAGAGGTCCATAAACCCCATGTGAATGGACCCCTTCCCCGCGATGGTATATTTAGCTATCAGAAGATATAAGTTCAAGCATTGGTCGGTGGTGGATCTGCCCTCCCTGAAGCCATATTGAATTTCCGAGAGGATCTGATGCTCCTCGGCCCAATCTTGTAGCCGCTGTAAAATTACTCGCCCCAATACTTTTGCGGTCACGTCAATAAGTGAAATGGGTCGGTAACATTGAGGGTCATTGCGGTTCCCTTTTTTGTAAATAGGGACTATAGTCGCTGTTGACCAGGAGCGAGGCAGCCCTGCCACCACAACCTCGTTCAAAACCCTGGTGAGCAGCGGGGCCCATAGCTCGGGTTTGCTTAAGAATAAGTCAGGTGGAATTCCATCCGGGCCGGGTGCTTTATTTTTGCTGAGCCCTTTTAATTCCCATTTCGACTTCTTTCAGGGTAAGATCCAATTTGGCCGGCTGAAAGCTCCTTAATACATCCCCCTGGGTTAAATGGCTTGAGTGATTATATAGACTCTGAAAATGGGTCTGCCATTGATCTGGCAGGATGATGTTCGTTATTTTTGGGGCATCTTGGTCCTGGAAACATGGGGAATTAATGACTTTCCAGAAACTTACAGAATCTTTCCTTTCAGCAGCGTCCCTTAGGTCCTCCCAGGCTTGATTTTGTAAGCTTTGTTTACGCATCTTATGTGCTTTTTTGTAATCCGCTCTGTTCTGTGCGATCAAGATCTTATCCCTTGGTTTTGCGTGGAGGCTGATTTTCAGCTTTTTAAGCACCTTGGTACAGGTCGAGTCAAACCAACGTGGGTTGGAAGGCACTTTACTAGCCCCAGTAGACATTAGGAGTTTGTTTACATGGGATGCAATTTGTTCAAATGCCCTGACCACTAGAACTCCATCCATGCTTGGGTCAAGGCATATGTTTATTACTTCTGAACCCTCTGCTATCAGTCTTCGATAGAATCTGTCCCCATCAATCCTGGCCCATTTGATTCTTCTTCCCTGGTCCACTGCTTTTTCCATGGTGTCAGATCTCTTTGAACCCAGATTAAAATCAAGGCCTTCTATTGTGATAATAACCGGATTGTGGTCACTAAAGATGCTAGTGTCTATTATAGTTTTACTGATATTTCTTTTTAATAAAGTGGAGACTAGAATAAAGTCTATGTAGGAGTGGCAACCTCTTCCTTTGTATGTTGGGGTTAGTTCTCCTTTTTCGCCCAGCACAACAAGATCTAGTGTTTGAATCAGATTGTGCCTTTTCGTTAGTCTCTCCAGGTCCCATCCCTCTTTTGAGTGCGTGAAATGTGGGCCTTTCATTATTGTGCATCTCGACCAGTCTTTATTAAAAGGTTTGAGTTTATCACAGAGGTGGCAATTAAAATCCCCCGTGAGTATTAAACTTCGGCGGTTTGGTGTCTTGTTTAGGGAGTTCAAATTTTCTAGACAGGCATCAAGCTCGTTTACGGCTGTTCCCTTTTCCATCATGCCAGGAGCGTTATACCAGTTAACTAGAAAAAAGTTTAGTCTTTTTGAGTCAAACCTTAGTACTTGGAGGTTATTTGAGGCCCAGTTGATGTTTGACCAGGTGCCGTGAATGTCTAGATTGACATATGTTACCAGTCCCCCACTAGCTCTCCCCGAGGATACCTTTTTGGCCGGAACAAAAAAAAACTTTTGTAACCCTCTAAGCTATAGTCGTTTATTTCAGTGACCCATGTTTCTTACAGGCATATGATTTGGAATTTATGTATATAGCTGAGCCAATCTTGGGATTCGAATTTGGCCGCTAATCCTGCTATATTCCAGGATACGACTTGTGAGTTTTCGTAATATTTTTCTTTTAAGTTTCCTGTAAGATCTCCTAATGGGAACACTGTCTGTTTTCCCGCTTTGTCTAATGTATCCGGGCTGGGATGTAAGCTGGGTTGTGGGCTACAGAGAGTTGCTGGTGTGTTCTGTGTGATGGATGGCCTGTGTATTGGGGATTTTGTCGGTTCACCTTTTCCCCTACTTCTGTTGTAGCTGCCCCCTATGCTGTGCGCGGGTTCTAATCTGTTTCCCGCCCCCTTGCTTCTTCCTATTATGGGTGGACTTGGCTCCTTCAGCCTTATCTTATTGGGGGGTTGTGTGTCCCGTCCCTGTCAGTCGACCTCTTTGAGTACGCTAAACCTGTTCCAGTGTGCATGCTGCATTAGGAAAGGGTCATAGTTTGGGGTCGCGTAATGTGGCATTTGCCAATGAGAAAGTCTATGTTGGGGGACCATTTGGGGCATTCTGATCATTGGTGGTCTCTTGCTCTGCAGGGGTCTATGAGGGGCAAATGGGTAAAAGTAGGATATGTGTACCGGGTGAATTTGTGAGTGGGTATAATTGGGGGGCGCATTGCAGATAAAATTAACAGCTGCAATGTCTCTGAAATTTATCGTGATTATGTCCCCTGCTATAGTCTTTGTGCCATTGCCGATCCACTCCCCCCTTCGTACTGATAGAATCTCTCCATAAATGTTAGGGGGTAGTGGTCTGTGTATTTGTAACCACTGTGCACACTTATTTTTTAACTCTACTTGTGTCTCCCTTTTGCCCTCTCTTAGAGGTGGGACTCCTGTTAAAACGACCATGAATGGTAAAGCTTCAGGCGGGAGATTAATTGTCCTGAAGCGGGTTGCAGTTTTGTTTTCTTTAGTTGCTGTTGGGGTCGGATTAGTCTTAGATGGCGCCTTAGGAGTTTGCCCATTATTTCCTTGAGATGTTTGAGTGGGTTCAGGGGGTAGTTTGTTAGTTTCAGTGAGTGTCTGTTTATTAGTTTTGCCTACGGTTGGTGAAGTAACAGCCTTTTGAGTTTCTTTAGTGCTTTTTTGTGTGACTCTGGTAGGGTTGTTTGCTGCCTTGTCCGATGTTAGACTGGCTTTATCTTTTATTGGTCTTTTAGGTATGGCCTCGTTTTGTTTTGTTAGTGCGCCCTCTTGAGCGGGTTGGCCTTTCAGACCAACACCCTTGTTGTTTACGAGTGATGTTAGTCTGTCTATCTTGGCTATTAGAGGTTTTAATAGCACAGTGATGGAATGTTCTAGGTCCGTTTTGAGTTCCGCCACCATGTTGGTAATCCAGCAGGGTATTCCTGGCGTAGATGGATTTATGGGCGTCACCAGATTGTGATTTCTGGTTTTGATTGGGCCTTTTTTGCCTCCGCATTTGGAGCCGTCCTTAGGAAAGGTTTTCATGGTGTGTAGTTTCCTGCTGTTTTTGTTTGTTTGTGTGTCCGTTCGCTCCCTATTACTTTCGGCAGTTGCCTGAGCACAAGGGAAGTCGGCGAAAGAAGAGGGGGTAATGGCCAAACTAATGTCCGGGTCATCTGCCGAATCTAAGGAAACTGCAGATGAGTTGATAAGAATTTCCTGGGTGTCTTGGACAATAGTTACGGGTGGTAGGGACAGCCTTCTCTCCGTGTTTGCGATGGCATTAGATACCGCCCTTATAGTTTGTTTAAGCATCTTATCAATTGCGGTTAATGTTGGTAATGGTGGGGGGGGGGTCCACTTTAGATTTTGTGCTTGACCTTAATGTGGGCATCTTGGACTTCTTAACAGTCTTCCTCATAGTCTGACGAAGTGGGGGTACGACGGCAAAGGTGGAGGAGAATGAGTCACGATTAAATACCTGGTGTGCGCGGTGCCTTGATAGACTTTGGGGGGGTGGCCCAGCCCAGCCTCCTCGTGCCTCTGAGGGCCACAGAGGGCCCGCCCTTTGCCCGGGCTTAGCCCCGGGCGTCCCGCGGAGCTGAGGGCTTGCTGTTTTTATAGCCCCTCCTGGCGCCTTAATCGCGCATCAGGGAACGCGCCGCCACCGCAAAGGCTGCCGGGATTTGGAGTCCCGGAGCGGCGGTGGCGTGCCTGGTGATGGCGGTCGCTGTAGATGGTGCTGTCCGGCGTGGCTTAGGTCCGCAACGTGTCTTTCTGCCAAGTAAGGGTAAAGGTTTGTCTCCCACCGCTCCACCGAGGGCTTGCTGTTTTTATAGCCCCTCCTGGCGCCTTAATCGCGCGTCAGGGAACGCGCCGCCGTCGCAAAGGCTGCCGGGATTTGAAGTCCCGGAGCGGTGGTGGCGTGCCTGGTGATGGCGGTCGCTGTAGATGGTGCTGTCCGGCGTGGCTTAGGTCTGCAACGTGTCTTTCTGCCAAGTAAGGGTAAAGGTTTGTCTCCCACCGCTCCACCGAGGGCTTGCTGTTTTTATAGCCCCTCCTGGCGCCTTAATCGTGCGTCAGGGAACGCGCCGCTGCCGCAAAGGCTGCCGGGATTTGGAGTCCCGGAGCGGCGGTGGCGTGCCTGGTGATGGCGGTCGCTGTAGATGGTGCTGTCCGGCGTGGCTTAGGTCCGCAACGTGTCTTTCTGCCAAGTAAGGGTAAAGGTTTGTCTGGTAATAGATCTAGTACCTTCCTCAAAATGTTCATGTTTCTGTAGCATTTGCCAGCTACCTTCTGAATTTGACTTTCAAAAGTCAGCTCGGAGTCAAGCCATATACCGAGGTTTTTAACTTCTGAATTAGAGGGAGGCAGTTGGCCTATAGTTTCAGGTCACCACGCAGAAGACCATATGGATGGTGTTCTGCCTACCACCATGACTTCCGTTTTGCTCCCGTTTAGCTTGAGGCAGTGATTAGACATCCAGTCTGCCACATTTTCTAAACATTGGGAGAACCGGGTAGCTGCTTGGCCCTTATCTTGTGCTAACATCACGATTAGTTGTGTGTCGCCTGCGTAGGAGACAATCGACACCCCATACTTCTCCACACACTCCGCCAAAAGCCCCACATAAATGTTAAATAAGCTGGGGCTCAAGATTGAGCCTTGCGTGACCCCTTGAACCAAGGGAATCTTCTCTGATAGATAAGTTTGTTGTGCAACTTGGAAGCTCCTTGTGGAAGGAAATGATGTCAACCAACTCAATGCCCTACGCCTTATGCCACATGCCTCTAATCTTTGAATGAGTAGCTTATGGGAAATAGTGTCAAACACTGCACTGAGATCTAGTAAAATCAGAGCAGTTGTTTGTCCCTCATCTGCATGCTTCCTCAGTATTTCTGTGGCTATGAGAAGTGCTGGTTGATTCAGGGGCCGGGATAACCCTAATTCCTGGAGAACTTTTCCATGAATAGTGGCCTGGTAGAATGTTGGAGCCTGTTCCATAATAAGTATCCCACGTTCTGCTGAACTAACGTCAAAAGTTCTAGAAGCGAACCCTGGTTAGTTATATTTGGGAAGGTTATACTGAAGCACTTCAGTTATTACCCACTAGAAGGTGGGGAATGAAACAATTCCTTGTGTTTATATTACTCTCACACACTCTAGTAGTGTCATGCTTCATCATGGGGTCACCCAGACTCCTAAAGGTCAGGGTGGACTCGACCGTATTTCAGGGACATCTTAATGAGATATGACAGGGGTAGTTAAAGATTAAATACCCTCCGACAGATCCCAGTATCCCTTTATTCGTGGAGCTGTCAGGGATATTAAAATACAAAATAAGGGGGGTCACTTGGAGTTTTATAGTTGTATGACTCTAGTGCCGACATGTTTCAGTCCTTTATTGGCCAGAATGGTCCTGGACTTTCATCAGGGAAAAAACGGGGGGGGGGGGGTTATCCTCTCTGGTTCGTAGGGATAGGAAAATTCCTACCTACTTGTTATCATATGGGCAGATAGCTGCTCCTTAGAACATAGCACCAATTAAAATTCTGTTTCTGTAATTCTTTACTCCATCTGAAATTCAAAATGAGACAAAAAGGAGTTCAAAGCGCAAAGATATTGTTATGATATCAACTCTTCCCATGAGTGATGTGCTAACAGTTACACCCATGCTTGTCAGACAGGAAGGGTGTGTAGAAACCATTATAAAACGTACCAATGTTACATGTATATCCAGTAGTGTATATAAATCCCATGTTCAACTAGGCAGTGTAAATAGTGAATTGGCGATATCTATTGCATACTGCCTCTATTCACACTCATGTGCATGTGTAGTCATGTATAAACACCATACTATGTCCCTCTCTTCAAACTATACAATACCACTATCAATTGCCATATTGTCACACTCATACGTTTCATTTCAAACATGCCAATCTCACTTACCCCACTTTGGGAGACTATGTATATCACTTGGGACTTCAGGGTATATGGGGTAGTCCTTTATTCAGACCCTGTTGTTGTTTGTTTTGCCAAGTGGACCGATCAAAAATCAGGGAAAGGGAGACAAAACAGGACCACGGCAATGCTTATGACATCAGTACATTGCATCACAGTGCTGATTTTTTAGAACATACCTGAGATGTTTACGCTGTGTGCTTGCTCTTACTTATGCCATGAAGGGTCCTGCCCCGTCGCAGTACCTATTGGGTCTGTGTCCCCGGGCTTGCGCCCAGAGGACTGGAAGGACCAGGTTTAAAAGGATGGCATTTCCGTGGATATGCCAGTAGTAGACACATGTAAATGTAAATGTAAATGTAAATGTAAATGTCAAGGTATTTGTAGAGCGCACTGTCACCAAGCGGTTTCCTGGCGCTATTACTCATACCGCTGTGGAACCCCTCCTGGCTTTCCCTGTGAAGTGTCCACTCCTGGGCACCCCCAGGGTGAAGCCAGGCATCCACAGCGCTGTTGGGGCCGGTGTGGAGGTTAAGCAAGCTCTTGCCCAGAGTTGCAGCGTGGGACCCATGATTAGAATAGGCACCGAGGCGAGAAATCAGGTCCGAGGAATTATGAGCCCAAGACCCGCCGAGGCGGGAATTGAACCCTGGTCCCGGACCAGAACTCTGCATCAGGGTCTGCCGCTCTAACCATTGAGCCACACACCCACTGGGAGTGTCTGGCATTCTGGGAATGTTGGAACCTGGCATTGCGAGTGACGCTAGGTGCCGGGAGCATGGGAAATGCAGTCCCATGGTCGCGTGTTGTGTTCAAACCCAACCAACAGTTTGAGTTTTAGGTTCAGATGATATACATCAGAATTCACAAAGATAGTGATACTATATTAAATGTGTCATCTAAACAACAACAAAAACAACAATGAACCATTAATGTTGCCAGTTAGTATGTAGATGTGCTGTAATACAAATGAACACACCTTCTTCATGTACACGGGTTCCATGTATTCGCGCCCTCTGACTACTTGAATAAAACTTACTTTAAGTTGTGGGGGCAGTCACCAACTACATCGCTCACCGGGGGGGGGGGTGAGGGGGGGTTTAAAACAATGGCATGGTATTGAACTGTATGTCATACCAGAAATGCCAGGATTATATAGGTAAAAGGCCTCCTATAACTCACTCTAAAAGGTAGTAGGAGCACTACAAACGTTATTCTGGCTTAGTCCCAGGGGGTCATTATCTTACTCTTTAGGCACTTCTTAAAATGGTAAAGCTTAGCTAATGTTCCTAGGGGGTGGGCGAGAAAGCACCTCAATGTTGATCTTACAATATAGAAGAAAAAGCCCATTTGTTTAGTGGATATATTTCTGATTCAGTGGGTTGCAAGATCGATATGGGAGATGTAAAGACCCATGTGCACAACGAACTTATCTCTGATTGAGTTGATTTGATGGAATGGAATCATTAAGCCCGTTTTCGTGGGTCTTCAGCTGATAGACCCAAAGTTGTTGACGCTCTAGCAGCCTCTTGTTCAAATTACCAGTACCCCAAATTTTTTAGTGATAGACCACTAAGGGGTTTTTCACATGGTCCTGAGACCTGGAACCAAGGATCAAGTCTCTGAAATGTGTGTGTGTCACATGGGAGAAGTTACAGCCAAATTTATTTTATTGTTTTCTGGAACTGTGGTCACTGTCAAAGGTTTCTGACACAGGGTAAAGGTCAAAGAGGGGTCCAGTTCCATAAAACAGAAGCTTCGCAAGGTTCCATTTTACATCAGAGAGAATCTTGAAAAAGAGTTTGGGGGGATTGTATGATAGATGTATTATAGAGCCCATCAAGTCTTCTCTTCCGTTGTCCTCAATGGTGGTTGCGTGCATAAGCAATGGGGATTTGGGGGTTTCCATCATCTTCGTAGCCTTATCAAAGCTATACAAATATAAGCTCCCCGTCCAAAGATTACTGATCTGATAGAACTTATTTCTGGGGTGCGGTGGTTCAGCAAGCTGGACTTGGCCTCCGCATGCCATCAAGTGTACTTGGAGCCTGAGTCCAGAAATTATATAGTATTTGTCTCACCTGTTGGCAGTTACCAGTATTGTAGAATGCCGTTCAGATTGGACTGAGCTGCTTCGGTATTCCAAAGTATATTGTAACAGCTATTCAGGGGAATAAGAGGATTGGCTGCATTCCAAGATGATGTGCTGATCATTGCAGCATCCATAGAAGAACATGACAATATTCTCAACCTTGTGCTGTGTATCTTGCAGGAGAAAGTAGTGGTCCTTAACACCTTGGCTGCTAGGGGGTTTTCCCCTCCTGTGCTGATCCTGGATGAATCCCATTGTTCATGACATGGTCAACTCGTCAAACGCACAGCGCAGATAACAACCATGACGAGCTGACCTTGTCATGAGCATGGAAGGGGTTAAAATAGAGAATTGTGAGTTGTTGTAAAGCAAAGTGGAGTATTTAGGCCATGATGTATCTGGTGATTGCATCGAACCAAAGCCAGGCTTTGTTGATGCCATTATTAATGCTGTGGCACCCATAGATAAATCTGGCCTCGAGTCATTAATGGGGTTGTGTGAATTTCATGCCCAATTCATGCCTGACTATGTATCTCAAATAAAGGCTCTCATTGAGTTGTTGAAGAAGATTGGGCCAGATGTACAACCATTCACTTTAGCGAGTCGCTATTTGTGCCGAATTGTGACTCACAATATGCGACTCGCTAAAGTGAACGTTCAACAGTGTCTCAGACACTGTTTGCGATTCCCAACGGGGTTGCAAATTGCATGCCTCATCAATATTCATGAGGCAAGCACAATTTGCGACCCCATTGGTAATGGCTACTACTCACAAGGGTGGTGGCCTGCTGGGGTCAGCAGACTTTGACTGCTTTTTAAATAAGTAAACAGAAACAGGAGTAAACCTGTTATCCCAGCTGAGACCGGGCGATTATTGTAACAATAGAACAATGTCTCAACCAGTATATCATACAAGGGGACAAAGTAATTGGTGCATCAATCACCAAGCACAGAAAGGAGACACAGGAGACCAAGTAGCAGTGGAAAGGTTGTTATTTGCATATAGGAGCACAAAGGACAACTAAATTGCAGTAACCATAACAACCAAATGTGCAGTGGAAGCGTTCCAGTGAATAAATGGCGCAGTGACACAAGTGATACCGAGAACAATGTGAGGCGGCAATACCAAGATAGTGGATCAAACGAAAGTATTTACAATCTCAACACATGATTTCATTACTAGTGAATGACCCTTAGGAAGCCGCGAATAGCGTTATCGAGTCGACAGTGTTTCGACCTCTGTTAGCTTGAGGTCATCATCAGGACAATGGTTATACCAATGGAAATGTGCTCTATATGATTAGGAGGGAAGGGAAGAACATTCAGATGGAGTAAAGCCCAAACAAGAGGAAAGGGAGAGGGAGAAAGGGAGAGGTGTGGGGGTTGCTGGGGATAGGAAGGGGGAGGAAAAGGGAGGGGTGTTGGGGGTGGCGGTAGTGCAGTGTTAGGAGACAGGAGGGGGCGGGGGAGTGTTGGGAAGCAAGAGAGGAAAGGTAAAAAGGGGGATGGATTACCTGAAGGCGCTCAGGAGGGTGAAGGCGAGTATATAAGGGAGGAAAGCCACTTGAGTGGGTGCCACACTGGAGCGTCCGCTGTGGGGTGGCAGCAGTGGGTGGCTGCAAACGGTCTACAGGGTGAAAGGACAGGAATAGCAATAAATGCTAGAAACTGCTTTTTACCTAAAGCAGTTTTATTAAATGCATCCCGTTTTCCTTAAAGGAAAACAGGCTGCATTTAAAAAAAGAAAAATGAAACTTTTCAGTTTCAGTTTTTTTAACCACTGCCTGCTCTTAAAAAATCATTTAGCCCACACTCACAAAAGGAAAGCAGTTTACCACCTACTTGAAGTAGGTGGTAAACGGCAAGGGTTTCGCAACCGGAAATGCGGTCGTAAAACAATGGTACATGGCATTGAGACTTGCTATTAGGAAGGGACGCCCCTTCCTAATAGTGGGAGTCGCAAACGCTATTTTGCAAATAAGTCATTGACTCGCAAAATAGCGTTTGTACATGCCTGCCCCCTTTTTTCGCAGTCACAGACTGGCAGAATTCCGGCTTGCAAATGCAAAAAAGGTTTGTACATCTTGCCCAATGTGTCTTTCATTTGGGATACCAAATGTCAAGAAGCTTTTGATTGGATTGAAAAACAGTTGGCAAGCTCTAAGGTCCTATCAACCTTTTAATCCCAAGTTCTACTTTGGTGTCTCCTTTTGAGTTGTTAGGGGTAGAAAACGCTCTGCCAAGGTATGCCCAAGTTGGATGGGGAAATGGGTAAAATTTGGTGTGTCACTGGAGGAATGCGATGTGAGAATCAAGGAGAATACTGCTGAAGCATAGGCTATGACAGTCGGGCTAGTGTGTGAGTTCAGTTTGGAGTGGGTGATGTTGTTCTGTTATGTTTCATATAGGTACCCCAATATTGGGTCAGGTACTAACCTGACCTTTCACCTATATTCTCCCCTACCATTATACTACATAACGGTTATTGGGACTGACATTTTACCTAGTTATGGTACTGCTAACAGGACGTGGGGTTTTCCCTGAAAACTAGCCTCATTCATTATGTATGAGGATTCTTGGAAATTCAGCAGGACTACCATCTCCTGCATAATAACTACGTATAAGTGTCATTCCTACCGTCATCCGAAGTCTGAAAAGACACAGCAAGGTAGATCCCCTGAGGGTACCACTTTGGGTATAGTAACACCATATCTTTACTGAGGCAGGAGGAGGAGAAATAGGACTTCCATGCTGACACACTGATGCAAGACGCGGAGGTTCCTGCACACAGACACTCCAGCTTGCAGTGTTCTGACATCCCTCTGGGGTGTCCATCTAGAGACCAAGTCGGGGTCTCACAGTCTCTCACTTCAGGTAATGGGGTTGACTTTATACTAGAAGGATTCTTGGTTCCACACCTACATACATGCTAGGTACACTTAGGTACATCTACTTAGGGTTGCATCGTAGGAGTATGCATTTTATTGTCATGTATTTCTATACCTGCCTGTATTCATCATTTTAGCACTATGGTATCTATTTTACACTAGAATGACGCTGGTTCAATAAATGGTTATTGAAAACGCCCCCACCATTTATTCTTTGTTATCTCCCTGAGATAAAGTGAGCATGAGTGACTGAGCGAAAAGTATCGCACTGTTTCCACGATCCCTGATGGGACAGAGTTGTCATGTTCGATAGTTGCCAATAACTATTCTCTCCTTGGTAAGAGTTGTTTCTAGTGGCACTGTGAGCTAGCTGGTATACAGATTTACATACTCACTGGGGGTGTCTGGAATCAGTCTGGACATCTCACAGTCTTTGTTATCTTAAGGGGCAGATCCTATATCGGTTTATAGGAACTAAACAACATGGCGCCTCCAACATTGGTTTGGTGCCTATTTAACAGTTAAATCTGAGTAGTTCAGTCATGCTGTTCTCAGGGACCCGTACTTAAATTTCTCCAGAGACGTCTGGAGTGGGAAGGGAACAATCCATCACAGCTCAGTAGGCATATCCTATGTATTGGTTGTAAGTTTATCAAGCTTGTAGGACAAACAGTTCCTATTGTGCATAAAACCTTATCTCAGTTTCATTGAAACCTTTTCTTTCTTCAAAATAATGGCTGATGAAGACGCCAATGTGCCAGCACAATGTGCTGCAGCTAGGGAGGAAGAACAGGAAGATGAAATAAACATTTAATAAAATGTCAGACCTAAAACTAGCAGACTATGGAGTTTGAGCTAGTAGTGGGACAGTCACATTTGTGATTGAAGTAATACAAAAGGGGATGATGGACGGAGCGTTTGAGCAAATCTAACACTCACCCACAGTTAACTGATCTGGGTTTAATCCATCACCATTCTTTAGCTCACTCAACCACCCCAGTTCAGACATGGCCATATGCAAATCAGTCTGACCCTGTGCCTCACTGGAACAGTCCAGCCCGAACTGCCAAGCCATGTCTTCCCTGGACCGGAAACAAGCATCCAGGATGCTTGTTTCTGGTTCAGGGAAGACATGGCTTGGCAGTTCGGGCTGGATTGTGACTGACGCTTGAACTGTAATAAAAGATTTGCGAGTCTTTATAGGGACATACGCAGTTGGCACATTACATTCTGACTGCAGCCCCACGTTTAGCTCTAGGGCTTACAAGGAGGCCATGGGAGGTTTGGGTGTTGCATTGTGGTACTCCTATCCATGCCATCCTGAGGGAAATTCGGTTGTGGAGAGGAAAAACCGAGACTTGAAGCAATCTTTAACAGATAGAGTATTAGGTTCGGATGGTAGTTGGGTCAATCACTCATATGGGTTCCAAATGGCCCTTAACAATATGCCAAGAAGTTACCTAGGAGGTGTCACTCCTTACAATGTCCTATTTGGGACAAGAATTTGGGTACCTGATCTTGATTGTGAAAGCACAGTGGCGGATGAAAACCCATTTGGCATCAATAGAAGTTTGGCTGTTTTACAGGAGCTCAATGAATTCTAGGCACTACAAAGCAACGTGCAAGTAAACCACACTGCCACTGGGGAAGTCAAGTCAACAAGACCTGCCTGGATCCCTAAAGTCGGGGATCTGGTCAGAGAAAAAATAGTGGACAAAAAAGAATTTGGGACATCATACAGAAAGCTTGTACCTTTCCGGGCTGTTGAAGGAACAAGAAGAGTACTTCTTTCGCCTCTTGCCAGCACAAAGGACAAGCGATTCATCTCCATTGATCTGATCAAACCACACTATGGGGCTGATACTGAATAGTAGACCTCGTGGGCTCCTGGGTAGCCAATGCTCTCCTCTTGCTACCATACAGGACATAGAAAGACTCATAACATTACTTGGTATTGGTGACTTTTCAAATGTTATGAGTCTTTCTCTCTGAACTTCCAGTATGGTATCAAGAGGAGATCGTTAGCTACCCAGGTGCCCACAAAGCCTACTATTCAGTATCAGCCACATAGTGTGGTTTAATCAGCCAAACTATGTGGCTGATACTGAATAGTAGGCCTTTTGTGCTCCTGGGCAGCCGATGCTCTCCTCTCAATACCATACAGGAAGTTCAGACAGAAAGACTCATAACATTTGAAGAGTCACCAATACCAAGCAATGGAATTTCCAACAATGAAATGGAACTTGTTTCTGTTGAAACAGAACATAAAAACGTTAATGAAAAACAAATATCAAGTTGGCCTACCACCGATGTCTACATCAATATGCATCTACAAGAGACGCCTGCCAGTTCAACAAAACCTGCTGAGCTACTAAAGATAGATCTAACTGCATCTTGCAACTTCATCGATTTTGATACCTTCGCTCTGGATCCCAGTGAACCTGAAACAACGCCAGCTCTAGTTTCTAGTAAGAAACAACTTCTTGATTTCTACACTTTTCTGAAAAAGACCTACCTAGTTTCACCATGGCTAAAGCTCTGGATATTAACTTGAATATTATTTTTTTCTATTCTGGATTGGACTAGTGACTGTCTTTTGCTTACTCATGAATGGAAACTATCTCCCAGAATGCTCTGCAGTTTCAAACGTGAACTTGGTCCTGAAACCTCATACTTTGTCTCATCGTAAACAAAGAGATCTGTCCTTTGTGAACATTACAGCTGTTCCAATTCCTGATAGTATAATTTGGAACAAGGTTGATAAAAAATGTATTTAGTCCTACTGAACTTTTGAAAATACCACATGTATTTAACATTTCTCTAAATGATATCATTACCTCCAGTACATTTTCTGACGATTGGGATTTTAAAACTGTAAATAATATGTTGTCTGATTTAGAACAATCCGCTGCATTTTCAAGCACTGAAATGTTAGAGGTCACATCTGATTTCAACACTATGTACTGTTACCAACATTATGGTCATCACTCTTTACATAAATCCAGTATCCCATGTAATGTTTTCACATGCCACCAATGGCAACATTGCCCAACACTACCAAAAGGTAGTTTAAAAAATGTTTCACAGACATTTTCTTATTTTTCAGGGCTTAACACTTCTGACCCAACCTCATATTACTATAAGGTTGCACCTACAACTGCACAGAAAATATGCTAACTAACATAAAACATTTACTCTACATCCTTTATTTCCAATCTGTTTGAACAGGGTTTCGACTTATGGAAGGACACTAAGACCAGATTTTTATAACGAGTACCTGGTGAGCTACTGGTAGCTCTCCAGCTACCTGTAAGTAGCTCTCTTGTGTGAAGCTTGGCCTCCTACATTAGGAGCCTTTGCTTGGCTGAACTAATATATGTAAAATAAAATTGAGAGTTTGCATTCAAGACTAAAATGTGTGTATTTTCAGAACTCATAAGCTCATGTTTGGAGAAAAATGACTCAATTTTTAAAATATATTTAAAGCTGATAGCTGAGTGATAAATCATATGGCAATGTGCAGTCGTATTATTACCATAACCATGGTGCCATGGGCATAGTCAGTCAGTCAAACATAAGTTTATTTTAGATCACAGCCTTTAAAAACATTTACAACAGAGCTCATTACATCAATTATCCATACATTATAAAACCATTCCAAACTAAAATCAATCCACGCCCACAGATAATAATAAAATGATTTGCTCCTATCATATTGTGTGACAGAATGTTAAGAGCATTACTAACACTTCATTCACACTCCGTAAAAATAGCCCCAAAGCAAAGGTTACATCCAAAACCCTGATACCCGGCAGTAACTTGTTTTTTTTTTAATTGGCTTTAATAAAAACGTCTGTTGTGTTAAAAACCTCTGACAATCCAGTAAAATATCTGTTAAATCTCTCTTCCGATTAAGACTGCATTTACAAATTCTATCCTTATCTAACTGAGAACCTTGTACCAGGGGCATTGAGTTAAGCATTATCCATTGAAAGGCATGTAAAGCTGACAAAACCTTTTTACACTGCTAGTGGCCACTAATCTAATCGTGTTTGGTGTGACCACCTGCACAACATTAATAATAATAGTGGCTCCCTATCATTTTCATTGAACATATGTTGCTCTTGTTCCAGAAAAGGTTGGAGATCCCTGCTATAGACATAAAATCAGACTGGGGTTCAAAAGAATAGCAGGTACAGGGAACAGAAGCACTATTTCGAGCATGCCTCATTCCACAGCAGATGATATTTCTGAATGATACTATGCAACAGACTTCCTGTCTTGGACTAGCCAAGAACAAGGATTTGAACACACCTCGGATTCCACAACATCACACATAGGTTTGACATCACATGGAGGGGACACAATAGATGGCATTGTACAGTGAAATTCATCAGACCCCAACTGGAAGGGATTGTTAGTTTGACCCACAGACACAAACAGATGTCAATCAAGATTCAAGGGTACAACAATAGGGTTTAGTATCCATAGGCTGGACCAACACTATGAACAAAGAAAACATCTGGGGGTGGTGACATCATACAGTGTTGGAAAGTTATGCCTTGATTGGCCATAAACTTCAACATTGTCCCAGGTGAAACAGCGCTCATCCTTACTCTCAGATGAGGTGAAGCTAAAGGATTGTTTATTAGGTCGCCGAAAGCCACGTCTGAAACGTTTCTTATATGCTGTCTATAATAAATTCTGGAACATTTCTCAACAAGAAGCTGTGGAGAAACTTTGTGAAATAGATAGAAGTTACCTAGAAGAGGTGTTAGCTGTAGTTGACAATGGTATGACTACATTGACATCCAGGATTTTTTCATTGGGCAACATTGTATCTTCTGCTATAGATGTACTAGAACAAGATTTGTCCATACAAATGAATGAATGAATTTTATTTTTGCATATTTAATTAAAATCTTTGCAAAATTGCAGTGCATTATCCAGAATTACAATAAAATACTTATCTCACGACATTATAAACCATTTGTCTAAACATGTATAAAAATTTAAGACTATCGTTTGGTCAGTGGTACCAGAACATATCTAAAATGTGGCTTTGTTCTTATATTCAATATTCTTTTTAATTAAATATTAAATATTAGAAAAGGTTCATATTCCCTGGGTTTTCGTACAAAATTAATTTTTCGTTCATTACGGGGCACAATTGCCGCCCACGTTTTTCCTCTGTGTTATTTCTGATTAGGGCCATTTGTGTCATGTTCATATGTTTGCCAAATTTCGCCAGATTTGAAGACTCCATATACTTGACTGAAGCAGTGCCACTGCATCGGCACATCTTCTGATCCCATGTCTCAGGAACATTGGTTTTAAAAGAATACGTCGACGTTGTAGTAATGCAGGGCAACAGCATAGTAGATGTACCAATGATTCCTCCCTATAATTACACAGCATGCAACTGACTATATTGTTCAATGATTTCCAAGCCGCATTCAGTTCTTTTGTTGAAAGGGGGACAAGACGCGCCCATTGATTCTCCTTCAAACACGTCATTCCTGGAGAACTGTTCATGTATGACTGGATTTTATGGAGCGCGTATGCTTTCGTTAGGCCGGCCAGGCCTATGTTTACCTTCAGTCTTGCTAGATCTTCATTCCTTGATATCTAGTCGGTGTGCTTTTTAGCACCTTCTTTATTGCAAGGTAGTTTAGACCTTCTTGTGACCAGGATGCTGTAGATAGGTCCAACTCTGACACTGTCTCCAGGCAATATTTCTGCCATGGGTTCGACAACCCCTCAAATATTGTTTTCAATGCCTCCTTAAGGAATCCTTTCTGAGCTTTCGTTGTCTTGAACCAAAATTTAACCAGGGTGCTCCTGCATTCGTATTTTTGTTGTACAAGGCCAAACTCAATCCGAATCAGGGCATTTCTTGTGTACTTGGGGAGCCTAAAAAGCCTTTTGTAACACTCGCACTGAGCTTTTTCCATCATCTTTTCCATCTTACCTGGGAATGCCTGTGATGCGTACCCAGCAACCGCAAGGAGTTTTGATTTTGTGACTCTCATGATGGGTTTCGTCGTAGGGCTATATAATTTGCCATGGAGTTTGCAGAGGGCGTAAATGGTGGCTGGTATTTTGGCTTGCGTCTTGGCCTGGTGCAAGGTTGCCTTGCCTTGGTCGTTCAGCCATGCTCCTAAATATTGATACGCTCTTCCTGTGGCTATGCTGTTGTTACCCAGTCTCCACTTTAAACCTGTTTTCTTCTGCTGTTTACCAAACACCACAACTTTTGTTTTACTGGGGTTGGCCACAAGTTTGTTTTCCAGGTTGAACTTATTTAACACATTCAGCCCTCTTTGTAAACCTACTCTGGTGTGATCAAGAATCACCAGATCATCAGCGTACTGAAGTATATTTAGTCGTTGCTGCCCGATTTTTGGAATTACCAAACTTGCGCCTTGTATCGCTTTCCTCAGGTCTGCTGTGTAAAGATTAAAAAGGGTAGGTGCTAAAAAGCAGCCCTGCTTTAGGCTGCGGTCAGTTGACATCTTATGTGTAACTGTATCCCCCACTAGTTTGATCCTCACTCACGTGTTGGCATAGAGTGACATCAGTGCCTTCAATAGTTTCCAGAGCATCTTCCAGTGGGACAATTTGTGCCACAGCTTGCTTCGATTAACTCCATCAAATGCGGCGGAGTAATCTATGAAACATGCAAATACTGGCAGATTTTTACCCGAGTTTGCCTGATATGCCAGGAACGAAAGGGCCATGATGTTATCTAAAGTGGTTCAGAAAAGGGGGTGGTGATGAACAGAGTGGCTGAATTAAGCAGACCACTCTTACCCAGTCCAAAGATCAGGGATTAATCCATCACCGTTTTTTAGCTCACTGCACCATCCCAGCTCAGAACTTGGCTATATGCAAATTAGTCTGACCCTGGCCCAGTGCATCATGGGAACAGGGCAGACCAAACTACCAAGCCAATTCTTATACTGGGAAGGAAACAAGCTTCCGGGGACTGGTTTCTGGCATTTCAGCCGTCTTCGCCCCGGCTTGCTTGAATCCTGATGGTGCAATGAGCAAGGGACTCACATCTGAGTATACCCTTCCACGCTTATGGTGGACAAAAATGATTCAGAAAAGGGGGTGGTGATGAACAGAGTGTCTGAATTAAGCAGACCACTCTTACCCAGTCCAATGATCAGGGCTTAATCCATCACCGTTTTTTAGCTCACTGCACCATCCCAGCTCAGAACTTGGCTATATGTAAATTAGTCTGACCCTGGCCCAGTGCATCATGGGAACAGGGCAGACCAAACTACCAAGCCAATTCTTATACTGGGAAGGAAACAAGCTTCCGGGGACCGGTTTCTGGCATTTCAGCCGTCTTCGGCCCGGCTTGCTTGAATCCTGATGGTGCAATGAGCAAGGGACTCACATCTGAGTATACCCTTCCACGCTTATGGTGGACAAAAATGATTCAGAAAAGGGGGTGGTGATGAACAGAGTGTCTGAATTAAGCAGACCATTCTTACCCAGTCCAAAGATCAGGGCTTAATCCATCACCGTTTTTTAGCTCACTGCACCATCCCAGCTCAGAACTTGGCTATATGCAAATTGGTCAGACCCTGGCCAGACTAATTGATGGATCATGCCCTGATCTTTGGACTGGGTAAGAGTGGTCTGCTTAATTCAGACACTCTGTTCATCACCACCCCCTTTTCTGAATCGTTATCTATAGTGGAGCAGCCTTTTCGGAATCCGGTCTGGTAAAAAGGTAGTATTTCGTTATCCTCTATCCAGGCTGTTAGTTCATGTATCAGAGTGCTGGCATATGCTTTGCCTTCGATGTCTAGCATGGCAATGAGTCTATAATTTTTTCGGCCAGTTTTTTCTCCCTTCTTATATATTGGTTGCAAGAGAGAGCCTCGCCAGGCATCCGGCACGTCACTTTGGGCTCTGCATTCCCTGTACAGCGGTGTTAACAGGTCCATGGATCCTGCTTAAACAGTCTGCCCGCTAAGCCGTTTGGGCTCAGGGCTCCGTCCTGTTTTATATATTTTTAGGTCTCGCCTTGCGAGACTATGGGGGCTTAAACAGACTTTAACCAACTTGCGATTCCATGGAGATTCCTTGCAGTGCCCGTCAAATTGAAGCTCAATGCGCAAGCGCATTGACATTAAAAGCGCGTGCACATGAAAGCAACAAGGCTCCCTCCCACGGCTATCCCCACCCCCAGCCGCCAGCACCTCCCCTCTCTCTCCCCGCACACTGCCAGGCTCGCATTTCTCCTCCCCCTCCCCAGCCGCCAGCACCTCCCCTCTCTCTCCCTGCACACAGCCAGGCTAGCATTTCTCCTCCCCCTCCCCAGCCGCCAGCACCTCCCCTCTCTCTCCCTGCAGTTTCACGGCCGTGTCTCGTCTTAAACCCGCATTTGAGATCTTCGCATTCAATACTAAAACCACTGCCTCAGCTTGCACAACTTATTTAGCAGAAAGGAACAGGCTGCAACTTGCAAAACTCCACGACTCCAAGCGCCACCGCCTCAGCCTGCACAACTCATTTTTTGCCCAGTGAAACAGACTATTTTTTCAAACAAAATTCGCCAGCCTTCGCCATCTGTTCCCCAGCCCCCAGCCGCCAGCACCTCCCCTCTCTCTCCCCGCACACAGCCAGGCTCACATTTCTCCTCCCCCTCCCCAGCCGCCAGCACCTCCCCTCTCTCTCCCTGCACACAGCCAGGCTCGCATTTCTCCTCCCCCTCCCCAGCCGCCAGCACCTCCCCTCTCTCTCCCTGCAGTTTCACGCCTGTGTCTTGTCTTAAACCCGCATTTGAGATCTTCGCATTCAATACTAAAACCACTGCCTCAGCCTGCACAGCTCATTTAGCAGAAAGGAACGGGCTGCAACTTGCAAAACTCCACGACTCCAAGCACCACCGCCTCAGCCTGCACAACTCATTTTTTGCCCAGTGAAACAGACTATTTTTTAAACAAAATTCACCAGCCGTCGCCATCTGTTCCCCAGCCCCCAGCCGCCAGCACCTCCCCTCTCTCTCCCCGCACACAGCCAGGCTCGCATTTCTCCTCCCCCTCCCCGACGCCAGCACCTCCCCTCTCTCTCCCTGCACACAGCCAGGCTCGCATTTCTCCTCCCCCTCCCCAGCCGCCAGCACCTCCCCTCTCTCTCCCTGCAGTTTCACGGCTGCGTCTCGTCTTAAACCCGCATTTGACATCTTCGCATCGAATACTAAAAGATGTTGGAAGCCTCATGTTCTTAAAAGAATTTGTAATAACTAACACACATTAATTAGCCTTGTACCGAAAACAATAAATACACTACCCTAAATGTGTGGTAGTGAACGGCAGCGTTCCAATGCTGGTGAGCCCAACAAAATCAAAATAAAATGGCAGCACTCTATCTGTTTTGCGTGCCTTGATGGGGTGGGGGGCTGAGAGGGCTTTGAATGCGGCTTCCCTTTGCAGGCTCAGTTTGAAGCCCTGGTCTTAACTATGCAGCCTCGACCCTCGGTACAAACGGAGTAGCAGCAGAAAGGAACGAGCTGCAACTTGCAAAACGACACGACTCCAAGCGAGCCTGCACAACTCAATTCGCCAGCCTTCGCCATCTGTTCCCCAGCCCCCAGCCGCCAGCACCTCCCCTCTCTCTCCACGCACACAGCCAGGCTCGCATTTCTACTCCCCCTCCCCAGCCGCCTTCACACACTCTCACAACCTAACACACCCTCACACCCTCAATCACATTCATACCCTCACACACCATCACTCACCAACACACTCTCACCCACAACCTCAACACCCTCACCCTCACACACCCTCAATCACCCTCACCCCCTCACCCACTCACCCTCACACACCATCACTCAACATCATCTCCTCACCCTCACACCCCCTCACACACCCTCACCCTCACACACCCTCACCCTCACCCACAGTCACACACTCAACCTTCAAACTCGCACACCCTCACTCACTTTCACACCCTCACACCCTCACAACACTCACCCTCACTCATCCTCAAACTCTCACCCTCACTCACCCACACCTATAATCACACACTCTCACACCCCATTACCCTCACCCTCTCATCTTCACACACCCTCACCCCCTCACCCTCACACCCTCACTCATACTCACACCGTTACCCTCACTCACCCTCACACACCATCACACACCCTCACACCCCCTGACCCTCACATCCACTCACCCTCACACTCACACCATCCAAGTCCACCCTCACAACCCTCACACCCTCACTCATACTCACACCGTCACCCTCACTCACCCTCACACACCATCACACACCGTCACACCCCCTGACCCTCACATCCACTCACCCTCACACTCACACCGTACAAGTCCCCCCTCCAACTCCACCCTGCAACTACAATACCACCCTACAACTCTACCCTCCAACTACTACTCCACACGTAAATAGTGTTAGGCAACATTTATTTCAATAACTAAACATCGGATTACACACTTGTAGGTATTCAAAAATGAAAACTTAATGCATCGCGAGGACAGTGCAGCAATTAATACATAAAAATGCAGAAAGGGATTGTAAAATAAAACATTTAAAAAAAAACATAAATGCAAACAAAATAGGGAAACATCTGAATACACAGTGAGTAATACAACTATTTAAAAGGGGACAAAGCCATCTAAAGGACACAAATTCACAACATAAAGCACTTACTAAAGTAAGGGAAAATAAATAAACCATTAAACAATGGCGGAAATAATCCACAAAACAAAGAAAGTGCGTAATCACAAGAGCACGAGACTTCACAGCCTAATTGCAATTCTTCCAAAACTACAATAAAGTATTCCACTCAAACTAACCAAAAAAATCTAAACAATTAATAAAGGTGGCTTCATACGTATACTTTGCCATTAATTAACATACATACTACTTTATAGTCATTCAAATGGTATTGAAAACATAACATTTCTTTTTGATAAAAAAATACATGTTTTGAAAAGTATAAGCTTACACTCCATAAGTATTGCTTTAAAATGTTATAGTACTTAAAAAAACATAGATAAGGAATTGCTGCTCAAAAGCATCAAAACATGTAGGTTTCAAACTATACAGCAAATATAGCTTTTACGTACCATTACAATAAATACGAATATTTAAAGGTGGTCGAAATTCACAAAGTATACGGAAAACAAAAAAAAATAAAAACATAAATACAATTTAAGCAACACAAAAACACAAGCTAAAAATAAAAGAAAGTACCGTCTAAATAACACATTGTCAACTAAACAAATATAGCAACATGTGGGAAGAGTACATCCCATGACTTTTTCTTTATGACATACATTACATATAAGTAAGCAAAAATACATTAAATAAGGAAAATTAGAAACATTCCATAATAGTACAATAGGTACATACACAAGCCAAGTACGATCGCAAAGTAAATTCTTTAAAAAACATTACTAAACATTACAAAACTTACTAAATATATATATAGTAGAGAAACACTAGGTAAACAACACAAAAAAAATATTAGATTGACAACTTACCTGTAAAACGACGCGGCTAAAACGCGGGAAGCACGACGCGCCTTACACATACGCCGGTTCCTGAAGGTCTGAAAGTTTCCCAATTAACATGAAGCAATTGCAACGCTACGTAAGAAAACGTTGCAATTTGATTGGACGGAAAACACGTCAATCAAAATGCAAGGTAAATCAGCAAAATAAACTAGAACGCTAACCTAAAAAACATAGGTAGCGTTATGGCACAGGGTAGCGTCCGCCATTTTTACACGAAAAAAAAAAAGGAAAAGGGACTAATTCTAGAACTATGCCAAATTCCGTACTCAAAACGCACACACAAATAAACTCACACAGCCACACACACACAAGCTCACAACAACACAACACACACACTTACAACACACTTACGGTCACCCCCACGCACTCACCCTCACACCCTCACTCACCCTCACACTATTACCCTCACACACCGTCACTCACCATCACCCCATCACCCTCACAACCCATCACCCTCACACCCCATCACCCTCACACACAACTCACCCTCACACACCATCAATCACTCACACAATAACCATCACAAACACTCACTTACCCTCACCCAATTACCCTCACACACCATCACTTACCATCACCCCATCACCCTCACACCCCATCACCCTCACACCCCATCACCCTCACATACTTCACTCAATCCCACAGCATCACTCAACCCCACAGCACCACTCAACACCACAGCAACACTCAACACAACAGAGCCACTCAATGCCACAGCATCACTCAGCGCCACAAAATCACTCAGCACCACAAAAATGCTACAGCACCCCACAACGCCACTGCACCACTCAACGCCACAGCACCACTCAGTTCACAGCATCCATCAACGCCAAAATAAAAATGCCACAGCATCACTCAATGGCACAGAAACAACAAAAGCCACAGCATCACTCAACGCCACAGCATTACTCCACACCCAGCATCACTCAATGCCACTGCATCAGTCAACGGCACAGCATCACTCAGCACCACCACAGCATAACTCAGCACCACCACAGCATCACTCAACACCACCAGAGCATCACTCAGCACCACCACAGCATCACTCAGCACCACCACAACATCAAACAGCACCACCACAGCACCACTCAGCACCACCACAGCATCACTCAGCACAACAGCATCACTCAGCGCAACCATAGCATCACTCAGCGCAACAACAGCATCACTCAGCTCAACCACAGCATCAATCAGCGCAAACACAGCATCACTCAGCGTAACCACAGCATCACTAAGTGCAACCACAGCATCACTCAGCGCAAACAAACTACAGCATCACTTAGCTCAACAACAGCATCACTCAGCGCAACCACAGCATAACTCAGCATCACCACAGCGTCACTGGTTCAAATATGTTCTCTCAATGTTTCAAGCTTTATTACAAATGTCAAAAAAGATGTTAATATTTCACTTCTGTTCTTGGATTTTCGTCACACTAAAATACACTGAACATAATCTTCACTAAAGTTATTTACATAACTTTAAGCTATTGGCATTATAAATTACAATCACTTTTATTTAAGTATTAATTATTTAAAAAGGTTAAAATCCATTGATAATTAAAATATCAATATATCTAAGTCACGTAAACACAAAACACCACTCACCATTAAACCATCGGCCTAACACCCCATCACACTCTCACACCATCACCCTCACACACCACTCACCCTCACACACCATCAATCACTCACACACCGTCAAACACTCACACACCTCACACTCACATCCTCATAACACCTCAGCCTTACACCCTCACCCATTCTCACTCACCCTCACCCTCACACATCCTCACTCACCCTCACACACTAAAAACTCTCTAGCGCACTCACACTCACACATCCTAAACAACACAAACACTCATTTCCTCAAAACTTCACTCAAACACTCACACTCACCTACCCTCACACCCACAAACTCCCTCACACACCCTCACTCACATTCACAACCTCACACCTTCACACCTTCACACCCTCACACACCCTCACTCACCATATACACTCACCCTCACCCTCACTCATCCTCACTCACCCTCACACACTAAAAACGCTCTAGCACACTCACCATCACACATCCTAAACAACACAAACACTCATTTCCTCAACTCCCCACCAACAACTACACCCTCCAACTCCACCCTCAAACACAACACCCTAACGCCACAGCACCACTCAATGCCACAGCACCTCTAAATGCCACAGCAACACTAAATGACACTGCACCACACAATGCCACAGCATTACTCAATGCTACAACATCCCTCAATGCCACAGCATCACTTAATACAACAGCATCACTCTATGCCACAGCAATACTCAATAGCACAGCATCACTCAATGCCACAAAAAAAACAACGCCACAGCATCACTCAGCACCACTCAACGCCACAGCAACAGTCAACACAACAAAACAATTAAATACCACAGCACCACTCAATACCACATCAACACTCAGCGTCACAGCGTCACTCAGCGCAACAGCATCACACAGCGCCACAGCATCACTCAGCGCAACAGCATCACTCAGCGTCACAGTGTTACTCAGCGCAACAGCATCACTCAGCGCCACAGCGTCACTCAACGCCACAGCATCACTCAGCGCAACACCATCACTCAGCGCCACAGCATCACTCAGCACCACAGCATCACTCAGCGCCAATACAGCATCACTAGTTCAAATATGTTTTCTCAATGTTTCAAAATGTATTCAAAATGTCAAACTAAATCTTAAAAATTCACTTCTGTTCTTGAATTTTCGCCACAATAAAATAAACATAATCTTCACTAAATATATTTAATGAAGTTTAAGCGATTAGCAATATAAAATAAAATCCATTTTATTTACGTATTAATTATTAAAAAAATTTAAAAGCCATTGATTTTTTTTATATCAATACATATAAGTCACGTAAATACAAAATATGTTGCTTTACAAATGCTAGAGGTCTCACATTTACAAAAATTATAACTATTGGCTTTGTAAAGAAGAAAGCTATTAATTTAGCTATTTAGAAAAAACAACACGTAAATAAAAAAAATAAAAAAATAATAACAGCTATAGCTCTAACTTTCCTACTGCGAGACCTATTGCATTTCCAATGCTTGTTAAATCTTCCTAACTTCTTTCAGCTCCAGCACTTGATCCCCCATATCTGTTTGGTCATCCTCCTCCATTTCGGCCCCGTCTGTTCCGGGGAAAAAGCTGACATTTTGGCCACATGGGTACATTGTATATATTTCTGCCGTGTGGTCAATCCAAGCGCCTGCTGTAACTGCATTCCGCCTGTCCGTTTTTGTGTTTTCCATCTTGGCTATGTACTCCCAGAATTGCTTTTGTTTGTTGGGTTTCGCATAATTCAAATAGTGTGATCCATTCCTTCTCCATCATCTGGCATTTTTCTTTCCACACTAAGTGTTTGTGGTTCCACTGGGCGTCTGTAGGCTCTCTCTGCCACCAGGGTGCCACTTTTCCAAAATACCCGTCTAGTCTGTCTGAGGGTGCGGGTGCTATTCTTTTTTTTTTTATTATTAGTTCTTGCCTTGTAAAAACAAGAAACAACAATCTGGAGCACAAACGCGGTACACATCTCAGTATCTCGCTCTTGAAATCAGTAGCAAATATTACAAAGCCACAATTGTACAATATTACTATTTTCATAACGTCAGAGACCCAACTTCTGTTTTGCCATCTTGAGGTATCAGTCCCCCTCCTTGTCAGAGTAACTTTCTTCACGATCCAATGGGGGATCACACATTTCTCCCCTGTGTGTATTGCATGCACCCCATATTTTCTTCCACATTTTTGGGCACCCTCTAGTACTGTATACCGGCCTCTCTGCTATCATGGCAGTGTCCATATCTTTATTCCATTGTGCCAGGGTCGGTACCTCCACACCACCCCATTTCTGCGCTACATTACTTTTCGCCACCATCATGCCCAAGGTAACCCAACTTTGTCCCAAATGCGTGATGTCATTAGGCTCCCATATGTTTAACAGGCAACGCCTGGGCTCAGGCAGCAGCGGCACCTCTTCCACTTGTGAAATTGTTCTTAATACCTACGTCCAATATTCCACTATCTTGGGGCCTTCCCATATGGTATGATAAAAGGTCCCCTCTTCCCCGCAGCCTCTCAGGCAATAGGGATGTGCAATCTTGCTTATCGCATGCAGGGTGTGTCTGGTGTAGTAGGAGCGGTGTAGAATACGTAATTGCACCAGCCGTAGCCGTGAAGGGATACCCACCTCCCTCGGGGATGCCAATGCTTCCTGCCACTCTGAGCCGTCGATTTCTGCAAGATCATATGTCCATTTACACTCAGTGGTCCCGTTGGGTCAGGAAGGTTATTTACAAGTTTACAGTAGGTTATAGAGGCTGCCCTCTTTGGCATATAGTCTGTCAAAAGTCTAACTTCCATTGGGGATACCTCTGGAACCTCTGAGCCGGTCGCCAATGCCTTCAACATAGAGTGTCGTACCTGTGTATATCTTAACATTTCTGAAGGGGCCAGTTCATACTGCTGTTGCAAGCTTCCAAAGGAAACCACTTCCCCCTTATGCCACATATCTCCGACCGTTGATATCTCAATATCGTCCCAACGGTCAAACCCTTTACTGTGTCTGAGGTTTCCTAACCGCTTCGTATCCCATAACGGAGTAAGCCGGGCTAGCACTCCCTGCCATCCTAATCTCGTCTGAGCTGCGCGGGTGCTATTCTTCAACTTTATATTGCATCGTTCTTCTTGCCTCTCCGATTTGTGGTTTGTATTCCTTGCCCTTTTTAATAGAACTGCCCACAGTGCTTCAATCCAACTGTCCCAGCTCTGGATGGTAGGGGAGAAAGGTCCACTAAGTCCATTACGTAGTAGTCTCTGCTTGCAGCTTTCCCAATTCAAAACCGTGAAGTGGTTCTATCTAATCCTCTTCACGAGTTTGTGCTCCTCCCACCCAGATGTGTTGCTTATGGGCACCAATTCCTGCATGGTCGCTTGTTTCATGTTGTTGTATCTGGAAGTCCTGAATTCTATTCCTCATACTATTCCTTATGAAGATATAGTCAATTGTGGTTTGATTATTAAATGTCAGAAGATTCGAAGCATTGGGGTTATGTTGCTCGGTTCAAGCCTGTACTGAGATTAGATTAAATTACCTTAAAAAATTATTACATTCTCTTTCCGCAGGGGAGCCTTGATCTTTATACGGGCTCAGGTTATGGAGATTTAAATCCTCAGTAATAATCGGGTCCAAATGATTAAATTCACAAAGCATTTCCTCTAGGGTTGAAATAATCTGTTTGGTATTTGCAATTTTCCATACTCCCTTGTGGTTGAGATATACAATGATGATTAGGAGTTTTTTTCTAGTTTTAATGACCCATAAACCGTTTATCACAATGCACTGTGCAGTGTCCGTTGATCTATCAATCTCTTTGATTGGGACCTCCACTGAGTGATTCACATAGATTGATAGGCCTCCCGAGGGCCTACCAAAAAAATGTAGTTTCCTGGCTGGTACATAAGTACCGGCAAACCCTTGCAGGTGGTTGTCCTCTGTGGCCCATGTTTCCTGCAAGCAAAGGATGTCCCCCTTCTGGATCTTTTCCATTGCAGAAGTGCTATTTCTTGTGTTTAGAATTCCTGCCACATTCCATGTTATGAGCCTCAGGCTTATCATGTGGTCTTTTTCGGCAGTCCCTCCAAATTTCTTTGTGATGGAATTACAGCATATAACTTATTTTGTGCTGCAGGGCTAGGAGTGCTGCATTGTGTGGCCTCCGCACAGTGAGGTGGCTTTGCTAGGTGTCCTTCTTGTCAGAGGTCTAAGCCGGCCTGCATCGCCAATGTTTCTTTCAAGTATTTTCCTCTCACAGTGATCCTTTTTTTCCGTTGATTTCAATTGTGAAATTGTGAAAATTCAACTGGGTGTTGACGAGAGGAGTCCCTTTTAGGAAGGTTTGTGTCCTTTGATTGTTTCTATATTTTTTGATCAAGCCACCACCTTGTGTGGCTAGCACAGCTGGATATTTTTCTTCTTCTAGTTCATGAACCACTATGCCCCATTTATCAAAAGTAATCTTTTCTCTTAGGACCATATCGGCAAGGGATGGTGACTTCCATGTTGTTAATGTATTTTCCATTTTGGATTGCTTTTCGTCCACCTCAAATTGTATACTGAGGAGGTCTTTGTTTGTTATGTGAACTAGCGAAGGAATGAGATGAAGCAATTTCAAAATGTTTCCCCTGTTAAGGATGTCTGTCCTTCCCCGTGACCTATACTGGGGGCCGAACATGACTTTCAAAGAGGTCAATGCCTGTACCGTGTAGTTCTCTTTGATGTTTAAATGTGCTACTGGGGCTCTGTTCTCTGCTAGACGCATTTGAGTTTGCTCCATTGTTGTGTTTCTCTCTGTCCCTGCTCCCTCTGTGGTCTGTTCCTTTCCATCCGTCCTCTCTTCCTGCAATGCCTGACAGACAACTTCTGTACCCTGAGGCTTTGTTTGTCTTGAACTTCCTCTGTCCTCCCCAGGCTTGGCTGTATGAATAGATTTCAAGCTTCTCACAGCTACCCTTTGGGTTGACCCTGACTCTGGTTTTCATATGATTGTTCGGGAATTGTATTACTGCATGCTTTATCAGTTTCTAATAATATTGGAACATGGATTAGTGTATTCCTCATCCAGGTCCTCCTCTGTTTTTTAAAGATTGGGAAAAGCTTCCTGCTTGGCTGTTTTTCGGTTATGAGAGTTATCTTCCCTTCTGTGGTTGAATGCTCCCAGGCCTTTTGAGCTTGAGTTTGCCTATTCATTTTTTGTTTCTTCTTTAATCTTTTTTTCTCTCGTCTAAACAGGGGACAGGGGACAGGGGACAGGGGCTTGTTATGCTTTATGGCAGAGGTAGTTGGCTTAGGGCTACTAATACACCTGATCTCGAGGTGCTCCTCTAATGTATCCACCTGTAGATTCTGACTACTACTGTTCCATTTTGGCAGATTGTGTGAGTTTGTGGGATTCAAGTTAGCAGTGAAATTGGTGCTGGAACTGTTGTTTTTTCTTGCCTTATTTATTGTTGCCTTTGATGGGGTATGTTGAAGGTTAACAATTACTGGTGCAGCATCTGGACTGGCCTCTTTACTCTGAGTTATTGAACTAGGTTGTATCCCTCGTAACTCTTTATTTTCTGTTGTGGGCATGATTTCGGCCTTTGTTTCCGAGTTATTTCCTTTGTTGCTTAAACTAACTTTTTTCAGATCCATAATTAGCGTGGTCAAGACTTCCAGAAGAGATGAAAGTTTTTCTACAATGACTCTGCAGTGGCAGTCCTCTGTATTTACACGTTATGCTAGTGCTTCTAGCCTGAGGCTTATATTTGCTATGGCTGAGGCTATAGTTTGCATTGTGTCCATATGGACCTCTAGTTTATGTGGCTGCCAATTGAGGGCATTCGTGGCTGCCCTGAGTGTATCATTAATCGCAGATAGCCAATTAGTTTGTTAGTTGGAATCAACCTCAACTTCACTTATCTCGGTGCCTCCATCCTTCGTATTGTCGGATGACCTGTTCTTTGTGACCCTCCTGGCCTCCTACATGGTGGCTTGATCATACTTTTCTCCTGTGTGTTGTATCTTAGGGCTGTCGTTGCTGGTATTTTTCCACTCAATTGAGTTATGTGTGCTAATTTGAGGCAGATCCTACTCAGACGTGTCGTAAGCCCCCGTGTCGGCTTTGATTCGCAAGCCTTTTTTTCTATCCCCAGGGCCCCATCTGTTGTATGGGACAGACTTGGGCTCAAGATCTTAATTGATGAGTTCTTAGATTAATCTAACTCAATGCAGGGCGCTCCCCCAGTCAGCACTGAAGAGCGCTCGATCACACTGTTAGCTTCCCCACTCGACAATAGGGAAATGCTGTAAGTTTGCCCTTTGGTGATGATGTCCGTTTTATGTGTACTGTGTATGCCCCATGCTATGCCAACGTCAGCACTGTTACTAACCTCTGGAGAGAGTGTTGAAATCGAGTCTTCGCTGTCCTTACTGGCTGGAGACTGTTGTTGTATGTTTGTCGCTCATTGGCCATCCTCACCGCTATGTTTTTTTTGGGCGTGGTTTCAAGATTGCCGTCCGTGATTGTATCTACTCTCCTGTGGTAGACCTCCAAAGTTTTTTTCTCCCTTCTGGGCGTTCGCTGGGGATATTCTCTTGTAATAATCATCCAGAGTTTTTTTCTTTTTTGTGTGCTCTCTGGGGCTCATCCCGGTTGGCGTTTTTTTACCCCCATTTACCTTTGACCCCAACCTCAACGCTCGAGGGGCCATTTTCCAGTTAATTTTCCAGTGAATATTCCAGCCGCTTGTCCTACCGGCTGTTAAAGTATCTAATGTCCTGTATTTGGATCTTTTTGTTCTTCTTCTGTAAGCACCACCTGTGTTCCCTCTTCTTAGATCTTTTAATCTATGTCTCTCCTGGCATTCCAGGCGGTTGTCCAGATTATTCATTTACTGCAGGTGGGGACTGCGTGGGGTCCAGGGATTGGACCTCCGGTGCCCTCTGGTTTTCTCAGAGCCCTTATTGTCTCTAATTTGACCTAGCTGCTATTTTGTTGAACTTGATTTTACTTGATTGTTAGTCTGAATTGACTTGGGTGCTGGCTGGGAGAGGATGCAAGCCTTGAGAATTGGCTCCTAAGCCTCTGGCTCCTGCTGCTGTTGCTGCCAGTGGGAGAGAGGGGGGACTCTTCTCCTCCCCTCTGTGCCACTGGTGCCGCTAGTGCTATTTGGGTCCTACTTGGAGAAAGGAAGAAGAAAGGAAAAAAAATGTGATCACCAGAACGGACGCTTACTGCCGGTGTGAAGGCGAGATGGCCGAAATGAGCACCAAATGGTCTGAGCTCTGGGCAGGGGGGCGTGCCGAGGCTGGGGAGGGTGCTGCACCGGCACAGGCAGGCAGGCACCAGCGTGGAAGGGCTTGAAGAGAGCGCAAGGCAATCCTGAACCCTCGCGTGGCCTCAACCCGTCAAACACCCGCTGTGTCCTCATTCCGGCACTCACCAGCTGTCACTCACCATCAAGGGGTATCAGCCCTTCTCCCTAAGCCCGGATCAGAAGCGCTCCTGCTTCTCGGCCGCTCACCTCACCTCACGTTCCACTCGCTCGCGTTCTGATCACGTGACAGGCTCTGTAACTCAGGCGTGGCTTCCAAAAATAGCGAAACAGAGAGTCCATACTACAACACAGACGATCTCAGCTACGTTCTATTATATTAAGCATGAATGCTGAAATCATTTGCCCTGGTTATGTGCCTTGGCAATTTATCAACAGTACTTCCCTATCCTCTGCATACAATCTAACTATGAAGCAGATAACAATGGCACGAAGGGAAGAAAAATATACAATGCTGCATATTGAAAAAGTGGACCAATTACCTTTTACTGCGGCAGAGTCCCCATTCACTTAATCATTAATCCATGGCCATGTAACATTACAGGTCACAACTTTCCAGTTTCAGTATTGCCTAGCACAACAACAAATAATCGTTAACAAAAGAGGGAAGGAGAGGGAATAGTGGATTCTGTCTCCCCTAGCAATTATCATAAACAAAATGGAATCCACTAGGTGGAAGGCGGTTGTTACCACAATGGTGGGGAGCAACCAGTGTTGTTAAAATACCCCTCACACACCAACAGGCCCCTTGGTGTCATGCTTCATCATCGGGGTCTTCGCAAACCTCTACGGGATGCGGCGTGCTACGACTTCACGACTATGCAGGAGCACTTTACGAGTGAACTATGTGTTTGGTGTGTGTGAGTACAAGAATGTGAGTGGTGAGGTGAAAGTGAAGAATTAAAAAATACCTGGCACGTGAGTACCGAAAAATTTTTTTTATTTAGTCTCCGGCTGGTATTATTAAAAAGAGTGCTAGAGTGGTTGTGGTTTACTGATTAGGGTAACCCAACCAAATTAGTGCGTCGACATGTTTCGGAGTTATGGAACTCCTTCTTCAGGACGGGAATATGCACTACTTATCCCCACCTTACTCACATGTGTGTAGATTTTAAAGTGTGCTCTACAAAAATAAGATAAGGGTGAAAATGTACCTATCTATGTTGAATGCAAGGTCTGTTGCGCCCAATTGGCGATTCAGGACACTTATGAAGGGAGGTCAAATGGCCTCATGAGCCACAGCGTGTTGGGGGGTCCGTTCTACCCGGTATGGCAACGGTTATTCCAGGACTGTCTGGCTTGCTACCCCTCCACGCGGCTCGTCGGAGCCGCGTGGAGGGGTAGCAAGCCAGACAGTCCTGGAATAACCGTTGCCATACCGGGTAGAACGGACCCCCCCAACACGCTGTGGCTCATAAGGCCATTTGACCTCCCTTCATAAGTGTCCTGAATCGCCAATTGGGCGCAACAGACCTTGCATTCAACATAGATAGGTACATTTTCACCCTTATCTTATTTTTGTAGAGCACACTTTAAAATCTACACACATGTGAGTAAGGTGGGGATAAGTAGTGCATATTCCCGTCCTGAAGAAGGAGTTCCATAACTCCGAAACATGTCGACGCACTAATTTGGTTGGGTTACCCTAATCAGTAAACCACAACCACTCTAGCACTCTTTTTAATAATACCAGCCGGAGACTAAATAAAAAAAAAATTTCGGTACTCACGTGCCAGGTATTTTTTAATTCTTCACTTTCACCTCACCACTCACATTCTTGTACTCACACACACCAAACACATAGTTCACTCGTAAAGTGCTCCTGCGTAGTCGTGAAGTCGTAGCACGCCGCATCCCGTAGAGGTTTGCGAAGACCCCGATGATGAAGCATGACACCAAGGGGCCTGTTGGTGTGTGAGGGGTATTTTAACAACACTGGTTGCTCCCCACCATTGTGGTAGCACAACAACAGGCAGGCAGATATGAAGCGATGGGTAGGGAATTCATCAAGGAATATTGGGAACTGCCTTACAGATTTTGATACAGGAGTGGGGACACAGAAGTGTTTCTAAGCGGTACAAACTGCTCGAACTCTTTAAGAGGATCTCCCATATGCCAGGATATTATGCTACACAAGGCCTGTAACGGTTCCGTTTCAAACTTATCCTGTCATTTAAAAGGGTCCCCAGCTACCATGATGAATCTGGTGTTCAAGTTACTTTCAAATGGGAGTTACTTGATTCTGAATGATCAAGGTTCCTGTGGAATGCTTCTGGGCATCGCATATCTTGTCACTGTTAACTCCAGGGTTACTTGTTGTATGCAAGTATTGTTTCCACATAGTCATGGAGGCTCCGTTATGGTCTTCATTGAATGTTTCCTTTATACGGTTTGATACTCTGAGACAAATGAAAGCCATGCTTTTACAGAAAACCGTGCCCTTAACTTCCAGTTCACAAAGTCCTCAGCTGAGATACAGGCACTTGCATAAACAAACTGCCCTTTACATTTCACAGAAATTGAACAGTGTATCTTTAACATGTCTGATATGACGGGTATAGTACACCTATTCAAGACCATAGGTTCTGGACTGTTAAGCACCTTTCAGACATTCTTCAGAGTGACTCCAAACTTCATACACTCCGTATTCCGAAGCATTTTTGGAGGATTTTCGCTTATCCTATTCCCAATATCAGGAATCCTGATTGTAATTTTTCTGCTATGCAATGGACGTCCCAGTCACCAAGGAGATGGAAAAAACTCTACTGGAGCGCAGATACTGTGATCGCATGGTACTCCATCTGGGCACACCTCGCCTTCGCAAACTAAGCGAGTCTTGGTTCCTGTCATTTAGACCAGTCTGGATTGACTGTGTTTTTCCTGTCCTCTTTTGCCTGCTCTGCGGAAATGAATGCATGTTAGATCTCTGTCTAACACTTCCATTGGTTGCGCCACCGGAAGGGGATGCTTTACCTGACACGATAACGGCCCATGTACTGCTGTGTCCTCAGTGTATTTCTATGTTGATGTCTGTATTCTTAGAGCCACCACAGGATGCTTCAGATCCTGTTTGAATGGATCTCCGGTCCTCAACAAGTATTCAGGCGTTGGATGTCACACAGGCTTCCCCAGCATTGGCTGCGGATAAAACAGAAGCTCATCTGTGCTCGATTGACCTAATCTGTGAGGTGTTGCAGGGATCATCGTCTGCGATGGCAAGCAACAGTGATGTTGTGTCTCCCAGCCAGGACACAGAAACATTTGGCTCATCGTGTGCTGGGAATAAATTGGCCAATTTCAAAACAAGAAAATGTGGAATTCTTTTAACAATAGACACTTTTTCTTGGTGAACGGTATGCTTTGAGACACTCATAGTTGTTCGAACTATATATACAAACATATTTTAGTAAGACTTCTACAGTTAAAAATATAATTATAGCATTTTAACACCTTAGCTGCTTTGGAACGTCCAGCTCCAGTGCTGAACGTTCCATTGCGCAGGTGCAGTTGGAACGTCCAACGGCCGACGGCAGCACTCCCGAGGTAGTGGTGCCGTCGGCCGCTGGACGGGCGCAGCGCTTAAGGGGTTAAAGATTTTTTAAAATTTTTTATGCACTTTTTTATGGACTGATTAGTTGTTTGCGTACAATGCCTAGAAGTACATTAAAATTATAGTATGTCATCTAATCGAATGACAAGTGGGTGTTATGTTTCAAATAGGTACCCCAATATAGGCTCAGGTAGCAACCTAACCTTTCACCTATATTCTCCCCTACCATTACACTACATAACGGTTCTTGAGACTGACGTTTTACCTAGTTACGGTACTACTAACAGGACGTGGAATTTTTGCTGAAAACTAGCCTCATTCATTATGCACGAGAATTCTTGGAAACTCAGCAGGACTACCATATCCTGCATAATAACTATGTATAAGGGTCATTCCTTCCATCATCCTAATTCCGAAATGACACAGCAAGGTAGATCCCCTGAGGGCACCACTTTGGGTATATAAACACCATATCTTTGCTGAGGCAGAAAGAGGAGAAAAAGGACTTCCATGCTGACACTATGACGCTAGAGGTTGAGGTTCCTGTATGCAGACACTCCATCCCTCGTGGGGTGTCCGTCTTGAGACCAAGATGAAATCCAACAGTCTATCACTTCAGGTAATGGGGTTGCCTTTATCCTAGAGGGGTTCTTGGCTCCATACCCACATACATGCTTGGTACACTTAGGTACATATACTTAGGGTCGCATCGTAGGAGTATGCATGTTATTGTCATGTATTTTTATACCTGCCTGTGTTCATCGTTTTAGGACTATGGTGGAAATCTTCCATCCTTTTACTCTGTTGGTGCTTATAATTTTTTATAGCTGTTTCTGTCTGATGTTTGTTTCAGCACGCCTATTTTACACGAGAATAACGCTGGTTCAAAAAATGTCCCCACTGTTTATTCTGTGTTATCTCCCTTAGAAAAAGTAAACATGACTGACTGAGCGAAAAGTATCACATGGTTTTCATGATCCCTGATGGGACAGAGTTGTCATGTTCCAAAGTTGCCAAGAACTATTCTCTCCTTGGTAAGAGGGGTTTCTAGTGACACTGTGAGCTAGCTGGTATACACGCCAACATACTTGGTGGGGTGTCTGGAATTAGTCTGGACACCAATCCCACAGCCTATGTTGTCTAAAAGCGCAGATACTATATAGGTTTATAGGGACTACCCGACAGTTCACATCAGAAAGGGGATGCATGTAAAAAAAGAAGGCGAGAAGTACAGTGGGCCATTTGTCGTGGACAGGGTTTGTGGCAATGCGTTCAGAGTAAATGGATGTAATTGGTGGAATGTGGGGAGTGTGGTGAAGTGTGGAGGTGAGTTGAGTCATGGGAAAGTTCAAGTGGGTCGCATGAGGGAAAGGGCCGGAGCACAAGCAGCAATTAAAAAAGGGGTGTTTTAAACATCATTGCACTGAGTGCCCAGCACCCTGTGGTGAGTGGCACATGGTGCTTTGATATTTGGGGGCACCAAATGTGCCCACCTGGCCATGTACCGGAGGACGAGTGGGGACGGGGGCCCTAGTAGCGGCCTCCAAAGTCACTTTCCAGCTGCCTCTTCATAGTGATGGGACCGCCATGAACAGAAAATCAGAAAGGAATATCCTAAACCTTCCAGATTATAGGGATTAGTAATCCGACCACCATCCCAACAGGATCAATGCACCTGTCAGAGGCTGCAGTCTTACCCCCCACCTCTGCGGTCTGATCAGCTATATTGTAATGCAGCAGTTGGACTGATGCACTAGATGGCAGGTCCACCCTACATCATAATGAGGGCCTAAGTCTCTTTCTTAGAGCTCAAAAACCTCCAGTAGTACAAGCCTGGTAGCCATAGCCAAGAAATTTACATGAAAGCCAGATGACATAGCTTTAAAATCTGCTGAAGTATTCTTTCAAGTAGCAAAAAGCTCTAAGCAGGACCATGCTGATTTTCCTACCTCCGAGAATGCATCTTGAGCATATAGGCTTGGGTGTTAAGTCTTGGATAGTTAGTGTCACTCCTATGGAGGTCCAAACATTTTCTAGATCCCAATTTTTCTGAATAGTTGGAGTCACCCCTCTTGGTCACTTCAAAGGCACAGAGGAACTCAAGGGCATCACTTAGAATGCAGGACCTCTCTAGCAGAGGCCATCAGCCCTTTCCAGTCTAGGCACTCCTATTACTGGTCACTACAAGAAATGGCATTTTGCAGCTTGTGATGTACCTGTAGCCACACAGGAAATCAGCCAACTGACCTTCAAAGTCCCCTTCTTAGTCCTGGTTACAAGAGGCCCAGCACATCAGGTCTCCACACAAGTCACAGACAACAGGTTCAGTTCTCTTCTGTTATTTTGCAGATCCAGATGTGTTATGAAGAGCTCGGCTGAGTTTCTACTTCTGCACTATTCACTAATCAGTGGGTGAGTGTGGCTCTTGGAAACTATCTAATCAGTGAAAATGGTTCCCAAAGACAAATCTCCCTTCTTGGCAGCACATCCTGTTTGCTTTACTACATGTTATCCTACAGTACATAATTGTTATGAAAAATTAAGATACCACAATTTCCTTGTCCATAAGGGAGGTGGGTGGATCATCCAGGAGACAACAAACTCCCTCCTAAACATCTCTTCCCCCCATTGGCTTGGTGTCTGGCTGGCTACAGTAGGCCCTGGAATCAAAGGACCTCTCTTCTGCAGGTTTAACTTTCCTGTTACCTATCATGAGGCAGGCTTCAGCCTAGTCCTTTTCAAGATAATGACAGTACCGAACCCCTCCCCAACTGCCTTTTCTTAGAGAGGAGTAATAACACACCTGACACCCAGCTCTTCCTGCCAATGGCTCAAACCCTTGTCTCTGCTCTGGGAGACATTTTCACATCTCATCAAGTGGTAAGCAGTGACAAGGAGGGTAACTACATGCCAGCTAATGCTAATTAGCCAAAAGCAGCTCTGGACTGGCAAATTCTAAACTTATAAAAGTTACTTTACCTGCATATTTAACAAACCTCCAACTTCACTATTGAATTGGATTTTTAATGAATATTTCAAATAGTGGTTGGGTCGACTTTGTAAATTATTCCAAATCAAAATTAACAAATATAATCTTTTTAATTTTACTTTAGTTTTGATCAAAGGACAGCTACATCCCCTTTTCAATGAATAAAGCTTAGTGGCTAGTAAATATAAGAACATGCAAACCTTAATTTTATACATGGTACGAAACTTGTGGGTTACAGGCCTATTTAGGGGTGACTTGCTTAACTTTTTTAAAATTAGAGTTCCTTACTGTTCAAAAGGTTATTTTGATAAGGTTGCTTACAGGTTTAAAAGCTGTAGTAGTCATGCTACACATGTAGGGTCTGAAACCATGTTTTCCACTTCCACTCAGTGGATGGAACAATATGTGCTTTACTCCACAGAAGATATTTAATCTCAATGTCACTGGTGTGTTTTCTGTACCAAATACCAAATCCTTACGTGAACGTTAAATAAGGCAATTGTGGATTAGTGAAATGTTCTTTGTTCTAAGGGTCAAAGCATGTATATGGGGTCTGGACAGCAGTACTCCAGTGTATAGAGTTCAAAATAAAGATATACCGTTTAGCAAACTCTAATGAACATGAACATGCAATAAGAGGGATTTAAAACAGTGATGTCTTATTACTTTTGTGTGATTGGTTAAAATGTGTTTGGGAATTATTGTGTTATTTTGCTTTACTTAAAAATTCTTTGGTACTGCTTCAACTTAATAAACATTTCTTCGGGGATCTGCCTGCTACTTGTTCCATTTTTATCAATGTTTGGGCAGAGATTCTCTAATACTAGCAGAGATTCTCTTATAATTGTGTTCTCTCCTAAGCAAATTGGGTTTAGAGGTATCCCATTCCCATATAAATATCTAGATTTCTACCAGAAATTGCACCCAAAGCCCTTACCTATAAACATTGTTTCAATCTTTATTAACAAGAATAGGTGATACATGACAGGTTTCAAATTTTAGCAATGTGATATTGCAGCCATAGTTGAGAGCTAATTAGATAATCCAAGGATCTAGCTATGGGGAACATTTGGGGAGTGATGCTAAGGGGTTTAATTGGCCACATTTTAACTTGCGAGTATGAGGATATGTATTAAAATGTAAGATGAGAAGTCATAAGTGATGCTTTCTTATATTTGTTTCTCTGCCCAGAAAATAGTTTACATTATGTGTATATCACTTACCTTAACCTGAGTAAATCAATGAAGCTGTGCAGGTGTTTTTACAGTTAGGGTTTCAATTTTAAGTCGTCGTACGAAGTTTACTCCTTCACGGCAACAGAGTAAATTACTCCATCGCCCTGACGTAGTAACCACCTGTCGTATTTAGAAATGGCCGCCAAGCTGGTGGTATTATCTGAAGCATTGTCAGGACCCGCCGTCACAGCCGTCCTGTCATTGTGTATTTTAAGTTTTACGCACATCTCCGTCAACATGGCAGAGCCAAGTTAATCGTACACGTGCTTCCATGGTAAAAATCATAGAAATTCATTTTGCTAAATGCCCACAAAATGACTGATTTGTATGCAATAAATATTGCATTGCACCCACATACTCCTCTTAAAGTTAAACATACAGCAGTGGAAAATGTAGGATGTTGGTAGATTTACACTGTCATCAATTGACTGCCATATATCCTAATGTGAATTTACATGTGGAACTTTTAATCAAAAAGAAAAGGTCAGCACAGTTAAGTTGCCCTTGGGTACCAAAAGATATTTGTGGATCGTGTCCAAATATTGAGCTACATTACCCACAGTAACATTTATCTAAACCACATCTCTCTGCAACTTGTTTTGTCAGTTTGAATTGTTCCAGGTTAGTTGCACTGCCTGTTGTTGCTGACTTTAGGATGATCTACAGTACAATGAAAACTAAATACTGTCAACACTGGAGATACTTTGAAACAACAAGCAAAGTATAACACTGAAATAAACAGAAAATGAACAGCATACATAGGACTGTATTTAGAGTTTGGCGACTTGAACATGGAGGATGTGCTTTTCGCTTACTACAATGCATAATGGCCTATGCCAATTGGAATAAGGTGGATGAGATATCCAGAAGGACTGAGGGTGTATCCAGTCTGGCAAACTCAAAATAAGTGCAATCCTTTTGTGACTGTCTCTAATATAACACAGTGATCGTTGAGATGGTGATTTTCCACTGGTTTTATGACACTATTGCAAACATGCATCAAAGTTATTTTTTGCGTTTCCTAATTTGCGAAAATTAGCGATTCGCAAATTAGGATTCGCATAATGGTATGCATCATTTTTTTCGCAATTTTATTGCGATTCGGTAAAATTTGCATTTTTTACCGAATCGCAAGAAAATTGCGATTTCTTCATTGCGATTTCGCAAATTGCGAAATCGCAAATTGCGAATTCGCAATTTCATGCATACCAATGAGGACACACCCAGGAAGCCAGTACACTGATTAGACACAGCTGAAGTTCACTTTAAACTGCAGGAGTGGCTGTTGGCAGTTGGAGCTCTGCTTTCAGCTACAGGAGGAGTGTGTTTGGTGTGCCCTTGAAGGAGAAATGGCTGCAGAAAGTGCTGTGGAAGACCTGCATGCAAGAAAACGAAAATTAAAGTTTAGTGACCAGGAACTTGAAATATTAATTGAAGAGGTCACTCTGAGGCATGACCAGCTTTTTGGGAAAGATTCCTTGAAGGTCCCAGAAGGAGTGAAGAGAAAACTGTGGCTGGCCATTCAATCAAAAGTGAATGCTGTGGGGGTTGCCCACAGAGATATCACAAATTTACAAAAACGGTGGTATGACTTGCGCAGCTGTGCTAAGGATAAAATTGCAACCAGGATTAAACATGCTAACACGACAGGTGGTGGACCCCCAAAGGATAAACCAAACACCCCACTGGAGGAAATGGTTGAGGGGACCCTGCTCACTGAAGCAGTGGTAGGAGTGACCAACATAGATACCTCTGAACAGCCTGGTACTTCGCAAGGTAAGTGTGTAATTTAAAATGTCATTACTTAAAATATGTCACAGACACTTGCCTTTAGATTCATTCTCTATTGATATAATTAATCCCCAGCATGTACTCTGAAACACACACAAAAAGAGTCATAGGAATTAATGGGAGTTTGCATTGCAGCATTGCATTGTGGGAGTTGTAGATTCCATGAATTTTTTTATTTCCATTTTTTAAAAGTAAATGTTTCTAAATTACTTAAGAAGTCAGAGCATATGAGAATACACGAATTTCAACATAAAGAACATGTTTCTTTTCATTTCAAAATGTAATTTATTGGAGTTAGAAGGGAATTCACATACAATTATGTTAACTATACATATATTTTCAATTTGTAGATTTTCAGAAAGAGAGGGAAAGCATGGATTTGGACAACAATGTCAATACAGACATAGAGGAAATGCAAGTCCATACTCAAAATATTTCATCACCAACAGTAGGCAAAAAGAAAAAAAATAAAAGGGTTCAGCAACTGCAAGAGTCTGATAGTGATGAACAGATAAATACAAATGAAAATTTGGAACAAGCAGTTGGAAGTAATGTAAATAAAACTGTAAATCAACGCAGTAGACTCCAACGATTTTACAGGAGAAGATCACGTCCAGCTCGCCATGCAATGTCCTCACAAGATGAGAGCCAGGCCAGTGTGGAGGAGAAAAAGCTCCTCAAAGTTCAAAGGCTGCAAGGCAAAGACATCAGGATCATGAAGGGCCAACTGAACCACATCAAAAGTAACATTAGCACCATGAGTGACAGCCTTGTCAGAATGACTTCTGTGTTGGAAAATGCACATGTGGCCACTAGTACAAAACTTGAGCACATGGCAACAGCCATGGAAAGAATGTGTGATGCAATAGAGTCACAGAACATTGCTAATGCCAATAGGCACCTGAGAATCTTCTCTAGCATACACACTTACACCAGAGCAATCCATCGCTTATGCAATACCAATGGCAAAGTTATTACTACTACACTGTGTATGCAAAAGGACTTAAGGAAATGTTGCAAGGCCCTGTCTGGAAGAATGCTTGCCAAAACTAATTCAAAGGAGGTAATGCAGGAAGACATGACTGTGCTTCCATCAGCACATGGGGGCAATGCAAATGAAGGTGCAGAAGCAAGTACTGCATCTAAAACTGAAACAGTGGTTGGACGACGCAGTACAAGACATGTCACACTGCAGGGAAACACTTCTACAGCTTTGAGGAATACTAAAAGCAAAGCTTTAGGTGTGAGAGGGCGAAAATAAATTTAAAGACTAATGAATGATTGAAAACTTGCCAAAACTGGCCTGAAACAGCTGAAAATTTAAAGCTACATGTTGTTTTCTTTTCAACTTCTTTTGCTTTCATGTTTCCTTGGTTTGTCATTATTGCTATTTTCATTTTGAATTAAATTCAATCTGCATTCATGAACATTACCTGGCTTCTTACCTGTTTTTAAAAATAATGCTCTGTGATTTCTGCTTGTCTTCGCCTTCCTTCAGCAGCATCAGGTCCGCGCATTCTTGCATGTGGTTGTTGTGGCTGGTTGTCATTGTTTGGTAGAATGTCATCTACATCCAGTTCCTAGCCTCTCCGTGTTGCAATGTTGTGCAGGATGGCACATGTCGCTACAATTTTGCAGCATACATCAGGACGATATTGCAATGCTCCACCGGTTTTGTGCAGTATCCTGAACCTAGACTTCATGACCCCAAAGGTCCGCTCCACTACATTTCTAGTTGAAATATGGGCATGGTTGTAGTTCTGCTGCTTACGGGTTGATGGATTGAGGTATGGTGTCAGTATATATGATCTCACACCATATGCACTGTCTCCTATGAAGTTTTAAAATATTGGAATGGCAGTTAAGTAATCATGTAACAGATTGCGAAAGGAATGTAACTTGCACAATAGAGCATGACTTACCAAGCAAATATCCATCTCCAAATTCACCAGACAACAGTCGCCCATGAATGGCACTATGTTTGAATATATAGGAGTCATGGGCACTTCCAGGGAAACTTGCAACTAGGTCTGTGATTATTGTTTTTGAATTGCAAATTACTTGGATGTTTAAAGAGTGGTAGTTTTTTCTGTTGCGAAAAATATACTCATTGGTAGATGGTGGACAAATGGGAATATGGGTTCCATCTATGCAACCTATCACATGAGGGAAATTAGCCATGTTGTAGAAGTCCAACTTGGTTTCCAACAACTCTTGTTGATTTCTAGGGAAATGAATGTGAAGCTGTATCCTTGTCAGCATTGCATTAAGGAAACCTTGGAAAAATCTTGAAAGTGCACTCTGTGAAACCCCCCCCAGCAATTGCTATTACTCCCTGGAAGGAACCTGAGGCTAACAGGTGTAGACAACATAAGACCTGCACATGGGTGGGTATGGCTAGGGTCCTACGTGTTTCTCTGCGTAATATTGGGTCTAATTCAGCAATAAGATCTATTATGGAGTCAGCATTCAACCTATACTTGTCATATATTTCTGCCTGTGTCTGACCAAACAAAGTAATGCGCAATCTAAATATCCTTTCACTAAGCATCCTCCTTCTCCTTCCTGCTGCTCTCAACCTCCAGCGACGTGCAAGAAAAATGACTGCTGCCATCCTCAAAGAGGTGTACTGCAAATGAACAACCCCTTAAGTACCCAAATAATTGATTTCACATGTTTCCCTTAAAATAAAAACATTTACCACCTGCTCCCAGTACTTCTAAATTTAGAGATTCCTAAATGCGATTCCTTGAAAAATCGCAATTTGCGATTTTTGATGCATACACTTTTTTGCGATTTTTTTGCGATTCCTTAAAATTGCGAGTTTTTAAGGAATCGCAAAACCAATTGCGAATTCGCAGATTGAGAAAAATACAATTTTGAATGATGCATCTCAAAAACAGGAATTGCATTCGCAAACGGCCGATTTTTGCAATTCGCACCGTTTGCGAATGCAATTCAGTTTGATGCATGTGGGCATAAATGAGCTATCAGCAGAATAATTTTGCCACTAAGACTACATTACAAATTAGGTACATAGGGGCAGATTTACAAGCCCCTTGCGCCACTTTTGCGTCACTTTTAACATGGGAAAAGTGACGCAAAAGTGGCGCAAGGGGCTTGTATATCTGCCCCATAATTTCTACACTTTACTAAATCTATACTTACATTAGGAGGTAGATATAAGTGAAGTTTAGCAATTATATACCTACCTACCTTGCAATGTGGTGCAGGGCCGATGTAGTGGATGCAATATTATTGTTATGAGTGCGCTCTAGTCATTCTGACCTTAGTAAAACAGGAATATTCTATTTGCACTAATATCTAACTCTTCGATAATTCAAACAGAACACATTATAACATAGCCCTCCTTTAGTATTACAAATCTAACACCTTAGTCAGGCTTCTACTCAAAAAGAGCTTTTCTTTTTTATCTCCACCTTTTCTTTCATTCACTTTACACCATGTTTAACTAACCTTGAGAAAAGTAATTATGTGCTCTGTATTGATTAATAGAATCTATATTTAATTATGTATAACATGTCCTACTCTCAAAGTTGCACTTCTTTGTTCGCCGATGCATGTCTCTTCCAATTGTGCTGTGCTCTCAGCCAGCAGTTCTGTAATGATCTCTTCAGCTTGGCACCTTTCCCTTCTCTTTTCGGTCATGGGAAATTGTGCCATTTCTTGACAAGCAGAACACAGTGCACTGACATTTGAAACTAAAGTCATTCTTGTTCTTCCCTTAATGATTTTTTTAAAGGAGTTCTTTTGATCAAAGTTATCTAGTTGTAAACCCACAAAACTGGTGAGTAGATCAAAGCTTATAAATAATTACATTCAACACAATCATCTACACCTTTTTAAAGTTCAAATACAAGTGTATTTCCATAACCTTGGCCTTAGCAAATTACAAAACATGCAGTGTTCACAATTCAATAGTACTTAAGAATCCTTGCCATTTAAAATGGCCACAATGTGGTACATAAAGATAAAATACACAATTAATCTGTAGAGTCAGTTGCAGTCAAATATATAAAATTGAAGCATATTTCAAACATATTTTATTATAATAGGAGTCAATTGATAACGATAAAATTGCTCCCAATGTAAACATTTGGGATCGATTAGGAAATTCCTATTCGCATGTAACTACAATTTATACCTGTTCTGCTTCTTTGTCACTCCTTCCCGGCTGCACGATATTTTTGCCATAGCAAATTGGATACATAAAGGTGATGAAAGTGAGCACAGTGACATTAAAGCAGAAATGGTGAACATCATGGGCCCCATTAGGATGGGGGGCAGATTGCCTCCGCTGGGCCGGGGATAGCCACTGCCGGCTTTCTTACTTATGTACTGAAGTGCCCTATTACGAAGGGTGGACCAACGCTCGCGTAACCCTGATGCGAGAGGAGGGACATTCACTAAAATAACCGAAAATGGGGTTGCTTCAGGAGGGAGATGGAGTAGGGTGATCTTATCAGACCCACCATCATTGCTAGGTTCCACCTGTCTCCCAAATCCCTCGGCCCTAGCAGGCTGCTGCTGGGGCACAAGTTTAGCCTTACTAACACCAGTATGGATTGCACCTGCAGGCCTCCCTGCTGGTTGCACCTTGTCCACTAATATCTGTGTATTCACCATTGTACCCTCTTGTTCCCTATGGATTTCCCCCGCTCTGATAGTGACTGCCTCTCCTGTTACCCGGGGGCTAGGCTGTACAAGAATCTCCTGTGGAGAGCGTAACAGAGTTTCTTCAATCCTTTTAAGCCTAGTGTCAATGAAATCTAGTCTTTTCATTAAAGGGTCAATAAATGCAGCAAATTGTTCCTTCAAAAGGGAGCGAAGGTCACATTGCTTCAGCATAGGGTTAACATTGGCAGAGGGGGCAGTGTCTACACTGTTACTACTTGGGTTAACAAATACAAAGGCCCCACAATGATTGCTAATACCAGGTAGTGGCTTTTGTTTGTTCGTACCACGCTCCTTCCTTTTTTTGTTAGGGGGTTCCAAGCCAGTACGAGCAAGGGCCTTCTTCCCTCTGGTTGTTACCATGACTGGGCTCCCAGCGCTAGTCGAGAACTGGGGGGAGACCAGATTTGGGCTATTAGTCGGCACACATATTGGCCTTGTCGAGTATCGGTCTGTTATATGGACGGCATCAGAATTGGACAGGATGGTTGGCTGCTGGGCACAGGGTAAGGACCCCCCCTTAATAAAATCGGTTCGAGCGATAGTCTGCGCTCGGTTGCCTCAATTTCATGAATTAAAACCACTTTGGCTCTTATTAAGAAAGCATCAAGTGTCCCCACCACCCTATCCCCCACATTTCATTTGCTCATAACAGTCAGTTGACAGAAACAGCCCCCAGCTATCAACACTTAAGTACGGTATTAATCTTGGCACTTACTGTCCTTAGTTAGAAGTGTCAATAACGGGACATGGCCTCTTCTGGCCCTTGACGGCAACAGACAGCCCGCCCTTTGCCCAGGCTTAGCCCGGCGTCACCCGCGCATGTCCTGTGATGCGGGAACTCCGGCATCCTTTAATGCGCCACCTGGCGCGAAATCTGCATGGGGTGGCGTCCAGCCGCAAGGGTCCCTGGGAGATGCAGACTCCCCACACAGCGACCGCACAGAGTACAACAGGCAGCGGCGGCGGGGGAGACCAACAAGCAAGCGTTGCACGTCCTCACGCGATTTCAAAGCCCCAAAATGCCTCGATGGTCCGGTGGCAGGAAACAGTCAGCCCAGGTAGGAAGCCCAGGTAGGAAGCAAGTGTTTAGGAAAGCTCTCACTTATCGCTGTGAAAAGGTTGGTCTTAAGGAACAGTAAAAATATTTAAATAATACCCACACCATGGGAGAAAAGACCCATGGTGTGGGGGTAATTAATTTGTTTTTGTTTATTCAAAAAAAATCCCACTTAGGGTCTTTGTTTCAGAAAACTAAAAACAAGTTAAAAGTGTGTACCGTCATTTTGATAATACATCTGTTAAACTTTCAACTCATTGACAGGAACCAGTGTGACAGCACTTCCTGTCATTGAATAGAGATACCCTCCGGGCCAGCAGACATCTCTAAATTCAGAATATGGGTATTCCATCAGGACAAAGGAATATTTTACTCTGTGTCCCTGATGGAGTAATTACTGTACTCCCAAGTCAAAATCTGGCCCGTAAATCTACCTATTACAAAGAGGATCTATGGCAAATGAAATCAATATGTTTCCTAACTTTATTGTCATTTGTTCTAAAAGATGTTTTAAGGGACTGAGCCTCCTACTATTGTTGGAGTTTTCTAAATTGGAATGGTACAATTTTGTTTAAAGTTGCCAGTTACATCAAGAATCAATATTGGTCAGTCAATAATTCCCAGGTTTATACCTTCATTTTGCTGATTTCTTTTGTAATGTTGCTTGCTGTGTTTCTTGAGGGATGACTCATCGTGTTTTGTAGGACTGAGTGCCAGATTCACTAAGGTTTACTGTGGCTTATTATTGTAGTACTCATGAATAACCCAGGTTTGCTCCTGAAGTTACTCACACACCTATTTTTGTGAATCTGGCCCTGAATTCATAATCTACAACAAAAATGGGACCACATCTTGGTATGGCAATCACATTTACTCATGAGGACACTCCCATGTCCTGCTGCTGCATGTATTGATTTTATGCACCTTTGTATACTAGCTGGGACGATTCCTTATTCCTTGGCCTCAACCTATTGTGTGTCTATATATATGTCAATACCTAGTGCCCATTGGCCTTGTTTTTTACCCATTTTGACCCTTTGGGTGTCTGCGTACTTGGGGGAGGGACCTCACCCCCAGCCTAGACTATTTGCATGTTTGCAAATCTGCTAGGGTGGACCTTGTCCCCCAACCTTGACTTCTTTGCACATCAAGTGGGGTAGGACCTCATCATCCAGCCTAGACTCGCTATGTGTTGGACCCTACCTCTCAACCCTAAACCTGTGGCATTGTTGCTGTTTCCTGCTGTATGGCTCTTATTTCCTGACTGTGGTTGGGCTGTGTCAGTTTCTTCCTTTCTCTCTAGGTTTTGTAACTATTTCCTTACATTAGGATGGGCAAACGTAAAAATACCTCAACAGATGTAGGAAGCTCACAGTTCGGTGTCACCCAAAAACACTGTGTCTCCAAAGGCCTTTGTAAGGCCTCCTTTCTTTCCTATTTAACAATAGCAGTTATGTTATGTTATGTTATGCTATAGAGACTTGTAGAGCGCATGGCTGCCCCAGCAATAGGGCGTCCCAGCGCTAGCGGAGCAAAAGGTCAGAAGGCAAGAAGCTAGAGGGATGTAAAAAGTCAGGTTTTAATCAGTGGGGCAATTAATGATGAAATCAGCACTGCAGAGGAGAAGCTGGGTATTCCATCTTCCCCTATAGTGCCTGCAGTTACCGCTGTTGCTTCCCCTCTGACTGGCTTCGATCCCACTGGGAATATTACCACAGGGGAGACAGCTGTATTCCAATTTATGGAGGCTATTGATACAACTATTATCACAGATTTTCACCATTCAGAGGTTGGGGCACAGACTAGGAATTCTCCAGTGGCCTGTGATCCTCTAGCATCCAAAAGGAAAAAAAGACAAAAAAGGTTGAGGCAGTTATGATGCAGATTGAGAATAAGTCAAGGGTAGAATGGCTCCTCTGTCATCCACAACGAACAATGGTCAGAAAGTGTCTAGATTTCATGCCGCAAATGCTATTCTCAGAATGTTTGTCCCTGTGGTTCAGTCTATGATAGAGATAGTAGTCAGTAGAAGTCTAGAAAAAATGTTATCCATTGAGGGAAGTTTAAATAATCTAATACAGTTTTGCTAATATGTCCTTGACAGGACAAGTTTTGGGTCCAATGAGTCACATATCTGGTTGGATTGGGCAGGTGGGGATGAAGCTAGTGAGGAAAGTGCTACTTGGCTCCACAAGTTGCACATAATTTATTTAAAGACGATATCTCATTGCCCTCCAATCAGTCATCTTCTGGTTAGGAAACTTTTTCAACTCAGCTTGTGAAGCCTGGTGCTCTAGGGCATTCAAAGTTGATGGACCCTCATGGAGATTCTAGGAGTACTCAAGTTATCAAGGCGTCCAGGGGGAGTTAGTTGCTGTAAGTAGCAAAGATGGTCTGATACTCCCTCAGTTTGTTCTAAATCTCCCTCCTACTTCTGTCCCTTATGCCGCTTTAGTCACTGGAGTTTCTGCCCTAAAACAAGAGATCAGAGTGGACTATTTCAATTTAAGGAACAAAGGGCCAGATGTAGGTAGCCAAATACCAGTCGGTAACGGCCGAAAATGCCGAATTTCGGCCGTTACCGACCGGTATTTGGATATTGAGATGTAGGGGCCCAAAAAAGACCGATTCGGTAAATACGAGTCGGTAATTTACCGAATCGGAATTTACCGAATCGGAATTTATCGAATCGGAATATTCCGATTCGGTATTTACCGATTCAGTATTTACCGATTTGGAAATTACCGAATTCTTATTTACCGAATCAGTAAATAAGAAATGGAAAAAAATGATTTTTGAGATGTAGCAAACTTCTAAAATACAGAATTTCATGAAATTCGGTATTTAAGAGTCGGTATTTACCATGCATTGAAGCCAGGTGGTAACCAGGTACAGGCCATAAAAAAGGACCCAAAATGCAACATTGTGACCAGAATGGCGGCATTCTACGTGATAGCAAGGCGGCTAAGGCTACAGGCAGCAGGAGAGAGGGTCTGGAGAAGGGAGGAGCAAGTCAACAGACAGAGGATAGCGCTTTTTCAACTCACTGAGCCAGAGATATTGCAAAGGAACAAGCTACACCCCCACACCATCCTGGACATGATCAGGGACCTGCACCCACTTTTGGAGCACCCAACCCCAAGGGCGCATGTCATCCCACCCCATGTGCAGGTGCTCTGTAGCCTACACCTGCTTGCATCTGGGAGTTAACAGGGGGTAATTTCTGTGGTAGGTGGGGGGTCTCAGAGCTGCCGGTCCCGTTTCTTCAGGAAGTTCCAAGAGGCCATGATGCAGAGGATGCATCATTACATCTGCTTCCCTGACACACATGCGGAACTGCTGAAGACCGAGACTGACTTTTTTCAAATTGCACATTGCGTCATCGGCTGTATTGATGGCACCCACATCCCTATGTGCTCACCTGCTGCCACAGAGTACATTTACAGAAACAGGAAGTCAACCCACTCCATCAATGTACAAGTAATCTGTGATGCCAACAACATATTCACAGACATTGTGGCCAAGTTCCCAGGAAGTACCCACGACTCCTACATCTTTTAGAACAGTGGGATCTACACACGCCTGACAGCAGGGGAATTTGGCGAAGGATACCTGCTAGGTAAAACACTGTAACACACCCTGATAGATATAGCAGATGTATGTGTATGTGTGCATGTGAGTAATGGTTTTCTCATTTACATATAGGGGACAGTGCATATGCCGTCTGCTCATTCATCCTGACACCATACCTCAACCCTTCAACCCGCAGCAGAGACGATACAATGTGGCACACAAATCCAGCAGGAACGTTGTGGAGCTCATCATTGGCCTGTTAAAAAGCAGGTTCTGCTGCCTCCACAAAAGTGGAGGGGCACGGCAGAACTCACCAATAATCTGCTGTAAGATAATTGCAACTTGTGCAATGTTACACATCCTTGCTGCAAAGTAGGGCACAGAGGTGGAATTGAGCGACTATGAGGACCACGATGATGAACATGCACTGCATGAACCAAACATAGCAGGAGTTGCGTCACCAACCGATGGCAGACAGAGACGGGCAGAGATCACACAGAACTTTTTTTGAGTAAGTAAATTCACACAGACAGGTGGAGTATGCACCAAACTTAGTTTAATATTTGGCACTACGCAGGTACTCAAATGCACAAATGTGCAACACAAATGTCATCCATTCAATAATGGTAGTCCTGTCTCACTTCCCCATTTAAGTTAATGGAGAGTGGGCTGTATAAGTCATTTCTGGGCATGCCTACCAGTGCCAGATGAAAGTGGCTGGCTGTCCTCACTGGGTGTTTGGGGTGTTGGCTCACCATGGCGCCTGCTGCTCCTCCGTGTCTCAACTACAGGGGGCTTGTCATGCTCCTCCTACTGGTGTTTTCCTCACTTTCTGGTACATCCAGAGTAGTGGTTTGTGCTGTCTGTGCATTAAGCAGCACCTCTACAGCACTGGTCACCCTTGCAAGGCCCCTAGACACCTCAATGCCGCTGTGTGTTAGTCCCTCTTGCATGTTGATGCATCGTCTGCATAGAAGGGAAGTGGCTGTGGCCAGGCGTTTCATAGCCTTAGTTTGCTGCTGCGCATATTGTCTGTCCTTGCGCCTTGCTAACCTGTCCTGGTCCAGTTTACTGCACAGGAGCTGCACTGATTGTGTCATGTCCCGCACACCTGTGGCCATCTCCCGCATCCCTGCAGCCATCTCCCTCATACCTGATGGCATGTCTTTATTCTCATCTACCCTATGTCTTCCATATGTGTATTCAGGGTCCTCATCTGGCATTTCACAGACTGGATGGCCTTCCCCTGCATACTTTGAATCTTAACCATGCTACCCTCCAACCCACGGAAGACACTGGGACTGGGACCCTCCACATGTTGTGCAGCACTGCTATCTCTGGGCCTGCGGCGTCTGATACCTATACGGCCAACCTCTGCACTGGACTGCTGTGTGGCAGTGCTTCCTTCCCCAGCCAAGGTTTGAGTGTCTTCACCCTCCATTTCACCTGCTGAAGTTTCCATTTCTACCAGTGGAGCAACTGCATGCCTCCTGCTCTTTTGAGGTGCAGGTGTTGTTTGCGGCAGTGACGCAGACAGTTCAGTGAGGACATTAGCAGAGGGGATCCTGAACGTTCTGGGGACGCCTGAAGATGTGGAGACCTTTCAAGGTCTTGGGATGGTGGCAGTGGTGTTTGTGCACCAGTGTCCTCTGTGACATTCTCTGCACTTGTGCCTGCCTCCTGCTCTGTGGTGCTGTGCCTTCCTTCTCCCTGGTACGCCTGCAAGATGTCTCGCCTGTGGACATAAAAGCATACATTAGCTCTGTGCTCCTGTCTCACTGCTTCTACAATTAATTTGTTTTCACTCAAACACTGTACATATTGCCTCAGCCTCATTATGACTGATATGTTTAGCCTAACTTCTTCTTTGCTGTGCTGTATGACATGGTAGGTCTTTCAAATACTACATGTCCATGATGCATTGCTCCTGTCTAATACTACCTCTACTGCAGTGGGGTAAACTTTGCCACATAGGGAAAAGGGAAGGTGAAGGGGTGGGGGTGATTGTGTGCATTAGTCTTACCTTTTCTGGCGGCAGCTCTGGCTGAGCTGTCTGCATCTCACAGTCCACAGACGCTCTCTGGTTCAATGGTGGACCCCACCAACTCCTCCAGCTCAGTCAGGGGAGGTGTACGGTTCTTCCCTCCTCCAGTTGTGTTTGCCTCTTTGTGGAGCTCTGCTATTTTCTTCTTGGTTATGCTCCTGAGGTCATACGACCTCTTTTTCAGGTCGTCTATGTCCCTTGGAGTCACTCCTACAGCATTCACCTTTGTCTGTATTTCCAGCCAAATCTTTCTTTTTGCAGATTCAGCCACAGTCAGGGACTGCTTGCCAAACAATTTCTGGTGTTCTTTAACCCCCTCCTCCACAAGGACCTGCAGCTCCATGGTGCTAAATTTATTTTTTCTCTTCCTATCTGGGTGTTCCTTTTCACTGCTGCTTGCCATTTTCAAACTTTAAAAGCACCACAAAAAAGTTTTTCTGTGGCTCACTGACTCAGCTCTGCTTGCTCTCCCTCTCCAGAAGCTTCTAATTACTTCCAGCTGCCTGGATTGAGCCCCTTCCTCGTTGGGAGGGGGTGGGTGGTAGCACCTGATTGGCTGACTCCAAGGTTTCACTTTCTTCCCTTTCCGATTCGTTATTTACGTTATTTACCAAATCGCTATTTACCGAATCGCTATTTACCGATTCAGTATTTCCCATTCATTCCTATGGGCCAAAAAAGGCCCAGAGGAATGAATGGGAAATATCGATTGGTAAATACAGATTCGGTGAATACCGATTCGGTAAATTCCGAATGACAGATACCGAATTTTACTGAATCAGTAAAAATTACCGAATTTTTACCTACATCCCAAATATCGATTCTAAAATACTGAATCGGTAAAATTCGGTATTTTAGAATCTGTATTTTTTGATTACCTACATCTAGCCCAAAGTGAGTTACTGGCTGCCTCATTTTGGCATGAAGGGCAAATGTTGGCTAATAGGTGTATTAAGACTCAGAGGATTGATTGGGCTGGACCCTCCCCTCAAGTCGTTTATGGGTACTATTTTGATATACATTTTGATTGTCTTAGAGATGCTTGAGGGTTTTGAGTCTTGCTAGGCAGTCAGTCTGTACCACTATCATCCAGGTTTTTCCACTTGGATATTTTTACTGTCAATTCGCAGCCCAAAATAATGGTCCAGTGACCACCAGAGGCTAGTGACTTTGTTTTACAGACCTCAAACAGATTTGAGGTTTTGTGGGCTGATACACTTGACTGACTGCATTCTACTAATTATGAGTTACAGACAACCGTGGAGTTTGGGGTTAACTCAGACTGTAGAACAAAGGGCTTCATTAACAGAGGTAAATTGTTATTTGAGCTAAGGTGCCCCTTTTCTTGGTACATAACATTTCTGGTGACCGTCCCGACAATGAAGGCACTTTTGGTGTCTAGTCTTTGAAGACCATCTCCAGGGAGGCATGTAGCGTGTTATGTACCGCTGGAGAAATAGAGCTCCCAAACTTTTGTAGGTGGTTACCGGTGGGTGGAATTTTCATCACAGATGTGAAAGATGTTTGCAGTGTTACTGACATCCCAGGAAGTTTCATAAGTAATGGAGATACCACAGTTAGCCCCCTCAGGTTGGCCTCCTGGAAAGTGGCAGGGATAAATAGTAAAAGATTTATTTTTATTGGCTGGCAGAAATAGGATGTAGAGGAATTCTTTTTTTCGGATGGCTATAGGACCTATTTTAACCCTGATGTGCCTTCATCAAGGGAAAATCCAAAGGGAGGAATGTTGACCCTGGTCTCTCTTTATATTGTAGGACTGAGCATATGGCTACAATTTCTTCTAAGGTGCAAGTAATTTTGTTTACCTCACTGGTGATCGTTGTTTTGTTTCATTACATATTTCTAATGCAACCAAAGACCCTAGCTTTTGTGATACACTTTCTACCCTTATGGCCCAATTGCTAGGTAGTGACACTCGGGTATTGATAAAGCTGGATTTATATTAGTGGAAGATTTCAGCATACACCCTTGTTCTTACTCATTTACCTCATGTGGCCAAGCATACAGTGTTGATACTCTGCAGCTAGAACACAGCCAAGCAGGTGCTTTTCTGTATAATATCCTTGCGGAATTCAGTATGGAATGTGTTAAGACCAAAATGTCTCAGAGTGCAGATGGTAGTTTCACCCCAACATTTATTAGACGAGGCTTGCATTTCAAAATAGATAAAAAAATATTTCTGTATCACTGCGAGTCTTCTTAATCCATTTTGATATCAGAGTGCCTGGCTTTAGTTACCACTACTGTATCTCTGTTTGTATTAACTATTTGTTTGTACGTGCCCCAACACTGAATAGGTTCATTAACTCATTTAGCTGGTGTGATGACCAGTTAGAGAAGAAGCGTGGCTGATTGGCTGACTCCAAGGTTTCACTTTCTTCCCTTTCCGATTCGGTATTTACCAAATCGCTATTTACCGAATCGCTATTTACCGATTCAGTATTTCCCATTCATTCCTATGGGCCAAAAGGCCCATAGGAATGTGATCGTTTAATAAGGACTGTTCAAATGCACACAAACTGCTAATGTTCACACTCAAACCTCAGCCCAAAGACCAATGTCTAATACCTATTAGACTAAATGCTTATAAGAACACTCTTGATCTGAATAAGAGCCCTTACAGAGCAGGTTTGGTCTGATCTTGTAGAGGCCTCACTTAAGGCTGACAATAGCCTGGGAGGTTGTGAATCACCCTTTATTTAATGATAATGGGGCCCCAACTATTTTTTCTCATATTTTTCCTGAGAAGTGATTTGAACATTTTGAGGGCATCTATAAATCTTTGGATGGTGGTGTCTTTCCTGAGCCCCCTAAGTTAGCTACTCACCAATGTAATTTAAACATTTGTTGTTGATAAGATCATTGTAGCTATTATATGTATGACACGTCACAAGGTCCCTGTTCCCGACAGGATTCCTCCTTATCTCTTTAAGTTGTCACCTAGTCTCCGGGTCCCGCTCTTAACCTGCATGTTTAATCAGGTAACATCTTAGGACTTCTGCACTCTTGGTCTCATTCCTTCTTTATCCCTGTATATAAAAAGGGCTCAAAAGATCTCTTGAGCTGCTACAGACTGATCTTTTTACAGATTCGGTTGTCAAGCTGATGGGTAGGGCTATCTTGGATAGGGTAATGTCATGGGCGGAGGATGGCTCTGTTTTTACAGATCTGCAATTTAGGTTTCAGTCGGGTTTGGGCATTTGTGATCATTGCCGAAAACATTTCTTCTTAATTAGCAAGTATACCGTGGTGAAACTGGGGTCATTGTTTATTACATTTATGGATCTATCCTCCACTTGTGACAGGGTGAACAGATACAAACTGTGGCAGATTTTGTTTGACATGGGATTAGACACAGATATTGTCTATTTCCTTAGAGAGCTGCATAGTTCCTACCGTCTTAAGAGTGGAGTAAGACATGGATGTATATTGGCTCCTTTTTTTGATCACTTTGTATGTGAATGACTTGGGAGCCAGGTTGCTATACAAACAGACTGCCCTTGAGTAGGTTTTTGACAGATTCATGCATTGTCATATGCGGAAGGCACAGTTTTTCTGGCAAAAACCGCCTTGGGTCTCCAGACACTGCTGGATGGCTTTGTTCCATACATGAGCAGTCTAGATGAGAACTACCAACTACAGCAAATCTCAGGTAATGGTTTTGAATCCTCGGGGACCAAGTCAAGAACCTTTCAAGTTCACAGCCATAGGTTATCTAGGGTTTAGACATATACATACTTGAGGGTGGTTTTTGATGATTGATCGACCTGGGCTCTGTTGAAAAGATCTAAGATACAAGCCCAGTCCCAGCACTCTTTTCCTTTTCCTCTAGAATTGTCATCAACCATTGGAAGCATTGGTTAAAATGTACCAGGCCAAATCGGACTCAGTAGCCACAATAGATAGTGACACAAGGGGATATGTAGATTCAAGGGACCTTGGAGGAGAATGGGTTTTGTAGACTTCTGTAGGCTGTCCCAGATTCTACCCCTGTGTTTATTGTTCATGAGGAGCTGGGCTTGCCTTATTTGTCGGACCTTATTGCCCTGCATCCCTGGTCAAATGACTCACTATTTAGGTGTAACCAGAAAATCACCTAAAAAGGGAGATACTTATGGATTGTATGCAGCTTCGAGGGTGGAAGTCACTCGAATGGTTGGCATACATACAGGACATTTTTGTTAAGTTAGGCATCTAACATCCAGAAGGCAGATATCTCCTGGAAGCGGGATAACTTCTTACTATGGAAGAAAGCAGAGAGAGAGAGAGAGGGTATAGAAATAGTGAAGCCCTCGGTTTGAGGACATGCACAGATTGTAACTGGGCCAGCCGTCGAACGCTATTTGCTTAATGTGCTCAATGGTCACCATCGGTTTCTCCTCAGTAGATTTAGGTTTAATCAATTCCATTTCTTGTTAGCCCTTCCTAAGCCTGGTGTCTGGAGTGTGAAGCTGAGCCCTTCTGTGGTGTTTACCACGTAATGAAGTAAGACAAGATAAGATGCAGGTAAGATTTATTCGCCTCATCCACAAATAGCTCCAGCTCCAACTGTCATGAATTCACCCCCAACATTTTCTATGCTAGGAACCTTAGATACACAGAATTCTGTATTCTAAAGAGAAGCACAGACATAGAAATCATGCAAAGCTTGCCATTACACATCTCCCTTCTTAACAAAAACAAAAAACATAGGAAGGAAAAATAATAAAAGAGAAAACACCTTAATAACACTAAGAAAAAGAAAAAACATAATGGAGTTTACAAGTAATCTTTCATATAAGCAGGAGCTTTTCGTAACCTATGACTCCTCACACGAACTCCAGGAGGATTGCTAGAACAAGATAGAGGAATATTAACAGTGCCACACATATCTCCATCAGTATCTAAATCATTTTGAACACCATTTCTCGATTTAACCACCACCACCCGACTTTTATTCCAAATCCTCCCATCTTGTGTTTTTATGGCATTCCTAAACACTTTGATAACAGGTCTAACATTAGTGTACTTAGACCAAGATTTCCTTCCAACAGGTGCTTTTATTTTGACTAAATCACCTATCTTAACCTCCTGAAACTGAACACATTTCTTGTCATCAAAATATTTTTTCCTGCAAGCTTGCTTTTCTAACTCCCTCTCCCTCCAAGCACCAATGCCGTTATCCACAAACCCTTTATTCAATTTCATCCAACCAGGACACCACATGGTATTGGGAATTCTGCCCTTAAATAATTCAAAGGGAGATCTTCCAGTGGTAGAGTGAGGGGAACACCGATAGGCATCAATCCTTTCCTTGAGAGCTTCCTTCCAATTTAAACCATTAGCTCTTGCAAGCTGAATACATTCTTTTAACATTTTATTCACCCTCTCAACAGCACCATTAGTTTCAGGATGATATAACGAAGAACGCTTGTGGACAATGCCACATTTACTAAGGTATGAGTCAAAAACACCAGAACCAAATTGAGGACCATTGTCAGACAAGATACCGTTGGGAAAACTTTCCCTCTTGAAAATTTCCGACAAGAACTTGATAACAGAATCTGACGTTATGTCACTTACAACACTCACTTCAATCCACTGTGAATATAAATCAATCACAACAATCAAATAAGGAGTATCAGACACACCGGTAAATGGACCCAAAATATCAATGGCTAACTCATCCCACGGGTGATTTGGTAAACTCCTACAAACCATGGGCATTTGTTTAGTTTTTAAAATGTTGTCACTGGCACAACATTCAGCACATTCTCTAACCATTCTTTCGATCTCCATATCCATTACTGGCCACCAAAATTGGGTACGTAACATCTCCTTAGTTTTTACAATTCCTAAATGACCAGAGTGTGCATGTACTAACAATTTTTCCCTTAAAGTAGAGGGTGGTAAAAGTCTCAAACCACGTGTCAACATGTCATCAGTTATAGATAATTCCTCAGAGACAAGAGAACAAGGCTTATCTAAACGCTTGTTTTCCCTCAGCATGGACATCACCTTGACTAACACATCGTCCTTTAACAGTTCATTCTTCCACTCATCTTCTCCAACAACTCCCTCTGTAACTTCACAGACATTAACAAAATCCTCCTCCTCTATAAACACATCCTCAGCACACAGATTATCACTTTTCACTAGTCTTGAAAAGCAATCTGCAGACTTATTTGAAACACCAGGTAAGTACTGTACCTCAAAATCAAACTCCTGCAAAGAGATAATCCATCTCCTAATCCTAGAAGAGATAGAATCTAACCCCTTCTTGCAAAAAACTTCCTTCAATGGTTTATGATCTGACTTAACAATAAATTTAGTGCCCCAAATTAGATTTTTTAATTTTTTTAGAGCCCAGAAAATAGCCAGTGACTCTTTCTCAATAACAGAGTAATTTAGTTCTGGACCCCAAAGACATCTTGAAGCACAAGCAATAAGAGAATCATTACCCTGCTTATTTTGTACCAAAATCGCACCAAGCCCTTTATCACTCGCATCAGTAAATACATAGGTCGGTAAACCTGGAACAAATGCCTGTAGACATGGGGCTTTTTTTAATTCCTCTTTAATTTTCTCAAACTCTTTCCTACACTCATTTGACCATTCAAAAACGACACATTTCGCAGTAAGTCTTCTCATATTCTTAGTTTTATCTGCAAAATGCAAAATGAACTTTCCGTAAAACTCCACCATACCAAGGAAAGAGTGCAATTCCTCCTTATTAATTGGCTCAGCCATATTATCAATAGATGTAACTAAATCAGCTTTCGGAAAAACACCTTCACTCTTTATACAATGCCCGAGATAATTCACTTCCTCTAAACCAGCGTTCTTCAATCTGTGGGGCGCGACCCCCAGGGGGGTCGTGGAGTCCTGGGAAGGGGGTCGCAGATTCTGCAGAGTGCAGTTCCTTGTATTGGGCTGATCGAGGGTGCTCACGGCGGAGGCCTAATTCACACCGAGGTGTGAAAAACATCAACGCCTCATTAACAAGTAAAAGGTCTTTTAAAGACCTGCCAAGTACTTGGGTGTGACTGTGTGTGTGTCCCTGAAGCTGCTTCAGCCGGGCTCACATACAGGAGCTGGGGGGGAGCTGGCGGGGGATGGGGGGGCTGGGGGAGCAGGCTGTAGTGTAGCCCTTTGAGTTCAATGGATGTTGCGCACCTGGAGCTGTGGGTCCCGTGACATGTCCCCTGCCCCCAGTAGGGAGGCACAGAGATGCCCTCCCATGAGCGGGAAAGAAGGAAGACGACGCAGAGAGATACTGACCCCCCCCCCCCATGAGAGAGGCACAGAAAAGGTGGCTGGATGAATGATGGGTGGATGGATGGATGTAAGGCTGAAGGGATGGATGGATGGATGAAAGGGTGGATGGATGAAGGATAGATGTATGGATGGGAGAATGAAAGGGTGGACAGATGAAGGATGGATGCATGAAAGGGTGGATGGATGGCTAAAACGTTGCATGGATGAATGATGCATGGATGGATGTGTGAAAAGGTGGGGGTGATGAATGATGGGTGGATGGATGGATGAAAGGGTGAGTGGATGGATGGATGGATGAAAAGGTGGATGGATGAAGGATGAAAGGGTGGATGGATGAAGGATGAAAGGGTGGATGGATGAAGGATGGATGGGAGGATGAAAGAGTGGATGGATGAAGGATGGATGTATGGATGGGAGGATGAAAGGGTGGATGGATGTATGAATGGATAAAAGGTTGCATGGATGAATGATGGATGGATGTGTGAAAAGGTGGCTGGATGAATGATGGGTGGATGGATGGATGTAAGGCTGAAGGGATGGATGGATGTGTGAAAAGGTGGGTGGATGAATGATGAGTGGATGGATGAATGAAAGGGTGGATGGATGGATGAATGATGGATGTATGGATGGAAGGATGAAAGGGTGGATGGATGAAGGATAGATTGGTGAAGGATAGATGTATGGATGGAAGAATGAAAGGGTGGATGGATGAAGGATCGATGCATGAAAGGGTGGATGGATGGATAAAAGGTTGCATGGATGAATGATGCATGGATGGATGTGTGAAAAGGTGGGGGGGATGAATGATGGGTGGATGGATGGATGAAAGGGTGGGTGGATGGATGAAAGGGTGGGTGGATGGATGTATGGATGAAAAGGTGGATGGATGTATGGATGAAAAGGTGGATGGATGAAGGATGGATGGGAGGATGAAAGGGTGGATGGATGAAGGATGGATGTATGGATGGGAGGATGAAAGGGTGGATGGATGAAGGATGGATGTATGGATGGGAGGGTGAAAGGGTGGATGGATGTATGAATGGATAAAAGGTTGCATGGATGAAGGATGGATGGATGTGTGAAAAGGTGGGTGGATGAATGATGGGTGGATGGATGGATGGAAGGGTGGATGGGTAAAGGATTGATTGATGGATGTATGGATGGAAGGATGAAAGTGTGGATGGATGAAGGATGGATGTATGGATGGAAGGATGAAAGGGTGGATGGATGGATGTGTGAAAGTGTGGGTGGATGTATGATGGAGGGATGTGATGAGGTCTAACAGGCGCATTTATGGTTGTCAAAAGTTGATGATGAGTACCAGTTTCTATAAACTTTTGTCGGTAGGGGGTCCTTACGCCTAAAAAGGTTTTACAAGGGGGTCTCGGCATCAAAAAGTTTGAAGACCTCTGCTCTAAACCAAACTTACACTTTTGTTTCTGCAGTGACAGACCAGCTTCACTCAACCTTTTCAATACTGCACACACACGTTCGTTATGCTGTAGCATGTTAGCTCCATAAATTAACAAATCATCTTGATAGCACTTTACATCTCGAAGACCTTTGAGTATAGATGCCATTATGCGTTGAAATACAGAAGCGGCTGATATTAGCCCACAAGGCATCCTTTTAAATTTAAATGTGCCCATAGGAGTTGTAAAAGCTGTTAAGTCTTGACAAGATACATCTAGTTCCACCTGGTGGTAGGCAGAAGCTAAGTCTAAGGTGGTAAAATACTTTGCACCTTCCAAAGTTCCTACAATTTCATCGATATTGGGCAAAGGAAACCTGTCCACAACAACCTCCTTATTCAAAGCACGTCAATCTATGCATAAACGAATTTCGCCAGATGGTTTCTTAGCTATAACAATGGGTGCCAACCATTCTGTGGCTTCTACAGGTTCTATAATCTGGTTCTCTATAAGTTTGTCAATTTCCTTCTGTACTTTTTCTTGTTCACCCAAAGGAATTCTCCTTACTTTTGCTATTATGGGAACTGCATTTTTCTTCAATTTTATAATTCACCCCCAACATTCTCTATGCTAGGAACCTTAGATACACAGAATTCTGTATTCTAAAGAGAAGTACAGGCATAGAAATCATGCAAAGCTTGCCATTACACCTTGCACATGTGATAGCTTTTCTGCAGAGGATCTTGAGCATTTTTTTTGTGTTTGGCCTTCATGATACCCCTCTAAAAACAATTTTATTACCATTGCTAAAATCTTGGAATTTTGTCCAGTTTACGTCTGCTGTCATGTACCTAAAGTTAACTCGGATGTTTATGCAACTTATGTTGTTGCTTGTTTTTTACCTCATTATTTAGGCTGCGGAAGATTTTTGACATGGGTCCTGGGCAGGCCTGATTTGTCTTTTATCCTGTAACTTTATTGTTGTTATACATTTTCAAATGATTGTTTTATGCTTTCTTAGGGACCTGGTAACTTGTATAACAAACTTTCTAAAGACTTGCTGCTCTCTGGGGTTTTTACTAAGCATGTATTATTCCAGTCATGAATTGCTTGATGATTTACTTATATACTTAATTTGCACAATATGCTTATCTCAGGGACAGCCAGTAGGATTTAAAAAACATTGCACTTTTACTGTGATTTTGTAATTATTCTAATGGGTCGAAAATTTATGTCCTGCTCTGGTTTTGATTGAATTTGATGGCTAATATATGTGACTATTTTGCACAATATCCAGACTCTGTTTTTAATTATGTATAGCCTAGGAATGATAAGTCAATTTATTATGGGTTTGTATCAATTTTTATCTGTTTTGTTTCTATTGATTTTATCTGTTTTTTATTGATTGATATATGCACTGATGCTTTATGTACTTTTATGGTCTAGTTAGACCGAATAAAGTTATTTTGACTGACTGACTATACTCCTAGGGCCCAATCTATAAAGGTAAATTTAGGCCTAAAGTCTAAGTTTAGACCTGAAGTCTAAATTTAGACCTGAAGTCAAAGTATAGACTTGAAGTCTAAATTTAGATCTGAAATCTAAATTTAGTTTTCAGGTTTAAACTTAGACTTCTAGTCTAAATTTAGACTTCAGGTCTACATTTAAGAAATCAAGTATCAACTTAGACTTCAAGCCTAAACTAAGACTTCTGGTCTAAAGTTAGACTTCAGCTCTAAACTTGTTTTTAGCTGTACCAGACAATTAATAAGCTAGCAACCAACGGAAAAAATGTCAAATCGACAACAAGTCTTAACAAGGTGGCAAACAAAATGTTCATTGCACTCAAATATGGAAAACATGGAAATTGACTTGGCCATATTGCCCCCACTGAGGATCAGTGATTTAAGAGGGCTGTGCAGGGGGAAAAAAATCATACCGGGATCACTGCTAAGAAGGAGGACCTTGGGAAGGCCCTTAAAGCTTGGGAGGTAGCAAAATAGCCCAGGTGCAGCTAGCAGGCAAGATCAGCCCAGATAGTGGGGATAAAGAAGATATTAGAGAGTTCTTTGACACAGAGGGGGGCATAAAGAGTGCGGACCCCACAATGTGATCAAGGCATGACTCCACATCTGTAAGTGAAAATGAGCTCCACTTTCGTAAGGAGACTCAATGATCTAGAAGCCCAGCTCAGTCTCTTGGAGATCCAGGAGAGGAAGCTGGCTCTGGAAGATAGGAAACTGGTCCTAGAGGAGAAGAGGGTCAAGCTGGGGTTGAAACTCCAAGGGCATGGTGGCAGCAACAAGGGACAAGAGGTGAATGCAGGCGGTGCCTAAGATCCCAGGTTGTGCAAGGGTACAGTTCCTAAGTATTTAGGGGGGTGACATAGATACATGGCTGGCATAAATTGAGAGAGCTCTAAGGATGAGAGAGTGGATAGCAAACTTTGGGGGTCCTTATTATGGGAACTGATTCTAACAGTAGGGAGAGCTAGGCTGCTGACACTGGTGGATGAGGTGGCAGAGCCCTATATCCACATGAAGGAGACACTCAGCAACACACACAAGGGCTCAACTCAGAAATGGGTGGAATTTGTAGATGCCTCTGTGAAGACACTTGAAGGTTGAAAAAAGGGTTATAAAGTATATACCGATGAGGGGCTATACAATTTGGTTGTAAAGGAACAGACACTTACAAATTGTACCTCACAGAATTTATACCAGCATGTGGCAGATTCTAGGCTACCTAGCCCTAGGGAGCTGGGGACTATAGCCAATGAATGGGTGCACACTAGCATCCCCAAGAAGCCCCAAGGTGGTGAACATAAGAAAGGACAAGTCCCCATTTAGGAGCAAGATGTGGCGAAGCATAAAAAGTCAGTGAATCCAAAAAAGGTCCCAAATAAAAAGATGCCTGGGGGATCCCAGAACCACATCCCAGGCATAGGGGAGGGAGTATCAGGGAAAGAACTCTGATCATATAAAGGGGGATTGTGTCCTGGTTAATTTTAGGCACCCTGGTATAGTCACACACATCTGCAACTGGGTGGAAGACACTGCCGGTACCTTAATCCAGACCCACCCATTGTCTTTCTTTTACCCACCTCTTAGCTATCTAGCTCCAAGTTGGTGTGAAGAAGGGTGGACTAGGGTGGGCGCTAGGAGTTTCACGGGAGGGTATAGGCAAAACCACTACACTACACCCATGTACCCCAACTATTTCCACGCCAACAGGTTCAGTTCTCTGGACCAGGTTGACTTGACTGACTTGATAGGGGAAAAAGACTGGGAGGACGGGATGGCTCAGTAAGTCAAATAAATTTACAGCCCACCCTGGTAGAAAGGAATGGGTTGAATACTGTTCTGGGGGATCCGCAGGTGGAACTGTGCGGGCTTATGTCTGTATCGCCTGAAAAGGGGGACGGTATCCCCAACTCAGTGCTCTTGCTAAATGGGGAGAGAAACCACACTATGTCATTCACCCAGGCTATTGCTGGTAAAACATCTCTTAAAATCCTGTCATGGAATATTGTAGGGCTACATAACAAACTGGCTTGCCCAGATTGGGGTACCTTCATTGACTCAAGCGATGTTTGTTTCTTCCAAGAAACTTGGGCAGGAGGGGAGCAACTCAGGAGCGGTTTTGCATCCTTCTCTATACCCGCAAAGTAGCGGGGTAAGGGAAGGCCTTCGGGGGGGCTGACAATCTGGGTAAAAACTCATCTGGGGTGCAGTGCCAGGAACTTGGAGAAAACATCGGAGGATGTACAAAGTATATCACTGGCCTGGCCTGACGCATCCAGACTTGTTTTGTTGAATGTTTACTCCAGACCTGTCAGCCCTACAGCGGAGTCTAAAACCATCGAGGAACTTTCCTTGTTCCTAACTAGGATCCCCAGGGGGCCACTCTAGTGATAGGTGGTGACTTTAAATCCCACTTTGAGCCATTGAGCGATCTGATGGATGGTGCTATTCTTGAAGAGGATAATAATTGGAAAATCCCCCCGGTTGTGGATCCCACGCCTAAGTCATGGGCACCGCTGGCAGTACAAATGTTAGCCATGATACCAAACCACTCAATAAGGGCATGCAATGGCCGTACAAGCTCGGACATACCAGCAAAACACACCTACAACAAACTGGGCCAAGAGACTCGACTGGATTATATATTCATCGAAGCCTGTGCATGGCACAAAGTCATTGACTTTAAGGTGGTAGCCAGGACCGAAAGTGACCATAATCCCTTCATCTTAGATTTCCTCTGCACTGGTTGCTCTAAAGACAGCCCTAATGGAGGGAGAGGATCTGATAACCGGGCGCTCTTGTCCAGTAACAGACGAAGAATCAGATGGGACAGGGCAGTAACCCGCCCTGAGTTAGGGGCTGGTATATACGTAGAAGTAGCTACAGCACTGGAAGCTGTGATTGCCCTGACTCCGGACCTTGCTTCTGATTCAGTATTTGCCAAACTTGGTGTAGTCCATCAGAAATTGACTTAAAGCGTAGCCGAGATCCTGAACCCTGCGGGAAAAGGGAAAAAAACAGGCAAAAAATTTACCTGGTTTAACCCAGCATGCAGAAGGGCAAAATCAGAGATCATCAACGCACTGAAACTCAGCCATAATAGTGCTCTGATCAAAGAAAAAAGGGCTGTGTACAGGAAGTTAATCCACCACGCTAAAGCAGAATGGGAGGCGGATCACTGGGCCAATTTAACATCTAGTCTGGCCGGAAGAGACGGCCGGAAATTTTGGCAAATTGTAAATACTGGGTCTGTAGAGCAAGTTGAGGCTGTGGTCCCTAACGTAGCTGCCGAGGTGTGGGAAGAGCATTTTCGTACTCTTTACTGGGCGGACGCCTCCGAGGGCATACCAAATCCGATGAGCCTAGTTCCTAACATCCAGAGAGGAACAACAGAGTATGAGTTCACTGTGGGGGAGGTGGAGACAGCTATCCTCAACCTTCCCTTAAGCAAAGCTCCGGGCCTGGATAAATTACCAGACGACCTTCTAAAGCACGACCGGTGGTATGGGCCCCTTATTTGATGGCTATTTTTAATGCTATATGGAGAGGTATGGAGGTACCTAGTACTTGGCAGAGGGCAGAGATTGTCCCTATCTTCAAGAAGGGCTCACCCCTGCTCCCTGCCAATTACAGGGCAATCAGCCTCATTGACGTGCCCCAAAAACTCTTTGCACTCCTGATCCTAAATCGTCTATTAGACTGGATTGAGGAGTATTCCATTTTAAGGCCTTTCCAGGCAGGGTTCAGGAAAAATGTTTCCACTACCGACCAGATCTTCCGGTTATACATGCTTTATAGGAAAACTGTCAAGATCGGGGGTCGGTCATTATACACTATCTTTGTTGACCTACGCGCGGCATTCGATCTGGTCCCACGCCAGAAGTTATGGGCTATACTCCGGGAGCTCGGTATTCCTCCCCCACTCCTGAATATGTTAATACGACTCCATGCCCAGAACTATGCACAGGTCAGGTGTGGTAGCAACGGTTGACTGACAGCTCGATTCCCAGTTGGCAGGGGGGTAAGGCAGGGGTGTGTCTTGGCAACTACCCTGTTCTGCCTCTATGTCAATGGGGTAATCGCATATCTGGATGCTGTACATGATAGTGACGCCCCAAAGCTTGCAGGGTCCCGGATTGCAGTGATCATGTTTGCAGATGACACGCTGCTCCTTTCTAAAACTCCCATGGGCATCCAGCGTGTCTTGGATGGGTTTGTCTCCTTTTGTAAAGAGCGGGGTTTGGAAATTAACACCTTAAAAACCAAATACATGATATTTAACCCCCCCCCCCACAATAACACGCCCAAACCTCATGATAGATGGTGTTAGATTAGAATGGGTCCACACCTTTGACTACCTCGGGCTTACCCTCAATGAATCATTCACCTGGGTCCAACATCAATTGAAACAGCACCTTAAAATGACACAGATAGCTGGGGGCATACTGAAACTCTTGAGTAGATCATCGTACAAACCAATTGGTCCCCCATTAGAAATTTACAAACTGCGGGCGCGCAGGGCAGTGTCCTACGGCACTGAGTTGTGGGGTCACAAGACTAGCGCAGCAATTACTGTTGCGGAGAATAGATTCTTGAGGCAATTGACTGCTCTGCCCACGAGTACCCCACTAGTGCCGCTAAGACTGGACCTTGGCATTAGACCTATTGAGGAGGAACTGGCCCTTAGACCTCTAACTTTTTGGAGGAGACTCTGGGTCACTCCAGAGCTGTTTGAATATAGGCAAGAGCTAATGGAAGTACTGGGCTTGCCTAATGCAGGCAGGCTTCCCTGGTTAAAATATGTCAGGAAGGAACTCGAGAAGCTTGGACTTGCTTCAATGTGGTCAGACCCAGAGCATACATGTGCTGGTATTTCATAAAAACAACTGGTCCAGCTGTTCCGGGAAAACCGCATGGCACATTTATTATCAAGCTCCCAACTGGGTACACTTTCAGCTAGGTTCTTATCCATCAAGGACTCCTACTTTTTGGAGCAAGTCCTGGACGATATTAGCCCTGCTGCCTCGAGGAAGCTTTTTCTCCAATGGCGGCACGGTTCGCTACCCATCAGATCTTTTACGTCTGATTGGTGCGCACTATCGCTGAAGAATTGCCCAGGGTGCACTGCAGCTCTAGAAAATGAGGTCCATATTGTTTTCTTTTGTCCTGCTTACCTAAACCTGAGACGGAGGTGGATCATCCCAATATGCAAAAACTTGGAGACAAGCCACTGCCTTCAGGTGTTTAGAATCCTAAAGACGGATCTCTCTCCGGTTGTGGTTTTCGCTGTTACAAAGTTTATAGCAGCAATGTGGAACACCAGAAGGGCACTTGTGGCTAACCTATAAACTAGGATATAGAAGGTACATAACAGAATTTTACTGGGGTTGGTATTAGAATTAATAGGGCAGGCGGGTCATTTGTTCTATTGGAAATATACATTGCTATGAAATGGTTTCATTACTGTCTGTTTCCAAACATTTTATTGTATTATTTTACTGGTTTATTGTTGTGCTCTTTTATGACAACAATTTGTCGAAATAAAGATTGATGAGAATGATAATAGATCAATGAGGTGTGAAAGACTTTTTCTATATTTTAAAGAACTTTACAAGCAAAAATTTGGCTCTAATACAGATCAAAAGAGAGTAGAACATATTGTGTTTTTTTAATAAAAACAAAAAGATATTATACCTTTTTTTGTTGATAAACCCTTTCAAACAATCCAGCATGAAATTTGAGATTGAGAGAAAGGGATTGTTGCAGATATGAAATCTTTAAAAAACCACTCATGGAACCAGTGCTTATTTCTTGTAAAAATATTTGTTTTTGATTTCAGTGGATGTACTATTCTCCTTTTGTTATTTTTAGTTGACCATTCTAATAGGCCCCTTCCTCACGTTCAAAGGTTTAAGTAACAAATGTCCGCCAACGCATCTTGATGCATGCTCACATACTTGTGCACATCATGGCCATCTTGAAATGTTTTGCAACTCAGATCAGCAACTTAAAAGAAACAGAGCAACATTTTGAAGCAGTGTGCGGTTACAAAATGACGCAGCTACATTTTTTTTCTTAGCCATGTTAAAGCTTGTTTTAAGTTGCTTAGCAAGGCTGCGTAGCACGGGGCTGTTGTGCAGCATGGCTAAAAACTATTGAAAAAGTCAAAAAGTCAATAGATTTCAAAGGAACAACTATCGGCTTTGCCAATGCGTGTTTGTTGAACGTGTGTTTCAAGGAGAACATTGAATTTAAACTTAAAAAGCAGCATCTACAATAGTACTATCCTAATTTCTAAGGGGTAAGAGTCACGTGCTAATCTGGCATGGATTGAAACCGTGGTTTTCAATTGTTGAATACTTAACACTACACAGTGTTTTTTCAAGTAATTATTGCCCCAATGTTTCTGACAGTGGCAGCTATTCTTATTTCCAGAGTTTGGCTGCCACATGGAGCTGTATCTGGCTCCAAGTCGACATAGAGGTGCACAGATCGTCATTGTCCCAGCTTCTCCCTCTCTGCCAGGGAATGGATCGGATGTGCCCTCCACTTTCTAAGTCCGCTCTGCTTTAAGGAGAATGTCTGGGGTTTCACAGAAGCACAGAATGCAGAAAGATTACTACTGTAGTAGCCGGCACGGATCGGGAGTTGCAATTGGGCTGGAGGGGTTGGTGGAGATTGTGATGTAAAAATGTTTTTTTATGTACAAATATTACCTTCTCTTTTGAATTTTTTTTGCTATCAGCTGTTATAAAAGAAATAGGTCTGTATGAACCTAACTCTTCACTATTTTTGCCTTTCTTTTTTAAAAATGACTATTGTGGCGAGTGACCATGAATCTGGTGGGTTGCCTGCAAAGACAGACTGAAAAATCTTAATCAACTCTGGCGTTAGGACTTTTCTAAAGACTCAGTAGAATTCTAAAGGAATACGGTCCGGTCCCATTGCTTTACCGGCAGCTAATCCAATGATAGCTGTTTCGATTTCCTCCCAGATAACAAGTTTTCACTTCTCCACCAAGATCTTGGATTGTAAAAATCTCATTAGCCATTGCCCGTTGACGTAATCTTTGAGCCAAAACTTTCCCTGTTTGTTCACCCAGTTCATAGCTTTTTTGTCCGATGTTGAATATAACGTGAAGCTACCGGATCGGCAATATGAGAGTAATCTGAGCTACGTTTAATAGACAGATCAAGTTGAGATTCCTCTATATGTTTATTTATTTTAATATTTTCGGCTAACCGTATTTCTGCCTTTAGGACCATGTCACAATCTTTTTTAAATTTATTACGTTTATTCTTCAGTTGGAAATTTGAGTATTTTAAAGTTTCTCCTCTTATTATAGATTTAAATATGTCCCAGACTATTGGAACTGATGCCGTCTCATTATTAATCTGAAAAAAGTCCTGGATAATACTAGTCATAAAATGTATATAGTCCTGTTGTAATAACAGATTCCTCTGAAACGACCAGGTCGGTTTCAGACCTGACCTAGCTGATAGTAGGCTGAGATTTAGACAGACAGGACTGTGATCTGATAGTAATTTAGGAAGTACTTCTATCCCTATTTTATCAAGAAAAAACTGAGATTAAAAAAAGTAATCAAGGCGGACAAATTTCCTATGTGGGGCAGAGAAAAAACTAAAACCAGGAGCCTTGGCATGTAGAATATGCCAAGAATCCAAGAGACCATTATCTAATACCAAGATCCTCAATGCCTTAAAAGTCTGTGGTTTAAGACCTGTGTATCTCTCATTTTGTCTAATACTGAAGCTAGCTTCAATATGGATATTTAAATCACCACAAAAAATAATAGGAAGGTTACACAATGCAAGCTCCCGATTTAAAGAATTAAACAACTCAGAATCTTCCAGATTAGGACCATACACAGAGTAAATCATAATCCTATTCTGAGATAATAAAATTTCAGCCGAAGCCCACCTGCCCCACTTATCAGCTGATGTCTTAAGGGATATACCTAAATTCCGCCGCATAAGTATAGCCCCCCCTCGTTTAATGCCTGTCTGTTTTGAACAAATTAACAGATCTAGTCCCAGATTCTTTAGAAGCTCTCTTTTTTCCCAGGCAACATGAGTTTCTTGAAGACAAAGAATGTCTATTTGCAGTAGATATATCATTTTAGCGAAGATTCCTCTCTTTTTGCCATCATTACCGCCATTAACATTAAACGTACATATTCTGATTTCCCTACCCATTAAAAGAAATAAAAATTAAACAACCGAAATGTATCAAAGATATCCAGGCATTCCTTATTCCATTATATGTTTGTTTATTACATATAGACCTCCTTACTTTACCATAATTAGAACCTTTGGTAGAACTATCTAGACTATCTAGACTACAATGCGCATACCAGATATATTCCATCATATTCAGATCTTGCTCAGCTCCGACTGTTGTTGATTTACACCCCCACCACCACCCCCACACACCATCACCACCCTCCGTTCCTCCCCTCCCCCCAACCCACCTTATGAGGCACAGGGACAAGCAGTCCCTGGGAACACCGAGTGCCCCCCCTCCCGAACGACTTGAAGAAAGAAGATCAATATTCAGCTTAACCCAGCCTACTAACAATTTAAATAACAGAGTACTAGAATCGCACTTCACATAAAATTATACATTTCATACATCTATTCATAAAGATGCTAGGTATTCTTTAGCAACAATTTCAGAAAGGAAAAATCTTGTGTGACCTTTTACTATGACTTTAAGTTTGGCTGGATTTTGGAGGTAAACTGTGGCACCTTTTTCTTGAAATCCAGCTATCAGTTGCCTGAAGTGCCAACGCTTAGACACAGTTGCCTGGCAAAAGTCAGGTCTAACAAAGAAACTACACCCTTTAGCATAGCACTTTTTATCCGGTCTAGCCAAATCAAAAACAGCTTCTCTGGCCAGAAAATTATTGAATCTAACCAAAATCACTCTCGGATAGTCTCCCTCTTTTTGCTTAGATTTAATGGAAAAAGGGAAGCGATGAGCACGCTCAATAACCACAGGCCAGTGCCAAGATGTGAGTTCTTGAAATGCTGCAGAAAAGAGTTCACAAACAAACTTCCGAACATCTGAACCGCCTAGATTTTCTGGGACCCCTAAAATTTGTAAATTGTTCCTCCGAGATTGATTTTCAAGCTCAGTGAGCTTGAAGCTGATGTCATCTTGTTGTGCTTTGACTAGAGAGAGTTCATTTTTCTGTGCAGCGACTTCATCTTCGAGGGTGGATATTCTAGTTTCAGCCTCTGAAACCCTTGTCGACATATCAGTACATATTTTGGTAATACGACGTACAGCATTCTTTACCTTTTGGCACATAGCTTGGGCGTGTGCGATCTCAGTTTTAGTATCAGACCTATGTGCCAGCATTCTCGCTAATAGATTAAATGCATTAATGCCGTCTCTTGTATCCATCAGACAACATGGTTTCATTTTAAAAAGAGACACTACGGATCATGTTAAAAAAATAATATCATTGCTGGACTGGGCACAGGCCTAGGAATCCCCAGTTGCGGTGGCCTTGTTGGGCATAGAAAAAGCGTTCAACAGGGTCGCCTGGGAGTTCTTATGGTCAGTACTGGTTTGGATGGGAGTTCCCAAGGCATATATTAATGCACTTAAAGCCCTTTACTTCCATCCAAAAGCTGCCATCAGAATAACAGATTCTCTTTCTGAAGGATTTTTGATAACGAGGGGGACAAGGCAAGGTTGTCCCTGCTCCCCCTTGTTGTTCGCCTTCTATTTAGAATCCTATCTTCGAACATTATCTGCCGAAGTTGATATTATCCCCGTGACGATTGGAAGAAATCAATCTAAAGTATTCGCCTATGCAGACGATGTCGCTATCACGACTATAGACATAAGGTGAGCACTTCCAAAAATAATTTTTTTAGCTGAAGAATTTGGAGCACTGTCGGGCTATAAATTAAATATAGGAAAAACTCAATTGATTCACTCTGAATGGGGATTACCTAATGAAATAGTCTGTGTTTCCGAAGCTCAATATCTAGGGATAACTATATCTTCTAAGATTGACGATATTGTACGCCTCAATATTGAGCCCGTGTTAAAATCTTCCAATAAGATTTTAGAAAGGCTAAACAATCTACATTTTTCTCTTTATGGTCGTGTTAATATTATTAAAATGTTAATTTCTCCAAAACTTTTATATTTATTTCGAACAATACCTCTTTTATGTTCGTTATTTCATTTTAGTAAAATTGATAGAATGGTATCTAGGTTCCTTTGGGGCTATCATCGATCCAGGCGACCCTTAAAATTTTGTTTTTTACCGAGAATAAAGGGTGGTTGGGAGGTCCCTAACTTTCGGTTATATTACTGGCTTATATCTGTAAGACATATGGGTATTTTACTTTTTATGGATACCATCACTGAAGAACCAGTATACCCGTCAATTTATGAACTATTTTTAGGCGAAGAAGCATCCCAATGTTTAGTAAAAATCATTTAACCTAGTTCTTATAAAAAAACGAAATTCAAAATTATTATAGCAGCATTCGCAATTTGGCGGCAAATAAGGAAAAAAATTGTTTGTCTGGGTGAAATCCATTACTATTCTCCAGTCTTAAATAATCATATCTTACCAGTGGTTTTTCACGACCAAATTATAAAAAGATGGTATCTTTCTGGAATTCAGCTATTAGGAGACTTATACGAAGACACTCGATTTGCCCCATTCTCGGACCTTCAGATACAGAGCTTTTTAGAATCTAAAGGCCTTCTTGTCCATAGTTGCATGAGTCAAAATACTATTCTAGAAATTGGTAGGAAAGTTAAAAAAATAGGTCCAGTTTATCATACTACTATCAATCAATTTGAAGATGATCTTTCTTTAGTAGAGAGTAAATGGCAAAGGAAATTTGAAACGGAGAATGTTGATACGGGAAGATCTATTGAACTATCAATTAAGATGCTTTTTAATGGTTCGCTTCAAAGTCGATTCAGAAAAGGGGGTGGTGATGAACAGAGTGTCTGAATTAAGCAGACCACTCTTACCCAGTCCAAAGATCAGGGCTTGATCCATCACCGTTATTTATCTCACTGCACCATCCCAGCTCAGAACCTGGCTATATGCAAATCAGTCTGTCCCTGGCCCAGTGCATCATGGGAACAGGGCAGACTAAACTACCAAGCCAATTCTTTACCAGAAAGGAGACAAGCTACCGGGGACCGGTTTCTGGCATTTCAGCCGTCTTCGGCCAGGCTTGCTTGAATCCTGATGGTGCAGTGAGAAAGGGACTCATGTCTGAGTATACCCTGCCACACCTATAGTGGCCAAAAACGATTCAGAAAAGGGGGTGGTGATGAACAGAGTGTCTGAATTAAGCAGACCACTCTTACCCAGTCCAAAGATACGGGCTTGATCCATCAAAAACGGTGTTGGATCTAGCCCTGATCTCTTGACTGGGTGAGAGTATTCTGCTTAATTCAGAAACTCTGTCCATCACCACCCCTTGTTGTTAAATATTTTGTCCACCCTAAGCGTGGAAGGGTTTACTCAGATGTGAGTCCCTTGCTCATTGCACCATCAGGATTCAAGCAAGCCGGGCCGACGACGGCTGAAATGCCAGAAACTGGTCCCCGGTAGCTTGTTTCCTTCCCAGTATAAGAATTGGCTTGGTAGTTTGGTTTGCCCTGTTCCCATCATGCACTGGGACAGGAACAGACTAATTTGCATGTAGCCAGGTTCTGAGCTGGGATGGTGCAGTGAGCTAAAAAACGGTGATGGATCAAGCCCTGATCTTTGGACTGGGTAAGAGTGGTCTGCTTAATTCAGACACTCTGTTGATCACCACCCCCTTTTCTGAATCATTTTGTCCACCATAAGCGTGGAAGGGTATACTCAGATGTGAGTCCCTTGCTCATTGCACCATCAGGATTCAAGCAAGCCGGGCCGACGACGGCTGAAATGCCAGAAACCGGTCCCCGGTAGCTTGTTTCCTTCCCAGTATAAGAATTGGCTTGGTAGTTTGGTTTGCCCTGTTCCCATCATGCACTGGGACAGGAACAGACTAATTTGCATGTAGCCAGGTTCTGAGCTGGGATGGTGCAGTGAGCTAAAAAACGGTGATGGATCAAGCCCTGATCTTTGGACTGGGTAAGAGTGGTCTGCTTAAGTCAGACACTCTGTTCATCACCACCCCCTTTTCTGAATAATTTTGTCCACCATAAGTGTGGAAGGGTATACTCAGATGTGAGTCCCTTGCTCATTGCACCATCAGGATTCAAGCAAGCCGGGCCGACGACGGCTGAAATGCCAGAAACTGGTCCCCGGTAGCTTGTTTCCTTCCCAGTATAAGAATTGGCTTGGTAGTTTGGTTTGCCCTGTTCCCATCATGCACTGGGACAGGAACAGACTAATTTGCATGTAGCCAGGTTCTGAGCTGAGATGGTGCAGTGAGCTAAAAAACGGTGATGGATCAAGCCCTGATCTTTGGACTGGGTAGGAGTGGTCTGCTTAATTCAGACACTCTGTTCATCACCACACCCTTTTCTGAATCATTTTGTCCACCATAAGCGTGGAAGGGTATACTCAGATGTGAGTCCCTTGCTTATTGCACTATCAGGATTCAAGCAAGCCGGGCCGACGACGGCTGAAATGCCAGAAACCGGTCCCCGGTAGCTTGTTTCCTTCCCAGTATAAGAATTGGCTTGGTAGTTTGGTTTGCCCTGTTCCCATCATGCACTGGGACAGGAACAGACTAATTTGCATGTAGCCAGGTTCTGAGCTGGGATGGTGCAGTGAGCTAAAAAACGGTGATGGATCAAGCCCTGATCTTTGGACTGGGTAAGAGTGGTCTGCTTAATTCAGACACTCTGTTCATCACCACCCCCTTTTCTGAATCATTATGTCCACCATAAGCGTGGAAGGGTATACTCAGATGTGAGTCCCTTGCTCATTGCACCATCAGGATTCAAGCAAGCCGGGCCGACGACGGCTGAAATGCCAGAAACCGGTCCATGGTAGCTTGTTTCCTTCCCAGTATAAGAATTGGCTTGGTAGTTTGGTTTGCCCTGTTCCCATCATGCACTGGGACAGGAGCAGACTAATTTGCATGTAGCCATGTTCTGAGCTGGGATGGTGCAGTGAGCTAAAAAACGGTGATGGATCAAGCCCTGATCTTTGGACTGGGTAAGAGTGGGTGCTTAATTCAGACACTCTGTTCATCACCACCCCCTTTTCTGAATCGCTACAAAGTCAGCATTATATGTCAATTTTTGATCTTTATTATTCCCCTGCTAAAATAGCGAAGTGGAAAGTCAGAAATGGAGATAGATGTAACCGATGCGATGAGATGGGTGCTGACTCTATTCACATGTTTTTCAATTGTGAGAAACTTTCCCGTTTTATTGCAGATATCGAATTCTTTATAAATAATAGTCTTGGGATTGTTGTTAATTTAACTCCTGAAATGGTTATTTTAGGTCTTCAAACGGATCACTTTGGAATTAGGTCTTCTGCTGAAGAAGCTTTTCTGTTTATTTGCATGACTCTCTTTCGCTCCTGTATCACTTCTCGCTGGATCGATATTGAGCCCCCAGTTTTTCATCAATGGCAACTTAAACTGCTCTCTATATATCAACTAGAAATTGCAATGTATAAATTCAAAGGGGTTAAAAAAGAAAGCAGGGACAAAAAATATGGGATCCGATTTCTAAATGGATTTAATTTGATTTGCTCATTGTATGTGGCGCTATTTGCTCTTGATGAATTATATGATATGATGTTTTATTTTGATCTTCAAGTAACTTTGCTAATCTTGCTCAATGTACGACTTATTGTTGAAATAAAAGTTAAATAAATTAAAAATAAACAAATAGAAATATTACCTTCTCGCCACTCTCCCGCACTACACATTGTCTTAGTCTCCCCTCTCCGGGGCCGGAACAGGAAGCAGCCAGGCTGCCCTCCCTAATCCAACCATAACGCTGCAATGCAGCATTGTGATTGATCTGAGTGTCGTGGTTCGGCACTCAGCCAGGGAAAGGGGGCCTGGGCATGTTCTCCACGCAGGCTGTAATGCAGCCTGCATGGAGTACTTGCGCAGTGCGCATAATGGTTTTGGACGGCCGCAGAGGGATGGCCAAACAGTCATTGCACGCTTGGAGTGGGCAAATCACTCCTCCCCTGCTCTGAGAGCAGAGCAGCCCCACCCACCCACAAAGATGAGCAGCAGGAACAAATACAATGATAATAACCTCAAGTTATTATCATTGTATTTGTTCTTTCTTTCACTGCTTTGCAGCTGTGTAGAGACGCTCCTCCGCCTTAGCGGAGGAGTCACCACTGGATTTCTATTAATCAGCTTCTGCCTTTCCTGTTGTTCCAATAATCTCTTAAAGCAGGGGTTACAAGGGCAGCACCTTGTATAACAAAAGTACAACCAGGGATTGCAAATGCAAACTATGGCGACTTCTAAATGATATTGATGCAACATTATGAAGTACACATTGTTGCAATAGGATAGTGTTGGCCTCAGTATCGTGACATATAACCCACCACTATCTAACAACCAAGGCCACAAAACCATTCATGATTCTCCATCTAAGTTTTTAAGTTCTGCCTCACAAAATCATTAATGTGACTAGAAGGAGGTATATTAAGACCTATTGTGGAAAGAGCACTGCAACCAAATTTCCTAAACTGCACCGATGCTATTTGTGTAAAGTTGAACGGCTCCATCATAATGTTGCTTGGGACAAGTGCAAAACTGGCTGGCGCTGGCCCATTTTACCTCACCAGGGCCCATAGATGCAAACACATTTTTTCCATAGGCACAAAAGAATATATCCCTTTGGTATATCAGGCCTGTGATTCTAATGGGAAGAGTGTGTTTTCAAGAGTCTTTGCAAGACACCCTATCATAACACTCACCATTTTTGCCGCTTGCCCTGTTGTTTGTGGGTGTCTCGGCCTTAGCCCATTGCTGCACACCTTTTGGAGGGGTCCGCCTGTACTTTCTCGGCGTCTGGAAGCCGCCATTGCTGCCATCCATATCGCCGCGCCAGGGGGGACTACAAGACCCAGAAGCCCCGGCGGACACTTTCGTTGGACACACGCCGAGCATCTATAAAAGTCCCTATTGGTGGGCCCATTCTTAATTCAGTTGATCAGGCTGAAAGCGGTCTGGATAGTACGCCCAAACTAATCCCCGAGCCTTTGTCAGCAATCCCGGAAGACCAACCCATCACATATATGGACTTAATTGTCACTCCCTCACCTTTACCCCCATCCCCTATTGTAACCTTGTGTGTAACCCATCTAACACGACAGTCACAGGCAAGAGCCAGAGGGGGTACAGCTCCAGTCGCCGCTAGGAAAAGAAAGGCGGGGGGGTCTACCTCTAACCTCACAACAACCCAGCATAGCGGCCAAAACAAAAGGTTATGCCCGGGGGAAAAAAAGGCCCCCAGAGGACATAGTTGCTACTAGTTTAATTAGCTCAAGTGTGCATGGACGCCCATGTTTATGTAAGCAGCCTCCTGTAGATTCAGAAGATCGCATGTTGGCCAAATTAGAGGGGAAGTTAATGGTCATGTTAAAACCTTTATTAAACAAACTCACAGATATCGACGCTAGATTGAGTAGCATCAAACAAAAACTCCTTCCCTCAACTGTTCCACTGACAAATAGAGGCACAACAGCTAAGAGGGGGCAGGGCACATGTTTGGTTCCTGATTTAAATTGTCCGCTAATGGGGGCTGATGGTGATACCATTAAAGCAGGGATGCAGGTCCCCGTATCTAATGACCACTCAGTGCAAATTAATCATGCCCCTGGGGATGTAATACCCAGGGAAACTGACAATGGGCCTAACAGGGAAGGTCCAGCTAGTGCTTATGGTAAAGTATATCTCAACTTACCCCCTGAGTCCACGCCCTGCACTATCGTGCTCTCCAATGTTCCACCTATAGCACCTAACTCTGAGGAACATTGGACTACATTAAGAAATAAGGCACTTCATTTATTGGACACTAAAACAGGGCTAGGCAGCTATTTGTTCCAGGAGTTCAAGATGATTCGAAGGGTACCTTGGGTAGGGAAATCAAATAAAATTAGAAGGGGTGTCTGTATAGTCCTGAATTTTGGGTCCCCTGAGTTAGTAAAAACGATCCTAGAAAGGGCAGGCACAAGGCAATTGGGCAGGGAATGGATTTATATTTTACCTTTGGGATTTTTTTACCGCAACCCTCCCATACTATCTGCAAATAGACGTGATTACCCGGCTATTGCCCATACCCAGGGGATGTATGAGTACAATGTGCCGACTCATAATCGATTCGATCAGGCTTTCTCAAACCTAGATGCACAAGGCTAACAATTATATAGGATGGCGAACACTAATGAAAGTGAGGGAAACATATTAAAGAACACATTAGTTTCTAGAGTATCTACTTCAAAAAAGAAATCAGACATCCAGGATTTAGGGATCATGCAGTCAGGTGTATTAGACGATCACCAGTTACAGGTAGAGGGTGATCTGGGATCTATACCAACTCCATGTACAGATATATTTACCGAAACATGTAAAACTGCTTTTAATCCTAAAAGAAGCAAAAACAATTTTGATCTTAAAGTCCTGAGTTGAAACGTCGCAGGTCTTGAACCAAGGTTAGCGGACACGGACTGGTTGAGTCTAATATCCGATCAGGACGTTATAATGTTCCAGGAAACATGGGCTACACATGACCTGTACATAGAAGGGTTCCACTGCTTTAATCTAATAGCACCCAAACTAGACTTTGGTCGCGCATCTGGGGATTTATTTATAGGGATTAACATAGCATCTGGAGGGAGTATTAGGGCTATACCCACTAACAGCCCTAATATACAAATATTAGAATATAAAAGACGGATCCCTTTTTACTTAATTAATTTTTATAATAATGATTTTTATTCTGTTCCGAATCGGAATATAATTGAGCTTTTTAGAAATATCTCTAATTTAGATAGACAGCTAGGTTCAGATGGATGTACCGGGATCCTTTAAGGGGGAGATTTTAATGCCAAAGCACCAACTGAACCACGGGGCATGGACACATCACACGCAGATCCAGCTGTACGAAGGGGCCTTGAACTAGATGCTTTTTTGAGTGAGTATATTCTCACAAGTGCAATGGACTTGATTAGCACTGAGTCTACTCAATCTCTCACAAATCGGCGGGCACCAACATTTAGAGGAAGGAATTGTTTTTCAACTATAGATTTTATTTTTGTTTCTCCCTATCTCGCAGATTGTTTAATGGCTGCTGAGGTTCAGGCAACAGATTTTGGAGACCACAACCCCATTAAAGTGACCCTAAGACTTGCACCCCGCCCTGAATATACCATTCTTCATTGGGCCAGAGACGTCACTCTTTCAACAGACAAATTGAGATTAAAATGGAGGGGGGTTGATAGCGGTAAAATACTCCAGACTCTCTCAGAGGAGCATATGCACTTAATCACCTCATGCCTATCAACCAAAGGTTCCCATGTAAGGGTAATCGAAGATTTCACCAAACTTTGTTCTGTGATAAGATCCCTTCTGTCAGTGCCACTTTGTCAGGGTGAAAAAGACCCAAGGTGGTTTGATCACGATTGTTCAGAAACCAATAGGAATTTACGCAAGGCTTTAACCTCTGAACCAAGGTGCAATGTAGATGTAAGGGTAGCTATGAAGAGATACAAAACTGTGATAAGTAAGCGGAAGGGTGTTCTCCTTGGTGAACGCTGGGAAGCACTATCAAAAGCTGCTGGCAGTAAGAAGGGTAATATATTTTGGGCCGCAGTCAAGGAATTATGCAACATGGGTGAACAATTAACACCGACCAGCTGCACTATCTCCAGTAAGTCATGGGAGAACCATTTCTCTAAAATCTATGCTACCCTGTTACATGCCTCAGATCATTATGTACAGGGCCAATTAAGCTGCCTACAGATCTCATTGTCAGAGGTAGAAGAGGCAATTGCACAGAGTCTCAGTAATAAGGCCCCTGGCCCTGATGGGTTTCCCATCGGTCTAATAAAATGGAAACCATAGTTTTGGGCCCCACTTCTTTTAAATGTTTTAACACCTTACCCCAGGCCCCCGTGCCTAGTACCTGGGCAACAAGCATCATTGTCCCAATTTACAAAAAGGGGGACAGATCAGATCCTATTAACTATAGGCCAATTTCTTTGCTCGACAATACATTAAAGATTTTAGGGCGAGTAATATACAACAGGCTCTTAAAATGGACAGAGGAAAGTGGCATATTAGATCCATGCCAATTTGGTTTTAGAAGTAAGATCGGAACAACTAAACAGTGCCTGAATCTCAATTTGGTTATCAGTAAATACAATATTGCCCGATCTTCCCCTGTTTATTTGGCTTTTATGGATCTATCATCCGCTTTTGATTTAGTTAATAGGTCTAAACTCTGGTCAATTTTGTTGGATTATGGATTGGATGAAACGGTTCATTTTTTGGCAGTCTTACACATAGATCTCAAGGCAAGAGTCAGGATTAGTATGGGTGGGGAGGTCTCGGAGCATTCAGTATAGGAAGAGGAGTTAGACAGGGGTCCGCTTTAGCAACCCCGCTTTTTAATATTTATATTAATGGGCTGAGCAATTCCCTGAAACAGTCAACACCAGATGTCCCGATAATGAATGGTAAACCACTACCGGTACTTTTAAACGCAGATGATGCGGTCCTTATAGGCCGTATGGCAAATGCTTTGCGTACTCTGGTCAAAACTTTTGTTGAGTACATGGACAGTCTGGATTTACGCGTGAATTTAAAAAAATCTTTTATCATGCCATGCGGACCGGGGAAACACCAGCTTAATTCTATACTGGTAGGGAATGACAGACTAATTTCTACTGCTACTTTTCCCTACCTAGGGATGGTCTTTGCTGCGAACGGATCGTGGACTCGGCATTTGGCCCACTCCACTAGCAAATTCTCAAAGGCCATCAATTCGATTTTAAGTCCCCCCCTCCGAAGAAAACAGGTGCTATCCCAGCCATTTAAAAAAAAATTAAATTGCAATGTGTCCCTGTTGCTACTTTTGGGGCAGAGATATGGGGTTTGACCAATACAAAGTGCATCCAGAAAGAAGAAAATCGTTTCTGTAGAAAGCTACTGGGCACCCCAATCTCTACCCCCCAATATAGCTGCCATAGGGAACGTAACTCAAATTTTATCTGTGATTTTATTAGCGCTCGACCTGCTTTGTTCTGGCTCTCGGTGTGGAAGAATAAAGCGGCATTATTAACCAAGAAATTATGAATGACTGCCTTAAGTGCGAGAGAGGAATGGACATACCTTGTCTCTCGGGGGTCTATAGGAGATTATGTAGTATTGACAAAGGCAATCTCTTTTTAGATCCAACCAAAGCCTACTCATTCCATAAGAATGACTTGAAAAAAGCACTTTATGCACTTTATAATTCAGAGAGGACCAGCAAGGAATCCAAGAAGGTCTCAGTCTCCAGCTACATGGACAAGGAACTGTACAGACACCTGCTACCAATTTACATTACCTTGCCAATGATTAGCTGGGAAAGAAGCCTTTTGTTCTGATTGAGAGCGGGAAGTATTAGATTTTTGTTGTTTCCCCTTAGGCTATCGGGTTAATTTGGCAAATATACTTCTGTGGATATTATCTGAAATATGTCAAATGGTTTTTAACTCCGTTTGTAACATAGACCTCTTTCCCTGAGTGAATTCTATCAGATGTTGATTTCCCTGGATAATGAAGAAATACTTTTTCCACTGGCACTTTCTTGAGAATCGCCACCCGAGCATGCAAAATGATGGATAACCCTTGACTTTTATTTAGAATGGATACCTTGCTAATTTGTATGATGTCTATTATGATTAAACAAAGCCTGTATTTTATATAAGTATTTTATATTATTATTGTAAATTTGTTGAATGTGCTTTTATGAATTCTTGCAATTCGAATAAAGATTTTGAATTGAATTGAAATTGAGTATTTGCAAGATGGTAGGAGCATCTGGGAAAACGGAGGTCCAAAGCGATTTTGCTGAATGAGGAAAGGTTATCTACATGAGAGCTCTACAATAAATTGTCAAACATATGGGCGAACGAAGACTACATCATGCATTTAGAAGACATGTCAACTTGACTCCATTAAAGTAGTACCCAAGCAAAGTATTGGCAAAGACACCAGCCATCAAGATAGCAAGTATACCACTAAATAAGCAAAGGTTGAGATAAGTGTCAGGTTTAGGAAGAAATCTGAGGGCATATTACTGAGATGTGCGTTGCAAAACGCACAACGCACAAAGTACATCTCCGTATCGCCGGCTATCGCCGGATTTCATCGCCTAATTAGCGCGCAATTATCAATGCGCATTAGGCAGGCGATCAGAAATCCGGCGATAGTCGGCGATATGGCACAGTAGCGCATGAAAACAAACGTTGTTTTCATGCTCTAATGTGGGCCTTGTTAATATGGGGGGGGTGGATTCAGCTTTATGATCCACACCCCCATGTTAACAATGCCTAACGCCTGGTCGGAGCAGGTGTTGGGAGACCTGGGATAAATGAGTTAATCGCAGGTTTTTGTCTCCCAACGCTTGCCTTGGTAATAGGGTGTTCCCACCTCCAACCACATTTTACATGTGGTTGGACATGGGAACGCCCACTTTGCATGTCATTAGCGATGTTTATCGCCGACATGCAAAGTGGGCTCAGGCCAGGCTTTAAAGTGCCCTTGGTAATAGGGCTCTAGCTGTATCGCCACTTTCTCGGCAAAATTCGCTGAGAAAGCGGCGATACAAGCCCTTGGTAATATGCCCCCATGTTTTTTTAACTGGTGCAGGATAACATGTTTTTCCTCTTTCGATGAACGTGTGTCAATTCTAATAATAACATCCCTGCACTTACTGTCTTCAGTCCCAGACAGACTCATTTATCAATTAATTAAAAAGTTAATGAGACAACAATAAACAGGGAACACTACCCGAGAATACAAATCAACTCAATACCGATAGCATAAGATCCAAAATGAAGGTCAAGCTTCAAGAAAGGAGACACTAGTGGCTTTATTGATTTTTACTTGTGCCCTAAGTATTTTGCTGAACTCTATTGTGCAATCGTTCGTTTTGTATTTATGATTATATTAATGTGTGTGTATCCTACTCACAAGCATAGCTTGGGGAATTTGAGCGAAAACGAAGATCATTGCATCAGGAGCACAATTCGGCAAGCGTGCAGCATAAGTGTAGAAAGGAAATGTAGGGGCCTAGTCCCTCGTACCCTGCTATTTTGGGTAGTAATGTTGCACTTAGTAAATACTAAGGGGCTTATTTATGAACCCTCGCATAATTTTTTTGCCGCTAGTGCGTCCATTTTTGTGACGCACCAGCGGCGTAAAAAAATGTGCCTTGTTGCACCATATTTACAAAGTGAAGCATCTAGGTAGATGCTTCACTTTGTAAACCCCTGCGCCACATTATACCTGCGCCTGGTATAATTTATGCAGGGGGTGCATTCCAAAACAAGAAAGGGTCATAGAAGTGACGCAGTAAAATCTATCAGATTTCACTGCGCCACTTGCAAGCGTAAGACTGATAAAGGCACATTTTACATGGGACTTGCCTAAGTGTAATGACCCATTGCTAGAGTTGCCTCACTTTTGTGACACACTCCAGCAATGCGTCATTTTTGCCCCTACAGATACGTCAGAAATACTGACGTATCTGTAACTCCTTGCGACATGATGGGTCATACTGTAAATATGACGCATCATTGGTGTCGCAAGGAGGGTGCAATGAAATGTGGAGCATCGCTGTTTTCTCACAGCAATGCGTCACTTTTCATAAATGAGGCCTCAAAAATAAAGGTCCTCAATTATGAGGCCCATTATGGCGCTTTTGCGCCCACAGACCATCACTTAATTGACGTTCTGGCGGCGCAATGTGCCCCAGCATATTTACAAGGCAAGGTAGATCCACTTTATGTGACTTTTCATGGCCTTGTAAATATGTTCTCCTTTTACGCAGGACATTGCATGAAAGGGATTTTCCATGGGTATTGCTGACGGTGTTCCCACGCAACACCTAAGGAATCTGAACTATTTCCAAATTTACAAGGAATCGTAAAGCTGGGAATGTGTCAGAAACTAACGCCATACCACAGGTGGCAGTAGGGAGCCGCCACGAGGAGAAAAGTTTTCTTTTCGCCTTGTTTTTTCTTTCTCTATGTGTGCTGCAGAAAGCACACATAGAAAGAGGAAATTGCCTGAAATTATTGATTTTGTGCCAGAAGGTGACCCTTCCTACACGATATCAATCACCCCAACAAAGCAGACATCCTTGCACGATGGTGAAAGGGTGCCCGCATTAGCGCATGGCAGCCCATTCTGCGCCAGTGCAATGGAAAAGGACAAGAATGTGCCATATCGCATTCCTGTCCTTTTCTTTTGAGGTAGGGCAGCACAGCAAGATTCCTGGTGGTGCTGCCCTACGCCAAAACCTTATAAATAAGGCCCACAGGGTCCAGGTTATTACCAAGTGTCCTATTGGCCACCCATGTCGGCTTTCCAGAGTTGGAAATCAGGATTATCTGTTTAATTATTTATGACTTTTTAAATAATGTGGACTTTACCCAAAGAAGCTGGAGAGCTTTACAATAAACGAATATTATTATAAACGGTCCAAAGTTACAAGAGAGCAGATCATTACATAAGGCACAGAATTTCAAATGTACGCTTTACAGCTCTTCAGCTGCTCGCTTAGCAATAAACAGAGATCGTTACATAGGGCCTGATTACGATGGCGGGCGGACTAGCTCTGCCTGCCTTCATAGCGGTGTTTGGGACCGCCCGCACGATATGCGGTGGTCCCACCACTGCAATTGTGCCAGTATGGCGGGCGCATCCAGGGCTTTCAACATTGTGTCCAGTTTTGCTGGCTGCAGCACCATACGCAATGTTAAAAGTGCTTGCACTGCATTCCCCTGCGCTGCGTGGCAGGCACCATGCAGTGCCTGCCACTTGGTCATGGAAATGCAAGGGAGTACCATGGGTACCCCCCCCCCCCCAGTCCAGTGACCCATCCCAAACCCAATCCCGCCAGCTTTTCCATGGCGGCAAAAAGCTTTTCCTATACCTACATCCTAATTTCGTGTACGGTGCCTGCTAGGCACAGCCACCATTTTAGGGGCCCTGCACCGTCCGCCAGGCAGTCGGTGCAATTGCCTTTGGAGGTGAAGCGGCTGACAGACTTTGCACCACCGTGTTACCCACCGCCCTCCTAATTTGGCAGTGGGTAATATGCTTGGTGATGGCGGAAGGACCGCCACCTCCGGCCCGGCGGTGGCGGTCCTTCCTCCATCATAATGTCCTCCATTATGTCCAATATGACAAGATAACAGACGTTTACATAAGGCCTAGAATTACAACTGTTTGAAGAAGTAGGTGGTATACGACTCAGCAGTGATCAGGTTGTCAACTGGTACCAAGTTCAGGGTAGGGTCTTAATCGATGGATTAGAGCAGTACATTTCAGGGTCCCTGGGAGAGGAAGTTATAATGTCAATAGCTGACATGTCTTTGAAGTAGATGGGTCCTCAGCTTCAGTTTAAACGTCGCCAGCAAGGTTGGGGTGTATAGGGTCGGGGCAAGCAGCGATGGCTTGTACAGTTAAAAGTGGTGAGGCGGTGTGTCGGGGGGACTTCGACAGACAATGACGAGGGAAGATGAATTATTTATTTAGTTTCCCCTCTTGGTGGTCTGTCTGATCTCCCCCAACCCGGCCCTTCTGCTCTTACCTGCAGGAGCTGTGGCTTGGGGTTGGGAGTTCCATATTCGGGTTGTGTTTCCTGAGAGGGATTGTGCTCTGAGTAGTTCTGTTTTAAGGGTCTGAGGTTCTAGCAACTGTATTTCGTTATTTCACAATGGTCTAGTTTAGAATAACTTGCGGTTCGGAGTCTAGGCTCTCAAAAACAAATGTTGACCTCTTACTGACCATTTGTATCTGCCCACTTTTGTAAGCCTTTTCCTGACAAAATGTGTCAGGGGAAACTTGTGGGCAGGCAGCAATCATTGAAGAACTCAAAATCACCATCCGGGCATTGACCTTAAATGGAGATGGTGTTACCTTCATAATCAACTTCTTTTGAACTTGGGTTGATCACTTTCCGTAGGTCTGCTGGCTAGGCATCCTAATTAGATGGCTAACTTGGATATTCTTCTGCAGGTAGGAGGTTTTGATGAGTCAACTGTGACCACAGATTTGTACTTTATTCTCCAGCCAGTTAGAAATTAGCTAAAACACAGGAAAAGAGTTACTGATAAATAATGTGGTGTCAAAGCGAAATGCAAGCATGTTACCAGCTGCCAGAGCTTTAAATGAGCCGGGTCCTGCCGGTGCTCAGCACCAGCAGTTCTAAAAAGCAAGTGCTGAGGCGGGTCTCTAGAGGGCTCTGCATTTTTGTCCTCGGGGTGAAAAACAAATCTTAACTCTGCAGCAGTACTCTCCTTCACTACCTTTGATATAACTTGGAAGAGACTCGTTATAGTTCTTTTGCAGTCTCTCCAGAACTGAAGCATTTTCAATGTTATATACAACAAAGCCATAATTAGTGCTTATTTATATTATGTAACTAACAACCACTGAAAAAGCAAATAGTTCCGGCTTTTAGTAAGTGTAATGTTAGTTGTTGTAATATATATCTAGATGCAATGACAAAAGCAGCAAAATACCAGTTGGGTGGCACACTATGCTAAGCACAGATTTTCAGCTTTCGTGCTTTCAAGCCAAGCTCTTAATTACATCAGCCACGTCCCTTTGAGAGACCCCACAGTTGTTTCATCCCACTTAAAGCCCTGCCAGTCATAGTTTTTGTCCTTTTGTTAGACAGGAAAGGCACTGTACTCGAGAAGATTCTGAATTACTTGCAGGGTGCTGGAGCAAACCAAAAGTCTGGTGTACATGATCAAAGACAGTGTACAGGTGAACACTGTGTTATTTATCTTAATCAAAAAAACCTTTTCCTAAACCATTGATATTTTGAGTCGTCCAAAAAGAACCTAATGGTTTGTAATGAAAGAAGAGCAACTGTTTTCCGCAAGCAGAAGCAGAACAGATGATATTTGTGTTACTCAGCAATGGAAATTCTGCTAAATGAAGAACTGCTCAATGATATTTCTACACCCGTAAAAGACTTAATTATCCTTACAAACTGCAATATTTGGCTTGTAAATAGTTATACTTCTAAATCGAAAAAAAAAGAAATAGGTGTATTTTGCAAAGAGTGTTTTTGCATTGAAGATGCGCCATAAACACCTCTTTCACACACAAGTGATTAACTGTGCCTTACTAATCATTAAGGCTTCTAGTTTTACAGAGTGTACATAAATCTAAAAGAAATGTAAGCGCAATCAGCGGGACCTTCTTTTTGATTTGCTTGTCACCACCAGGAAACAACATCTCAGACACCTACATGCCAATGTAACATTGTTGCAGTAAATGGTAAAATTAGGATTCTATAAAGGGCAACACTCTACCAGGGATACTGCATTCCAAGCTCTCATCTCTAGCATCATTATCGTAGTACAAGACTTGCCAGACAAATATCTAATTTCCTTAAAAATTAACTTTAGGATGCAACATACCACTATTTCGATTGCCCCGCAAAATATATATATTTTTTTATCAAGTATATATGGTAAATAGCACAACTCAAATCACTAAAAGTCAGCAACAGAAAACATTAAAATATAAACCTAGGAACTATGATTCAGGCCTCAAAAAGCAGATCACAATCACAAGAAGACAAATCACTTTTTGCTAATTAGCACCAAAGGCCTTTCCATAAAGTCAAATAGTCAGCCCATTTGAAGATGGAACTGAAGATCCTTCCTCACTGAAGCAAGCAGAGTGTCATTGCTTAATCTTCAATACAAGGTTCAACTCACCCTAAGTAAACCATGTTAGGCTTTCTTTATGATGAGATATGCACATGTGCTAGCATCTACAAAATCAATCTCCTCAGTGACTCATTTCATATAGGAATGATTTTCAGTCAACAAAAACAAACATGGATTGAGAAGCTCTACTGGAAAGACCTCTGTTTATGGACATGACAATCCTATGAGCAGAGACAGATGAGTGAGTAATAGACTCATCATTTCTCCTTTGTTTTTCCAGCTTATCTTTATGATCCTGCTGCTTCTGGAGAACTGCAAGGGTGCCGACACACCAAGGATCGTACTGTCAACCCTTGTAGATTTCAAAAGAAATTGATACCCACCTGCACAACTCTGTATGGGTGTAAAATATCTAAGCAGCACTCAAAGAGTAATTAAGCCAGAAGACAACAGAAGAAAAATTCCAAACAATTGAAGAAAATAGATTAAGGGCAATATGTATCACGCTAATTAGCATTCGCAAAGGCCGAAATTCTGCGAATTTCGGCCTTTGCGAATGCTAATTTGACAAATGGTATGTATCAAACATGTTTGATGCAAAATAAGGAATTGCAAAATTTGCAATTCCTTATTTTGCAATTGCACTTAAGGAATCGCAAATTTTGCGATTCCTTAAATGCAATGTATCAAACAAAAATTATTCAAAAAATGCCATTAAGGATTCGCAAATTACCACCAACTTCTAGTTGGTGGTAATTTGGGAATTCTTTTCAAAATGCTTTTTTCCAAAAAAACAAAAGGTGCCATATGACGCCCATACATGCCCTTAGGGCATGTATGTGCGCCTTATGCCCCCAAATGTCTTTTTCAGGGGTGCAGCAGGGTGTTCTTGAGACACCCCTGCACCCTTGAAGAAATTCCTAATTTGCGATTAGCTAATTGCTAATCGGAAATTGCACCTTCATTCCTATGGGCCTCCTGGCCCATGGAAATGAATGGGTAATTTGCGATTAGCAATTTGCTAATCGCAAATTAGGAATGGGAAAGAATCGCTATTTAATAGTGATTTTGTACATACATACCGTTTTGCGAATTCCAAATAGCGATTCCTTAAAATTCGCTATTTGGAATTCGCTAAACGGTAGTATGATACATATGGCCCTAAATGACAACATTTCAATAAGTAGAATCAGAGTTAAGAATTTTCAAAGTTCAAAATAGTGCCAAAAATCACTGAGCACCAACTGTAGTTAAGTGGTTGTGCTTAACAAGGATAAGGTTAAGTTTTAAGGCCAACCCCAATGAACCATGGGTCAGCTACAAGGACCAGGTTCATCCCAGTGAAGAGTTTTACCGTTGGATTGAGGCGGACTCAGTCTCTGGAATAGAAGTCAAAACTCCTCAGAGGGTCAGGGCAACAGGCTTTGGCTAAAAGTGCTCCACTTCACCGGACAGCAACTGGATGAAGTCTGGGTGAAGCCATTTCACTTTGGGTTAAAGCAAGAGAAATTTGAAATTCGAGCTTTTGAAGTATGGATACTTTTCACATCTTTGTCCAGTGAAGATTTCGACCTTCGGACTTAGTCAGTTTTTTAGAGCTTTGTTTCTTCAGGTGGGTAAGGCTTTAGGCTGTAACTGAAAAAAACTGCACAAGGCTATATCCATGCTCCACTAGGTCCCACTGATTCAGATTTGCTGATGTAGAGAAGAACATAGCAGGAACAACCTGAATCATTGGACCAGCACCTTTGTTAGATAGGCTTGGCAGGATGGTCCTGCTCCCTCATCGGTTCTTAGAGCAAAACACATTTTTAAGTGCAGGATTCAGGATTTGTTAGGAGAAGGTGTGTACTTTAACAAAAGCCAAGGGTCAAGGACCTAGGGGACAGCACGGGGGGGGCCAGGGCTCATTCCAACAGAGTTCAGCAGCAGTTTCTAGGGCAGGCCCAGTTGTCAGTGGTCAGCTGGAAATTCATAAAAGGGGTCATTTGAAGCTTGTTATGTCCCTGTAGCCCAAACAGGTAGTTAGCCTTAGGAACCTGGGAGTTCTAATTTTTGTCCCGGGTCACAGTTACCAGGTCCAGCCTTCTTCTGTTCTTCCACAAGTGAAAAAGTTATCTGAGGATCATATTGTGGGTGCACCCTTTCTGCTTGGTGCTAGCCTGTTGTTGGGGAAACTCCTGGCCACACCCTAGAAAATGTGGTAAAATTTCCCAGGAGTGGTTCTACCCAATTTTGAAGCACTTCCTGTGTGTTTTCCTGTAAATAATCCCACAGTGCCTCTCTCTGACCAAAACCTACATGGCAGAACCTTTCTGCCCATCTGGGGCAGCTCTTCACCCACTGGACATAGTGCCTAACTGGCTAGCTGGACAAATGAAGAGGATACGCCCAGGTGTGAGCGACATCTTGCTGTGGTAGGGTAGGCCTCTTTGAAGTTAGTTAAGTTCCTGCGCACAACCAAGATGGTTAATCTACCTAAGAAACAGAACTCCTCCCCATGCCCAAGGTCTTTGTCTCAGCTTTCGGATGAAGTTCACACCTCATCAGAGAAACTGTTCAGCTCCTGCATGATGATTGGTTGCTCATGCAAATTGGCTTGTCGAGGCATTAGGCAAGCAACAGGTAATTCTTCTAAAAGTATCTGTTCTAAAATATTTATTACAAGTCTGACTTTACCAATGAATTGTGCTTGTAATAATTATTTTAAAAAGTTCAAATTAAAACTCTGTAGCTGTTTTCTAATTGGAGATAGCAAATATTAAATGTAATGTTGCATCCAAATGCTTTCCTATGGACAGCGATTCCTGCCAAGGATAAATAGCTCTGAGGTTGTTTTCACTGTTTAACATTAAGTCTTTACATGTCCTTCCTTTGAATGCTGTGCGTCTTGCCTCATGAGGTGTATCATGTCAACATATTGAAACATTAAAAATATAATTTACAAGAAAATCAAACGTAACAATATTGTTTTAAGTGTTGTTTCTAATATTGCTGTAAAAACATGAATGTACAAAATATTGTACACAATATCCTTTGTAAGTGTAAATTAGTATATAATTTATTGTATTGTGTTATATTGTATATATGTCTTTAAGTTTTTCATATGTATTTTAAGTTAGATAATTTTTTTGTTTATGAAATTGTTGAGATTCTTTGTTTAAATTGTATTAATGTATATAATTATTTGTTCAATTTGTTTTAGTCGCAAGATATTTGTTTTTTAGGAGCTAAGGGTGGAGAGAGTTTTAGAAACTTGTTATTTTATCATAACGTTTTAAGTAAATTGTTTTAATGATATGCAAATTAATACTTTAGAATGTTTAATTTTATTTTGTTACATTATATATTTAATATCATTTAATTTGATGTTATTTAAATAATAAATCATTAGTATTCATTTGTTAAAAAAATAAATTCATAACATTTAAAATCATATTAGATTAGTTTAAATAAGGTAGAATATTTACAAAATTATCAGTGTTCACATTTTAATTAAAAAAAGATATTTTAAAATTACAAAAAATTTCACTTTTTTATATTTAAATTAATATTTTAATTTAACATATTTTACAAAATATAACATTTATTTAAATACTTTTAAAAATAGTGGTTGTTCATTTTGATATATGATATTATTTTCAGCTTAGTCTTTAAATATTATTAAAGGCAGTAAATATGTTCAACAATGTATTATTGTTAAGCTCAATTAAAATATTAATATATTATATTTAAGTTAATAGATGTGTATAAAGGTTTGTAGTTTTGATAAGTATCAGATAACATTTCAGTTTATTTTATATAAAAAGTATGTGTGGATATGGAGTATGAATTGTGTATGTAAATTTGTAATGTAATATTAATTTGTATAAAATGTTTTATTTTGAAATGAGTATTATACATGTCAAGTCAAGACAAGGAAAGCTTTATTCGATTGTTATTGTACCATTCATAAAAGCACATACTAAGATACGTATAAAATTTAATTGTGAATTACACAGAATAAAGACTAAAAGTACACAATAATATTTTTGAGGTAACATAAAACCATATAGATGCAAAATTTAAAACCAGCATTCACAGGGGAGGAAGTGGCTACTCTCCAAGCTATGTGTTCATCTTCCAGTAACTGCAAACATATAAAAGCTTGGTGACATTACCTTACACCTTGACGTCTTAAAAGTGGAAGTAGTTACACTTTCCTCAACTCTACATAAAATTTACAAAAGAAAATTGGGTGAATCGTGGACTGCTCAGAATGATTGTCACAAAAGTGGCAGGTTTTGTGATCAGTTGTTCATGATTGGTGTTGTCAATAATCTATGAACGTTACCTAATCTAAATCTTGTTAGAAGCATCCTATCGAAGACTCATGTAAGTAAGGCTCTGTTCGCATACAGGAAAGCGTTAACTAGTGGTGCATAATGCTAGGTTTTGCCATTTCCCCTGCCATTCTCAACAAGCCCAATAGTTAAAGACCCTCTATTCTCAGGGTCTTTCTCGACACAGATAACTTAGTAGAGGATTTGTAAAATATTCTGGGTGACCAAGGTCCTTCATGCAGCTACATATAAACCTAATCCAGGGGATCTTTACGGCCCCATCCAAAATCAAACTATCTTGCAGGATATCTTTATTTAACTTTGTCTACTCCTTGGTCCAGATCCTATGCCATAGGAGTACTGGTTGCAGTTTGTTGAGGTCGGAAATGAAAGAGAGACCCAGCTCCTCATGGCAAACAAAGGAGGATGTACCAGGATTGGTGGACAAAATATACCGCAAGAAATAGTTTTCCACCTGCTGCAGTAGGAGGGTATTAACAAAGCCCCACACTCCTGCCCCATACATAGCAGCTGTGATGCATTTTGCTTTAAATATTTGCAAAAACTCCCTTGGCGGCTTCCTCCCCAATTTCTTAGTGAAGGATGCTAGGGCAGTGGTTTTTAGTAGTTAACATCTGGGACCAGGTGTCATTCTGGTTGAATAAGATGCAGAGATACAAAACATTCCTGGTTGTGACTATCTTATTGCCATCCAGGAACATTTCCCTTACTCTTTGGAACCCTTTGCCGCAGCTCATGACGAAAGTTTTAGAGACATTAATGCTAAGGCCTAGGTCTTTCATGAAGTGATTGAAACTGTCAAGGACCCTCTGCAAGCAATTTTGTGTCTGCGCCATCGTCTGTGTAAAGAAGGGCTGGAATAGGTTGCCCTCCAGCTTGTGGGAGAGCTTGGGAAAGCTTGTCCCTGCCTAATCAGTGATTCACCAAGGCCATTTATATACAGGTTAAAAAGGAAGAGGGCCAGGACGCAACTCTGCCTCACCCCTCTCCTTATGGGGAATGAATCAGTTCGCTCCCCACCTAGGCTGCACCGAACACTGGCAGAGGCTCCATTGTACAAATGCTGCAGGAAAGCTATATTATTTCGGTCGACCCCCACAGCTACGAGAACCTCCCACAGTATCCCATGCCTTACGGAATCGAAGGCCTCAGTGAGGTCCACAAAGACCAAGTGCAGGCAGCCCTTTTTTGCTCTTGTATATTTGCCAATCAGAATAGACAGGTTTAGGCTTTGTTCTGTAGGGGGCTAGCCCTTCTCGAAAGTCATACTGTAAGTCGGACAGTACCTGATTGTCTCCCCCCCTGTCTTGCAAATGCTCCAGGACAACACGACCCACCACTTTTACCATTGAGTCAAGCAGAGAAATCGGCCAAGAGCACCTCGGGTCATGACGAACACCGTTTTTAAATATTGGGATAAATATTGATTCCACCCAGATCTTTGGTATTGATGTTCTAAAACTGGCATTTATGACTTGGGTTAATATAGGGCCCCAGAGGGAGATATTGGATTTAAATAAATCAACCGGCACTCCGTCTGCTCCAGGGGCCTTGCCCCCCAGGCCAGGCGAGAGCACTATATTCACTTCATCCAGTGTAACTTGCATCTCTACCCCATCAGACTGAGCTGGTGGCAGTTGTGGGTCAGCATTTCCTTGCCCGTTATAAACCTTAGTGAAATGGTTAACCCATGTGTCCTTCGATATTGGATCTTGATTGTGGGACCATCGCCATCTAATAGAAAGGGGGCCCTCTCTGCTCTCCAGAATGCCACACTATCTTTCTGTAGGGCTGCTGTGTGGAGGGTTTCCCATGCTTCCTGTCTCAAAAGGCATTTTCTGTCCGTGATATCCCACTTGTACTCTACTGTAGCCTGTCTCACTCTATTGGGGGATCTAGGTTTTCTGTGTAGCTCGTGTTTCAGGTTAGTGTGTGCTTGTGTACATTTTTTATCAAACTACCCTTGTTGTTTATGTTTGTTACGGTGTTTCACAGATAATAGACTCCTAACCTCCTTACACATAGCTAAAAAAGAATGTACAATGCTGTCACTGGAGGATATCTTGTTCAAATAGATGTCAAAGGTCGGTTTACAATTCTTAATTAGTTTTGTAATCACCGCATAGGGGTCCACTTTATCTATTAATTCTTCTCAATTCAATGTTGCCTGATATAGGGCTATTTTGTTTGACCCTCTTGGTTTTGAGTGTAGGCAATTTAACCTCCAAACAAAGTGGAAAGTGGTCATTCATTGGGTTGTCCCCAACCTTGAAGGAAGACGCCCTGGGTGCAAAAGAGCATGAAACTAGCATAAAATCAATTGTAGACACTAGTCCTCTTCCGTTTAAGGTGCTAGGCATGGGTACAGGGGGGTTAATAAATCATTAGTTTACATGAGCTGATTAAACAAATCACCCACCGGCGTATGACAAAGGTGGGTATTACGCACCCCAACATCATTCTTAAGTCCACATATTCTTATATCGACAGAATTTCACATTGCGCAATTAAAATCCCCCATCAAAATTACCATACAGTCTGAAGTGTCTGCATTACAGATATCTGAAAAAGTCCCAGTTAAATTCCCAACCCTGTACTAATTTCCCAAGGTGGCACATTGTTCTAAAAATTAGACAAAACTATGCGGTGAGTTGCACTCAAAGAAAATTGTAATATATGATAACAGCAATCCCCCGCATGAAGGGCTATATTTTCAATCACCAAACTATTCTAAATATATGTGCAGAGTCCACCCTTAGGTCTGCCTCCTAAACCCTTTAGCGCTTGGGTGTTAAACGTCTTGATACCATTGATGTGAATTGGATCCAGGGACCATGTTTCCTGCAGTCCCAATATATCGATGTATGCTATGACCTCACACCAGGCGGGGTCTTGGATTTTAGAGCGCAGCCCCGTGATATTCCATGAGGTAATCCTCCAGATGAGGTCTGTGGGGGTAGGCAAAGGACTAGTTGGCAACACACCTAGGGGGATAATCTGTGAGAGACACCTTATCTCCCGTGGGCTAATATTATGCACACATGGCTCTGGTCGCTGATCCGGAAATATTGGGTCACCTTCACTCGGCATGGGTCAGATTTCAACTGCATGCAGGGTACTCTTTTCGCTTTGTTGCTGCAATCTGAGCTGGCTGCCTGTTCTGGGGGGCCCTCTTCTTGACCCACCACCCGGTTCTAACTGCTCGGAAGTACAAATCAGTCAGTCAATATCTTCCAAGTCCTTGAGGGGCTCAAAATAGTTGTTAATCGAAACAGCATAGTTGTACCATGGTGGCCCCGCAATAAAACCCTGCTCTAAGGGAAACATAGGGGTTCTAGGAGGTTGGTAAAAGAAACCTAGAGGGACAACACTTATTCCTTTACTCCTGACTGGCCAATTGCCCACCCTATCTAAAGTTATTTGAACTAAGGATGGAGACCTAAAGGATAGCACAACACAGTCACCGGGCTGAGTTTTATTGGATAATCCAACCCACCCAATCCGTTGTGCCATCTTTAATTCTGTGAAAAGTTTAGAGTTCAATTCTGTTTTTCCGCTTAAGAAATGCAAGGCTTTACTTCATAGGGTAGACCAGTGCCCGGCCTCTCTTAATGGCAATGGGGGAACATTTACCAACACTACAGAATACGGTGTAGCTTCTAGCGGAAGATACAATTTTCCTAAATCCTGTGAACTATCTTGGACGGACAATTGGGTGCCCAGCCTGGCTCTATTATGAGCCCCTTGACCTGGCAGTAGACCCTCCCTACCTGCTGTCATCCATTCAAAATCAGATGTAATATTGTCATACCGCTGGGGTCTGCCCCGCCCAGGATAGGGAACCTCCTGTTGTGTTACCTTCGCGGGTGCTGGTTCTGGGCCCCGGGGAATAGGTTGTACAGGGTTGCCTGATGTAACTTGGTGGGATGATGGGTCAATAAGTAAAGTGTTACTCTGAGAATGATTTATCCCGTGATCACCTCTATTAGTAAGAGAAGAGGCTATAGAGCTACCTGAAGGACCACCAGCCCTCATTACTGGAAGGCATTAATATGTCTTTCCATACTAACCAACCCCCATCTATGTTAACTCACAAAGTATATATAGGTTTTAGGAGGGTTGAGAATGTTTCCTCCAACTTTTCCCAGAACAACCCTCGGTCGTTGGCTAGAGATCTACTAATTGCTACACTAGCATTATGGGAAAGAGCATGCTCCTGGTTTAACTCACTCACACCAGCCGTGACTTCATGTCCACATGTTTTTTGCCTATTGGAACCCTGCCCCTTCCTCTTCTTCACGGGTGGAGTGATGCCCCTCGCTTGACTATTTCTCTTTTTTTGACCCCTGGTAATGACAATAGGTCTAATTGAATCGCATGAGACATCTGGGCCTCAGGGGGGGTTAGAATTTTATCTATCAACTACTCTGGGGCAGAGTAGTTACTTGGTGTTGGAATGCTTGGGAGTTGTTAGTTTCCTGTGTAATGAGTGAGACGGGGCTGCTAATGCAGCCGCGCCGGCAGTGGGAGTACCTGCAGGGCGGTGACCTGGGGAGGGGGAGGGCAGGGTGGGGGGTAGTAATGTATGGATTACGGAGTTTAAAAAAACAACAATTGATGGAGAGAATGCAGAACAATGTCATACATTCACCCCAGTACAGAGATCTTGGCCTAAATCCATAATTTTTTTGCACTCCACACCACCCCAGTTCAGACATGGCCATATGCAAATCAGCCTTGACCCTGTGCCTCATGGGAACAGTCCAGCCCGAACTGCCAAGCCATGTCTTTCCTGGACCGGAATCAAGCATCCTAGGACCGATTTCTCGCTATCAGCTGTCTTCAGCCAGGATAGCTTGGCTCCAGTAGTGTGGAGAGCATGGGACTCACGTCTAAGCATACCCATCCCACTCGGGGTGACAAATGCAAAAACAACAATTGATGGACAGAATGCAGAACAATGTCATACATTCACCCCAGTACAGAGATCTGGGCCTAAATCCATCGTTTTTTTGCACTCCACACCACCCCAGTTCAGACATGGCCATATGCAAATCAGCCTTGATCCTGTGCCTCATGGGAACAGTCCAGCCCGAACTGCCAAGCCATGTCTTTCCTGGAACTGAATCAAGTCCTAGGACCGGTTTCTGGCTATCAGCCGTCTTCAGCCAGGATAGCTTGACTCCAGTGGTGTGGAGAGCATGGGACTCACGTCTGAGCATACCCATCCCACTCGGGGTGACAAATGCAAAAACAACAATTGATGGACAGAATGCAGAATAATGTCATACATTCACCCCAGTACAGAGATCTGGGCCTAAATCCATCGGTGTTTTGCACTCCACACCACCCCCGGTTCAGACATGGCCATATGCAAATCAGCCTTGACCCTGTGCCTCATGGGAAGAGTCCAGCCCGAACTGCCAAGCCATGTCTTTCCTGGACCGGAATCAAGCATCCTAGGACCGGTTTCTGGCTATAAGCCGTCTTCAGCCAGGATAGCTTGACTCCAGTGGTGTGGAGAGCATGGCCCCTTTCTCTTCTTCACGGGTGGAGTGATGCCCCTTGCTTGACTATTTCTCTATTTTTGCCCCCTGGTAATGACAATAGGTCTAATTGAATCGCATGAGACATCTGGGCCTCAGGGGGGTTAGAATGTTATCTATCTACTACTCTGAGGCAGAGTAGTTACTTGGTGTTGGATACTTGGGAGATGTTATTTTCCTGTGTAATGAGTGAGACGGGGCTGCTAATGCAGCCGCGGCCAGCAGTGGGAGTACCTGCAGGGCGGTGACCTGGGGAGGGGGAGGGCAGGGTGGAGGGTAGTAATGTATGGATTATGGAGTTTTACAGGTAAGTAAACATTTAAATAAATAAAATGAATTTCGTTGAGTGCACTGTATCACCAAATGCGATGCAGTGCGCGCAACGAAATTCGTTTTATTTATTTAAATGTTTACTTACCTGTAAAAATCCATAATCCATATGTTACTACCTCCCACCCTGCCCCTCCCACCCCCCACGTTACCGCTCTGCAGGTACTCTCACTGCCGGCCACGGCTGTGCTAATGGCTCAAGCAAGAGTCTACATTCAGTTAGAACAATTTCATGCATTAAGGCAGACTCAGCCCGAGTCAAAAATGCATCCAGCATTCCCACAACCCCCTTTCCTGCTAACAAGTTACGTTTACTCATGACGTGGCCAGAAAGATTAGAGACCATTCCCTAAACACACATAGCCCAAATAACAATGTATTACAAGTGTGCTCAGGGAGACAAAATAAGTGTAAATAACCTGGCCTGGGCCAGGCTTCTTCAGTCTCTAACGGGCTCAGACGGACCTGTCTTGGCCCGGTCTTTGCCCCAGCCTGTGTCCCGGGGGCGTCCCACACCACGGGGAACTTCTGTCATTTTTATGGAGCTCCTGCGCCCGTTGGATCTCATAGCTCCTCCTCTTGGACCAGGACCGGCAAGGGATGAAGGAAAAAGTGCAATGTGCAGTCAGTAAAGCAAAGGCTCCCGCCCCGCAGGACTGCCAAGTAGGTGGCAGTGTTTCCAACACCCTTTTGACGGCAGTTCCCTCACAACCAAACTCATAATCAGGCGTTTAGATTTAAGTGAGAATAATAAATGCCAACTCTTTAGTGTCCAACAGGTTTTTTATACTAGTTTATATTGGAGTGGGAATAGTAAATGTCATGCCTTTAACATCCAACACCTTTCTCAAATTGGTTTAGACTGAAGTGGAATAGTAAATGTCTCCCTATAGTGTCAAATACCTTCCCCCAATATGGTTAGATTGGAGTGGTAATAGTAAATATCATTCCTTTAATGTCCAGCACCTTCCCAAAGTTGCTTTAAATTGGAGTGGGAATAGCATATATCAATCCTGTAGTGTCCAATACCATCCTCCAATATGGTAAGATTGGAGTTGGAATAGTACATTTTCCCCCTTTAGTGTCCAACATCTTCCCCAATTTGCTTCCCATTAGAGTGGGACTAGTAAATATCACTCCTTAGTGCCCCATACCTTATTCCAGTATGATTAGATTGGAGTGGGAATAGTAAATTTCAACCCTTTTCTGTTCAAAGTCTTTCCAAATGGTTTAGATTGAAGTGGGAATAGTAAATGTCAAACGTTTATTGCCCAACACCTTCCCGAAATTGGTTTTGATTGGAAAGGAAACTGTAAATGTGACCCCTTTAGGGTTCAAAACCTTCTCCCAATTTGATTAGATCGGAATGGGAATTGTAAATGTCACCCCTTTATAGTCCAGCATCCTCAACAAATGTGGTTTAGATTGAAGTAGAGATAATAAGTGTCACCCTTTTAGTATCAAACCCCTTCCACTAATATGGTTAGATTGGTGCGGAAATACTGAATTTCACCCTTTTAGTGTCTAACTACTTTTTTAAATGATTTATGTTGGAGTGTGATCATTTATTTGTATGATTTAATTCCAAAAACCTTTTTGTGACTTTTATTTGTCTGTATAGAATTGCTTTGTGTTATGTAAATAATTTTGTTGGTGATTAGCAACATAAAAAATAGTTTTATGTTTGTAAACAATATTATTAATTACATTTTTCTGTAAGAAAATGTCACAAATGTTTCTATTTTTATGTTTTTAATGATTATTTATTGTATATTTTTACATTTACATTCATATATACTTTAAGTAAAAAACATTTATATAAAGTTAAGAAAATAGTACATTCTTTAATTATTTTTCAATAAATAAAAAAATGTATATTATAGCTATACGCACACTTTTATTTTCAATATTTTAATAAATTGTTTACATTCCTGAACTATATATGTGTGTATGTATGTATGAATATATGTGTATATATATTACCTACTGGCGGTCGCCAGTAGGTAGTTATAGTTAGGATCTAGTTTCCATGGGAAATCCGCAACATTCTATTTGGAATAACTTTAGCGCTGGTCAATGAATTGTCTCAAAATTCTCCAAGAAGATGGTCTTCTCCGCTTCGCTCCTTCCCTGAAAGTTTAGGGGTGATTCGTCAAGCGGGGGCCAAGAAAAAAGGGGGGTCTTAAAACGTGTTTTCCCCATGCAATTTTCCAGAGAGACCTTTAAGACGGGCTACAGTCCGAACTGCTGAATGGAATTACGCCAAATTTGGCAGAGAGGTAGAGTTTGGTTCGCAGATGAAGCTTTTTGTTAAATGGTGTAAATCCGTGCAGTAGTTCCTGAGAAAATCAAAAAGTGACAAATTACCTTATGAGGATTATTTGCGTACTATTACGAGCACGAGCTGCATGCTAATTGGCTGTCATCTTGTGACTCGGTAGAATCGAGGCACAAGAAAACAGAAAAAGAAGTGCGCAAAAGACGCAAAGGGATCAGGGTAGAAACACCCTGGCCCCCTAAGCCTGCTCAGTGGGTCCCACAAGGACCCCCAAGGACCCCCAAGGCCTAAAACATTTTTTTTTTAAATCGCGGCATGCGCGTAGGATACGCGTATGGTGTGAAAAAAAAACAGAAAACCTGAAGCCCGCTTTAGTGCTAATAAGCCCCCGGGGGGCTAAGTCCCGGGCGCAATGTAGTTTATTATAATGGGGGCCCAGAGGGGCCCCCCTGCCCCAGGGACCGCTACCCCGGGGCTTTTTTTTAAATATATGTGCCACGGGGGCTCATGGCCCCCGCAGTAAATGTAAATGTATATGTGTGGGGGGCTCTTAGGTCCCCTGGGGACCTCCACTCCCCGGGGCTTTAAAACATTAATTGAGGGGTACTCTGAGGTCCCTTTAGCCCCGGGGAGCGCCACTCTCCAGGGCTTTAAAATATTGATAGAGGGGGGTTCTGAGGCCCCCAAGCCCTGGGAAACCCCCCCCCCCCCATGGGGCTTTAAAATAATAATTGAGGGGGGCTGAGGCCCCTTCAGTCCAGGGGAGCGACACCCCCTGGTGCTTTAAAATAATAATCGAGGAGGGGCTCTGAGGCACTCCCAGCTCCGGGGACCACCACCCCCGGGGCTTCTTGAAAGTGTTGGAGGGGGGCCGCGTGGCTCCCATCCTGGAGCCCAAGATGGACCAGGGGACCGCCACCCCCCAGAGCCAGCTCCTTGCTGTTTGCAATGTCAGGGTGGGAGCCTCGCGACTCCCACTCTGACATTGGAAACTGCTTTCCTATTAGGAAGAGAGAGCTCTCTCTTCCAAATAGGAAAGCAGATTGCTTTTTCTCAGGGGGAGCAGCATGTTAGTTTTTTGCATTTTGAAAGTGAAAACAGGTTTCTCTGCTCTGTCTTTCAAAATTCAAATTAAGTTTGTTATGGGAGGGCGGGAGCCAGGTGACTTCCACCCTCTCATAGAAAACAGCAGTGTCCCAGGGGTAGGCACCCCGTGATACTGCTGGAACCGGATCTGGACTTGGTGGTCTCCAGGGCTCTCGAGGGCACCAGGCGGAGGGCCACGCAGCCCCCCTCACACAATACAGAAATCTCTGGGGGGTGGTTGTTCTCGGGGTTTGAGGGGCGCCATAGAGGCCCACACACTTTTAATTTTGTAGAGGGTGGGGGTCGTGGACACAAAAGTGGCACAAGGGGGTTGTAAATCTGGTATAGTGTTTTGTTTTACTTTGCTTTACTTTCTGTCTTGTAGAGGATCCAGGGTAAATATAACGTTTTTTGTACAGCAATCAATCAATCAATCAGTGACACTTATAAAGCGCGCTACATACCCGTGGGGTCTCAAGGCGCTGGGGGGGGGGGGAGCCGCTACTGCTCGAACAGCCAGGTCTTCAGCTTCTTCCTGAAGGAGAGGTGGTCTTGGGTCAGGCGCAGGTCGGTCGGGAGGGAGTTCCAGGTCTTGGCGGCCAGGTGGGAGAAGGACCTTCCTCCTGTAGTCGCTCTTCGGATGCGGGGGACGGCGGCGAGGGCGTGGTTGGCTGATCGGAGGTGGCGGTTGGGAGCGTAGAAGTTGACTCGGCTGTTGAGGTAGCTCGGGCCTTGGTCGTGTAGGGCTTTGTGTGCGTGGGTGAGGAGGCGGAAGGTGATTCTTTTGTTGACGGGGAGCCAGTGAAGGTCTCGCAGATGTCCGGAGATGTGGCTGGTTCGTGGGATGTCGAGGATGAGTCTGGCTGAGGCGTTCTGGATCCGCTGGAGTCTCTTCTGGAGCTTGGCGGTGGTCCCGGCGTAGAGGGCGTTGCCGTAGTCCAGTCGGCTGGTGACGAGGGCCTGGGTGACGGTCTTCCTGGTCTCGGTGGGGATCCACCAGAAGATCTTCCGTAGCATGCGTAGGATGTTGAAGCATGCCGAGGAGACGTTGTTGACTTGCCTGGTCATGGAGAGGGAGGAGTCCAGGATGAAGCCCAGGTTGCGTGCATGGTCTGTCGGTTTGGGTGCGGTGCCCAGGGCGGGAGGCCACCAGGAGTCGTCCCAGGCGGAGGGAGAGGAGCCCAGGATGAGGACCTCCGTCTTGTCCGAGTTCAGTTTCAGGCGGCTGGTCGTCATCCACTCGGCTACCTCTTTCATCCCTTCGTGCAGGTTGGCTCTGGCGGCGGCGGGGTCGTTGGTCAGGGAGAGGATCAGCTGGGTGTCGTCGGCGTAGGAGATTATGCTGAGGTTGTGTTTGCGTACGATGGCCGCGAGGGGGCTCATGTAGACGTTGAAGAGGGTGGGGCTCAGAGATGATCCTTGGGGGACGCCGCAGATGACAGCCAGTACCTTTCTACCCTACCCTCAAACGGCTTACTGCCTATTACCATAGTAACAGTTCATGGAACACTTACGTGAGCACAGAGGCTAGTAGTTCACCACACTATGTTGCAAATGGCGTTGTAGTTTTAAAGTTTTGGATTGGTACCGTTAGTTGTAGCTATAGACTCTGGTACAGATCTGGTAAAGAGTTAGTCTCAGAATTATACTTCAAATTATAAATATCATTTCTATTGGGGACTGCTACCCCCCCAAAAAAAAGACATATATATTTTTTTTTAATAACTATTATTAAAACAACAATAAATAACTGGAAACCTAACTTAAAGATAACAATACTATAAAGAACTAGAAACATAACTTTAATAAAACAATATAATAAACAAAATGTGATGTGGACTCCAATAGACGTATGGTAGGTTATCTGCAAAACAAAAAAGAAAATTAGTGTTTAAAATTAGATCGATGTGACTAAATGAGCTCAAACATTACAAGTCAAGGTAACACTAGGATTTTATGTGTGCAGTGTGCCTGGTACATTTCACTTGTGTTATAGGGCCGCATTGAAGTGGTGTGTGTATAGAAGTGCCTACTGCGTCAGATTTAAATTACAGATCAACAGGTCTTTAAAATGATTTAGAGATGAGACAGTATTAGGTGAGAGATCAAGTCATTATGCAGGACGATATTCTTTAGGGCTTATTTACAAGAGTCTTGTGACACTTTTGTGTTACTTTTTTCATGTTGAAAGTGATGCAAAATTGGCACAAGGGGTTTATAAATAAGCTCTTTTATTTCTAATGCATTTAATTTGAGGCATTGTATATCTAGGCCGCTCTGCTTTTCTTGTGTAAACACTGTGGCCAGCAGAATTCACAACTTCAACTTAGCTTTGGTTCTACACGTCAGAGTGAACAGCAGCGTCCATAAGTTTAAAAGAGGAAGAGAAAGAGAGATAAAACCACATTAAAACGCGGGTGAGAGAAAGTTATAAATGGAGCTGTTAATACTGGAGAAAATATTCGTAGCTCACCTTTTGCCTCTGTTGTGTGTCTAAGCACATGCTGGTTTATAGTGCACCCTCCAGTTTAGTGATCTGAAAGAAAGAATATAGACTTTGTAATAGCATAGTACCTACAACTGCACACGTATATTTTTGCTTTATTTATTTGCATACTCAGGATAATGTATTTTTTTTAACTTCCACTGTAAGGAGGTGTTTGTGCGCAGTTTTTCTTCCAAAGTAGTATATTACATACACTCCCACTGCATAGCGGGTAGTTCTCGATATTGCAGGGCATTTTTACAAGCTCCCTGCGCCACCAGTACGTCACTTTTTGTGACGTACTGGTGGCGCAGGGGACTTTATATTTACGAGAGGAAAAGCCACCCTTCGTGACTTTTCCTTTCCTTGTAAATATGGCCCCTTGACACGTAGCACTTTGCGGTGAAGGGCATTTCATGTGTGTTGCTGTGGGTGTTCCCTTGCAACACCCATGGAACAAAGACATTGTCCAGATTTACGAGAAATCATAAATCTGGAGATGCATCTGAATGCTACGTCACCCTAGAGGTGGAATAGCAAGACGCAACGAGGACAAATGTTTTCATTTCTCCTCGTTTCTTTTCCTCTTTCAATGCGTTCTGCATTCTACCCATGCATTGAAAGAGAAAAAAAGACCTCTAGTGATTATTTTTGTGCAGGAAGGTGCCTCTTCCTGCACATAAACAATCTCCCCTTGGCGCAGGCATCCTTGCACCATGGTGCAAGGGTGCCTGCGCCGGCGTATGGCAACTGTTTGTGCACCAGCGGAGGGGAGAGCTCAGGAATGCAACATATTCTTGCAAATATGTTGCATTCGTACGCTCTGGAAGTCCCGTAGCGTGGTGCAGCCAAAGGGCTTACGGTGCCACGCTGCGGTACTTTCTTGTAGACCTGCCCCTGCGTACCTAGACTGCTGCATCTCATTGACTCGCAGAGTCTGGAGGTGAGTGTTTTTCTTGAGAAGTCAGAGGCAGATTTTCAAGCTCCTTGCGCTGCTTTTCCCATGTTAAAAGTGCCACACAAGTGGCGCAAGAACCTTGTAGATCTGTTTGTCAGACTGTTGCAACCTATCCATTCTCACTGCTGGGAGGTGATTGTATATTTCTACGTAGTGAATGTGCTGGACACTACCCACTCTCTCCTTTCGCAGATAACTTGTTATTGTTTCGGAAACAAGGTTCTTTGCTCACCTAGTGCAATTGGCGTGATTCACTGAGGGTGCACTACGTGTCGAAGCAGGCTTCACTGTGGTCGACAGAGTTCACTACTTGTACTTAGGTAAGGTTGTGCATGGCAAAGTGGACAGCAGCGACCATAACTTTAATTTGTAGAATAAGGAACGATGTGAGAGAAAGTGAGAAAGAGAAAGAGAGAAAAAACAACATTAAAACGTGGGAGAGAGAAAGTTATAGATGGAACAGTTAATACTGGAGGAAATACTCGTAGCTCACCTTTGCCTCCGTTGTGTCCAAGCATGTGGTAGTTATAGTGCTCCCTCCAATTTAGTGATCTAAAAGATAGTATAAAGAGTTAGTAATAGTATAGTCCCACTTTCTCCTTTGACTGATAACTTGTCGTTGTTTCGGAAAGAAGCTTCTTTGTTCACCTTGTGCCACTGGCGCGATTCAAAGAGGGTGCACTACGTGTCGAAGCAGCTTTCTCAGAAGTTGTTACGATGGCCACGCATCATCGCAGAATCCTCGAACACTGAGTTTTAGAAGTGTTGGGGGGGACGCCAATTTGCGAAACACAACCTGTAAGATAAAAAGAAAGTTAACATTGTGTGTAATTTTTTTAATGAAAGGAGAGAGGAAGTGACAGAGTGACTGCAAAGAATATTCGCAGCTCAACTTTCTGTCACCAGTGTGTTTTTCACCACGTGCTAGGACATAAAGCACCCTGAAGCTCTACATCTAAAAGATATTAAAAGAAAGACGGTATGATTGGTAATTGTTACTATCTTAATGTGGAGTTGGATAACATCGCCCTTTCACACACGTTCCTTCTCACATTTATAAGAACTATCTGTATAGTTTATATTCCGGATGTTTTAGCGGTTATAAAAACGTTGCTGCTATTGGAAAAAAAATATGTACACGTAAGGCTGCATCGCTTTTTTGTATCCAGTCTGCTACAGCCCTTCGACTCTCTCTGATGTGCAACCAGGCCTCACCCAGGCCTCACTGCTCACCTTTTCGTGGATAGGACCCCTTCTACATCATGCAGTCCCGCTCTGCCACCTAGAAGTCTCACGTATGGTCTTGATATCTCGATGGCTAACGACATACTCGTGCTCCCATCATCATCATCGCAGGTTCTTCACTCGCTCAGTGCTTCGGGTACCACTAACTCAGTGACCAAAGAGGCCATGCACGTGGTAGTGGCTCCCTTTGTTCAGTAGTTTGGGCCTACATGAAGCATGAGAACCACCAGGACGGGCCATCACAGCAATTGCGATGGGAGCAACTCTAAAATGGCGTACAGCACATGTGCCCCGTCTTTTTTATAGGTAGGGTCACATGAGTAGTGACGTATGTGCTGGATGGGTGTGGTGTGGGTGTATACCAGCCATGAGGGAGTGTGTGTGCCGATCTGACAACTGGACCCGGAACTAAGAAATCACTACAATGGAAATCTGGGACATGTAGTGTTGCTGTGTTTTCCTGGTAGCGTAAGGGGAGTGGGTTGTACTAACGTATTCAGCCTCGATTAATTTACCACCACCGCCGGAGCTTTCCCTGGGGCGTGGCAGTCTCCAGGGCCTTCGAGGGCTCTAGGCATAGGGTCACGCAGTCTGCCTCACACAATACACTAAAAAAGAAGAGAAAGTGATGAGAGATGAAGAGAAGTGCTACAGCAAACATTCCTGCACTACATTATCTGAGGTCAAGAGAACAAGTAAAAAACTGTTAAATACAAGTGACTTCGTTATTATTTTTCAAATTTGTATTCTGCAGAATTCAGGAACGTTCTGTCGTAGTGCTTAGAGGTTGCACACTGTTCCGCTAACAAATCACATACTCACTTAAGAATATATAGGATGCTGCTCTTATAATATACAGTACTGGTCCCATATATTCTTTAGGAAGAAGGTGAATAGGAACCGCAAATAAGAATAGAAATTAGAAAATAACATTCAGTTTTATTGAATATTTAAAGTAACAAAGTATGCATGATAGCTATATTTTCTATTCTGCAATTTCGTAAAATATGTTTCTTGAAAAAAAATATATACAGATATATATTACAGATGGCGCTGAAAAATCTCCTATTCCTCTTCTGTAACAATAGGACAATCTATTACACTATAACGATTTATACCATTGTTACAGTAAAACGAAAAGGAAAATAAAGTTATCTATTTAACAGATCATCCATAATGAAATACTTTTGAGCTGTAATTATTTACTGAACTTCTTTTCTTCGTGAGGTGAAAAAGTTTGATCTTCGTAGCGACGGCACATAAACTCCACTGAGATCACAACTGTGAGAATTATAATATATATATTCTCTTAGCATATAAACACAAGGGGGGGAACAGACTAAAAAACCAAAAGCCGGCAACGTTGCTTATATATCTTTACTCTTTGTGACAATGGGTCATGAACTCCACTGAGATTAGCTTAACTGTTACTATTATAATATACATAATAACAGTATATAATCCCTAGGGGAAAACACACTAATAACTGGAAGGTGGTAATGTTGATTGTAAATGTTTAGGATTTGCGCCAATGGATCACCAATACCTCTCAAGCGAAGTACAGTGTCAACATTATAATATAGAAAGTCACAATATATAAGCTGAAAGGAGCAAGAAAAGGAGCAATGTTTGTTGTAATCTATCTGTTTCTGAAAACAAGCTGCTGACGTTACAGAGAAAAAGCGAAAAACATACAATAATTTTTTTTTCTAGATATAAATGTTTAAATATTGACAAATAGCCACAAATGATAACTAAGTACTATGCCTATGCCATATTGAAACAACTTACAACTCCGGAATATGTTTGTTGATGCAAAAGAAGAATCCGATGCTAGAAAAGGGAACCTGCATCACAGATTGGCGACTCGGAAATAACTTGCGAAAACAAAAGTAACTGCACAGTAGGTGTGGTTTATATAGCTTTTGATTTTTTAATAGTCTATGGAAGGAAGATTTGCTCCGCCTATGTAGATGTCACGTTTTACCGTTTACACATGCTCACGTTTCAACTGTTTTACTTGTGAACGTGTTGGGAAAAGTTACAAACTGTGAAGCTGTAATGGTTTCAATTTCCATAGTAACACGTATAAGGTCATTATTATCTACATACGTTGCAGAGTTTAAAAAGTGTTACTCGGTAAACTGTGTTTTTTGCATTCTCATGATTAAAAACATCTAAATAGAAGACATTAAAAAAAATATTGTTTACAATAGAAGACAAAAACGGATTAATATTTGGTATTACTGTGCTTCTTAATGAAAAAAAATGCAAGCATTTGTAAATCGTAAAGCTACTCTCGCAAAGGTGTGCTGGCGCTTGGGGCGTTGGGAAGATTAAGCAACAGTGAGATAGTGGTAGGCTAAGTTGTCATAGTGTATAAAATGGGACAAGGCTTGAGAACAGGTCTCTGCAACGCACCTGTATGGTATTGAATAGAAAGACATTCTTGTCTAGTAGAGACCAGGTACTTTCAGAATTAAAAGAGACCGAATTGCTCAACATAAAATATGCCACAGAGTGTGTTTTCAAATACTCTTTCATATTTAGAAGGACAGGATAAGTTACTGTGTGTAGCTTTTCTTCTCTATGTAAATATGTCCTCATTATACACAATACTTTGTGTTGAAGGGGCATTCTATAGCTGTTGCTGTAAATATTTTCGACTTATATAAGCAATGACTAATTTCTAATTATGTTAAAAGGTGAGTATTAGATAGGTGTTTAAGGATTGATGTGTGTGAAAACACATGAAGTATTCAAAAACTAGTGAGAGAATGGTACCTAAATACACACAGATTCACAGTGTTATTCTAGACATGCAACATTATCCTTTGCATTTTACTAAAACACTTTTACTAGTTTGGAAAGGGTAAGGTGAATAGACATATTCTACGTTTTTTAGTACTGTATTTTAGTATAAGAGTCTGAGTCATTTTTCATAGTCATAAGCAGTGACTGCTTTCGAATTCTACGAAAACTTAAGAACAGGATATGTTTATAAGCAATTATATTTATATAACCTTATGAAGTACTTAAACTCTACTGTTGGAATGTTTATAGAGAATGGTATTTACATAATATTTTTTTGGGCCAAAATAGTTGAGAAACCTACTTTTGTAATATGTACTAAAAAAACTGTTAAAGTGAAGTGTTTATGTTTTTGTGCAAGGACCTAGAACAGATGACAGCTTGAGGCACCGACGGATAGTGCGGGGCCTCCTATACCCGAGCTGAGTCCAGGTGAGGTGAGGTAGTTTCACCCATCAGTCATGGATTCACTATAGTGCAAGTGAGTCGGAGGGTGACAATACATGGTTGTTACAGGTTGTACCACATTGAACCATTTCATTTAAGTTTATCAACATTTTTTGGTTTTATGGTGAAGGTGGTGAACCCTTTTTCACTAGTAAGAGTGCAACTAGCATAAGAACAGAGGCCCTGATGAATGCCGAGGGATTAGATACCCATTAGGCAGAAACATGTTGGCCCATTTACAGGCAGATATTTGTTACTGTCTTTTTGCACTGTTCTGTTTTTAATTAGGAGGCATGTCACGCCCATAGAATAAAGTTGTACATAGGAGGGCATTCCATCCTATTTTAAGTCACATTTTCTGTTTTGTTGCACCTTTTTTCAAACCATCAAAGATCAGTCATTACGGATGTTTCATTAATGTTGGTGGACCAAATCCTAAGATATCAACACTGTGCGGTTCAGTCCCTATGATCAGGGGACTAGCCTTCCACACACCAGGGTTTGGCCAGATGATATGACTGATCATTAAGTCTCTTTTGATGGAAACCCTATATCACCATTTTTGGACTGGTCAGCCACTTATTAATATTCTATAATGTATCGATCTTCTTTGCAGTTTGAGTCCACTCCTCTTTATTCACTTTTTCATTCTCTCACTATCTTCGTGATTTACACGCGTTGAGATCTAGTCGACTCAGTATTGATAGTGTAGCTTTAATAGTTAGCTAATAGACCCCCTGTGTTTCTTATGTTATACACAGGACCTAGAACATAACAGATTTGTTATGGATAAAGAGGAGAATATTACCGAAGACACATTGAAAATTAGCAACAGTTTAATTGAAGTACAAAATCTACCTATAACAGGCAGCGAGACTGAATTAGAGGACATCAGTACTGCAGATATCACCTGTGATTTTGAAAATGAAAGCAAGGATGCTGATTTTTTGGAAGTACGCTTTAGGGTATGGACTGCTTGAAACCCCTATACACTATGCATAGGGGTGTGGAGAGTGGAGAAGTGTGGCTCACGGTGTAGAGCAGGCAGACCCGGAAGCTGAGGTCAGACCCGGGACCAGGGTTCAATTCCCGACGCGGCAGGGTCTTGAGCTCAAATGTCCACGGACTCGATAATTCTCGCTTCGGTGCCTGCTCTAATCATGGGTTCTCACTCTGCAACTCTGGGCATTAAGCTTGCTTAATCTCCACAACGGCCCCCCTGCGGCGGGATGCCTGGCTTTCACCTTGGGGATGCCCTGTAGGGGCTATCTCACAGGGAAAAGCCAGGACGGGTTCCCAAGGCAAGCGCCGGGAAACCTCCGGGTAGCTGTGCGCTCAATAAATGCAATAATAATAATAATAATAATAATAATAATAATAATGCATGCAGTCTTGCATCTACCTGCACACTTGTTTTTTATACCTTCAATTTCCCAGTCTGTATCCTTACACTTTCAGCAAACGCTCTGTTACTGCCCTTGTACTGTTATAGTGACCCATTCAGCAGTATGTACTAATCATTAAGTGCGCTAAAACTCCAGCACTTATAGATTCACTCAGACACTCTCCCTACAGTAGTGTTATCATTCACTCAGTACCTATTATAATTAGGAATTGTCATTTCAAAAACCATAGAAATTAAATGAAAAAAACATAGGTTTCAGCCACGTTCTAGTTAGGAATAATCATTTAAAAACCTTAGAAATTCACTGAAAAAAACATAGGGCCTGATTCACAGAACTAACTTAAGACAAAATCCTAAACTTACTACTTTTGGTATTCACAGAAGTTAGGATTTTGTCTTAAGTTTGTCTTAAGACAGACTTAAGACAGACTTAAGTTAGGATTTTGTCTTAAGTTTGTCTTAAGTCTGTCTTAAGTTTGTCTTAAGACAAACTTAAGACAAAATCCTAACTTCTGTGAATACCAAAAGTAGTAAGTTTAGGATTTTGTCTTAAATTAATTCCGTGAATCGGCCCCATAGGATTCACACATGTTATAGTTAGCTGGATATTTCAATCATACCAAACCATTGAAATTCCCCCGTTATAGTTAGTTTAGCTAACTATAACTCGAGCGCTTGCAATGCACTGCTGATGACGTCACATATTACATCACTCATGACATGGTCAGTGACATCATTCATGACATCACTGATGACATCTCAAATGACATCACTGATGACATCATCCTTGTGAAAGAGTGGCAGACATCCTTCTCACCGTAATATAACCTTTGATACATACATTCAAAAATATCAACTAAAATTTTCAAAACAATGGAGAAACCAATATCAGTTACAACAACCTATTCAGTAATTCCAAAATCTACATACATATCCACTTATTTACCAACAGTTCTATATAGTCACTCATACATGTACTCACTCATCATATGTACTCATACATCTATACATCCTGTTACACACCGACACTCATCCATAGAGTTACTCACACACATACTCACACATGCAAATAAACTATCAAACATCAATTTACTAGCATATACAGCTATACACACACCACTACACTTACTTCTACAGAAACGTACACATACTTACTCTCTGAAACAATCACTTATAGAAACCCATACTTATTTATACAGGAACTCTTCCAATCTCTCACTCTCACATATACTCACTTATATACATCATTACTCACATATACTAGTTTAAATCATATGTAGTTACTCATAAAGATACTATTGAGACAGTCATTCACTCACTAACACTCCCATACACACACTCATCCACCCATTTAATCCTGCACACATGCTGTCTTCAACATACAAACAGTGAGTCAGTCATTAATGCATCTATGCGCTAAATAATATCCCCCACCGAACCATACAGACATTCATACTGATACTCAAAAAAACAACTAATAACCCATATACACACTCATGTAGCTACTCACCAACCCATGCAGCCACTTAAACACAAAGTGAGACACTGATACAGATATTTACATATTTAAACATTACTCGCTAATACGTGTATTCACTAAGATACACTAAATAGGTCACTTTTACAATCAATTTTACAAAAAAAACATCCATTTAGACACTTATTTACACATTTATTCTTCCACCGACCTTTAGATATGCATATATAAAAAATATTTATTTTTCAGAAAGATACACATTCGCAAGGATGATGTCATCAGTCATGTCATCAGTGATGGCATTTGAGATGTCATGAGTGATGTCATGAATGAGGTCACTGACCATGTCATGAGTGATGTAATATGTGACTTCATCAGCAGTGCATTGCGGGTGCGCGGGTTATAGTTAGCTGAACTAAGTATAACGGGGGAATTTCAATGGTTTTGTATGACTGAAATGTCCAGCTAACTATAACATGTGTGAAACCTATGGTTTTTTCAGTGAAATTCCATGGTTTTTTAAATGCTGATTTCTAACTATAACGTGGTTGAAACCCCTGTTTTTTTCAGTGAATATATATATATATATACACAAACAAACATTTATGTATCTAAAATATATATGTAAATATTAAAGAATTGTGTATATTCAATACTATTATTTCATTTATACTTTAAAATGTTCCTTCATTTTTTAAAACAGTATTTGATCTGTTTTACATGTTTAATAATTGTAAAAAATGTAAAACAATTAGGAGCCGATTAGGATGTTAGTCAAAAAGCCTCCGACTGATGGTCGGAGGCTTTCTGACCGACATCCTTGGTTTAAACTCTCACCGTCCTATTTCAAAGAATGCAGTAGGAGTTTAAAGTGGCCGGTCATTCTGGCTGCATTCCAATGGGCTCAAGGAGCCTATTGTCCAATCGAAAGCCACTCATAATCCGTTTAGGATGGCGTTCATGTCATCAGAATTATGATGCTGGTTTCAGATAGGCTTTTCATGTCGGGATTTGCGACATGGAAAGCCTGTCAGAAAGTGACTTGGGGGTCCTAGTATAGACCTTAACCCTCATTGGCCCCCGGTTGGAGGCCTGGGGGGCACCATAATAGGGGGTGTGGAACCACCAACCTTTGGTCGGTCCGTTCTCACACCAAGACGGTGTCGGGCAGAGGCAAGACCGCCCAACATCATAATAGGCCCCATGGGGGCAGATGTATCAACATTCTGATTTTTGAATCTAAAATAGCGATTTTTTAGAAATCGCTATTTGAGATTTGCAAATAGGGATGTATGTAGAAATCGCAAGTTCTTCGCGATTTCTTAAAATTTCTTAATTGCGATTAGCAAATTGCGAATCGCAATTAAGGAATAATTTCCCATTAAATTCTATGGGCCAGGAGGCCCATAGGAATAAATTGGAAGTAATTCTCAATGTGCGATTCGCAATATGAGAATCGCCAATTGAGAATAATTTCAAGGGTGCAAGGGTGTCATAAGGACACCCTGATGCACCCCTGAAATGTACATGTGTGCACATATGGCGCACATACATGCCCTAATGTGCCAAAAAGTGCATTTGTGAAAGAAATCGCAAATTACCACCAACTTGAAGTTGGTGGTAATTTGCGATTTCTTAAGGAGAATTCGCAAAAATTAAATGCTTGTTGCATAGCATTTTTAGGAATCACAATTTGCGATTCCTTAAATGCTTACGCAAACTTAAGGAATCGCAAATTTTGCGATTCCTTAATTTTGCAATGCGATTTCCCTACTACATACCATTTTGCGAATATTTAGTCGCAAACGCTGCTTTTTTGCGAATCGCAGCGTTTGCGAATAAAAATTGCATTGATACATCTGTCCCTTAAATCTATGACCAGTTTATTTTACTGTTAGCTTTTATTTTGGAAATCTAGTAGTTTTATTTGTAGTCTAATTTCCCAGAGCAAACTCATGGTAAGGTACTGCTGTGCATCAAAAGTAGATACGTCCTTTTTTAAGCATTTTTAAATGGTTTTGAAGGTGGGGGATTTTGGAGGGAGGTTTAGAAGTTAGTTATAGTGTTGGTTGTGGTGTATATTTCGATGTATTACTTTTAAAGTTTATTTAGTTTGTAGTTTGGGATTTTTGTACCATATTTTACTAATATAGCACTATGTTATGTTACATTGTGTGAAGTCAGGTATATTTTGATTACTAACTGTTAAGTATATGTATTTTGATGATGTAATGTGTTTTGCGGGTGGGTTTCTTTATTTACTTTACTGGTTTTTGTCTATAAACATGTCCTTAGACATTTTTTTCAGGAAATCAGTTTTTGTTTATTATAAGCCAATGGTTTTTACTTTGATTACCTTTTTATGGGTTTCTGGAGCTTTCTTTTTTAAAACACTCTTTCAGTTTTTTTTAATGGATCCTAGATACTTTGGATTGCATTGAGGGATTTCTTTTGACATCATTATATTTTTGCATTTCTTATGATTATTTTTGGACAATATTTACCAAATGTTTGGGCGATTATAATTTTTTATCACGTGGATACAGAGAAAGATGTGCAGCTACAGAACAGTAAGGGCTTATTTTGATGTTGGGTGGACTCTGTTGCTGATTGGGAAACACTCGACCTTAGGTCAGTGGTTCTGACTGCAGTATTTCGATGCAACCACCCATAGGCTGGTCGGATACATCCATTTTTTAATGGAAGCTTGTGCAGTGGTTGGAAAAGGCCTGCAGCACAAGCTTCCATTGAAAAATGGCTGTTTTCAACCTCACTGTGCCTATCACACTGTGCAGGGATGTTTATGGGGGTGCCAGAGGTGCCCCTCCAGGCCCCAGAGCAGAGGGCCAGGAGGGAAGGGTTCAAATGTCAGAAACCAACATCATGGTCCCGACTGCAGAACCGTCATCATTAAGGGATTATGAACTGCTTCTTTAGCCTGTCGGAAAGCGTCAGTCGGTCCCTGTGCCTGCTGCCTCCGACCGCACACTTTGAAATGTGTCAGTCGGACCGCAGCAGCAGATGGTGGTTGGAACGCAAACAACAAGCCATTGGTTGTGGTCAAACCGCCATCAAAATCGCCCCCTAAGTTTTTATCATTTTTTCATTTGCATGGAAAATGTCATATTGTATTGTTTATTTAAAAAATATGTGAATGTTGTGCAGAATTGTTTGATTTATGTGTTGGTTTTATTTCATGGGATGGATTGACTTTGTTTTAACTATCTTGGCTGGTGATAATTACATTTGTTTCTAAATGGTTTACATAGAGTTTTTTTAATTAGTCTTTATTAACATTGGTATTTTAAATAATTGATTGACTGATCTAATTTATTACTATATTTGTTATTTTTAAAAATGAAGGTTTGGTATGTTGGTTTACAGTTTGTTATAGTTTTTCAGTAGTTTGGTAGGTTATTATTTATTTTATAATATGTTTTTGGCTTTGAGTTTTAAGTAATCTAGGGCCAGATGTAGGAAGTCAAATACCGGTCGCTAACGACCGATTTCGGCTGTTACCGACCAGTATTTGGAGTTTGGATGTAGGGGCATGTTAAAATACAGATTCGGTAATTTTACCGATTCGGTAAAATACCGATTCGGTAAAATTACAGAATCTGTACATGTTGACATGTAGGTAGCACTGTAATCAGTGCTACGGGGGTTTAAGAATTTGTTATTTACCACCAACTAGAAGTTGGTGGTAAATAATGAAAACCCTTTCAAAAGCATTTTTTTTTGCTTTTAAAACAGTGCCATGTTGCAGACATACATGCCCTAAGGGCGTGCATGTCTGCAACATGTGCACCCATGCACAATTGTGGGGTGCAACAGGGTGTCAAAGTGACACCCTGCCACCCTTCTATGTTTCCCCCAATTACCGAATCGGTATTTACCGATTCGGTAATTGACATTCAGTCCTATGGGCCTCCAGGCCCATAGGAATGAATGGCAATTACTGAATCGGTAAATACTGATTCGGTAATTACCGAATCATACTGATTCGGTATTTAAATCGGTAAAATTACCTACATCCCGATTGCAAGTTCTTAAATACCGAATCGGTATGATTCGGTATTTCAGAATCGGTAATCTGGGATTACCTACATCGGGCCCCTACTTCTTTGTTATTTATGATGAGTTTGACTTTAAATGTTAGCATGTCGTACATCCTTTTGCTTTGTTTGCTAAGCTTAGGGTCAATTTGATAACACATTGCTCCATTCATAGTTGTTGGTAGCTTTGTTCTTTTTGTAATGAGTCTATAAATTTGTGAGTTCTGTCTAGGGTGGATTTGTAGGCGTTGTGCCAACCTTATAGTGCATTGTTTGTTTTAGCGTCCAATGCCAAGCTGCTGTCAGACACTCCACAATGGAATTTGAAATTTGGGTTGGTATCTGTAACCGTAGCAATGCAGTCTGCCATCCCAAGTATCTTCAAGATAGTCCATTAAGGGACTAAGTTTGTCTTCAATTTGTTGGTGGAAAGAGCTTTGTATTTGTAAATTGTAGTGGTTGGATTCTTCTAAGAGAGGGGCATCGGCTAGTGCTATCATTTTTTTAATTTCAAAGTCAAATTGGGTCTTTGGCGCATATTCTATTGTTAGTGCAGATCTTTTTTTTAAACATCTTTTTATTAACTTTGCTCATGTTCTCATTCAATATACAGCTGTGTTCACGAAGCATGAAGGATAACAACAGAGCATGACACAATCACAGGCAATCTTTACAGTACAAGGGTCTGATAACACTTAAGCTCCTTCCCCACCCTCCATGGCCCAACACCTTTGCCAAGGACACCATATCTTCTTCCACTTCTTTGCGCAGCCCCTGGACTTGTATATCGTTTCCTCTGCCCTCTGACACCAGCCCAGGTCCCGGATCCATTGATCCCATTGCGGGGGCGCCTGTGCCCCCAAGCAACTGGCAATATTACGTTTGGCCACTCTGCTGCCGTGGCCAACCAAATCTCATTGTATCTGGACCAGTAGATGGGTCCTTTAATCATAAATAAATACCACCTAGGCTCCACCGGGACTGGCGATCCCACCACAGTTGCCATCGTATGCGCTACTTTTGTGCAGAAAGGTACTATGTTCGGACATTCACAGAGGATATGGTAGAATGTCCCCTTCCCCTGACATACCCTCACGCATATCGGGGAAAAACTCCTGCCCCATGAGAACAGGTCTTTTTAAATGCTGATTTCTAACTATAACGTGGTTGAAACCCCTGTTTTTTTCAGTGAATATATATATATATACACAAACAAACATATATGTATATAAAATATATATGTAAATATTAAAGAATTGTGTATATTCAATACTATTATTTCATTTATACTTTAAAATTTTCCTTCATTTTTTAAAACAGTGTTTGATCTGTTTTACATGTTTAATAATTGTAAAAAATGTAAAACAATTAGGAGCCGATTAGGATGTTAGTCAAAAAGCCTCCGACTGATGATCGGAGGCTTTCTGACCGACATCCTTGGTTTAAACTCTCACCGTCCTATTTCAAAGAATGCAGTAGGAGTTTAAAGTGGCCGGTCATTCTGGCTGCATTCCAATGGGCTCAAGGAGCCTATTGTCCAATCGAAAGCCACTCATAATCCCTTTAGGATGGCGTTCATGTCATCAGAATTATGATGCTGGTTTCAGATAGGCTTTTCATGTCGGGATTTGCGACATGGAAAGCCTGTCAGAAAGTGACTTGGGGGTCCTAGTATAGACCTTAACCCTCATTGGCCCCCGGTTGGAGGCCTGGGGGGCACCATAATAGGGGGTGTGGAACCACCAACCTTTGGTCGGTCCGTTCTCACACCAAGACGGTGTCGGGCAGAGGCAAGACCGCCCAACATCATAATAGGCCCCATGGGGGCAGATGTATCAACATTCTGATTTTTGAATCTAAAATAGCGATTTTTTAGAAATCGCTATTTGAGATTTGCAAATAGGGATGTATGTAGAAATCGCAAGTTTTTTTGCGATTTCTTAAAATTTCTTAATTGCGATTAGCAAATTGCGAATCGCAATTAAGGAATAATTTCCCATTAAATTCTATGGGCCAGGAGGCCCATAGGAATAAATTGGAAGTAATTCTCAATGTGCGATTCGCAATTGGAGAATCGCCAATTGAGAATAATTTCAAGGGTGCAAGGGTGTCATAAGGACACCCTGATGCACCCCTGAAATGTACATGTGTGCACATATGGCGCACATACATGCCCTAATGTGCCAAAAAGTGCATTTGTGAAAGAAATCGCAAATTACCACCAACTTGAAGTTGGTGGTAATTTGCGATTTCTTAAGGAGAATTCGCAAAAATTAAATGCTTGTTGCATAGCATTTTCAGGAATCACAATTTGCGATTCCTTAAATGCTTACACAAACTTAAGGAATCGCAAATTTTGCGATTCCTTAATTTTGCAATGCGATTTCCCTACTACATACCATTTTGCGAATATTTAGTCGCAAAAACGCTGCTTTTTTGCGAATCGCAGCGTGTGCGAATAAAAATTGCATTGATACATCTGTCCCTTAATTCTATGACCAGTTTATTTTACTGTTAGCTTTTATTTTGGAAATCTAGTAGTTTTATTTGTAGTCTAATTTCCCAGAGCAAACTCATGGTAAGGTACTGCTGTGCATCAAAAGTAGATACGTCCTTTTTTAAGCATTTTTAAATGGTTTTGAAGGTGGGGGATTTTGGAGGGAGGTTTAGAAGTTAGTTATAGTGTTGGTTGTGGTGTATATTTCGATGTATTACTTTTAAAGTTTATTTAGTTTGCAGTTTGGGATTTTTGTACCATATTTTACTAAAATAGCACTATGTTATGTTATATTGTGTGAAGTCAGGTATATTTTGATTACTAACTGTTAAGTATATGTATTTTGATGATGTAATGTGTTTTGCGGGTGGGTTTCTTTATTTACTTTACTGGTTTTTGTCTATAAACATGTCCTTAGACATTTTTTTCAGGAAATCAGTTTTTGTTTATTATAAGCCAATGGTTTTTACTTTGATTACCTTTTTATGGGTTTCTGGAGCTTTCTTTTTTAAAACACTCTTTCAGTTTTTTTTAATGGATCCTAGATACTTTGGATTGCATTGAGGGATTTCTTTTGACATCATTATATTTTTGCATTTATTATGATTATTTTGGGACAATATTTACCAAATGTTTGGGCGATTATAATTTTTTATCACGTGGATACAGAGAAAGATGTGCAGCTACAGAACAGTAAGGGCTTATTTTGATGTTGGGTGGACTCTGTTGCTGATTGGGAAACACTCGACCTTAGGTCAGTGGTTCTGACTGCAGTATTTTGATGCAACCACCCATAGGCTGGTCGGATACATCCATTTTTTAATGGAAGCTTGTGCAGTGGTTGGAAAAGGCCTGCAGCACAAGCTTCCATTGAAAAATGGTTGTTTTCAACCTCACTGTGCCTATCACACTGTGCAGGGATGTTTATGGGGGTGCCAGAGGTGCCCCTCCAGGCCCCAGAGCAGAGGGCCAGGAGGGAAGGGTTCAAATGTCAGAAACCAACATCATGGTCCCGACTGCAGAACCGTCATCATTAAGGGATTATGAACTGCTTCTTTAGCCTGTCGGAAAGCGTCAGTCGGTCCCTGTGCCTGCTGCCTCCGACCGCACACTTTGAAATGTGTCAGTCGGACCGCAGCAGCAGATGGTGGTTGGAACGCAAACAACAAGCCATTGGTTGTGGTCAAACCGCCATCAAAATCGCCCCCTAAGTTTTTATCATTTTTTCATTTGCATGGGAAATGTCATATTGTATTGTTTATTTAAAAAATATGTGAATGTTGTGCAGAATTGTTTGATTTATGTGTTGGTTTTATTTCATGGGATGGATTGACTTTGTTTTAACTATCTTGGCTGGTGATAATTACATTTGTTTCTAAATGGTTTATATAGAGTTTTTTTAATTAGTCTTTATTAACATTGGTATTTTAAATAATTGATTGACTGATCTAATTTATTACTATATTTGTTATTTTTAAAAATGAAGGTTTGGTATGTTGGTTTACAGTTTGTTATAGTTTTTCAGTAGTTTGGTAGGTTATTATTTATTTTATAATATGTTTTTGGCTTTGAGTTTTAAGTAATCTAGGGCCAGATGTAGGAAGTCAAATACCGGTCGCTAACGACCGATTTCGGCTGTTACCGACCAGTATTTGGAGTTTTGGATGTAGGGGCATGTTAAAATACAGATTCGGTAATTTTACCGATTCGGTAAAATACCGATTCGGTAAAATTACAGAATCTGTACATGTTGACATGTAGGTAGCACTGTAATCAGTGCTACGGGGGTTTAAGAATTCGTTATTTACCACCAACTAGAAGTTGGTGGTAAATAATGAAAACCCTTTCAAAAGCATTTTTTTTGCTTTTAAAACAGTGCCATGTTGCAGACATACATGCCCTAAGGGCATGCATGTCTGCAACATGTGCACCCATGCACAATTGTGGGCTGCAACAGGGTGTCAAAGTGACACCCTGCCACCCTTCAATGTTTCCCCAATTACCGAATCGGTATTTACCGATTCGGTAATTGACATTCAGTCCTATGGGCCTCCAGGCCCATAGGAATGAATGGCAATTACTGAATCGGGAAATACCGATTCGGTAATTACCGAATCATACTGATTCGGTATTTAAATCGGTAAAATTACCTACATCCCGATTGCAAGTTCTTAAATACCGAATCGGTATGATTCGGTATTTAAGAATCGGTAATCTGGGATTACCTACATTGGGCCCCTACTTCTTTGTTATTTATGATGAGTTTGACTTTAAATGTTAGCATGTCGTACATCCTTTTGCTTTGTTTGCTAAGCTTAGGGTCAATTGGATAACAGATTGCTCCATTCATAGTTGTTGGTAGCTTTGTTCTTTTTGTAATGAGTCTATAAATTTGTGAGTTCTGTCTAGGGAGGATTTGTAGGCGTTGTGCCAACCTTATAGTGCATTGTTTGTTTTAGCGTCCAATGCCAAGCTGCTGTCAGACACTCCACAATGGAATTTGAAATTTGGGTTGGTATCTGTAACCGTAGCAATGCAGTCTGCCATCCCAAGTATCTTCAAGATAGTCCATTAAGGGACTAAGTTTGTCTTCAATTTGTTGGTGGAAAGAGCTTTGTATTTGTAAATTGTAGTGGTTGGATTCTTCTAAGAGAGGGGCATCGGCTAGTGCTATCATTTTTTTAAGTTCAAAGTCAAATTGGGTCTTTGGCGCATATTCTATTGTTAGTGCAGATCTTTTTTTTAAACATCTTTTTATTAACTTTGCTCATGTTCTCATTCAATATACAGCTGTGTTCATGAAGGATAACAACAGAGCATGACACAATCACAGGCAATCTTTACAGTACAATGGTCCGATAACACTTAAGCTCCTTCCCCACCCTCCATGGCTCAATACCTTTGCCAAGGACCCCATATCTTCTTCCACTTCTTTGCGCAGCCCCTGGACTTGTATATCGTTTCCTCCGCCCTCTGACACCAGCCCAGGTCCCGGATCCATTGATCCCATTGCGGGGGCGCCTGCGCCCCCAAGCAACTGGCAATATTACGTTTGGCCACCCTTGCTGCAGTGGCCAACCAAATCTCATTGTATCTGGACCAGTAGATGGGTCCTTTAATCATAAATAAATACCACCTAGGCTCCACCGGGACTGGCGATCCCACCACAGTTGCCATCGTATGCGCTACTTTTGTGCAGAAAGGTACTATGTTCGGACATTCACAGAGGATATGGTAGAATGTCCCCTTCCCCTGACATACCCTCATGCATAGCGGGGAAAAACTCCTGCCCCATGAGAACAGGTGCGTTCGCGGGTAGTACACCCGGTGTAAAATTTTAAATTGTACGAGGCAGAACCTTATCCGGATTGCAATTTCGTGGGGGCTTTGCAGGGCATCCCCCTAATCTTCCTCCTCCCAGTCTCCAAGATCTACCTCCCACCTCTCTCACAGAGACACTAATGGGTCAGGCATATTATTCATGAGCTTATGGTATACAGTGGATGTCGGTTTTCCGAGAAAGTGTTTGAGAGTATCTGAGAGTACATCACCCAGGTATTCGATCACAATTAGTTTTCATCTTCTGAAGCCTGTTAGCCTCTTTACCTCCGTTAGCTGGTCTCCAAGCCATAGCAGGGTCCTGCCTGTCAGGGTGCCTGCCCACCCCAGAAATTTATTGGCCTACCTGCAACAGTGGAGCACAACCCCCGTGTGTGAGGGTAGAGTCCTTGGCAAATTTCGCGAGTATAGGAGCGGCTCGCAATTGCCTGCCGGCATAACATATCTATCGACTCTGTAGGCTGGTTCCGAATCAGGTACGTAGACCCAATCGTTGCCCATTTGCAGCTGGGAAGCCCAGTAGTACAAGTGGACATCTGGGAGGGCGAGCCCCTTGTCATACACTCCTCTCGTGAGTTTTCGCATCGCTATCCTCGGGTTCCCCCCTCCCATTGCAACGTTCGCACTGCCTGGGATATACGCCTGAACACAACGCCTGGAACCGGGTACGGCGTATTTTGTAAGATATATAGGAGTCTCGGCAATGCAAGTAAGTAATATTTATTGTTTAGTTAATTAAAACCATAACAATTTAGAACAGATAGCAAAAGCAGATAAAAACAATATTGTAACAAAAGGTTAAAAGGAAAGACTTAAACATACTATCATTTTGTATCTTCTGAGGATTCTAAAAACAAACAGGATCAATGTTAGAAAAGGTGCAGTGCATTGAATTAGTCCACAGTTTTTTGTGCTTCCGACCCTTTTAGCACAACTTTGTGAATGCTTTAAGAAATGTAATCAGCCTGCCATTCAATGAAGGATCTGAGGGGTTTAGGCACGCCATTATTGCAGCTCTACAGGATCGAATACCTCTTTCATTGACGCATGTTTTTAGAAGGATTACTCGTTCCGCCTTCAGTTTTTTACAAGTGCAGATTACATGGATGAAATCTTCTTTTTGATTATTGCACAGCCGACATGATATAGGGCCTGTGTACAGCCAAGAGGGTTGGTCGGCCAAGGATGGTAAGGATCCAAAACGTAATGTCATAAGTTGCTTTTTTACGTCTCGGCAATGCCAACATCTTAAATAGCGCAGCGCGCCCCATTAGGGAGAGCGGCAAAGACCTCCAGTGGGTCATGTCCGATGCCAGCCGCACCAAATGGGGCTCAAGATTTTTGGTAAAGAACTCTGCTCTGTCCCTAGTGACATACACCCCCAGGTACCTGAATCCATCTGTCACTATCGAGGCCGAACAACACCTCGGGATCCTTGGTGGCGGGCCCGAGAGTGGATAAATCAGGGATTTGGCCAAATTGATCGTATAGCCAGAGTAGCTACCAAACAATTCAAAGACGTGAAGCGCCTACGCTATCAAGTGTTAGGGTCTGGCCATGTAGAGGACAATATCGTCTGAGTATAAAGATATACGCTCCTCCCACTCATCATTGAGCGCCAGGCCCCAGAAAAACCTATCCCTCCTAATCCAGTGCACCAGTGGCTTAAGGGCCAGGGCAAAAAGAAGAGGAGACAGGGACACCCTTGTCTAGTTCCCCTGCACAGGGGAAATTCTCGGGACATCGCTCCATTAACTCTCACCCTTGCCACCAGCTGTTCATACAGCAGTCACACCCAGCTTCAGAAAACCGGGCGGAAGCCCAGTCTCTGGAGAACCATGAACAAGTATGGCCATTCAATGCTGTCAAAGGCTATTGAGGCGTCCAGCGCCATCAAGGCCATTTGAGTGCTACCCACATCCTCCATCATGTAAAGGACCCCGTATAACCATCTCAAATAGTGCCGAGTGCTCCTGTGGGGTATGAAACCTGACTGATCGACGTGGATCAAGTCTGGTAGAACCAAGATCAGCCTCGTCGCCAAGGCTTTCGCCAAAACCTTGGCCTCCACGTTAAGCAACGAGAAAGGCCGGTAAGACGAACACTGTTCAGCCGGTTTCCCAGCCTTGTGGATGACTAGTATAGTAGTTTCTCGCTGATCCGGCGGGAGTTTCCCCACTTCCCAGGCCTCGAGGAACAACTGTCGTAGAGAGTCAATGACAACACTGGCCTGCCTCTTATAGATTTCCACTGGGAGCCCTTTGGGACCCTGCGATTTCCCGGCCTGGAGGGAGTTGAGGGCCTCTCCCAGTTCCAACCCCATCAGGTCAGCCTCAAGATGGTCTGTTTGTTCCTGAGACAGTGTAGGCAACGCGAAGTCACATAGGAACTCCTCGCAATCCTACTCTTCCCTGGTGCAGGCCAGTGGGTAGAGCCTCTCATAGTAGGATGCAAAGGCCTCCGCTATGTCAATGCCGGTAGACACCTAGGACCCCGACTCATCCCTCACCTCAGCCACCCAGGAATACTCCCTAACCCGGCGTTCGAGCCACGCCAGCATATTGACTGCGACACAAGGTCTTTAAGAAGGAATGGTCACTAATCTCGTGGCACTGTACATGTGATTGGTTAGTACTAATCGTAAAAACTGCCAAACGGATCACACAAGAATTGAATATTGACATCCAAAAGATTGAGGTACAATTAAAGACTTACATAAAACCGGCTGAACTGAAAAAAAGACTGGATGAGTTAAACCAACAGATGTCGGTTTTCAAAGCAACACTCAAACAAAGTAAATTAAAAAAACTAGGGAAAGATAAAGATCGCTTTACCTCAGAAACTGCGTACCCTTACACAAAGGACGACTACGTCTCCGGCAACACAAACAGTGACTGTGATAGCGATGGCTCAGATGCTGGATCATCAGGATCAAGTACAAGCAGCAACCATAGATACAATGGCACACAGAGACCAAGAGGCCAACAACGCCCAAGACAAAGAGGTTGGAGGGGTTACCAACCGCAACCCTTTTACTCCCAATAGGGGGGACCAGCACCTTTTCCACCATTTAACTATGGACCTCCACCACCAGGCCATATGTACCAACAATGGGGGAATGAGTTTGACAATGGATTCTACCAGAACCAGTCTTTTTTTGCCTCACGCCCAGGACCACGCCAAGGGCGGAACAGAAAAGGAAACACGGTGGTGTGGCAAGACACGGTCCAAACAGACCCACAAATGAACACCAGGAGCATGACGGGGGCCCTACCAGAGAACCCATCCACCAGCCAGAGAGGGACCTAGTAATAAATATCACTTCATTGGAACTAACGGATACCCAAAAAGATGTCCTTAACAGAGGATTGGGTTTCGTCCCCACAAATAAACTGGACCTATTCAAATAACACACGGAAGTACAAGAATTCATCCGTAAAATAAAATGACAGGTATTCTTTGAAGGAAAAGAGAAGCCCACGGAAACTGACACGGGTTTGAAACCAAAATCCACCTTCGTCCCACCAGACATTATGCTGCCCATTGAGGTCCATGCCTATGAGAAGGCTGTGATGACGGAGCTAAAGGCACTGGATAGACAGAATCACCATGTCTTCCACAACACTAACCGCCATGAATACGAAGCAATTCGTGAGCTGGCCAACAATCATGACATAACTATCAAGCCCGCTGACAAAGGGGGAGCGATAGTAATCAAACCACAGCAGCATACCAAAAAGAATGCCTCAGGTTGCTATCGGACCAACGTAACTATACCATCCTACCCCAAGATCTAACAGAATCAATCAGGATCACCATCGGAGGTATGGTAGAAGAGGCCCTTGCACACAATTGGTTATCGAAAAAGGAGGCTGAATTTCTAGTCCAGAAAACACCAAGGATCCCCTATTTCTACTGCATCCCGAAAGTTCACAAAAACCTGGAAAACCCGCCAGGCAGACCAATCGTCTCAGGGATAGGCTCAATCCTGGAGCCCCTGTCAAAATTTTCGGATGCCTTTCTACGCCCCTTAGTACAGGGAACCAACACTTATCTCAAGGACACCAAATCTGTCCTGCAGCTTTTACAAGACCTCACTTTCAATCCAGACAACCAATTATTGCTCAGTGTAGACGTTGAAAGTCTGTACATGAGCCTCCCTCATGATGAGACTATAGCACTCATTGAGGAGGTTCTATACAGCGCCCTCTGGAAATACCAGACCAGCAGAGACATGGTAATGGAATGCATCACGCTGGCATTAACCAAGAACTTTTTTGAGTTTGACGGGACCCTCTATCTCCAAAGCCATGGTACTAGCATGGGCAGTACTTTTGCGCCGAGCCTGGCGGGTCTGTACGTACACCATCTGGAAAGCACCAAAATCCTACACAGCAACAACCCATACAGACATCACATAAACACGTGGAGGAGGTACATCGACGATGTGCTTGTGATTTGGCAGGGTAATCAAGAATCTGTGTCAGAATTCATGGAGTGGCTGAATCAGCAGAACCGCTTCCTAAAATTCACCCACACAGTTTCGAATGAGAAATTGGTGTCCCTTGACCTTAACATTTTTCCGAAAGATGGAAAACTGCATTCCAATGCCCATTTCAAACCAACGGCGAGGAACTGCCTCCTCCGCTATGACTGTTTCCATCCACAACATTTACGAACTAATCTACTGTATGGACAATTTCTGCGGTTGAGACAGAACTGTACGGAAATCCAGGATTACAGGGCACAAGCAAAGGACTTAAAAGACAAATTACAAAAAAGACAGCACCCTGAGAGGATCATCAACAACGCCATGAAGAGGGCGAGAAACAATCACCGGGAAGCTCTACTAGAAGACGAAATCCAGACTGACCGGGCAGCCACCAGACCACTTACAGCTCCGAAACCAATGAAGTATTGAAACTCCTAAATAAACATTGGCGCATCCTAACGAGTGGGAGCCTAGACATTGAAAAACCACTATTTGCCCACAAACGAGGCAAAAATCTCAAGGACATGCTGGTGCATACACGCCCGAAACAACAACAAACACAACCCCCTCTACATGGTCTAGGAGGTCATTACCCATGTGGTAACTGTGCAAGTTGCCACCTTACTCAGAAGAGTAAACATTTGACCTTTGCAAACGGTACCAAATGGGAACAACGGAAACTAACGAACTGCAACAGCACAAATGTAATCTATATGATTACTCGCCCTTGTAATTTGGAGTACATTGGCATGACCAAAAGACCAGTAAAAATACGAATTGGGGAGCACAAGAGCAATGTACGGTGTAAAAAGACCACAACGAAAATGGCCACACATTTCTTGGAAAATCAACACTGTGTCAACGACATTAAGTGGACAGTAGTGGAGCAACTGCCATCGGAGCAAGGACTCTTTGAGAAGGAACAAAGATGGGTTTTCAGACTTGGGACCAGTACCGCTGGCCTCACTGACAGTATTCCCTGGGGTCAGTTAACCTAGACTAATCTCCTTTTTGTCTACGTTTCCAAACATCACAGGCACACTACAAAGATAACAGTAACAGCATTGTGTCAAGCATGTCCCCAGACGCATGCATTCTCCGGCAACACTACCCTCCCAAGCGTCAATCATGAAAAGGACGCGACCGCTTTGAACACGCATGCGCACGAAATACTGAAACTAACACGCCATGTGCGCATGCGCGAACCGAATACACTTACTCAACGAGTCGCGAGCAGAACCGGCGAATATCCTTATATGAGCATAAGGAAACATCAATCAACTAATCGCGCAATTAACCCAACCACTGGGAGGAATATAAAAACCCGACCTTTAGACTCTTCTGGCATTATCACCGGAGCCACGAGGGGATCGACCGGGAGGAATTTCCTTGCTGAAATCGTGAGTAAAAATGGGGTAAAAAAAGCACAGTCAGTATCTATGGATGTAGATATGTGGATGTCAGTCATGGATGTAAGTACTATGGGTATCTGAATATCTTTTTTCCATACAGGTGCTAAATAGCACACCAAATCCGTTCGTTGGACTCATGAAGCCTTTTCCATCCATTTCAAACAGTATGTTGGAAAAAACTTAAAAGCATGAAACATTTCCTTTTACAGGGGCACGTTACAACTTTCCTCATACTGCCCAACCACGAATGGTGTTTTACTCTTAAATCTTGCTAAACACCATAACTACAAAACAAAAATGTGTGTTTTATGTTTTCTGTTAGTGAGTCTGGTTTGTCTTTTCCTTTTATCCCACTATAGGCACAATTGGCACCTATAGTAATAGTTGTAACCACAATTGTATCACCTGTAACCACTGGCCATTTTGCCTATGGATGTAGAAAAGTAGATCACCAGAAAAAATTATTTATCTTCTTTTCTTTTACAGGTTGACTAACAAACGTTTTTTTGCTAGGTACATTGTCTTACCCTGCACTATATTTCTCACTTTTTTGGGAAATCCTGAATACGAGTTAGAGAAACGTGAGTAAGGTGAGGATTTGTGTACCCCGTCCTGAAGGTGTTTTTACACCGAAACATGTCGACACACACAGAAAGGAGGTAACGCACATTGACTGCGACACAACCTCCCACTTTTTTATTTTAATAGCACCAGCCCGGGGGCTTATTAAATAATTTTTAGTCACCCCACGAGCCAGGTCCTTTTTATCCTTCACTTAGTTTTAAAACCCCACCATACACTCACATAAAAAACAACCCCTCACCTGCACCACACATAGTCCATCAAGTGCTCCCGCGTACCCGTAGGTTACAGCATGCCGTACCCCGTAGAGGGGTACGATGACCCCGGTGATGAAGCATGACACCAAGGGGCCTGTTGGTGTGTGAGGGGACCTAAAAACAAGAAGGGTGCTCCCCACGGAGGAGACCACACCCACAACACGAGGAGGGGATTCTATTTGTTTATTTACATGTGTCTAGGGAGAACGAATCCATTTCGATTTAATTTCTCTCTCTCCCCCTTTTGTTATTGACAGTCTTCAGAGTAGCCATTATAGTGCTGTGGAGTTTGTAATAACAACCTCCCAGCACCATATACTCCTAATGGCATCACTGCACTTACAGTGCCCAGGAATGGTCCTGGTTACTGTAGGGGCACAGGGCTCATGCACCTGTGCCCATTCCATAGGCATAGGGCACCCAGCTAGAGGGGTGACTGATGTATGCCAGGGCAGTGGGTTTGTGGGCATGGCACACAGGGATGTGTGCCATGTCAACTCTTAGTTTTGTTTTGCACCCAGACACTCAGTCTGCAAAGGCAGTGTGTGGGTGTCAGGGTGCTGCAGCCCTAAGGGGTCCTCTGGGGTCACAATGCCCTTGGTACCAAGGGTACCATTTACCAGGTGTTGGCATGTGGCCAGAGATGCCAATTGGGTTTGAGCTTCAATAGAGTTTTAGGGAAGGAACACACAACCCCCCCCCCCCCAAAGCAAAGTTGATGAGACTAACCTTGCCCTAGGGAGTCTTCATTGTCTAAGTGGAAGAACCTGGAAAGTCCATCTGCATTGGCATGGGCACTCCCTGGTCTGTGTTCCACCTCAAAGAAAGAAAGAAAGAAAGAAAGAAATTTACTTTTATTTTTGATTTGGTTTAAATCATAAAAAAGAGCGGCGTTCCACTTCAAAGTCCATTCCCTGTAGGGAGATGGACCATCTTAGTAGTTTTGGATTTTCCCCTTTCATCTGCATTAGCCATCTGAGAGGTCAGTGGTCAGTTTGAACCAGAAAGTGAGTTCCAAACAGGTAGGGCCTCAACGTCTTCAGGGACCACACCACAGCAAAGGCCTCCTTCTCAATGGTACTCCAACGCTGCTCTCTGGGGAGTAGCCTCCTGCTTATAAAAGCAACAGGTTGGTCTTGGCCTACATCATTGGTCTGGGATAGGACCGCTCCTATCCCTAGCTCAGAGGCATCCGTCTACACTATGAACTGCTTGGCATAATCTGGTGCTTTTAGAATTGGTGCTGAGCACATTGCTTCTTTTAGGGTATCAAAAGCCTTTTGGCAACTAGCAGTCCAGTTGATTTTCTTAGGCATCTTTTTGGAGGTGAGTTATGTGAGGGGAGTCACAATGGACCCATATCCCTTCACACTTCACAAACGTCTTGTAGTACCCAGTCGAGCCAAGGAACGCCGTGACTTGGGTCTAGGTGTTCGGAGCTGCCCAGTCCATGATACTCTGGATCTTGGGTTGGAAGGGCTGTACCTGGCCTCCACCAACAAGGTGGCCCAAGTACACCACAGTGCCCTGCCTTATATGGCATTTGGATGCCTTGATAGTTAGGCTTGCAGATTTCAGGGCTGCTAAAACCTTCCCAAGGGGGATCAGGTGATCCTGCCAGGTGGAGCTAAAGACAGCAATATCATCAAAATATGCTGCACTAAAGGATTCAAACCCAGTCAGGACTTGATTCACCAACCTCTGGAAGGTGGCAGGGGCATTCTTTAACCCAAAAGGCATTACAGTAAACTCTCAAGTGTGGAGAATGCTGTCTTCTCTTTTGCTCCTGGTGCCATGGCAATCTGCCAGTACCCTGCAGTCAAGTCAAAGGTACTGAGGAATTTGATTGCCCTCAATTTGTCTATCAGTTCATCTGCCTTTGGAATAGGGTGAGCATCTGTCTTGGTGACAGAGTTGAGCCCTCTATAGTCCACACAGAACCTCTCTCTATTTTCACCCTGTTGATGAGGTTTGGGGACCAGAACCACTGGGCTAGCCCAGAGGCTTTCAGAGGATTCAATAACCCCTAACTCCAGCATCTTGCTGACTTCAGCCTTAATGCTTTCCTTGACTTGGTCTGACTGTCGATAGATCTTGTTTTTGACAGGTGAACTGTCACCAGTGTCCACATCATAGGTACACCAGTTTGTCAGGCCAGGGGCCAGGGAAAAGAGACTAGCATACTGTTGCAAGACTTGTTTGCAGTCAGTCTGCTGTTGGGCAGAGAGGGTGTCTGAAAAGACAACCCCATCCACTGACCCATCTTTTGGACTGCAGGAGAAGAGGTCAGGGAGAGGTTCACTCTCAGCTTCCTGTTCCTCATCAGTCACCATCAGCATGGTGATGTCAGCCCTGTCATTGTAGAGCTTTAGGCGGTTCACATAGGTAACCCTTTTGGGTGTCCTGCTCGTGCCCATGTCAACTAAGTAGGTGACCTCACTCTTTTTCTTTAGGATAGGGTAAGGGCCACTCCATTTGTCTTGAAGAGCCCTTGGTGCCACTGTCTCCAAAACCCACACCTGTTGCCCAGGTTGGAAGTCAACCAGTGCAGCTTTTTGGTCATACCAGTGCTTCTGAAGCTCCTGGCTTGCCTCAAGATTATGGATGCTTTTTCATGTAAGCCATTCTGGACCTCAGGCCAAGTACATAGTCCACAATGTCTTGCTTGGGTTCTTGGAGAGGCCTCTCCCAACCCTCTTTCACAAGACAAAGTGGTCCCCTTACAGAATGACTGTGGTGGGGTGTAGAAAGGGCCCGGAGACTGGATCTCGGTATATAAGGTTTTATTTTTAAAAAAGGTTTTCTTTTTTCTCAAAGTAAGTCTTTCCCGGGATAGTATAGCAGGGTCCGTTGTTGCAGGTATACTCTGGGGTCTTCTTGGGTCTTAGCTTCTCTCACGTGGCCCACTGGAGTCTGCTCTTCCTCGGTTACTCCACCACAGGACATGCAGAAAATAAATATATTTGGCCGTCAGGTAACAGTCCTTGTTCAAACAATACCCAAGGGGGAACCAGGGAGTGAGGGGGAGAACCGCTGAAAGTGTGTATATACTCTGTTTCCTATATAGACGAGGTCAGTGATTGAGTTGTGAGGAAGGGGTGTTTCGGGTACGGGGAAGAAAAGGGAGGGGACGGAGTATGTTCACGGAATGCCCCACAGGCATTAGCCAGTCGGCCAGCTAACGTGAAGACGAGTCTCCTCGCCTCCCAACCCAGCCCGACACACGCTGCCATACCTGGTTGAGCCACACTCCTCCGAGAGTGTGGCTGGGCGACACGTGGGAACGGTGGCCTCCTGGCGCAGCAAATCCCTCCAGTCGTTCTTTTCTCGCCTTTTTCTCACGGCAAGCTCCTTCTCCGTACTCCACTCGATCTCCACAGCACAGCACAAACTCCTCCGGGGTGTCGTCACATGCCGTTTTTCTTACTTCCTCCCTCTTGTCCAATCTGGTCATGCTTGTGTCATCCGGGGTGGGGCCTCTTCTTCTAGGTACACCCAATCAAAGGAACCTTCTGCTGTTTCTTCGGCTTGTGCTTTCCATAGCGGCTGTGAGTCTGTATTCCACTCGCTCTGGTTTAAGTGGAGAGAGGGGAGGGCAGTAGAGTCAGCGACCCACCATTCTGTATATGGGGATAGCCCTTCTCCTTGCCTAGTCACCCTGCGACAATGACCAAACAGAAGTTCAAAGGGGAAAAACCCTAATCCCTTCTGTAGCACTTCCCTATAAGCGAAAAGCTGGCATGGAAACAGGACATCCCATTTCTTCTTGAGTTTTTCAGGGAGCCCCAGATCTTTAAAACACCAAGGGGCATATTCTCAAGGACACATCGCTGACTTAACGGCACTTTATTGCAGTTAAATGATGATAATTTTAACGCACCTTTCACAAGCTGGTGCAAACACCCCAGATCACCAGTTTTCCAGCGATAGCAGCCTCAAAAACACATTGTAACGGATGACCCCGGCAAATATCGCTAATGAGATGCAGAGTAGGTGTTCCCGTGCAAAAAGCAGGAAACACACCACTTTGCAACATTCTCAACGACCAGCAAGATCGGCAAAGAGAACACAAAATAGGCGATAAGGTGAGTTAGCACCAGGAAGTTCACACCTGCTCTGACCTGGTGTAAAGTCAGACCACAACCTGCAACATCAAAGGGAGCCCAGCCCACAACCACACCTGAACGACAACAGATGCCATGGAGCCAACGATCATGCAGCTCGGACACCCAAGAGTGCCCCGACACCCTCTGCCACCCCCTTTGTCCGCCATCGCCCCCTGATCTCACCCTACAATCAAATGTGACAGCAACCTTCCAAAATCTGGAACGTAACAAATCGGCTGATGCTGCACAATTATAACAATCAAGATGCATGTGAGGTTGGACAAATGGGAATCACAGTCATCTATGGATTTACATATAAAACATTTTATTTAAACAAAACAACAAAATAAAAGTAGGTACAGCCATGGCGTGTCATCCCTCGACAATCTGTGAATCACAGCCTGCAAGACAAAAAGCAACATAAGATTGTGCGTCATGCGCCCATCAAAGGAGAGAGAGAGAGAGAGAGAGAGAGAAAGAGAGAAAGAGTGAGCGAGAGAAAGAGATAAAGAGTGTGAGAGAGAGGAAGAGAGAGAAAGAGTGAGAGAGAGAGAAAGAGGGAGAGAAAGAGAGAAAGAGTGTGAGAGAGAGAAAGGAAGATAAAGGGCCAGATGTAGGACACCAAATACCGGTCGTTAACGGCCGATTTCGGACGTTACCGATCGATATTTGGTGTTTGACATGTAGGGGCCTTTAAATTTACAGAATCTGTAAATTTACCGATTCGGTAAAATACCGAATCGGTAAATTTACCGAATCGGTAAATCTATATGTAGGTAGCACTAAAAAGAGTGCCACAGGCCCTTAAGAATTTGTTATTAACCACCAAATACTATTTTCTGGTAAATAACGAATTCCTGTGTACATGCACATCTGTGCATGTACACCTGTGCCATGTGGCACACATACCTGCCCTAAGGACATGTATGTGTGTCATATGCACATAAGCCAGAATCAGAGGTGCAACAGGGTGTCAAAGTGACACCCTGTTCCCCTTGACAATTCAGTAATTTTACAGATTCGGTAATTACCGAATTGGTATTTGCCATTGATTCCTATGGGCCTCAAGGCCCATAGGAATCAATGGCAAATACCGATTCAGTAATTGCCGAATCGGTAAATACCGAATCCTACCGATTCGGTACTTTTTACCGAATTTTTACCTACATCTCGTTTACCGAATCTAAAATACTGAATCGGTAAAATTCAGTATTTTTGAGTCAGTAAATGAGATTTACGTACATCTGGCCCATAGAGAGGTAGAGCGCCGATACTGTGGACAAAACCCTCACAGCTCACCTTTCCGCCATCGGTGTGTCTCCAACCACGTGCCGGGACACACTGCAGCCCTCAAGCTCACTCATCTCAAACATAGTATAGGATCAGTAATGGCAGGGTACATACAACTGCACTCACCTTCATTGCTGTTCCGCTCCTGCTCACTCAGGCTGGTGCACCCCATCCACTCCAGCCGCCCAGACGTGTCTGCCTACCCCTGCGCACCCAAGCTGCTTCACTCCATCCACTCCCGCCACCCAGAGGTGTCTGTCTGCCCCAGCGCACCCAGCCTGCAGACCACCATCCACTTCCACCGCCCAGAGGTGTCTGCCCACCCCTGTGCACCCAGGCTGCTGCACACAATCCACTCCCATTGCCCAGAGGTGTCTGCCTGCTCCAGTGCACCCATCCTGCTGCACACCATTCACTCTCACCACCCAGAGGTGTCTGCCCACCCCTGCACACCCAAGCTGCTGCACACTATCCACTCCCACCGCTCAGAGGTGAATGCCCGCCGCTGCTCAAACAAGCCTCTCTGCTCACCTTCCGCCACCGGCGTGTGTCCAACAGGACCCACCATGTGCTGAAGAGAGCTCCAAGGCCGGGGCCGGTGTCCTTGGCAGCCAGAAGGTCGCACATTTGATTTTGGGTCTTGATATCGCAATGGCCAAGAACATGTCAATCCAACGCGCCAAGGAATTATCTTTGTGTGGCTTACATGCAGTCCAGCCGAGCTCACAATTCAAATTGGGTCTTGATTGCCAGGATGGTGTATCAAGGCCTATGCATCATCGCAGGCTGCACACCCACTCAGCTCTGGTGGCACTAACTCAGTGAAACTCAAGTCATCGCCACGTGGCAAGAGGCCTGTGTGTGACAAAGTGCATCGGCTGCCACTAACTTTGTGTACTTCAAGTCATGGGAGAGAATGGAAATGGAGTCGAGCATGTGTACCCAACCCTTTTTATTCGCAGGGTCACATGTCCTGTGACGCCTGTGCTGCATGGGTGTGGTGTGGGTGTAAACCAGCCATGAGGGAGTGGCTGTGGCATGATGACAACTAAACCTGTGATCAGCAGATCACTACAGGGAACACCTGGGACATGTAGCCTTGTCGTTCCTTCCCTGTAAGCTTAAGCGGATTGGGCTGGCTGAAACGCGCATCATTCACAACTTCCCCAAAATGGCAGCTTAAATCCGCACACCCACTGAGATAGGTACAGAATGGGTGCACGGCTCCACTTTTTTCTAACAAAAATTTATATTTTAGCATTTAATAAAAGAGAAGACTTATATACTTTTAATAAAAAACAAAAAATTACTGAAAAAATCATAGGTTTAATGAACATTATAATTAGAAATTAGCATTTAAAAAACCCTTGAAATTCACCAAAACAAGCATAGGTTTCAGGGACATTACAGTTAGTTGGACATTTCACTCGGACAAAACCAGAGAAATTCAGATGTTATAGTTAGTAGAGCTAACTATAACTCTCGCGCCCGCAATGCACTGCTGATGACATCACATATTAGATCACTCATGACATGGTCAGTGACATCACTGAAGACATCACTGATGACATCTCAAATGACATCACTGATGACATCATCCATGCGATAATTTTATGCACCTCCTCACAACCTAATATGCTTTGAAACACCCACTCTAAAATAAAGACTACCATTTTTTAAACCATAGACAAACCAATAGCACTGACTGCATACCCACTGACTGATACCTAGGTATACACACACATCCATTCATTCACCCATACAGTCACTCAAACATGCAGTCACTCTTCAATACAGCACTATCATATGCACTCATACACCTATACAGACACTCACACACTGCCACTCATCCATAGGGTTATTCACACACCTAGCCAGTCATGTAAAGAATCAATACCACTGCCATATACTCACCTATACAGTTATACATTCACTACCTCACCTATTCATACAGATACAGGTACTAACATATACTCTCTTATACAATCACTGACACAAGCACACACTCATTCATACTGCCACACTCACAATCACTCACTCTCACATATAGTCATATATGTTCTGAAAAACTCACATATACTACCTTTTGCAAGTGTAGTTACTCACACATATACCACTGAGACATCCATTCACTCACCAACACACCCATACACACACTCACCCACCCACCCATACAGCTATTTCCACATGCACTCTTGAACCCATACACCCAGTGAATCACCCACTCATATATCAATGCACAAAGTCACACACCTCCCACCCACCCACACAAACACTCAGGCACCCAAACAGATACTCATGCAACCAATAAATAACCCATATAGACACTCATGTAGCTACTCACCAACCCATGCAGCAGCTTACACAATGACAGACTGATACAGATATTCACACAGTTTAGTCACTAACCTATTCATTCAGTAATTAATCACTCACTTATACAGTCAGTCACACGTCTATTAAATCCTCCACCCAGATACTTATACACCCACACATTCTTCAATACACCTAGGCATATATATAAAACATATTTCAACTTTATAGAAACACACAGTCACTTGATGATGATGTCATCAGTGATGTCATCCGTGATGTCATTTGAGATGTCATCAGTGATGACATCAGTGATGTCACTGACCATGTCGTGAGTGATGTAATATGTGACGCCATCAGCTGTGCATTGAGGGAGTGAAAGTTACAGTTAGCTCTACTAACTATAGCGGCCAAATTTCTCTGGTTTTGTGCGAGTGAAATGTCCAACTAATTATAACGTCCCTGAAACCTATGGTTTTTTCAGTGATTTTCTAAGGTTTTTTTAAATGCTAATTTCTAACTAAAACGTACCTGAAACCTATGGTTTTTCAGTGAATATATATATATATATATATCTGGATCTGCCTGAGAAGGGGGACAAAGTTGGCTCTTACCTACTGCGTGTCTGCTGCATCGGCGTTGAAACACTGTCCAGTGATATTGGAGGGCGGCACTTGCTGTCTTTGATGCCCCTTCACTGTAGGCGCTCAATGAGTGGACTTCAGCGCCCAGCATGCTGTTGGGCTGCAGGAGCAGCGTGAGGTGCCTTAAACCTGTGAGGTGAGGGAGGGGCAAGTGGTCATGTGAAAGGGAGTGGCCACAGCTTTAAAACATCAGAGCACTTAACCCCTGTGAATAAGTAGGAAACATCTGAAATGGGCACTGAGGAAGGTCAAACTAACTCTGAAACGCGTCTGCCTAACGTTTCAGGGACTCTTTTCTTTCCAGCGCTTTTATCATCAATAAAGCCAACTGTTTGTACCCCCGGAGCTGGTCACACTCTTTCTTTTTGCGAAGAAGAGACTGGTGGTGAGGTATAGCCAGCAAGTAGGAAATGCTGGTTTTGTGACCACACTCTCGTTCAGGAGCTACGCGTAGAAACCTACACCTCTTGGAACCTTGCATGGAACTCCATACGTGTCACCCACCCGGCGCTAGATTCCCACATGGAGATGATTGGCGCATGGGGAGAGAGGAGGCAGAATTGATCTGCCTGAGATGGGGGACAAAGGTTAGCTCTTACCTGCTGTGTGACTGCTGCATCGGTGTTGAAACACTGTCCAGTGTTATTGGAGGGCAGCACTTGCTGTCTTTGATGCCTCTTCACTGTAGGAGCTCAATCAGTGGACTTCAGCGCCCAGCATGCTGTTGGGCTGCAGGAGCAGCATGAGGTGCCTTACACCTGTGAGGCGAGGGAGGGGCAAGTGGTCACGTGAAAGGGAGTGGCCACAGCTTTAAAACTTCAGAGCACTGAACCCCTGTGAATAAGAAGGACACATCTGAAATGGGCACTGAGGAAGGACAAACCTAGTCTGAAACGCGTCTGCCTAATGTTTCAGGGACCCTTTGCTTGCCAGTGCTTTTATCATCAATAAAGCCAACTGTTTGTACAGCCCGGAGCTGGTCACACTGGTCAGAAAGAGTGTGACTCGCTCCGGAGCTGGTCACACTATTTCTTTTTGCGAAGAAGAGACTGGTGGGGGTTGATTACCTACTGGTGGTTGCCAGTAGGTAGTTATAGTTAGAACCTAGTTTCTATATGAAAATAATTTTTTGATTTGCTAATAACTTTGGCGTTGTTTGACAAATCTTCCTGAAAATCTCCCCAAAAAATGTCTATCCTGGTCAGCTCCTATCCTAAAAGTTTGGGGGTGATTCGTGAAGCAGGGCCTGAGAAAGAAAGGGGGTCCCAAAACTAATTTTCTCCATGTTAATTTCCATAGGAAATTTTGCGACGAGCTACAGACGGAACTGCAGAACCGAATTACCCCACATTTGGCAGAAAGGTAGAGCTTGGTTCAGAAATCGACCTTTTTTTAAATGGTGTAAATCCGTTCAGTAGTTTTTGAGAAATTCAAAAAAATAAGAGTCAATAAATAAATTTACCATAGAAAACTTTGTGCAAGGCTACAGCTGAAACTAATGAACTGAATTATCCCAAATTTGGCACAAAGGTAGTACGTGGGTCAGAAAAGGACCTTTTTTTAAATGGTACAAATTTGAACCGTAGATGCTGAGAAATTAGAAAAATAAAAGTGTTGATATCTGGGCGGAGCCTAAGCCCCGTGCGCGAGCTTCACTGTGATTGGTTGCTAGTACTGGAAACCAGGAAAAGTTGGCAGCCATCTTGTGGCTCGGTAGAGGCGAGTCACCCAAAAATGGAGAAACAAAGGTATACAACAAGGGAAGGGGCAGGGTACAAACACCCTTATCCCCTAGGCCTGTTCAGGGGGTTTTAGAAGGACCCATAGGGCCCACAAAAGTATGGGGTCACGCATTTTACTTTAATGAGGCCCTTGTGCTGGCTAGGTTCCGGGGGCATTTCTTAAAAAATAATAGTGGGGGCTCAGAGGTGTTGCGGGAGTCTGCTGGGGTCTGTGCAGTCCCGGGACTTTACTCATGTTGGGAGAAGGGTTGCGCGGCCCCCCTCCTGGTGGCCTGTATGTGCTTATAACTTTGAAGTCGTTTGACGAATCTTTACGAAATTATCCAAAAAGTTTCTCTTTTTTTGATTAGGTCCTATATTGAATGGGGTAGGTGGGGCTGAGAAAAAAGGGATCCCAAAACGTGATTTCTCCATGCAGTTTTCGATACAAAACTTTACAGAAGACTACAGGTGAAACTGCTGAACGGAATTACGACATATTTGGCAGGGAGAAAGGTTATGGTCCAAAAAGCACGCTTTTGTTTAAATGGTGTAAATGTGTTCAGTAGTTTTTGATAAATATAACATTTTACAGATATCGATATTTAAGAATTGTGACATGTGAATGGCTGAGGGGTTAGAAGCACGAGGGTGCGGCTCATTGGCTGTGATTTTTTAAACCAGGAAGTGTTGGTAACCATTTTGTGATTTAGTCCGTTAGCTCGCATGTCTCCATGTAGAAGCCATCAGTTCCGCAGCTTTACCTCTGTGAGGCAACACTGGCATCTGTGTGTGATATGCCTTTCACGCTACCTCTCATATCACTAGATCGCGGCTATGGCTTTAGAAGCCTGTTCGTCGGCTCCCACCTCTCTACGTTTGCAAGAGTGGTGGGAACGGACGGCCCGTAGTTTTCCCTGTGCGAGTCAAGCCTAGGGGCCGCAGCTGTCCCTCTGCGAGCCTGGGTGCGAACTGTTGATAAGTCACACTATAAGAGCATGGAAAAGCCATTTTGTGATTCAGTATGTCGGCTCGCATCTGTTCGAGGCAATTATGAAAACCTACCGTAGGTCTCTTTGTGAGAGATACCCCATTCACGATGTCTCTCCCTCCACCAGCAGGTAATGCACTCTCTTCCCACATCACTAGCATGCCCTCAACAACGTTCTTGGGCCCGCAAGTTTCTCCTGCGAAACAGCTCCTTGTCTGCCATCCCCGCTCATCCTCCCCAAACAAATGTGACAGGAACGTTTTTAAATCTTGAACCTAAGAAATCGGCTGGTGTTGTAGTTTATTAAAAAGATACTTGTGAAGTTGGACAAATAAGAATCTTAGTCATGTATGGATTTACATATAAAACGTTTTATTAAAACAAAACAACAACAAATAAAACTATGTGTGTTAAACTTTTTAAGAAAACATAACAACAACCAATAAAACTATGTACAGCGATGGGGTGTCATTCCTTGACAATTTGTGTATCACAGCCTACAAGATAAAAAGAAAGATAAGATGGTACGTCATGCGTCCAGCAAAGGTGAGAGAAAAAGAGGGAAAGAGAGGAAGAGTGAGATACAAGGAAGGTAGAAAGAGAAAAATGGTGTGTTAGAGAGGAAGACAGAGAAAGAAAGAGTAAGACAGAGAAAGAGTGAGAGAGAGAAAGAGATACAAGGAAGAGAGAAAGTGTAAGAGAGAGAGAGAAAGAGTGAGAGAGAGGAAGAGAGGAAGAGAGAGAGAGAAAGAGTGAGAGAGAGGAAGAGAGAGAGAGAGGGGAAGGGAGAAAGAGTGAAACAATGTGAGAGAGGAAGAAAGAGGGAGAGATGGGGAAAGTGAGCGAGAGGAAGAGAGAGAGAAAGAGTAGGAGAGAGGAAGGGAGAGAAAGAGAAAGTGAGAGAAAGAAAGAAAGAAAGAAAGAAAGAAAGAACGATACAAGGAAGAGAGAAAGAAAGAAACAGTGTGAGAGAGAGGAAAAGAGAGAAACAGTGTGAGAGAGAGAGAGAGAGAGAGCAAGTGAGAGAAATAATGAGAGAGAGAGGGTTATATTGTCAACAAAGTGGGGAAGAGAGGCATTAGCCGTCTTGGCCTAACGCCTTTCTTCGCCACTTCGGAAACGCTAGGCTGCACCATATTACCAAGGATATGATGCAGCCTAGCTTTTCTGCTTGTGATGACGATAAGTTTTACAAGTTACTGCCAGCGCAGGTGTCTGCAAGGAGGGAAGGTGTGCTTATGTAGAAGAAGGAGTTTTTTCCTGCACATAAACAAACCTTAAATCTCATTTTGAAACTTACATGTGTGCTGCTTCATGCACCACACATATAAGTTACAAATTGGCATTTTTAAAAAGAGATCTGTTAATGTATAGGAAGGGACACCTTCCCGAACATAAAGACACCTTAGCATTTTGCTTTTTCCATGTGTGCTGCATAAGGCAGCATACATGGAAAAAGCAAAAATGAGGAGAAATGAAGCATTTCTCCTCGTTTCGCCACCTTAAAACCAGGATTTTTCTGGTCTTAAGTTTGGCGCTGCCACCTATTATTGCCAAGCTTGATAATAGGTGGCAGCGTAGAAGTGAATGGGTGTTGCAATGGTACACCCACCGCAACACCCACTGCACGCCACTTTTCAGGATAGGTTTATCATTATTGCCAAGGCAGCGCTAAGCCAATTAATATGGCTTTAAGCCATGTTAATTGCCTTAACGCTGCTTTGATAATAGAGCGATGCACATATTGCAGCGTTATCTGCAGAAAAGTGCTGATAAGGCGGAGATAAGGGACTTGAAACTTTGCCCCAGAGAGAGAGAAAATGTGAGAGAGAGAAAGGAAGAGATGGAGAGGGAGTGTTGATACTGGAGAAAATCTTCGCAGCTCACCTTTCTGCGATCGGTGTGTATCCAACCAGGTGCCAAGTCATAGTGTACTCTCAAGTTTAGTGATCTGAAAGATAGTATAGAATTAGTAATTGTACAAACAACTGCACATGTGATAATTCACTGTTTCGCCTTTGCGCACCCATGCTGCTGTACCCCATGCACTCCCACTGCAAGAAGGTGCCTGTGTGCTCTTTTGAGCTCAGAGTGCTGTACCCCGTCCACTCCCACTGCCCAGAGGTGACTTCCTGTTGCTGCTCACCCAGATTGTTGCACCCCATCCACTCCCACTGCCTGGAGGTGACTGCCCGGAGGTGACTGCCCGGAGGTGACTGCCCACTCCTGCGCACCCAGTCTGTTGCACCCCATCCACTCCCACTGCCCGGAGGTGACTGCACATTGCTGCACACCCAGACTGCAGCAACCCATCTACTCCCACTGCCTAGAGGTGTTTGCCCACTCCTGTGCACCCAGGCTGCTGCACACTATCCTCTCCCACCGCCCAGAGCTGACTGCTCGCTGCTGCGGAAAGAAGCGTCTCTGCTCACCTTCCGCTACCGGCGTGTGTGTAAGAGTGTCCACCACATGCCTAAGCAACCTTCTTAGGCGTTCAGGATGGCCACGCATCATCGCATGCTCTACACGCATTCAGCTCTGGTGGTGTTGGGGGGAGGACAATTCGTGAAACACAGCCTGTTAGATAAAAAGGAAGATAAGATTGTGCTTCATGCGTCCATCAAAGGAGAGAGGAAGAGAGAGAGAGAAAGAGCGAGAGTGGCACTGGAGAAAATCTTCGCAGCTCACCTTTCTGTCACCGGTGTGTGTTCAACCACGTGCAGGGACATAGTGCTTCCTAAAGGTCCACATCTGAAAGATAGTATGCAGGAATGAAAAGACAAAGACGGTAATTCTCTTGATGTGGATTGATCCTCAGAACACGTCTTTTAAGCAGCAAGTATAAAGGAAGAATGAGTGAACCCCTTTAACTTCTACCTCCCAACCTTCTCACATTTAAAACATAACATTCCCAAAGTGACGCAAGACAGCCACGAGCTGTGAGAGAAATGTCATACTCATGTCTCCATGCTTCGATGCTCCAAATACACCTTACTTTCTTAAAAAAGAGAGAAAGGAAAGTCGGTTGTTACCCCCCTCCCACATCATTAACAGGCTGTGGGACACCATTTTATGGGGTCACTACCCATTTTAGAAGTAGTGGGAGTATACAGACTAACCCCGGCCATTAACATGCCTCATGGATCCTATCACCTGGGACTGCAAAACATTTTAAAAAGGCAGGGGGCATTTGGACCCTTCTCCAGCCTTTAGCAGACCCATCACCCAGAGCTGCAACACTTTACAGGTGCATGGGTGCCCCTGACACCCACCTGAGACACCCACAGCAACTGGTTCCCAGAGGGCTGCGACGGTCGCACAGTGCTTCTGCTGCCCCTGCCAGCTCCCCATTCTTCACCCCACCCGGTGCAGCAGGAGCTGGCTGAAGTGATTTCCTCCCTCCTGGCAGGAGCAGTTCCCACCAGGTGGGAGCAAACCTCTGTTTCTTGGCTGCAAGAGTATAGGCAAGGAGCTGAAGTTCTCCCTACTAACACTCTCACAGGCAGGCAACTGCAGTGTCCAGAATAATGGGTTTACTGGGTCACTGTTGCCATCAGGTCCCACAGGACGCGGTCCCAGTGCCAATGGATGGCTCGAGGGGGCGACACCATACCGCTCCCCAAAAATAATAATTGTCCCCAGTGGATGGGGTCCCTGGGGGCCTGTAAATGGTTCGGGGAGAGGGCCCCACATTCCCTCCACTTTAAAAATAAATCCAATCGGCCCTAGGGAATAGGCGACCTGAGACCTTTAGAAGGCTCAGGAGGGAGAGGGGCTGCAAGACTGCCTCACCAAAACAGATAACTAAGCACCCTGGGGAATAGGGTTCTCTGGGCCCTACTGAGGATCAGGGAGGGTGGCTCCATGCCCCTCCCCAAAAACAAAAATTGGTCCTGGTCGATGGGGCCCCTAAACCACGGGATAGCTAGAGGAGTGGGCCCCATCCCCCTCCGAAAAAATAAATGATCGGCTCTGAGAGATGGGTCCCCAAAGCCTGTAAGTGGTTCTGGGAGGGAGGCCCCATGCCCCTCTCCCCATTAAAGAAAGGGAATGGTCCTGAGGGGTGTAGTCCCTGAGCCACAAAATGGCTCAGGGAGGATGGTACTCACCCCCTTCCCAAATTAAATCAATAAAATGAATGTGAAATGAGCACATAACACTCATGTCTATGTCGAAGGGGAAGTAAAATAAAATCTGTCTTGGTAAAATAATCATTATCGCTGCCACAGAAATATTCTAGGGCTAGTAGCATAAACTCTGATGCAGGAATGCGCTTGCAAAAACTTTGGACCAAATGTTCATCGGTGATGGAAAGACGTCCTCAATAATGTTGAAGGCAGTGTTGCTAGTTTTGTAAAACTTAGCAGAATGAGCTCATTGAATTTGTTTTTTGTAGTTTCTGAATGTTCCTTTTTTTAATGCCCCTCTGAAAGCGCAAAATAGTTATTTCCAGCATTGTTCCGTGCTAAATGTGAATATGTTTGGCTTTATACACCTCTGAAACACATGTGTGGGTTACCGTAACTTTTGTTGCAAATGTAAGTGAATGAACATGCTTTGGGATGACATGAGTGAGTAGTTCTATGTGCCCGCTAGTCCTGGCAGTGAATGTATGCCTCCATTTAGCTCTCCTGTTCCTTACCTGTCATCAGCAATGATGAAAAAAACTACCATAAATTGTATACTACCTGAAAAAGTTGCTTTGACAGCAACTGGGCTCCTACTTTACAGGCACCTACTTTTCAGGCATCTTGCATTTGAGAGGAAAGCTGTTCAGCTTTTTAATTCTTTTCTTGGTGCAGTATTTAAACAAATAACTCAATTTAGTTGCGAGGGCAAAATGTTCACTGCGACCACTGGCCTTTCTATCTAATGGCAAGTAAATGTATGCAGTATTCAGCCACGGCCGCTGCAGGTAAGAGCGGTGGGGCAGGCTGGGGGGGAGGAGGGTGATTTCGAGAGATGACCACAAGGGAAAATTAAATAAATAATTATTTTGCCATGAGGTCGTCTCTCGAAATCCCCCCCAGCCGGCCCCAACACTCTTACCTGCAGTGGCAGTGGCTGGCAGTATTTACGTTGCTTTGCACTGCTTTGTGCCACAATAGCTCCTGCATAAAAATATTAAATAACCCATAAAGTTTCAATTCAGATTATGCTGTTGGCATGATTGTTAACTGTCCTGTTCAACTCAGTTGTAGTGGTCTATGCAGAAGCAATGGCATGTCTCCACAAGCCCTTTTCTCTCTAAGACCATTAGATCTTGGGCTGAGTGATCACATGCCAAGCTTGTATAGAAGCTGTCTTCCCCTACTATTGCTACATTTCATAAAAACTACTCTGTGTGCAAATCTCACACTGAACCTATGGGCCATCATCCCACTGTTTTCCCATGCATTCATTAAATACACAATTTGCATAGGTTTGATTTAAATTAGGTTTCTTACTAATATCATTTTTTAAATCATTTTCTAAAGCTCATGCAATGCTATGATTTCAATAAATTGATTAGGTTCTGTTAAAGGCATAATTCTAAATTCACTTTCATAGGTCTTCATTTGTTTTACATACTTTAGGGGGGTGCATTCTTTTTCTTCGTTGGTATTCCTACATCTGTTTATTCTATTGCAAACTAGCAACTCTAGTGGGGATATTTTATAAATCACTTTACTTGCTTGGACCTATTTTTAAGTCTGGAGAATGTAAATAAATTGCTATGCCTTCAAGGCTGTTCTAAAGTGCTTCATGTGACAGGGCCCTCAATTTTATTTAATTGCTTAAAAGGCTAAAATTATATGCCACCAGTTCTGAATAGGTTCTGAATACAACGAGAAATAGATGAATTGTCTGAAAAAAACAATGCGTTTAGGGTCTAGTTAGAATAACTGGCATTGACAAAGTATGCGTGTTATGTCAAGGTTCGGAGAGGGCAAAATGCAGGCTGTACTATGAGAGCTGGTGCTGTAGAAGGTAGAGGAGAAATCAGAAGACAGTTGAACTGATGGGTTTCTGTTCGAAGTAGAAGAGCTTTTTTCCTTAAGAGTGGATCCTGTGCTCTCTATCGAGGTTGCTATGTCTTTCCTTGATTCTGTCGTAGACATAGTTTCAGCTTCTTCTGTAGAATCAACATGATTGCAATTAATTGGTCATATTGTCCACATCAGTTGTGGTCTTCCCTGTGCATGAGGTGTGTAGTGTATTTTTTATTTTCCCCTTGTGTGACCTCCGTAGCTATAACAATCCCTCGACCTGTTCCACCTCTGGTGCATATAACTTGGTGGCTCCACTCTCAGCCGATATTCTTTACAGGGAATACCCGTAACACACAACCTGAGCTGACCAGAGGTTTTAATCATTGGAACTTATCCTGTCCCTTAATCTAACATGACTCATCCAGTTAAAGGATCATCCAGTAAGTTCCAAAACAACCCCATATCTGACCTTTCTCTATGTGCATTTACCCTCTGATCTAAAGCTCTAAAATATATTACAGAGTTCCACCAAGCATTCCAAGTGGAAGGTACCGTCTGACGCCACAATTTACAAATCTCTCTCCTGGCCAGCAGGATCAGGTAAAACACCAATTTATGATGCCCCCCTATCGGGCCTAGTACTCCCCCCAGCGTAGGTATAATACCAAACAGTATAAGAGATGGGCTTACCCAGCCGCGGCCGGTAGTGAGAGTACCGGCCGCGCTGCGATGTGGGGAGGGGGAGGGGCAGCGTGGGAGGTAGTAATGTATGGATTACGGAGTTTAACAGGTAAGTAAACATATAAATAAATAAAACTAATTTTGATGCGCACACTGCATCGCATTTGGTGATGCAGAGCACGCAACAAAATTCGTTTTATTTATTTATATGTTTACTTACCTGTTACACTCCGTAAGCCATACATTACTACCCCCCACCCTGACCCTCCCCCTCCCCACGTCACCGCCAGGCCGGTACTCCCACTACCGGCCGCGGCTGGGCTTACCTCCTCGAGAAAACCCAGGGCCCTTGAGGTGGTCTTACCCATACTTCTCCAGAATTGTTGTATCTTGGAGCAAGAAGCAAAAACGTGAACATCTTCTGCATTCTGACAACCACATCTCAAACAGCTAGCTTGGCCATCGCCCTTTATTTTGGATATCTTAAGAGGTGACCAATAAATCCTGTAGAGTGTGAAAAAAAGGTTTCTTCTGAGTGCAGCATATTTAACCAGTGGGTAAAGAATGTCTAGAGATACATAAATCTTTCAGCTCATCACTCGGCAAGTAGTTCTCCTAGACCTGATGTGGCTGTTCCATATTTCTGTCTGCTGCTGCCAGAAGGTAATTATACCATTGAGCCCCTTCTTTCTTCCTTGAGGCCAAATCTTGTAGTTCATTTTCCATGTAATTATCCTCCATTAATGGCCAATGCTGGCTCTTACACCAAGACGAAAGCTGATAAAACGTAAACCTAGACAGAGCTCCGCTTGTGATATGACTCCAAAATTCCCAAGGATGACATTTATTACCCACTACAAGATCCTTCCAGTGTGAGACTCCAGCCTCTTTTAGTAGATAAGCTAGTCCATCCAAAAGACACTCTGGTGTACCAGGAGAATCCGACACTGGGGCCCAATCACTGTAATAAGAAAGGCCCAGGCAATCTCGACAGTCCGACCATAGCTTGGCCGCCATACGCAATGGTTTCAGGCGGACTTTTGTCAAAAATTTAGGAGAGCCAAATTTATACATAAATCCTTGCTCCACTGTACTTATTAGCATAGCTTAAACATGCCGCCTATCAGTGAGTCATCTGGAGTGAGCAGTAGGATCCTACAGTTTTTTAATTGGTAGGCCCAAAAATACAGCTGAAGATCTGGTAGGCCCATGCCCCCTCGCAGTAATTTGCGCCTAAGCTTTTTCCAGGACAGCCTGATCCCTTGGCCTGCCCAAATGAAAGAGGACAGCTTACCCGGAATTTTAAGAATATCAGCTCTTGCAAACTCTAGGGGGATATTATTGAACAAATAGGTGTATTTCGGGAGGACACACATCTTGATCAAGTTAACTCGACCATAGTGGGATGTTCTGCCATCTTTTTAATAAAACATCACCCTCTTTTGAAATTCTATCTAAGTTAATTTTAGGAATTTGAGTAAGGTCCTGAGTTATTATAACTCCCAAGTATCTGAGCTCCCTAGCAAAGATCCCCTCCTGATCAATGATATTCCATGCCATGATCTCAGTTTTGTTGTTGTTTATTTCATAGCCAAAAAATATCCCAAAAATCTGGGCTTCTGCAAGAAGCTCCAGGAGAGTAATGTTAACGTTAGAAGATAATAAGAACAAATTATCCGCATATAGCACTAGTTTCCTCAAAAACCCCATTACTTGAAAAGGAGCGATCTTCTGGTTTAGTCTTAAACTCTGGGTTAATAGTTCTATATATAAATCAAACAAAATGGGGGACAATGGACAACCCTGCCTAGTACCACGCCCTATTTTGACAACAGGAGAAAGGCTGCCGTTAACCCAAATCCGAGCCTGGGGGGACTTGCATATCTGTTTGAGAACTTCCCTAAAGCCATTGACGAAGCCAAAAATGTTCACAGCCCTATCCAGGAAGTGCCAGTTCACACGATCAAAGGCTTTGGCTGCGTCAACAGTAATGATTGAAAGAGGAAGACCCTGTGATGAGGCCAGATCAACTGAATGTAAACCAAACCAAGTCCTTTGTAATAATAGAGGGGACGAAAAAAGAGATAAAATACCCTACCTGCATGCAGATGCCAAAAGAATAGAGGTGGTGGATTATTTCCCCTATTTGGGGGTCCTCTTTGACAGAGACCTTTCATGGCCCAAATTGATAGAAGGAAGGAAGTCGGCAATGCATAGAGGTATCGCCGCTGTTAAATCCTTAGCTCGGAAATTGGGCGTTAAACCTATCCTACCCATGAAAAACATCTATCTGGCCAAAGTAAAGGCAGCAGCGACATAAGGGGCGGGTGTGTGGGATACGGGAACATCGACAGCACTCCAACCCACTGACAACTGTTTTTTTAAATCCACAGTGGGCCTTCCTTTTTTGACTTCAAATTATATCCTCCATTACAGAATTGGCTATATCCTATATTTCTGATTCTAAACAGCTGGCCCCGATTCTCCTCTGGCACTCAATCTGGAGGGATACAGTGATACTCACCCAAACAATAATAAAGAGCTGTTGATGCATGGAGAAGTGGAAAACTTCTAGATGGCTAAGTTATGTGGAATCTGCTCTAAAGGAACCTCCCTGACTTGTTTTCTAATCCACTGGCTTGCCAAAAGGTCTTAAAACAAAAGGTCACAAATATGTTTTTATTGAGGTCTGAGTACAATCGAAAGGAATACCATAAAGACAAACAAGCGGTCTGTTTATATCATCAAAATCCCCCATTACCAGAAGAGGGGTTTTTATATTTAGTAAATGTCACTTGGCCGCAACATAAATTGATACTGTTGAGATTCCTCTTAAACATGATCCCTTTGTTGCTAGGGTACCCAGAAAAAACATACAATCACTCAGATTTAAGTATATGCCCTTGTGACAATTTTTCATCACAGACAGAGTTGCACTTAGATCTTTTCTGTAGACTCTATAGGAAAGAAAGGAATCACTATCTCACTCCAATCTTAAAACAAAGGAATTTTAACCAGTGCTGGGTGGCACTATATTTTTTTTAAGTATTATCAGATCCGTTGATTTTTTATTTGGTAGCGACATACCTATGGTCCTGCATCAGAAAGAGAAAGGGTGGGTTGCCAAGTCAAGTTTTGTGAGCTTACCTCATAATTAACCCAACTGTACAGTATTTTCTAAGATATGAAATGGTTTTATTGTATTAGGCTTGTGCTTTTTTTATGAATTTATGATGAACTAGAGGGGGGAATTTCTCCTTTTATGAAATTATGTTTTCTTTTATCTGTGCTTTTATGATCATTTTAACTTGTTTGAATAAAGATTGGAATTAAATTGAATTGACTGCCCCAATTCAAGTATGTACCAGATCCAACATCTGCCATCCCAGTAAGAAACCTTTTTGATCCTCGTGAATTATTGGCCCTATGATCTTACAGAGCCGATTATTCAAGATTCCAGCAAATACCTTATAGTCAGCATTTAGTAATGAAATTGGCCGGTATGACTGGCACTGAGTTGGATCCTTACCAGGCTTCTGGATTAAGGCAATAACTGCATCACTCCAGGGGTCAGGCAGAAGAGATGTACCATCCAAGATCCCATTATACATTTTCAACTTGACAGGATTCACCTCCTCCCTCAAAACAGAGTAGACCTCAATCGGGATTGCGTCAGGGCCTGCGGCTTTCCCTTTCTTAGCTGCATCTAAAACTGTTAATATCTCACTCCCTGTTATTTCTAGGGTGAGAATTCCCTGACTGTCCTCAGTTAATTTTGGAAGCTGTTTGCCTTTGAGCCACCCATCTATATGTTCCTCCACCACCTGAAGATATTCTCAATATAACTCCTGAAAAAATTGTGCAAAGGCATGTTCTATATTCCCTTTACCCTCCATAGTTTGTGTGCCAACTTTAATCTTAGTAATATAGTTGTTAGATCTGTCAACCCTACTATTCATAGCAAGAAGCTTGCCACAATTCTCCCCCTGCTCAAAATCCCTCATTTTACTTGCCTCCCATTTTTGGAGTAAGATCTCTTCAGACTTAAGCCTAAACTTCAACTGCAAATCTTCAACTCTCTTAATTAGGTTGTCGTTTTCTGTTCTGAGGGTGCCGCTCACCTTTAAATCTGCTTCTGCCCCTGCTAACTGTAGTTCTAAATCGGCCAGTTCTTTCCTCTCGTCTCAGCCCACCCCACTCAGCCCCTTTAGTATCCCTCTCAGCCAAGCCTTGAAAGTATCCTAGACCACATGCAGAGGGGCTGACCCCAAATTATCCCGAAAAAAATTATCTGTTTCAGACTTTAAAAAACCAGGAGTTACGGGTTGCAGAAGAAATCTACTATTTAAAGTCCACCTCCTCTGAGTAAGTTCTGAGGGGAGTTCTAGATTGAAACCTATGGCACCATGGTCAGATAAGTGTATGGGCAGGTACTCAATTGAGCTGACTTTATCAAGATCAGGGTGTTCCATAAATATATAATCGATTCTAGAGTAATGGGAATTCTTTTTGCTATAAAAGGAATATTCCCTACTCTCTCACTTTTTTCCGCCAAACGTCGCAGAAGTTAACGTTTTTTAATATAGTCAAGAGATGGGCCTTAACACGGGTGAACTGCCACCTGCGTTCTCGGGGAGGACCCATCAAGTTTGTTATTTAGAAGCACATTGAAATCTCCTCCCAAAATCAAAGGAGACTCATAGTCGGCCAAGGCAAGACAAAGATTATTCAGAGGAGTTATATCATTCTCATTGGGCCCATAGTAGCTAGCAAGTGTATATTTGGACTCTTGACACTTGATTTCTGCAATAACCCAGCGCCGTCTATCATCTACCTGAGACTTAATGAGCTTGACTCCCAAATTCACTTTAAGTATGACAGCCACCCCCTTTGAGCAGCATTGCTTGTCTGTGGCTATGATCTTGTCGACCTACCATAGTTTTTCAAATATTGCCTTACACTTTTATTGTAAATAATGGGTCTCCTGGATCATAAAGATCCTAGCTGAGCTGTTTATTAGGTACTGAAGAATAAGGTGATGTCTCCCTTTAACCCTTAAACCATTTACATCACAGCTTAGGAATTCAAGATGCTGCTTCCCTCCCTGAGCAGGTCTATTCCCGATCATTATCCTGACTCCACCCTCTGCTGCAACTACTGGAGGTTATTATGTCACATGAGATTGTTGTTACGCCTTTTTTTTTATAAATCTCCCCACCAACAACCGTGGAAACCCTCACTACCCCCCACACCTCCCCCACCCACCCACGGGAACCCTCCCTGACTACCCATTGGCAATAAACTATTGTCTTTCGAGTCGGAGCCCTCAGCCTCCAAAAAAAAAAAAAACAATAATAAGTGCTGAATCCCCTTATACTAAAGACTATATGCTAGATTTAGTTTGTGCCAAAAAACTGTCTACTTCCTCCGGAAACCTGAAATTGTACATCTTGTTGGCCCATACTACTTTTAGAAAAGCAGGGAATCGCACCTGCACTTGTGCTCCCTGATCCCTTAATGCATCCATTCTCTTGCCCAGTTCCCATCTTCTATCCTCTGTCCCCTGGGAAATATCAGACCGTATTCTGAAGGAGGCATCCTGGTCCGGAATAGACTTAAGTTTAAGAGCCGCCCCCAATAGTTGCTCCTTCAGAAGATAGGATTGAATGTAAACTAGGATTTTCCTGGCGGGGGTTTCCGAGCAGGATTCAGCTTAAAGTGGTCCCTGTGAGTTCTCTGGATCTCATTTTCCCAAACATGGGCTGCAGCAATCTGGGGGAAGGCTTTAACTAAAATGTCTATAACATAGGCCTTTAAATTATCACCTTCAAATCCTTCTTTCAGATTTAAAATCCTGATGATGTTCCTTCTTGAGATATTTTCAAGCCTCTCCAACTTCTCTGTTAAATCTCGCTCTTTTTCTTTCAGTCTAAGCACTTCTTTAATATTACCTTTAACCTCTATGACCAACTCCCCCACTTTATTCTCAAGGGCTTCCATCGGGTGCGTCAGTGCCGACAGATTTTCCTCAAAGCTGGTGCAGGTATCTTGAATCTTACTTTGATTGGTTTCAGAAGTGGAGAAGCGAACCCCAATCTCCACTGATAACTTCCTTAACATCCTGTGTTATGTATCTGGACTTTGTGCTACTAGGATTGGGGACGTATAACATGGCTCGTCTGATTCAGCTTGGCTGCCACTCCCTGCCATAGAAGACATGGTGATCTCAATTAATGGAGCGAATCGATGAGAGAGAGGAATTGCAATATTTAACTCATGGGATTCGCTGGGCACAGTCTGTTTTACGGTCTTCCCAACACCCTGAGGATTCGCCATGAAATATGACCTAAGTGAAGGAGTCACTTTAGACACTTTAGTAGGAACTTGATTTTTCTTCCGACTCTTCACTGGAGTAGATTTCCCAGATTTTTTGAGCTGTTTCCTATGTTTAAGATTTATTACTGAAGTGTCTACAACTTGACGCAATTGCTCAGGTTTTTGTGCAAAAGACGCCCCTCCTTAATTTATACCTTTTGCTTAGGGAAACCTCTGATTTATTTGGCTCTGGCAGGTCCCCCTCAGTAGGCTGACCCCCTCTTTTTTCAAAGCCCCTCGTCACCACCGCCAGGCACCATTTGCAGTTGGAGTTAGGCATTGAGTCTAGAGTTGCCCTACAAAAAGTTATTTAGCGCTGAGCCTGATAACACGCTGTGATAAATCATTCATCATTCATTGCTATTGTTTAGCATAGACTGCTCGTGCCAAGCTACCAAGGGGGTGAGCAGGGGTTATCTTGGCGTGTGACTTCCTTGCCCTGACTAGATTGGTGGTTTCTGCCTGGCTTTGGCGTCAGCCTTAGCCTACCAGAAATAGCCAGTTCTAACATTTATACCCCTAAGTGGATTTTATCCTTAGGTGGTTGTTCTTTCTAGTACAGGTGGTCCTAGTGAGGTCCTGGTTACCTGCGTGACATGCTCCTAATGTGTTTAGGGTTGCGTAGTGTGTACTTACCTGTTCCCAGTAGTTACTGGATGTGATTCATAACTGTTACTTTGTGCTACAGTGATTTTATATACTTATTTTAGTTTCTAAGTGCTATTTCTAAAGGTGCTGATTATGACAGTGGCCTATGTGGCCCTGTCTTGTAAATAATCCCGTATGAATGTTGCCGTGCCAATGGGCACAATGTACATGTGTGATGTTTATCTGATATGTGTTTTTACAATACAAAAGGTATTTTTATAATAACCTTGTGTGGAGTCTCTTTTGTGGTGTACCTAGTATGTTGTTGCTATTGTGCGCTGACGCAAATGCTTTACACATTGCCTCCGAGTTTAGCCAATGTTAGAACTGGCTATTTCTGGTAGGCTAAGGCTGACGCCAAAGCCAGGCAGAAACCACCAATCTAGTCAGGGCAAGGAAGTCACACGCCAAGATAACCCCTGCTCACCCCCTTGGTAGCTTGGCACGAGCAGTCTAGGCTAAACTCAGAGGCAATGTGTAAAGCATTTGCGTTGCGTCAGAACACATTACCCATGATGCATGAATATACATTCAGAGGAGTGGTAAAGAAAGAGAACACATGATGTATAGACCTACACATTCAGCGGTGTTAAGGCCAGAGCACATGATGCAATCAAAATACATTCAGGGGTGCAGCGCAAGAAGACACATGATGACTAAACATTCAGAGGTGCAGCGCATGAAAAGAAAGACACATAATGCATAAAACATCCAGAGGTGTCAAGAGTAATACCATAGCGCAAATATCACATGAGGCCTAAAAACCTTCAGAGGTGCAGGAATAACACATGATGCAAGAGATCACATTCAGAGGTGCAATAACCATACCATTGCGCAAACTCACATAAGCCACTACCTGTGGCAGTCCCTAGGCCAACGGCCTTGTTGGGGCTCAGACGCCCTGAGTCTCAATGTCATGGTTGCGCTGCCATGCAGCGCCAGTCTCAGTACAAAAAGCCTAAACGTAGCAGGTGCCCACAAAGTGCTGGGCACCTGGAGAACAACAGAACTGCGCCAAGGCCCTCACTGGCCCTTAGGCGCCACCTGCGCCACTGCTGGAGCCACACAGGCTCTGGGCATAACACACATGCCCCAGACGTTGGAGCCACAGAGGCTCTTAAAGCAACATGCCAAACGTTGGAGCCACACAGGCTCTTAAAACAATGGTGCCCCCATGAGCCCCGCCGGACTCTGGACACGAGCTTCTCCCAGGCAGGAGGGGGCGAGCACCGGCAATATGCCCCGATGCCCCCGCTTAACTGACGTGGCCCCCAAGAGCCTCAACAGGCTCTGAACACGACTTAGGCAGTTGGAGTCCCTCACGGGGGACTCGAGTCCAGAAAACGCCCTTCTGAGCCTCAACAGGCTCACTAACCAACATGCGGGCACAAGCCTCTCACAGGGCTCCAAGCAATATGCCCCGCGGTCGTCGGGGCGGCCCTCTGCCCAGCGGGACCGCCCAAAGCCTCCTCGCTTCGTTGGAGTCCCTCACGGGGGACTCGGTCACAAATACTCCCCCGGGTTGTGGGAGCCTCTACAGGCTCTGCGCGACGTTGGGGCGGCCCACTGCCATCTGGGGCCGCCCTACCTGCACCAGCGTCTTAAGGCCGGTCAACCGCCCGCACCCCACTCACCGGTCTCCTGGGGCGGCGGCTGCATGCGAAGGCTCTCTGCTCCTGCCGCCGGAGCCCCGCCGGCTCCTCCAGACGGCGGCTCCTCCCGCCGGCTTCACTGTGGCAGCTTCCCCTGGCGGCGGGGGAATCTCCGGTCTCCCTCTGCACACGGGAGACCGGCAACGACAATCAGAGCTTCCCCCAGGCAGGGGGAAGCGGGAACAGCTCTCTCCCGGCCGCCATGCGTCCTTCCTCCTCCTCGGCTCCCCACCACGTCATGCCAGCAGCTTCCAGGAGTCAGCCAACCACAGCGCGGCTCCTGGACCAGGCCCCCGTCCACGGACCAATCAGAGCACGGCTCTCCTCTGGTCTCGGCCAATCCGGTCGCGGCCCCTTCGTGGTTGCTTTTCAACGCGGCAGATCGAGGTGGGCACTCATGCATAATTAAATCAATGCAGGCAGGAATCCTCAGCGCGTCCAGCGCTATAAACGAGCATGAAAGCGCTCCTAAGCGCTAGGAAGTCCAGAGACAGCGCTCTCAAGCTCTTGGGGGAAATGAAGCGCCCCAGAGCTCTAGACAGCAGGCAGAGCGCTCCCAGGCGCTCAGGGGGAAGCACAGCGCCTCCAGGCGCTAGAAATCCACTTCAGCGCTCTCCACAGGAAAAGGCAGCTTCTCCATGCTGCCACGGTCCCAGAGCTTCCCCAGGGGCAAAGCCAAGTCCCCCCTTCAGCCCAGGCAGGGCAGAGGGGTCCCCCAGGAGTCCAGGAATCCAGGCATCCAGGGGCTGGGCAGCGCCCACCCCTGGTAGATCCAAGTCAGCCACAAGAGCAAGAACAAGAACCACTTGGAAGGAGACACATCCCCTTCTTATACACAGAAATGCCTTTGAAGTACTTCGTGCAAGGGGCCCCGAGTATTGGAATGTTTCTGGCTTACGTCTTCCTGACAGCTTCAGGGCCAGAGGTGACAGTGGGCCATCAGGATGGAGAGCCAGCAGGGTGGGCGACAGGCACGGCCCGGCACCACCAGACGCTCTTTCCTCCCATCCCTGACAGCAGAGGGGCCTTTCATCCACGGCTGACTCAGACCCCCTCCTCTGGGGCCTTGCAGACCCTGCAGACCCTGTCCTACTCAAACCGGACAGTCCATCCACCAGCAGATCCAGGCACTCCTGGGCAGACTCACCAGCCAATCACACGCCAGAACCAACTTACACAAATATACCAACTTCCAAAAGTAGTACTTCCAGACTAGGCACAGTCATGCTGCATACATCATTTTGCAGCATTCATTCTCACGAGTTTATACATACCAAACTCGACCCTGCACTCCCCACACATCAGGAACTACCATGGGCATACATATTCCCCATTCATTCCTATGGGAGGGCAGGTCACTAACTCTTCCTACAGAGAGCTCCAGCACTTTACACTGTACCACAGTGAAAAAGTGCGCAGAGGCCTAGAATCACCAACACCAGGTTCCAGAAACAGTCTAGGAAAAAGCAAAAAGTCTAGGGGTGAACCTGCCCAAAGGGCCGGGTCCAACACAGCCCCCTTCCAGCCAAAACGCAGGGTAGACCAATCACTCCACTGATGGGCTTCACTGCTTTGGGCGACAAAAACCATGGACACGGACCTGCACGGCAGGGACACCCTCCTGTTTTTCGCCACTCTGAACCTACCTGGTTACCTCTAAACAATAACTCTCTGACACAACTAGGATACCCCACTGGTACTCACTAGTCATCCACAGCCAAGACCATCCAAATCACAGGTCCTAACCAATCCACAGAGCGGGGGGCAATAACCCCTGGCATACAATAGCCATTCTCCACTCTCTCTCTCAGTGTAGCTACAACTACCACTGATCCAACAACCTAGGGTCCACACCCCCAAGCTGACCAGAGGTCTCGGGCAAGAATGCCCCACCCTACCTCTACTTCCGGGTTTCCGCACCCTCACAGAGAAGCACTCACCAGAGCGCAATTCTCCTACCAGATCAGGACCTCACTCCATCACTGGTCTACCACCTGGAAACTATTTCACTTCTGAGGTACAAAGCACACAGCACAGTTCCTCTTCAAGCAGGTGGGGGGGACACAGCACACCGCAAAGTCCCCTTTCCTCTACCTTAGTGGAAACAACAAACTGCAGGTGAGCCCCAGAACACACAGCAAGGGCACCCCCCTCAGTCTCTTCAGCTGATCCACTTTGGCAGAGATTCCTCTTGACCTAGAAGTTTCCTAATCTCCCAACCTAAGATCTAAACCCTCAGGTTGCACCAGGGTCAGAAGTAAGGACACCGTCCCTCTGCACCCCCTTCCAGTTCCATTACTACAGGCCCAGTATGTCTCAGGCTAGACAGAGCACACGCCAGCGGCGTATCAGCGACACACTCTCCTCCAGTACTCCCTATCACAGGGTGATTCTCAGTATGTCCCAGGCTAGACAGAGCACACGCCAGCGGCGTATCAGTGAAACACTCTCCTTCAGTACTCCCTATCACAGGGTGATTCTCAGTATGTCCAAGGCTAGACAGAGCACACGCCAGCGGCGTATCAGCGACACACTTTCCTCCAGTACTCCTCCCAGATCAGGCCACAACCCCAACCTGGCTTTCCCCCCTCCTCGGGGAACGACCTCCAGAGGCCCCACAAATGGTCAAGCACTCTAGACGGGCAAATGCTCAGCGAGCCAGGACTTCTGCACCCTCCACTTAGGAGCGGTACTGCCCAACACTAGGACCGCCGGAGGTCTGGTTACAGACACTCCCCGTCCTCTAGACACAGGAAGATCCTCCTCAACTGACCTGTATGTACAGCCTAGGCCCCTGACCTGGCACTCCCTTAGGGAACCCTCCGGGCCCTGGGATAAGGTTTCAGGCCAACGTGGGACACACCGTCCCACACTCACTCCGCCTCCACCGAGACAGGACGTGAGCCCCTACACCCTACCCTTTCTACTGGGATCTAGCTGTGCTACACATGAACCTCTTCACCTACACAGGATCATCAGATACACAAGCCACTGCTTTTAGAATCACTCCCTAATGCCACTGCAAGATATCCAGCACACCGCCAGACATCCACCTTCTTGTCCAGTTCCTCTGCAGGACCTCCTGCACACCACCAGAGGTACACCTCTCATGCAAGCTCTTTAACAAAAAGAAAACTCACACCAACTCCTCCAGTTCAAGACATAACTCATTCGCACACTCCCCCCCCCTCGGACTGGTAAGGCAGTTTTTACCACCCCTGATCACTCAACCTGACCACACGTGACACAGGTACCAAACTCTGGGAGCGGGGAATGGGAGTTAACGCACTGGACACATTAAAGCTGCCACCACTGGATCCTATCACACTAGGGAATCCAGACACACACACTACACTCAGGGAACAACCACCCTCCTGAGCTAGTCATTTCTCCTCACACTCCCTCTCTTCCATCTACCCATATAGGTACAGGATTTGGGATTGGACACTGGACCCAGCAAGGGATTCCTAATCTATGGGAACCTCCCCCCCTACTGGCGTCCTGCCCTGTCACTTTCTCTCATCTGCCGCTAAACATAAAGCGCAGAAACACATTTGAAAATGACACTCTTGAGGAAAAAAATCAAAAACAATAATCCCAAACATGTGACTATCTGAAAAAAACAATTGCAGAGTTTTGTAATGTAGCCAGTTGTCGCTATGGCACTGCGCAAACACCAGTCCAAATCCGCACCGCTGACCCACCAATGTTAGAACTGGCTATTTCTGGTAGGCTAAGGCTGACGCCAAAGCCAGGCAGAAACCACCAATCTAGTCAGGGCAAGGAAGTCACACGCCAAGATAACCCCTGCTCACCCCCTTGGTAGCTTGGCACGAGCAGTCTAGGCTAAACTCGAAGGCAATGTGTAAAGCATTTGCGTCAGCGCACAATAGCAACAACATACTAGGTACACCACAAAAGAGACTCCACACAAGGTTATTATAAAAATAACTTTTGTATTGTAAAAACACATCAGATAAAATCACACATATACATGGTGCCAACTGGCACGGGCAATATTCACATGGGATTATTCACAAGACAGGGCCACATGGGCCACTGTCATAATCAGCACTTAGTAGAAATGAAATACTGTCAGAACTTAGAATAAAAGAATATAAAATCACTGTAACACAAAGTAACAGTCATGAATCACATCCAGTAACTACTGGGAACAGGTAAGTACACACTACGCAACCCTAAACCCCTTAGGAGCATGTCACGCAGGGAACCAGGACCTCACTAGGACCCCCTGTATTAAAAAGGACAACCACCTAAGGATAAAATCCACTTAGGGGTATAAATCAGAACACATTACCCATGATGCATGAATATACATTCAGAGGAGTAGTAAAGAAAGAAAACACATGATGTATAGACCTACACATTCAGCGGTGTTAAGGACAGAGCACATGATGCAATCAAAATACATTCAGGGGTGCAGCGCAAGAAGACACATGATGACTAAACATTCAGAGGTGCAGCGCATGAAAAGAAAGACACATAATGCATAAAACATCCAGAGGTGTCAAGAGTAATACCATAGCGCAAATATCACATGAGGCCTAAAAACCTTCAAAGGTGCAGGAATAACACATGATGCAAGAGATCACATTCAGAGGTGCAATAACCATACCATTGCGCAAACTCACATAAGCCACTACCTGTGGCAGTCCCTAGGCCAACGGCCTTGTTGGGGCTCAGACGCCCTGAGTCTCAGTGTCAGGGGTGCGCTGCCATGCAGCGCCAGTCTCAGTACAAAAATCCTAAACGTAGCAGGTGCCCACAAAGTGCTGGGCACCTGGAGAACAGCAGAACTGCGCCAGGGCCCTCACTGGCCCTTAGGCGCCAACTGTGCCACTGCTGGAGCCACACAGGCTCTGGGCATAACACACATGCCCCAGACGTTGGAGCCACAGAGGCTCTTAAAACAATGGTGCCCCCATGAGCCTCACCGGACTCTAGCCCTCACACTCAGGGGCAGGAGGGGACGAGCACCGAAAATATGCCCCGAAGCCCCCCCCCTCTCGAATATGGCCCTCTCTGGAGCCAAACGGGCTCTACACACCGTTGGGGCGGCCCTCTGCCATCCGGGGCCGCCCTGAAGCAGTGCCTCCAAACCGGCACCAACACGAAGCAATGCGGGCCCTCAAGAGCCCCTCGTGGGCTCTGTGCTCACGGTGGGGCGACCCACTGCCATTCGGGGCCGCCCTTCCTTGGTGCCTCGACCGGCACCACGAGAACCAATCGGCTCCCTCACGGAGCAGCAGCATCATGGAGCCCCCCCCAGCCCTCTTGACTCACCGGGCTGTTCTCGGCGGGGGCTCCTCTTCGCCCGGTCTCCCTCCCTGGGACCGGGTCTCGTCACCGGCAGCGGGCGGGGCTCTCCTTCGTTCGCGGTGGGGCAGGCACCGCCAATGTGCCTCGCGCCCCCGCCGCAAGCCTCCGCCTGCCGCTCCTCCTTCACTCGGGGCTCCCTCTGCACACGGGAGCCCCAGAAGCCGATCACACGCCTCTTCAGAGGCCGCCGGGTTCCCTCAGATCACGGGAGCCCGGCCGACCCGCCGCCATGCTTCTCGGCGCCTTCTTCCTCCTCCCGCTGCAGGTCACGAGCGATGGGCCAATCCCATCGCGGCTCCTTCGGCGAGCCCTCAGTGACGCCAGAGCCTCTGCAGGAGTCTCCACCAACCGGAGCGCGACTCTCCGGGGCAGCGGCCAATCAGAGCGCGTCTCTCCTTGGGTCTCGGCCAATCCGGTCGCGGCCCCTTCGTGGTTGCTTTTCAACGCGGCAGATCGAGGTGGGCACTCGTGCATAATTAAATCAATGCAGGCAGGAATCCTCAGCGCGTCCAGCGCTATAAACGAGCATGAAAGCGCTCCTAAGCGCTAGGAAGTCCAGAAAACGCACCCTCAAGCGCTTGGGGGAAATGAAGCGCTCCCAAAGCGCTAGAAAGCAGGCAGAGCGCTCCCCAGCGCTATCATCAAAATAAAGCGCTCTTCCAGGGCTGCAAGCACCAAAGCGCTTCCAAGGCGCTAGAACACAAAGTATCAAGGTCCTTCCAGCAATGCAGCTCCACCATGCTGCACAAAGGTCCCAGAGAGTCCCAGGGGGCTAAGCAAAGTCCCCCCTTCAGCCCAGGCAGGGCAGAGGGGTCCCCCAGGAGTCCAGGCATCCAGGGGCTGGGCAGCGCCCACCCCTGGTAGATCCAAGTCAGCCACAAGAGCAAGAACAAGAACCACTTGGAAGGAGACACATCCCCTTCTCATACACAGAAATGCCTTTGAAGTACTTCGTGCAAGGGGCCCCGAGTACTGGAATGTTTCTGGTTTTCATCTTCCTGACAGCTTCAGGGCCAGAGGTGACAGTGGGTCGTCAGGATGGAGAGCCAGCAGGGTGGGCGACAGGCACGGCCCGGCACCACCAGACGCTCTTTCCTCCCATCCCTGACAGCAGAGGGGCCTTTCATCCACGGCTGACTCAGACCCCCTCCTCTGGGGCCTTGCAGACCCTGCAGACCCTGTCCTACTCAAACCGGACAGTCCATCCACCAGCAGATCCAGGCACTCCTGGGCAGACTCACCAGCCAATCACACGCCAGAACCAACTTACACAAATATACCAACTTCCAAAAGTAGTACTTCCAGACTAGGCACAGTCATGCTGCATACATCATTTTGCAGCATTCATTCTCACGAGTTTATACATACCAAACTCGACCCTGCACTCCCCACACATCAGGAACTACCATGGGCATACATATTCCCCATTCATTCCTATGGGAGGGCAGGTCACTAACTCTTCCTACAGAGAGCTCCAGCACTTTACACTGTACCACAGTGAAAAAGTGCGCAGAGGCCTAGAATCACCAACACCAGGTTCCAGAAACAGGCTAGGAAAAAGCAAAAAGTCTAGGGGTGAACCTGCCCAAAGGGCCGGGTCCAACACAGCCCCCTTCCAGCCAAAACGCAGGGTAGACCAATCACTCCACTGATGGGCTTCACTGCTTTGGGCGACAAAAACCATGGACACGGACCTGCACGGCAGGGACACCCTCCTGTTTTTCGCCACTCTGAACCTACCTGGTTACCTCTAAACAATAACTCTCTGACACAACTAGGATACCCCACTGGTACTCACTAGTCATCCACAGCCAAGACCATCCAAATCACAGGTCCTAACCAATCCACAGAGCGGGGGGCAATAACCCCTGGCATACAATAGCCATTCTCCACTCTCTCTCTCAGTGTAGCTACAACTACCACTGATCCAACAACCTAGGGTCCACACCCCCAAGCTGACCAGAGGTCTCGGGCAAGAATGCCCCACCCTACCTCTACTTCCGGGTTTCCGCACCCTCACAGAGAAGCACTCACCAGAGCGCAATTCTCCTACCAGATCAGGACCTCACTCCATCACTGGTCTACCACCTGGAAACTATTTCACTTCTGAGGTACAAAGCACACAGCACAGTTCCTCTTCAAGCAGGTGGGGGGGACACAGCACACCGCAAAGTCCCCTTTCCTCTACCTTAGTGGAAACAACAAACTGCAGGTGAGCCCCAGAACACACAGCAAGGGCACCCCCCTCAGTCTCTTCAGCTGATCCACTTTGGCAGAGATTCCTCTTGACCTAGAAGTTTCCTAATCTCCCAACCTAAGATCTAAACCCTCAGGTTGCACCAGGGTCAGAAGTAAGGACACCGTCCCTCTGCACCCCCTTCCAGTTCCATTACTACAGGCCCAGTATGTCTCAGGCTAGACAGAGCACACGCCAGCGGCGTATCAGCGACACACTCTCCTCCAGTACTCCCTATCACAGGGTGATTCTCAGTATGTCCCAGGCTAGACAGAGCACACGCCAGCGGCGTATCAGTGAAACACTCTCCTTCAGTACTCCCTATCACAGGGTGATTCTCAGTATGTCCAAGGCTAGACAGAGCACACGCCAGCGGCGTATCAGCGACACACTTTCCTCCAGTACTCCTCCCAGATCAGGCCACAACCCCAACCTGGCTTTCCCCCCTCCTCGGGGAACGACCTCCAGAGGCCCCACAAATGGTCAAGCACTCTAGACGGGCAAATGCTCAGCGAGCCAGGACTTCTGCACCCTCCACTTAGGAGCGGTACTGCCCAACACTAGGACCGCCGGAGGTCTGGTTACAGACACTCCCCGTCCTCTAGACACAGGAAGATCCTCCTCAACTGACCTGTATGTACAGCCTAGGCCCCTGACCTGGCACTCCCTTAGGGAACCCTCCGGGCCCTGGGATAAGGTTTCAGGCCAACGTGGGACACACCGTCCCACACTCACTCCGCCTCCACCGAGACAGGACGTGAGCCCCTACACCCTACCCTTTCTACTGGGATCTAGCTGTGCTACACATGAACCTCTTCACCTACACAGGATCATCAGATACACAAGCCACTGCTTTTAGAATCACTCCCTAATGCCACTGCAAGATATCCAGCACACCGCCAGACATCCACCTTCTTGACCAGTTCCTCTGCAGGACCTCCTGCACACCACCAGAGGTACACCTCTCATGCAAGCTCTTTAACAAAAAGAAAACTCACACCAACTCCTCCAGTTCAAGACATAACTCATTCGCACACTCCCCCCCCCCTCGGACTGGTAAGGCAGTTTTTACCACCCCTGATCACTCAACCTGACCACACGTGACACAGGTACCAAACTCTGGGAGCGGGGAATGGGAGTTAACGCACTGGACACATTAAAGCTGCCACCACTGGATCCTATCACACTAGGGAATCCAGACACACACACTACACTCAGGGAACAACCACCCTCCTGAGCTAGTCATTTCTCCTCACACTCCCTCTCTTCCATCTACCCATATAGGTACAGGATTTGGGATTGGACACTGGACCCAGCAAGGGATTCCTAATCTATGGGAACCTCCCCCCCTACTGGCGTCCTGCCCTGTCACTTTCTCTCATCTGCCGCTAAACATAAAGCGCAGAAACACATTTGAAAATGACACTCTTGAGGAAAAAAATCAAAAACAATAATCCCAAACATGTGACTATCTGAAAAAAACAATTGCAGAGTTTTGTAATGTAGCCAGTTGTCGCTATGGCACTGCGCAAACACCAGTCCAAATCCGCACCGCTGACCCACCAATGTTAGAACTGGCTATTTCTGGTAGGCTAAGGCTGACGCCAAAGCCAGGCAGAAACCACCAATCTAGTCAGGGCAAGGAAGTCACACGCCAAGATAACCCCTGCTCACCCCCTTGGTAGCTTGGCACGAGCAGTCTAGGCTAAACTCGAAGGCAATGTGTAAAGCATTTGCGTCAGCGCACAATAGCAACAACATACTAGGTACACCACAAAAGAGACTCCACACAAGGTTATTAGAAAAATAACTTTTGTATTGTAAAAACACATCAGATAAAATCACACATATACATGGTGCCAACTGGCACGGGCAATATTCACATGGGATTATTCACAAGACAGGGCCACATGGGCCACTGTCATAATCAGCACTTAGTAGAAATGAAATACTGTCAGAACTTAGAATAAAAGAATATAAAATCACTGTAACACAAAGTAACAGTCATGAATCACATCCAGTAACTACTGGGAACAGGTAAGTACACACTACGCAACCCTAAACCCCTTAGGAGCATGTCACGCAGGGAACCAGGACCTCACTAGGACCCCCTGTATTAAAAAGGACAACCACCTAAGGATAAAATCCACTTAGGGGTATAAATCAGAACACATTACCCATGATGCATGAATATACATTCAGAGGAGTAGTAAAGAAAGAAAACACATGATGTATAGACCTACACATTCAGCGGTGTTAAGGACAGAGCACATGATGCAATCAAAATACATTCAGGGGTGCAGCGCAAGAAGACACATGATGACTAAACATTCAGAGGTGCAGCGCATGAAAAGAAAGACACATAATGCATAAAACATCCAGAGGTGTCAAGAGTAATACCATAGCGCAAATATCACATGAGGCCTAAAAACCTTCAGAGGTGCAGGAATAACACATGATGCAAGAGATCACATTCAGAGGTGCAATAACCATACCATTGCGCAAACTCACATAAGCCACTACCTGTGGCAGTCCCTAGGCCAACGGCCTTGTTGGGGCTCAGACGCCCTGAGTCTCAGTGTCAGGGGTGCGCTGCCATGCAGCGCCAGTCTCAGTACAAAAATCCTAAACGTAGCAGGTGCCCACAAAGTGCTGGGCACCTGGAGAACAGCAGAACTGCGCCAGGGCCCTCACTGGCCCTTAGGCGCCAACTGTGCCACTGCTGGAGCCACACAGGCTCTGGGCATAACACACATGCCCCAGACGTTGGAGCCACAGAGGCTCTTAAAACAATGGTGCCCCCATGAGCCTCACCGGACTCTAGCCCTCACACTCAGGGGCAGGAGGGGACGAGCACCGAAAATATGCCCCGAAGCCCCCCCCTCTCGAATATGGCCCTCTCTGGAGCCAAACGGGCTCTACACACCGTTGGGGCGGCCCTCTGCCATCCGGGGCCGCCCTGAAGCAGTGCCTCCAAACCGGCACCAACACGAAGCAATGCGGGCCCTCAAGAGCCCCTCGTGGGCTCTGTGCTCACGGTGGGGCGACCCACTGCCATTCGGGGCCGCCCTTCCTTGGTGCCTCGACCGGCACCACGAGAACCAATCGGCTCCCTCACGGAGCAGCAGCATCATGGAGCCCCCCCCAGCCCTCTTGACTCACCGGGCTGTTCTCGGCAGGGGCTCCTCTTCGCCCGGTCTCCCTCCCTGGGACCGGGTCTCGTCACCGGCAGCGGGCGGGGCTCTCCTTCGTTCGCGGTGGGGCAGGCACCGCCAATGTGCCTCGCGCCCCCGCCGCAAGCCTCCGCCTGCCGCTCCTCCTTCACTCGGGGCTCCCTCTGCACACGGGAGCCCCAGAAGCCGATCACACGCCTCTTCAGAGGCCGCCGGGTTCCCTCAGATCACGGGAGCCCGGCCGACCCGCCGCCATGCTTCTCGGCGCCTTCTTCCTCCTCCCGCTGCAGGTCACGAGCGATGGGCCAATCCCATCGCGGCTCCTTCGGCGAGCCCTCAGTGACGCCAGAGCCTCTGCAGGAGTCTCCACCAACCGGAGCGCGACTCTCCGGGGCAGCGGCCAATCAGAGCGCGTCTCTCCTTGGGTCTCGGCCAATCCGGTCGCGGCCCCTTCGTGGTTGCTTTTCAACGCGGCAGATCGAGGTGGGCACTCGTGCATAATTAAATCAATGCAGGCAGGAATCCTCAGCGCGTCCAGCGCTATAAACGAGCATGAAAGCGCTCCTAAGCGCTAGGAAGTCCAGAAAACGCACCCTCAAGCGCTTGGGGGAAATGAAGCGCTCCCAAAGCGCTAGAAAGCAGGCAGAGCGCTCCCCAGCGCTATCATCAAAATAAAGCGCTCTTCCAGGGCTGCAAGCACCAAAGCGCTTCCAAGGCGCTAGAACACAAAGTATCAAGGTCCTTCCAGCAATGCAGCTCCACCATGCTGCACAAAGGTCCCAGAGAGTCCCAGGGGGCTAAGCAAAGTCCCCCCTTCAGCCCAGGCAGGGCAGAGGGGTCCCCCAGGAGTCCAGGCATCCAGGGGCTGGGCAGCGCCCACCCCTGGTAGATCCAAGTCAGCCACAAGAGCAAGAACAAGAACCACTTGGAAGGAGACACATCCCCTTCTCATACACAGAAATGCCTTTGAAGTACTTCGTGCAAGGGGCCCCGAGTACTGGAATGTTTCTGGTTTTCATCTTCCTGACAGCTTCAGGGCCAGAGGTGACAGTGGGCCGTCAGGATGGAGAGCCAGCAGGGTGGGCGACAGGCACGGCCCGGCACCACCAGACGCTCTTTCCTCCCATCCCTGACAGCAGAGGGGCCTTTCATCCACGGCTGACTCAGACCCCCTCCTCTGGGGCCTTGCAGACCCTGCAGACCCTGTCCTACTCAAACCGGACAGTCCATCCACCAGCAGATCCAGGCACTCCTGGGCAGACTCACCAGCCAATCACACGCCAGAACCAACTTACACAAATATACCAACTTCCAAAAGTAGTACTTCCAGACTAGGCACAGTCATGCTGCATACATCATTTTGCAGCATTCATTCTCACGAGTTTATACATACCAAACTCGACCCTGCACTCCCCACACATCAGGAACTACCATGGGCATACATATTCCCCATTCATTCCTATGGGAGGGCAGGTCACTAACTCTTCCTACAGAGAGCTCCAGCACTTTACACTGTACCACAGTGAAAAAGTGCGCAGAGGCCTAGAATCACCAACACCAGGTTCCAGAAACAGGCTAGGAAAAAGCAAAAAGTCTAGGGGTGAACCTGCCCAAAGGGCCGGGTCCAACACAGCCCCCTTCCAGCCAAAACGCAGGGTAGACCAATCACTCCACTGATGGGCTTCACTGCTTTGGGCGACAAAAACCATGGACACGGACCTGCACGGCAGGGACACCCTCCTGTTTTTCGCCACTCTGAACCTACCTGGTTACCTCTAAACAATAACTCTCTGACACAACTAGGATACCCCACTGGTACTCACTAGTCATCCACAGCCAAGACCATCCAAATCACAGGTCCTAACCAATCCACAGAGCGGGGGGCAATAACCCCTGGCATACAATAGCCATTCTCCACTCTCTCTCTCAGTGTAGCTACAACTACCACTGATCCAACAACCTAGGGTCCACACCCCCAAGCTGACCAGAGGTCTCGGGCAAGAATGCCCCACCCTACCTCTACTTCCGGGTTTCCGCACCCTCACAGAGAAGCACTCACCAGAGCGCAATTCTCCTACCAGATCAGGACCTCACTCCATCACTGGTCTACCACCTGGAAACTATTTCACTTCTGAGGTACAAAGCACACAGCACAGTTCCTCTTCAAGCAGGTGGGGGGGACACAGCACACCGCAAAGTCCCCTTTCCTCTACCTTAGTGGAAACAACAAACTGCAGGTGAGCCCCAGAACACACAGCAAGGGCACCCCCCTCAGTCTCTTCAGCTGATCCACTTTGGCAGAGATTCCTCTTGACCTAGAAGTTTCCTAATCTCCCAACCTAAGATCTAAACCCTCAGGTTGCACCAGGGTCAGAAGTAAGGACACCGTCCCTCTGCACCCCCTTCCAGTTCCATTACTACAGGCCCAGTATGTCTCAGGCTAGACAGAGCACACGCCAGCGGCGTATCAGCGACACACTCTCCTCCAGTACTCCCTATCACAGGGTGATTCTCAGTATGTCCCAGGCTAGACAGAGCACACGCCAGCGGCGTATCAGTGAAACACTCTCCTTCAGTACTCCCTATCACAGGGTGATTCTCAGTATGTCCAAGGCTAGACAGAGCACACGCCAGCGGCGTATCAGCGACACACTTTCCTCCAGTACTCCTCCCAGATCAGGCCACAACCCCAACCTGGCTTTCCCCCCTCCTCGGGGAACGACCTCCAGAGGCCCCACAAATGGTCAAGCACTCTAGACGGGCAAATGCTCAGCGAGCCAGGACTTCTGCACCCTCCACTTAGGAGCGGTACTGCCCAACACTAGGACCGCCGGAGGTCTGGTTACAGACACTCCCCGTCCTCTAGACACAGGAAGATCCTCCTCAACTGACCTGTATGTACAGCCTAGGCCCCTGACCTGGCACTCCCTTAGGGAACCCTCCGGGCCCTGGGATAAGGTTTCAGGCCAACGTGGGACACACCGTCCCACACTCACTCCGCCTCCACCGAGACAGGACGTGAGCCCCTACACCCTACCCTTTCTACTGGGATCTAGCTGTGCTATACATGAACCTCTTCACCTACACAGGATCATCAGATACACAAGCCACTGCTTTTAGAATCACTCCCTAATGCCACTGCAAGATATCCAGCACACCGCCAGACATCCACCTTCTTGACCAGTTCCTCTGCAGGACCTCCTGCACACCACCAGAGGTACACCTCTCATGCAAGCTCTTTAACAAAAAGAAAACTCACACCAACTCCTCCAGTTCAAGACATAACTCATTCGCACACTCCCCCCCCCTCGGACTGGTAAGGCAGTTTTTACCACCCCTGATCACTCAACCTGACCACACGTGACACAGGTACCAAACTCTGGGAGCGGGGAATGGGAGTTAACGCACTGGACACATTAAAGCTGCCACCACTGGATCCTATCACACTAGGGAATCCAGACACACACACTACACTCAGGGAACAACCACCCTCCTGAGCTAGTCATTTCTCCTCACACTCCCTCTCTTCCATCTACCCATATAGGTACAGGATTTGGGATTGGACACTGGACCCAGCAAGGGATTCCTAATCTATGGGAACCTCCCCCCCTACTGGCGTCCTGCCCTGTCACTTTCTCTCATCTGCCGCTAAACATAAAGCGCAGAAACACATTTGAAAATGACACTCTTGAGGAAAAAAATCAAAAACAATAATCCCAAACATGTGACTATCTGAAAAAAACAATTGCAGAGTTTTGTAATGTAGCCAGTTGTCGCTATGGCACTGCGCAAACACCAGTCCAAATCCGCACCGCTGACCCACCAATGTTAGAACTGGCTATTTCTGGTAGGCTAAGGCTGACGCCAAAGCCAGGCAGAAACCACCAATCTAGTCAGGGCAAGGAAGTCACACGCCAAGATAACCCCTGCTCACCCCCTTGGTAGCTTGGCACGAGCAGTCTAGGCTAAACTCGAAGGCAATGTGTAAAGCATTTGTGTCAGCGCACAATAGCAACAACATACTAGGTACACCACAAAAGAGACTCCACACAAGGTTATTATAAAAATAACTTTTGTATTGTAAAAACACATCAGATAAAATCACACATATACATGGTGCCAACTGGCACGGGCAATATTCACATGGGATTATTCACAAGACAGGGCCACATGGGCCACTGTCATAATCAGCACTTAGTAGAAATGAAATACTGTCAGAACTTAGAATAAAAGAATATAAAATCACTGTAACACAAAGTAACAGTCATGAATCACATCCAGTAACTACTGGGAACAGGTAAGTACACACTACGCAACCCTAAACCCCTTAGGAGCATGTCACGCAGGGAACCAGGACCTCACTAGGACCCCCTGTATTAAAAAGGACAACCACCTAAGGATAAAATCCACTTAGGGGTATAAATCAGAACACATTACCCATGATGCATGAATATACATTCAGAGGAGTAGTAAAGAAAGAAAACACATGATGTATAGACCTACACATTCAGCGGTGTTAAGGACAGAGCACATGATGCAATCAAAATACATTCAGGGGTGCAGCGCAAGAAGACACATGATGACTAAACATTCAGAGGTGCAGCGCATGAAAAGAAAGACACATAATGCATAAAACATCCAGAGGTGTCAAGAGTAATACCATAGCGCAAATATCACATGAGGCCTAAAAACCTTCAGAGGTGCAGGAATAACACATGATGCAAGAGATCACATTCAGAGGTGCAATAACCATACCATTGCGCAAACTCACATAAGCCACTACCTGTGGCAGTCCCTAGGCCAACGGCCTTGTTGGGGCTCAGACGCCCTGAGTCTCAGTGTCAGGGGTGCGCTGCCATGCAGCGCCAGTCTCAGTACAAAAATTCTAAACATAGCAGGTGCCCACAAAGTGCTGGGCACCTGGAGAACAGCAGAACTGCGCCAGGGCCCTCACTGGCCCTTAGGCGCCAACTGTGCCACTGCTGGAGCCACACAGGCTCTGGGCATAACACACATGCCCCAGACGTTGGAGCCACAGAGGCTCTTAAAACAATGGTGCCCCCATGAGCCTCACCGGACTCTAGCCCTCACACTCAGGGGCAGGAGGGGACGAGCACCGAAAATATGCCCCAAAGCCCCCCCCTCTCGAATATGGCCCTCTCTGGAGCCAAACGGGCTCTACACACCGTTGGGGCGGCCCTCTGCCATCCGGGGCCGCCCTGAAGCAGTGCCTCCAAACCGGCACCAACACGAAGCAATGCGGGCCCTCAAGAGCCCCTCGTGGGCTCTGTGCTCACGGTGGGGCGACCCACTGCCATTCGGGGCCGCCCTTCCTTGGTGCCTCGACCGGCACCACGAGAACCAATCGGCTCCCTCACGGAGCAGCAGCATCATGGAGCCCCCCCCAGCCCTCTTGACTCACCGGGCTGTTCTCGGCGGGGGCTCCTCTTCGCCCGGTCTCCCTCCCTGGGACCGGGTCTCGTCACCGGCAGCGGGCGGGGCTCTCCTTCGTTCGCGGTGGGGCAGGCACCGCCAATGTGCCTCGCGCCCCCGCCGCAAGCCTCCGCCTGCCGCTCCTCCTTCACTCGGGGCTCCCTCTGCACACGGGAGCCCCAGAAGCCGATCACACGCCTCTTCAGAGGCCGCCGGGTTCCCTCAGATCACGGGAGCCCGGCCGACCCGCCGCCATGCTTCTCGGCGCCTTCTTCCTCCTCCCGCTGCAGGTCACGAGCGATGGGCCAATCCCATCGCGGCTCCTTCGGCGAGCCCTCAGTGACGCCAGAGCCTCTGCAGGAGTCTCCACCAACCGGAGCGCGACTCTCCGGGGCAGCGGCCAATCAGAGCGCGTCTCTCCTTGGGTCTCGGCCAATCCGGTCGCGGCCCCTTCGTGGTTGCTTTTCAACGCGGCAGATCGAGGTGGGCACTCGTGCATAATTAAATCAATGCAGGCAGGAATCCTCAGCGCGTCCAGCGCTATAAACGAGCATGAAAGCGCTCCTAAGCGCTAGGAAGTCCAGAAAACGCACCCTCAAGCGCTTGGGGGAAATGAAGCGCTCCCAAAGCGCTAGAAAGCAGGCAGAGCGCTCCCCAGCGCTATCATCAAAATAAAGCGCTCTTCCAGGGCTGCAAGCACCAAAGCGCTTCCAAGGCGCTAGAACACAAAGTATCAAGGTCCTTCCAGCAATGCAGCTCCACCATGCTGCACAAAGGTCCCAGAGAGTCCCAGGGGGCTAAGCAAAGTCCCCCCTTCAGCCCAGGCAGGGCAGAGGGGTCCCCCAGGAGTCCAGGCATCCAGGGGCTGGGCAGCCCCCACCCCTGGTAGATCCAAGTCAGCCACAAGAGCAAGAACAAGAACAACTTGGAAGGAGACACATCCCCTTCTCATACACAGAAATGCCTTTGAAGTACTTCGTGCAAGGGGCCCCGAGTACTGGAATGTTTCTGGTTTTCATCTTCCTGACAGCTTCAGGGCCAGAGGTGACAGTGGGCCGTCAGGATGGAGAGCCAGCAGGGTGGGCGACAGGCACGGCCCGGCACCACCAGACGCTCTTTCCTCCCATCCCTGACAGCAGAGGGGCCTTTCATCCACGGCTGACTCAGACCCCCTCCTCTGGGGCCTTGCAGACCCTGCAGACCCTGTCCTACTCAAACCGGACAGTCCATCCACCAGCAGATCCAGGCACTCCTGGGCAGACTCACCAGCCAATCACACGCCAGAACCAACTTACACAAATATACCAACTTCCAAAAGTAGTACTTCCAGACTAGGCACAGTCATGCTGCATACATCATTTTGCAGCATTCATTCTCACGAGTTTATACATACCAAACTCGACCCTGCACTCCCCACACATCAGGAACTACCATGGGCATACATATTCCCCATTCATTCCTATGGGAGGGCAGGTCACTAACTCTTCCTACAGAGAGCTCCAGCACTTTACACTGTACCACAGTGAAAAAGTGCGCAGAGGCCTAGAATCACCAACACCAGGTTCCAGAAACAGGCTAGGAAAAAGCAAAAAGTCTAGAGGTGAACCTGCCCAAAGGGCTGGGTCCAACACAGCCCCCTTCCAGCCAAAACGCAGGGTAGACCAATCACTCCACTGATGGGCTTCACTGCTTTGGGCGACAAAAACCACGGACACGGACCTGCACGGCAGGGACACCCTCCTGTTTTTCGCCACTCTGAACCTACCTGGTTACCTCTAAACAATAACTCTCTGACACAACTAGGATACCCCACTGGTACTCACTAGTCATCCACAGCCAAGACCATCCAAATCACAGGTCCTAACCAATCCACAGAGCGGGGGGCAATAACCCCTGGCATACAATAGCCATTCTCCACTCTCTCTCTCAGTGTAGCTACAACTACCACTGATCCAACAACCTAGGGTCCACACCCCCAAGCTGACCAGAGGTCTCGGGCAAGAATGCCCCACCCTACCTCTACTTCCGGGTTTCCGCACCCTCACAGAGAAGCACTCACCAGAGCGCAATTCTCCTACCAGATCAGGACCTCACTCCATCACTGGTCTACCACCTGGAAACTATTTCACTTCTGAGGTACAAAGCACACAGCACAGTTCCTCTTCAAGCAGGTGGGGGGACACAGCACACCGCAAAGTCCCCTTTCCTCTACCTTAGTGGAAACAACAAACTGCAGGTGAGCCCCAGAACACACAGCAAGGGCACCCCCCTCAGTCTCTTCAGCTGATCCACTTTGGCAGAGATTCCTCTTGACCTAGAAGTTTCCTAATCTCCCAACCTAAGATCTAAACCCTCAGGTTGCACCAGGGTCAGAAGTAAGGACACCGTCCCTCTGCACCCCCTTCCAGTTCCATTACTACAGGCCCAGTATGTCTCAGGCTAGACAGAGCACACGCCAGCGGCGTATCAGCGACACACTCTCCTCCAGTACTCCCTATCACAGGGTGATTCTCAGTATGTCCCAGGCTAGACAGAGCACACGCCAGCGGCGTATCAGTGAAACACTCTCCTTCAGTACTCCCTATCACAGGGTGATTCTCAGTATGTCCAAGGCTAGACAGAGCACACGCCAGCGGCGTATCAGCGACACACTTTCCTCCAGTACTCCTCCCAGATCAGGCCACAACCCCAACCTGGCTTTCCCCCCTCCTCGGGGAACGACCTCCAGAGGCCCCACAAATGGTCAAGCACTCTAGACGGGCAAATGCTCAGCGAGCCAGGACTTCTGCACCCTCCACTTAGGAGCGGTACTGCCCAACACTAGGACCGCCGGAGGTCTGGTTACAGACACTCCCCGTCCTCTAGACACAGGAAGATCCTCCTCAACTGACCTGTATGTACAGCCTAGGCCCCTGACCTGGCACTCCCTTAGGGAACCCTCCGGGCCCTGGGATAAGGTTTCAGGCCAACGTGGGACACACCGTCCCACACTCACTCCGCCTCCACCGAGACAGGACGTGAGCCCCTACACCCTACCCTTTCTACTGGGATCTAGCTGTGCTACACATGAACCTCTTCACCTACACAGGATCATCAGATACACAAGCCACTGCTTTTAGAATCACTCCCTAATGCCACTGCAAGATATCCAGCACACCGCCAGACATCCACCTTCTTGTCCAGTTCCTCTGCAGGACCTCCTGCACACCACCAGAGGTACACCTCTCATGCAAGCTCTTTAACAAAAAGAAAACTCACACCAACTCCTCCAGTTCAAGACATAACTCATTCGCACACTCCCCCCCCCTCGGACTGGTAAGGCAGTTTTTACCACCCCTGATCACTCAACCTGACCACACATGACACAGGTACCAAACTCTGGGAGCGGGGAATGGGAGTTAACGCACTGGACACATTAAAGCTGCCACCACTGGATCCTATCACACTGGGGAATCCAGACACACACACTACACTCAGGGAACAACCACCCTCCTGAGCTAGTCATTTCTCCTCACACTCCCTCTCTTCCATCTACCCATATAGGTACAGGATTTGGGATTGGACACTGGACCCAGCAAGGGATTCCTAATCTATGGGAACCTCCCCCCCTACTGGCGTCCTGCCCTGTCACTTTCTCTCATCTGCCGCTAAACATAAAGCGCAGAAACACATTTGAAAATGACACTCTTGAGGAAAAAAATCAAAAACAATAATCCCAAACATGTGACTATCTGAAAAAAACAATTGCAGAGTTTTGTAATGTAGCCAGTTGTCGCTATGGCACTGCGCAAACACCAGTCCAAATCTGCACAGCTGACCCACCAATGTTAGAACTGGCTATTTCTGGTAGGCTAAGGCTGACGCCAAAGCCAGGCAGAAACCACCAATCTAGTCAGGGCAAGGAAGTCACACGCCAAGATAACCCCTGCTCACCCCCTTGGTAGCTTGGCACGAGCAGTCTAGGCTAAACTCGAAGGCAATGTGTAAAGCATTTGCGTCAGCGCACAATAGCAACAACATACTAGGTACACCACAAAAGAGACTCCACACAAGGTTATTATAAAAATAACTTTTGTATTGTAAAAACACATCAGATAAAATCACACATATACATGGTGCCAACTGGCACGGGCAATATTCACATGGGATTATTCACAAGACAGGGCCACATGGGCCACTGTCATAATCAGCACTTAGTAGAAATGAAATACTGTCAGAACTTAGAATAAAAGAATATAAAATCACTGTAACACAAAGTAACAGTCATGAATCACATCCAGTAACTACTGGGAACAGGTAAGTACACACTACGCAACCCTAAACCCCTTAGGAGCATGTCACGCAGGGAACCAGGACCTCACTAGGACCCCCTGTATTAAAAAGGACAACCACCTAAGGATAAAATCCACTTAGGGGTATAAATCAGAACACATTACCCATGATGCATGAATATACATTCAGAGGAGTAGTAAAGAAAGAAAACACATGATGTATAGACCTACACATTCAGCGGTGTTAAGGACAGAGCACATGATGCAATCAAAATACATTCAGGGGTGCAGCGCAAGAAGACACATGATGACTAAACATTCAGAGGTGCAGCGCATGAAAAGAAAGACACATAATGCATAAAACATCCAGAGGTGTCAAGAGTAATACCATAGCGCAAATATCACATGAGGCCTAAAAACCTTCAGAGGTGCAGGAATAACACATGATGCAAGAGATCACATTCAGAGGTGCAATAACCATACCATTGCGCAAACTCACATAAGCCACTACCTGTGGCAGTCCCTAGGCCAACGGCCTTGTTGGGGCTCAGACGCCCTGAGTCTCAGTGTCAGGGGTGCGCTGCCATGCAGCGCCAGTCTCAGTACAAAAATCCTAAACGTAGCAGGTGCCCACAAAGTGCTGGGCACCTGGAGAACAGCAGAACTGCGCCAGGGCCCTCACTGGCCCTTAGGCGCCAACTGTGCCACTGCTGGAGCCACACAGGCTCTGGGCATAACACACATGCCCCAGACGTTGGAGCCACAGAGGCTCTTAAAACAATGGTGCCCCCATGAGCCTCACCGGACTCTAGCCCTCACACTCAGGGGCAGGAGGGGACGAGCACCGAAAATATGCCCCGAAGCCCCCCCCTCTCGAATATGGCCCTCTCTGGAGCCAAACGGGCTCTACACACCGTTGGGGCGGCCCTCTGCCATCCGGGGCCGCCCTGAAGCAGTGCCTCCAAACAGGCACCAACACGAAGCAATGCGGGCCCTCAAGAGCCCCTCGTGGGCTCTGTGCTCACGGTGGGGCGACCCACTGCCATTCGGGGCCGCCCTTCCTTGGTGCCTCGACCGGCACCACGAGAACCAATCGGCTCCCTCACGGAGCAGCAGCATCATGGAGCCCCCCCCAGCCCTCTTGACTCACCGGGCTGTTCTCGGCGGGGGCTCCTCTTCGCCCGGTCTCCCTCCCTGGGACCGGGTCTCGTCACCGGCAGCGGGCGGGGCTCTCCTTCGTTCGCGGTGGGGCAGGCACCGCCAATGTGCCTCGCGCCCCCGCCGCAAGCCTCCGCCTGCCGCTCCTCCTTCACTCGGGGCTCCCTCTGCACACGGGAGCCCCAGAAGCCGATCACACGCCTCTTCAGAGGCCGCCGGGTTCCCTCAGATCACGGGAGCCCGGCCGACCCGCCGCCATGCTTCTCGGCGCCTTCTTCCTCCTCCTGCTGCAGGTCACGAGCGATGGGCCAATCCCATCGCGGCTCCTTCGGCGAGCCCTCAGTGACGCCAGAGCCTCTGCAGGAGTCTCCACCAACCGGAGCGCGAGTCTCCGGGGCAGCGGCCAATCAGAGCGCGTCTCTCCTTGGGTCTCGGCCAATCCGGTCGCGGCCCCTTCGTGGTTGCTTTTCAACGCGGCAGATCGAGGTGGGCACTCGTGCATAATTAAATCAATGCAGGCAGGAATCCTCAGCGCGTCCAGCGCTATAAACGAGCATGAAAGCGCTCCTAAGCGCTAGGAAGTCCAGAAAACGCACCCTCAAGCGCTTGGGGGAAATGAAGCGCTCCCAAAGCGCTAGAAAGCAGGCAGAGCGCTCCCCAGCGCTATCATCAAAATAAAGCGCTCTTCCAGGGCTGCAAGCACCAAAGCGCTTCCAAGGCGCTAGAACACAAAGTATCAAGGTCCTTCCAGCAATGCAGCTCCACCATGCTGCACAAAGGTCCCAGAGAGTCCCAGGGGGCTAAGCAAAGTCCCCCCTTCAGCCCAGGCAGGGCAGAGGGGTCCCCCAGGAGTCCAGGCATCCAGGGGCTGGGCAGCGCCCACCCCTGGTAGATCCAAGTCAGCCACAAGAGCAAGAACAAGAACAACTTGGAAGGAGACACATCCCCTTCTCATACACAGAAATGCCTTTGAAGTACTTCGTGCAAGGGGCCCCGAGTACTGGAATGTTTCTGGTTTTCATCTTCCTGACAGCTTCAGGGCCAGAGGTGACAGTGGGCCGTCAGGATGGAGAGCCAGCAGGGTGGGCGACAGGCACGGCCCGGCACCACCAGACGCTCTTTCCTCCCATCCCTGACAGCAGAGGGGCCTTTCATCCACGGCTGACTCAGACCCCCTCCTCTGGGGCCTTGCAGACCCTGCAGACCCTGTCCTACTCAAACCGGACAGTCCATCCACCAGCAGATCCAGGCACTCCTGGGCAGACTCACCAGCCAATCACACGCCAGAACCAACTTACACAAATATACCAACTTCCAAAAGTAGTACTTCCAGACTAGGCACAGTCATGCTGCATACATCATTTTGCAGCATTCATTCTCACGAGTTTATACATACCAAACTCGACCCTGCACTCCCCACATATCAGGAACTACCATGGGCATACATATTCCCCATTCATTCCTATGGGAGGGCAGGTCACTAACTCTTCCTACAGAGAGCTCCAGCACTTTACACTGTACCACAGTGAAAAAGTGCGCAGAGGCCTAGAATCACCAACACCAGGTTCCAGAAACAGGCTAGGAAAAAGCAAAAAGTCTAGAGGTGAACCTGCCCAAAGGGCTGGGTCCAACACAGCCCCCTTCCAGCCAAAACGCAGGGTAGACCAATCACTCCACTGATGGGCTTCACTGCTTTGGGCGACAAAAACCACGGACACGGACCTGCACGGCAGGGACACCCTCCTGTTTTTCGCCACTCTGAACCTACCTGGTTACCTCTAAACAATAACTCTCTGACACAACTAGGATACCCCACTGGTACTCACTAGTCATCCACAGCCAAGACCATCCAAATCACAGGTCCTAACCAATCCACAGAGCGGGGGGCAATAACCCCTGGCATACAATAGCCATTCTCCACTCTCTCTCTCAGTGTAGCTACAACTACCACTGATCCAACAACCTAGGGTCCACACCCCCAAGCTGACCAGAGGTCTCGGGCAAGAATGCCCCACCCTACCTCTACTTCCGGGTTTCCGCACCCTCACAGAGAAGCACTCACCAGAGCGCAATTCTCCTACCAGATCAGGACCTCACTCCATCACTGGTCTACCACCTGGAAACTATTTCACTTCTGAGGTACAAAGCACACAGCACAGTTCCTCTTCAAGCAGGTGGGGGGACACAGCACACCGCAAAGTCCCCTTTCCTCTACCTTAGTGGAAACAACAAACTGCAGGTGAGCCCCAGAACACACAGCAAGGGCACCCCCCTCAGTCTCTTCAGCTGATCCACTTTGGCAGAGATTCCTCTTGACCTAGAAGTTTCCTAATCTCCCAACCTAAGATCTAAACCCTCAGGTTGCACCAGGGTCAGAAGTAAGGACACCGTCCCTCTGCACCCCCTTCCAGTTCCATTACTACAGGCCCAGTATGTCTCAGGCTAGACAGAGCACACGCCAGCGGCGTATCAGCGACACACTCTCCTCCAGTACTCCCTATCACAGGGTGATTCTCAGTATGTCCCAGGCTAGACAGAGCACACGCCAGCGGCGTATCAGTGAAACACTCTCCTTCAGTACTCCCTATCACAGGGTGATTCTCAGTATGTCCAAGGCTAGACAGAGCACACGCCAGCGGCGTATCAGCGACACACTTTCCTCCAGTACTCCTCCCAGATCAGGCCACAACCCCAACCTGGCTTTCCCCCCTCCTCGGGGAACGACCTCCAGAGGCCCCACAAATGGTCAAGCACTCTAGACGGGCAAATGCTCAGCGAGCCAGGACTTCTGCACCCTCCACTTAGGAGCGGTACTGCCCAACACTAGGACCGCCGGAGGTCTGGTTACAGACACTCCCCGTCCTCTAGACACAGGAAGATCCTCCTCAACTGACCTGTATGTACAGCCTAGGCCCCTGACCTGGCACTCCCTTAGGGAACCCTCCGGGCCCTGGGATAAGGTTTCAGGCCAACGTGGGACACACCGTCCCACACTCACTCCGCCTCCACCGAGACAGGACGTGAGCCCCTACACCCTACCCTTTCTACTGGGATCTAGCTGTGCTACACATGAACCTCTTCACCTACACAGGATCATCAGATACACAAGCCACTGCTTTTAGAATCACTCCCTAATGCCACTGCAAGATATCCAGCACACCGCCAGACATCCACCTTCTTGTCCAGTTCCTCTGCAGGACCTCCTGCACACCACCAGAGGTACACCTCTCATGCAAGCTCTTTAACAAAAAGAAAACTCACACCAACTCCTCCAGTTCAAGACATAACTCATTCGCACACTCCCCCCCCCTCGGACTGGTAAGGCAGTTTTTACCACCCCTGATCACTCAACCTGACCACACATGACACAGGTACCAAACTCTGGGAGCGGGGAATGGGAGTTAACGCACTGGACACATTAAAGCTGCCACCACTGGATCCTATCACACTGGGGAATCCAGACACACACACTACACTCAGGGAACAACCACCCTCCTGAGCTAGTCATTTCTCCTCACACTCCCTCTCTTCCATCTACCCATATAGGTACAGGATTTGGGATTGGACACTGGACCCAGCAAGGGATTCCTAATCTATGGGAACCTCCCCCCCTACTGGCGTCCTGCCCTGTCACTTTCTCTCATCTGCCGCTAAACATAAAGCGCAGAAACACATTTGAAAATGACACTCTTGAGGAAAAAAATCAAAAACAATAATCCCAAACATGTGACTATCTGAAAAAAACAATTGCAGAGTTTTGTAATGTAGCCAGTTGTCGCTATGGCACTGCGCAAACACCAGTCCAAATCCGCACCGCTGACCCACCAATGTTAGAACTGGCTATTTCTGGTAGGCTAAGGCTGACGCCAAAGCCAGGCAGAAACCACCAATCTAGTCAGGGCAAGGAAGTCACACGCCAAGATAACCCCTGCTCACCCCCTTGGTAGCTTGGCACGAGCAGTCTAGGCTAAACTCGAAGGCAATGTGTAAAGCATTTGCGTCAGCGCACAATAGCAACAACATACTAGGTACACCACAAAAGAGACTCCACACAAGGTTATTATAAAAATAACTTTTGTATTGTAAAAACACATCAGATAAAATCACACATATACATGGTGCCAACTGGCACGGGCAATATTCACATGGGATTATTCACAAGACAGGGCCACATGGGCCACTGTCATAATCAGCACTTAGTAGAAATGAAATACTGTCAGAACTTAGAATAAAAGAATATAAAATCACTGTAACACAAAGTAACAGTCATGAATCACATCCAGTAACTACTGGGAACAGGTAAGTACACACTACGCAACCCTAAACCCCTTAGGAGCATGTCACGCAGGGAACCAGGACCTCACTAGGACCCCCTGTATTAAAAAGGACAACCACCTAAGGATAAAATCCACTTAGGGGGATAAATCAGAACACATTACCCATGATGCATGAATATACATTCAGAGGAGTAGTAAAGAAAGAAAACACATGATGTATAGACCTACACATTCAGCGGTGTTAAGGACAGAGCACATGATGCAATCAAAATACATTCAGGGGTGCCGCGCAAGAAGACACATGATGACTAAACATTCAGAGGTGCAGCGCATGAAAAGAAAGACACATAATGCATAAAACATCCAGAGGTGTCAAGAGTAATACCATGGCGCAAATATCACTTGAGGCCTAAAAACCTTCAGAGGTGCAGGAATAACACATGATGCAAGAGATCACATTCAGAGGTGCAATAACCATACCATTGCGCAAACTCACATAAGCCACTACCTGTGGCAGTCCCTAGGCCAACGGCCTTGTTGGGGCTCAGACGCCCTGAGTCTCAGTGTCAGGGGTGCGCTGCCATGCAGCGCCAGTCTCAGTACAAAAATCCTAAATGTAGCAGGTGCCCACAATGTGCTGGGCACCTGGAGAACAGCAGAACTGCGCCAGGGCCCTCACTGGCCCTTAGGCGCCAACTGTGCCACTGCTGGAGCCACACAGGCTCTGGGCATAACACACATGCCCCAGACGTTGGAGCCACAGAGGCTCTTAAAACAATGGTGCCCCCATGAGCCTCACCGGACTCTAGCCCTCACACTCAGGGGCAGGAGGGGACGAGCACCGAAAATATGCCCCGAAGCCCCCCCCTCTCGAATATGGCCCTCTCTGGAGCCAAACGGGCTCTACACACCGTTGGGGCGGCCCGCTGCCATCCGGGGCCACCCTGAAGCAGTGCCTCCAAACCGGCACCAACACGAAGCAATGCGGGCCCTCAAGAGCCCCTCGCGGGCTCTGTGCTCACGGTGGGGCGACCCACTGCCATTCGGGGCCGCCCTTCCTTGGTGCCTCGACCGGCACCACGAGAACCAATCGGCTCCCTCACGGAGCAGCAGCATCATGGAGCCCCCCCCAGCCCTCTTGACTCACCGGGCTGTTCTCGGCGGGGGCTCCTCTTCGCCCGGTCTCCCTCCCTGGGACCGGGTCTCGTCACCGGCAGCGGGCGGGGCTCTCCTTCGTTCGCGGTGGGGCAGGCACCGCCAATGTGCCTCGCGCCCCCGCCGCAAGCCTCCGCCTGCCGCTCCTCCTTGACTCGGGGCTCCCTCTGCACACGGGAGCCCCAGAAGCCGACCACACGCCTCTTCAGAGGCCGCCGGGTTCCCTCAGATCACGGGAGCCCGGCCGACCCGCCGCCATGCTTCTCGGCGCCTTCTTCCTTCTCCCGCTGCAGGTCACGAGCGATGGGCCAATCCCATCGCGGCTCCTTCGGCGAGCCCTCAGTGACGCCAGAGCCTCTGCAGGAGTCTCCACCAACCGGAGCGCGACTCTCCGGGGCAGCGGCCAATCAGAGCGCGTCTCTCCTTGGGTCTCGGCCAATCCGGTCGCGGCCCCTTCGTGGTTGCTTTTCAACGCGGCAGATCGAGGTGGGCACTCGTGCATAATTAAATCAATGCAGGCAGGAATCCTCAGCGCGTCCAGCGCTATAAACGAGCATGAAAGCGCTCCTAAGCGCTAGGAAGTCCAGAAAACGCGCCCTCAAGCGCTTGGGGGAAATGAAGCGCTCCCAAAGCGCTAGAAAGCAGGCAGAGCGCTCCCCAGCGCTATCATCAAAATAAAGCGCTCTTCCAGGGCTGCAAGCACCAAAGCGCTTCCAAGGCGCTAGAACACAAAGTATCAAGGTCCTTCCAGCAATGCAGCTCCACCATGCTGCACAAAGGTCCCAGAGAGTCCCAGGGGGCTAAGCAAAGTCCCCCCTTCAGCCCAGGCAGGGCAGAGGGGTCCCCCAGGAGTCCAGGCATCCAGGGGCTGGGCAGCGCCCACCCCTGGTAGATCCAAGTCAGCCACAAGAGCAAGAACAAGAACCACTTGGAAGGAGACACATCCCCTTCTTATACACAGAAATGTCTTTGAAGTACTTCGTGCAAGGGGCCCCGAGTACTGGAATGTTTCTGGTTTTCGTCTTCCTGACAGCTTCAGGGCCAGAGGTGACAGTGGGCCGTCAGGATGGAGAGCCAGCAGGGTGGGCGACAGGCACGGCCCGGCACCACCAGACGCTCTTTCCTCCCATCCCTGACAGCAGAGGGGCCTTTCATCCACGGCTGACTCAGACCCCCTCCTCGGGGGCCTTGCAGACCCTGCAGACCCTGTCCTACTCAAACCGGACAGTCCATCCACCAGCAGATCCAGGCACTCCTGGGCAGACTCACCAGCCAATCACACGCCAGAACCAACTTACACAAATATACCAACTTCCAAAAGTAGTACTTCCAGACTAGGCACAGTCATGCTGCATACATCATTTTGCAGCATTCATTCTCACGAGTTTATACATACCAAACTCGACCCTGCACTCCCCACACATCAGGAACTACCATGGGCATACATATTCCCCATTCATTCCTATGGGAGGGCAGGTCACCAACTCTTCCTACAGAGAGCTCCAGCACTTTACACTGTACCACAGTGAAAAAGTGCGCAGAGGCCTAGAATCACCAACACCAGGTTCCAGAAACAGGCTAGGAAAAAGCAAAAAGTCTAGGGGTGAACCTGCCCAAAGGGCCGGGTCCAACACAGCCCCCTTCCAGCCAAAACGCAGGGTAGACCAATCACTCCACTGATGGGCTTCACTGCTTTGGGCGACAAAAACCATGGACACGGACCTGCACGGCAGGGACACCCTCCTGTTTTTCGCCACTCTGAACCTACCTGGTTACCTCTAAACAATAACTCTCTGACACAACTAGGATACCCCACTGGTACTCACTAGTCATCCACAGCCAAGACCATCCAAATCACAGGTCCTAACCAATCCACAGAGCGGGGGGCAATAACCCCTGGCATACAATAGCCATTCTCCACTCTCTCTCTCAGTGTAGCTACAACTACCACTGATCCAACAACCTAGGGTCCACACCCCCAAGCTGACCAGAGGTCTCGGGCAAGAATGCCCCACCCTACCTCTACTTCCGGGTTTCCGTACCCTCACAGAGAAGCACTCACCAGAGCGCAATTCTCCTACCAGATCAGGACCTCACTCCATCACTGGTCTACCACCTGGAAACTATTTCACTTCTGAGGTACAAAGCACACAGCACAGTTCCTCTTCAAGCAGGTGGGGGGGACACAGCACACCGCAAAGTCCCCTTTCCTCTACCTTAGTGGAAACAACAAACTGCAGGTGAGCCCCAGAAAACACAGCAAGGGCACCCCCCTCAGTCTCTTCAGCTGATCCACTTTGGCAGAGATTCCTCTTGACCTAGAAGTTTCCTAATCTCCCAACCTAAGATCTAAACCCTCAGGTTGCACCAGGGTCAGAAGTAAGGACACCGTCCCTCTGCACCCCCTTCCAGTTCCATTACTACAGGCCCAGTATGTCTCAGGCTAGACAGAGCACACGCCAGCGGCGTATCAGCGACACACTCTCCTCCAGTACTCCCTATCACAGGGTGATTCTCAGTATGTCCCAGGCTAGACAGAGCACACGCCAGCGGCGTATCAGTGAAACACTCTCCTTCAGTACTCCCTATCACAGGGTGATTCTCAGTATGTCCAAGGCTAGACAGAGCACACGCCAGCGGCGTATCAGCGACACACTTTCCTCCAGTACTCCTCCCAGATCAGGCCACAACCCCAACCTGGCTTTTCCCCCTCCTCGGGGAACGACCTCCAGAGGCCCCACAAATGGTCAAGCACTCTAGACGGGCAAATGCTCAGCGAGCCAGGACTTCTGCACCCTCCACTTAGGAGCGGTACTGCCCAACACTAGGACCGCCGGAGGTCTGGTTACAGACACTCCCCGTCCTCTAGACACAGGAAGATCCTCCTCAACTGACCTGTATGTACAGCCTAGGCCCCTGACCTGGCACTTCCTTAGGGAACCCTCCGGGCCCTGGGATAAGGTTTCAGGCCAACGTGGGACACACCGTCCCACACTCACTCCGCCTCCACCGAGACAGGACGTGAGCCCCTACACCCTACCCTTTCTACTGGGATCTAGCTGTGCTACACATGAACCTCTTCACCTACACAGGATCATCAGATACACAAGCCACTGCTTTTAGAATCACTCCCTAATGCCACCGCCAGACATCCACCTTCTTGTCCAGTTCCTCTGCAGGACCTCCTGCACACCACCAGAGGTACACCTCTCATGCAAGCTCTTTAACAAAAAGAAAACTCACACCAACTCCTCCAGTTCAAGACATAACTCATTCGCACACTTCCCCCCCCTCGGACTGGTAAGGCAGTTTTTACCACCCCTGATCACTCAACCTGACCACACGTGACACAGGTACCAAACTCTGGGAGCGGGGAATGGGAGTTAACGCACTGGACACATTAAAGCTGCCACCACTGGATCCTATCACACTGGGGAATCCAGACACACACACTACACTCAGGGAACAACCACCCTCCTGAGCTAGTCATTTCTCCTCACACTCCCTCTCTTCCATCTACCCATATAGGTACAGGATTTGGGATTGGACACTGGACCCAGCAAGGGATTCCTAATCTATGGGAACCTCCCCCCCTACTGGCGTCCTGCCCTGTCACTTTCTCTCATCTGCCGCTAAACATAAAGCGCAGAAACACATTTGAAAATGACACTCTTGAGGAAAAAAATCAAAAACAATAATCCCAAACATGTGACTATCTGAAAAAAACAATTGCAGAGTTTTGTAATGTAGCCAGTTGTCGCTATGGCACTGCGCAAACACCAGTCCAAATCCGCACCGCTGACCCACCAATGTTAGAACTGGCTATTTCTGGTAGGCTAAGGCTGACGCCAAAGCCAGGCAGAAACCACCAATCTAGTCAGGGCAAGGAAGTCACACGCCAAGATAACCCCTGCTCACCCCCTTGGTAGCTTGGCACGAGCAGTCTAGGCTAAACTCGAAGGCAATGTGTAAAGCATTTGCGTCAGCGCACAATAGCAACAACATACTAGGTACACCACAAAAGAGACTCCACACAAGGTTATTATAAAAATAACTTTTGTATTGTAAAAACACATCAGATAAAATCACACATATACATGGTGCCAACTGGCACGGGCAATATTCACATGGGATTATTCACAAGACAGGGCCACATGGGCCACTGTCATAATCAGCACTTAGTAGAAATGAAATACTGTCAGAACTTAGAATAAAAGAATATAAAATCACTGTAACACAAAGTAACAGTCATGAATCACATCCAGTAACTACTGGGAACAGGTAAGTACACACTACGCAACCCTAAACCCCTTAGGAGCATGTCACGCAGGGAACCAGGACCTCACTAGGACCCCCTGTATTAAAAAGGACAACCACCTAAGGATAAAATCCACTTAGGGGTATAAATCAGAACACATTACCCATGATGCATGAATATACATTCAGAGGAGTAGTAAAGAAAGAAAACACATGATGTATAGACCTACACATTCAGCGGTGTTAAGGACAGAGCACATGATGCAATCAAAATACATTCAGGGGTGCAGCGCAAGAAGACACATGATGACTAAACATTCAGAGGTGCAGCGCATGAAAAGAAAGACACATAATGCATAAAACATCCAGAGGTGTCAAGAGTAATACCATAGCGCAAATATCACATGAGGCCTAAAAACCTTCAGAGGTGCAGGAATAACACATGATGCAAGAGATCACATTCAGAGGTGCAATAACCATACCATTGCGCAAACTCACATAAGCCACTACCTGTGGCAGTCCCTAGGCCAACGGCCTTGTTGGGGCTCAGACGCCCTGAGTCTCAGTGTCAGGGGTGCGCTGCCATGCAGCGCCAGTCTCAGTACAAAAATCCTAAACGTAGCAGGTGCCCACAAAGTGCTGGGCACCTGGAGAACAGCAGAACTGCGCCAGGGCCCTCACTGGCCCTTAGGCGCCAACTGTGCCACTGCTGGAGCCACACAGGCTCTGGGCATAACACACATGCCCCAGACGTTGGAGCCACAGAGGCTCTTAAAACAATGGTGCCCCCATGAGCCTCACCGGACTCTAGCCCTCACACTCAGGGGCAGGAGGGGACGAGCACCGAAAATATGCCCCGAAGCCCCCCCCTCTCGAATATGGCCCTCTCTGGAGCCAAACGGGCTCTACACACCGTTGGGGCGGCCCGCTGCCATCCGGGGCCGCCCTGAAGCAGTGCCTCCAAACCGGCACCAACACGAAGCAATGCGGGCCCTCAAGAGCCCCTCGCGGGCTCTGTGCTCACGGTGGGGCGACCCACTGCCATTCGGGGCCGCCCTTCCTTGGTGCCTCGACCGGCACCACGAGAACCAATCGGCTCCCTCACGGAGCAGCAGCATCATGGAGCCCCCCCCCCAGCCCTCTTGACTCACCGGGCTGTTCTCGGCGGGGGCTCCTCTTCGCCCGGTCTCCCTCCCTGGGACCGGGTCTCGTCACCGGCAGCGGGCGGGGCTCTCCTTCGTTCGCGGTGGGGCAGGCACCGCCAATGTGCCTCGCGCCCCCGCCGCAAGCCTCCGCCTGCCGCTCCTCCTTGACTCGGGGCTCCCTCTGCACACGGGAGCCCCAGAAGCCGACCACACGCCTCTTCAGAGGCCGCCGGGTTCCCTCAGATCACGGGAGCCCGGCCGACCCGCCGCCATGCTTCTCGGCGCCTTCTTCCTTCTCCGGCTGCAGGTCACGAGCGATGGGCCAATCCCATCGCGGCTCCTTCGGCGAGCCCTCAGTGACGCCAGAGCCTCTGCAGGAGTCTCCACCAACCGGAGCGCGACTCTCCGGGGCAGCGGCCAATCAGAGCGCGTCTCTCCTTGGGTCTCGGCCAATCCGGTCGCGGCCCCTTCGTGGTTGCTTTTCAACGCGGCAGATCGAGGTGGGCACTCGTGCATAATTAAATCAATGCAGGCAGGAATCCTCAGCGCGTCCAGCGCTATAAACGAGCATGAAAGCGCTCCTAAGCGCTAGGAAGTCCAGAAAACGCACCCTCAAGCGCTTGGGGGAAATGAAGCGCTCCCAAAGCGCTAGAAAGCAGGAAGAGCGCTCCCCAGCGCTATCATCAAAATAAAGCGCTCTTCCAGGGCTGCAAGCACCAAAGCGCTTCCAAGGCGCTAGAACACAAAGTGTCAAGGTCCTTCCAGCAATGCAGCTCCACCATGCTGCACAAAGGTCCCAGAGAGTCCCAGGGGGCTAAGCAAAGTCCCCCCTTCAGCCCAGGCAGGGCAGAGGGGTCCCCCAGGAGTCCAGGCATCCAGGGGCTGGGCAGCGCCCACCCCTGGTAGATCCAAGTCAGCCACAAGAGCAAGAACAAGAACCACTTGGAAGGAGACACATCCCATTCTCATACACAGAAATGCCTTTGAAGTACTTCGTGCAAGGGGCCCCGAGTACTGGAATGTTTCTGGTTTTCGTCTTCCTGACAGCTTCAGGGCCAGAGGTGACAGTGGGCTGTCAGGATGGAGAACCAGCAGGGTGGGCGACAGGCACGGCCCGGCACCACCAGACGCTCTTTCCTCCCATCCCTGACAGCAGAGGGGCCTTTCATCCACGGCTGACTCAGACCCCCTCCTCTGGGGCCTTGCAGACCCTGCAGACCCTGTCCTACTCAAACCGGACAGTCCATCCACCAGCAGATCCAGGCACTCCTGGGCAGACTCACCAGCCAATCACACGCCAGAACCAACTTACACAAATATACCAACTTCCAAAAGTAGTACTTCCAGACTAGGCACAGTCATGCTGCATACATCATTTTGCAGCATTCATTCTCACGAGTTTATACATACCAAACTCGACCCTGCACTCCCCACACATCAGGAACTACCATGGGCATACATATTCCCCATTCATTCCTATGGGAGGGCAGGTCACTAACTCTTCCTACAGAGAGCTCCAGCACTTTACACTGTACCACAGTGAAAAAGTGCGCAGAGGCCTAGAATCACAAACACCAGGTTCCAGAAACAGGCTAGGAAAAAGCAAAAAGTCTAGGGGTGAACCTGCCCAAAGGGCCGGGTCCAACAACGCCCCTCCTACAAGGGTTTGTGATCTTAATTTATACCTTTTGCTTAGGGAAACCTCTGATTTATTTGGCTTTGGCAGGTCCCCCTCAGTAGGCTGACCCCCTCTTTTTTCAAAGCCCCTCGTCACCACCGCCAGGCACCATTTGCAGTTGGAGTTAGGCATTGAGTCTAGAGTTGCCCTACAAAAAGTTATTTAGCGCTGAGCCTGATAACACGCTGTGATAAATCATTTAAATGAATCAAGTTAACTAAATCTAGGAATGAGACTGCCCGTTGCTATATGAAGTTACTCACAAAGCAATCTAGACAGTTTGAAAAAAGAGAGGGCCCGCCTACTTAGGTGGGTAGTGTTTTATGAGTTAGAGATGACAGGACCATTTTTGTTCCTGACGGACTCCATAGTACAATGACATAAGTGCAAAGGTGATAGAATTCATGATGTAGAATGTTCAGTTAATGGTTGCATGATGCGGAATAAAGATGAGTAATACCAAGCTCTGTGTGTGGCACGCTACTTAGCAAATACCCTGGTTGGGTTGGGGATGAAACTACAACTGGTGACGAGATAGGGGATTACGTAAACCCTGCAACCCAAATAACAGAGAGCTCACTCCCAAAGAGTTTGCTGTGATCCAGAAAACTGCTTGTGCATGCCACCTTGCACTCAGTCAAAGAGAAAATCGATGGTTTACGATTGTGGAGTCAAAGCGACACTCCAGCCAGTGCAAGGCCTGTGAAAGAAGTGAAGGCCTTACAGAAAGTTGGTTTGTCGTTCACAAGAAATTTGCTTGATAAAGTTGAGACAAGAGGTACTGCACAACAACGTGACCCAGAGCCGTCACTCATACTATACGACAAAGTGAAAGGCAGTGACAACCAGGTACAGAGAAGCGTTAGAGGCCTTGTAGCCGAGTGCAAAGAAGCGCTGAAAGCAGAGACTATTCTAACATCAAGAAACGCTAACAGCAGTGACAATCAGGTGCAGAGAGTGCAGCGAGCAGAAGCAGTTGAATGCCATGAAAATGCTAAAGGTAGTAGAAACCTAATACAATACAAAGAGGTGAGAAGGGTGAGGAACCCATGCAAAAAACAAAGCCGGTACTAACCACTAAAGAAGAAGACAGCGAAGTACAGCCGGAGAGTGGCGTGATGACCCAAATGTCAACACTTGGCTAGTGCGTGATAAGGGTGCCGGTATAAGCAGGCAGCAGACGCAGCCAGAGCAAGCTCCGCTACCGGTAGCAGAAAGTTCCATAGGTTATGATTCTGCCGCATTCCTAAACCAACTGCTTCCCTTCTATACTGCCAAAAGCAAAATATTTGCTACAGATGGACTACCTGGATCGAAACATTTGATGATTTCATTGATGCACTGGAAGAAGCAAAAGACAAAAAGATGATCAAATACCTAAAGAATTTAGGTGCTGATGGAGTAAAAGAAGTGAAAAAGAAAATACCACAAGGTGATGAAGTGATGTACCCTCAAACCAAAGAAGATTTAAACACCAAGTTCAATCCAGTGCTGAATGTCGACTAAGAAAGGTACATTTTCAGTCAAGAAAGGCAGAGAGCTGATAGACTGATGGATGAGTTTATAGAAAGACATAATTTGCTCATAAAGAATTGCAAGTTCAAATAGTTTAACAATGACGAGGCTATGCGTCTCAGAGTAATAGATGGTTGCCTCTCTGATTCCTTCAGGTGAATGCTGAAAGAGACAGTTTGGAGAAAGTACTTATTGCTGCCAGAGCAGAGGTAAGAGCTGACAGGCAGGCAGCTAACAGGGAGGCCAGGATGGCACCGAAAGGAATCAGCGTTGAGTGTAAAACATCAGTCAAAACACAAGGCAGAAGGCCATAAAGTCATGTCTCCAAAGAAAATGAGGTTGTGTTTCCGATGTGGATTTTCCTTTTCACATGAGGGTAGATGTTACGCATTGGACAGGTATGCAAAGGCTGCGGGAAAGAGAATCATTTTGTAACATTCTGCAAAGCTAGGGAAAGATCAAGTGCATCACGTTGAGAATACATAATGGATGCCAGAAAGTTCCAGATGCAAGTTTCTACTTGCCTCAACTGATGTTGCTGATTGTGGGCAGGCGCCCACAATCAGCAACATCAGTTGAGGCAAGTAGAAACTGAATGATTTCGATTGTCGTCAAATTGGTTGTCTAAAAGTTTGTCACCACCATTTTCGACCTACAGTGAAGAAGATGGGTGTGCGATGTCGATGTTGACTGCAGGACGACGTGCAAACGTAGAGTTAGCTTCTTGAATGGAAGAATGCTGGTAAAAGCTAGACCGACAATTGAAAGAGTGAAATTCATTTAGACACTGTCCCATGATCACACTGACAGTGATTGACTGCTCCATACCTTTTATGATAGACAGTGGCCCATCGATAAACATTATGCCAGTGGGGAAGTACAGTGAACTGTCTCCAGTGCCCCATTTAAATCTGTGGAAAACCAAATAGTATACATGGGGTGCTTCGAAACCACTGCAAAGTCAAGGTTCATTCATAGCCACTGTGAAGAATGAAAACACAAAAGTACACCCGCCAATTCATGTCTTGACAGGCACTTCATTAAGCTCAAGTTTACTCAGTTTCAGTACTGCTGCTGGCATGGGGCTGACTTCTGTAAACTACAATGTCATTGCCTATCACGAGACACTGAGTCAGTTTCTATCTATGTTTATGGATTAGGAATACTTAAGACCATGAAAGTGTAAGTTTACATAAATTGCATTCCATTTACAAGAGGCTGTTAAGAAAGAACTTAGTATGTATGAATTTGAATTTAAAGTATTTATATAGCGCAGCGTACACCATGCGGTTTCTTGGCGCTTATAAGTACAGGCATATATGGAACATATAAAAAGGACCGCTAAGGTGAAATGGGAGAGGAGTTACAAATGAAAAGCTTGAGAAAAGAGGAAGGTTTTAAGTAGCTTACGAAAAGGAAGATACTGGGTGGAGGATCTAAGGTGAATGGGAAGGGAGTTCCAAAACACCGGCGCCAAGGAAGAGAATTTAGCTCCACCCCATTTCTTGCGCTTGAAACGTGGTACCGTGAGTAAGCAAAGGGAAGATGAGCGCAATTCTCTGCAGGGCACGTATGGCTGTACCGCCGAGGAGATGAAGGCAGGAGCGAGACCCAAACGGGCCATGAAAGTCATGCATCCCAGTTTGAATAATGCTCGCTCACGAACCGGGTGCCAATGGAGTTCCTTTAGCAGAGGAGTGACACGGTGAAATCTAGGGAGAGAGTAGACTAGACGGGCCGCCTGGTTTTGTACCAATTGCAATCTCCGTAGACTATAGGCCGGGATGCCGTTATAGAGGGCATTCCCGTAGTCTAAGCGGGAGATGACCAGAGCGGACAAGATAAGTGTACGTGCAGAAAAGGAAAAGAAGCGGGAAACAGTGCGGATAGTGCGAAGAGTTAGGAAACAAGCGGAAACAACAGACCCGATCTGAGAATGGAGAGTGAGATGGTCATTGAGTTTAATGCCCAGAGATTTAACGGAGGGAGAAGGAGAGGGAGGGGAACCTAAAGAAGGAGGCCAAAACAAGGGATTCCAGGGGCTGGATGAACCCCCGTCAAGACTAGCTCGGTCTTGTCCGGGTTCAGTTTAAGATGATTATGATTCATCCAGTCCCTGATAAAAGACATCACCGAGTGAAAGTTGGAGACAGAGTGAGAGGAAGAAGAAAGATTAAAGAAGAGCTGGCATAATTATAGACGGTGACCTCCAGCTTCTGAAGAGCAAAAATCAAAGGGGCGATATATAAATTAAACAGAAGAGGGGAAAGAGAAGAACCCTGGGGAACCCACATGAGATCGGAAGAGGAGTAGAGGAGAAATCTCCCAACTGAACCGCCTGGGTGCGGTCTCTCAAAAAAGAGGAGAGCCAGACAAGGGCTGGCCCCCGATACCCGCCGCCCTGACACGGGAAAGAAGAATGGAATGATCCACCGTGTCAAAGGCGGCGGATAGGTCCAGGAGGATCAGCGCCTGTGGTTGGTCAGAGTCTAGGCCCTCTCTCAGATTATCCAAGACCGACATCACAACAGCCTCAGTGGAGTGTCTAGCCCGAAAGCCGGCTTGGCAGGGGGCTAGCCTCCCATTCTCCTCCACAAATGTGCTGAAAACTGCGGTGACGTGGCGGTCCAGCACCTTGCCCAGAAAAGGTAGCAAAGAGATGGGGCGATAATTAGTTAGGGAGGAGGGGTTAGCCCCCGGCTTCTTCAAGATGGGAACAATGGTAGCTGCTTTCAAAAGAGGGGGGACAACTCCCTGCGCAAGGGAGCAGTTCAGGAAGGAGAGAGGGGGCAGGGTGCATGCAGAGTAGATTTGACGAAGAATGCGGGCAGGGCAGATGTCAACAGGGGAGCCTGACTTGACTTTGGGGAGGATGGCAAGAAAAGAATCTTCAGTAAGAGGCGGAATAGAAGACAGGTAGGCCTCAGGAGGGGGGGGCAGGGGTCTACATAGGACTGGGACGGGAGGGGGATATTGTATGTAAGAGAGTCACAGTTTTGGGATAGTGCAGACTGGAAGGGCACAGGCTGAGCATAGGGGCCTACTTTTAGAGAGTAGGTATAATGTATAAATTAGGGGAGGGCTTAGGTTGTGACATCCGTAGAGCTGTTGACATGGTGCATGCAGGGTGTGAAGAGGCCACACACTGCATTGAAGAGCACAGAATACAAAAGAGTGGTGATTGTGCGAATGCACGGAGTGGCCTAGGAGAAGGAACCAATTGGAAGAGAGCACAAAGTAGGTGAGATGATAACAAGTAAGACCAGGTAAAGATCAAGAAGGCAAAGACTGGATAAGATGGTTTAAAGGACACACTTGGCTCTGGGTTTGGTGAAGACACAAATACCATAGGGTATATGCTGTCTCACCATGAAGTGTGACTGAGACAACACAAACTACATGTGAGGGTCAGAGTGAGGTGCAAATACGCAAACCTTCATCGTCTCAATCTCTATACAGTTTCCAGAAATTACATGCTAATTTTTTCTCATTTCAAACAAAATCAAGAGAACCTGCAGCAAAATATGCATTCACTTGTTCTGAAAAATGTAGGCCCAGATATCCTAAACTTTCTTGTTTACCCACTTTGTTTGGGAGTGACTGGAATTTTGGTTGCAAAACATTGAAATGATCCCATCTCCCATTTTGAGGTGTTACTCTATTTGCAAAAGACAATGGGTCTACTTTGGACCCCTTCCCCTGTTGAATTGGGGTTAAAGTTTCACGGGGCTTAGGCAGTGGTCCAGGGTACCATTGCAAGCTCTCTCTGAAAGTTTTGAAACAACAAAACATTTTTTCATAGGGAGCCCAGGATTCTTCAAAAAAAGAACTTCTTTTAAAATCAATCACAGACCTGTTTGTCTTGTGATCATTGCAGGACACCATCCCTGTAATTTTCAACAGTCTGAGTGAGTCACAATTTGTGACCTACTTAAAGTATAGCTAGGTCACATTGCAAACCACGCCGAATCCTCATTTTGCAAACTGACCGATTAGTACATAGGTCAGTTTGCAAAATAGATATCTGTTTGCAAAAGGCCCAGTCACAAATCGAGACTGCTTTTTGTGGCCAGAAATTATTACCTCTGGTCCAACTTCTTACAATGTTAAAATTTCAGAGGTGATACATATGCCTAACAGAGCGACCCTTGACTCTTTTTTAGGCAGGTCGCTCCCCACGCCGCACAGCACCACCTGTGTGCCTGTGCCCTTAGCCCAGCTGTTGCTGACGGACGTTCGAGGACCTCCTCCACCCGCAGGCTACCACCTGCACCTCATCCCTCGTGGCCAGTGGTAGGTCGTAGTTTGCTTAGTGTCATTGTATTGCATTTTGTTGTTATTGTTTGTTTTTGTTTTCGTTTCATTCCTCCTTTCCCTCTTGTCCTATTCTGTGCCCTGTGCCCTTTCTTCCTTCTCGCCGTTCCTCCTGTTGTTTCTCCAGCTGCTGCGTCCCCTGCGGCCCCGCCTCCCCGCTCCCTACACTTGCTTAGCGTAATTGTATTGCATTCTGTGTTATTGTTTATTGTTTTGTTTCATTCCTCCTTTTCCCTCTTGTGCCATTTCTGTGCCCTGTGCCCTTTTTGCCTTCTGTACCCCTCACCGTTCCTCGCTCCTATTCCCCGCCACTGCGTCCCCTGCGGCCCCGCCCCCTGCTCTCCCATTCATATGCTCCCACCTCCCAGCTGCCCCTCCCTCCCAACTCCCCTACGTATGGCGGCCGCTGCCTGGTGAGGAGAGCGACCCTTGATACTTTTTTAGGCAGGTCGCTCCCCACACCGGACAGCACCACCTGTGTGCCTGTGCCCTTAGCTCAGCCGCTGCTGACGGAAGTTCGAGGCCCTCCTCCACCCACAGGCTACCACCTGTGCCTCATCCCATGGTGGCCAGTGGTAGGCCGTAGTTTGCTTAGTGTCATTGTATTGCATTTTGTTGTTATTGTTTGTTTTTATTTTCGTTTCATTCCTCCTTTCTCTATTGTGCTATTCTGTGCCCTGTGCCCTTTCTTCCTTCTCGCCGTTCCTTCCATGGTTTCTCCTGCGGCTGCATCCCCTGCGGCCCCGCCCCCCCACTTGCTACACTTCCTTAGCGTAATTGTATTGATTCTTTGTTATTGTTTATTGTTTCATTTTATTTCTCCTTTTCCCCTTTTGTGCCATTTATGTGCCCTGTGCCCTTTTTGCCTTCTGTACCCCTCGCCGTTCCTCACTCCTGTTCCCCGTTGCTGCGTCCCTTGCGGCCCTACCCCCCGCTCTCCCATTCATCCGCTCCCACCTCCCAGCTGCTCCTCCCTCCCACCTCCCCTTCTTATGGGGGCCGCAGCAGGGAAGGAGAGCCACCCTTGACCTTTTTTTAGTCAGGTCACTCCCCACACCGCACAGCACCACCTGTGTGCCTGTGCCCTTAACCCAGCTGCCGCTGCTGTTGACGGAAGTTCAAGACCCTCCCCCACCCCCAGGCTACCATCTGCTCCTTATCCCTGGTGGCCAGTTGCAGGCAGTAGTTAGCTTAGTGTCATTGTATTGCATTTTGTTGTTATTGTTTTTTTTGTTTTAGTTTCATTCCTCCTTTCCCTCTTGTACTATTCTGTGCCCTGTGCCCTTTCTTCCTTCTCGTCGTTCCTCCCGTGGTTTCTCCCGCCGCTGTGTCCCCGCAACCCTGCTCTCTACACTTGCTTAGCGTAATTGTATTGCATTCTGTGTTATTGTTTATTGTTTTGTTTTATTCCTCCTTTTACCCTCTTGTGCCAATTCTGTGCCCTATGCCCTATGCCCTTTCTGTCTTTTGTACCCCTCACCGTTCCTCACTCCCGTTCCCCGCCGCTGCGTCCCCTGCAGCCCTGCCTCCGCTCTCCCATTCAGCCGCTCCCACCTCCCAGCTGCTCCTCACTCCCAACTTCCCTTCTTATGAAGGCAAGCCCGTCTGCACCCGTCCATGCCTGGACCCCGCTCAGCAAAAAACACAGTTGATGGACAGAATGTAGAACAATGTCATACATTCACCCCAGTACAAGGATCTGGGCCTAAATCCATCGTTTTTTTGCACTCCACACCACCCTGGGTTAGACACTGGCTATATGCAAATCAGCTCTGACCCTGTGCCTTATGGGAACAGTCCAGTCCGAACTACCAAGCCATGTCTTTCCCAGACCAGAATCAAGCATCCAAGGACCGGTTTCTGACTATCAGCCTTCATCAGCCTGGATAGCTTGACTCCAGTGGTGTAGAGAGCCTGGGACTCACGTCTGAGTATACCCAGCACACTCGGGGTGAAAACTGCAAAAAACACAGTTGATGGACAGAATGTAGAACAATGTCATACATTCACCCCAGTACAAGGATCTGGGCCTAAATCCATTGTTCTTTTGCACTCCACACCACCCTGGGTTGGACACAGGCTATATGCAAATCAGCTCTGACCCTGTGCCTCATGGGAACAGTCCAGTCCGAACTACCAAGCCATGTCTTTCCCAGACCGGAATCAAGCATCCAAGGACCGGTTTCTGGCTATCAGCCTTCATCAGCCTGGATAGCTTGACTCCAGTGGTGTGGAGAGCCTGGGACTCACGTCTGAGTATACCCAGCACACTCGGGGTGAAAATTGCAAAAAACACAGTTGATGGACAGAATGTAGAACAATGTCATACATTCACCCCAGTACAAGGATCTGGGCCTAAATCCATCGTTTTTTTGCACTCCACACCACCCTGGGTTAGACACTGGCTATATGCAAATCAGCTCTGACCCTGTGCCTCATGGGAACAGTCCAGTCCGAACTACCAAGCCATGTCTTTCCCAGACCGGAATCAAGCATCCAAGGACCGGTTTCTGGCTATCAGCCTTCATCAGCCTGGATAGCTTGACTCCAGTGGTGTGGAGAGCCTGGGACTCACGTCTGAGTATACCCAGCACACTCGGGGTGAAAATTGCAAAAAACACAGTTGATGGACAGAATGTAGAACAATGTCATACATTCACCCCAGTACAACGATCTGGGCCTAAATCCATTGTTTTTTTGCACTCCACACCACCCTGGGTTAGACACTGGCTATATGCAAATCAGCTCTGACCCTGTGCCTCATGGGAACAGTCCAGTCCGAACTACCAAGCCATGTCTTTCCCAGACCGGAATCAAGCATACAAGGACCGGTTTCTGGCTATCAGCCTTCATCAGCCTGGATAGCTTGACTCCAGTGGTGGGGAGAGCCTGGAACTCACGTCTGAGTATACCCAGCACACTTGGGGTGAAAATTGCAAAAAACACAGTTGACCGCGCTCAGCGCCAGAACCCCTGGCCCCCGCGAACACCACAACACCCGACGCCGCTACGACGCCAACACCCACCACGCACTCAACAACGAGCAAGCCCACGCCTGCTGCCTGGCCGCCCTGAAGCGCACCAAAGGACCCTTCTCATGTTGGAACTGCAGCTTCGCCAGTCTTCGAGCATCCAACCCGCCCACCAGGACAGGATGCAACCACCTCATATGCCTACTACTGAACACCCGCTCCGCACGCAAATTCGCTGTTGAACTCTGGGACCGGCTCGACACATCCTCCCCAGACGTAGCCTTCCTGACAGAGACCTGGATGAATGATTCCTCTGCACCCGACATCGCCATAGCCATCCCAGGACGGCTACAAGATCACCTGCAGAGACCGCACCAATGGAGTAGGAGGTGGACTCGACATCATCCACAAGACCACCCTCATGGTCTCGACCAACTCCGCCGAAATCCTCACCACCGCCGAACACCTACACTTCCAGATCCACACAGATCCCAACACCACCCTCAGAGGAACGCTGACACTGACCCCCTGGACCCCGGCCTCAGTTCAGCGACTCCATCGCCGACTTCGTCAGCATGCACGCCCTCGCCTCCATGGACTACATCCTCTTCAGAGACATTAACATCCACCTCGAGAACAACAACAAAACCAACTCCACCACCTTGACCGACAACCTCGGACTCAGACAGCTTGTCACTGCGCCCACCCACTCCGCCAGCCACACGCTTGACCCCATCTTCTCCGCAACCCCCACATCTCTTTCAGCCACACCACTGAACTCCACTGGACCGGCAATCACTGCATCCACTTACCTTCCAGAAACCCACCACGCACCACCGTACCCAACAGGCCCCCCCACCGCAGCTCGCAAGACCGCCATGCGCCAACACCATCACCTCATCAGAGCCGCTAAAAGGACCGGCTTCAAGGACCGTCTCAACAACAACACACACAACAGCAAATAGCTCTTCAACATCGTGAAGGAACTCTCCAACCCCAGCTCCAACACCAGCGACAGCCCACCATCGCAAGACCCGTGCAACTTCCTTGCAACCTTCTTCCTCCCAAAGATCGCCGACATCCATGACAGCTTCGAGAAATGACCAACCCAACAACCAACAACACCTCAGACCCCACGGCCACCACCCACAGCGACCCCCTGGACCCACATCAACGATGACGACACCATCAAGATCATGAACACCATCCACTTCAGCTACCCGTCAGACCCATGCCCACATCACATCTTCAACAAAGCCAGCACCACCATTGCAACCCATCTCCGCAAGGCCCTCAACATCTCCTTCGAGACCGCAGCACCGAAACCACCCTCATCGCCACCACCGACGACATCAGGGCCCTGCTGGACAAAGGCGAAACCGATTCCCTCATCCTCCTGGACCTATCAGCCGCCTTCCACACTGTCTGCTACCGCACCCTATGCAAACGCCTTCACAACACAGGGATCTGAGACATGGCTCTAGAATAGACCACCTCCTTCTTCTCCAGCAGAACCCAGAGCGTCCGACTCCCCCCTTCTTCGGTCCGAGGCATCCAAGATCATCTGCGGCGTACCCCAAGGATCATCCCTCAGCCCGACATTGTTCAACAACTACATGGTCCCGCTCACCCACGTCGCCAGACTGCATGACCTCTACATCGTCTGCTATGCCGACGACACGCAGCTGGCCCTCTCCCTCTAAGGACCCCCTCACCGCCAAAACCAACCTCCACGAAGGCATGAAAGCCGTTGCTGAATGGATGAAGAACAGCCATCTGAAGCTGAACTCAGACAAGACGGAGGTCCTCATCCTCTGCTTCACCCCCTCAGCCTGGGATGATTCCTGGTGGCCGACCGCCCTGGGAGCAGCACCAACACCCACCGACCATGCATGCAACCTGGTGTTCATCCTCGACTCAACTCTCTCCATGACCAAGCAAGTCAACACCATCTCATCCTCCTGCTTCAACACCCCCCGCATGCTCCGGAAGTTCTACAGGTGGATCCCAACCGACGAAAGAAGAACGGTCACCCAGGCCCTCTTCAGCAGCAGGCTGGACTACGGAAACGCCCTTTACGCAGAAGCCCCGGCCAAACTGCTGAAACGACTGCAACACATACAGAACGCCTCTGCGCGCCTGATCCTCAACATCCCTCGACACAGCCACATCACACACCCCCTGAGAGACCTGTACTGGCTGCCCATCAACAAGAGGACCACCTTCAAACTCCTCACCCACGCACACAAGGCACTCCATGACACTGGACCAGGATACCTCATCAGACGACTCAGCTTCTACACCAGGAACCGCCAGCTCGGCTCTGCCGACCATGCCCTCGCTACAGTCCCACGCATCTAAAGAGCAACCACCGGCAGCAGATAGTTCTCCTACCTCACCGCCAAGACCAGGAACACCCTCCTCATCCTCCTACGGCAGACCCAAGACCTACTTACCTTCAGGAGAGTACTCAAGACCTGGCTCTTCGTGCATTAGCAGCACCCCCCCCGCCCCAGCGCAGTGAGACCCTCACGGGTAAGTAGTGCGCTTTACAAATTTCATGATTGATTGATTGTTTGTAAACCCTGCAACTAGCAACTACAACCCTGCATGGTGTAACTTCTTCTTCCCCTGCATGTTTTGACTGCCAGACTATAACAAACAGATTGATCAAATGTAGGCATTTACAATTCCAGATGAAATGTGTTACTGGAATATATACAATAGTGGATTTCTCACAGTTGTAGGTGAAGAATTGGTTATGGGAACATGGATATTTCCAGGGAAGGGGAGGTGACAATGACTAGGAAGGCAGTGTGCTCCGACAATGTTGTAAGTTTGTGGGTATTTATACAGTTTCTCCTTTGTATTTCATGCCCTTTTGAAGACATATACTTGATGCCAAATAAACTAGTGTGATTATGCAAATTGGGTGTGAAGCAGAAGTAAATCACCCCATATTCTGTTCATCAAGGACTTTCTACAAATTTGAAATTCGACTTCTAAGTAGAGAAATAATGAAAAAATCATGGATTACTTACACTGTGGCCAATTGTGGAAAAACCAGAGGAGAAAGTGTTGGATAGTAAATAAGATTATGCATTGAAATTTATGTTTTGAAATTCTCATGCATACTTAGGAGTTTTTTGCTAATTCACTAACAATCAGTAAATTGCATAAATCCTAGGTCGGAGTCTATCAGTAGTATATTTTGGATTTTTTTATAACTCTTTGCTAATCTGTTTTTTTATTGGTATGCCACCTTCTCTCACCGACAGATGTTAGAATTAAATATTGCTTTACAAAAATGCAGCACAACGCTTTAAAATCGCCACCACTCAGGTTTTAAACACACTATACGATATTTCTTGAAATTCATCACATGCAAATTAGTTTCAAATATATTAATTATGCATATAGAGAAAAGCCATCTGGATTCTGCTGTATGGGAGGTCAACGATTTCAACATACAAAAAGAACAAGCTGATTTGATGATTTGTTATATTTTGCCTACTTGGTTGTATACCACTCATCTACAATTCGTATAGCCTACTAGGGCTATAGGATATCTCAAATGTGCAGTTGAGTATAGCGGTAAGTTGTTTTGAACGGAATCTCGCCTGCTTTGTGTGATGTGATATGGTTTGTGTTTAGATATCTATTTATTGAGCAGCATGTATGCATCCAACCGGCATTATCAGTTGTGTGTTTGTAAGAAAAGCTTTGATTGCCTGTGCTTATACTCTACTAGGCTGATTTTTACTAGGCAGTGATCTGTGCTGGGTATTTCCCGGCATCTTTGTGCCAGCATGATGTGTGAAGCTGGCAGGTATGTTTGTATCGGAAAGAGCTAAAAGGAGCCAGAGATACCGTCAGCTTGACTTAGCATGATGTGTGAGGCTGGCAGGTATGTTTGTATCTGAAAGAGCTGAAAGGAGCCAGAGATACTGTCAGCTTGACTTCACGTTCTATAAAATAAAATGGTTGGCGGATGTGGGCTACCACCGTTTGTAGTGTCTATGATGGTGCTGCTGCATTGTAGAATTTTAGGCACTATACATGTACAATGTGTTATTCGGTCTGTTCCCTACAGATGGTTGAGGGAGACTAGCATAATGTATTTTGATTTACTTTGGCCCTATTATCTGTGCCTGATGGTATGTAGAATGGAATTATGGCATGGGCTGTGTGTGTGGCAACAGGAGAGCAATAGGTCACCAACTATATATTCTTTGTAACGATGGAGTTTGGTGGATGGGTTCTACTATCACAAGCGTGACAGATATCCCGTCCGTCATATTACAAGTGCCATTGGATATAATGCCCGTAGAATACGGCGGACGGGAAAACCATCAAATTTGTGACAGAGTAACCCACCCACCAAACTCTAAATCAGAATGTACGTTGTTTGCATTAGGGTCATGCTCTTTTGGCTTGAGGAGTGTGATTTGGTGCTCAGCCTCCTGAGTTTGAATTTGTGGCTCTTGAAAAGTGAGATGCTGTCAGGTTCTTGGGGGTATATTATCAAAAAACGGCGTTAAAATTATCGTCGCTTTAGGAAACTGCAGCTAAAGCGGCGATAATGGGCGATCATTTTAACACCCTTCTTGATAATATGCCCCCAGGTTTTCTGATGGTTTTATAGGAGAAGGTTACTGGTGAAGATATTGTGTTCTGTTTTGACTGAAATGAACAGGGTTAGGTTCCGTGGTGTGGCTAATGTTCTTCAAACGGGTGAGACAATGCTATATGTTTTCAATGTTGGTTGAGGTTCTAGTAATTCTATTTCAGGACAGGAGGCTCCGATTATGCTTAGACTCAATTTCTTTACTGAAACACAGCAGCCAATCACAGAACAGTAAAGAAACAAAAAACTACATTACCCATAAACCCTGGGTAACCATAGAGTACACCAATGGTATATAAACAGTCATAGAGGTAACCACTTCCTCTTTCTTTGCTGCTCCGCAGCTAGTTAAGTGCATTCTTGATATTCTTATATTGCTAGCATTGCTTACATTGTGCATTTTTCATGCTATTGTTATCGCTTTGCTTACTTTGTGTACCGCCTTGATAAGCGCTTCTCTCGCGCTCTTGCTGCCGTTTCGTTGCGTGTGTTTCCTCGTTCGGCGCTCACGGTAGGGGAGCGTTTGACACCTCCCTGGGTCGGGCGCTTGGTGCCTGTGTCCCGTTCTCTTTGTGGAGGGAGTTTTGGGGTGGTTCTGCCTCGCGCGCGTCTAGCGCGAGCGGTTCCAGTGCTGTCTGGCCAGCCGGTTTCTCTGCGCATGTGCGACTGTTGTCACGCTGTGTTTCCTCCTCACGCTGCGTTTATTTACATTGCAGCGCCGGCTCCTGAACTCGTCGGAACGACGAATACGCCCACTGCCTTTCAGCTGGCCCCTGTTGACACCGGAGCTTGGGAAAAGAGTCCCGGTTGAATATTTGCATAGGCTTTGCCAAGAGTGACTATATTTTTTGTCAGCAAGCCTCCCTCCACGCTCTAATTGTTGTTTCCACGCAGTTTTTTCTGCTTGTACTTGCTGGCTGTGAGGTTTTTTCACTCCCTCTGACTGTGTCACTGACATACCGGATTTCTAGTCACCTAGTGGGCTGTATTTACACGTTCCCTGTGTACCATGAGTGATTCCTATTACTATGAGGAGGAGGGTGACTATGAGGAGGAGGGGTCCGAATTTTTTGAGCAGGACCTTGTTGAGGCGCTGGACAAAGGGGTTCAGCATTCCATGAACAAGGCGCTGGTTCGCGCCATTACGCCCCTGAAGCGCCATTTGACACAGTATGCGCAAAAGCAAGGTTGGGTGCCTTCCAAGAAGTCCGCTTCCCCTGGTAATCCCCATTCTTCTGACTTTCGTAAACTGGCACGGTCATTGTCCTCCTCCAAGTTGAAGTCTGTTCCCGTAACTGTTGAGAGTGACGACCACGATGCTTCCTCCTCCTCCTCGGAGGTTCTGCCTCCTCCGCCTAAAAAGCGTAAATGTAAAGAACATTTTGTTGACGCACCTTCACAACCTCCTGTCTTGACTTTCGAACCTGAAGATATTGTACACCCTCATTCATCTGCCTGGCTCCCCTCCCCGGCTGTGGCGGAGTATGTTCAACAATATATCCGCCATCCATTTGATAAGGACGTGCGTGCGCGTCTTCGCTCAGAGTGTCCGCGGCCCGATTTGGCGGATAACCTGGCGGACACGCCTGAGGTCGACCCTACCATGTTGACATATATGAAAACATTTTCTAAGGACCCCAAGAAGGGTCTGGACTTTTCCTGGCGGGCTTGCCAGGACAAGGTCTTGGACCTCCTAGGACCTCTCACTAAAATGTTGGATCTGGGTTTCCGAGCCAAGGAGGCTTCCTCCACGGTTGATCCTGATGAGCTCATTGAATGGGCGCAGCGTGCCATCTGCCTGTTGGGAAACGCCAACTGTGCCCTCTCAAGTGAACGTCGGCGTTCTATTCTGCTTAAGTTGGACCCGAAATTATCTGAACTTTCTTCTTCTGAGGCAGGGGCTGCGGCTCAGGGTCTTCTTTTCGGCCAGCCTTTCTTAAAGGAACTCACGCATTTTGTCAATACTTTCAGCAGTATTGACAAGGCACAGGCATCCTTGAAACGGGCCATGCGTCCGGTTTTCAACAGGGCCAGACGAAACAGGGGACGCTCGTCCGGCCGTGGTCAATACCAACCCAGTCAACGTGGGTATCAGTCCCATAGGGGAGGCCAGCAGGATTCCGGCTATGCCCAGCGTTCTAACTTCTACCCTTCCAGGAAAGGACGTGGTCAATACAAAAAAGGACGATCAGGTGGCAACTCCGGTGGATATCAGGATTCCGCCACTTCAGGTGAGACTTCTTCCTGCATGCAGTGTTGTTCTGGGGGGCAGGATTCGCCATTTTCTAGCCAATTGGCGCGCAATCTCCGGCGATGTTTGGGTGCTGGAAACGGTTCAGGGATTCAAAATAGAGTTCTATCATCCCTTACACCAGTCTCGTCCTCTTTTTCCCCTTCACTTCTCAAGGCAAAGTCAAGAGTTCATCACAGAGGAACTCAAGTCTCTGGTATTGAAAGGGGCCATTGTGCCGACAGTACGCCATCCTCAGGGGTTTGCCAGTTCGGTCTTCCTGGTGGAGAAGAAGGGAGGGGGATCGAGGTTGGTCCTCAATCTGAAGGATTTCAATGTGGGAATAGTTTATCGGCACTTCAAGATGGAGGGCATCCATCTGTTGCGGGATCTCCTGCGGGAACGGGATTGGATGGTTCGTCTGGACCTCAAAGATGCTTATCTCTCTGTTCCGATCTTCCGTCCCCATCGCCGCTTTCTGCAGTTTCAGTGGCTGGGGACTTGGTATCAGTATCAGGTTTACCCTTCGGCCTTTCGTCAGCACCGTGGTGCTTCACGAAACTGTTACGTCCTGTGGTGAAATCTCTCCGCAGCCGTGGAGTTCGCTTGATCATCTATTTGGACGACATCCTCCTACTGGCGGATTGTCCTATCAAACTGATGACTCATCTGGACTGGACCATAGACCTTCTTCAGTCCCTCGGTTTTCTGGTGAATGTTCCCAAGTCCGTGCTTCGACCTACTCAAGTGATCGATTTCTTGGGGTTCAGGGTCAACTCCATTACTTGTCAGCTTCTGCTTCCCCAACAGAAGATTCAGTACATCAAACGGGAATTGACTTCCGTTATCTCAAGTCCGACTGTATCATTGAGGTTGTTAGCACGAGTTGTCGGTCTCTTAGCGTCTTCCCTACAAGTGATATTTCCAGCTCCGCTACATTATCGTGCCCTACAGCGTTTGAAGATTCAACATCTTCAACGGGGCCTTCGTTATTCCGATCTGATTCCTCTCTCGGAGGAAGCCAAATCGGAAATGCAATGGTGGTTGGACCATATGGAGGCCTGGAACGGCAGGGCTCTTTTCGGCTCCTCTCCGGAGATTGTGATCGAATCGGATGCCAGTCGTTGGGGCTGGGGAGCTCATTGCTGTCCAATTCGACAGGGGACGGTGGTCTCCGCAGGAACTTTCACTCCACATAAATTGTTTGGAGTTGCTGGCGGGGTCGTTTGCGATCAAATGCCTGTCGCCTCTTCAGTCCCACTGCTGCATCCTTCTCCAGATGGACAATGTCTCAGCAGTACGTTACATCAACAAGCTGGGAGGGACTCGATCGAGGTTGTTGGCAGAGATTGCCAAGGAGTTTTGGCACTATTGCCTTCAGAACAAGATCACAGTTATTGCGGAGTACCTTCCCGGTTCTCGCAATCTTGTGGCGGACTGGAACTTCAGGTACCTGAAGGACTTCAGCGACTGTAGGCTCCATCCTCGTGTGTTTCGACAACTTCTTCGCAGTTGGGGCCCGTGTCTGATCGACCTCTTTGCGTCCCGTCTCAACACCCAACTCCCCCGGTTTTTCAGTTGGAGACCGGATCCGGAAGCTCTGGCCACCGATCCTTTCCTCCAGCCGTGGCCGTCGTCCCTCTGTTATGCGTTTCCCCCATTCATGATGCTCCCCAGGGTTCTGGCTTATGTGACACGCTTTCGGGCGGAATTAATTCTGATTGCCCCTCTCTGGAGGGCTCAGCCGTGGTTCCCTGTTCTCCAGGAGATGGCATGCGACTTGCCATTTCTTCTTCCTCGGAAGGAGAATCTCCTTCTAGATCCACTGCAGAATCCGCATCCCCTGGTTCAGTCCGGCTCACTCCTTCTCCTGGCGTGGCGGATTTCTGGGAACGTTGGGCGGTGCCAGGCCTTTCTGCAGACGCTACCAGATTTCTCAACAACGCCTGGGCCCCAAACACTCACAAACGTTACAGAAGCTCCTGGAAGCGTTGGAGTGATTGGTGTACTCAACGGCAAGTTGATCCCACATCGTCTGATGTCTCTTTGATAGTTAATTTTTTGGCTTCTCTATCTTCTTCTTCTGGTTTGGCCTACTGCACAGTCAACAATTTCCGTTCTGCCATTTCGGCGGGCCATCTTCCTGTGGATGGGAAACCTGTTGGTGAACATCCACTTGTGGCTAAGATTCTAAAAAGTATTTGTATGGCTACTCCTCCTCGTCCTAAATATGTTTCTTTATGGGACGTTTCGGTTGTCTTACGTTTTCTAGAAGCTTGGCCGGTTAATTCTTTATTGAATCGTAAACAACTTTTGGCCAAGCTTACTATGTTGTTGTGTTTGCTTTCCTGCAAACGGATATCGGATGTCCGCGCTTTGGATCTTGCGGGACGTAGCTTCACGCCTGAAGGAGTTTCCTTTCGCCTTTCCAGGCGCACTAAAACTAACACTGAGGTCATTTCTTACCCTTCTTTTCCCGCTCGGCCTAACCTTTGTGTTGTCCAATGCCTTAAAGATTATGAGGTAAGTACTTCTCTTCATCGCTCTGATATGCAAGGTCAATTGTTGATTGCATTGCAGAAGCCCTTTCGCCCCGTTACTCCGGCCACGTTGGCTCGTTGGGTACGGTGGCTCATGGGGGAAGCGGGCATTGATGTTTCTGTGTTTGGTGCTCATTCGGCTCGGGGGGCCATGGCCTCTAAGGCTTTTTCTTTGGGTGTCACTTTATGCGACATTATGAAAGCGGCTGACTGGTCATCGGATTCTGTATTTAAGACCTTTTACTTTAAGCCTGTTGCTACTGTTGCTTCTGTTGTGGTGGAGGAGCTTTGAACAAGCATAATCTGAGCCTCCTGTCCTGAAATAGAATTCAAAATTTGCAAACATTCGTGACAAGAATTTTCAATTCTATTAAGGACTAGGAGGCGAGGATTATCCCACCCATTGTATATGCATTTGCTATATCATATATTGTTACTGTGCAATGATTCATGGATCTTATTCCTACTGTACTGTGGTGATTGCTTTGTTTTTCTCTACCCACCCTTTATTTGCTCATGATTACACGGAATGTGTACTACGGCTTTGTGTCTCTTTTCAGGCTCTGATCCCAAGTGACGCTCCTCCGGCTCCGTCCTTGTGTTAGATGTACGGCGAATTTCTTCTCCTCGTTGGTCTGCTTTTGTTCCTGTGGCTTTGGGAGGTTCCTTCACCCCCTCGTCCGGATGTTGGCTCTTCTGGATGATGTCCTTACTGGATTTCTGATGTTCAAGTTGTTCTTCCTAATGGATTTTGGACAAAGAAAGAGGAAGTGGTTACCTCTATGACTGTTTATATACCATTGGTGTACTCTATGGTTAGCCAGGGTTTATGGGTAATGTCGTTTTTTGTTTCTTTACTGTTCTGTGATTGGCTGCTGTGTTTCAGTAAAGAAATTGAGTCTAAGCATAATCCTCGCCTCCTAGTCCTTAATAGAATTGAAAATTCTTGTCACGCATGTTTGCAAATTTTGAATTTGGCATCTGAAGAACTTACGATGCTTTGCTTGTGCCGGAGGTGGTTTGTCCGAACCGCTAGGGAACACTTTATGTCTTCGCTTTGGAGATTCAAATGTATATTGTTGAGGTAGGCATCTCACTGGTACCACAGCAGGGTCGATCTGTTAATTTCATGGTGTTATTTACAAGAGGGTGGAATAAGGATACATCTTGAGTGATGTATTGAGTTTGTGGCATTGTGGGTGAACATCTGGAGCATTGTGCATGCCTTTTGTTTTATCCTTTGGTTGCCTTAAATCTTTACAAACTGGCCCAGATGAATGAAAATGTGAGATCTGGAAGTGTCTGTAGTTTAGGATTAAAATCACTCAGACCCATGAATGGATGCTGCGATATGTGAGCATGAATATTTAATAGAACTCCACCTCTTCGAGGAAGTGTCTAAAAATGCTCCTCTCCTGTCGTTCCCACGCATTTATTACTCGGCAGCTTAACCAATGACCTGCGCATAAACAGAAAGATGCACGCAGCACTTACACATCTCAACAAATCTAATTGTTTTAGAACTATAAATGAAATGTCAACATAATTATAAAAACAGCACAGATTAAAACATTAAGCACACTTATGATTTTCCAAATGTCAACTGAATACACAAAGGCCGCCTTTTCATATGCCGGTTATTCGTTTTCAATTGCATCGAGCGCATGTAAAGCATTCACAGATTTTCCGTTAGATAAAGAGCAAATATTTTTTAATGGTACTAAATATATAAAAGCCTAGCGTGTTCTTCTAAAGTGTGCAGAAAGGTAGGAAAGAGAAAAAAAAATCACAATTAATGTTCAGTATTTTAAGGGAAGCAACAAAGTAAATTTTTACAAATCTGGTTTAAAAAGGCAGGTTTGACAGGGTTAATGTTGGGTCCGGCGATTTCCTGTGCTCCAGGAATGAACTCTAATGTGTTCTCCCTCAGTGGCCCAGCTGTTATGGTGAATGAAAATGTAAAAAATGATCAATATTGTAAGTTGAGCTCAGAACTGTAAATTGATAGTGCACGTCAAACAAGCCACGCTAAAACACGGACAGGGAGTGGATGTCATGAGCCGGCATTACTGACACCTACATGAGTGCGGGACAGTAGGAACCCTACACCAACCAGGGGAATACCTTTCAGGGAATAATGTATCGGCAAAATGGCGCCATATGGCGTTTGTGGCGCACTTGCATTTGTTGGCATCCTTCAGGCCTATCTCATCTCCATTACGGAGTTAAGCGAGGCTGGTTGTTTAAAATCCTTTATACCCTTTTTCGACGGGGCTTACCTCTCCTCCCTAGACCCCCTGCATTAGCTTCGCCTCCCGGGCTAGGGGGTGTGACAGACGTGCCACAGCTCAGAGACTCAGCAGTTTAATTGCGCTAATACCTTGAAGAGAGGCTCTCCCAGCGTGAAGGCTGTATGTAGTTTATGTATGCTGTGCTCAGCAGGGCCCTCTAGGGGGCACGCGAGCGGGAAATGTCTCTATAAACCTTTTAAATAAGATAATAAAGAAACAGTAACATACAGGGAGCCATCCCACATTCTTGTATAATGGATTATTTAGATGTTAATAATGCCACTTCCCGCATGGGGTTGGCAGCAGGGAGTTGGTGTCTAAAATGTACATTCTCGATCATTTGGCGATGGTTCTGAACAATCACAGACGCGCTTGCCCTGTTTTGGTTTCTTCAATGGGAAACGGGTCCAATTCGTTGAGAGGACTGCCTCCCGTACCATTCGCCCTTTACACGAATCTAACACCGGGAAACAATACCATGCTGAGGAAAACCGGTGGGGAAAATCCTCTGCTGTGAACTGCAAAAGCTATATTTTGAACGAAGGGTACACCCCTGTCCGAAATTCGTGTTGTGTTGAGCCGGTAAGGCATGTGTAGACTCACAATTGTTTTTTTTTTTGTAAGGTATACTATGAGTGAAGTTTCTCGTTTTAGTTACTCTTTAGAAGGCTGGAATTGTTTTGTGACATGCGGTTCTTACACTAAGCTTTATAATACCGCACAGGCTGGAATCCCTTAATCTGACTTCACGCATAATCAACAGGTTCTGACAGTTCATCTCTGTAGAAATAATCTAGGCATCTCGCCTAAATCTTTCACATAACAGATGTAGGGGAACTTCCCTCCTGCCATAATCCTACTGCAGGATAATTGTAGGGAATTCAATTCTCATTCATTGCTCTTGAGAAATAATTTCCACACAGTACAGGATAAGGATGTGTAGATCCGTGAATATTGTGCTGTTCAGTGTTGGATAATGGGGTTGCACATAGGCGTGGGGAAGTTAGGGGGCTTTCACATCCGAGAATGTAACAATATCTTAAGTGCATGCAGGGAAGTGAGCGTGAATTCCATATCATATGTCAACATGCCCTTTAAATGTATGTGTTTTGGTTGTAAGTGAGCCTGTACATCTATATTTGTACTGATAAAGCATGAGTTTAAAAATCATATTACACAACATGTTTATATACACAAAAGAGACAAAAGGTTGAAAGTACACATTGCACACGTTAAGACACAGTGACACATGGCACAAGTGAAGTAGAAGCATCCTAAAAGCGTGCTTTAAAACGTGACGAGATGGACAACACATCCATAAAACAACACTAACACATATAAACAAGTTGCGATAATGAACTTTAAAGTATATGCTGCTTATTAACGTATATTGATGAACATTTCGATGCTAGGTTGCCCATTATTTTTCATGCTCTTTGCTGAGAATGCACCATTTAGAAAAGTCAGTGTGAAACTGTGTAGCAATGAAGTACAAGCTTTATATTTTGTAATATGTTACTAGTGATTCTATTGTTTATGAAATATTAAAAGCACATTTTCTAGGAGGAAATCAGAAAATGTGAATTTATATGAATGTTGTGAAAAATTGTGGTAGTAGGGCATTTCTAATGTTAGCCATTTTCATTTATTAATATTTTGTGAAAATATATGTATTCTTCGATTGAATTGATTTTATTTAATTATATTTGAAGTAAATTTAAAGCTCATTTCATTTAAATGTGTGATGCAAGCTTATCTGGTCTTTCAACATGCTTTTTTGCTACTGCTGACCCTTCCCCCGATTAAATATAAGGAATCGTTCTTTGCAAGTAAAATGTTGCTTTTTTGTCCCGTACATGTTCCACCTGATATTCCTGAATGCTTCTTTGATGTTTATAGTGAAATATTCCAGTGGGAATAACATTTCAGCAATGGCTATAAGTAACAACTTTGTATTTCTTTACTACCAGCGGTAGACCTGTGAAGACACACCATTTCTTGTTTCTCATGACTTGCCTGGGAAACCAGCTTGATGTTTCAATCCTCTTAGGTGACATGATGTGAATATGGACTTGTGGTAGTCTTTTAATGGTGATGTGATGCCATGCCACTGGAGATTGCAAAACAACTCTTTAAAAGAAGAAACCTCAGAGGAGGGGCAACAACCACCATTCTGAGTTTTGCTTTTTGAGACCCAGATGCAATGCTGATCGATCTATTATTTTTGACTATTTGTCAATGCTACAATTCATAGCTGATGGACTGAGACTTTCTTTGCTAAACGGAGTTCTGTTTTCCAATTTCGTTATATCTTTAGCTCTAAGCTAAAGGACTCATCCCTATTAGACTTTAAGATTGAACTTTCCCCCTTTTGTAGGACCTGAGCTGTGAGAAATTTAGACAATCCTGCTGCCTTAACAGTAGTAGGATTTTGGAACTTCGTAAACTAAATCTTATTAATGACCATTCAATAAAGATTTGTTTAAATATTTGGTGCCCGAATGCAAGCTGTTATTTTAAACAACAGTGGTCCCTAGAGAAGTACAAAAATAGGAAACCAAGCAATGAATATAGACTCAATTGTTGCTATATTAAGTGGACGCGTCCAGCCGGACAGAGGTCTAATATTTACTTATAAGTAAATAAACAGTGGTTAAACAGTAATACATAAAATGGGACACAAGCCTGTGTCCTACTTATGAAATATTAGGGTACCTAAAATAGTCCTTAGCCCAAGTCCAAAGAATCCCCAATTTTTGGTTCTGCAAAGAGAAGGTATGATGGAGTGCTGATGGAGTATCACTCTGGATAGAGTTAACGTGTAACAGCAGCAAAGGAGTGTGAGTATCAGTAAGGATGCACATTGCTATTGCTTTGCTTAAGAATGTATTTTTTTTATTAGCTGTGTGTTGTTGAGTAGAGTGAAGTGGTTAAAGTCCACATGGTTAAAGTCCATGTGTGAGTGTCGTGATTTTGTGCAAAGTTGAAGTTGTAAACGGGTCCATCGTGGCCTAAGGTTTCGAGATATTTACTGACAGGTTGTCCCACTGTAGAAGACACTGAGTAAGTGGTCTGCTGGTTTATGGTGTTGATCATGAGATGTCATTATCAACACCTTGTGAAGAGTTCTTTTTGTGTGTTAGTGATAAACAATTGGTATTGCTGATCTTAGGTGCGCAGGGGCTAACTATATCAATTAAGGGTGGAATCCCGCTGGTCGAAGCTTCATTGCAGTGAATGAGTGTAAAAAGTTTAGTTACCCTGTGAGTACGGATATCTTTTATTTGTTGCTTGCATTGGATTGTCATATTTTATCTTGAGAAAAAATCTCAGAAGAAATTGTGAAGGAGGGTGAGCTATTGTTAGGAACAATTTTGACATCACTGTGTGCTGCGCTGTGATAGGTTGGGTGGTGTAAAGCTGAGCTGGGATTGGTGGACTACATCATAAGAGCTGCACTGTCATTGGTAGAATCTGCCAAACAGGTGGATTGTGGGAGAGTAACATTTCCTGAATTTACAGAAATCGCTTGTGAATACAGAATTACAGTTCCCTTGGCATCAGACATTTACTTTGCAGATTGAAAAAATTTAAAGAAAAGAATATACGAAATGAAGCAGCCTGTTAGACTAACTGTTCTTGAGGTTTTGAATACTAGGGAGCAAATTGTTCCACAAAAGATAGAGATAAATACCAAGTAAGGTATGGGAGAACAATGGATCATTATGTAGAAGCTAGATGTGATGCGCAACAGAAAATTTGGAAAGAAGATATAATGCATGAAACACAATTGTATCTAGTTTGACAGGTTGAGGGAGAAGTAATGGCCACGAGAAATGAGACAAAGAAGCATCTAAAGACAGACAAAATTGGAACAGGGAAAGAGGGAGAAGAGAGTGACATAGGTGACAAGATTTTGAATGAGTTATTACTGAACCATCCACCACCTTGTCATGAGACAAAGAGTAGAGACTTGATGCAAATGAGTACACCTGAGGGACCTAATGCTCCGTTGATGACTGAAGTTCCAAGGGAACCAATGCATATTTCTCCTGTGAGCTGGAGGACAGAGATGTCAGCTCCAACAACCCTGATCAATTCAAATACTCTACATGCTTTCCTTTACTATTGAACCTGCTGTGCCTCTTTATAAGTCTGGGCTACATGTAAATATGATACATAATGTGGCTGTTCCACTGGACTAAATACAGTAAATGAGAGTTATTCAGATTTGACTGGGAAATCACTGACTCACATGCGAACTGCTCCAATACAGGTCAATAATGCTGCTGTGAATACTGTCCCTCATCAGGCACAAGCTCATATGATGCAAAGAATGGTGTAGAGGTTTACACCTTTTTATCGATCCAGAAGAAGTGGACCTCCTGAAATGAATTATCATGCTTCTGATATGACTGTGTTGATAGGTGTTTCAGTTCCAGATTCATCTGTACTAAATGCCTGGAATGAGTCTAAGTTTAAATTTAAATAGTACAGGAGAGCAATGAGGGATTACTTCTCGAGAGCTTGGTGAATGGTTTAAGGGATACAGTACCCCAAATTGAGTTCAGCAGTGGTTCCAGTTTCAGTTCCAACTATAAATTCAGTTTCATTTCAACCTTCAGTTTCTAGTTCAGGTCATATTTCAGATGTGGTTGCAAATCCAAGTTCAGTTCAGTTCAAAATTCAGTTCAGACAAATATACCGCTCATGGATGTGAGCCAATTAAAAGTTGAATTTAAAAAAAATGGTTCAAGGGACACTGAGCCCCGTAAGATTAGAGGTTTCTGAAGAGGAGGAACTATTGTTTCTCTGTAAAAGTGTTACACGACTAGCAAAAGCGACTTATGAAAGATTTTTTGCTCGGACATATGGAGTAGGCATAACAAATTCAAAGGGTTTGCAAAGATCTTACACAACGGATTTTACCAACAAAGACATTTAGACCATGAGAGCACCAGGAAGGAAATCACAGATAAGAGATCTAATGACAGTAATAAGAAAATGGATGACAGAGAAAAGTGGGAAGGCAGATGGTTGAAAAAGAAGGAAATGAAATTAGTTTGAGTGCAGTCACCACCTGATTGTTATAGTGGCAAATAAGGGAATGTACAAATGCTCACTATAAGAGAAGTACCTGGAGGAGGGTATGTCCATGTACCATGCCATAGAAAAGATATTTTGTGATTTATGAAGGAGTTCAGCATATTGAGAAAAAAGCCAGTGGAATGATACAGACAGGTTGAATGTTTTGTTAACATCTCAAAGGTTTTGTGGATTGGTTTAAATACTTTGTTTGAAATTGTGGTTCCAGCAGATTTATGGACTAAATGTAAGATTGCAGTGTATTGGCCAGAGTGAGAACCTCCAAGGGGTCTAAAAACAGTGTGCCATCTCCAGAGGTAATGAGGTAATATAATGGGATGATGACCACCACAAGACCAATGTTTCCCCAAAAAGAAATGGATTGGTTGTAGATTGACAGGACAACCCAAGACCTGAAAGAGTCACTGCATGCTTTTCATGAGAGGTTAGTACAGATTTTCAAGCGGTAGAATGGATCAGATGCTATTGCAGAAAGACATGGGACAATTTATTTATAAGTTTGTCATGGGTTTGAGACCTGAGAATTCTGAAAGGATTTGCCAGCAGATACTTTGTTGGCAGAGTAAATCTGTGGATGAAATATTGCATTTTACAAAATATTGTGCAGGCAATATTTATCTGAGGCATAAGAAACTCAAGGAGACATTAATGAATATTCAGATAAAGGCGGAGTAGAAAGGACAACATCCAATGGGTTTTGAGAACACAGGACAAGAACAGAGAGGTTATAATTAGGTTCTGATGATGGAGGATGTTTAAGGTTTTCAGCAGCAGAATTTCTGGTTGCAAGGTAGAGGTCATGGTAATCCCTTAGATCCTAAAACTGTTTTTGAGTATCGCTTTTGAAAAAGACAAATCCATGTGACGGATGAGAAAAGCTTTGAAATTAGAGACACCAGTGTAAGTCTGTTTTGAATAAAATGGGAATCAGATGCAGAATGTGGATCATGCACAGTCTCAGGGGAATAACATTAGACAGACTCAGCAGATGCAGGGGCAGAGAATTCAGAATTCTAATGTAACACAGCAAATGCAAATGCCACAAGCTTCTATGCCTCAACAGAATGTTCAGGCGCAAAGATATAGTATGAATCAAAATGCCTATAAAAATCAAAAAGTAGCACAGCAATATTTGATTGAATTGGATGTCAATGGCCAAGACCTGTTTGTATGATGATGCCTGATGGGGGAGGAGGACTGCGTGCTTGGTGAAGCCCTATAGGTAGACCAGAGTGGTCCCTATGTGGATGTAGAAGCCGATGGGAACCCATCTCATTTTTTGTGGATGCTGGTGCTACCCGTTGTACTGTAAGAACAGCAAATGTCCCAAACCTACCCCTCTCAGGAACATTTCCAAGTTATCAGAGTTACAAACAGAAATATGTCTACTATAATTTCAGAACCAGTGACTGTTAAAATAGGATCCTTTGAGGATCGATAGACATTGATTTGTGGAGTGTGACACAAGTGAAGTGAATCTGCTTGGACGAGATTTACTTTGAAACTAAAATGTTAAATCTGTACAACACCCAGAGGAACTGAATTCCATATAAATGATGAGGATATTGTTTTGACGCTTGTCCAACAAGAATCAGATTTGGGAATTTTATCCTCTCCTGACAAGTGGGATTTGCCCGAAGAGCTGAGAGACACTGCCCTACCTGAAGTTTGGGACTTTACAGGTAAAGATATTGGACTAATCAAATGTGTTGAACCAGTCAAAATCACAATCATACCAAATGCAGAGTTCCCTGGAATACAACAATACAATTTGTCTCCAAAATCCTTAGCTGGAATTACTCCTGTGATTGACTCAGTGATTGTACAAGGGATTCTGAAGGAGGTAATGGGGAGCCCGCATAACTCTTCAATTATGGGCTTGCAGAAGCCGGATGGCATTGTGCAGGATTTTCGTAAGGTGAATGCCATTGCTGTTCCATGTTGTCCCATGGCACCACATCCAACAGTGATTTTATTTCAGATTCCTTGTGAGGCCAAATGGTTTTAAGTCATTGACTTGTGCAAAGCCTTTTCCTTGTTTCCATTGCATGAAGATAGCCAATTCTTTTTTTTTCCATTTTGGCATTTGAGTTTTGGCATGATGGTGTGAAGGACAGTGTGGTAAAAGCTTTCCTAGAGCCAACTAAACCACCCAACCTTCGAGACCACCTTGGCCTGCCGCACATGTTGGGTCACTTCAAATGCAGTGCATGCAAAGTCTGCCCATTGAGCATTGAGGGACCGGCCTTGATCCATGAAAACAGAACATATAAATTGCCCTCACTCACGAACTGTAACACCATGAACGTAATTTATGTGATTTTGTGTCCTTGCAACAAACCGTATGTGGGACAAACCACGCAAAAAGTAAAGATGAGAATACTGCAGCACATAAGCAAAATCCGCTGCAAAGTACATGGAGCTCCCCTAGAGGATCATTTCACAAACTGTGACCACGCTCCAGAAAACATCCGGTGGAGAGTGGTGGAGAAAATCAATGCCAACCCCAGGGGTGGCTCCTTGTCTGCTGCGCTGAACAGAAAGGAGTGCAAATGGATACACATTTTGAACTCGGTGGAAACAGGCCTTAACGAACATGAGGAGATATCCAAACAGATGGGCCTCCTGTGATAGCCACCAGCACTCTTGAACCATTCTCCCCCAATGCCTGTCCACCGCTGAGCTCATTTGCCCGAGTAGTACAGCCCTAGCACTACTAACCAATGGCCATTTGCGCTATTCTTGTACTTCATGTTCCTTAAATCAATCGTCATTTTAGTGTAAACACTCATGAATCATGATTTTTTCACGTATTGTAAATACCATGTATGTGTCCATTACAAGTGGTTTCCATCTCGTGCTATACTTATGTGGCTATGTACAATTTAATTGTTCAGATCTGGTGCATTTCTGTTAGTAACTGTCATCTCCCAACTTAGAATTGTGTGTCCCTTATTTTTATAGGGACACACACCCCTTTTATGGCTGCAACTGTCCCCACACGGCTTGGCGTAGTAATACTAGGTCCGCCTTTCACACGCCCACTAGTGACGAGGTCATCACACCCCCCTACCCACGTCACCGCGCAGTTGGGTGATATCAGCGCGGCAGCCCCGGCGTTGCCCAGCAACGGACGTTTCAGCCGTGCACGCTTTCCTCAGCAGGCAGTCACTTCCAGAGAGTAAAGACCCAGCTTGGCTTCCGCTTAGATCGGGTAAGAGCACATTTTTCAGTTCAGCCGCGAATGCTATCACGCGCCCCAGCACGGGTCACCTTTTACTATGCCCCAGCCCTCACAGTAACGTGATCGAGCGTCTATTACTTTCGATCACCGACCACGCTGAATCGCAAAGGCACCTTCACGACCAGCCCACTCAGCCTCTAGACCAACATAGCCACCAGATCACTACCCGGCTATTCCTCCGCCCACAGACATCCGTGTCTATCATCACACGTGCTTAAGCAATTAACACCGCAATATTCACGCACGTTGTGTGCCAACCACCGGACCCGCATTGAAGGTATTCATCATACTGCCCTCTCTTCTCTAATATACAAGGGGCTAGCAAATAGCTCTTGGTCGTCATTGCATGATCACGCACCGCAAGCGCGGCTATCACAATCATGCCATTAATCCTCGTTACCATGGTTCCGTCTCATGTAACCATGGTCTTCATTGCATGGTCACGCTCTGTAAGCGCGGTTACCCAAATCACGCATCTAGTCAGCGTTGCATGATCCTACATCGCGAGAGCGGTCACTTCACCATCTCTCCGCCTCATGTTTACATGATAGCCAATTCCCTTTCTAGACTTGACCGGCTGGCTCAAGATCAGGCAGAGAAATCCCTCCTGACTTCAATTTGAGTATTTCTTGCTCACTTGCCTAGTACATGTGCAGTTTTCACGTACAGTGTCCATACGTACCTCGCACGCAGCCCTCTGAAACACCTCTTTGTCCATTTCAGACTGTCCACCCCCTCCCCTCCAGTCTTGATAAAGACCCGACACGACCACCAACTGGGGCGCAATAGGGTCAAAACATCGACGCCCACCACTGGATCAGAAAACTCCAGGATCCTTGAAATGAATGCTAGGTGTCCTCGGATGTGAAATATATTCTGACCAACTTTACCCCTGTACATAATTGTATATATGAATTTTTTTTGGATCTCACTGTACATTGCTTCACGCACTAAGCACTTGTCACCAATTGTCACATAATTTTCACTAATTCCAATGCAACGTGATTGAATCACAATATAAATACATCGCAAAACACCTCTTGTCTTTAAGAAATTGATTATTAGTTTTGCTTGAGGATTCATTATCTCACTTTATAGGTGTTTCAGAGAGCTCTTTTACGTATGTCTCGCATTAATTAGCGTTTACAAAGTGATTTGCCTTACCCAACAGAACCACTTTTGCATTTAACCATAATCACCCAGGTTCTGAGGGACACAGGGTAACCCCTTTTCTTTAAACCACATGTTGGTGAGTCCCACAGGGCTATACGGAAAGCCCTTACATTTTTAATCACATACTCAAAAATAATCTTGAATTTCTGAAACTTCTGAATCATTCAGTGTTAGTGCAGTACATTGATGACCAACTGGTGGGGTCAACTGCAACAGAAGCCTGCAGAGTTAATACTATTGCCTTGTTAAATCATCTGGCTGGAAATGGACATACAATTTCCCCGACTAAGATATAGTTTGCAAACCTGAAGTCCTGTACTTAGGACATCGCATTGAAAAAGGAGAGAGGAAAGTGTTGCAGGAAAGAATCTCAGCAATTCTTAACATGAATCCTCCAGTTACCCAAAAGGAACTTTGCATGTTCTTAGGAATGGTGGGCTATTGCACGCAGTAGATTCTAAATTTCTCTTTGACCGCAAAACCACTTCAGAAGTTCGCACACAAAGACGTGTCAGAGCTGATACCCTGGGATGACAATTCCATGACTGTCTTCACGGGGCTGCGAGTATGCTTTTGCAGGGCACCTGCTTTGGGAATACCTGATTGCAATAAGTGTGTTGTGTTATTCTGCAGTATGAGACAATGTTGCAATCTTAAAGTGCTGACACAAATGCTTGGAAGCAACCGTAGCAAAAGGAACAAATAATGGATGGAATGCTGAACAATACAAATTTTCCCCCCCAGTCACAAAGGTTTAATCCATCATTCTTTTGCTCACCATGCCACACCACTTTAAACCCAGCCATATGAAAATCAGTCTTGACCCTGTTCCTCGTGGGAACGAGAGAAGACCTTTACCACACAGGAGTTTCAACGTGGTAGGTTTACAACGCGGGTTTTACAAAGCAAGTCGTTTCAACAATTTGTGCTGGAGGGCGCTGTATGCTAAGAAATAGTACAAGTTACTATCCAAAACCTTCCCTACTCTATGTAGACTGGTGTTGAAATAGTAAATACCGCGATCAACATGATCCCATAGTAACGTCATATATTCATGGGAACAGTCCAGCCTGAACTGCCAAACCAGGTCCTCCCTGGAGCAGAAACAAGAATCCTGCAACCAGTTTCGGCGAGTCACACCTCATCAGACAGGCTAATTTGAATGCATTAGTGGAGTGAGCACGGTACCCATGTCTGGACACACCCTTCCCACTTAGGGCAACTAAAGCAAAAGGAACAAATAATGGATGGAATGCTGAACAATACAAACACTCAACCCCCAGGAACAAAGATCTGGGTTAATCGATTGTTATTTTGGTCACAACAGTACCCCAGTTTGAACCCAGCCATATGCAAATCAGTCTTGACCCTGTTCCTCATGGGAATAATCCAGCCCGAACTGCCAATCCAGGTCCTTACTGGACTGCAAACAAGCATCCAATGACCAGTTTTGGGGCATCACCCTTCATCAGCCAGGCTAGCTTGAAATCAGTGGTGCAGTGAGCATGGTACCCATTTCTGGGCATCCCCTTCCCAATTAGGGTGCCAAATCAAAAAGGAACAAATAATGGATAGAATCCTGAACAATGCAGCCGTTCATCCCCAATCACAAAAATCTGGGATTAATAGATCATTCTTTTGCTCACCACACCACCCCAGTTTGGACCGCGACACATGCAAATCAATCTTGAACCTGTTTCTCTTGGAAACAATCCAGGCCAAACTGCCAACCCATGTCCTCCCAGGACCAGAAACAAGCATCCTGAGACCGGTTTTGGGATATCACCCCTCATCAGTCAGGGAAGCTTAAATCCAATGGTGCAATGTGCACTGGACCCACGTCTGGGCATACCTTTTTACTTAAGGCAAACAAAGGAAAAAATAATGGATGGAATGCTGAACAATGCAAGCATTCAACCCCAGTCACAAAGATCTGGGTTTAATCCATCATTCTTTTGCTCACCACATCTCCCTAGTTTGGATCCAGTCATATGCTAATTAGTCTTGACCCTGTTCCTCAAGGGAACTGTCCAGTCCACACTGCAAACCCAGATCCTCCCTGGATCAGAAACAAGCATTCTGGGACAGATTTTGGGGCATCAGCCAGGATAGCTTGAATCCAGTGGCGCAATGAGCACGCGACCCATAACAGAGCATACTCTTCCCACTTAGGGTGACAAAAGGAACAAATAATGAATGGAATATTGAAAATGCAACCATTCACCCCAAGTCACAAAGATCTGAGTTTAATCCTTTTGCTCACCACACCATCCCAGGTTGGACCCACCCATAAACAAATCAGTCTTGACCCGGTTTCCCATGAGAACAGTCTAACCCGAACTGCCAAGCCAGGTCCTTCCTGGACCGGAAAAAAGCAACCGTAGGCCTATTGCCTACTTCTTGGCTACACTTGATCCTGTTGTGGCTGCTTTACCTGGATATCTGAAAGCGGCTGCTTATACGTGGGCGAGTCTTAATCAGTGTGACAGTATTTTCATGGGTCATCCAATGACTGTATTCAATGGAGATACTGTTGACTTGTGCTCGAATACAGTAACTGACCAATAGTCGTTTGACAAAGTATGAGCAAGTCTTGTTGGGTTCAGAGAATGTGACTCTGAAGAGTTGAATGGTGTTGAATCCAGCTACATAGATGCCCTTGCCTAGAAATGAGAGCATAGTGGAAGAAGCGGAAAATGTTTGCTTGGATGTCGCTGAATTGTGTACCAACCCCCATTCTAATGATTCTGATGAACCACTTACTGAAACTGATCATGTGTTGTTTGTTAATGGTTCCTGCTTAAGAGACAATGAAGGAAATCTGAAAGCTGCGTATGCTGGGTATACCGTTGGTGGAGCTGTAGAAGCGTCATGGTTGCAAGTTGCTGAGCTTTTATCTCTGACATCTCTGACACGAGCGTGTACCATTTCAGAACAGTGTCTAGTTACAATTTACATGAATAGTCTGTATGGCTTTGGTGTCGTACATGACTTTGGGCAATTTTGGTCGCAGCTTGGGTTCATGACATCCTTTAGTTCACCCATTAGAAATAGGGAATGTGTGAGTAACCTTTTGCAGTCCCTACAATTGCCTGCCCAAATTGCTGTTGTGAAATATGTTGCTCACCAACAAGGTACTGACTATGTCACAGTGCGCAACTGTTGTACAGATGAGATGGCGAGATATTGTGCCCTGAATGCGCACACTTTTAGTGAAGAGGTTTTAAAAAACACATCCATCACAGATTTTACCCTGATGTTGTCAGCCTTAGACATATGGGAGGTGGTTATGAAGCTACAGTACGAAGTGACAGAATCAGAACAGCAGGGCTGGGTACGAGCAGGATGCACTAAGATAGACGATGATTTCTGGAATTACTTTGATGGCACACCGGTATTGCCTGACAGCTTATAGTCACTAATGGCAAGACACTACCATGGCCTTATATATGTTGGAGAACATGCAATGATGTGCCATATCCAATGATGTGGTGCAATCCCAGATCTAATGCAACTGCAGGGACACTATGCCATTGCTGCATAATATGTCAGCTCAAAACCCGAGAAGAACACAGGTTGTCATGAGTCACATTGGTAAATCTACAGGTACTTCTAGCCGGTTGCAAATTGATTTCATAGAGATGTCCCTTTGCAATGGTTTAACATATGTTTTGATCATTGTGTGCATTTTCTCAAAATGGGTTGAAGTATCCTACTTGTAAAAATGATAGTCTCACTGTGGCAAAACTACTGTTAAGGGAGCCGATTCAGAGATTCAGTTTTCTGGCTTCTCTGGAGTCAGATCATGGAACTCATTTGAACAACAAACTAAAAATGTTATGTGCAGCTTTAGAAGTGGAGCAGAAACTTCATTGCAGTTACCGGCAGGAGGCTTCTGGGCTGGTCGAACACGTTAATGGCACATTGAATCCAGATTGGCAAAATTGTGTGCTTCTATGTATCTGAAGTGGTCATCTCTGAAGTGGTCAGATGCGCTGCCTCTTAAGCTAATGAGTTTGAGAAGTACTCCAGATTGGAAAACAGGATTGACACCTCATGAAGTAATCATGGGACGTGTGATAAGGCTGCCAGCTGTTCCCGCTAATGCATTTCAATATTACAGATTATCTTATATTGGACTATGGCAAGGGCCTCGCTGAAGTGGTACATTCTGTCTCTCACCAAGTTGGAGAAGCTACCCTCGCAGTCCAAGAGGAGCAATGCCATGACCTCAGTCTGGATGAATTGGTAATGGTGAAGAAGCATGTGCAAAGAATATGGTTGGAACCTTGGTGGAAGGGGTCTTTCCAGGTGATCCTCCTAGTCCCCAACACCACTGTTAAGTGTTAGGTCTCCCAAACTGGGTGCACGTAGTGCACACTTGCATAGTGCCAAGTCCCCTGACTGATACAACAGTGCCTGTTCCTGATGCGCCGATGGTGTCAGTGAGAAGGAGGGATGAGGTTAGCCAAGCTTCTGGTGACCTACAAGCTACTGCGACAGAATCAACTATTGGTACCGAAGGGTCACAATCATGAGATTTGACTACAAGTGGTAAGACCCCAAAGAAGAGAGTAGTGCAGAAAAAAGCACGTCATACCCAGAGACCATTGCCCCGAAGAGGTGATATTCTGAGAAGCTGCTTGACTGCAAGACAAATACCACCAACGATTCCTGAAAGCTCTGAACCATCAGATCAAAGTGACACAGATAATGAGCAAACAGCTGTTAGGAGATCAAAGAGAGCTAAGGTACTGATTCAGAGGTACTCATCTCCTTAATGGGCATATGTGGCTGCGAATAAGTGGGAACTTGAGCTATAAGACTTTTGTGCTAACAATACATGTCCACCTGAACCTCCCTGAAGCAAACTGCGTTATTGATTTGAATTTTAATCTGGTTGTGCCAACCAATAGACTGACACAGTTTCTCATGAATCTATTCATCAACGAAGCTGATATGAGAATGTATTATTATATGAGAAGATTTCTACCTTTACCACACATTTTTTAGTGCCAAGACTTTGCTGAATTGCTCAAACCACTGCTGCTATTTTTTCGTTTTCTTTAGTTAAATGGTCTGAATCTTGAGTAACCATGCAGTCCGACTCTGGAATTTCTTCTGAATGCAAATGTGTATGTACTTTGATTCTTCCTATTACTGTTTTGATATTGATTGCAATGCTTATTTTCTTAAATTTGCACCATTATGTATCTATGAAAGACTCAAAACGTATTATTTTTTCTGGAGTTACCAAAATTAATATTTCCGATTTTGATGGCATGAATGACAATTCTTTACTCAACAATACCTTGAAAATAGATTTTAGTTCAAATGTTTATGTTGTTTTACTCAATGAGTATGTTGATAGTATGGATGTTGGTAATTGCTACATATGTATGCAAACAGCTTCATCAGTTGCTGAGGGGGTAACCTATCACAATTTAACTCTAACACATGGAAGTTCTTGTAGTTTGTTAGCTAGCTTGTTTTATGGGCCTGATCAATTTCTAAATTATTACTCTAATCAAGATCATATATTTTCAGAAATTTCTTTGTGGAACATTTAAATCTGCATCTTGAAGTTTCAACAATTGAGACTATGTTTTACAAATGCAGACCATCTTAATCTTTAGATATGGCTTATGCACTTAGAAATAATATGACATGTAAACTGGTGAGAACTGAAAAGAATTTTATAGATTTATTGGGAAAAAGAAGATGAGGTCCTGAAATGAAAAATATTAGAACATTGCCTAAATTAACTCTGTGGAGTGTACCAAAAGAAGAAAACAAAATCATAGAGGGAATGGCTATATTACCTATCAATTAGCAACACAAGGGCAAACTTTGTATATATTGAAGAAATCAAACATCAGCACTATTTCTATAGTATTTAGTCAATGCAAACACACATTAGAAATGTATGAAAATTCGGGAAGATTTTTTTCCGGAGTAGATCCTATTTTCCCAGGAATATATAATGTTTGTGGGAGGAGTGCCTATTATAAGTTGCTGAAAGGATGGTATGGAAGATGTAATTTGGGAATAGTTTTTTTCAAAAAGGTATCATGTTAAATAAGTGGTAGAAGAGTTGATGGAAACAAATGAGAAGAAAGGGCAGTGAAAGTAAAATCATAGGGGATATATTTGGAGTTCTGCTACTTTCAGTACGAGTAGTATTAAACTCTCAGAAAATTAGAAGTCTGTTTACTATTGTTGATAAACTTGACACCAGTGCAGCTGGATGTTTTTCTGTGGTGAATGAGGAGATGATAGCGATAAGATCAATGGTAATTCCAAATTGACTTGCCCTTAATATCCTTTTCATGAGGAGAGCGGAGTATGCCAGTTTCTGAAAGTCCAACACTGTTGCCCGTACATACCTGGCAGGAGTAAAGACTTACAAGGTTTTATTAAAAACATTACTGTCTTAAATAAAGACCTGAAAGATTTAAAGGCAGATGGTGCCTGGGAAACCATAGGTAAGGGGTTATCAAGTGTTACCAGCGGGTTGGATAACTTAGGAAATGGATTAGCCATTTCCATCCTGACACCTGTAGGGGTCATTTCTTTGTGCATAATGCTGCTGATATTGTCAATCAAATTTTGAAGTAACTGGGGGGCATATTTTCAAGGAATGGCGTTAAAATTATCTCTGCTTTAGCGGCAGAAAACTGCCACTAAAGCGGCGATAATGGGTTTGATAATATACCCTTGAGAATTCCAATAGAATCCCATGTTCAAAGCAGAACATGAGCTTCTATTGGAATTCTCAAGTGAGTATTATCAAGCCCATTATCGCTGCTTTAGCGGCAGTTTTCTGCCGCTAAAGTGGTGATAATTTTAACGCCGTTCCTTGATATGCCCCCTAAAAAGTAAAAATCATGGACTGAAAAGGACAAGAGCTGAGCTTGAAAAGGAGGATGTCAAATGAAAATGTTATGATATATTAAAAGCCCAGGAGGAGAGTAGAAGAAATAGGTTAAAGACAACACACACATAACCTGTGATGAGATCTGATGTGGTAGATAAGATGACCACTTGGCATTTTAAAAATCAAAGTACATGACATGTTTATACACAGAAGAGCCAAAAGTTTGAAAGTGCACATTGCAAACAATAAGACACTGTGTCACATGACAAGTGTAGTAGGAGCATCATAAACGTGTGCTTTAAAACGTGAAGAAACGGAAAACACATTTGCAAAACAACATTAATACATATAAACGAGTTGCAATATTTAACTTTGAAGTAAATGTTGCTTATTAACGTATATTGATGACAATTATGATGCCAAGTGAAATGGCCTAGTGTTTTTCATGCTTTTTGCTAGGAATGCACCGTTTAGAAAAGTTGGTTCAAAACTGTGTAGCAATGAAGTGTAAGCTTGATATTTTGTAATGTGGTACTAGCTATTCTATAGTTTATGAAATATGAAAAACAAATTTTGTAGGAGAAAATGAAATAAATTGCATTTATATGAACACTGAAAATTAGTAGTAGTAGGGTATTTCTAATGTTAGCTATTTTCATGTTATAATAGTTTGTTAAAATATAAATATTCTTCATTTGAATTGAATTAATTTAATTTTACTTGAAGTAAAGTTAGAACTAATTTCATTTAAACTTGTGATGCTAACTTAAATGGTCTTTCAACATGCTTTTCCTTACTGCTGACCCTTCCGCTGACTAAATACAATGAATCGTTATTTGCAAGTAAGCTGTTGTTTATTTGTCCAGAACATGTTCCACCTGACATTCCTGAATGCTTCTTTGATGTTTCTAGTGAAATATTCCTGTGGGAATAGAATTCAACTATGGCTATAAGTTGCAACTTTGTATTTATTTTCTACCAATGGTAGGCCTCTGAAGAGACACATATCTTGTTTCTCATGACTAGCATGGGAAACCAGCCTGATGTTTCAATCATCTCAGGTGACATGATGTGAATATGGACATGTGGTAGTCTTTCGATGGTGGTATGATGCCATGCCACTGGAGAGTATAAAATATTCTATAAAAAAAGAAACCTCGAAGGAGGGGCAACAGCCTCCATTCTGACTTTTGCTTTTTGAGACCCGATGCTATGCTGATTGATCTATTATTTTGGATTGTTTGTCAATCTTACAATTGGGAGCTGATGGACTGAGACCTTCTTTGCCAAACCGATTTCTGTTTTCCAATTTCATTATATATTAAGCTCTAAGCTAACGGACTCGCTCCTACTGGACTTTAAGTCTGAACTTCCCCCTTTTGTAGGACCTGAGCTGTAAGAAATTTGCACAATTTTTCTCCCTTTAAAGGTAGTTGGACTTTGCAACTTCACAAACTGAACCTTATTAATGTCCATTTATTAAAGCTGTGATATTCTTGACCGTACTCCTTAAAAAATGGCAAATGTTATTGAATTTTGACTCTTTTATACAATAACCAAATTAAGCTAAATCTTGTCTGAGTCTATTATTGATTCCTGTTGGTTTTCCATCCAAACCGTGCTTCTGTTTAAATGTGTTGGAGAGTTAACCAGTGAGCCCTATCAGAACGTCAGGTTTTTCATCTTTTGTTCTTTTTTGTGATTGCAGAACTTTGGTTTGCATAATCCTCACTCAACATAACTACTGCAGGAGGTTGGGTCTTACAGATGTTATTCTTTATTTTTACAGTAAGGTCTTAAGAGTGGTGTCCCTAAATTTGATTTCTAAATTTGTGAGTTGGCTGTCAATTACTGGTCCTTATTGTATAACTAAAGTGGAGTTGGTCACTCTAATTTCAATCCCTCCTTCGGTGCAGAAAGATTTATCAGAGGATCATTGCCTCTGTGGTAATGATAACACTTCAGACTGCCTAATAATAGAGGACCCAGAATGGTTAGATTAGCAAAGAGAGTAAGAGTATGAAATAGTAAAGAGAAATGTTTTTACGAACACTTCACGCTGAAACAGTACCCTCCCTATAAATTTATGTCCAACCCACATTCATTTGATGAATCAATATGTATACAGATGTGGAGAAGTGTGGCTCAGTGGTTAGAGGCGGCAGACCCAGAAGCTGGGATCGACCGCGGACCAGGGTTCGATTCCCCGCCTCAGCGGGTCTCGGGCTCAAAATTCCACGGCCTCGACAATTCTCGCTCTGGTGCCTACTCGACTCACGGGGTCTCACTCTGAAACTCTGGGCAATAGCTTGCTTAATCTCCACGACGGCCCCTCGCGGCGGGATGCCTGGCTGACACCCTGCCGGGCCTCTCACAGGGGAATACCAGGACGGGTTCCCTAAGCAAGTGCCAGGATGCCCTTTGGGTGACAGGTTGCGCTATATAAATACACCTACATTTACATTTATATTTACATGTGCAAGCCACTAAGGGAAATATGCTGCATACGAACAACCAGATGCAATCATCGCGATCTCCATCAAACCCACATACACATGAGCCATGATCATTCTTATGAGGCTCGATTAATCCCATAGCTGATTCAAAGTTAAAAAAATGTCACCATAAAGATGTCATAAAATCAATAAATACATGTGCTTGTTCATTTTTCATCTGCCATTGTAAATGTCAATCTCAGTGCTACACCTTTTCTTTCATTTAGCAAGTTTAATCACAACACCTCAAAAATGTAAGCAGACATTGAGCATAGAGATAAATGAAAGTAAAAGGGAAGGTGCTAGTGTCAGTCCAGAGGGCATGGTGGGCAAATTGATGAGCTAAATATAGATCAAAAATAAGAAATTAAATTTGTATTCCATATAAACACAGCAAAACAGTCATAGCAGGCAGTAACTGCTAAAATAAGTACTTTGAAGAGCAGCTAATATTTAAGAATGAAATCTGATCTACGTAAGCACAACCAAAGTAAATTCATTTTTAAATAAAAGCAAGTTTATCAACATTTTTGAAAAGTAATCCATGCATCCTGTCAGATTCTTGTTTTAGGCACATATCGATTCCTAAAGGCTACAATATGTTTAGTATACCACAAATGTAGACTTGGTAGTGCATCATAATCATATAAGTGTGCACTGGTGCATTATTAATGTGTTTAGCTGTTTTTGAAACCAATGTGACGCTTAACCTTGGTTCAGCCTTCAAATATCTATGTGTCTCATTTTTGATCAATTTAGCCTTGACCAGAGAGAGTTCCTAAATCATTTTTCTGACCATTCTTGGAAATTGTATATTTTTGTACATAGCCCCATACTTGTATATATGTACCTTGTCACCAGCACTGAGCACTTATGTCACTTTGAAACATTTCTCACTATTTTATTGTGTTTTACGTGGACAGCCTGACTATATGTATATTGTTGTTGAAAATGTCTTTTGAGAAAAAATCCTTTTGAAAAATCTAATACAAAAAATATTTTGCAAGTACTTTTGAGTCCTTCATACTTACCAGGGTGTTCCATTTGCGTTTGCTTTGTTACACACGATAATTCATTCTACTGGACTCTTTAAGTAGTTATGTTTCCAGACTTCTAATGGTTTGTACTTACCAACAAAGCGATTGGCGCTCCCTAACAGAGCCATTGTAGTTTGCTATATATTTACCCAGGCTCTGAGGGACAGCGGGTTACCCCATAGTGTTATACCTGAAATGCATACACTGCAGCACATTTGGAAACTCTTAAAGACAGTGCATGCACTTCATACAGTGCAGCACAGAAACGCTGAGTGGTGGCTAATGTTCTATATTTGTCTCCTGTTCCACCTACAACATGTGTTAACTCACAGAGTTAATATCATTACTGGATTTCTGCGCCGTCTCATGAATGGAAAATCCGCCCCCTAAGCCAATGTATGGTAAAATCCTATGTGGAAGCAATATTGTTAGTCAGCCACATAGAAATAAATAGTAGCAAACATAGATGAATAATTTCAGGAAGTCACAAGTTACAATTTCTTAGGAGTATACCTTGATAATATATACAACCCAACAAGAATAGAGGAACTACATGAAAAAAAGGGCTGGCGCAATAATATTTGCCTTCAGCACACTAGCAAAAAAACTGGAATACCCGTCTTTTACACCACTGCTATCCACAATAGCTGCATTGCTCTTTCCAACATTAGTATATGGTAGTGTTACCCAATATGTAAAAGACTCAACACTTCAAAATAAACTACTTACTACCACCTATAAAGTGACCTTTTAGCTACCCAAATGAGCATCACCAGCACAGGTGCAGCTGAAATTTGGACTAATTAACAAATCATTAGGAAGGGTGTTCTCCACCATAAAAAACTGGTACAAAAAAGAAAACTCAATCTAGAACACTCGCAATCCACTATAGCACTTTGCAAAAACAACAGTTGATGGACAGAATGTAGAACAATGTCAAACATTCACCCCAGTACAGAGCGCTGGGCCTAAATCCATTGTTTTTGCTCACCAAGCCATTCCAGTTTGAACCCCGCCATTTGCAAATCAGTCTTGACCCTGTGCCTCATGGAAACAGTCCAGCCCAAACTGCCAAGCCAGGTCCTCCCTGGACTGGAAGCAAGCATTCTAGGACTGGTTTCGGGGTTTCACCGCTCATTCAGCCAGGATAGCTTTATAAATTGTATTAATATGTCAAACATTTATAGGACTATTTACATTGGTAATGATTTTATGAATTTTAGGAACTTGTGTCCTTATTTTCTGACAAAGGCGTTACAACACGCCAAAACGCGCGTTGAATAGTATACAGCTCAGCCACAGCACTAATCATTGGATTGTATTTTTCAAATATAATTGTCGCACACATGATTTGTATTTTTAAACTTTTTTAATAGTGAATATTACATGTTGAATACGTATATTGTTTTGATCTTTACACCCCAAGTATTAAATAAAATAGTTTAATTTTATTGTCCTTGTTTGCTTGACATTTTCTGCACATGATTTTTGAGACACAACTTTTGCATTTGTTTATGGTGATTTATAACTGTCTAGGAAGATATTCACAATGTGCAGAACAATGTCAAACATTCACCCCAGTACAGAGATCTGGGCCTAAATCCATTGTTTTTTGCTCCCCAAGCCATTCCAGTTTGAACCCCGCCGTATGCAAATCAGTCTTGACCCTGTGTCTCATGGAAAGAGTCCAGCCCAAACTGCCAAGTCAGGTCCTCCATGGACTGGAAGCAAGCATCCTAGGACTGGTTTCGGGGTTTCACCGCACTTCAGCCAGGATCAGTTGATTCCAGTGACATGGAGTGCACCAGACCAACGTCTGGGCATACCCGTCCCACTCATGGTTACAAATGCAAAAGCAACAGTTGATGGACAGAATACAGAACAATGTCATACATTCACCCCAGTACATAGTTCTGGGTCTAAATACATCGTTTTTGTGCTCACCATGCAATTCCAGTTTGAGCCCAGCCATATGCCTCATGGGAACAGTCCAGCCTGAATTGCCAAGCAAAGTCCTCCCTGGTATGGAAACAAGCATCTTAGGACCGGTTTTGGGGTTTCACCCATCTTCAGCCAGGATAGCTTGATTCCAGTGGCATGGAGAGCACGGGACATACGTCTGGGTATACCCGTCCCACTCAGGGTGACAAATGCAAATACAACAGTTTATGAACAGTATGCTGAACAAGGGTCAAGACTGATTTGCATATGGCTGGTTCAAAACTAGAGTGACGTAGTGGGCAAAAGAACAATGGATTTAACCCAGATCTCTTGACTAGAGGATAATGTTTGAATCATTCAGCATTCTGTCCATCATTTATTGCAGTTACACTTTTCGCCCTAAGTGGGACGGGTATGCCCAGACATGGGTACCTTGCTTACAATGCCACAGGATTCTAGCTAGCATGGATGATGAAGGGTGACATACCCTGAAACCGGTCTCATGTTGCTTGTTTCCGGTCCAGGGTGGACCTGGCTTGGCAGTTCAGTCTGGTCTGTTCCCATGAGGCACAGGGTCAAGACTGATTTGCATATAATTGGGTTCAAACTGGGGTGGCGTGGTGGGCCAAAGAACAATGGATATAACCCAGATCTCTTGACTGGGGGAGAATGTTTGAATCATTCAGCATTCTGTCCATCATTTATTGCAGTTACAGTTTTCGCCATAAGTGGGATGGGTATGCCCAGACGTGGGTCCCTTGCTCACTGTGCCACTGGATTCAAGCTAGCCTGGCTGATGAAGGGTGACATACCCTGAAACCGGTCTCAGGATGCTTGTTTCAGGTCCAGGGAGGACCTGGCTTGGCAGTTCCATCTGGACTGTTCACATGAGGCACAAGGTCAAGGCTGATTTGCATATGGCTGGGTCCAAACTGGGGTGGCGTAGTGGACAAAAGAACAATGGATTTAACCCAGATCTCATGACTGGGGAGAATGTTTGAGTCATTCAGCATTCCGTCCATCATTTATTGCAGTTGCACTTTTCGACCTAAGTGGGACGGGTATGCCCAGACATGGGTCCCTTGCTCATGGTGCCACTAGATTCAAGCTAGGCTGGATGATGAAGGGTGACATATCCTAAAACCAGTCTCAGGATGTTTGTTTCCGGTCCAGGGAAGACCGGCTTGGAATTCGGTCTGGACTGTTCCCATTAGGCACAGGGTGAAGACTGATTTGCATATGGCTGGGTCCAAACTGCGGTGGCGTAGTGGGCAAAATAATGATGGATTTAACCCAGATCTCTTGAATTGGGGAAAATGTGTGAATCATTCAGCATTCCGTCCATCATTCATTACAGTTACACTTTTCAGCCTAAGCGGGATGGGTATGCTCAGACATGGGTCCCTTGATCACGGTGCCACTAGATTCAAGCTAGGATGGATGATGAAGGGTGACATACCCTGAAACCAGTCTCAGGATGCTTGTTTCCCTGGCCCTCGCTTGGCAGTTCGGTCTGGACTGTTCCCATGAGGCACAGGGTCAAGACTGATTTGCATATGGCTGGGTCCAAACTTGGGTGGCCTAGTAGGCAAAAGAACAATGGATTTCACCCAGATCTTTTGACTGGGGAGAATGTTTGAACTATTCAGCATTCCGTCCATCATTTATTACAGTTACACTTTTCCCCCTAAGTGGGACTGGAAATTCCAGACTTGGGTCCCTTGCTTACTGTGCCACTGGATTCAAGCTAGCCTGGCTGATGAAGGGCGATGTACCCTGAAACCGGCCTCAGGATGCTTGTTTCTGGTCCAGGGTGGACCTGGCTTGGCAGTTCGGTCTAGACTGTTCCCATGAGGCACAGGGTCAAGACTGATTTGCATATGACTGGGTACAAACTGGGGTGGCGCAGTGGCAAAAGAACGATGGGTTTAATCTAGATCTCTTGACTGGGGGAGAATGTTGGAATCCTTCAGCATTCCGTCCATCATTTATTGCAGTTACATTTTTCGCACTAAGTGGGACTGGAAAGCCCAGTCTTGGGTCCCTTGCTCACTGTGCCACTGGATTCAAGCTAGCCTGGCTGATGAAGGGTGAAATACCCTGAAACCGGTCTCAGGATGCTTGTTTCTGGGCCAGGGAGGACCTGGCTTGGCAGATCGGTCTGGACTGTTCCCACAAGTCACAGGGTCAAGCCTGATTTGCATATGACTGGGTCCAAACTGGGGTGGCGTAGTGGGCAAAAGAACAATGGATTTAACACAGATCCAATGACTGGGGGAGAATGTTTGAATCATTCAGCATTCCGTCCATCATTTATCGCAGTTACACTTTTCAGCCTAAGTAGGATGGGTATGCCCAGACATGGGTCACTTGCTCACTGTGCCACTGGATTCAAGTTAGCCTGGCTGATGAAGGGTCACATACACAGAACCCGGTCTCAGGATGCTTGTTTCCGATCCAGGAAGGACCTGGCTTGGCAGATCGGTGTGGACTGTTCCCATGAGGCACAGGTACAAGACTGATTTGCATATGGCTGGGTCCAAACTGGGGTGACGTAGTGGGCAAAATAACGATGGAATTAACCCAGATCTCCTGACTAGGGGAGAATGTTTGAATCATTCAGCATTCCGTCCATCCTTTATTACAGTTACACTTTTCAGCCTGAGTGGGACGGGTATGCCCAGACATGGGTCCCCCCTTGCTCATGGTGCCACTGGATTCAAGCTAGGATGGATGATGAAGGGTGACATACCCTGAAACTGGTCTCAGGATGCTTGTTTCCCTGGACCTGGCTTGGCAGTTCAGTCTGGACTTTTTCCATGAGGCACCCGGTCAAGACTGATTTGCATATGGCTGGGTCCAAACTGGGGTGGCTTAGTAGGCAAAAGAACAATGGATTTCACCCAGATCTCTTGACTGGGGTAGAATGTTTGAATCATTCAGCATTCCATCCATAATTTATTATAGTTACACTTTTCGTCCTAAGTGGGACGGGTATGCCCAGACGTGGGTACCTTGCTCACTGTGCCACTGGATTCAAGCTAGCCTGGCTGCTGAAGGGTGACATATCCTGAAACCGGTCTCAGGATACCTGTTTCCGGTCCAGGGTGGACCTTGCTTGGCGGTTCAGTCTAGACTGTGCCCATGAGGCACAGGTCAACACTGATTTGCATATGACAGGGTCCAAACTGGGGTGGCGTAGTGGGCAAAAGAATGATGGATTTAATCTAGTTCTTTTGACTGGGGGAGAATGTTGGAATCATTCAGCATTCCGTCCATCATTTATTGCAGTTACATTTTTCGCACTAAGTGTGACTGGTATGCCCAGGCGTGGGCCCTTTGCTCACTGTGCCACTGGATTCAAGCTAGCCTGGCTGATGAAGGGTGACATGCCCTGAAACCGATCTCAGTATGCTAGTTTCCGGTCCAGGAAGGACCTGGCTTGGTAGATCGGTCTGAACTGTTCCCAGGAGGCACAGGGTCAAGGCTGATTTGCATATGACTGGGGCCAAACTGGGGTGGCGTAGTCGGCAAAAGAACAATGGATTTAACCCAGATCTCTTGACTGGGGGAGAATGTTTCAATCATTCTGCATTCCGTCCATCATTTATCGCAGTTACACTTTTCAGCCTAAGTAGGACGGGTATGCCCAGACATGGGTCACTTGCTCACTGTGCCACTGGATTCAAGCTAGCCTGGCTAATGAAGGGCGATGTACCCTGAAACCGGTCTCAGGATGCTTGTTTCTGGTCCAGGGTGGACCTGGCTTGGAAGTTCGTTCTGGACCGTTCCCATGAGGCATAGGGTCAAGACTGATTTGCATATGGCTGGGTCCAAACTGGGGTGACGTAGTGGGAAAAGAACAATGGATTTAACCGAGATCTCATGACTGGGGAGAATGTTTGAAACATTCAGCATTCCATACATCATTTATTGCAGTTGCACTTTTCGACCTAAGTGGGACGGGTATGCCCAGACATGGGTCCCTTGCTCATTGTGCCACTGGATTCAAGCTAGCCTGGCTAATGAAGGGTGACATACCCTGAAACCGGTCTCAAGATGCTTGTTTCCGATCCAGGCTGGACCTGCCTTGGCAGTTCAGTCTGGACTGTTCCCATGAGGCACAGGGTCAAGTCTGATTTGCATATGGCTGGGTCAAAACTGGGGTGGCAAAGTGGTCAAAATTGTCATGGCTGCTGGCTCCTCGAGGTCGGAATGATGCTCAAATGGGGTCCTCCTCATGACGTCCCTGTACTCTGATTAGCTGTAAAAATCCAGAGCACAAAGGCAGGCAAGCGAGCGATAGGTAGGGTTAGGAGCAACAGGGAAGGGACACCTGTAACAAAAAAGGACATGCGTTAGTACACACCTCTTTCCTAGCTATGCTCCTGTACTGTTAAGTAGTACTCCTATAACAACTTCTCCATAAGCCCCTTCTCTTCTGCACCACACAAATATCATACGTACCAGAAATACACCTGCAAGTTTTTTGAAAGAAGACTGGGCTCATTAACCTCTCAGTTCAGCATGTAAAACAATGGTCTCCTTCCCCATAGACTTCAACAAAATAATGAGCTCCCTCAATGATGGGACACAGAGCAAACCCCCAGTATGCTCTGGAAAACGAAATGTCTACTAGGAGATAACAAGGATAGCCTTACCGACAGGTCCCGAGAATTGGCCTCCCCTCAGATCACTTCTCTGAAGGCTTTCAAAGCACATCCAATGTACCGATTATTCTAAGAGTCCCAGGAGGGGGCAATCCAGCGTCTCCTGACTCTACAATCCCAAAAGCACCACCCTTATGTGCAGATTACTTGATGCGGCCAGGGGGGGGAAATCCAGCGTCTCCCTGTCCTGAATCTCAAGTGGGACCCAGACACCAGGTCACCTCGGTATTACACTCAGCCGAGTGCAATGCGTACGTTTCCCTGTGAGGACGCCTAGTAGGCAATCCTGCGTCTCCAAGCGTCTCACAACAACCTCAATGACAATACCAGCCGGTATACACCTAAGGCATGCCAGCTCTTCCGAGCAAGCACCCAACTAGCTCCGCAGCCACGAAGCAGGAACGTCTCCACGAAGCCAACAAAGAACTCCGCAGTGATTCCGCTGGGACAGGGCGTCCGCAACCAGCAGACATCCAAAGGCGAATCACGTGCGCTGATCTCTGCCTCCCATAGTGCTATATGCCTTTCGGGTCCGTCCCCTTACCGGTAGGCATTATGGGAGATGTAGTCCTCCCTCAATCCATTCAGCAGGCACCTTTGTCAGACCCTGACAAAAATAACGATGGACTTAACTCAGATCTCATGATTGGGGAGAATGTTTGAATCATTCAGCATTTCGGCCATCATTTATTGCAGTTACACTTTTCAGCCTAAGTAGGACGGATATGCCCAGACATGGGTCACTTGCTCACTCTGCCACTGGATTCAAGCTAGCCTGGCTGATGAAGGGTGACATACCGTGAAACCGGTCTCAGGATGCTTATTTCTGGTCCAGGGAGGACCTGGCTTGGCAGATCGGTGTGGAGGCACAGGGTCAATACTGATTTGCAAATGGCTGGGTCCAAATTTGGGTGAAGTGGTGGGCAAAAGAACAATGGATTTAACCTAAATTTCTTGACTGGGTAGAATGTTTGAATTATTCAACATTACGTCCATCATTTATTGCAGTTACACTTTTTGCCCTAAGTGGGACGGGCATGCACAGACGTGGGCCCCTTGCTCACTGTGCCATTGGATTTAAGCTAGCCTAGCTGAAAAAAGGGTGACATACCCTGAAACAAGTCTCAGGATGTTTGTTTCCGGTCGAGGGAGGACCTGGTTTGGCAGTTCGGTCTGGAGTGTTCTCATGAGGCACAGGGTCAAGACTGATTTGCATATGGCTGGGTCCAAACTGGGGCGGCGTAGTGGGCAAAAAAGTGATGGATTTAACCCAGAGCTCTTGACTAGGGGAAAATGTTTCAATGCATTCAGCATTCCGTCCATGATTTATTGCAGTTACACTTTTTTAGCCTAAGAGGGACGTGTATGCCCAGACATGGATCCCTTGCTCATTGTGTCACTGGATTCAAACTAGCCTGGATGATGAAGGGTGACATACCCGGAAACAGGTATCAGGATGCTTGTTTCTCTGGAAATGACTGGGCAGTTCGGTCTGGAATTTTCCCATGAGGCACAGGGTCAAGACAGATTTGCATATGGCTGGGTCCAAACTAGGGTGGCGTAGTGGGCAAAAAACAATAGATTTAACCCAAATCTCTTTTCTGCGGGAGAATTTTTGAATCATTCAGCATTCCGTCCATCATTTATTGCGGTTACGCTTTATTCCCTAAGTGGGATGGGTATGCTCAGACGTGGGTCCCTTGCTCACGGTGCCACTGGATTCAAGCTAGCCTTGCTGATGAAGGGTGACATACCCTGAAACCCATCTCAGGATGCTTGTTTCCGGCCCAGGGTGGACCTGGCTTGGCTGTGCTGTCTGGACTGTTCACATGATGCACAGGGTCAAGACTGATTTGCATATGACTGGGTCCAAACTGGGGTGGCGTATTGGGCAAAAGAACGAAGGATTTAACCCAGATCTCTTGACGGGGGAGAATGTTAGAATCATTCAGCATTCCTTCCATCATTTATTGCAGTTACACTTTTCAGCCTAAGTGGGACGGGAACGCCCAGAAGTAGATCCCTTGCTCACTGTACCACTGGATTGAAGCTAGCCTGGCTGATGAAGGGTGACATACCCTAAAACTGGTCTCAGAATGCTTGTTTCCGGTCCAGGATGGACCTGGCTTGGCAGTTCAGTCTGGACTGTTCCCATGAGGCACAGGGTCAAGACTGATTAGCATATGACTGTGTCCAAAATGGGGTGGCATAGTGGGCAAAAGAACAATGGATTTCACCTAGATCTCTTTACTGGGGGTGAATGTTTTAATTATTCTGCATTCCGTCCATCATTTATTGCAGTTACATTGTTTGCCCTAAGTGGGACGGGTATGCCCAGACGTGGAGTCCTTGCTCACTGTGCCACTGGATTCAAGCTAGCCTGGCTGATGAAGGGTGACATCCCAAAAAACGGTCTCAGGATGCTCGTTTCCTGTCAAGGGAGAAACTGGCTTGGCAATTTGGTCTGGACTGTTCCCATGAGGTACAGGGTCAAGGCTGATTTGCATATGGGTGGGTCCAAACTCTGGTGTTGTATCGGGCAAAAGAACAATGGATTTAACCCAAATCTCTTGACTAGGGGAGAATGTTTGAATCATTCAGCATTCCGTCTATCATTTATTGCAGTTACACTTTTCGGCCTAATTGAGACTGGTACCCCCAGACATGGGTCCCTTGCTCACTGTTCCACTGTATTCCAGCTAGCCTGACTGATGAAGGGTGACCACCACTCCCTACATGGTGATTAATTGCAAGCTGTTTGGCAGGACGGCTGGGGAGATTGATATGTGTAAATGCTTTTACTTTCATGATTTTTAAAACATACATTTTTTAGCCGCACTCATTGGGCCACTTACTTGTTTTTTCCCCGGTTTCAAGCGCACCAGTCCACCGCAGGCATGAGACTGTTTGTTGTGGAGGGCGATTTTGAAACGTACAGCTGCACACATAGCACCGCCATCTTGGTTGGTGGTCTAGTGGTTCTACACTTCCACTGCCGGGTACTTAACTGGATTGGAAACGCCAGTAGGTCTGTTACTCTTTCAGACCACCGCTCGCTGCCTCACGGGGTGATTAATTGCAAGCTGTTTGGCGGGATGGCTGGGGAGATTGATATTTGTAAATGCTTTTACTTTCATGATTTTTAAAACATACATTTTTTAGCCGCAATCTTTGGGCCACTTACTTGTTTTTTGCCGGTTTCAAGCGCCCCAGTCCACCGCAGCCACGATGCTGTTTGCTATGGAGGGCGATTTTGAAAAGTACCGCCGGTAATCCTCTTCCGGCTGCACACATAGCACCGCCATCTTGGTTGGCGGTCTAGTGGTTCTACACTTCCACTGCCGGGTACTTAACTGGATGGGAAACGCCAGTAGGTCTTGTTACTCTTTCAGACCACCGCTCGCTGCCTCACGGGGTGATTAATTGCAAGCTGTTTGGCGGGACGGCTGGGGAGATTGATATGTATAAATGTTTTTACTTTCATGATTTTTAAAACATAAATTTTTTAGCCGCACTCTTTGGGCCACTTACTTGTTTTTTCGCTGGTTTTAAGCGCCCGGTCCACCGCAGCCACGAGGCTGTTTGTTGTGGAGGGTGATTTTGAAAAGTACAGCCGGGAATCCTCTTCCAGTTGCACACATAGCACCGCCATCTTGGTTGGCAGTCTAGTGGTTCTATATTCCTGACCACCTATATAATTGGCTATGGAGCGCGAGAGCAGCGAACGCGCGCAGCGGGCGCGCCAAAGGCAAGCCCGTCTGCGCCCGTCCGCGCCGGTACATCGCCTCTTGCCAGAAATGCTGGCTGTGGTGCTTCTAAGGTGCGTACTTATACTCAGGAGGAGCTACTCGCTCTTAATTCCATGAGCAAACGGTGTGTATCTTCTCCCTTACATCCCCTAGCAGGACCTATTGGCTGCCTTTGCTGTAACTTTGCGCTGCCCACTCCCCTATCTGTTTCTCCATTTTACATTACAACTGCCTCTCAGCGACGACCGAAAATTTACAGAGACATGGATTAATGGAGAAACCATGACTGAACCAAACTTAGCGCTGCCAGCAGAATACTCCATCTGTATGCTAAACAGGGATACTAGAGGTTATGTTATGTTATGTTAGTATGAATTTGTAGAGCGCACGTTCACCCTGGGGTTTCTTGGCGCTGAGTACCGCTGGGGAACCCGTCCTGGCTTTCCCTGTGAGATGGTCCCTATTGGGCATCCCCAAGGTGAAGCCAGGCATCCCCGGCAGCGAGGGGGCCGTTGTGGAGATTAAGCAAGCTATTGCCCAGAGTTGCAGCGTGGGACCCATGGTTAGAGAGGCACCGAGGCGAGATTTATCGAGCCCGCTGACATTGGTTCCATACCCTGCCGCATCGGGAATTGAACCCTGGTCCCAGGCCGACCTCTGCTTCTGGGTCTGCCGCCTCTAACCGGTGAGCCACACTTCTCCACTAGCGGCATTGCGATGATTCATAAATCTTGCTACTCTTGCCACTTTAGTAAAGAAGATGTGGAGGGCTGTGAGTGTGCTCGCTTTAGTATTAGTGTTAGCCCTCACCTGACGCTGTCTGGCATTCTGGTGTATAGGCCACCTGGTCCGGCCACAGGCTTTATCAATTCCTTATTGGAACGGGTAGGCTCGCTTGCGGTGGGTACCGCTAATTTTAGTATTTTTGGGGACATGAATCTGCATCTTGAGCTCAAGCAAGATAGCATCATTGGTAATCTATTGGAAGATCTGTTGCTTTTCAATTAGCCCAATTGGTCCCTAGCCCTACACATGTGGGTGGGCATCTGTTAGATCCAATCTTCTCCAACATTGATTCCGCTATAGTGGCGACTCCCACCCCAGTGGGCTGGTCTGACCATTTTGTGGTAGATATGTCTTCCTTTACTCCAGAGCACTCTGACAAAGCTGCTCCTCAATCCACTTTTAATCGCCCATGGCGTAAACTAAGACTTGAGGATTTTCATGCGCTCCTTATTGCAGACTCTCTTAGTCTTTTTTACTGATGTTGAATTAGGCTATGTTGCGTTTTGTGACTGGATCACTCGGGCATTGGACTCTTTGATTCCGGCACGCTGGTGTAAGAGTCGTACCCATGAGTCCAGTCCATGGTATAACGATTCATTTTCCATGCTAAGGAAGGCATGTAAAAAAACAGAGCGTGCTTGGAGGAAAGAGAATGATTCTGAACTTAAGAAACAATATCTGGCCGAGCTTAAACTATATCACAGAGCTGTCTTTAAAGCTTGGACAGCTTATTATACTAATGAGATTAATCTCAGCACTAACCCTGCCAAATGTATTTTTAAGATTTTAAAAGACCTTAGAGTTAGAAAGAACTCAGAACCTGTAATTACCTCAGAATCCCAGTGTGGAGTAGTGGCCTCCTTTTTTGTTGAAAAGGTGCAGGCGATATATAAGTCCTTTCCTCCTGGGACCTCTTCCTCTGGTCCGATTCCTTTAAGGTCAGGCCTGAGCTCTAGCTCTAGGCTTATGGTTATTCCTGAGATTTCCCATGAAGAGCTTGGTAAGCTAAGCAAAAAATTAAATCTGGCTCTGCAACTGACCCTGTAAAGCCCGCTCTTTTTAAAGATTCTCTCTCATTGTTTTCAGCCCCACTCTGTCAGATTATCAACTTGTCCTTTTCCTCTGAGAGGGTGCCTACTCGGTGGAAACAGGCTTGGGTGTCCCCCATCCTTAAGAAGCCTACACTGGATCGGGCTAAGCCTGAAAACCTCAGGCCAATATCCCTCCTTCCTTGGGTGGCAAAAGTAGCGGAATCCCCTGCTAACACCACATTAACCAACTTTCCGCACTCCAATAACATTCTGGACATGTCCCAAAACGGTTTCCGGTCCGGACAAAGTACCGAAACTGCACTCCTGGCCATGACTGAGCATCTACGTACCATTCTGGATGCTGGTGAGACGGCGGCACTGATCCTATTAGACCTCAGTGCCGCATTTGACACTGTTTTACATGACATCTTGATACAACACCTGGAGGAGGCAGGTATAATAGGTAAGGCTCTGGAATGGTTCCATACTTTTTAGTCTGGGAGATCCTTTCAGGTTACCGCCCGCCCTTTCTATCTGAGGCTCACCCTATTGAACAAGGGGTTCCTCAGGGTTCTGCCCTGAGCCCCACTTTATTCAATCTATATGTTCAGCCACTTGCTGCGGTCGCCAAGCAATGGGATCTTTCCATCGTCTCGTATGCGGACGACACACAGCTGGTGGTAGCACTGACAGAAGAATGTAATATGCATGCCTCTAAATTTAGAGATGGTTTGACGGCGGTGTCCAAATGGATGACCTCTAATTACCTACAATTAAACACCAGTAAAACTGAGGTTCTAATAGTTGGTATAAATGCTAGTCTGTGGGGTGAACATTGGTGGCCTAGGCCTAGGGCACTGGGTAAGACTCCTGAGCCTAAGGTTGAGGTCAAGAACTTAGGGGTGTGGATGGACTCTTCCCTTAGTTTTCGGTCGGATACAAAAAAGGTCTCCAACACATGTTTTGGTTTACTACGGGGGCTCAGACCTCTTTTAAAGTTCTTTGAGCCCGCAAAATTCAATCAATGATTTTATCTCGATTGGACTATGCCAGCTCCCTGTTCTTAGGCGCCAATCAAGCCGAGATTGTTCGACTTCAACGCACTCAAAACATGGCGGCCAGAGTTTTGTTAGGGCTTCCTCTGTGTTGTTCTATCTCCAAGACTATCTGGAAATTTCATTGGTTGCCTATGGCAGAGCGTATTAAGTTTAAGACTCTGTGTCTTTCATTTAAGATACTTAAATTTGCTTCACCCAGCCTGCTTTGTAACATTCTGACTCCCTATGTACCATCTTGTGCGTTGCGTTCTTTTGGGCAGCATTTAGTTACTGTCCCGCGTGTAAAGCGCTCTAGAGCTAGGGGACGCTCTTTCCGCTATTTTGCGGCAAAACTATGGAATTCTCTGCCACTTGAGATGCGAGGCATGGATGGCCGGATGGACTTCAGGAGAGCGATTCAAACTTATCTTTTTCCACCGCAATAGTTCTGTTATCGACCCGTATTTAGTCCCCTGCTCCTTTGGCTCCCGGGATTGGTCTGTATGAGTGAAAGCGCCGGGACGCCCCTTTGCTGGGGCAGCTGAGCACTATAAAAGCACATTTAACATAACATAACATAACATACCCTGAAACCAGTCTCATGATGTTTGTTTCCGATCCAGGGAGGACCTGACTTGGCAGTTCGGTCTAGACGGTTCCCATGAGGCACAGGGTCAAGACTGATTTGCATATGGCTGGGTCCAAACTGGGGTGGCGTTGTTGGCAAAAGAATGATGGATTCAACCCAGATCTCTTGACTGGGGGAGAATGTTTGAATCATTCAGCATTATGTCCATCATTTATTGCAGTTACACTTTTCAGCCTAAGTGGGATGGGTATGCCCAGGCATGGGTCCCTTGCTCACTGTGCCCCAGGATTCAAGCTAGCCTGGCTGATGAAGGGTCACATACCCTGAAAACGGTCTCAGGATGCTTGTTTCCGGTCCAGGGAGGACCTGGCTTGGCAGATCGATGTGGACTGTTCCCATGAGGCAAAGGGTCAAGACTGATTTGCATATGGCTGGGTCCAAACTGGGGTGGCGTAGTGGGCAAAAGAACGATTAATTTATCCCAGATCTCTTGACTGGGGAGACTGTTGGAATCATTCAGCATTCCGTCCATCATTTATTGCAGTTACATTTTTCGCCATAAGTGGGACGATTATGCCCAGACATGGGTTCCTTGCTCACTGTGCCACTGTATTCAAGCAAGGCTGGCTGATGAAGGGTGATATACCCTGGAACAGATCTCAGGATGCTTGTTTCCGGTTCAGGGTGGACCGGCTTGGCAGTTCGGTCTGGACTGTTCCCATGAGGCACAGGGTCAAGGCTGATTTGCCTATGGCTCGGTCCAAACTAGGGTGGCATAGTCGGCAAAATAACGATGCATTTAACCCAGATCTCTTGACTGGAGGAGAATGTATGAATCATTCAGCATTCCATCCATAATTTATTGCAGTTACACTTTTCAGCCTTTGTAGGCTGGGTATGCCCAGACATGGGTCACTTGCTTACTGTGCCACTGGATTCAAGCTAGCCTGACTAATGAAGGGTGACATACCCTAAAACCAGTCTCAGGATATTTGTTTCCGGTCCAAGGAGGACCTGGCTTGGAAGTTCGTTCTGGACCATTCCCATGAGGCATAGGGTCAAGACTGATTTGCATATGGCTGGGTCCAAACTGGGGTTGCGTAGTGGGCAACATGACAATGGATTTAAGTCAGATCTCTTGACTGGGGGAGAATGTTTGAATCATTCAGCTTTCCATCCATCACTTTTTGCAGTTACACTTTTCAGCCTCAGTGGGACGGGTATGCCCAGACATGGGTCCCTTGCTCAATGTGCCACTGGATTCAAGCTAGTCTGGCTGATGAAGGGTGACATATCCGGAATCCAGTCTCAGGATGTTTGTTTCCGGTCCAAGGAGGACCTGAATTGGCAGTTCATTCTGGACTGTTCCTATGAGGCACAGGGTCAAGACTGATTTTCATATGGCTGGGTCCAAACTGGGGTTGGGTAGTGGGCAAAATGACGATGGATTTAAGCCAGGTTTCTTGACTGTGGGAGAATGTTTGAATCATTCAACATTCCATCCATCATTTATTGCAGTTACACTTTTCAGCCTAAGTGGGACGGGTATGCCCAGACATGGGTCCCTTGCTCACTGTGCCACTGGATTCAAGCTAGCCAGACTGATGAAGGGTGACATACCCTAAAACCCGTCTCAGGATGCTTGTTTCCGGTTCAGGGAGGACCTGGCTTGGCACATCAGTGTGTACTGTTCCCATGAGGCACAAGGTCAAGACTGATTTGCATATGGCTGGGTCCAAACTGGGGTGGCGTAGTGGGCAAAAGAACATTGGATTTAACCCAGATCACTTGACTGGGGGAGTGTGTTTGAATCATTCAGCATTCCGTCCATCATTTATTGCAGTTACACTATAGAACTTTGGACAGAGGTGGAAAAAGAAAAAATATTCTCATACCATAACTTTCTTTACAAAGCGCTTCAAACCATGAAGACAGGAGATCTGTGGAACAAAAACCTGTCTTCCTCAGCTTTAGATTAATCACCAACAAATGTCAAGACTTCAATCGCTAGTAGAAAACATGTTTAGCCATTGAACACATGCATTGATGGTAATAAACAACGACTCTTTAAAACAAGCACCTTATGTAAGCCTTCCATTGTCTCTATTTGTGAAGAAATGTCTGATGGCACTTTGGTTTGGTGATCTATTAGCAATAGCGGACCCACCTAGTTGGAAATATAGCAGCCCCATGGCATGCAGATTCTGTGGATAAAATAAACAGTACGTTATCCATCTGATTTGCAATAGCTTATTTTTCTATTAAGCATATGTCACCTTATTGTGGCTGATCTTTAAATCGAGAAAAATCAGGACATGCAGAGCCTCCATAATTAAGTGCCTCTCCCATTGGATCCCCAAATGAGCTGTAAGCTGTTAACATTTTTAACGCTTCACAAACATGCACTAAAAAGAAGACCTAGCCTCCCACCAGCATAAGCAATATCACAAATGGAACATTTGCACCATATTTAATTGTAATTGTAACTTTTTAAATAATTTCTTTTCACCTCATATCATGAAGGATATACGTACTGTATGGTTCTACATGTAATCATTTCAAATGTTTATATGTAATATTGTGTTGGTGTTTATTAACCAAACAATAATGCTTACTTACACTTACACACACTATTCTCAGGTGTTCATCTCTCTGAATGGAACATGTGGGACAAACGTGTTTTCATTCAAATAAAGATGCATGCTCAAGGCGTAGGATGTCAAAAACTAAATAAACCTAAAAGACAATGTTTATTTGTCAAAAAATAATGTTATGGGTTCCAAGTTTTTGTTAGGAGCATACCATTGGCACTGCAAAATACTATGGTCACTGAATGCTGGAATTGTCAAATTCCAAGGTTGCTTAATTTTGATGCAACGTCATGCCTATTTCTTCCCCAGCTCTACACTTACTGCCTCTGTATCTCACTCTTGGTTGTTCTTTTTCACCCCTGCTTCCTGCCTTTGTCACTGGTTTTCTATCTTGCTCTTCCTTCTTTTTCCCTTACTCTCTCTCTCGCACTCAGTCAAAGTCTGATGGTGGAAACTAAGCCACGCTCCCTTAAAATGAGTGCTGGTGCCCACCATGTGCAACCTTCGACATAAATTAAAGATCTGTCAATGGCCTTTGACTGTGTTAACTGGTCAAAGCTGTGGCAACTGCTTCTTGAAATGGGGCTAGATGCTAACTTAGTGCACTTACTGATATCGCTACATACAAACACCAAGGCCAGGGTTAGGCTTGGCCAAAAGTGTGATGTATTGAACAAAATCAGCATTGGAAGTTGGGTCCGTCAAGGCTGTGTGCTTGCCCCGTTTTATTCATTCTTTATATTATCAAACTTGGCTGCCAGATAAGCCTAAGCATTCCTGATGTCCCCAAGATAAACGGCACCCACTCCCAGACTCTCTGTATGTGGACGATGCTGTACTCATCACCCGTACCCCTAAAGCTCTGCATCCGCTAGTGCATTATTTTGTTCATTTTCTGGCCAATCTTAAGCTAACAACTGATTTTGATAAATCTTTTATAATAATCTGTGGCCCCAAGCGGACCTAACTTATGAGTATCTGGCACCCCTTGTTTAACAACAACTGGTAATTTTTCTCATTTGCTAAGCAACCCTTAGCTCATCAGGTTCCCGGGCTTCACAAGTATCATCACGAAGAGCAAAATTGGTCTTAGCCTCCCTTGTCCTTTTGGGGGGGCAGGGCATTAGCCCCTTTGTTGCAGATTTACTCAGCCCAATGCGTCCCTATAGCTTCATATGGGACGGATATTTGGAGTATAAATGATCATGAAACTATACAGAGGGAAGAAAATAGTTTTCCTAGGAAAACTTTGGTTGTACCTTTATCGACCCCCCATTATGGAACTGGGCTTAAATTATCCGAGTGGTTATATTGGCACCAAACCCTCCTTATTGGGGCTATCAATTTGGAAGAAAGAGGAGGCAGCATTAACAAGGGACATAGTAAACAATTGCTTGCAGTGGCGGCTCCTCCGCTAAGGTCGAGGAGCATCGCTTACACTGCTCAAAGGGAAAAATAAAATGATAATAACCTGTTGTTATGATCATTTTATTTTCACTTTTGCAGTCAGTGGTGGGGTTGGGCAGTGCTGTCCAGACCAGGGGAGGAGTGGTGTGCATTCCCTAAGTGTGCAGGAACTGTTTGGCCGGCCTTCTTTGGCCGACCGAACAGTTCATGCGCACTTTGCATGCCCCTACCGGGCTGCATTACACAGCCTTGTTAGGAACATTCACAGGATCCTTTTTCCAGTCGGAGTGCCGGTCCACGAGAGGCAGCGGTCGGCCATTAAGGGTAAGTCCTTTTTTATGTATTTTTCTTTCCCCACACAACCCCTTCGCCTCACCACCATCATCCAGTAGCAGCTGCAACTGAATGCTTGGCATGCAAGAAGGCTTTTCAATTCCGTGGCTGACATATGTCAAAAAAGCATTTAATGAGATTGGCTTAATTTGTATTTACCTTGACAGAGCATCCCATGCCGTCCCTCACAGAAAGCATGTACAAGCTCTATTGTTAGCTCTGTCGCAAGTGTATAGGCTAAATCATGAAAGCTTGAAAACAAGAATTGTTTTTAATTTTTATTATTTAGTTTTGTCCTCATTCACCTCTGACCACATTAACCAATTCAGGCGCCTGTATCCAAAACATGCCCTAGGAGCAGGTATGAGATTTATCTCCCCTGCATGTACATCTGTGCACTGGAAAGGTACAATCCCAAGCGGGTAGGGTCACTCTTAAATTTGGTCCGGTATACACCGGTGACTGATAGGATGGCATTTAAGGGTGGGAGAAAGTAGGAAGCCCATCGCAGTCCAGAGAGATCCAAAGAGGTATAATCATAGGGCAATTTTTTTATCAAGGGAGCCCTGATCGATTTGCATCTGCCTCAGTATTTAACCATCTCAATAAAAAGTGCAAATGGGCTTTCTACTTCTTGGATTGAGTCCCTTTCAAAACTTATTTGGATGTCGAAATAAGAGAGTCTAACCAATCAGAGTGTTGGGGAGACAAACATTCCACCAATTTTAGGCAGATTTCTCTTCTTGCTAACAGTATGGCATAAAAAGGGAATGCTCTCGCTGGGCCTGTAACTTCATTAGAAATTCCAAAGATTATCATAGTGAGACTTAGCTTGACTTGGAACCCAAGAATGTTCGAGATGGTTTCACCAACCTTAAGCCAGACATCAAGGATAGCTGGACATTCCTGGAACATGTGCATGTCTGATGCCCTCTCCAAGTCGCATTTCTTACATTTTACAGGGGTTCCATTGATAGCCTTTGGGCAGTTAGGTAGGCCGTGTGAATTGAAAAAAGATGATTCCTCCTTATCCATGCCGGTTTGACTGTAAGGAGCAAAGTGCCCAATAATACTTGCCAAAGTTGTTCCAAAGGCTCTCTTGGCAGACAGGCCTCACACAGATTTTCTGCAAGTCTGAAGTCCCCATCTGTTTCCTCCTCGATTTTCCAGTACCATACGGAAACCTCTTTTTTCCCCTGAGGCTTTTCCGCCAGATGTTTCTCTAAGACAATTCCTACGCCATTACGGGATTTCAGGTTTTGCACCCAGCTCTTGAGTTGAATGTATTTAAATTTATAAATACCCCCCTTCAGGATAGCGTGTAACGTTGACCATGGTAGAATTATGCCCTCCTGAGCTAGGTCCCCCCAAACACTAAGTCAGCCTCCCTTAATGGCTGTGCTAGTTTGTCCTTTAGACAGTCTGGTGTTCCTGGAGAGTCCTAAAGGGGGGCAAAGGTGGAAAAGTAGCTAAGGCCCGTCAACCGTCTGATGTTTGCCCATGTTCTGGCCATCGCCTGTAACACCTTTAACCTTATCTTTTCAAAGAACTTAGGATCTCCGTACTTAAACATAAAACTATCCTGGACTAGGTTTGCTCCCCTCAACATTGTTAAAAACATAGCCCCTACTCCAACATCTTCTGGAGATTTTAACAGCATCCTAGAGTTGGACAGCTGGAATGCCCAAGCGTAGTAATGTAAGTCCGGGAGGGACAACCCTCCCTCCTCTCTCCTACCTCTCAGCTTCTTCCAGGCAATTCTGGTTCCGTTGTAGGACCAAATAAAGGAATTCATAGCCTGCTGGTTTTTATCTATGGAAGACTTGACAAAATGTAGTGGGAATGCATTAAAAAAGAAGGTGATTTTAGCGAGTATTATCATTTTAACCAGCTTCACCCTCCCAAAGATTGACAAGGAGAGCTAAACCCAGCTCTTCATGAGATGCGAACACACCCGTATTTTTTTTTAAACAGATTTTATTGGCATTTAGTGTGCATAACATTCATATTGGTTGTCTACATCTCAAGTATCAGACATTCGTTCCTCTTTGTACATTACAGTATACTCTGAGGCTTCTATGTTAATATCCGTTTCGCTTAAATTGGACAACAGGTCCAGCCAGTTCTAACTTTCTGCTCCCGCCCCCTTCCCCTAAACAGGTTGCTAAGTGTCAGTCGTATGTGTCAGCGGTATGTACTATTTCCTCGGCTGTCCATGTTATTTGTACTTCGGGCGGTGGTTCACTGGTGAGCCGGGATTGGAGGAAGTGGGGCCTGTCGCATTTCTCGACACTGCATGTGGTATTTACCTCCTTCATATCTCTAGTGTCTCTATTGCACTGTCCCTGTTCTGCAGAACGAATCCGGCTGCTCATCTGCTGTATCATCTAGGTCTGGAGTTTGCAGGTCATTCACTAGTTTTCCCCAGCTCCTTGCTGTTTCTAGATTTCCTACACCTCTGCTCGCTGCGTGCAATAAGACTCTATGTTCTGTAGCAACCCATTTCTCCATTTCCCTTCTCCAGCACCCTATTTGGGGTCCTCTTGCAGGCTTCCAATTCTTTGTGATTTCCCTTTTCGCCAGTATAAACACTTAGTCTTGGAATCTCCCAATAGTCTTCATCTTGGCCGTGTGTGGGAACCAGTGCAGTATGCAGCAACACGTGTACGGTCGATTTTCCTATCTTGGATGCTTTCAACGGTAGCTAGTACCTCCTCCCAGAATTCTTTCAAACCCGGGCAATCCCACAACATGTGCAGGACGCGCCCCTCCTCATCCCGGTATTGTGGGCATGCTGCCTCCTTCGTTCGGAAATAGCGCCTGATTCTGGCTGGCGTTAGGTACGCCCTGTGAAGTACATAGTAGTTTATGAGTTTAAAACTTGCGTTCCTAGAGACCTTCAGGGTGCGGTCCACAATAGCCCCCCAATCTTTTTCTATATAGGGTACCTCTAAATCTTCCTTGCACTTTGCTCACAGCCGCTCCATGGGCCTCTGAATATCCCGCCCAATGTCTCTGTATATGCAAGAGACTGTTTTTATCCTACCTGCTGAACGGACTACATATCTACAGCAGTCTAGTGCTCTTGGTTCCGAAGCCCCTGTCGCCCAGTGTTTTCAGAATGCTGCTGTAACAGCCCTGTGTAGCAGGAACTGTTCCTGTGGGAGTCTGAACTCCTCTCGAAGATCCTTGAATGGAACCATTTGGGTTTCTCTGAAAAGGTCTCCGACTACTTTCAGCCCTGCTTCCTTCCAATCATCTAGCCCAGCCCAGTTTCCCCCATGTGGTAGTTGGCAGAGTATATCAATAGGTATGTCTGGAGAGTAGGGGACCCTGCACCCCGATCTTTGGAGCCCTCTCGCCCAGCATTTCATAATTACCACCTCTTCATCTGACTTCCTATGGGGCCCATGCCTCAGCCGTAATGGTATTTAAGTTACGACTTGGGGTTCTGGTGCAAACAGTGAGTCTGGGTCTCTACGGCCCGCCCGCCAGCCATCTTAAGAACTATTGCAGCTGTGCTGCCAGGTAGTAAGCTTCCAGGTCAGGGACCGCTAGCCCTTCCGTGGTTCTGGAGCACTGCAGCATGTGCTGAGCCAATCTTCTGTGTCTTGACCCCTACAGAAAATGTATAATCTGTGAGTTCAGTTAGCGGAATGTTACACCTGGACTCCAAATCGGGAGCATCCCAAATATGTAGAGCAGTCGGGGCTATGCCACCATCTTCAGGATGGCACACTGCCTGCCACAGACAGCCGAAGGGACCCCCAAAAGTCCAAGGAGGCACGGAGAGCTCTTATCCCCTTTCTTACATTGCCCAGTATTAGGTTCACCATGCCATGATATACCTTCACTCCGAGATATTCTAGGCATGCAGGCTCCCATATTAAGGTTCCAAGATCTTCTGAAGGGTGTCCAATAGGTGTGACAGGAAATACCTCAGATTTCTGTCAGTTTACTCGTAATCCCGATAGTGATACAAATACTTACAACATATCCCTGGCCCCCTGTAAATCTCCACCTGTATTTTGCAAGAATAAAAGTAAATCCTCCACATAGAGTGCTATGTGATGATATACGCCATTGATCACCAGCCCTGTCTAGTCCCGCCCCATTCTTGCCCGACACACCAGTGGTTCCATGGCTAACACAAATAATAGAGGGGAGAGAGGGCATCCCTATCAAGTCCCTCTCTCTACTCAGGCTCTGGGAGATTACATTCCCCATCCGTACCCTCTCCCGGGGATCCGCGTATAGCAGTTTCACCCATCCTATAAATCCTGCCCCTAGACCCAGTGCTTCCAGAACTTTATAGAGGTATTGCTATTCTAAGCTGTCAAATTCTTTTGCGATGTCCACTGCAAATATTGCAGCTACGTCTTTGGCATAGTCCTCTGCCCTCAGTATGACCATGAGGTGCCTGATGTTAATGGCTGTATTCCATTGCGGTATAAATCCTGTTTGGTCCATGTGCACTAACTAGGGCATGTGGGGAAGCAATTTATTTGCTAAAATTTTGCTTAATATTTTATAGGGGTTATTAGGGCTTCCCTTGTAATGTCAGGCAAATAGTACTATTCTCTCGCTGGCCAGTACATTACAACCAACCTGGGTGCCAGCTCTTCAGCATATGTCATGTAGAACTCTGCCGGGAATCCGTCTGTCCCCGGTGTTTTGTTCCGCGCCATATGCTTAATGGCTACCCTCACTTCCCGCAGTAAAATGTCCGCCCCCAGTTCCTCTGCTTCCTCAGGCTCTAGTTGAGGGAGTTCCAGCTCATCAAGGTAATCTCCTAGTGCCTCTTCCTCGCTCCCTATGATACTGCTGTATAGCTTGGTGTAGTACTTTGCAAAGATGTTGTTGATATCTTCTTCCGTATATCGCCTGCACCCATTGTCGTCTACCAGTTCCATCGTCAGTGACACCATGTTGTGTGAGTTGGCGAGCCACTCCAGCAGCGAGCCTGATTTATCACGCTCCACATGTGTGCGGTCTATGTATTGCCGATAATCAAAGGCTCGTAGTCTCTCTGTCTTTAGTGCTACTGTCTCGCCCGCTGCTGGGAGTGCCTCTCGGGTTTTTGGGGTGCTCCGGTCTTTTCCTCTCTCTCTGTCATAGCTCATTTTCAGCAGTTATGACTTCTGCTGTCAGTTTACACCTTACCCCTGTTATTTCTGTTACACAATGGCCTCTGATGGTCTCATTGAAGGCATCCCATTCAGGGAGCAAGGAGCACACAGTCCCTTCATTGTCATGGAAATATTGTGTGATCTTTTCTCTGGTACCCTCCCTGAAGACCTGGTCTTCCAACGTCTCGGGCGCAGTCGCCAAGTAGGGATGGCCGGAACTCGGCTTGCCCGTCGGGGGCCCAGAAATAAGGGGTTATGATCTGATATTGTCCTCGTTAGGTACTCAATGCTTGTCACCTGAGCATGTGTGTCTGGCGTGCATAGGAACGTATCTAACTGTGTTTGTACCTCATGTGTCGATGAAAATAATGAGTAATCTCTGTCCTGGGGGTGTAGGCTTCTCCATGAGTCTACCAGTCTCCAATGTCCTGGCAGTCTAGAAATGTCCTCGCATGGCCGAGCGTCGGGGAGTCCGGTAATGGCAGGAGTGACCTGTCTAAGTCTACATTAACAATGGCACTGAAGTCTTCGCCCATGAGTACTGTGGTCATCAGATATGGAGTCAGCTGTCGGTATACTCGCCTCAGATATAGTGGTTGGTCCACGTTCGGGGCATACACATTGACAATGCTTACTTCTCTGCCCTCCATTCTCCCTCTCAGCACCACATATCGGCCCGCTGGGTATATTAATTTGCTGACAACCTGGATTGGAACGCCCCCCCTCACCCAGAGCATGACGCCCCTGGCAAAGTCGAAGTACGTAGTTTAGAATGTTTGTCCCTGCCATCTCTTCTGCAGAGCTTGGTCCTCTTTTGCCGTAACTGTAAGGTGTGTCTCCTGGAGGAGCACTATATGTATCCCCCCCCCTGTTGAGGTAAGAAAAGACTTTATAGCATTTGGTCATTGTGTGCATGCCCCGTATGTTCCAGGTTAAGCACTTTGTGTCGACTGCCATCTCCCAGTCCTCCCTTTTAGCACCTATCCTTACGAATCCACCATACCTCTCGCCTAAATCGGATGTGTCCTCTTACAACCACTGAAATAAGTGTATGATGTAATTTGTGTTTCCCCTTCCAACAATTCAATAACATTATAACGAATCTCCAATGCCCCATCCCCAGGACAAGTAGACAAAACCCTCCCATCCAAACCAAACAGTCAGAGTCCTGGACTGTCATCCACAAAGTTAGGGGTGAGTCTATGGACGCTTCCGATGCGTCCGCCCACCAGCCCGCCACTCACCACACATATTGGATTAGTTCATCTGTGTGCCCCAGTGTCTCTCTCGCCTTCCTCTTCATTGAAGCTCTCCTACCTGCACCATCAGATAATCTCGTCTGCCGTGCCTGTGTGGTATCTATGGTTTAGAGTTTTGGGTTGTCTATATTCCTCATGTTTCTCTATTGCTTGGAATGCCTTTGTGTTCTATGGTTCATGTTCTATCGGGTGTCAGTTATTGCCTGACCTCTGTTCCTAGCTGACGTGCTTCGTGTATGCTGTGAAGGATCTTCATTAAAGAACCTTTATTCTCAACTAGACTCTTCTCCGCTTTTCATTGAAGTCTAGATTTAACATTTTGGCGACGAGGGTGGGATTCATCCTTCACATCACCAGCATTTCCGAAGTACCAGGAGGTGTTCTCAACTATCTGTGTGCGCCAGAACTTTTCCTTCAAGAAGCGCTTTCGACATCATAAGGTCGTATGAATTTTTTTTCATTTTTTACAGTCCTTACCTGTCCAGCGCCACCCAATCCTTCATTGCGCACTTCAGTATGAATTTAATTTCTCCATTACACATATCCCTGGAGGTAAAAATACTCGTGCTGACTTCCTTTCCAGATGTCCCCTTAGCAATTCAGAAGGTTCTTCCTCTATTTGTGAGGATTCTGAGTGCGTTGTGGGTATGGTAGATGGTTTGTTGCTTTCTGAGAGTATCATCAGCAAGGATGAGTAGTTGGATTGTGTTAAATTGGACAAGGTCCAAGACATAGTCAAGGGTCATGTTATCAAGGGCTGGCCCGATGATAGGAATCTTGATTCTGGGTTACGTTTGTTTTCTAATGTCAAAGATGAACTCACTGTAGAGGATGCTTTTTTGATGAGGGGCTCCTTGTTAATTCCTCCTAACAAACTCAAAGTGAAATTGTTGAATTTGGCTCATCTTGGTCATTTGGGGATCACTGGCACCAAGAAAAGGTTAAGGCTCTACTACTGGTGGCCAAATTTAGATTTTGATGTAGAAAATTTTGTTGGTAGGTGTTCTTGTTGTTTTGAAGCAGACAAATCTCTCAAGCTGCGGAATACTCCTCTTCTTCCTGTTTCTTATCCTCAGGGCCCCTGGGAGAAACTGGGCATTGACTTTATTGGTCCCATGTATGACTTAAAGCCTCATTTAAGATTTGCCCTAGTCCTGGTGGATTATTTTTCTAAGTGGGTTGAGTGTAGATTCATGTCTGATCCCTCCACTGTTGGTGTTATTGATTTTTTGGATGACCTTTTTCATAGAGAAGGGATTCCCAAGTATCTGGTTTCTGATAATGGTGTCCAGTTCAAGTCCCATGTCACTCAAAAGTTTTTATCTAACCTTGACATTAAACATTTGACTGTTGCCCTGTACAGTCCACAAGGAAACGGCATGGTCGAAAGGGTCAACAAGATGTTAAAAGACACTATCCAGTTAGCTTGCATGCAAAATTTGGATGTTTCAAAAGCTGTCAAAGAAAGGTTGTGGAGTTATCATAATACGCCTCATTCCACAACTGTTGTTACCCCTTTTGTCTTGTTAAAGAAACGTTTTGGTTCCTCAAAGCTTAGTCCTCTCTTGGTCCTTGACAAGACAAAAGTTGATGGAAAGTTACCCGATGTTGATCAAGTTCGTGACAGAATTGTTTCTGTGCAAAACAAAATGAAAGCTGCTTATGATGACAAGTTCAAAACTAAAAATGTTCTTTTTAATGTGGGTGATTCCGTCAAGGTCAAAAGACCTTTAAAAAGCAGTAGTCAGAAATCCAAATTCTATCCTGCTTCAAAAGTTATCAGAGTTTCTAAGAATGCTGTGTTGCTTTCAAATGGGAAATGGTGGAGCAAAAGAAATATTGTGCTTGTTAATCCTCCTGTTTTCAGAGACTGCAAAAGCCTCAAGGACAGCAACTTTTCGGTCAGCCTAACTTCGGACTTGCTGCCCTCCTCATCTTCTCTTCAAGGGGATTCTTTCCCTCTGTCTGGACCTGGCGATTTGGAACGTCCTGGTCCCTCTTCTGTGCTGCCGGAGCATTGTTCACTTCCTGATGTCACTGATGATTTTTGTGCCTCCAACTTTTTACCTGATTGTTCTATTTCTGCTCCAAATGACGTTTCTCTCAATTCTTCACCCGATTGCTCTGTTTCTGCTCCAAATGATGTTCCACCTGTTCTTAGGCGGAGTAGTCGTAACACCTGTGCTCCTGCTTATCTCAAAGATTTTTATCTTTAATGCTTGGTTTTTTTTTCTTTTTGTTTTTTTGTTTTGGGGAAGGGAGATGTGTGGTATCTATGGTTTAGAGTTTTGGGTTGTCTATATTCCTCATGTTTCTCTATTGCTTGGAATGCCTTTGTGTTCTATGGTTCATGTTCTATCGGGTGTCAGTTATTGCCTGACCTCTGTTCCTAGCTGACGTGCTTCGTGTATGCTGTGAAGGATCTTCATTAAAGAACCTTTATTCTCAACTAGACTCTTCTCCGCTTTTCATTGAAGTCTAGATTTAACAGCCAGGTATCTATTTATTTTTTATTTGCAAAGTTTTAGATAGCGCTGGCTAGACCCAGAGGTATTAGAGCGCTTTACATGAGGATCAGCAAGTTACAGATTACATAATTACTTCAGTTACAATTTCCAAGTATTGACATAGGAGAAAGATAGAGGGAAGATAGCATAACGGTGAGGCCAGGAAAACAATGTCAGATGTCTGGCTGGGTGGATGACGGCCAAGGGGGTGACCCAGGGCCAAACTCCTCTTTAGCTGCATAGCAGAGCTTCACCGGGCATCGGCCAAGGTTGTTCAGACTCTGCTGTGAGAACAGACAGTAGAAAAATATGCGATTACACGATAATATAAGTTATATTCGCGTTACGTAGCAAAGACAAAACCTCTTATGTGGAATGGAAAGATGAGGGGGGAAAGGTAAACAGGGGAAAAGAAACGAAGATAGCATCAGTGAGACCAGAGGGGGAAGAGACTTTAGGGGAAATAAGCAGTCAAAGTGAAAGATAGACAAGACCCTGAGGCCCAGTTAAAAACAGTGTCTGATGTCCGGCTGGGTAGGTGATAGCCGAGGGGGTGAGCCATAGCCAGACTCCTCTATAGCTGCATAGCACAGCTCCATCGGGCATCGGCCAAGTTTACTCGGAATCCATTGTGAGAACAGACAGTAGAGAAATATGAGACTGCACGATAACATAAGTTATTTTCGCGTTACATAGCAAAGACAATAGTCTTTTGTGGAATGGAAGGTAGAGGGGGAAAGGTAGACAGGGGAAAAGGAATGCAGAGAGCGTCATGCAGACCAGAGTGGGGGGAAGGGACTTCAGGGGAAACAAGCAGTCATAAGGAAATACCATGTTACAAGTTACAAAAATATTCACATTCATTACAGAATGAATATATATTCAATACAGGAGTTATTAGCTTACACAAAAATCTGGATCCAAAAAGGCCAGGGAGAGCAGGGAGTCCAGATGAAGGGGACAGCAGCGGAGAAAGAGACGAGACATATATGCGAAGTCCGGCTGGGTAGGTGACGGCCATAGCGGTGTGCCAGAGCCAGTCTCCCCTACAGCTGTCAGAGCAGCTCCACCGGGAATCGGTCATGCAGTTCGGACTCCGACGGGTAAGAATGAGGATCAGGAAGAGACCGAAAGTCTTCAGTTCAGAGACGGGCACGTGGAGATGGCAAGGGTGGCAGGATAGGAAAGGGTGTGTAACTTGGCTGCCATCTTGTAGTCAGGCAAGTCGGGTCATTTGGTTTCAATAATTCTGTAGCTGGGATTGTCTCGGGGTCTTTGGTTTGTTTACTCAGCTAATGCAATTATCCTAGTAGAAAATCCGTCTTCTTTCTCAAAAAAGATTCTTTGTGGCTCAAGTTAGCAGGAGGCACTCGGGGTTAGTCTTGTGAATGGTTTGAACAGTTTCCAAAGGAGAGTCTCGCTGATACTTCTCCGGGAGATTCAATCAAATGAGACTAAGCCCCCCGAGCGCCTCCTGCTGACTTGAGCATGAAAGAATCTTTTTTGAGAAAGAAGACGGATTTCCATACAGAGATGTAAAACGCCATTTGTACCTTTCACCGGCTTTTCGCTGGTAGCTATCTACTGCATGTGACGTGGTCACGGTTGCTACTTAAAAGAAAATTGTGGCAGCGGATTGCCCCGGGTGTGGCAGCTAGGACTAACATCAAGTCACAGTAGAAGTGGGTTGGGTTCTCCAGGGTGGGGTACAGGGGTGGGGCATCGGGAGGGGTGCACTGGGTAGGGAGCATGTAGGGGAAAAAGCCAAAATATTCTGCTCATTTGCCTTAGCTAGATTACTTATCTCAGAGGGAAATGTACTGGTCCGGCTTCTTTCTCATGCCTCGAATTCGCCTCAAACTCAAACTATCTAGAAAATGGTCCAGTTTTTATCTTGGAATGTGAATGGTCTGCACGTTAAACGAAGAAGGGCTACATTCTGACAATATATTACAGATTCCCCAGCACAAGTCTTTATCTTGCAAGAGACCCACCTGATATATTGGGATTGCAAAATAAATTAAAATGGGTCGACCATATGATCTGCACCGACCACAGCGCCAACATTAGAGGAGTGGCGATAAAAATAGAGAAGCAAGTCAAGGCACATACAATAGACTCATTAGTTGATACCTGCGGCAGGTGGGTCATCCTTAAAGTGACAATGCTGGGTAATTTAATAATTCTGGTAAGGTATTATGGCCTGAATTGTGATGACCCTGACCCCTTAAAAACCGTCTTTGCAAACTTGTTTGATTTTCCAGATCCCGTAATCATGACTGGCGATTTTAATATTGTATTAGATCCCAAGCTGGATAAATCTCCAAGTAGCAGAACTGTAATAGCATCTAAATTGCGTATATATATATACTCAATGTTGAAACAGACAGGACTCAGTCATGTTTGGAGGGATAGATCTGGCCTCCAGTTGGGGTCTCCTATTACAATAGGAAATATGGCCATAAATCCAGGATAGATGATGTCTTGGTTAGCCTTAGCCTGAGGGAGAAAGTCAAGGACATCAGATATTTGACACCCCACCTATCCGATCATTCGGAGGTGTATCTAGGTTTACATCTTGAAAGCAGGAAGATTGGTAGAGTTTGGACTCTTGATCGAACACTGGTGTCTTGAGACAAAAGACTTTCTAGGCCACAATGTGGGGCCAGCTGCGACTCCAATAGTTTTGGACTCTTTGAAGGCCGATTTAAGGGGGAATATCACCAGCAGATTATGCTTCAGAAACAGGCAATACAGGGAAGAGGTAACCCAAATAGAAACAAATATGAAGTTCAAAGGGAGCTAACCTGAGTAGTACTGTGGGAACAGAGAAGTGGCAGGAAAGCAAAGTTAAACTGGAAAAACTAAAGGAGCGTCTTAATACTACTCTTCAGACGAGGGTCATGAAACAATGGGAAGCGAGTAAGCTGGTTCATTTTGGGTACGGGGAGGGGGCAGGGAGACTATTGGCCTGGAAAGCAAAACAGATAGAACACGCAACCTGATAGGAAAAATTGAGAACGATGAAAGTAAGACCAAATTAACTTTTGATGCAGAGATAGAGAGCGCTTTCCATGCCTTTTCAAAAAACAATATTCAGAAGACAGTGTGGTTAATAAATCTGAAGCCGAGAAATGGTTGAGTGTGAATACTCTTAGCCTTTTAGATAATCACAACAGCATCTCTAAGAGCAGGATATTACCCAGGAGGAGGTTAAGAGAGCTATAATTTCAAGTAAAAGGGGTAAGGCGGTATGCCCAGATGGTCTGCCAATTGAGCTTTACAAAATATTTTAAGCCCATTTATGACCCAGCATTTCAATTATTTCTTACGTGATGGGAAAAAATTACCTGGCTCTAGGTGTAAGGCAACAATTACAATAATATGAAAGTCAGGGAAAAGTCCAGCAGGTTGTGAGTCATACAGACCCATATCTCTGCTCAACCCGGATTATAAGATCTTCACCAAAGTCCTAATGGACAGGCTAGCCACAGTAGCAGGTGATATGCTGCACATTGACCAAAAGGGGTTTGTCAAAGGCAGAAATCTTTATGAACTTACATATGATCTTATTGGCGGGATGGATCTAGCCATAACATACTCGCTCCCCTTCGCAGTCATGACTCTCAAAGGCATAAAGGCTTTTGATAGAGTGAACTGGGTATATCTGGCAGTTGTATTGGAGAAAGACAATTTTGGCAAGAACTTCGTAGAGCCATTCAGTTGATATAGCAAGATCCATCTGCAAAACTGCTGGTCAATGGAAATTTAACTAAGCCTTTTAAAATAACTAGGGGCACTAGACAGGACTGCCCGGGAAACAACCTTTACAACGCAACTTTTACAACGCACTACCATTACAACGAAACTTTTACAACGCAACATCCATTACAACGCATGCATTTACAATGCAACCATTACAGCGCATGACACTACAACACACACCACTACAACGCATGCCATTACAACGCAGTCATTACAACGCATACCATTACAATGCATAGCATTACAACACATAGTACCCTTACACTATCCAACACTTACCCTACTGTTGCACCCCCTGGAGTTAGAATAGTAATTTTTACCCCTACACTATCCAACACTTACACTACAGTTGCACCCCCTGGAGTTAGAATAGTAATTCTAACCCCTACACTATCCAACACTTACCCTACTGTTGCACCCCTAGAGTTAGAATAGTAATTTTAACCCCTACACTATCCAACACTTACCCTACTGTTGCACCCCCTGGAGTTAGAATAGTAATTTTAACCCCTACACTATCCAACACTTACCCTACTGTTGCACCCACTGGAGTTAGAATAGTAATTTTTACCCCTACACTATCCAATACTTACCTTACATGCAATGTAATGTTATGCGTTGTAATGGTATGCGTTGTAAATGTAGTATGCGTTGTAGTGGAATGCGTTGTAAAGGTAGTTTCAAAGAATTCGTTGTAATGGCATGCGTTGTAATGGTATGCGTTGTAATGGATGTTGCGGTGTAAAAAATGCGTTGTAAAGGTAGGCGTTGTAAAAGTATGCGTTGTAACGTCATACATCCGGACTGCCCCCTCTACTTTTTAATGTGTACATCAGGCCATTTGCTCAGAAGCTTAGAGATGAGGCAGAGCATTTCACCATTTAGGCATGAATGGTGGGAGAGGAAAGTTGTCCTTTAAGCCGACGACATACTGGTTTTCTCCTCCGATCTCTCCAGTGCCTTGCCAGCCGTTTGTAAAGCATGCTGAGGATTTCGGTAGGATATCAGGGTTTAAAAACAACTACTGCAAACTATCTGCATTTAAATCCTGAAACCACCCTTAATAGTTTTCTATGGAACATCAGAGAGCTCTGGGAGCATTCACTACTGTTCCACTTTAGAGCTGGCATGATTAAATATTTCCTTGCCTTCCGATTGAATACCGCCACAACTTAGAATGTAGAGTATGCCCATGTAATAATGTTTCTAGCCAATCTATGTTACTCTTGCTCGTTTTTGTGATTTTTACTAAATCTATACTACAAGACATTTAGCCCATTTTTTAAAATTTAGGAATTTTCAGCACTGCACTCCGGCCTACCATTATCTCCATCAACTTTCAGATGAAGATTCCTGTTCCTGTGTAAGCTTGTTTCTTCAGCTGTGCGGTCACGAGGCACGATGCAGCCTGATTAAATGTGTCCTTATACTCTTTCTTTTAGATTTTTATTCCTAGGAACTGTTTTCAGCGCTGTGTTTGGTAATATATTTTTTTACATATTTATTTATGTGGTCACAAATGTAATCGGCTGTATGGTATTGCTGACTTTTTCATGCATTTTATGATTGTGTGTGCTGTATTTATCAACCCTATAAAGTTTATATTGAATGGAATTGACATACATTAGGAGCTATCTAACACATGCTGATGATGAGCTTAAAACAGTTGAGGTTTTATGAACTGAAGTCACCAACTCACAGCAAAAAGAGGGCTATGTATTGAACCATCTCCCTATGCTAATAAGTAGATTATATGTCAATGCTCTAATAGTGAAACACATTAACCAAGAAAGATCTTCCATTTTTTAGTTCCTCACCAAATCCATATTGTGATTTACATGCAACTGAAAACAAGGATGTAACCAAAGAACGATGGAGAGTGCGGGGCTAAAGGTTTCTCTTTACAAGGTCAGCTGCTGACTGGCTTCAGAAGAGGCTGAGTGCTCAGACGAGCCTGCAGTGTCAGAAGACTGCATAACCTTCATGCAAAGAGACTGGAAACTGATGTCCAATATCGTAGCTCAATGTCGTATTTGAGGCTATTAAAACTCTAATCAACCAGTGGAAGATGCTCAGGGCATGTCGATTGTTTGATCTGATTTAAGAGGAAGGCCGAGGACATTGTAAAATTAAAAATATACATACCTCAGCTGATAGAAAAGTTCAAGTGGACTTGTACTGACCTGATACTTTTGACATTTGAGAAAGTATCCCTGACAACATAGATATTGAAAAATGTTCAAACTGTTTTTATGAAAAAGAGAAGACATGATCTAGCAGAGATATAAATTAAACTTGTACTTAACCGATACTTTTCACATTTGAGAAAGTAGCCCTCGCAACATAGATATTTAAAAGCATGTTATCTGTTTTAATGAAAAAAAACATGATCTCGTAGAGATAGAAATTAAGCATTTTTAGAGTTAGCCATTGAACTAAATTGGTTTTACTGTTCAACCATGTTAACATTTTATAATATTAACAAATATCATACAGACACTAGCATCATTAATGCATGTATTCTTAGAAACGTCACAGCCTTTTCATAATATTTGCATTTGTGTCACAAAGAAAAACTCTTAATAACGTTCATTAATGCCCATTACTAAAATGAGAGATTGAAAGGGATTGTTTTAAAATATACAAAAAATATGTGAAGTTTATAGTACAATGAATTTGCATTACCTGGCAAGAATAGAGCCATTTTCTTCCTTTCAGCAAACATTCTTAACAAATATAACATTCAGCCTATGATCTTTTGTCTTATTTAAAAAAAGGGGCAGTACTTTTCTACACTGCCTAAATGCCAACAGTCTTCTCTCATATATGCGCCTTGGGTAAAGTACTTTGGGGCAGATTTATGTTAACTGGCGCATCCCCCGGGATGCGCCAGTTAACGTGCGCCACATTGCGCCACAGCTCCGCCACCCATGGTGCGCCGCATTTATAATGCGGCGCACCATGGTGCAAAAACGGCACAGATGCGTCACGCATCTGTGCTGGAAATGTGGCGCATTGCTGGAGTTGCGTCGCAAGCGCGACGCAGCTCCAGCAAGGCTCAGGGGTGCCCCATCTACACAATGCTGCGTCAAGACCTACGCCTGCTTCAAGCAGGCGCAGGGTTTTGACGCAGCAGTGACTGAGTGAAATCTCATAGATTTCACTCAGCCAGTTTCAGGAGGCGTTCCTGCTCAGGAACGCCCCCCCTGCGCAGGAACGCCTCTTTATGGCGCGGTGCTTTACAACGTGACGCATCTCCTAGATGCGTCACGTTGTAAATAGGGCGCATTGTTTGCGCCGCAGTTGCGTCAAAAAAAGTGACTCAATTGCGGCGCAAAGAGGCGCAACGGCCTCATAAATCTGCCCCTTGGTACTCTAAATAGATATTACAAGTATTAAAAAAAGGAATTGCAAATGGTTTTGGGAAAACCACATAGTGTTCATCGGATGTCATGGCTTAAATTAGATGGAGAATATACAAGAGGCCCATCTGTAAATTAAATAATGTATGGATCATGTTTTTAATTGAAACCGGATGGCAACAGCTGTTTAAAGCTAGAAAAAACCGAAGGAAACATTCAATATTCGGCTTATACTCACCTTTGCCTTTCATACTTTAGGAACTGACAAGTCTGCTCAGCAGCTCATCATGAGGATTTATTGGACACTGATAGAGGAAGGTCACAGGTCACGCCATTGTACGTCATGCAGGTTCCCTGAATATAAGTCACAGATTTTTAATCTATGACAGGGGAAAGTGACCTTTAAGGATTTCCATTGTATTAGGAACGATGGAGTGTGATTAACTGGGGATTTCTGCACCTTCTCCTGAATGAAGGGTCAGTCAGGTAAGGCCCCTCACCTTCAGACCAGAAATTGTGTGTGCAGGCCTAGCTAGGAAATGCACAAAATGAATCAGTGCTGCATGGCAGTGAAGACAAACTACATAAGACTTCTGACAATCATGTTTCTGAATAGCCAGCTTTCTTGAAATGTTCAAGTATCAGTCAGTCAGTCAAAAAACGTTGTTTCGGCTGTACAGCCATAAAAGCACAAATAAATGAACATGGCATATCATAAATACAATTAATTATTACAAACAACAAAAAGGGCAAGGGGTAATTATACAAAATAGCAATAAATATTTGTGTGGCAAGCTATCACCCCACTGCCCAACCCCCTAAGATTAGCGACCACGTGTCAAAAATACTTGGGATTTCCTACATTATACAATTAAAAACATTAAAACTGTGCAAATATATATATATATATATATTTTTTTTAAAATAATTTAAAGATCAAACATTAAAATTAATCGACCATAAAAAGGTTTCAAGGCATTTCTCTAGGTGTAGATATGTGCAAATATAATACCGTAACATTTCTAGTTGGAAAACACAGACAAGTTATTGCCGATCTCTTTCTCCTTTAAAATACCTCTACATATACATCACATCGCAAATAAAAATGTCGAGGTAGCGACTAAAGATACTGGATGAGTCTTGTATTTTAGTAGCCTAAATACCTCGCTATAGTTCCTGTGGCCCAGATTTCTACAAAGTTGGAGGACCCACTTGGATCAACACCTTTTATATGCTGGACAGAAAAACATAACATGGAGTTCTGTTTCTTCAGAAGAAGTGCACCCAGGATAATCTGATTTAGTTGGTCCCTTCCATTTGTTTGTAAATGCACGGAGCGGGAGCATCCCGTGCCTGAATTGTAAAAACAACTTCTTAGCCATGAATGGTTGAATACTGTCCAGGGCCAATTCCAATTTGTATTGTTGCTTGACATCCAGAAACCTAGATGTCATGCAACATAAATTCATACTCTGGGTCAATAGCGCGACTTTGTGTTCTTTAAGAGCTTGGGATAGGGATTTTTTGGGGATAGAGGGGCAGGTCTCTTCTGGCATTAGCCACATGTTTGCCCTCCCCAGTGAATGACATGTGCTCCTAATATATGACAGCCAAGGTAGATTTCCTGCTGCCAGTATGGACATAACATCCCCCAATCCTCCCTAAAGGGAACTAGCTCAGGCGTGCTCCAGAGGCGGCGCCAGAATAGGAGAGGACAAGAGGCAATTAGGTCAGCGATGGGTCCAATACCCAGATCCATCCTAAGTGGAGTTAAAGGAGTACTTTTTGGGAGACCCAGCAACTGCCTAATAAAAGTATTTTCTGTAAGAGATAAACCCCCACATGCATCAAAGGATTTTGGACTCGCAAACGGTGCGAATCGGAATAATCGGCCGTTTGCGATTCCAAAATCACTTTTTGCTATGCATGAAACTTTTAGGAATTTTTTGCACTTCTAAAAAATGCGTTTGCATTTAAGGAATCGCATGTGTGCGATTCCTTAAATGCAATGCATGATTTTTTTTAAAAATGCGAATTCTAAAATAGGAGGTGCAAATTAACACGAGGTTGACCCTCGTGTTAATTTGCGAAAATTAAAAAAAAAGCAAAAAAATGCCTTTTTTAAACATGCATGTTACAGACACAAATGTCCTTAGGACATGCGTGTGTGAAACATGCACTTGAAAATACATTTCAGGGGTGCAGGGGAGGGTCCTTTGGACCCCCCTCTGCACCCTTGAAATGCATCAACAAATTGCGAGTGCAAAACAAAAGAAATGCAAAACGGCATTGATTCCTATGGGCCTCTAGGCCCATAGGAATCAATGTAATGCCATTCCTTAATTGCAATTCGCAATTTCCGAAAATTAAGAAATCCTAAAAACTTTTAGGATTTCTTGATGCATAGGATTTTGCATTTCCTAAATAGCGATTCCTTAATTTTCGCTATTTAAGAAATGCAAAATCCTAGATTGATGCATGTGGGGGAAAATGTTAGATGGGCAATATCCCCAGAGTGCAGCTCCATATAATGAAGCCCCCTTGCTTGTATTTTATAAATTTCTGCTGGAGGCCCGTCCACTTTTTTGGGTGAAGCTTTTGTGAACTTTCAAGATGCCACCTATTTGGGTCCCCCAGTTCATCTTATCGTTAAGTGTAATACCCAAATAATCAAATATCAACCATTAGCCCTGATATTTGAACAGCAAAAAAATAATCAAGAACGTTAATAACTTCTTAGCTGCCTTCATCAAAATAGGAGTAGCACCAAAAATAATTACTTTTTTTGCACATCTATTTTCTCATATTATTGGTACCACAACATATTTGCTCAGTCTAGAAAAGCCCCTGTGGCTGGAGCACGAGGTCTTGTATTAGAAGCTGATGAGATATATTATGTTAATATGTACTTTATTGTATCTTTATTCGGTTTATGTAAAATCGTAAAAGAACAAAGCATAAACATTTGAATGAATTAAAAGAGGTGTCTGGTCACATAAAACCTATGAAAAAACTGTTATTATAAATACAATTTTTTTTGAAGGGCAATCAGATAAAAGAGAAAATCATAATAACACATCAGCAAAAATATAAAATCATTTCGCCACCATGTTCCTCAATATAGTAGCAGGCAGTAAAAACGGGTGCACCATCAAACAGATATACTCAGACTGCAGTAGCTGAAGATAAATTAGAGCTGATCCACATTTCCTTATATTAAGAGACTTAAGCAAAGGTATCAGAAGAGTCTTCCTAGGAAGATCATATAAATGACAAATGTTAATATGTATTCATGTGGCAAGTAGAGCTAGCTAATACGCCTGTTAGAAAAGAACAATTGTTGTGGCACTGGTCTGTTCGAATTCAGACCTTTTTGAGAACATATGCAAAAATCTTATGAATGAATTCCTTCCTCCACTTCTGAATCAGTCGTGTATTTACATGAAAGAGGTGGCCTTGTGTACTTAGCACAGAGGCTTAAACTGAAGCACATCTGAGCTGCTAAAGTTTGCAGCTTCAAAAGGGCTAATGAAGCATTCTCCCATTATTTCTTTTGATGTTTAGTTTTAAACTGTAGTTTATCAAGAAGGACTAGCTAAGTTGTGTGAAAGGACTCAATGGGTACGTATGTTGGCAAACCATTTGGTTTGGTCATGAAGCCCTCACCCACCAACCTAGTTGGTGGCATGCTTCATCATCGGGCCCACCACAGTGACACCGAATGTGTCCCACGTGTGCTGCGACTCCAGATTACTGAGGAGCTGGTATACTCGCTGAGTGTGCAGTGTTGGTGGATGTGAAAGTGACAATTAAAAGCTATGCGGTGGGTCCCAGTACCCGAGGGTATATGGATAGACTTTAATTACTGGGCCCCTGTTATCAACTAAAAAGGCAAACGGACGCGTTGGAGTAAATTATGACCTCCTTCGTCCCGTGTGGTCTACATGTTTCAGCCAGGCCTTTTGATTAAAACTGACTTTCCTCAGGACTAATGAGTATGTGAAGGTGACAATAAATATTTTAAGTGAATTGTGGTGTAATTAAAAGTGTCGCACTCGCTAAGGTGCATTACGTGTAAGAGGGGGATTCCCTCTACTTTACTGTACACATAACATAAAGGACACAGACAGACGTACAAGGTAGAGTCAATTAGGATGATATTTCAAAAAACACAACGTTTTGCCGGCTACTAAGGTGGGTGAAACGACCTCAAAGCGGCAGAAAAAATGTGGCCATGCTGATTGCATGGCTGTTGTGGTTTTAAACGTAAAACCGGAGTGGGGGTGGTGGGCTAAGCAGCGGGGTAAGTGCAGGGTGAGGTACAGGTAAGTAAAATACATTATCCTCACACTTGCTGTTTGCTGTTACAGCTTCCTTGGGTCACCCGGCAGGGAGAAAAGACCTTAGACATTGTAGAAAGGCAGAGATTAGCGCCAAACCTGTAGGGAGAGAAAAGCTGCAGCTTACCTAGTTCGTAGCGGTAGAGCAGCGTGTTTACTCATGGAATTGCCGATCTGCGTGCCCCGTAGACCTGTTGTCCTGCTGCGGTGTCCCGGGTAAGTGAGAGAAGGCCCCGGTCGGGTTTAAATAGCCCGTATGATTCGTAACACCTGCAGCGGCAATGAAAATGGAAGAGGTGCGATCGCGCTAGAAGCGCTGAGTCATGTGGAGCGTGCGCATGCGTGCTCGATAAGTGTAGCGTGCGCATGCGCAATGGACTAAAAGTAGTGCCGGGTTACAGCGCATGCACGTGGCAGCGCAAAAGGTGAGAATAGGCCTGTGAGGTGTTGGTCATTCAATTGGCAATGTTTTGATGTAGAAGAAACAGACAGGGATGTTGGTGTTACGGGTCTGAAAAAACAGAGTATAATACAGGCAGGGATATATCTAATCAGTAGGAGTTTGCACACAAAAGTGGAGGGGCGAGAAAAAATCTGTTATGTTCATAAGTTAAAAATACCAATTTGCTAAGGATGTCAAAGCATTGAAGAGTACTACACTGCTTAGATGGTCAAAGCATCCAAAGTATCATACTGCTCAGGTGGTCAAAGAATTCCATGGGATGGAATCGTTCAGCCCATCAATGTGTGTGGATAGGCGGTATATCCAACGTTGTTCCTTCATAAGGAGGGCCTTTTCGTTGAAATGGGTCACATCAAACTGCTCAATCACTGTCCATGTAGTTCAAGTTCAAGTTCAGGAATTTGTATAGCGCACTACTCACCCAGAGGGTCTCAAGGCGCTTGGGGGAAGGGGGTGCATTATTTATCGAATAGCCAGGTTTTAAGTTCCTTCCTGAAGGAAATGTGGTTCTGGGTAAGGCGGAGGTGAGTGGGGAGAGAATTCCATGTTTTGGCAGCTAAGTAGGAGAAGGATCTTCCTCCCATGGTGGATCTTTGGATGCGTGGAACTGCAGCGAGGGCTTGATTGGAGGATCTTAGTTGTCGGGTCGGTGTGTAGAAGGACAGTCGTGAGTTGAGGCATTTGTGTCCTAGTTTGTAGAGGGCCTTGTGTGCGTGGGTGAGGAGACGGAACGTTATTCTCTTGTTGACAGGAAGCCAGTGAAGGTCTTTCAGGTGACCAGTAATGTGAGCTTGACGCGGGATATCCAATATGAGTCTGGCTGATGCGTTTTGGATACGTTGGAGGTTTTTCTGTAATTTAGAAGTGGTTCCGGCGTAGAGGGTGTTTCCATAGTCCAGTCGGCTAGTGACCAGAGCGTGGGTGACAGTTTTTCTTGTTTCGGTGGGGATCCAACGATAGATTTTTTTGAGCATACGAAGTACGTTAAAGCAAGAGGATGAGACTGCGTTGACTTGTCTGGTCATCGAGAGGGAGGAGTCTAAGATGAAGCCTAGGTTACGTGCGTGGTCTGTGGGTATGGGTGCCGTGCCCAGGGCCGATGGCCACCATGAGTCGTCCCAGGCAGAGGGGGATGATCCTAGGATGAGGACTTCCGTTTTGTCTGAGTTAAGTTTTAGGCGGCTGTTTTTCATCCATTCAGCAACTTCTTTCATGCCTTCGTGAAGATTGGTTTTGGCGGTGTTGGGGTCTTTGGTAAGGGAAAGGATCAGCGGGGTGGCGTCAGCGTAAGAGATGATGTTGAGGTTGTGTTGTCGCGCGATGGATGCGAGGGGACTCATGTAAACGTTGAAGAGGGTGGGACTGAGTGATGATCCTTGTGGTACTCCGCAGATGACTTCTGTGGCCTCTGATTTGAATGGGGGGAGGCGGACACTCTGGGTTCTCCCGGCAAGGAACGAGATGATCCAGTCTAAGGCTTTTCCTTGTATGCCGATGTTGCTGAGGCGTTGTATGAGGGTGCCATGACAGACCGTGTCGAAGGCGGCGGAGAGGTCTAGTAGGATGAGGGCAACTGTTTCTCCGTTGTCCAGTAGTGCTCGGATGTCGTCTGTCGCTGCAATAAGGGCGGTTTCGGTGCTGTGTTTGGCTCGAAAGCCGGACTGTGAGGGGTCGAGGGAGTTGTTGGATTCGAGGAAGGCGGCGAGCTGTCTATTGACGGCTTTCTCAATGACTTTGGCAGGGAATGGGAGGAGGGAGATGGGGCGGTAGTTCTTGAGTTCAGAGGGGTCTGCTGTGGGGTTCTTTAAGAGGGCGTTGAGTTCGGTGTGTTTCCAGATTTCTGGGAAGGTAGCGGAGTTGAAGGAGCAGTTGATGACATCACGGAGATGGGGTGCGATGATGGAATCTGCTTTATTGAAGATGTGGTGGGGACAGGGGTCTGTTGGCGAGCCTGAATGGATGGAGTTCATTAGGCGGATGGTGTCTTCAGTGGTGATTGGGTTCCAGGCGTTAAGGATGTTAGAGTGCGGTTTAGGTTCTGAGAGTTCTTGGGAGGGAGTAATGTCGTTTGAGGCTGTGGTGGGGTTGGTAAATTCTTTGACGATGTTGAATAGTTCCTTGCTGTTTTGGGCGTTGTTGTCGAGTCGATCTTTGAATGCTGACTTCTTGGTGGATCGGATCAGTTGGTGGTGTTTGCGGGTGGCTGTCTTGAAGGTGCTTAGGTTCTCAGTGGTTGAGTTTTTTCTCCAGGTTTTCTCGAGAGTACGGCATAGTTTCTTGGATTTCTTAAGGTCCTCGTTGAACCAGGGGGCTTTTTTGCTACCCTGTTTGGTTTGGTGGTTTTTCAGGGGTGCTAGTTCGTCAGCGCTGTGAGTGATCCATTGTTTGAGTTTGGTGGCCGCTTGGTTTGGGTCCGATGAGAGGGCGGGAGGGTTTTGATTTAGCAATGTGAGGAGTTTGTCGGTGGTGATTTTGTTCCAGTTTCTTCGTGGAATAGGTTGTGGGGGGTGGTGGGTCGAGGTGGTTTTGTAGTTGAAATGAACACAGCTGTGGTTCATCCAGTGGAGAGCTGTGGTGGGATCGAAGGAGGTGTGCTTACTGGAGGTGAAGATTGGGTCGAGTGTATGTCCGGCTATATGGGTGGGGGTGTCAACAAGTTGTTTGAGACCCAGATTGGCTAGGTTTTCCAGAAGGGTGGTGGTGTTGCTGTTGTTTTTCTTTTCCAGGTGGAAGTTGAGGTCTCCCAGTAGCATGTAGTTCTCGGAGGCGAGGGCATGTGGGCTGATGAAGTCAGTGATGTCTTCGCTGAATTGTTTACAGGTTCCTGGTGGTCTGTAGATGAGGGTGCCTCTAAGTGTGGTCCTGGGGTCGGTGTGGATCTGAAAGTGGAGGTGTTCGGCGGTAGTAAGGTTATCGTCGAAGCTGGTTGTGATTCTGATGGTGTTTTTATGGACGATGATGATGCCTCCTCCTGTTTGGTTGGTGCGGTCCTTTCGGATGATCTTGAAAGCGTTCGGGATGGCTATGGCGATGTCGGGCGCTGAAGAGGCGTTCATCCAGGTTTCTGTTAGGAAGGCGATGTCCGGTGAAGCAGAGTCGAGTAGGTCCCAGAGTTCTGTGGCGTGTCTGTGGATCGAGCGGGTGTTCAGCAGGATGCACAGCGGATGGTGCTCCTGTGTTCAGTCATTCTTGTCCTCACTTTTCGAGCTGTCATATCAATGTACCTGAGGCCACACCGGCACGTTATGAGGTACACTAGGTTTGATGGATTGCAATTGGTGAACTGGCGCTGTGTCCAGGTTTTGCCATTTTCCAGGGCAAGAGTTTTTGAGGGCAATGTTAAATGGCAAACACTACAGTTATTGCATGGTTGGTGGCCAGTGAGCTTTGGTAGGCCCCAAGCGTTTAAGATCGTATTGTCTGTAGGGCGGGAGTTCGCTCTTGGTCTGGTAGACACCAATTGGTCCTTTAGGTTCTTAGTTCTCTTGTACGCGAAACGTGGTGTCTCACAGTTTCTAGTTCCCGAGTTGATAATCTTCCAATTTCTATGGATTATGATGGACACTTGATTGGAAGCGGTGTTGTAGATGTGACACATGTGACCACTGGTGTCTCAGGTGGTTTGCCAATGGTTTCCAAAAGTGCCTCTCTATTCTGATTTCGCGCCCTTTTGCAGGTTTTGGAGATGATTCTAGGAGGATATCCACGATCCTCCAGTTTGTGGATTAGTGCCTTAGACTGTTGTTTATAGTCTTTGATATTGCTGCAATTGTGTTGGATACGTAGAAATTGTCCGAAGGGGAGGTTTTCCGTAAGGGGCCAGGGGTGGAAGCTGTCAAATCTGAGTAATGAATTCCTCGCTGTAGGTTTGTAGTATGTGGTGGTTGTCAAGCCGTTATGTTCTGCTTTGATGTTGAGATCCAAGAAGGCAAGTTCGGTCGAACTACTTGTGCAAGTAAACCGGAGGTAGGCGTCTTGGTTATTGATCCATGTGAGGAAATGTTCAAGCGTTTCTTTATTGCCCTCCCAAATGATGAAGATGTCATCGATATAACGACGCCAGGTCATTATGTTGGTTGAGTAGGGGTTAGTGGGTGCCTCAATGTAGGTCCTTTCAAAATGGTGGACATAAAGCCCCGCTACACTGGGGGCAAAAACACTCCCCATAGTAGTTCCATTTGTCTGGAGGAAGAATTTACCCTCATATTCAAAAAAGTTTTCTTTTAATGCAAGTGTGGCGCAGTCAAGGATGAATTGACGTGGGGTTCGGTGTTCCCAGGTGGTCTCCATCAGTACATCGTGTAATACTTGTAAGGTAGCGTCTTACGGTAGGCTAGTGTATAGGCTCTCTATGTCCAGTCCAACTAGGAGTTGAGTTTCTGGGTTGAAACTGGTGTCCTTGATAATTTTGAGCAGATGTTTCGTATCCTTGATGTATGAAGGTGTCTTCTGAACCAGTGGTTTGAGATAGAAGTCACAAAAGCGTGATAACGGTTCCAGGAGGGATTGGATGCCCGACACAATGGGCCTGCCTGGTGGTGGAGTGACCCCTTTGTGCACTTTGGGCAAAGTGTAAAAATAGGGTACTTTTGCATTTTTGGGCTGGATGATGAAGCATGCCACCAACAAGGTTGGTGGGCGAGGGCTTCATGACCAAACCAAATGGTTTGCCAACATACGTACCCATTGAGTACTTTCACACAACTTAGTTAGTCCTTCTTGATAACTATATATAACCTAGGGGATCTGGACTAGCTTATCTAGTCCTCTCTCTCTATTTTGATTTGACGATAGTTTTAAACTGTTTCAGATATTATTATTATTACATTGTTAAACTTTAACGGTAATTCAATTAAAACTGCTTATTAGACATTCAATCATGAGCGTCATATTGACAGACAAGCACTGAACCTGGGTATTAATGAGCAAAGCCACTTGGGAATCCCACAGTCTGAGATTCTAAAAATTAGTGCAAACTCTCGGATTTTCTGAAACATCTACAAGGAACCAAGGACTTTTTTTAAAAGTTGAGTGCCACTTCCCATCCAAGGAGTGCAGATACGACAATAGTAACATTGAATCTGGCAGTTAGCGCTCCCAATCCATAATTGTAAAGCTTACAGTGTGTAAAGCTCAAGTACTGAGATTCAATCACGCTAGAAGTCCGTAAACCAAGCAAGTTAAAAAATCAAAAAACACAGGGGGATGAAATGGGTGGAACCCATTTCTTACATTTCCAATTTGCTAAACCTAGACTAGGCTTTGCTAATTTGCTGTGCTGCAAGGGAGGAAAAAAAGTGCTGAGCCATACCTACAAAGAATGGCCTGCAGTTTGTGTCATCCCCTGTGCTGGTGCTGATGCAAGGATGCCTTGCTTGATGCAGAGCCTTGCACAATGGTGCAGAGTTAAGTTTGTGCTGTCTAGCAAAGAGGTTGCACAGGGCATTTTAAGAAGTGAATATATTTCCCCTTGTTTGCATCTGCTTCAGTTTAGTCTTTGACAGAAAAACCTGAACTGGCAATTGAATTAGCTTGACCTTTGCATCAAAACTTGTAGAGGTTTCTGCTGACCTGTCCCCTTTATGCTAGTTTTGGAAGCATTTTTTGCAAGGTGAAAACTGTACCTTTCGAGCACAAATCACCGTTTGAATTGGATGTGTGCGTCATTTTGTATTGCTTTGCCCTGCATTGCATTAGCGCTGGTGCGAAGTATTAGTAAATGGAGGTTTGGGTGGGTAGAATTATTTTGCGAAATGTAAAACAGGTGAAGTCCAACCATTTGATCAATGAATCTGCAGAGTGAAAACGAGCTGCAATAGCCACCTAAGTTCACACCCCAGGCAAACCTAAGCAACAGGCAGATTTTGCAGTTATAGCACCATGTATGATTCTTTGTGGAAAAAAGAGGTTCAGGGACAGTCACATGAACTGCTCGTAGACTGAGGAGTCCATGTGATGCATGTGGTTCTTACTGACCCTCATTTTGCTAGGGAGAAGCTTTCCCCTCATTTTGCTATCCAGAAGCACATGAACTGTCCAAACCGAACAGTATAGACTTATTTGCTTCTGAATTCCGATTCCATTCTTTGGAGTTCACTTCGCATATTATGGAATTTTAAAAAAAATCATCTGGTCCTCCTGGCTGCTGCATTTTTGCTTTTGATTCATGAGATAAAATACGGGCATATTATCAAGGGGGTTTATCTCCGCTTTTTTGGCTTTAAAAGCCAAGAAAGCGGAGATAAAATTATCTCCCTATTACCAAGCTGTCGCTAACACCAGTTAGCGACAGCTAGTAGGAGATAGCGACCATCTTGGGCACTGCTTTGCATGTCAGTGAAATTTATCACTAATGACAAGCAAACTGGGTGTGCCAAGATGTTAGCGACTGGAAACAGTCGCTAACATCGCTATCTCCTATTACCAACTTTTGGAGATATTCGCGCTAAGCGCGAATATCTCCAAAAGCTAACACCTGCCCCAGAGCAGTTCTTAGCCATGTTATCCAATGGTAGGTGGATAACATGGTTAAGAGCATTAGCTCGGTAATGCATGAATATCGCTGACTTTTCAGCGATATTCATACATTTCGGCCGATTTTTATCGCTTAGGAAATAAACCTTGATAATAGCAAGGTTCCTAAGAGATAAAAATCGCCGCAGCTCGGCGATAAAAATATTGCAGCTAAGCAAACATAGCGATAATTATCGCTAGTTGTTGGTAATTTGCCCCATAGTACTTCAAATATTTACTCCTAACATCAACTAGGTTTGTTGACGCAATTTCCAGTATATCTAAACCTAAGTAAAAGAGAAGATTATGGATGTGAGATTGCAGATTTCAAATGGTTCAATCTCGCACACCCCCTCAATTGTACTGCTGAATATCGACCCCCCCAGAATATCGTGGGACTGAATATAGAGGGACAAAATGTCAAACGCTGAGTGCATATAGGGAAGTATAGATTTACTATTCCTAACACCACGACTACATAACTTGAATATGTATGTACTGCACAGGGGGATTTTTTTAGAGTTGGGTATTGAAAATCTAGACTTAGTTACCTGTCAATATATGTATTCAATATTTTGTCCTTGACATTGTGTCCCAAAAATATTCTGGGGTCGATATTCAGGGAGCGCACCTGGGGCCATATGTATCATCATGACCATTTGCGATTTCTAAATACAGATTTTTACGGAATCGCTATTTAGAAATCGCAAAATGGTATGTATGTAGGAAATCGCTTCTTTTTAGCGATTCTTTAACATTCCTAAATTGCGATTAGCAAATTGCTAATCGCAAATTACCCATTCATTACTATGGGCCAGGAACGCCCATAGGAATGAAGGGGAAATTTGCGATTAGCAATTTGCTAATCGCAATTTAGGAATATTTTCAAGGGTGCAGGGGTGTCACAAGAACACCCTGCTGCACCCCTGAAAATGACATGTGTGGGCATATGGCGCACATACATGCCCTAAGGGTATGTATGAGCGTCATATTGCACCTTTGGATTTTAAATAAATTGCTTTTTTAAAAGAATTCGCAACTTACCACCAACTAGAAGTTGGTGGTAATTTGCGAATCCTTATGGGCATTTTTGAATTAATTTTCCTTTGATACATTCAATTTAAGGAATCTCACAATTTGTGATTCCTTAAGTGCAATCGCAAAATAAGGAATAGCAAATTTTGCGATTCCTTATTTTGCTGCCAAAATGTTTCATACATACCATTTAGCAAATTAGCATTCGCAAAGGCCGAAATTCTGCGAAATTCGGCCTTTGCGAATGCTAATTTTCTTGATACATATGGCCCTTAGTCACTGTGCTGACCTAAGGGATAAGTGAAACACCTGAATCAATGAGAACCCAAAAGGTCCATCGCTGCACTTGAAAGAGCTATACTTTCTCCAGATGCCATGACCAATAATCATCATTGTTACAGCTTATTGGTTTCGAGAAGTCCAGCTTTTTTATGGAATTTAGTTTCTGCAAAATTTAGGCCAGAATTTTGATCAGGATTGAAGCAGGCAATTGTGAGCTACAGCTAAAAATATTGGTCACTGTTATGTAGTCCAAAACATATCGTCTGTCGATTTTAGCTTTCTTATGATTGCTTTGCTCCTATATGGGCAGTGTCACAGGATACCAATAAAGCCTGAGAAGTGGTCTGTGGAACATATCTATTCTTGTTCCACACATAGAAAAAACAAGAAATGTTTTCTGTATTCAAAGAGAATGACCAGAAAAGTCTATAGAGTTGGCCCCCTTAAGAAAACAGCAGGGGAGATTGACAGTATCTCTTTCTCTCACATGATGGGAAATATCAGAAACATAACATCCTTTGTCTGAGATGCACCTTTGTCGTGCAAAAAGACAGTATTTGGGGAAGGTGTTCATTCTGTAAAAAGTATACAGTGGCTACTGAATGTAACATAACCATACTTGGTTTAGACTATGACAAAGAGCTTCTGGGAAAGAAGGCAAGTGTTGAAGCTCACTTTGTGGAGGAGGAAATGTTATTGTGTTGGAGTAGGAGGGAATATTTCAGAGGGATATATGATGTTACCACGCGCGCGTTACCACGGCCTACCATTACAACGCGGTTGTAACAACGCAAGTCGTTACAACGACTTGCGTTGGCGGGGCGCAAATTTAAAACTTTTAATTTACTATTCCAACACCAGTCCTCGTGGATAGTAGGGAAGGTGTTGGGATAGTAAATTAAATGATTTACTATCCTCGAGCGCCCCCCATAGCAATTCGTTGTAACAACTTTCGTTGTTACAACCGCGTGGTAATGGTAGGTCGTGGTAACGCGCGCGTTGTAAGCGTTGCATACCTTTCAGAGCAATACCAGAGAAGGTGCTGAGGCTGTCTTGATGGCTGTTGAGGAGTGCTGATGATTCTTCTTCTTTGATAGTGAAAGGGACCCTCTTTGATATGTTGGATTCTTGTGCCACACCTCATACTAAGGCACCCTAGGCACTCAATATGATTTGATAGGTGAGGTGTGTCTGAAAATGCCCTCACACGAGTCTGTAATTCAGGGTAGGAAGATCTAATCTGTGTGTAAATTCCCTTACAAGAACCACAAGTGGGAAAATTAGCCCCCCCACAATTGCGCTCTTTCACCACTCACCAGCAAAAAAGGGGGGGAAACTGCAACAGAGGGAGCTGAAAGAGTTTGTTTCTCCATTTCCTTATCAAAATGGAACGTTGTAAGGCAGGATGCACTTAATTTCATGCATCACTCCACATAGATTTCGTGATTTGAACAATGGCAATCATGATAAAGTGCTCAATTGCATCTTGATGGCACTTAAAGAAGGCACTTGGTGTCCTTGTAGTATTAGATATGTTAATACTAGCTTTCTTTACTTATTGGTTTATTTATTATATTCATGTGTTTTTTAAAGAGCTATTTATTGCTTAGCGCTTCTATGAAAACATATGTGCACTGGGGTGATCCAACGTGCTGAGACCTTATTGTGAAGAGATCTTCCTCTGAATTATTAGGCCATTTTTTTGGGTGGATGTCAAGTTGTTTCTGCCTGAGGAGTCTTTCAGCTATTAAAATCGAATGATGTAAACCAATACTGTGGAGTAGCCATTGGTTTAAATATTGAGGGCCTTATTTATGAAAAATGACTCATCGCTGCGTGAAAACAGCGATGCGTGACTTTTCACTGCGCTCACCCTGTGACACCAACGATGCGTCATATTTACAGTATGACGCATCATGCAGCAAGGAGTTACAGATACGTCAGTATTTCTGGCGTATCTGTAGGCGCAAAAGTGACGCATTGCTGGAGTGTGTCACAAAAGTGACGCAACTCCAGCAATGTGCACTTTCACATGGGCAAGTCCCATGTTGTTAGTGCCTGCGTCAGCCTGAGGTAGATTTTTTACGTAGTAGCGGCCAAGAAATGGCGCAGTGAAATCTTATAGATTTCACTGCGTCACTTCTATGACTCTTTCTTGCGTCAAAACGCCCCCTTGCATACATTATACCTGGCGCAGGTATAATGTGGCGCAGGGGTTTACAAACTGACGCATCTACCTAGATGCGTCGCTTTATAAATATGGCACAACAAGGAGCATTTTTTACGCCACTGCTGCGTCACAAAAGTGAAGCACCGGTGGCGTAAAAGTTACGCACAGCCTCATAAATGAGGCCCTGGTTGTCTTGTGCATTACGTTCAATGCCTTAAACTACAATCTTTCTTTCATAGCAAGCCAGTGCAGACATTACAAGATTGGGCTGATATGATCAAAGCGTAGTACAATGAAGCCTAGTGGGGCACTCAGCAATGTAGGTTGCTCTATTTCATGAACATGCAGGTGGCATTGCAGTCGCCACATATGGAAATATAAAGTGCCAGAGCAAGGATGACTTGTGATATAGTTCTGAGAGACGTGGAGAATGCTCCAGATGACTGCTTTAACTTGGATAATAATGTAGAAGTTTGCTAACCGGTAAGGCCATATTGCACACCTTGTGGTCGGCATCACAGGATGCCTTATGGGATTGCCGACATCAATAAGAGGATGAAGAGACCCACTTCTGAGGATCTCTGAATTCTGGCCACTGACACATAGCTGACCACTGCATTCAATGGTAAACATTCTTTACACAGTTTGCTGCTGTCTGCCATTCTCTGCCACATGGTGGTTGTAAGGCATGCCTCTGTAAACTCTTGCTGTGGTTTTCCAATAATTGTGGTGTATGGTAAAGCAAAGCTCCTGGGACATATACCCCTATCAATTAATTTTGGGTAGCCCTCTCTTTTGAGGTATTCATGTGTCTTTTTACAAGGAAACAAAGTGATATTTAATACTGCAAAAGGCCACCAGGGAAGCAATGGTGACACCTACTTAAAGCCATTAAACCAAAATCTAAATCTAATACAGACAAGTATCATAAATATGCACATCTAAACGTTAGCAGTGACAAGCTGCTTCCTTGCACACCAAATATAGGGCCAGATGTAGGTAATCCTAACTTACCGATTTTAAAATAGCGAATTTGACAGAATCTGTATTTTAGAATCGGTAAATGGGATGTAGATAAAAAATCGGTAAAAAATACCGATTCGGTATAATTCGGAATCGGACAATCGGTATTTTCCGAATCGGTATTTTCTGAATCGGTATTCCCCATTCATTCCTATGGGCCTTTTGGCCCATAGGAATGAATGGGAAATACCGATTTGGTAAATACTGAGTCGGTAAATACCGAATCGGAAAAAAAAAAGTGAAACTTAAGTAGGCAGCCAATCAGGTTCTACCACCCTCCCCTCCCTACCAAGAAGTGGCTACACAGGCAGCTGCAACTAATTAGAAGCTTCTGGAGAGGCAGTTGGAGCTGAGCTGAGTCCCTGAGCAGCAGAAAGAGTTTTGTGCACTTTTAAAACTGCAAAATGGCAAGCCGCAAAGAGAAAGAGCAGCCAGAGAGGAGGAGGAAAATGAAATTCAGCAGCATGGAGCTGCAGGTCCTTGTTGAGGAGGTGGTGAAGGTGCACCAAAAACTGTTTGGCGGGCAGTCCTTCACTGTGGCAGAATCTGCCATAAGGAAACTCTGGCTGGACCTACTTGATAAAGTTAATGCAGTTGGAGTGACAACCAGAGACACAGAGGACCTGAAAAAGAGATTCTACGACCTCAGGAGCCAAACTAAAAAAAAATTGGCTGAACTCCACAAGCAGGCAACCAAAACTCGTGGAGGCAAGAACCCAGCGCCCCCCCTAACTGACCTTGAGGAGATGGTGGCTTCAACCATTGAACCTGACAGCGTCTGCGGACTGGGAGAAGTAGACAGCTCAGCCAGAGCTGCAAGCAGAAAAGGTAAGACGCATGCACAGCATACCCCCCCCCCATTCTATCATCCTTACCGTTACCCTTTGTGGCCAAGTGAACCCCAGCCCAGTACTGCTAGCACTATACAGTAGCAATGCATCATGGTACATGTAGTTAGGGAATGTAAGACCATATCAAACAGCACAGCAACCAGCAAGTTAGGGAAATGATTGCAGAGAGAATAAAGCTAAAGTCAGAAATATTTTATTGTAGTGACTGTGAGACAGTAGCGCTCAGCTAATGTACGCTCATATGTCCACAGGTGACACATCTCACAGGCGTTCCCAGGAGACTGAAGGCACGGCACCAGAGAGGGAGGAGAGTCATGAGCCAGGTCCAAGTACACAGGACTTCTCACAGGACACAGGTGCACCAAGTTGCCAGCCTCCTGCACAAGACGCAGAAATGTCTCCAGAGTCCCCTTAAAGATCACAATCCCCTCTGCCACACAGCAGACCAGTGCAGAGGTGGCCCATACTGGAACAAGACCCACAGAGTCCAAGAAAGCAGTGCATCTGCACGTGTGGAGGGTCCAAGTGTGTTCCGTGGCTTGGAGGGGAGCATGGTAGGAATCCAGAGGATACAGGGAAAAGTCATCTTGTCTCGCCAACGCCATATGAGGTCCCTGAACAACAACATGGGAGACATAGGAAAGGGCATCAGGGAACTAGTAGAGGTCAACAAAAACATGGCTGCAGGGATTCACGAAATGACCCAATCGGTGCAGCTGCTATGCACCAAACTGGACAATGAATTAGCATCAAGGCGCAAGGAAAGGCAGCGTGTGCACCAACAAAACAAAGCAATCAATCGCCTGGCCACAGCCACATCCCTGCTATGCAGGAGAAGCATAAACATGCAGGAGGCTGTAACCCAAAACAGCAATGGGGTCACTAGGTGCATGGGCAGGATGACCAGTGCTCTTGAGGCGCTGTTAAATGCCCAAACTGCACATACTGCTGCCCTGGATGTGTGAGAGAGTGAAGAGAGCACAAGCAGGAGCAGCATGGCAAGCTCCCTTGTCCCAGAGACCAGGAGAAGCAGCAGGCGCCACGCTGAGGCTACAGGCCAAACAGAAAGTGAGCACAGTGAGCACCATATAACTGGCACTGGGAAGCGAGGACGTAAATGACTATTACAGTTCATGTTGAAGTGACCCAGGACTCACATAATCCAATTTAAATAATTTGTGTTGCACATTTGTGCTTTAGGAACCCACTTAATCACACAATTAAACTACGTTGGTTGCATACTCCACCTGCCTGTGTGTTTTTAATTACTTTTAAAAAGTTGTGTGTGATCTCATCCCGTCTGAGTCTGCCATCAGTTGGAGTTGCAACTCCCGATGTGTGTGGTTCAGGCACTGCTTGCTCATCATCATGGTCCTCATAATCAGAGAGATCCACTTCGGTGCCCTTCTTAACCGCAGGTTTGTGCAACATTGCACAGGCTGCAATCATCTTGCAGCAGGTGATTGGTGTGTAATGGCGGGCCCCTCCACTCTTATGTAGGTAGCGAAACCTGCTCTTCCACAGACCAAGGGTGCGCTCCACAATGTTTCGGGTAGATTTGTGTGCCCTGTTGTATCTCCTCTGGCTGGGTGTTGAAGGGTTGAGGTAGGGTGAGGATGAAGGACCGGAGGGCATATGCACTGTCCCCTATTAGTAACAAGAACAAAAACTTTACTCACATGCACACAAACACATCCATCTGCAATATGTATCAAGGGAGTTTCACACAGTGTCTTACCTAGCAAGTATCCTTCGCCAAATTCCCCCGCCGTCAGGCGTGCGTAGATCCCACTGTTTTGGATGAGTCGTGGGTACTCCCGGGAAATTTGGCTACTAGGTCCGTGATTATGTATTTGGCATCACAGATCACCTGTACATTTATGATGTGGGTGGAATTCCTGTTCCTATAAATGTACTCTGTGGCAGCGGGTGGACAAATAGGTAAGTGGGTGCCATCAATACAGCCAATGATGTTGGGGGAAATGCCCCATCTGATAAAAGTCAGTCTTTGTCCTGAGCAGTTCTGCATGTGTTGCAGGTAAGCTGATGTAATGATGCATTCTCTGCAACATAGCGTCTAGGAATTTCTTGAAGAAACATGACAGGCAGCTCTGGGACACCCCTCCTACCGCAGCAACCACACTCTGGTAACTCCCATATGCAAGCCGGTGTAGGCTGCACAGCACCTGCACATGGAGTGGGATTGCGTGCGCCCTTGGGGTTGGGTGGTCCAACAGTGGGTGGAGGTCCCTGATAAGGTCCATGATGGTTTGGGGGTCTAACCTGTACCTTTGTAGGATTTCTGGCTCAGTTAGCTGGAATTGGGTGATCCTCTGCCTGTACACCTGCTCCTCCCTTCTCCAGACCCTCTCTCCTTCTGCCTGTAGCCGTAGCCGCCTCTCAATCACATAGAATGCCGCCATTCTGGTGAAACTGTTGCATTTTGCGCCCTTTTTTATAGCCTGCACCTGGTTACCACCTGATTTCAATCCGTGGTAAATACAGACTCTTAAATACCGAATTTCATGCAAATTCGGTATTTAAGCGGTTACCTACATCTCAATAGTCACTTTTACCATTTCTTAATTTCCGATTCGGTAAATTTACCGATTTGGTAAATTTACCGGATCGAAAACTTCACATATTCAGTAAATTTACCGATTCGGAATATTTACTGATTCGGAAACTTTACCGATTTGGTAAATTTACCGATTCGGTAAATTTACCGATTCTGATGTTTTTGTTTCCCCTACATCTCACAAGCCAAATACAGGTCGGTAAAGGCCAAAAATCGGTATTTTCGGCCTTTACCGACCAGTAATTGGTTACCTACATCTGGCCCATACTTATTTGAAAGAAATCTGGTTTGTCCCTTGGAGACCAAATTAATTTATTTTGGGGTTATTTGAGATGGATTTCTGTTTGTTTACATAATTGCAATTAAACCGGCTAATTAAAGACACATGACCAGTATTCTAGTAACATTTTCATAGAACAGTGTTTTCTGCTTTGATTGCTTCACGTCTGAATTTAAAACCATGTACAGTGAATAAAAAGGCTATTGTACCCGGCATAGCAGGCAGAAAGGCACATAAGTAACACATTTTCTATTTAATGCTATTAGACTTGGATAAAGGGCCTTGCAACCTGGCCATTGTGGCCTGTGAAACGGCAGCCAATACAGTGATTGCACAGTTTATTAGAGAATAAAGTTTATCAAGTGTGATCAGTGGTGGCGCTCGACTTGATGTATTCTGTGATGGTCTAATCTCAACTGCTGGTAGCTATTGAAAGACGGTAAAACACATGGCTGACTGCACATGAGGGCGGGTGTTAAAGAGTGCAGCACAGTGGCAAAAATAACAAATGTGTGCTCTTACCTAATCTTGTATCAACAATTACCAACAATAAGGTTTTTTGAATGTCTTTTTTGTTCGATGAGCTCAGTCTCAGTTCACAATTTATGCTAGTATATTTCACAAGATGACTCCTTTATCAGATATACTGAGGAAATAATACAGACTCTGAGGAACTAAGGTGAACATAATTTATTGTTACTTTTATCGAAACTAGGTAGTGCTACATGGTATCTTTGATTGAGCATAATTCATTTAATGTTGAGCAGTAAGTAGGCAGGGTCAGATCTCAAAATGCTTATCAGAGAAAGAACTTCCATGGCCTAATACAAACCCATAGGGCATATTTACAAGGACTTAACTCCACTAGAACTTCAATTTGAGTCACGTTCTGGTGGAGTTCAGTCCTTCGCCTTATTTACAAGGCAGCGATAAGCCACTTAATGTCATTTGACGCTGCATTGTAAATAAGGCCCCCTTTCGCACAGTGCGTAGTGTGAAAGGGGTAGCCAATGGGTGTCACAGTGGGCGATCCAGTGCAAAACCCATTGCTTTTTGCCGCTGCCCCCTATTTCAAGGGTGGCATACATAGGAGGTAGCCCAAAAAATAGGCAGAACACATAGAATTTATAAATTGCCATTACTGATTGTTTATATGCAGGAAGGGACACCTTCCTGCACATAAACAATCATTTCTCACAACACAGGCACCCTCGCACTATTGTGCAAAGGTGCTTGTGTTGGCGCTAAGCAGCTAAATTTAGCACCAGCACTAGGGGAAACGCAGGGGCGCACTGCATTCTTGTAAATACAACACATCCCTGCATTTGGAAACTGTCGGAGAGTGGGGTTAGCAATCTTGGCTGAACGCTGCACTCCAACCCAATAGTTTCCTTGCACATTTGCCCGTCAGTTCATATAGGCTCACTGTGGAAGTTCTACTGTTTTTGTGAAGAAAGACAGCCTGTTCCTTAACAAGTCCTGAGATGTACTTAAGACTGATCTGAGTGGCAACACCTATCCCCCCCCCCTCACACCCCCATCCTTACATTTCTGTGACTTCATGGCAATCTGGTATGGCATCCACAGAAATCCTGTGACAGACATAACTGTGAGGTAGGGGATTTGCACTGCTCCCCAGCAGGCCCCTTTGAACACAGATTCATATTGTTGCTCATCTGTCTAGAACTCCTTGCGACATTGACCTCTTGACACCTGCAGTGGGCTCCGAAAACAGAGCACAGAGGGAACAAATCGAATTATATCGCACAATTGAATCAAGCAATGTAAGCATTTAAGGCTGAAAGACTTGGAACACTGAAATTGGGATAATTACTGCATTCATTTGAACTCAAGTGATGCGTTGACACTATGATTCCAAATCCCAGAGTTGTGAAGTAAACAATGCAGAGTAGGTATCAACAGAAACGAAAAAGAAAGAAAACACTGGTTGTTATAGCAACAATTGTCATAATATAACTGTGCAAACAATAAAGCACTGTTGATTATACAATTGAATTTCTGTGTGTTCTGGCGCACAGCCTCCTAGGTAAACTAATCATGCAGCGAATAATAAGATATATGTCACATACTGATGCACATCATATGTACCAAAAGGAAATACTCAGAGGGAGAGGAGAATGGTGAGGTAGAGTGGTAGAGGAGGACATGGTGGGAGAGTGAAGAAGACGAAGCCTAGGGAGGATGATGAGGCAAAGAGGAAAGATCAAGACCTAGAGAGAACAGAGGATGCTGACGTGAAGACGGAGAGGGGAAGAGTAAGGCGCATAAGGTAAGGAGGAGGATGAGGTGGAGAGCGTGAAGATGGCGAAGTGAAGAGTGAAAGGAGGGCAAGGCAGGGAGTGACAGAATGGGGTTGGGGAGGAGAGTGAGAAAAGAAGGACAAAGTAGAAAGATGGTAGAGAGGTAATGGAGTGAGTTAGGTTGGCGAGGCACAAAATGCAGGTGAGGCAGAGAGAGCAGGCGGGTGAGTTGAAGAGAGAGCGAGAGAGAGAGAGCGAGAGATAGAGAGGAGGAGTTTCAACTATACAGAAAAATAATGGATGGAATACTTGAATTAGATTAAAACCAGAGCGGACTTGGTGTGGCAGTTCTGGCTGGACTGTTCCTATTGGAACAGGGTCAAGTCTGATTTGCATAAGGCTGGGTCCAAACTGAGAGGATATTATATTATAGACAAAGGAATGATGAGTTGCAAGGTTAACTCGAGTCTTGGACCTGTCATCTTTGGGGTGGCTTTCTACCACTCTTTTTGCCTTCACTCCTCCTGTTTTGCTAAATTAATTTTTATTGGCCTTAGGACTCTGTGCTAACTCCTCTAAACATGGTAAAATGGGCTTACACTCAATTGCACACTTAATTTACTTATAGGTCCTTAGTAAAGTCGACCTACATGTACCCAGGCTATTAGTGGGTCACTCATTGTGCCACCTCCCTAAGTGGCCTTTTTAAACACGTCTCAGATCTGCCATTGCAGCATGTGAGCTGTTTCTAGCAGCCATTTCGACCTGCCAAAATACATCTTTTTGCTATGCATAAAGTTTCCTTTTTAACACATATATGTCATCCCCAAGGAAGGCCTTAAACAGCCTTTAGGGCAGGGTGCATTGCATTTTAACAACATGCACATTTTCGTTATACATGTCCTGGTAGTGAAAAATTCTTACATTCATTCTTCACTACTGCAAGACCTATCTCTCTCATTGGATAACATTTGGTTACCTTTTTACATTTAATAAGCTACAACTTTTGCTTGGGACCAGGTAAACATGTTATGTTTGGTGTCTAAGCATTTCTAATATAAAACACTCTTTTATGGAAAAGTAGGATTTTAAGTAACAATTCTGAAAATGCCACTTTTCATGTCCTAACAATATAGTGCCTGGAGCCTGTATCCTGGGTCACAAGAGTAGATATTGTTGACAGATGGCCTTTGTGTATTTCTACCAGACAGTATCACAAACAGAGACTGGGTGTTGGCAGAATGGGCAATATTTTGCTGAGGGGTGCACTCCTAATACTCTGCCTGCTCGTTATAACCCCTTCCATGCTGATGACGAACCCCAGCCGTCATGCACTACGGTGCTCGTATGCTGATGACGGCTGGGGTTCGTCACGGCCCGCCCCTGTTTCCTGTTGTTTACAGCACACCAGGGGAATCGCGGCCGAGTGGAAGGGGTTAAATTATACATTTATTCAAATTAACCAAGTGGTGCTGCACTGCTGCGTGTGCTGTGGACACACATTTACATGAACTCACAGTTTATAAAAAGTACACAGACTTGGATGCAGTGTGCACTGTTCACATTGAACCAAATATACATTTGTTTATCACAATATCACACAGTATACTATTTACTTCATGTTTATACTTGTATTTATTCATTAAGTATTATTTAGTACTGCTTTTAGTACTTTTTCATTGTGTTCGTTACAATAAAGTTAGTGCCCCATAATCCGATATATCTCGCGTTGTAACAGCTTCTTGTTATTTTCAACTCCAGGTGTCGCAGTTACTGTCTCAATTATTTGGTATCTCAATTGTGATATAGAATAATTAGCTTCTTGCCAGTGAACAGATAGACTGGAAGTTTTATTCTTTGTCCTTATCGTGTACCTTGAAGTGGCTTGATAACCTAAGGGTTCATGTGAACCTTTAGCACGTAAAGGGTTGTTTGGGCGATTGAGCAGTTGGGTGATTTACTATGGTGTAAACAATGCAATTTCTTTTGGGTTTTAGGATATGCCTCTGAGGAAGGGACACTGATGTCCCAAAATGCATTGGGCATCAAAATGAACCTGATCAGAATATTGTGCATTGTGTGAAATGCTTTGATTTTTCATTAATGTTGTATCATGTATCCAAGAAATCTATGACATAAAGATGTTGTCTTTAACAATTATGGGGTACTAATTTTATGGTTCCAAACACAATGAAAACGTACTAAAAGCAGTACTAAAATAATTATTGAATAAATACGAGTATTAACATGAAGTAAATAGCAGACTGTGTTATATTGCGAGAAACACATTTTTATTTGGTTCAATGTGAACAGTGCACACTGCATCCAAGTCTACGTACATGTTATAAATTGTGTTCGCAGGATGGGCCATTCTGTCCTGAGGGGAAGGGCAAAGCTGTCATCTATCACAATTTCACTTCACAAGGGAGCTGCCCCAGTGCACACAAAAAGAACTTCACACTAGCATTTGGTGACTCCAGACATCCAGGGACCGAGGCATGGAGAATGGAAATTCCAGACCAGATGTTCGGGGGAGTCGAGAAGTTTATCCTACTTCAATGCTGGCACCAGGTAAAAATCCTGGACCCTCAAACAAACTCTTTAGTGCACTCCTGGAACAGTGGATACAACAGGAGAAAAACTGCCCTGCTGTCCGAGGACTGCCCTGCAACCAGAGAACTGCACTGCTGTCTGAGAAGGAAGACTGGACCTACTTCCTTCATCCCAGGCTCCCTGAAGTGACTCAAAGAGTGAACTGACTGGCCTCCTGTTCAGAGCTAGAGGGACATAAGCTCCAGAAGCCTCCCTTTAACTGCCCAGCTGACCTGCTGGTACCTGACCTGTAGTTGGACCTGCCTGAGCCCTACTGGTCTCTGCAAGAGTGAGAGCCTAGGTCCCAAGAGGCATCTCCCATGTCCTGAGCTCTTGGATGGCATCAGAGTGTACTACTCTTAAGAAAAGGAGAAAGCCAGCAACTGTCAGCGATGGCCGACAACACAAAAGCTGCAGTTTGCATTACAGCATAGACAGTTTGTGGTGACCGCCAATGTGCAACTACAGCAACGACCATCCACGATGCCTGACAGAATATTTTCATTACAGCAATGACCATCCACAACACCCGGCCTGCTCTTCGTTCTAAAGCGATGACCATCGACAACGCTCTCCCTGCTCCTCACGGCCTACTCCATTGCAAAATGGACTCTTCATGCCATACTTTAGGAAGATAACTCCTTTACGGGAACTAACCTGGTCCCTGTATCCAGTCCACGCTCCATCATGGTTGGCCTGAACTTGTGACTTTTACACAGTCCTGTATGACCAGATAACCACAAGTGACACTTTGTGCTTTTAAGTTCTAAACTTACCTAAAATCTTTAAAACTGCATATCTTTTGTTCTACTGATTAGATGTTTATCATTTTGGTGTCAATTGATGTGTCACATTTTTCACTATTTTGTTTCTGCATTAGTGTGGGATTTTGTTGTTGTTGTGTGTTTTACTTTTTTACTGTTTACCTAATGCATACATACTTTACACATTCCCTCTAAGCTAAGCCTAACTGCCTTTGTGTCAAGCTACCAGAGGATCAAACTCAGGTTCATTTAGGGACGTAAGTGGTTTACCCGGACAAGGATTATGGCTGTTGCTTGAGAAGGGCTCATGCTACCCCCAACCAACAGCCCAATTTCTCACATTGGTGCTCACTGGTGGGAGTCAGTACTTGTGATTGACCAGTGGCATTCGGTGATTTTGTGTAACACTGCTAATCCCATATAAAAATATGTATACCAGATTCCACTTCTTTTTAAATTCTCCTTGATTGGCCTCTTTTGCCTTTTCCAAATTCAATTCTATTCCACCTGACTTAGTACACCTGTGATTCTGCCTGCTGCAAACATGGAGTTTGAATTCAACAACCTGGAGAGCTACACTGTGACTGAGCTCAAGGAATTCTGTAGTGAGAGGACGCTTCCAGCAAACATAAGCTCTTTGAAGAAGGGGATCCAGAAGGCCCTCAGGGTCTTGTGGGAGGCCTGCTAGTTACAGGCTACAGCATAGGAGGAGGTGGACATTGAGGAGGAGCAGGAGGAAGGTATGGAAGGAGAGGATGACAACCCACTGTTCATGGTTCCAGAAAAGAGAGGAGGACCTACAGGTGCAAGGACCTCCACCAAATCCAGAGCCAGCAGCAGCATCTCTATCTGCAATCTGTCCCTGGAGGAGATGGGGGACAGAAAGGCAGAGAGGGAGCAATAGCTGCAGCTGGCAAAGCTCAAAATTGAGGCAAAGGAAAGAAATGCTGAGGCAGAGAGAACCTTACCAAAGGAGAAGGCAGAAGCTAACAGGGCCCTGGAAAAAAAGAAACTGGCCATGGACGAGAAGTAAATTCTATTGGCATCAGAGTGCACTCCTCTGAAGAAGGAGAAATCCTGAGTTTTGGCCTCTTCATTACCACAAATTGGCCTGTTTGCACCGCCCACCAATGTGAAGGTCAGGTAGACATGATTCTTTGTGCTACAGCAACTGCCAGCTGGGACCACCACCACAAGATCTGCAGTTCGTGTTACATCATTGACAGCTTCTGGTGACTGCCAATGTGAAGTTCGAGCAATGACTGTCTGCAACGTCCAACAGGATCTTCGCGCTAAAGTGACGACTGCCCCCGAAGTCCGGCTTGCGCTTCTTGCTGCAGGGACGACTATCCACGAAGTTCTCCTTGCTCCTCATGGCCCGCTCCACCGCAAACTAGACTCTTTGAACAAGGGTTTGAGAAGGTAACTCTTTCAGCGGGACTATTCTGGCCCATGTATCTGGCCCACCCTCTATCGTAGTCGGCCTGAACTTATGACTTTCCAACAGTCTTGCAGTACCAAATAACTGAGAGGTTTTCCAGCCCTTTTCCATTATAACTACTGAGTACTGGCACCTTCACTTGCCAGCCCCTTAGGAAGACAGGACCTGTCTCTCAGCTGCCATATCCCAGGTAAGAGTCCCCCCAGATAACAGTACTTGACTACGTCCCCCTGTTTGACTCTTATGCAGGGCTAGTCTGGAATCTCATGCCCTCGTTTTCACTTTATTTTGCTAGGCATTTAACTGGTTTGAGACGGATGTACCCGCCCGTCTCTGAGTCCACAGGGACTCACTATCGCTGATTCTTTCAACCCAGACCCCAGACACTGGGTCGGAAATATCACCGGCTATACGGTGAGTCAACGTTTCATGCCCACACGTCTTAACTTTCTTGTGGGTTCCCTGCCTTCACCTGTTACTTACTGCCCCCCCTGCCTTTTCTTTTCTTTCTACAGGAACATTTCCCCATTTGTGCTTACAGGTATTTCTTTCGCCTAAACTTTTGCTGCTGCGCCAGTATGCTCCCACCCGCCCACCCTCCTTTTTTTCTCTTTCTACGGTAACCTTACCGTTCTTTCTTTACTCACCTAGTGGCCGCAATTAGTTCTGAAACCTTTTTTACATAAACCATGTGATCACTTTTCGCTCATTGAGTTCTGGATTTAGACTGGTCTTACGACACCATTGCAACTTTTGTTTTTCATCGAGGCCATTGATTACCAGTGCATGTAATTTATCATTTGGGTATCTAGACTTTCTTAAGCCTGACTTGAATGTGAACCTTTCGTTCTATTATCTTAAACATTAACACTTTCTGCATGTCATGTAAGTTATATGACCTGATAATATCCGTCTCTGACTGCCCCTGGACCGTTTTAACACTGTCTTTCACTAAGTAGTAATATTTTGCTTTTTGTGCATCGTCCGGGTTTTTACCCTTTTCCATGAATGAAATGTTGATTGAATTTCTCTGTCTAACTAGCCAATCTGCTTGTTCTTTTGAATGGAACGTCTTTTTGATTTTTTCATTTATGTTGCCGGCATAACCGATGAGACTTATTTTCCAGACTGTATGGTTGTCTTTTTTCTAAACCTATATAATTCCTACTGTTGATACTGTTACCTACCAGTCCAATTCTCACCATCTCACGGCTCACATTATTCTCTTTTTTGGGTTCCTAGCCAGAGTACCGACTCTGTTCTTCTAGATTATTGATATTGGTTGTTTTCTGATTTCTTGTGTTTCTTCTCAGTATTCACGGAACCATATTTTTATATTTCCTCACCTGGTTTCTACCTATCTCATGTGTGATGTCACTACCTAACATGTGAGATGTCTTTTTTTTTCTCGCTTTCACATCCATAAGGGTTTTCACTCACATAAGGTGATCTTCTGCACTATGCACCATTTCACAGACAATAAGCCATGTACACATTTTTCCATACTGTACTATGTTTTTCATCTCACCCCCAGCCCTGAAGAGTCACGGGCTCCTTGCCCGCTTGACGAAACACGTGTCGGCTGGTCATTTGCTTTTGAAGTTACCTTTCAACAAAGGAAGGTCAAATACAATCCTTTGAAGAACAAAAAGACTTTCTATCGTGTCCACTTTGTTTCATTTACTACCTATTGTGTTCCTTTGATTAAGCATGATACATGTATACACCTCGCTTAACGTGAGCACAGGATTCTTGTCATAATTACCGAGTGGGCCCTGGCCACTCTCTGCAGAGGTTTCGGGGTCTCCTCTGACCTTGCTGCACCGTCTTCATTATTGTTGTTTTTTACCTAACACACACTGCTACCAGTATAGGCACCACACTTCCTGTATACGTCAAAACCCTCCACAGAACCCGCTAACTGAGAGGGGCACTTTGTACTTTTAGTCACTAGGGGGCAGATGTATCAAGATTCCGTTTTGCAAATCTGTCTTTGCAAAATTTTGCGATTCGCAGTTGCAGATTCCCAAAACGCGATGTATGTAATTTTTCACAAAATTTTAGCGATTTCTTAAAAGTCGCTAAATAATCGCAGAATCATGGTTCGCGATTCCTGAATTGCGAAATTCGCAATTTAAGAAATCGCAAAATCAGAAATCTGATAAGCAGTTGCAGGTTGATGACATCACAACCAGGAAGAGGGAGTGATCACCTGTACCTGCTTGCCAGAGCCACACCCAGTGGCAGTTAGGAGAGTGTTTGGAGGCTGCACTGAACTGCTAACTCTGCAATGGAGTCTCAGAGGCCACAGAGGGCATGGATGCTGAAAAAAGGAAAAGGAAGCATAAGTTTTCAGAAAAGGAGCAGGAGGTTTTAATTGAGGAAATGGTTTGCAGCCATGAACTTTTGTTTGGGAAGAAAGCATTGAAGGTTCCAGAGTCAAGGAAGAGGAAGACCTGGCTTGAGATTCAACAAAAGGTGAATGCTGTTGGAGTCACCACACGTACCATAGAGGAATTAAGAAAAAGATGGTATGATATGCGCCAGAGATCTAAAGAGAGGGTGGCAGCCAGGTTAAAGGAGGCCCAGAAGACTGGTGGTGGTATTTCAAGTGCAGGACAACCAACACCACATGAGGAACTCATGGAGGCCCCTCTCCTGCCTGAGAGAGTTAGTGGAGTGGCTGATATTAACAGCTTTGACCCTGCTTCCAGTTCTCAAGGTAAGATGCATGTCAAAAAGATAAAATCAGCTAGGTGTTGCATGCACAATGTGTAGATTGATTGACATTAAGTAAACAAGTTTGAGTCCAGGTGCACTCCTTAACATACACATACAAATAAATCATGGGAGTTGTAGTCTTTTGAAGGATACTCTGTATTTGAGATCAATGATACACGTGCACACATTGAGGTTGTGATTTTAGGCAAAATGAGAGTGTCAAGATAGATAGAACTTCAAAGTTGAAAACTTTATTTGTTTCAAGATGCATAACAAAACACAAACTCATATGTCCCACTTTACATCCACAGCACAATCAAGGGCACAAGGGGACATTGCTGAGGGAGAGGACTCCCAAATCCATGTTGATTCGGGCAATGAAGGGGATAGCAGTGAGGAACGTGTGACCACACCAATTGTGCGTAGGAAGCGTAGACATGTGCCCCCTCTGCCTCCTTTGGAGGATGACATGGACACTCATGGGGATGCAAGAGACAGTAGTCAAGACACTGTGGAACCTGGTGAGAGCATAGAACAACAGCAACAGCAGCAAAGAACATGCACATATGGAGCACAAAGGTCCTTATCCAGGTGTAGTAGTGTTCATGTGGAGACACCCACTGTATTTGCTGGACTGGAAGAGGACATGCGTGCGGTGCAGCGCCTGCAACACAAGGCACTGCGGTCAATCAATAGGCAGCTGTCCAATTTGAACAGAAATCAGTGAAACATGGGTGTGGGCATGCAGGCAATGGCAGGGGCAATCGAAAAATTGTGTAGCAGGCTTAAGCGCACTGAAACAGCAAGAAGCAGGGCTGCACAATGTGTATGTATGCACAGCTACACAAAGGCTGTAAACCACCTCGTGCAGTAACATCCAACTTCACAAGGCGCAGCATCTCCATGCAGATGCAGATGACTCACTGCAGCCAAGAGGGAAACATCCTTTACAACACAACTTTTACAACGCACTACCATTATGACGTAACTTTTACAACGCAAATCATTACAACGAATTGCGCTGGAGGGCGTTCTAGGATAGGGAATAGTTTAATTACTATCCTACACCTTCCCTACTATCCACAGGGAATGGAGTTGGAATAGTAAATTAAACTATTCACTATCCAGCGCCCTCCAACGCAAGTCGTTGTAACGACTTGCGTTGTAAAACTTGCGTCGTAATGGCATGCATTGTAAAAGCATGCGTTGTAATGACTACATCGCAGCCAAGATATTGCTAGGGGCCTAGAGCATGTCACAAATGCTGTAGAACTATTGCAGACAGCCAACTCTGGTGCCAGCACCCTGATGGTCTCGAGAGAAAGTGAGGAGACCTCTAGCAGGAGCAGTAACACTCCTACATTGCCAGTCACCCAACGCAGAAGTGGAAGACATGGTGCTGCTAGTAGCCATGGAATGGAGAGCGCCCAATCTGAACACTGCCCTGCACCTAGCCGCCACCGTAGGAAGTGAAGGACTCCAGAACACTACAGTTTAAAATGGTGAAGCAACAAAAGTTTCTTTTTGTAATAACTTTACTTAACAGAGCCATGACTGTCGTAACATGTTATGGGTTCTAAGTGCAATAAGATGTGCAAAGTGTAAATAAACACAGCACCTGTGACACACATTTTTTGTGAGACTACAATCATTTCTTACCTAAAAGAAATCAGGAGTGATCTCAGACCGTCTTTGACGTTCAGCCGCTGCTCTTACTCCTGCTGCTGCCCTGCCAGGGGGTGGTGTGCAATCATCATCCGATGAGTCTGAGTCACTCACTTAATTTTCAGTTCCTTTCCTCATTGCCATGTTGTGTAGCATTGCGCAGCTTGTCACTATTTTACAACATGTTTCAGGCCTGTACTGCAATGCCCCTCCACTTTTATGTATGCACATGAAACGGCTTTTCAAATTGCCAAACGTGCATTCTATGACGCTGCGCGTTGACCGATGTGCCCTGTTGTATCTCCTCTCACTTGCATTTGATGGATTTAAATATGGTGTTAAGATGAAGTCTCACACTGCGTAGGCACTGTCACCTGCATGGATGGAAAGTAAGAGTAAGCCTATGTTCCACTGACAAATTAGTAATGTATGGAAGGATGGATGTGTGATATGTCTTTACCTAGCAGGTATCCCTCTCCAAACTGTCCAGCACTCTATGTCGGAAAATGAAAGAGTCATGTGTGCTACCTGGGTATTTTGCCACAATGTCATTGATTATGTATTTGGAATTGCACACAATCTGGATGTGCAGGGAATGGTAGCTTTTCCGATTTCTGAAGACATATTCTGTAGCTGCTGGTGGTGTGATGGCAATATGGGTCCCATCAATGCAGCCAATCACATGGGGGAAACGGGCAATTTGATCGAAATCAAGTTTTGTTTCTTGTAATGCCTGTTGGGTGCTTAGAAAGTAAATGTGATGTTGTAGCCTGTTCAGCATTGCATCCAAAAAAGCATGAAAAAAACATGAAAGAGCACTCTGTGACACCCCACCAACCTCTGCTATGACTCCTTGAAAAGACCCTGAGGCAAGAAGGTGCAGTGAGCACAATACCTGCAAATGGGTAGGAATTGATTGTGTTGGCTGCTCCAAAAAGGGGTTCAGCTCATCTATGAGGTCCAAGATGGTGTGTGGGTGCAGCCTGTACTTATAATAGATGTCCTCTTCAGTCTGTTGGAACAGCGTGATGCGCAGTCTGAATATTCACTCCTGTCTCTGTCTCCTCTGTGCAAGGGCACAGATATGCAGCCTCCTGGCTATCAGGTATAGACCTGCTATTTTGGAAGATTCTATTGCATTATGGGTTACTTTAAATACCTTCAACCTGGTTACCATCTGCATGCACTTGTTAGTAATTGCGATTTCTTAAATTGAGATTTTCGCGAATTCGCAATTAGCCAATTTTTCATACATGTAAATGCGATTTCTTATTTTGCGATTTCTAGTTTGCGATTTTCGCAAACCTAAAACATCGCAAAATTTGAAATCGCACATTAATTCGCAAAATTGATGTTCTCGCAACGTAAAAAAACGCAATTTTTGCGATTCCTTATATTGTGATGCAATTTATTTCATGCATACCTTTTTCCTATTTTTTTGTCGCAAACACAGTTTTTTTGCGATTCGCAACGTTTGCGACTAAAAAATTGATTGATACATCTGCCCCCTGATTTACCAAAAATCATTAAAATTGCATTTCTACTGATTGGAATTTGGTTAACTAGGTGTCAAATAATGTATCACAATTTACTCTGGTTCCTAGGTTATTGAGGGATTTCTCTTGTCTTGTGTTTCACTTTATTCCTCTTTAAGTTCTGCATAAGTACTTTACACATTGCCTCTAAGTTAAGCCTGACTGCTTTTGTGCCAAGCTACCAGAGAGTCAAGCACAGGCTAATTTAGTAACATTTGTGGTCCACCTGACAAGGATTGTTGCTGTAGCTTGTGTATGGCTCTCATCTCCCTGAACCAACAACCTCATTTCTCACACAGAGTGAATGCCAGTGGTTAAAAAAATTGCAAGCATTCCTCTCATTACATTTTGCGTGTTTGAGAAAGAGTGTGAGACAGGTGAAGAGTGACACAGAGACAGGAGGACACAGCAGAAAGAATGGAAAGTGAGGCAGATGGAGGGATCATGACTAGGCCTGGGTGGTGAACTTTCACGGAGTTTGCTGAGTTTTTTGCACTCCACGGAGCACACTGCATACCAAAATGTTTTTTCCTCGCTCGTGCTTGAAAACGTTAAATTGGCAAGTGCGAGCAAGGAAAATCCAATGCTAGGCCACCTCCCAGCGAGATTTCATAATGGTCACGGATGATTGCGACCACTGACTTGGAGAAACCATCCATTTGTGTCGAGGAAGCTGCTTGAGTGGCAGAAAGAAGCCGGACCCTCTTTCGCTGCTCATGATATAATTCGAGCTAAAAATCTGCATGAATGGCACGATCTAACCGACTCTACTGTAGCGTGGCTGAGTTTTTTGTTCACTTTGCAGAAGAGGAACTCTGCCCAGGCCTAATCATGACAACATAGACTATAAACTCAGCAGTCTTAGTGATATCTCTGATGCATCTTAAAGCACAAGAGGAAACACACACATTCCACCAACTAAAAATGTATGCAGAAGTATGGAGCTGGGAGTCACACTGCATCTCGCATGTGTATGACAGTCCCTCTCTTGTCACTGTGTCTTTCTCTGTCTCTCACGCTCCATGCCTCTATTTCTCCCTCTGACTCTGCCTTCCTAACCTTTGTCTCTGTCTCTCCCTGAATCTATCCGAATCTGCTGTTCATATTTTTCTGTCTCCTTCTCACTCCTTGTCTCACTCTGTTTCTTCCTTCTTTCCCACTCTTTTAGATTTTCTATCATCTTTCCCTAACCATTTTCCCCTCTCTCTGCCCATCTCTCCCTTTCGCTGTCTTTCTTTGTATGTCATTCTATATCTGTCTTCCCCCTGTCTATTCCTCCCTTTTCTCTCTCCCACTTTCTCTCCCTGCCTTTCTTAATTTATCACACTCTTTCTATGTCTTTTTGTCTTTCTCTAACCTATCTTTCTGCTTATCCTTTTCTCTCGCTCTCTCTTCTTCTCCACCTTGTTTTCTTTCACTGCCTCCAATTATATTTCTCTGACTTGCCCTATCGCTTTTATTCTTCTTCTGTCTATCCTTGTGCTTCTATCATTTCCAACCTTTGTTTTTCTTTATCTCTCCCTGACTTCGCTGACTCTCAGTTTCTCTACATCCTTCTCTCTCCCTCTCTGCAACTGCATTTCAATGCTTTTTGGTCACTCTCTCACTCTCTCTCTCCATGTCTTCCCCTCACTCCAGGTCTTTCTGTGTATCTCTCATGCTGTCTCAGCCTATATTTCTTCTCTATTCCTCTCCATGCCAATGTCCTCATTGTCTAAGCACCACATCTCACTCAACACAAATAGAGACAGAAGTGCTTTTAGCCATAATCGATCCCTGGATCCTTGTGCCTTCGCGCAAAGGTGCATTTTGACAACAGCCTGTCCCATTATCTGCAGGGGCAAAAGTGCATGGTGTGTCCATTTTGTCCTTGCCTTTGCGCGGACAGAAAGCTTGAGACCAGCATTATCTGCCCACATATCTGGTGGGATATAAGTGTATCATCTCCACTATCCATCCTGGCATCTACAGCGACGGTAGTGTATTTTGGGCCTGGCTGTCCCTGCATCAATGGGGACTGGAGTTCATTATGGGTCCTCTGTGGCCCAGCATCTGAGAAGCAGTAGGGCCCGTGGGCTCAGAATCTGTGGGAACAGTGGTCCCTACATTTTTAATCCATAAAAGACCCGATTACAGCTCAATTATTTTAGTAAAAGAATCCTCTATGAACAGATGCAGAATCATATATATATATATATTTTTAATGCACCACAACTATTGAGCAGGGGAAAACAAAGATTAATTCACTGTTCTATCTGTTGTGTCTTCTCCCACAAATATGAATGACACTCATGGTATTGTTTAAGTTCCACAACCTCACTTTCTGTTTCCTTAAATGTCGGAGGTATAAGCCTAACAGAAATCCTTTGTGCAATTGTTCAATTAGCAATTCTCTATGACACTTTCAAGAGCTCAAGGCTTGACTTTAATGAAATAAAAATTAAACACAATGATCTCATCAAAAAGGAATAATTTCCAGAAAAAGCCCAATCTTTTGGAATAAGAGCGTCCCTAGCGAGCAAAAAGGTAAGTAAACAGAAGCTACTATTTATTTTAAGAGTTTTATATAGCGCTGTCTAGACCCGGAGGTATCAGAGTGCTCTACAAGAGGTTCCACAAAATTACAAAATTACAACAGTTACAATTTACATCGGTTGCTAGAATAACATTGCACGAGCATGAAAGATGAGATAAGTGAAAGTGTAGAGGGGAAGGGTGTAAGGGTAAAAGGGTAGGAGGGAGATAAAGCGGAGAGACGAAGGAAAGAGATGAAGGAAAGACTGACCAAAGTCCGGCTGGGTAGGTGACGGTCGAGGGGGAAGTCCCAAAACCCATCTCCTCTATAGCAATCAGGTAGCTCCACTGGGCATTGGCCAATAAGCTCGGTCTGAATGGGAAAACATTTAAAGAACATAGAGGATGAAATAAATGGAGCTTAGGGTGTAATGTGGTAGGGTAAAGGAGTAGGAGGGAGCATATGACAAAGAGAACCAGGAAAATCTGCCCAACGTCCAGCTGGGTAGGTGACGGCCGAGGGGGAAAGTTCACAGCCCATCTCCTCTTTAGCTATCAGATAGCTCCACTGGCCGTCGGCCAGAAAACTAGGTCTCCACGGTCACTAGTCACAAACAAAAACATTTAAGGATCAAAGAAGACTAGGAAATGGAGAGAAGGAATGGAAAGGGGTAGGGTAAAAGGGGTAGGAAGGAGATATGATAGAGAGACGAAGGGAAAACCTGCCCAAGGTCCAGCTGGGTGGGTGAGAGCCGAGGGGTAGTCCACAGTCCATCTCCTCTATAGGTATCCAGTAGCTCCACCGGCATCGGCCAAATGGCGAGGTATCCATGGAAAAACATTTAAAGAGGATAGAAGATGAGATGAAAGGAGCGTAGAGGAGAAGAGTGTTAGGGTAAAGAGGTGAGAGGGAGGTACGATGGAGAGACAAAGTAAAGACTGTCCAAAGTCCGGCTGGGTAGGTGACGGTCGAGGGGGAAGTCCCAAAACCCATCTCCTCTATAGCAATCAGGTAGCTCCATCGGGCATCGGCCAATAAGCTCGGTCTGAATGGGAAAACATTTAAAGAACATAGAGGATGAAATAAATGGAGCGTAGGGTGTAATGTGGTAGGGTAAAGGAGTAGGAGGGAGCATATGACAAAGAGAACCAGGAAAATCTGCCCAACGTCCAGCTGGGTAGGTGATGGCCGAGGGGGAAAGTTCACAGCCCATCTCCTCTTTAGCTATCAGATAGCTCCACTGGCCGTCGGCCAGAAAACTAGGTCTCCACGGTCACTAGTCACAAACAAAAACATTTAAGGATCAAAGAAGACTAGGAAATGGAGAGAAGGAATGGAAAGGGGTAGGGTAAAAGGGGTAGGAAGGAGATATGATAGAGAGACGAAGGGAAAATCTGCCCAAGGTCCAGCTGGGTGGGTGAGAGCCGAGGGGTAGTCCACAGTCCATCTCCTCTATAGCTATCCAGTAGCTCCACCGGGCATCGGCCAAATGGCGAGGTCTCCATGGAAAAACATTTAAAGAGCATAGAAGATGACATGAAAGGAGCGTAGAGGAGAAGAGTGTTAGGGTAAAGAGGTGAGAGGGAGGTACAATGGAGAGACGAAGTAAAGACTGTCCAAAGTCCGGCTGGGTAGGTGCAGGTCGAGGGGGAAGTCCACAACCCATCTCCTCTATAGCTATCAGGTAGCTCAACTGGGCATCGGCCAGATAGCTAGGTCTCCGCAGTCGGAGGTAAGTTCAGCAGGTTCTAAGTCTTGATGGGGGATAGGTGAAAGTCAATTAGATGTACGGTTTTTGTCCTAAAGTAATAGCATAGCATGGTAGGGACCACTGTGTCAGCCATATTGTGGTCGGGCAAGGGAATTTTGACCTTGATGTTATATTCAGCCAGCCCCCATTTTTACATGTGACCAAACTAGGTGCCAGCAAGTCCTCCAAGCTGCCATTGTGATCACTAGAGGCCACCCTCTGCTCACCCACTCCCGCCTCTAACGGTCATCAGCTGTATATCTGCTGTATATATTTTGCGAGGTGTCACCACCAACAGAGAGCCCCAGCCTGATTGTAATTCTGCCTGTTTGTGAGACCTTGGAATGAATGCAAAGGTAAAGTGCCAATACAAGTAATGATTCACCTATTTGTGAGGTCTTGAGCCAATCATGTGACCCCCGAGTGTGTTCACACACCAGCTCTGCTACGCTGGTAGCTTGGGGCTGTGAGGATATTTGGAGCACATGTGGTTTAATTACCTCCAGATGTTTGTGCAATTCCCAGCATGTACTCAGTGTGCCTCCCTTGCAAGCTGGATCCTTCTGGGTGTCTCCCCGTTGAGTAACGAGGGGTGCATGTCCCTCCTTAAGGCTCACCGGTGCAGGGTATTGCTAGTGTCTCTTTGCTGCCAGTTATCCCCGTATTTGTCCCCGTCTGCACCCGCCGCCAGTGGAGGTTTCCACTCTTGGGGGGGGGCCATGTGCTACAGCGTGTGTGATTGAATGTACCTTGGTCCGCAATTTTGCCCAGGTTGCGATAGCTCCGAGCCTCGTAGGTCAGCTGCTACACGTCGTGCTCCGCTCAGCTGTCTCCTGTTCCGTTAGTGATGTCCCTCAATTCAGTATTCTGGTTTGTCTCACCCTCGATCTTCTTCCGTCAGCATCGCCGTACCAAGCATACCGATTCCTCTCCCTTGTCTCGCATTGAGGCTGGGCACGGAGTCGCCTAACTCGGAGCCGCCTTACGCTGCGTTGTCCAATGAGTGTCACTGCCACTTCGAACTGTGTCCCCGTACCGATCTTGGCCTCAAACAACTCTTTTTGGAGCGCTTCTCTTCCGCTGCCCTTTCCGCCCTCAGGGATACGTCTTTTTGCAGCTAATGAGGAGGATAATGCCAGATATTTTGTGGCGTTGGTGAGAGCTTCCCTAGCTAGTGGCCATTTTGGGATCAGAAAAAACAGGCAGTGGGCTGAGGTTCCATTAACAGAGATTGGCTCCTGAGGAGATGGATGCCAATTAGTACTTGCAATCTGGAGATGTATAGTAACGCCAAGGAGCTTGGCCATTAGTCGATGTCAGGCTTCAAGGTCATTGGGACTTGGCTTGTGGACTTTGCCTCCTGGTTTTGAGCTGGCTGAACTGATTGCTGCACAACAGATCCTTCTGGACTAAGTGTCTGTCATGAGTCCCTTATTAAATCTAAAGGGTCTGGTGTTTCAAATAGAAAGAGGACAGACTTAGCCCTGTTAATGAGGATAGGAAAATCCATCTTATAGCAGTATATAGAAATACAGACATTTCCTAAAGTGATTATTGAAATTCTAAAATTAAGCACTGTCCTAAATTGGAAAGTAGAGGATTTTTAATAGAAATTGGCGCATGATAGAAGAGTTTATGTTGTTATTAACAGAGGAAGTGCATTTTTATAAAAACAGAGAACTACAAATGTTTGGTATGTCCCTACATTACTACAAATTGCTGTTTTAAATGGATTTCAAAATAGCGCTGATGCACGCAATAGATTCACTCACTATTTTTGCATTTTTAAACTTGAGTCAATGCATTATTCTGATCGATGATGTAATATCCACTAACCTTAAAAACCTTACTACCCCTTAAAGTTGCTTTTCCATTATCCCTAAAAAGCTCTTACTACCCCTTAACGCTAACCATTCCTGAACCATAGAAACCGGTACTACCCCTTACAGTTACCCATACCTGAACCTGCAAATTCCTTACTACCCTTTAACACTACCAGTACACCTTAGTGTTAGCCTTCTCTGAACAGACTCCTTAATATCCTTTAAAGATCACTCAGGAATTCGGCATGCTGAAAGTGTAGGGGGCCTAAGTGAGAAAATCAGAAACAAAAATAGTGTTTCCCCCAGTAAGTCCTAATTTCTGAGGGCAATCTTAGGAAATCCCACTGTGATTCGTGGTATTTCTATCTCACCTTCACTCCTTGCAGTTCTTAATTCCCCTAGTATATGTAAATATGGGGCGAAGTGAAATCAGGGACATCGTTATAAGGCCCTTAGTGATGAGCATCATGAATAAAATGTACTTCTTTAAAGAGTTAGAAGGTTTTTAGTGCATCAGAGTCCATCAGTTCAGGACTCTGAAGCACTACATTCTGCTATTTATGTACAGTGAAGTTGTGCTGCATTGCTATTTGAGAAAATTAGGACCGTCCCACTAAGAGAGTCATTAACAAAATGCCAGATGTTGTGCAGGTACACTACAATTTGGTAAAAGCACTACCAAAGCTAATAATCATAATATCACAGCAAATTTGGAGATGAACAAGTAATCATTTTTCTGTCTGTTTTCCGGCAACTATTAGTATAAAATTAGCACATGCTTTTGCATGGTTCTCTTATACTTTGAGAAATAGGATTGTTGGCTGAGGGGGGTCAAAACCCTACTCAATCACCAGCAACTATCCTTTTTAAAGTGAACCACAAAAAGTCGCTCAATTAAGCTGTGCTTAAACCTCTGGTAGCTTGGCACAAAAGCAGTCAGACTTACGTTAGAGGCAATGTGTAAAGTATTTATGTAACACTTAAACGGCAATAAAGTGAACACACAACATAAGAAAAAAATTCCACACCAATCTAGAAAAATAGCTCGGAATTTAATAAATGTTTTGACACCAGAACAACAAAAATCAAATCAGTAGAACCAGAGCTATGAATTTTAGAGTTAAAGTTTATGTTCAAAATAACACTTGAAAGATAATAGCGCCAAGCATGGACTTCGAGTCACATGACACTGGAGAAAAGTCGTAAGTTATGAGTGACTGATACACTATAGAGGTCGGGAAACATGGCGGCAGGCTGACGCAGGTCGCGGGAGGTCCAGAACAGTGTGCGGCATGAGCTGAACTGTGCTAGATTTTTTGTGAAGATTCAGCCCACTAAGGAAGCGAGATGGATTGGACAGAAAGGGGGTAAATATTGAATTGACTACACAAACCTTTGAAAATAAAGCAGGAACATATTGGGCCAGCTTCATGGGTTAGGAGATGGCATATCAGCAAGAGGCCTGGAGGCGGGCGGCCGACCGGTGGAGAAAGATGAGGTCGGCCTCAGCTCTGGTGGTTTCCGGGCCTGGGAAGGCAGTGTCAGAAGAAGACACTGGCCGGAAAGGTTGGAAAAGCTCTGGAAGAGCAGTGGCGGACGTGGTGGTGACAAACTCTGTTCTGATTCGTGAACCGAGGGGGTAAGGCATAGTGGTTGGCAGAGCTGGTAGAGTTTCAAAGACACAAGAACAGCGAAATTGCCAATGGAAAGGGTCTCATTCTCCAAGGCATTACAGCGCGATAAGGAGAGGGAGGAGGACGGAGAGGGGGGAGACGCCATTGCTACAGAAGGAATAGGTGGTCTACAGGCGGGGTTAGAGGTACCGGAGGGGGCATGCAGAAGCATTTCCAACACACCCATTAATAAGGGAGTCGCCCAATTCAGCCAAAAAAAAGATATCAGCTAAGATCTCACCCGAAGAAAAAGACAGAGGCGGTAAACCAGCGTGGGCAGAGAACAGGTGGTTAGGGAGGTGGTACCAGTTTCTCCCCAAAAAAAGCGACAAAACCTGGGGGGGACAAAAACTGGTGTGGTAATAAGGCAACAATGAATCTTGAAAATACCTGTCCCGTCTCTCACTTCCTATTTTAAAATAATGGTGCATGTTGCGTTACCTAAAGGAAGAGGAAATAAGCTTACCCAGATAGTTTCGATCCCACTGCAATTGGAAAACCAATTTGCCCCATTAGCTACTGAGCAAAGCAGGGATGGTCAGTATGACGACCAGAGCGAAATACAGGGGGGAACAGAAATGCCAATTCCTACGTTATTTCAGTCATCTCCCCACTGGTGTTAACCTCAGCTGCCAGCCAACCTCAAGGCAGTGGCAGTACTTTGGAAGGGATTTATATGGATGGTACGCAAGGGACAGAGGGGGCAAAGAGTCAGGTTGAACTGATGTTTTTGAGCTTGAGGCAAGACATTGTACTGAAATTTTAGATCTCTGAGAACAACCAAAAAGGGATCCACGATAAGTGTGATGGTTTGGAAGAAAAGCTGAATGACACCGCTTTATGAACTGGGGTGTTAGAGAACGAGGTGAAGATTTTGTCAGAAGCAGTTTCACAGAATACCAAAGATGTAGAAAAATTAGAGGTGTAGAACAGAACTCTGCAAGAGGATATGGAGAGGCTTGAGATACAGGCCAGACAAAATAGGTTAAAAGTCCTTAAAGTTCCGGGGAGTGCAGAAGGAGGCGATATTAAGGCTTTTACATTCAAAATGTTAAAAGAAGGCATCCTGAAGGGCAGACCGGACATAGATCTGGAGAAAGAGATCCATAGAGTCCACAGAGACCCGTTTAAGTTAAACCCAGCCAGAAAAACGCAGAGAAACATATTGATAAACTTTCTCATCTACGGAGTAAAAGAACTTGTACTGGGGAGAGCTTTGTAAGAAGCGTCCCTAAACTACGAGTCATTTAGTTATCAAGTGAGATTGGATCTGGGGAAAAGAACGGCCCAGAGGCAGTGGGAGTTGGGGACCAGAATGAGCGAGCTGAGAAGTAGGGGAGCTCAGGTCCAAATTAAATTTCCAGCCGTGCTTAAAATAATGTGGCAAAATAAAATGCACACCATCAGCAGTCCAGAGGAAGTAGACACTTTCTTGGTGCAGATGTAGAGAGGAGTAAAATACAGACAAATGAAGTTAAATGAAGTTAAAAAGGATTTTGCTTGGAGAGATAGACACTGTGTTAATTTAATAGAGAAAAATAGGGGGGTTTCTTCACTTATGCGTTAATGCTTTATGCTGGGATGGGAGGGTCACGAATGGCGAATATAAACTGCCAAAGGAGTAAAAAGGGGGTTTCCTGGGGGCGGGAGCACAGGGTGTGGGGAGGAAAGGGAAAAAAGAGGAACACGTTTAGACCTCATGGATAAATCAGGTCTAAGATCAGAGGAGATAGGAGTCATTAAGGACATTAGCTTTAAATATGGATAGGTCTAACAAAATCAAATTATTAACATGGAAGGTGAATGGGTTGAGGAATAGGAAGAAGATGCTCCGGGTAGCAGAATTTTTAAAGAATAGTGAGGCACACATTATATTTTTACAGGAGACTTATATGGAGGCACAAGACTGCAAACAGAGTTACAGTGACATATGATGGGTCCAGGAGGTGCTCTGCTCTGAACAAAGAGGAAGTACCAGGGGAGTGGCCCTAGTCATTAGAAAAAATGTAGGAATAAAAGTAGTTAAATACGAGACAGACCAATCAGGGAGGTGGTTGGTGGCCACTGTATTGATTCAGGACAGACCCTTGGTGTGTGCAGTATACTATGTACCGAATGCAGACAACCCAGGAGCACTTTCAAAACTTGAAGTATGCCTGTTAGATACAACAGCACTGATTATTATGGGAGGGGATTTTAACCTAGTTCTAAATAAGGAAATATTCCGTACCTCGAAAGCAAAATATAACAGCCCCCCAAAAATATATGCAAGCTTAAAGAGCATGATGAGAGAATTTAACTTGTTGGATATTTTGCTTAGTAAGATGGGGCGAAAAAGAGATTTCATGTTTTATAGCAAAAAATACAGACACCATTCAAGAATAGATTATTACCTTATAGATCAGGAGTTGTTCACAGAGGTGGAGACAGTAAATCACATCTCTGCGATATTATCAGATCACTCAGCAGTGGCCATGACCCTCAGGTTGCAGCAAAAAGAGGCACAGAGGAGGTGGACAATAGATAGGGCGATATTATTAAATGAAGAAGTGATTTGCAATTTGGGGGGAAAACGAATGAGTATTTCCAATTATTCAATATGGGCACAGCTAAGGATCAGACAGTTTGGGAGGCTTTTAAACACATTTAAGGGGATAATTAGCTCATAAAGGCAGGGAGGAGTCAGTCAAAATACTCTTTATTCGACTTTTGTTAAAATCATAAAAGGACAACATACAAATACAATTTAAAACATCAATTGATCTGGTTACTAAATTTCAACATGTTAACTTCATTTTACCAAAGAGTTACAAAAGTTAAAAATTATTACAATTATTAAAAATCTCCTTTTAAAACCAAGTTTGGATTAAAATAGGCTATGTTAGGTAATCTTTTCTTCCTTGATCTGAATGCAGCTGTTAAATAACAGGCAACACTAAACATAGTATGGGTGTCTGCCAACATTTGAAGAAAAATTAAAGCTGGCCTTATTTGAGTAAAACCAACGGCCCTTAAAACAGGAAGTAGATATTTTACCCTCTCCCTAGTGTAAAAACCACAGAAAAATGTAAAATGGAGGGTATCTTGTACTGAGAATTGATCACAATCACAGGGTGGGCCGTCTTCAGGTTTTGACCACACAGGGACATTTCCTAATGAATAATGAATTAAATTCAGCCTGAATTTTGTAAGTAGGAGTCTATGGAGTGGGTTGGTCACAATTTTTAAGTACGGTTCCAGGGAGGGGGTGGTCGTTAAAACTATATGCGCCCTTACCGAGGGTTTCTTCAGCTCCAACTCCTCTCTTGCCATACATGCCCTCTCCAGAAATGCCTGCTTGACCCATCCAAAGCTACTAAACAAAATGAAGAGAGAAAAATATGCGAGATTAAAGAAAAAGAAGGAGAATTGCAGAAAGCATCAATGGAAGGTCTAAGTAAAGTGCCAGCACTAGTGAAAGAGTTGGAGGGCCTGCAGGATGAGTTTCAGGCACAGCTAGACAAGAAGCTTTTAGATAGATGGAAAACAAGTAAGCTTCAGCAATTCGCATATGGGAAAAAGTGTAGCTCTATACTGGCGTGGAAAGCCAAGGCTGATAAGGCTAGCAACACAATAAGAAAATTTATTAAAAGAGGGTCAGGAGAAATTATGCAAGCAGACACAGATATTCTTGAAGAAGCTCAAAGTTTTATGAGCGAACTGTATAGCGAGGACATAATGCCAGGAAAAGAGAGAATAGAGAATTGGTTAACCACGATAATACTCCCCCAATTGCCTGAGGAACAGATGGCATTTCTAGATGCAGGCATATCAGAAGAAGAAGTAAGGCCACAGTGTAAAAAATGGCAAGGGAAAAGGCAGCAGGACCAGATGGTCTGCCTGTGGAGTTGCATTTATGCATTTTGGATAAAGTGGTGCCAATCCTAAAAACGTTGTTCAATAAAATATACATAGATGGGGAAAATCCACCTAGTTCATGGGCAAAAGCTACTGTCGTGCTAATTTTAAAACCGAATAAAGATCCTCAGACGATTCACTCCTATAGTCCTCTATCTTTACTAAATACAGATTACAAGGTATTTTCAGGCCTAGTGGCATCATGGGTCACAAAGGTTATAAAGGGGGTGGTCCACTCTGATTAGAGGGGCCTTATACCAGGGAGGCAGTTGAATGAATTAATGTTCCAGATAATGGGGGCTATAGATATGGCAGAATTTAGAAAAATTCCATTAACAGTTGTGGCAATAGATGCTGCCAAAGCTTTTGACCAAGTGAACTGGGCTTACCTGTGGCAGACCTTAAATGGTTTTGGCTTCCCGAAAAACTTATTTAAGATGTTGGAAAATCTATACCATAGCCCCAAGGCAAAGGTGCTGGTGAATGGGGACCTAACAGATTGGCTTAGCATTACAAGAGGCACAAGGCAGGGGTGTCCTATGTCCCAGCTCCTGTTCAATTTGTACATCAAGCCTTTTGCAAAAAGGCTCAGGGCAGATAACCACATTTCTCCTTTTAGTTTTGGTGAGTTGAAAATAAAACTAGCTTTATATGCAAATGATCTGCTCCTTTACACAACAAACCCCTAAGAAGCAATTCCTAAATTAATGGAGAAGGCAGAGAGATTTGGCGGAATCTCGAGGTATAAGATTAATAGGGGAAAAACAGAAATCACGGAGTGGAATCAGGAGGTGAGAAGCCAGGGAGTTAAAGATCAAATGAGGTATTTAGGGGTACAGCTAACTCAGAAATTGGAGGATATTCCTGTAACGAACATGAAGAGAGTTAGTAAGGAGGTAATGAGCTTACTCACAAAATGGGCAAACTTCCCTTTAAACATCTATGGGAGGGTAAACCTTGTTATAATGATTATTCTACCAAAGATAACTTTCCTCTTTAACTCTATCCCCCTCCTCTATAACTCTATCCCCGGATCCTTCAGGAAAGCAGATAAACTACAGGGAAAATAGGTAGCTTTATCTGGTCAGCGAAAGGCCCAAGACGAGCTTGGAAAAAGCTTAGAAGAGGGCTCACAGTGTGTGGGTTGGCACTACCTGATTTACTTACCTATAGTTATAATTTCCACTTCAAAAAAATTTCATATGATGGCCAGTAAGACCAACAGATCATTGGGTTTACTATTTGGTGCCATGTTAAATGAGATAGGTCAAGGTCAGCAACATTTTCTCTTTACATTCGGAGACACAAAGTTTTACAAGAAAGTAAAGCTAAAGGTTTTAAGGGTGGCTCTAGAAACCTGGGTCTTTATAGGACAGAGAATGAAGATTCCATATTATTCAGCACGGGCCCCGATCTGTTACTCCCCAGGCACTCCTGAATGCCTAAAAGACCAACTCAATCAGCCTTTGAGAATTGGGGGCATAACATTTTGGTCAGACCTTAAAATGGAATTGAATCTAGTAAGCTGGGAAGTGCTCAATAAACTCACAAGAGGGACACTAACGAGATTTAAATATTATCAGTTGTCCTCTTGGTGGGTGACTCAAAGGTGGTCCCAGGAGGAGGAAAACCCAAAGCTTGATCAAGTGACAAGAACGGATAAGTGGAAGGAATAAATATCTTTCTAGTATTGGGCACTTTTGGAAAAGGAGAGTAATTTAGAAACTGAAATAGTAAATCTCTGGGGCGAAGAATGTGAAGATGAAGGTGTCAAGAAACTTTGGTATGACTCGTTTGGCATGATAAAACCTGCATCACTTAAGCGGAACCATTTGTATACAGCCTACAGAGTCTACTGGTCTCCTCAAAAATTATCTAAAGTAACAGGTAAAATTTATAACTGCCCAAGGTGTAAGTATCCCGCAGCAGATGACATACATATGCTTATGGAGTGTCCAAGATTTAAATCTTAGTGGATGAGGGTAAGCAATTTTCTGGAAGAAGTGCTGGGGATACCAATAGAAGTAAGTACCAGTTTGATATTTTTTGGACTTATGAATGATTATCAGCCGAATGCACCTAGTGCTAAGTTTACGTTTTATGTGATAACTTTGGCGAGACAAGAGATATGTAGGTTGTGGAAATCAGAAACTCCCCCAATGTTTGCCGAATGCTTAAAGAACATTATTCACATTAGTGAATCAAATATGGCTTGTGACCGAAGAAGTAGAGATAGGATTTGGTGGGCATTGATGGATTGGAGGGAAAAGGCAAATTGGTCCAATAATTAAGCCAAGCATGCTGTCGGTCCAGGCCTCCATAGTAACACTCCGGGCCCCCACAGTCAACAGGAGAAGGAAATGGAAACAGCATTTTCTTTGCAAGGAACCCTTGTTCTCTCTTTTCCCCCGAGGGTTGGTATAGGTTGGTATAGAGAGACAGGTGAAATCCAAACAAGAGTATTGGCATAATGAGGACTAAAAAAAAAACAGAAAGTTATAAGTGACTGCGATGGAGCTTGGTCTGGATAAAGTAAGTGGATGCAGAAATTCTGAACAGTCGCATAAACTTTCATCAACCCACCAGACACATACGCTCTGCCTCACTTTCACTTGCACACATTCCCTGCATCCGTAATATCAAAACTGGAGACCGCTAATTTTCGCAGATAGCACTGAAGACATAGAACAACCTCCCTCAACACATCAGAGCCTCCTCCTCACTTCTTGAGTTCTACAAGAAGCTGAAGACCTGACCCTTCATATAAGCACCGTGGGGACCACAAACGCACACACCTCCCAAAAGCACTTGGAAAGTTCCTCAGGTGATTAGTGCACTACACAAATCAATATTACATAACAACCTTAATGTAACATAACATTGGTCCCAGTTTCTGCTTACCTTCTAACTTAGAATGTTTGAGAAAAATGTGTGAGAAGGTATATTTCTGTGGGGCAAGGCAGTTGGTGGTGGTCGATAAGGAGGCATTGCCATCTGGGAACGGTTGGATGAGCCATGGTGAAGATTTCTATGTTTAGACTCAGTCTCTTTTTTAGAAGTTGAAAATCTCCAGCTGAACAAAGATGCATGCTGTAGCTGACAAGGGATTCATATGGCCAAATGCTCCTTCTATGAGGAGCCATTGAACAGTATGTGCTGCTGCAAAGAACATAGTGGGAGGTGCCAGGAAGTGTGGCTGACTGGCAATATACCTTGGGCAGATCAGCGGGCAGGTAGGTCCCAGTCTCGTCTCAGTTCTCAGAGCACTTTTTTGCAGAACATTTTAATAAATCCCAAGTTTTGGATTTGGGGTAAGTGGGCACTTTAGGACCACTTCCAAGAGTCCAGGAGTGGAGGGACACCACTTAGAGGGTCAGAACTTACTCAGGATGGGTCCAGGTATCGATTCAAGAAGGTTGAAACCTTTTCTGTCCCTGAGGCTCTAATTAGAAGGTCAGAAACCTAGCCAATGGAGTCACTTTGGAAGCAGGAAAGCATTCCTCAAGCAACAGGGTACTCCTCTGAGGGCACAGAGCAGGCTTCAGGCAAGGCAGTTCTGTGAGTAAAGCAGGGCAGCCCTCCGAAGTACACAGCAGGCCTCAGAGAGTCCTTCTAAAGATCCGAAATTGAACTGAAGAGTGGGTCTGGAGATCTGAGATTTCCTGCCTTCCTTGCTGGTAGTACCTCTGTTGCACTGTTCCTTGCCAAAAGGTCAAGATTTATATGCAACATCAATACCCGGTGGGTCGTACATCACCCGATCCCGGCGGAGAGGGGTAGGACGAATGCCACGGACACAGGAGACTTGAGCCTTATACACAGAGGCCTCATCCCTGATGTACGACCCGCCGGGTATTGATGTTGCATATAAATCTTGACCCTTAGGCAAGGAACAGTGCAACAGAGGTACTACATTCCCATAACTGGTAATAAGCATATGATACCGACATAGGCTTGAATGTTTGTAGACTTCCCCATACAGGTCCTGAAGAATTGCGAGTCAATGTACCAAAGCGACAAACATGTTGACCAATTTTTACACTTCTTAGTCTAGTCTAGAGCAAGGAAACATTATTTTCCAGCAAACCCAGAGTAATTTCCGTTTTTAATTGAAGCAAGGGACCACCTGAATAAAGTTGTTTCTGGTATCCTTTGCTTCATTTTAATTCACTTTTTTGTCTACAACCTCCTGGCCCACACCCGCACCTCACCCATAGGCAGTTGGATAAAAAGATCTCCGCTAAAGAGCCCCTCTCTGATGTGTGCCCGTCGGGGATTGCACCGCCTACCCGACGAGGAGCAACACCTATGATGAAGCATGGCATCTGCAAAGGTGTGTGGGGCAACTATATCCAACATAATGGATACCCAGTGGTAGGCTTACATACATTAACCACCACGTCCCCATCTCCTGGCGACCAGCACACATACACTAACCCTCACCAGGAACAGCCCTGTCCATCTTTTTTGATACATAACCCGGATTAATATCACCATGTTAGGGTATTTTAAAGCCCGCGGTACATGGCGATAGTAACAGGGAAGGGGTGTCAAAATCCACGTACTAATGAGCGCAATGGCGAATTAAAATCCTGCGTTTCCTGGCGATACGTTGTGAATGGCCAATTATAGCCTGAAAAGTCCCATCATCACTACTTTTAGCTCCCGGTCCAACACTGCCCCTGCTCAAAGCCAGGTGTCACCGTGAGACTGGCAGCATGGTGACCGCAGCAATCAGCTTCATCGAAGTCTGACCATTTGTTTTAACCAAAAATACTGTCATTTTAGTGGTGCTAACTGAGCCAGACACCTTCCATCTGGAATACCCACATCATGAAAGGCTCCTGGCTGTGTTCCTTTACATGCTGCTTGTCGTCGTCCTGCTTAACACCAGCAAAAGGCAGGTGTAAAATCCCTGGTGCTACTGCGGGTTATCCCCTGTTTTTGCTTTGCTTAGCAGATCTGGCAGTTTGTCGTGAATGTGGGGTTGTGGTTTTCTCGTGTGTTTTTGCACAGGAACGCCTACTCTGCATCTCATTAGTGTTAGTTGATGGTGTCCACCGTGGAGATAAATTTGGGGGCAGTTATTGGCGGAATACTGGTGTTGTCTGCAGTTTGCACCAGCTTGTGAATGGGGTGGCAATTTTATCACCACTTTTGATGCGTTAATGTGGGGATAATTCGGAGACAAGTCTTGTAAATTTGACCCAAGTGTTTAGGACAAGAAAATGCCAGCTTTCTAAAAGTGGTATTTTCAGAATTGTGACTTAAAATTCAACACTTTTGTTCCTTAGTACATGGGGAACCTCTTGTGTGTTTAAACCTACCAGGTACTGTGATGCCTGGTTAGTGCTTTATTCTGGGTAAGTCCCCTCTCGCTGCTACTTCCATTTGTGCCACATTAGGTGAAATTTAATGCTTGCTCACCTGATGTTTTCACCGTGTGGCACCCTGGTTTTTAATGGTTTTAACTGTTTGAGGCTCACAATACAATTGCTGAGAGACAGCTATTCACAGAGAATATGAGAGAATCCACCTATTACAACTGTATTACTCTGACCTATGTGATGTATTCGCTCTCAACAGGTAGTTCCAGTTCTACCAGGTATTCGACTATTTAGTCCTATGGTTGATGTGAGTGTGTAGCCACAACACCATTCCTAAAGTTTTAGTTATAGATAGTTTTTTCCCCCCTTCTGGTCTTGACAAATCGCCTTTAGATAACTCATGTTTGCGAGAAACATGTTGACCTACTACTTATAAGAGTACCACAACCTGAGACATTACCTTAGCCTTGCACCTTATAGTTTCGTTTTTACTTAGGGTAGGCCGTAGGTTCTCACACCTGGCACCCAGGTTCTGGAATGCTCTCCCCCTCTCCATCAAGACCTTAGACAACCTACTGAGCTTCAGAAAGGCCTTAAAAACTTGGCTATTCACACAAGCCTGCTAACATGCTCCACCGCTTCATCATCATACATATCCAGCGCCAGGAAACTTATGGTCTCATTGCGCTTTACAAGCTTTTGTTAACATAACATAACATAACGTAAGAGACCCCTTGATTAAAGTTGTTTTCTTAGGTAATCCCAACCCTATTTTATATACACTTCCAACATTTACACACATCTACACACACGAGGCCCCCCACCCGCACTTCACCAAACGGCTGATGGAAATAGATCGCCGATAAAGTGCCCCCACTATAAAGAGCCCGTTGGGTATTGCACCACCGATCCAATAAGGAGCAGCCCGATGATGAAGCATGACATCCGGCAGGGTGTGTGAGGGTTTATAATTCAATACAATGGATTCCTAACTTTGAACCTCAGTGGTCGGGTTGGTTTAAAATTCCCTGTGTTTTTGTCTCTCAGTTCATAGGAACAGCATAATATTATTGTTGAAACCATTCAAATTCGACATTGCCATTAAAGAGGATTTTAAATTACGTCATAGACACCAAACATGGCATAAGATAACCCAATGTTTTTCTAAAGGGGAATAGTCCTTACATTAGTGAAAAACATTTTTATTAATTTTTCACTACCAGTACATGTAAAACGTAAAAGTATTGGTGGGCAAACTAACACAGTTTAAAAACTCTGCGAGATTCCACTGAGTTCTGAGAGTGGTTGGAATTTGGCATGTGCGCTGCTCGTGCTGATTTTTAGCACCAGGAGCTTGTTTGCGCCACAATATCAGTGTTGCTGCCACTCATATTTCTACTTGAGCTGCAGTTTTCTTACAGCAAACGGGCAGGACCTGCTACGTCCAACCACGTTGAGAAAATCTCACGGGTGCCGTTCCAGAGCCCAAAAAGTGAGCAAGTTGACACTAATTCTGACTCGCCACCTTAACGTTGGTGAGCCGCATGCAGGAAAATGTTTGCCATGTGGTGGTTGGTGGAGTGTTGACAGAACTCAAGTGGACGAAACTCTGTGAACTCCACCGGAGGAGAGGAATTTATTGCCCACCCCTACTCAAAAGTGCATGTCCAATTTTATAAACACAATACACCCTGCACTATCAGCTGTTTATGGGCTACTTTAGAGGTGTAATCAAAAGGGAGTTTAAGGCCTGGCAAGGGGTTTATTTTGCCAAGTCAAACTGGCAGTTTAACACTGCAGACAGGCTACAATGGCAGGCATGGGACATGTTTTAAGACCTACTTAAGTCAGCGGCAAAATAAGTGCAGCTGGCTCCCTAGTAGCATTTGATTTACTTGCCCTGGGTATATGATACAGTACTGTACCAGTGACATATAAGTAAATTAAAGGGCAGTTGGGTTGCTGATGGCACAGAGAAACAAGAAGCAGCATTGAAATAGCTGCTCAATATTTCACTGAATTTGCTGCCCCCAGGGAAGCATTAGTTTGCTGCTGCCAAGGTAGCAGCACATTCATTGCAAATGGGAGCACTGCCTATATTTGCACATGGACCACTGTGGTGCAAATACGGACAGTGAGTCCTGTATGTAATACGGGTCCTGGTTGAGTCCTGCTAGGACTCAAAATACTTTTAGTACTAATTGAAACACTTTAAATTGGACAATAATCAATTTAGTAGTTTATCTGTGACTTGTTGGGTGTGTATTATGAGTTCTGTGCACTATATTTTATTACATGTTAGTGAGTGTTGTTATGGCGGAATTATCTACTGTGAGCATTATGATTGTCAACAATTGTTGGCCCCATCAGAAATTAGGGTATCCAGAGCAGTGTTACCCAAACTGTGGGTGACTACCCACTGGTGGGTCACAACCTGATTTTTGATGGGTTGCAAATGCCTAAGCAATAAATAAAGATGCCTTTAAATTTTGGGCCTGATTCTCAAAGGGAAACTTACACTTTTGTGTAAGTTTACTTTTTTGGGCATTCACAAACTATACTCTGAAGACTTTGCAGTCAGAGCATGGAAATCTGCACATTTAAAGATAGGACAGATCTATCTTTTTATGTGCGACGTTCTCCACCCCGACTGCTGATTCTCTGCTGTTATACCCTTACTATTGACTCATAGTTTTTAAATACCAAATGTTAGAAATGGGGGTCTCTAGTTGGCAGAGGTAGGTGCCTTTGACCAAATAGGGGCCCTTGCTTCTAGTCAGGGTAAGGGGAATACACTCCTAAAATAACCCCTGCTCACTCCCTTGGTAGCTTGGCATGAGCAGAAAGGCTTATCTCAGAGACAGTGTGTAAAGAATTTGTGAACACACACAGTAATACAGTGAAAACACTACAAATGGACACCACACCAGTTTGGAAAAATAAGTAATCTTTATCTGAACCAACACAAGACCAAACGACAAAAATCCACAATACTTTGATCAAGATATCCTTAAAAATAGGTTATTCACTCAAATCAAGCTTCTAGCAATAAATAACTACACCTGGAGGTATTACGATGTTGTGACAGATGAAAAATCCCAAAGAACAGCGTTGACCGCGAGTCGGTCAACGCGCTGTGTCGGACCCGGAGTCAAGCAGACCCACAAAGAACAGTACCTTGGAATTGATGTAAGCAAAGACGGTGTACGGCGTTGGGAGGTGATGCTTCGTTGGTGCCGGAAGCCTTGGTTCCTTACGGCCCCAGGGGAGGTGATGCCTGTGTTCCTCATTGCAGCGCAGGGGAGGTGAGACGCCCATTCCTTACTGTGTCGGGGAGGTGACGTCTTGAATGGTGGCAAGGTGGTGGTTTCTTATGATGGTGTGATGTCAATGGATTCAGGAGTCACCCAAATCAAGGATCGGCTCCATGTTGATGCAGCCCTGGCGTTGATGAAGTCAGGGCTGCAGTGCAAGTCAGGACGGTGCATCATGGACGTCACAAGCAGTGTCCTCGGCTCCGGTGCAGGCAGTGTCCTTGGTGACGGCTTTGGAGTCGATGCGGCATGGCGTCAGCAGGTGTCTGGCCTACGGTGCAAGTCGGGGCGGTTCATTGTGCTCTTCACGAGCAGTGCTCACTGCTTCGGTGTAGGTTACGGCGTCGCTCGTCAGCGTCGGTGTTGCAATTTCCATCTGCAGCAGCTGAACCAGCAGTTCCAGATGCAAAGACACAGATGGGATGACGTCTTTGTGTCCCTAATACTTCAGAACACGAGGCAAGCTCAGTTTCAAGCCCTTGGAGATCTTCCTCAAGATGACAAAGCAAACAGCAAAGTCCTTTTCTCCTTTCCTTGGCAGCAAGCAGCCACTGCAGGCAAACAGCACAGGGGAAGTATTCCTCCTCAGCTTCTCTGGCTCTTCTCCTTTGCAAAGGTTTCTCTTGATTCCCAGAAGTGATCTAAAAGTCTGGGGCCCACTTTTTGTACACACAAATCCTTTGTTCTCTGAAGGCAGAGGGTGACTGTACCCAGCCAAAACCAGTTCTGTCCTTACTGGTACAGCTTACTGGCAGGAGGAGGAGACAGCATTGTTGAAGGCAGACCAGGCCCATTTAGGTGAAAAGGAAATCTCCTACCCCTACTCTAAATGCAGCCCAGGTCTAATCAGCTCAGCCTTGACTCATCAGACTTCTGGGGACGCAGCCCCTCTCCAGCCCCTGTCATCCAAAAGCCAGACATGCAATGCAAAAACCTAGCTGAGGCACATTAGATGGTTAGGCAAGAAAATACCTACTCTCTAAAAGTGGTATTTTCAAACACAGAATGTAAAAATCACCCTCACTAAAAGATGCATTTTAACATTCTGAGTTCAGGCATACTAAACTTTTTTCCCTACCTTGTTCCCAGGTACAGTCATGTTTATAAGATGTTATAAGCAAACTCCCCATTCTGTCCTATGGGAACAGGTAGCCTTGCAATAGTGATAAATGAAATTGACAGTAATTCACTATCAGGACATGCCAAACACATCAGGGCATGTCCTACCTTTAACATACAATACACCCTGTCTGCAGGGGTACCTTGGGTCTACTGTAGGGGTGACTAATATGTAGAAAATGAAAGGGTTAGGAACTGTTAAGTGTGTGCACTTGCCAAGTCAGCATGGCAGTCCCAGACTACACACAGGCTCTGTAGTGGCAGGACAGAGGTACATTTTACAGGCAACATCTGTGGGTGGCACAATCAGTGCTGCAGCCCACTAGCAACATTTGATTTACAGGCCCTGGGCACACACAGTGCACTATACCAGGGTCTGACAAGTAAATCAAATATGCCAATCATGGAATTAATAATCCATAACAACAATTTATAAAGGGAGCACTTGCACTTTGACACTGAACAGCAGTGGCAAAGTGCCCAAAGCATCTAGACCAGCAAAACAGAGTCCAAAACTCATAAAAACACAGGAGGTAAAGGCAAAATTGGAAGGGAGCCCCACACCATTGGTGCCAGGTCTAACACCAAAGAAAAGGTCAAATTACCCAAAAGTATAAGTTTACCTATGTGAATCCAGCCCTCTGGGCCCGATTCACCGAACTAACTTAAGACAAAATCCTAAACTTACAACCATTTTGGTATTCACAGAAGGCACTTACTCCTTTCGCTATTCACAGAAGTTAGGAGTCCTAACTTTAGAACTCCTAAATTTCTTCTGTGAATACCAAAAGTCTTAAAGTTAGGATTTTTCTCAGTTTACTACTCCTAAACTGAGAAAAATCCTAGCTTTAAGACTTTCGGTATTCACAGAAGGCATTTAAGAGCCCTAAAGTTAGGAGTCCTAACTTTACTACGCCTAAACTGAGAAAAATCCTACCTTTAAGACTTTCGGTATTCACAGAAGGCATTTAGGAGTCCTAAAGTTAGGAGTCCTAACTTTACTACATGAGCCCCCTTGCGGCCATCGCACGCCAACACAACCTCAACATCATCTCCTACGCCGACGACACCCAGCTGATCCTCTCCCTGACCAACGACCCCGCCGCCGCCAGAACCAACCTCCACAAAGGAATGAAAGACGTAGTCGAGTGGATGACGACCAGCCGCCTGAAACTGAACTCAGACAAGACGGAAGTCCTCATCCTGGGCTCCTCGCCCTCCGCCTGAGACGACTCCTGGTGGCCCCCCGCCCTGGGCACCGCACCCAAACCGACAGACCACGCACGCAACCTGGGCTTCATCCTGGACTCCTCCCTCTCCATGACCAGACAAGTCAACGCCGTCTCCGCGTCCTGCTTCAACATCCTGCGCATGCTACGGAAGATCTTCCAATGGATCCCCACCGAGACCAGGAAGACGGTCACCCAGGCCCTCGTCACCAGCCGACTGGACTACGGCAACGCCCTCTACGCCGGAACCACCGCCAAGCTCCAGAAGAGACTCCAGCGGATCCAGAACGCATCAGCCAGACTCATCCTCGACATCCCCAGACGCAGCCACATCTCCGGACATCTGAGAGACCTGCACTGGCTCCCCGTCAACAAGAGAATCACCTTCCGTCTCCTCACCCACGCACACAAAGCCCTACACGACCAAGGCCCGGGCTACCTCAACAACCGCCTCAACTTCTACGCTCCCAAACGCCACCTCCGATCGACCAACCACGCCCTCGCCGCCGTCCCCCGCATCCGAAGAGCGACAACAGGAGGAAGGGCCTTCTCCTACCTGGCCGCCAAAACCTGGAACACCCTCCCGACCGACCTTCGCCAGACCCAAGACCACCTCTCCTTCAGGAAGAAGCTCAAGACCTGGCTGTTCGGGCAGTAGCGGCACCCCCCCCCCCGCGCCTTGAGACCCTCCGGGTAAGTAGTGCGCTATATAAATGCCTTGATTGATTGATTGATTGACTACTCCTAAACTGAGAAAAATACTAACTTTAAGACTTTCAGTATTCACAGAAGGCATTTGGGAGTCCTAAAGTTAGGACTCCTAACTTCTGTGAATACCGAAATGAGTAAGTGCCTTCTGTGAATACCAAAATGAGTAAGTGCCTTCTGTGAATATCAAAATGGTAGCAAGTTTAGGATTTTGTCTTAAGTTAGTTCTGTGAGTCGGGCCCTCTGTATTTATCTTTTTTTTTGTTCAATAATTTAATTAGGATTTTAAAAAGATAAAAACAGTCAGGTACAGTACATAATGATACCAAAATGAAGGATAATTAAAGATCCACAAGTTCGGCAGAATATATCATTAATAATAGATAAATTGCCACAACTCATACCTTGAAACAAAATAAAAGTCAAGGAACAGAGTGGCAGTAGTAAATCATATGAACCCATGAACGGCATCATTACTTACAAAACAGAAAGATAGGAGAAAAAGAGAAAAGGGAACAGGACAGAAGAGAAGAAAGAAGGAAAAAGAAAAGAAGAAAGAAGAAAGAGGGAAAGGATGGATCTCTCTGATGGTGCAACAAAACAAAACACTACAAACAACAGTCAGTCAGACGTCACAAAGGGATATTGGTTGACCAACCCCCTTGAGGCCAAATCCATATAATTATCTAAAGTTCTCCATACGTTAAAAGAAATAGTGGGAGTGAGATGAGCCCTATCCACAGAAGTGTGTGCACTTCTCAAGAAGGATACCCATGCCCACCATGTGTGATAAGAAACGGAAGCGAAAGACTTCCAATCCATAAGAATCACCTTAACTGCCACAGTAAGCAAAAGATCCCAACAATTGCATATCTAAGGTATCTAACGGCAGAGGTTCCCAGGAAGCCAAGGGTCCCAATAATATCATAGAAAAGGAAAGAGAAAACTTAATTTGAAAAATTAACATAAGATGTTTATGAATAAGATCCCAAATGGTTGTAGAAGTGAACAATGATAGAACATATGTGGATAGTCACCAACAGCCAAGCCCCAACTCCAACATAAATCATCATCTTTTAAATGGAGAGAACAATGCCGCTTAGGAGTCCAATGATGAAGGTTGATGGAGAAGAATTTGGCTTGAAATAAAGAAGGAGCAATTTTATTGCGCAGGGAGAACGTACCTATCAATTGCCAAGTGTCCGACAACACATGCTCAGTTATCTCCGTACCAAAGTGACAAGACCATTTTTGCTGCGTAATGGTACATGCATCTGAAGACATTGAGGTCAAAAATTTACAAATGCGTGAAGTAATGTGGCCAGACTTTAGCCACAAAGAAAATAAAGTAATCAAAGGGGAGTTAGCAACAAGACACACTTTGTCAAGAGCGACTTTAATTTTCAAGAAAGTGTAAAAATCCAGATTAGATAGTGAAAATTGCCGAGCTAAAGAAGAAAAAGGTAACGGGTCATCATTGGAGTCATAAAGATGACGGACCAGCGTGACACCTTTAACAGACCAATATGGAATTAGTAGAGGGTCAATAAGAACCTTTATTCGGGGATTACTCCACAAAGACGACCACCTAGATTTATGAATCGGAGTTGCCATTTTCCGATCGAACAATTTAACAGCTGCAACAGTATCCAATGTAATAGCACGAGAAAAAAGAATAGATAATGAAGACGTGGTTAAAAATGAAGAGACCGGAAGAGGAAAAGAGAGAGCCTGCTCGATGCACATCCAAGAAGGTGTATGACCAGGAAGTGAGGAAAACCACAACGCTCCTTGAGAAGCTAAAAAAGCGACTTGATACTTCCCCCAATCTAGGAAATTACAGCCACCCATATCGTAAGGTTTCCTCAAAGATTTATATGCGATTCGAGCCCTCTTATCATTCCAAAGAAAGGAAGAAGGTATGGAATCAATCTCACGAAAAAAGGAAGAAGATAAATTCAACGGGAGCATAGACGAAATAAAGTTAATAATAGGAGTAACCATCAGTTTTAAAGTTTGGACCCGACCCCACCAAGAAATGTGTTTAGGAGACCAAGTATCCAAAAGATGACGAACTTTAATTAAGGTCTGTGCTTCATTGTAAGCCACTGTATCAGATAAAGTACTACAAAACCAGACCCCTAAGTATTTGAGTTTTTTAGATTGCCATTTGAAACCAGCAGAGCCCATATGGGCCGAAAAACAATAAGCATTGAGGGGAAACATCTCCGTCTTGTCTCTGTTTAGAGTATAACCAGAGACCGTAGAAAAAAGAGCAATTGTATCTGTGATCGCAGGAATAGCCGAAACAATATCCTCAGAAAAAATAAGGACATCATCTGGTAAGCCGCTGACTTTATGCACTGTGAACCAAACATAAACCCTTTAATGGCTGGATGAAGATCAATTAGCCTCAGGAGTGGATCAATAGCCAGTAAAAAAAAAAAGCGGGGGCAGGGGACAACCCTGACGAGTGCCCTGACGAAGACTAAAAAACTCAGAGGTAGCCCCATTTACTCTAATATTCGCTCGAGGCGGTGCATAAAGAGACATCACCATGTTAAAAAAGGAATCCCCAAGATTATGAGCACGAAGAACGGCTTGCCAAAAAGGCCAAGAGACCTTGTCAAAAGCCTTCTCGGCGTCAAGGGCTAAAGCTGCAGCAGGAAGCGTAGACCGTTTACCTCCCCCCAAAATATGGCAAAAAGTACGAATGTTGTCCCTAGCAAGCCTACCTTTAACAAACCCCGTCTGCGATGGATGAACCAGAGAAGGGATATTGGACTCCAAACGGTTAGCCAGAATCTTGGTAAACATTTTCGCCTCCATATTAAGGAGGGAAATAGGACGAAAGTTTTTAGGGTCCGTAATATCCTTCCCCTCCTTTGGGATGACCTCAATAGTAGCATCCGCCGCTGTACCCGAAACTGCACTTTGTTGAATGAATACATCGAAAAGGGCCTTTAGACGAGGGACCATGAAAGGGAGAAAAGTTTTATAAAACAAAATGGGAAAACCATCAGGCCCCGGAGCTTTGCCAGATCGAGTAGCCTTGATAGCAAGAGTAATTTCCTCAGTTGTAATTGAGGCACCTAGTTTCTCCCCATCTTCCTCAGAAACAGACTGAATAGGAATAGTGCTTAAGAACTCTTGACAAGCCTCAAAGGACGATGGATTAGTAGGAGTATACAAAGTATCATAAAAATCACGAAAGACCTCAAGGATCTCCTTAGTTTGAAATTTTTTAATGCCGGATCTATCAGAAATAGAAGAAATTTGAGATGACTTAAAACTAGAATCCTGAAACTTTTATGAGCCCTTTTAGTGACAAGAGCATTATACGAGTATTTCAAATTTTTAATAGACTGTAAAAGTTGTGAGTCTCTCGTTTGACGAAAAAGGAGTTCATTTTGTTTAATACTATCCGCTAAATCAGAAAGTTCCTTCTTAATGGCAGCATTTCTCTGCGCCATAACTTTAATGATGTAATCGCGAAGGGTGCATTTAAAGGCATCCCACAAAACCACTGGAGAGTCAACGGAACCTTCATTAACAGAGAAAAACTGTTCAATTTCAGCTTGCAAGGCACTGACCGCAGCGTCATCATAAAGAATCTCCGTATTTAATTTCCACGAAGAGGAGGATTTCTTAGGAGCAAGCCCCAAGAGGGAGAAGGAAACCGCAGCATGGTCTGAAACAAGAATAGGATGAATGTACGGCGAGGACGAAGATTGTAGCAGAGATGAATGAACTAAGAGGTAATCAATACGAGAAAAACTAGAGTGAAGAGAGAAAAAAAAGAAAATTCACTGCCAGTAGGGTTATGACGACGCCAGATATCATGTAGATTAGTAGAGGAGCACATATTTAACAAATGCTTGTGAGCTTTAGGAGGGCGGAAAGAAAAAGCAGAATTTCTATCTAACAGAGATTCCAACGGCAAATTAGAATCACCACCCACTATTAGATTACCCTTATGAGGCGTTCGGGAAAGTAAGTTAGTGATCTTCTGCCAGAAAAGAGGATCATCATTAATTGGAGCATAAATATTCAAAGCATAAAGATCATTAATTCCATCAGATAATCTTGATAATACCCAACGACCCTCAGAGTCATGGTCAGACGAAAGTACTGACAATCCAGAGTTCTTAGAAATAAGGGTAATCACGCCATTACGTTTAACAAGAGCATCAGAGCATACCACATCCAGAACCCAGCCTTTCCGCAACCCCAGAGCCTGGGATAATTTCATCTCCTGCAAAAATACCAGATCCGAAGACGAAGATTTACGATATTCAAAACTTTTAGCCCTCTTAACCGGATGATTTAAATCCTTAACATTAAGGGAAACTACATTTAAGCCAGGCATAAACGTACAGCAAAGACAAACAAATTAAGAAGTAAAGATGGACGTAAAAACAGAACACCACCATCTGATACAAAATAGAAAAATACCACCAGGAGATCCAAGAGGGAGAGAAAGAAGAAAAAAGAGAAGAAAGGGAAAGAGAAGGAGAGAAAGAAAGAGGAAAAAATGGAAAAAGAGAGAAAAAAAGACCGGCCAGGGAAGTCTATGAGAAACCCATCTCATACCAGGGGGAACATGGAGAGGGAAAACAAAGGACCGTCAGGAAAAAACAGTAGAGAAAGCGATAGATCCCAGACTAGAGAAAAGGAAGCAACAAGCAATGGTCCTAGAAAAATAAACGTGGACCCTATAATATACTTGAAATCAGGGAAAGAAGAGCTACGTGAAATAGGCACAGAATAATCAAACCCGGTCAATGACCGAAAAAAAGACAGAAAAATACAATATGAGGCATATCAAATAACAAGCTCATGAGTAGAAGCTAAAGTGAGATAAAAGGATCCTTACTTTATGTAAACAAGCAATTGGCGATAACTATAAATGCCATACAAAGAACAAGAAAAGTATGCATGAAAAGCAGAAAATGGTGAAAATCAAGAGCTAGCAAATAGATAAACAACAAGGCAGTAGTACACGGTATGTAGTTAGAGAAAGGGGAAACAATAAATGTGATAATTGAAATAATTAAGCAGATAAAATATCGAACAATATCATATACCAGCAGGAATACAACTTGCAAGGTTAAAAAAAGTGTGAAAATATAAATAAGACATCACTAAGTGACAAAAAGAAAATTCTAGGAAGGGAGCCATAAAAGAATTACAAGATAAGCAAATAGAGAAAAACAGCCCATATGAATGAGCACAAAGAGAAAAACTGACACTATCGGACCGAACGGCTGACGAAAACAGACATATAAGCCTACGCCAAAAACAAAAACAAAAAAAAGGAAGAACAAATATCGGCAAAGTACAAAATCGAAAGATACCAATAAGTGGGGAAAAACACAACATGAAACAAATATCGGAAAATATGAGACGCATGAACAAAGAGCCGAAGTCGCCTACAATAAGGAGGATAATCAAGAAAGACGAAATAGCTACATACAAATATTGGGTATATCAAACAAGAAAGAGGGAAAAAAAAAGGGCAAACAGGTGGATAAATAACAAGAACAAGTCAACCTAAAGCTGACAAGTCACAGACAAATCATCTGAAAAATGAATAGCAACCAACGACCAACATATGGAGCAAAAAACAACGACATATGTCAAACAGCAAGACGCACTAAAACACGTGAAACAACAAAGACAGAAACTCAAGTCCCAGAAGAGCCAGGAGCCGGAGAAGAATCCATCTGAGACTCAAGTTGGTTATCCAATAAAGTGGAAAGATCAGCAGGTTCATCAAAAATCCGATAGCGGCCCTCAAAAATGTTATATGTAACTTGGATGGACCAGCAAAGGAAAAAGGGATATGTATGTCCAACAGACGTTTTCACAGGTTGAGAAATCCCTTCCTCCAAATTACAGTGTCTCTGGCAAAATCCTGGGAGATAGTAATCCGAGGACCCTCCCAAGACACCGACTTGACTTTCCTCATGTGAGCCAAAATCTGTTCCGAATGCTGATGACGCAGCGGTTTAAGGATTACTGCTCTCGGATAAGTGGAGTTTTTAGGTTTGAACGCAGGTACCCAATGAGCTATCTCAATTTCAAAGTCTCTCTGAAAGGAGATTTGTAGGGTAGAAGGAATCCATTTGGAGAGGAAATCAATCATTGAGGAGGCTGACTGCTCTGCATCTTCAGGAAGACCAAAAATACGCAGGTTACTCCTCCGATTACGATCCTCCTGCTCTGTAAGGTCCCTGTGCAAAGCCGCCATCGAACAATCCAGCTGGAGAAGGGACCTCGAATGCTGGTGTGTAGTATCCTCCATCACACTGATACGAGATTCAGTATTCGTAACCCTGACAGATAAAGCTTTAAAGTCACTCCTGCTAGCAGCCACCTCAACTTGCAATAAGTCGGTATTCGTTTTAGTAGACTGCGCAATATCATGGACAGCATTTAAACGCGTCAAAATAGCATCCAAAGTGGAGTTAGTATCCTTCTGAGAGGACTCAGGAGAGGGGGACTGCTGCTTAGATCGTTTTAAAGTCCCTTTAGAGTCTTTTGCAGTAGGGGAAGGCCCCATGGTGTCCGCCATAGGAACAGGCCACAGTAGACAGCTAAAAAAAACACACCACAAAAGGAACTTGACGTAGAATAAATGAGCAAGGGCCAAGAATTACACAAAAAATAGTTCACCAAGTGCCACTGACAAGAAGCTCCGTAGGCGCAGACTATGCCCGGGACACCAGCGCACAAAATGGCGGACAAAAGAGTTGAGGTAAAAGTAGAAGCCAAAAAGATCCCAGAGCGCCAAAAACAGAGTCTGCCATATAGCAAGCAACCTAGGAATCAGGTTACATAGCACAAACCCCTCAGGTAAGGCAGGGAATCATCATGAACAAATCGAGTGAGGTGAAAAAAGGTAGTCAGAGATCCATATGAGACAGCAAGCAGGTATTATGCCAGTTATGCATAAAACGACTGCAAAGGACCATCAAAACATAAAGGTAATAAAAGTCACCTCAATACAGCTCTCCGATCATGTTGCGCTCGAAGACATGTGTCTGGTACCAAAGAAACGAGCGACGCCACCGAATAAACAAAATGGCGGCCGCTCACTGAAATGCCGGTAATGAGGGTTGCAAGCAGAAAAAAGGACAGTTCAGGTCGTGCGCTGTTGCAGCATAAAGGACAGCGCTCACGGCACCTTCCGACACCTCAAGTTGAAAGCTGAAGAAGAGACACTCACGAACGGGTTCCTAAAATCGTCCCGACAGTCGCCGTCTCCCTGGAGCTCAAGCGCGACCCGCCATCTCGCAGCAGCGCACAAGCCAAGCGCCCCTCTGTATTTATCTTGTCACATTTGCTATGCTTCAAAGAGAGAGGTTAAATGTCAATTCCACTTATAGTCTCCCATTACTCCATTTTCCCAGAGCTACCAGTATCTTCAATATCATAACTCATGAGGGGGGGGGGGGGAAGTCCGAACAAGACCTAATAAGGGGCACTCATATGGAACCTCGTAATTGCATATCTGAGCCTTGGTGGATATATGCAAGGTGGTCTTATGTTTCGTTGGAAAATTTTAGTTTATAGCCACAAATGCCATAGCATGTTTTACTGTTTGGTGGCATGTGCTTGGATTTCCTGCCTGGCTTGTAGACATCAGTTTAGTGCCAATCCGGTCAGAGAGATAGCATAGCAAGATCATAATCACAATAGGCTCAGTAATCAAGATGGTAAATTGCAGGGAATCTATGCAAACACTTTTAAGGTCACCTTTGCTGTAGATTTCTTTATTTACAGCTTGATGGCAGGCGTTTAGTCTTCTTGCCTGATCAGGTACGTGCTCTGGTATGACATGGATTACAAAATCTGAGCAAAAAACCTGAAACAGGTATCAGTGCATTAGTGACCGGACATTTTTACAGTAGTGGCTGGGGGGTTTTGAAAGTGGTAGGGCGTAAAAGTCACAGAGTAAGCAAAGCGAGTGACACCAAGCAAGCCAAGGGGTTTCAGTCCAAAAGAATTGTCTTTACGTTCACTACACAAGCAAATGTATGCAGATTGACTTTACATTAGCGTAATCCCAAACCATAATTCTGAAGGGATTTGAAGGCAAATTGTAGTTACTGCATTAAAGAACTTAAGTAAATGATGAATAACCTTTAGTATTCTAAAAATGTTCCCAGTTACAACATGCACACAACAATGTCTTTACACTTGTATATTTATTGCATAACTGCTTGACATTGTGTGGTTGATTGCTACTGTAGCTACAGGCCCCTTACTTGTCTGCATTGTCTCTTCAAAAAAAACATTTGAAGAAAGACAAGCAATGCCTGCACACATGCACACACAAATGCGCTCACACACACACACACACCGTCACCCAATTCAAAGAAGCTTACACAGTATGTACTGAAAAAGGGAATTTGGGCCAGATGTATCAAGGCTTTTGCGACTCGCAAAGGCCAAAATTCGCAGAATTTCGGCCTTTGCGACTCGCAAACGGCCTTTTAGCATTTTTTGGTATGTATTAAATAATCGCAATTTAAGGAATCGCAAAAATTTGCGATTCCTTATTTTGCTATAGCATTTAAGGAATCGCAATTTTTGCGATTCCTTAAAGGATATGTATGTAACATTTTGAATTTGCGAATTTGTGTTAAGAAATCGCAAATTACCACCAACTTGTAGTTGGTGGTAATTTGCGATTTCTTTTAAAAATGCCCTATTTGGCATTTGTAAGGGTGGCATGTGACACACATACATGTCCATAGGGCATGTATGTGTGCCACATGCACACACATGTAAGTTTCAGGGGTGCAGCAGGGTGTCTTTGAGACACCCCTGCACCCTTGAAATAATTCTCAAATTGCGATTATCAAATTGCGAATTCGCAATTTGAGAATTATTGCACTATAACTCCTATGGGCCTCCTGGCCCATAGGAATGCATTGGGAATTATTCTTTATTTGCGAATTCGCAAAATGCGAATTCGCAAATAAAGAATAATAAGGAATCGCTAAAAAATAGCGATTTTGTACATACATTCCATTTTGCGATTTCTAAATAGCGATTCGCAAAAAATCGCTATTTAGAAATCGCAATTCGGAATCTTGATACATCTGGCCCCAAGTGGTTCAAACATCCGTGGTCGTTCTAATTGTGAAACAACGCAGCACATTATGACAGCTTTCCTTGCCATAAACGTTTCTAGCAGCAAGGTTTTCACGGAACACTCTCCCAGGCATGCTTCTTGGATATGACCTAGCTAAATGTGAACTTCCAAATTTGATTATTCCCAACACAGATAATGAATATATGAGATATAAGGAAACAATTAAGAGACAGCAGTGATACATGAAGTGATCAGAAAATGCCATTTGAACGTTCTCCCATTATTTGTATTAACCTATGGAGGGGTAACAGTGTTTAAAGACTGAAATATAGCAACATAGCTTCAAGACAATTGTTTTGGATAAAAGGAACATTTCTGAACTTGAACACAACTGCCAACTTACAGTTAATCTATTTTTGGCAGTTTTTATATAATGCAACTTGATCTAAAGGTTTTGGAGCTCCCTACATGAGCACCAGTTGCATTAGAAAAGGTCACGTTTATTCTTAGTTTTTTTAGGTACCGGGAGATGAAATGATTTTCCCGGAATCACAAAATTATGAGCTGATGACTCTCAAACCTAGTTCCCCAACTACAAAGTCAGCAGCTCTGAACATGACACCACATTGTCTTATTGTGTTACATGCCTCAATCATGCTTGTCTCCAGAATGTTATTTTATGTTAAGTGAGGTTTATATAGCGCATAATCACAAATGGTCTCTTAGGGCTCCTGAGAGAATTAAGGAACGCTTCTAGCAGTTACCTATCAGTGCGCCTACCTGATCAGAGGGGTACGTCTTTTCCCCAAGCCTGTGTAAACAAGAGAGTTTTTAGTTTTTTTCCTGGATGGAAGGAGAGATGCTTCCCTCCGCAGGCTTTCCGGCAACTTATTCCAGTTGGGGGATCAGTACTGAGAAAGCCGCCCGCCCATAGTGGTTTTGTCAAACCGTGGGCAGGATAGCAGGCCTGCCTTGGACAAGCGGAGGTCACGACCCGGCACGTATCTCCTTAGGCGGTCCTTGATGTAATCTGGTGCCCGCCCAAAGAGAGCTTTATATGCAATGTAAAGGCCCTTGAACCTGGCCCTCTTCTTAATTGGGAGCCAGTGAAGCTGCTGTAGTAGTGGTATGGAATGTGAACGTCTTGGGAGGTTAAAGACTAGTCTTGCTGCGTCATTCATTACTACTTGCAGCTTACATAACAGCTTGTCAGGTAGCCCGATACTTAATGCATTGCCGTAGTCCAATCGCGACACAATCAGTGCCGTCACCACAGTGTGCAGATTTGAAAATGATAGAAGGGGTAACAATTTCCTGATTGCCTCAAAAGGCCCACACAGGTCCCTATCATGGTGGTCACTTGGTTTGACAGTGTAAGCTTAGCATCTAATTTAATGCCCATGCTCTTCATGATGGACACTGGTGTGGGTGTGGTGCCCAGCTCCTGGGGTCAAAAGAGATCGGACCAAGGGTTGGCTTCTGAAGTGATGGCTAGTACCTCTGTTTCGTCATTGTTTACTTTAAGCGAATTGGCAGTCATCCAGTTAACTGTATACCTAAGGATGTTCTGTGCACGAGATTGTGCTTTAAGGGAGCTGTCGATCAATAGGATAAGTTTAGTGTTGTCCACGTAATTGAACACTCGACAATCCATTTGTGCCAGGGCTGCCACCAATGGCTGGAGATAGATGTTAAAAAGAAGTGGGGACAGCGCAGAGTCCTGCGGAACTCCGCAAGACAGTGTGCCTTTGCTCGACATACACCCTGTAGATGAACCCTTTATGTCCGATCCTTCAAGAAGGAAGAGATACATTGATGTGCCACACCCACGACTCCCAACTTCTGAATCCAAGCCAGCAGTTGGACATGGTTCACCGTGTTGAACGTGGCTGATATGTCTACCAGGGTCAGTTAGGAGGGCTTCATCTTGTCCGCTGTAAGCCCGAGTTCATCTACCACAGAAAGCATCACCAACTTTGTACTGTGGTGGGCCCTAAAACCCGCCTGCCCCACATGCAGCAACTGGTATTCTTCTACGTACAGGGAGAGGGTTCTAAGCACGTGTTGTTCTACTACTTTGAAAAACCAAAGGAAATGATGGACGGAGCATTGAAAATACAAGCACTCACCCCCAGTCAACTGATCTGGGTTTAATCCATCACCGTTCTTTAGCCCACTCTGCCACCCCAGTTCAGACATGGCCATATGCAAATCAGTCTGACCCTGTCCCTCATGGGAACAGTCCAGCCCGAACTGCCAAGCCATGCCTTCCCTGGACCGGAAACAAGCTACCGAGGACCGGTTTCTGGCAATTCAGCCGTCTTCAGCCCGGCTTGCTTAAATCCAGTGGCAAAGTGAGCAAGGGACTCACGTCTGAGCATACCCTGCCAACTTATGGCGAACAAAGAAAAACCAAAGGAAATGATGGACAGAGCATTGACAATAGAGGTACTCACCCCCAGTCAACTGATCTGAGTTTAATCCAAACCAAAGGAAATGATGGACGGAGCATTGACAATAGAGGTACTCACCCCCAGTCAACTGATCTGAGTTTAATCCATCACTGTTCTTTAGCCCACTTTTCTTTGTTCGCCATAAGTTGGCAGGGTATGCTCAGACGTGAGTCCCTTGCTCACTTTGCCACTGGATTCAAGCAAGCTGGGCTGAAGACGGCTGAAATGCCAGAAACCGGTCCTCGGTAGCTTGTTTCCGGTCCAGGGAAGGCATGGCTTGGCAGTTCGGGCTGGACTGTTCCCATGAGGCACAGGGTCAGACTGATTTGCATATGACCATGTCTGAACTGGGGTGGCAGAGTGGGCTAAAGAACGGTGATGGATTAAACCCAGATCAGTTGACTGGGGGTGAGTGCTTGTATTGTCAACGCTCCGTCCATCATTTCCTTTGGTTTTTCTTTGTTCGCCATAAGTTGGCAGGGTATGCTCAGAAGTGAGTCCCTTGCTCACCTTGCCACTGGATTCAAGCAAGCCGGGCTGAAGAGAGCTGAAATGCCAGAAACCAGTCCTCGGTAGCTTGTTTCCGGTCCAGGGAAGACATGGCTTGGCAGTTCGGGGTGGACTATTCACATGGTGCACAGGGTCAGACTGATTTGCATATGGCCATGTCTGAACTGAGGTGGCAGAGTGGGCTAAAGAACGGTGATGGATTAAACCCAGATCAATTGACTGGGGGTGAGTGCTTGTATTGTCAACGCTCCGTCCATCTTTTCCTTTGGTTTTTCTTTGTTCGCCATAAGTTGGCAGGGTATGCTCAGAAGTGAGTCCCTTGCTCACCTTGCCACTGGATTCAAGCAAGCCGGGCTGAAGACGGCTGAAATGCCAGAAACCGGTCCTCGGTAGCTTGTTTCTGGTCCAGGGAAGGCATGGCTTGGCAGTTCCGGCTGGACTGTTCCCATGAGGCACAGGGTCAGACTGATTTGCATATGGCCATGTCTGAACTGGGGTGGCAGAGTGGGCTAAAGAACGGTGATGGATTAAACCCAGATCAGTTGACTGGGGGTGAGTGCTTGTATTGTCAACGCTCCGTCCATCATTTCCTTTGGTTTTTCTTTGTTCGGCATAAGTTGGCAGGGTATGCTCAGAAGTGAGTCCCTTGCTCACCTTGCCACTGGATTCAAGCAAGCCGGGCTGAAGACGGCTGAAATGCCAGAAACCGGTCCTCGGTAGCTTGTTTCTGGTCCAGGGAAGGCATGGCTTGGCAGTTCGGGCTGGACTGTTCCCATGAGGCACAGGGTCAGACTGATTTGCATATGGCCATGTCTGAACTGGGGTGGCAGAGTGGGCTAAAGAACGGTGATGGATTAAACCCAGATCAGTTGACTGGGGGTGAGTGCTTGTATTGTCAACGCTCTGTCCATCATTTCCTTTGGTTTTTCTTTGTTCGCCATAAGTTGGCAGGGTATGCTCAGAAGTGAGACCCTTGCTCACTTTGCCACTGGATTCAAGCAAGCCGGGCTGAAGACGGCTGAAATGCCAGAAACCGGTCCTCGGTAGCTTGTTTCTGGTCTAGGGAAGGCATGGCTTGGCAGTTCGGGCTGGAATGTTCCCATGAGGCACAGGGTCAGACTGATTTGCATATGACCATGTCTGAACTGAGGTGGCAGAGTGGGCTAAAGAACGGTGATGGATTAAACCCAGATCTGTAGACTGGGGGTGAGTGCTTGTATTGTCAACGCTCCGTCCATCTTTTCCTTTGGTTTTTTTTTTGTTCCACCACTTTGGCCATAAAAAGGAGCCTGGAAATAGGTCAGTCATTATTCAAGTTATGAACTTCTGCCCCCGTCCTCTTCAACAATGGGGTTACTGTCGCTTCCTTGAAATTCAGTGGGACGCTCCCAGTTGTCAGGTATTGGTTGATCAAGGCGAGCAGATCCCTCCCCATCAGTGAGATAAACATCTTAAACACCCTCGGAGGGCAGGGGTTTCTGGCGACCCAGACTTGACGCTGACCATAATGTGAGATAAGGAATCTAGCTTTCGCTCTGGGAATAAGGAGAGCTTCTCACCCTGAGTAATCAATGGTTCTTACACTACCAGGGGGCATGGACTGATATGGGTGTTATATATGTCAGTTAAATTGTCCTTGACCTTATTTAGAAAAATTGTATTGCAGTCCTCTGAATTGGCAGTAGCCTTTATCTCCTGCTTTTGCCTTACTTATATTAATACTTTACGGTTTAAATATTTTTAATATTTTTAAGCAAAAAAAACAAGCATAACAATAGCTGCTACCAACATCCACAGGCCTTGGGGAACTTTAATTGAAAGTAAGAGGTAAAAAGGGAGTGAAGGAAAGACGAAAGCAGTAAGAAAGTAAGAAGGTAGTGGAGTTCATTCCTAAGGTGAGTGGGAGGAGAGTTGGCGAATGGTAAGCAAGCGGGCGAGGCGGGCACTGGACTATCAGGTATGCATCTGTGGGTAGTAGTAAACAAGCTTTATTCGATTTCCATTTGAAAAATCATAAAGGCACATCATAAAAATACATAATTGCATCTGTAGGTGATTAGAGCCAGTCAGGCGCAGAATTCTGAGGTATTTGCGGCGTTTGAGTTCTGTAAATTCATTAGACAAGAATTCTACGGTGGACCCCCATGTTTTTTCGAATTTATTGAGGGAGTGTGGGTGGCCTGCCGTGATCTTCTCCATGCCTAGGAGTTCCCACAACTTATATAGACAATCAAGGTGAGATGGAACCTCTATCCTGCCCCATTTGGCCAGCAATACCTGTTTGGCCACCCCATTGCCAGTGCTATTGCTCTACCTCTTCTGGATTTGAGGGGATAAGTCAACGCATTCAGGAGTCCTAGCAGTGTAAATGTGGGGAGTTTGGGTAGGTTCGTGTCGTAGATTGTGTCAATGTCCCTAAGAATTGCCTTCCACAAATCTTGTATTTTCAGGCAAGCCCACAGGATGTGGGTGAGCGTGCCCGACTGACCACAATTACGCCAGCAAAGCCCTGTACTCCCGGGTTTCCACTTGAGTAGTCACTCAGGGGTGTAGTACCAATAGTGTGCAATCTTTAAAAACATTTCCTTACCAGCTGTACTACAAGCTGATGCCCTGGCTCTGTGCACAATATCACTCCATTCTTTGGGGAGAACTCGTATTCCAATTCGGTCTCCCATCTAGGCTGCATGGGCGATTTACCAGTTTGTCTGGGGTCGTTTAAAAATGCATAAATGTCCAAGATCAGTCATTTATCCGATGTCCTTGTGATGTACCACTTCTCAAATCTTGTGAGCTTGCGGCCGGCGTGAATGCTTATCTGCGTTTGGGTGACCCAATGTCAAAGGGAAAGATACTGCCAGTCTGCTTGTTTAAGGATGTTGTATCCCTCCATGAGGCTGGAGAACTCCATTACCCCATGTTCATCGTATAAATCCCCTTTATGTTTACAATTGGCTTCTTGTCATGGAAGGTAACTGTTCCCAGTGGAGACTGGTGGAAAATCGGGATTGCCAATAAACGGAGTGAGAGGATAAATTGGGAAGGATAAGCCATGTTGTACCTTTACTCTGTCCCAGACTGCCATGGTGGCCTGTAGGACCGTTGACAAGTAGACTCTGCACGGGCGGTGCTTACGAGGGAGACACGGGACCTTCCAGATGTACATGCCCACAATCGAGCAGTCCATGAAGGACCAATGCTTTTCTGACTCTAACTTGTACCATTCAAGCAGGTAGCGAAGTTGGGCCACCTGGAAGTACCGTTCTAGACATGGGACTCCCAATCCCCCATCACTTTGGTTAAGGTATGTCAACTTATGGGCCTTTCTCGGTTTTGTACCCCCCCCAGACAAAGGTGCAGAGGAGTTGTTGCATTTGAGCCAGAGTATTAGGAGGTGGACTAAGCGGCAGTGTCTGCATTACATACAGTATCCGTGGGAGCGTAGTCATTTTGACAGCAGCCAGTCTGCCAAGCCAGAATAGGGTATGTCTCTTCCAGCTCGTGAATTCCCGTTGAATCCCAGCCAGTAGGGAAGTGTAACTGACTCGAGCCGTTTTGGAGACTGCGCGGAACATCTGCAGTCCTAGATACTGGATGCCCTCTGTGGCCCATTGGAAGGGGATTCTCGATGCCAGTGTCAGCTGAGCCGCCTGTGGGAGGGTCAGGCTCAATGCCTGAGTTTTATGAAGGTTAACCTTAATCCCTGAGGTCTGGCTAACCAGCCCCAGCTCCTCCATCAGGGTAGTCAGCGAAGGCTCCGGCTGGGTCAGAAACAAAACCACGTTGTCGGCATATAACGAAATTTTGTGAACTCTGTCTCCCATTTTGATCCCAAAAATCCCCAGATGTTGGCAGACTCTTTCGGCGAAGGGCTCCATATATATTGCAAAGAGGAGGGGTGACAGTGGGCACCCCTGCCTAGTTCCCCGCCGGATGCTGAATGGTCGTGACCAGACCCCGTTAACTTTAATCCGTGCCCGGGGGTTTGCATATATGGAGCCCACCCACTCTCTCAATACTATAAAGGTCTCCTTCTGTGCTTTAGTCGCCTCCCCGATTCTGCCTTTATAAAACTCAGCTTTCCTTGTGATGATGGCTTTTTGATAGAGGTCTAACATGGCTTTATATTCCTTGAGAGCTCCTGGGTCATACGACTTTCACCACTGCCTTTCATACTGGCATAAGGTTTGTTTCCTTCCTCTTTATTCCTCAGTGAACTAGGGGGCACCCTTGCCTTTGTTCGTTACCCTTTCCCTGTGTGCCAGGGCCACCTTATTGATAGCTTCTCTCAGCCCATTTGTAAACCTCTCGCTCTCCAGGTGAAGATCTTCATGCTATCTCCGAGTGAGCACTGTCTCTTTTAGAGCATCCCCAAAGCTGGCTTGCCCGATTTTGCGCCACTTCCGTACTATCCTCCACTCAGGGGGTGGGTGTTTAGGCCGGCTCGGCAGTGGAATCGTGAGGGTAATCAAGTAATGGTCCGACCAACTACATGGTGCAATCTCTGTCAGAATAGCCGCTGGTCAAGTAGTCCAGGGGAGGTCTAGGGTATGTCCCCTATAATGGGTGGGGGACTCCGAAAGTTGTTGCAGCCCCAATGTGGTCATTGCCACTCCAAGCTGACTGGCCTGTGACTCTCTGGGCACTTCATCCCAGTGGTAGTTAAAATCCCCCCCACCAGGATCTGTTGATATCTCGAACGAAGGTCGCTGACCACTTTGGAAAGTAGATCATTAAACAGGGGTGTCGGCCGGGGGGAGGGGGGTACACTACCACCACTGCCAGGTAAAAAGATTTTGAGCTTATCTTTACTCTGAGGAGCTCTGTTCCATCCAGGCTTTCTGCTACAAGCCCTTCTAACACCAGCTGTTTGTGGCCAAACAATGCCACTCTCCTCTTTTCCCGCCGAACATGACACTTCGTAAAAGGCATCTTACCTCATCATAATGTCCAATTAAATGTTTCTCCTTTGAGCGCGAGGGCCGTTATGAGCTGCCAGGGTGGACCTTGTCAGTCCATATCTTCCCGCACTCTACCAGAAAGGAAGTCTGGACAGAAGATAATCAAAAACTGCAACCAATTGTTGTGCACATTCAAATAAAGTGGCACCATAATTGGCCATGTTACAGGCTCTACCCGCCACACACTGTTTGAATCCACTTTATGAGAGCTTGGTTTGCTTTGTGCTAAAGTCAATGACTAATCCTGATGCAGCTTTTATGAAATATATTATATAATATAGCATAAGAGCTGTGCCAGGTTTGGATAGGCAAGTCATCACAGCGTACCAGTGAAGACACGGAGAGCTGTTTTTCCTGCCCCAGCCCATGTCCTCAACACAGAGTGAATTTTCAGTGAGAAGCCTGAAGTACGTATGACAAGCTGGCTGAGTCCTGACACCGGTCAGTCTGTGATGCCCACTTTCTAAACATCGCTACAGCTTTCCATGGCAACAGCAACGCCCCATCCCATTGTGATGGTATTTAAAAATACAAATGCAACCCAGGTCTACCGTGGTATTAAGGCCAACAAGTATGTGTTCAATATATGCCCAGGCGGGTGGCAGGATAAAGCAGTGGGTCAACGCCCTTCCGCCCCTATGAAGGAACTGCCTTTGCATTTTTACACCAACCTTACCAGATTTCATAGATGCCATTGGTGCCCATGCAACTTAGTCATTGACGTTGTCACTTTTAACAACATATATGCTGACTGACTTAGGCAAACATATTTTGCAAACATATTATTTTGTACCAGCTCACACAATCTAAGTAGTTTGAAATATTGGTGCAAATATTCAGTCTTTGTATTCCACTCCTTAGTTGTTTGTTAAAAACAGAAAACTTTTGGATTTCATCCAACTTTGAGCAAATCATCTATAGGGCAATGTCTGTAGTTTCTGTGTAGCACTGCTGCAACAATGAAGTCTTCAGATAAACATTTGGCACCAGAAATATGAACACTGCTTTAGTGCTTACAACTAAAACCTACCTCCCAGCGGTTTTGTTGTCAACATTAATAATTGTAAGCATTCATATGATGCTTACAATTTACCGAGTTCTCCAACAATGAACTGCACATTATGGTTTATATCCCAAGTAATTTACAGTTTACTGTTCCTTCCAGGGAAGAACAATTGATCAGCGGTATTGCTAGAGCTTCAGCCATACCATTACACTCACACACACACACACACACACATAAATATAAATATCACTTGGTAAGCATTACAACTTTATTTACTTAAGAATACAAGAGGAATTAATACAGAAATATAATTCAATGTCCACAGCTATTAGAATACATTATAGGACCATGTTTAATCTGCTGATGTTTTTCACTTAGGAGAAATAAATGAAAGTGCTGGCTGTGGGTAATAAACAATCAGCCTCTCTTAGAGTAACTGGAATGTTTAAAGGAGCTCTGATTCGAAGTTCACTCAGGCCCATTCCAATCCATCATTTTTCACCATTCATGCCACTATGGATGATGGTCTGCCTTACGCAAATCAGTACTGACCCTGGTTTACAATGAAACACTCCATCCCGAACTGTTATTAATTCAAGCATTCCATCTATCACCTTGCTGTTGTTGCAGTTGACACCGTAAGTGTGAAGGGTATGTCCAGATGTGGGTCCAGTGCTCACTGTGCCATAAGAGTCAAGCTACACCCTACTGACTGGCCCCAAGCAGAGCAAAATCAGTCTGGGATTGCGTGTGGTCCCCACTGGAAGAAGTCTCACTTGGCCGCTTGGGATGGACTGTTACCATGAGCAGATTGGTCTGTACTGACTTTTATAAGGCATGCCTTGTCTAGAAAGGAATGGTGGGTGAGAAACGATGGACTGGAATGCAGCTTGATCAATTGGCAATGGCTGTGGTTAATTCAAGAATTCCATCCATCACTATGTTTTTTTGATGCAGTGGTAAAACAGAAAACAATATTGAAAGGGTAAACTCCCTGTCACATGCCCTTCTTAACTAAATTAGAAGGGAGTCTGCCTGGCCTCCGCTTCTACAACCTTTTTTCAAAAATATCATGGTATCTTTGCTTTGGTCTGTGGAAATTTCATATCCGATGAAAGAGTTGCATAAACTGTCCAACTGATGCACATTCTAAGGTGCTATTTAACATCATTCACATTTTAAGATTATGGGTAATGGTGTTATATCATTGGACTTTCTGTTCTAGTTGTGTATTGTGTTTTGTTATATTTATGTTATTGTGTTATTGCATTATTATTGGTCTGTTTTTGCTATTGAGGTCTCTTGTATTACATAGTAGCTTTACATGCAACACAGCAACCGCAACCAAAACGTACAATGATATAAACACAATTACAGCAAAATCAGAGTACAGACCTGCAATGCACAACAATAACACATTACAAAAACACCACAACTGTGCATAATTCAACACACCACCCACAAAACACACCAACACGTGTTTGCCGTAACTTGGTTTGCCTCAAAATGCTGACCATCAAAGTGACAACTGCTTAAATGTTTTCTCACCTTGACTACACTGAATGACTAGGCCTTAAATCAACTTAATATGCCAAATCCTGCAGAGAATTCGGAATGCAGCTGCGAGATAGTTTCTCAACATATGTCACACCAGGCAAAATATGGGAAGGGATCAAAATTAAGGGATCTAAGCTACCACAATAATTTACTCCATATGTTGATGTTGACAATACTGAGGCATCAGCAGCCAGCAGGATTACTAGACGTTCCAGAGACTGAAGAACTTGGCAAGAAAAAAGAAATGTCAGGTATAAATATGAACTGTTAGGCAGCAAATATGTTTACAATCAAAATTACCTTCGTGACTGGGGCCCAAGATGTGAAAAAGGCAGGTATAATAAATAGAACAACTTTGGATTGGGGCTGCCATAAGGGCTAGGTAAGGATATTCAGAAGCAAATAAGTAGGTGCAATAGGCATGTGCAGTAGTAACATATGCTCTGTGCATGGGCAAGCCAGGAGTTGAGAATGGGAAGAACAGAGATGATCACACAACCATGCATATTTAGGTATGCATTAAAGAGTTTTCACATTTTCTGGGTTGAATAATTCTTTCCAGCAGATTCTCTCAGTTTCTTGTTTAATCCTCTCTAGACCCTTTAAAGGCTTTGCTACCTTCCACAAGCATAAAAGACTGCACTACCATGACAGCAATAATTACATATAATAACATTACCAGTGGAAAAAAACATCAAATTCCCTTATTATGTGGTGTTGACAACTTACTCTACTGTTTCAGAGAATATTTCACAGATCACTTCAGGGGTAAATAACTAGACGGTGTACATTGAAATGCCACAGACACTTTTTCACTCTGTATGTAAGCATTCATTCACACTGTCAGTAATTGATATTATTTCAATCTTACCAACCTTAATTCTTGTTCTTCTTTTTTTCTATTTTGAGGTATACATGGTGACTATTGCTTAAGTCATTAAATCTATGCATGGATATTGTATTTCTTGGATGAGTTTTAAGCGAATGTATGACGAAACCATGGATTCCATTGTAACGCATGTGGTTACAGCGTGAATGCCATTACATGCATTACCTTTACTGCTCAAAGTTTACCACACATATGCCTTTACCAAGCATGCCTTCACCATGAAAATGTAAGTATTTTGCGGGTAGGTATAAACGATTTCTATGTATATATAAAGGATTTAACCTTACCTGTAAAATACTGACATTTCTGTGATTAAAAAGTGGGAGTCAAAAAAAGTGTGTTTCCCATCTTAGTTCCAATAGGAGTTTTGCACATGTCTACAATGCAAACTGCTATATGGAATTACACCAAATTTGGCAGAAAGGTAGTTTTTGTTCCACAGATAATGCTTTTGGGGATTTGATGTAAATCTGTTCAATAGTTTCATGGTTGTTATAGAAAAGCTAATGTGGATATATAAAGTCTCAAATCCTTTACGATTCTTTCGTGAATGTTTCACGAATTTACAGGCAACTGGACATCTGTGATTGGCTGGGCACAACCTGAGTAGAAAGTTGTGGCCACCATTTTACACACCGGGGAAAGGTCCTCTGCAGCAAAATAAAACATGTAATGTAGTGGAAGGGGGCCGGGGTGGAGATATCCTGACCCCTGAGAGGTATATAGGGGTCTGTGAGAGACTTCTTGTTTGAAGAACATGTCGGGAAACTGTCTTTTTAGTACACATGCATATATTCGTGAATCCGTCGCTGTGCTCAGCACAGCCCTCTGTCTATGTTTCCAATGGATTTGTGAATTCTATTGATAAATAAATAAACTTGGACACTCAGACACATTCCCATCTGCTCACAAAATCACACTCTTGCACTCACACACACACTCACTCAGAGACTTAGGCATCTAATTTTCACTCACTCAGACTCATGTACCCACTTACAGACCGACTCAGAGAACGTATGCACCCACTCACTTTACTCATCCACTCAGAGGCTCATGCACCTACTTACAGTCCCACTCAGACAGTTATGTACTCACCCACAGATCCACTCAGACACTGAGGCACCCACTCAGAGGGTCATGCAACCACTCTCAGACTCACTCAGAGACTCATGCACCCATTCATATTCCCACTCAGACACTTATGCATTTACACACACATCGACTCAGACACTGATGCACCTATTCACAGACCCACTTAGATAGTCATGCAGCAACTCACAAATCTACTCAGAACCTCAGGCACCCACTCACTGACCCACTCAGAGATTCATTCACCCACTCATAGCCGATCACTGGCCTTCATATACCCACACACAGATCCCACTGAAACAATCACTCTCCTACTCACACAATCAGATTCTCACATACCCACTCACAGACCCTCTTAGACACTCAAACACCCAGTAAGACCCTCAGATACCCTCTCTCAGACCCACTAAGACACTCACGTACCCACTCACAGACCTACTCAGAACTCATTTACTGACTCACAGACCAACTCAAACACTCACACACCCACTGACAAGCCCACTCAGATACTCATGTATCCATTCACAGATCCACTGAGAAACTATTAAATCTGTTGGTTTGTGTTAAATTTATATTTTCACTTTATGGATTTGAGACGAATTCACAAATCAAAAATGCAGTGCTGCGAATTGAATACGTGTTTTTGCTTTGGGGACTCATTAATCATTCATGAATTGCAGCTGCCATTTCACACACACATGAATGGTGACCGGGAGCAAAAAACAAACATGTAAAGAAGTGGAATGGGACAGGATAGACCCACTGAGAGATATATAGGGGTCTGTGAGATACCTCTGGTGTTGAGAAACTGTTTTTTATTACACATGCAAATATTCACCAATCTGTCACGGCGCTCAGCGTGGCCCCCTGTGTAAGTTTGTGACATATTTGCAAAGTCTGTTGATAAATAAATAAAACTTAGGCACTCACTTAGAGTCTTACATATTAACTTACAAACCCGCTCTCACACTTACTCAGACTAATGCACCCACTCACTCATTTAGTCAGAGACTCATGCACCCACTCATAGACCAACTCAGACAGTTATACATTCACACACAGATCCACTCAGACAATGATGCACCCACTCACAGACTTATGGATTCACTCACAGGCCCACTCAGACACTTAGGTATCCACTCACAGATCCACTCAGATACTCACACAACCATCACAGATGCACTCATATTTTCATGTACCCAGTCACAGACCCACTCAGGCACTCACGCACCCACTCAAAGACCAAATTAGAGACTCACTCACTGAAGAAACAATAAGACACTAATGCACCCACTCACTCAGAATCTTAAGCACCCACTCAAAAACCCACTCAGACACTTATACACCCCTCACAGACCTACTCATATACTCATGCACACGTTCACAGACCCACTCAGGCATTCACACACTCACTCAAAGACCCACCAGAGAATCATGCTCCCACTGACAGACCCACTCAGATATACATGCACCCAGATATCCATACACTCATGTACCCACTCAGAGACTCACTCAGAGACTCATTCACATGTCTTGTCTATTTCTGAATGAAGAAAAATTAAGATATAATTTGAATCCTTTCTAAGACTCATTAATGAAAATGTATTGATTCCAAAACCTCAAAAAGTTAAGTCTCCTTTATGTAGTTTTACTAACATTTTCCTGGCTTTGTCTAGCTGTGGACAACATTTGTCTAACCATTTCCATTTCTGCCTTTGGCAAATGTCGGCATACACAAAGGCAATGCAGGGTAAAAGTAGTAATAATTGGCCAAAGGTCTCCTTCATCGCGTTTTCCAAACCTACTCCAGTAAGAGTGCCTAAGTTTTTGCCACCATAGTGAACAATTAGAGGTCTGGATGTTGGCAATCTGCAATGCTCTCAAACAAAGGCAGCAGTTGGTGCCACTTTAAGCCTCGCTGGCCAATCCATATAAGGCCCACAGTAGGCAAACAAAAGTCCCTGTCAATTCCACTCTTTCTAGCATACTCATTGGTTCGCAAAATATAGCTGTTGCCTACAATTCACACTCTAATCATTTTGAAGAAAGGATCAGTAGCATACACGAGAAGGCTGCAGCCGAATAAGACAGTTGGTGCAATGAAAAGCAGTTAAAATGAAGGAGTGGACCTAGTTTAAGAAAAGGACGCAATTGATTGGGTGGTGTGAATAATTTGGTATCTAAAAAAAGGTAGTGATTTAATAGGAAAAGTAAGTAGATCTGTTATTGGCTCAGGTAAAATGTAAGAAAAGTTAGGCAATTATCGATATGCTTATATTTTCAAGGAGTCAACCGCACATGCTACATTTGAAATTTAAGCTTTTATACACCTGTTAGAAAGTGCTGTGAACTTTTGACTTACTGGTGCAGTAGAGTGTTTCAAAGGAGGTTGCTATGGGAACTGAGATAAAGCAGTGTGGGGGAAAGGTTCCAAATACACCATACTTTGAAACTACAAAGCAGTGTATTTTAGAGATAGTGGGACTCAAACACCAATACACCCACTCTCAAAGCCACTCAGGCACTCACACACCCTCTCACAGATCCAGTCATATACCCTTGCGGAAGCAAAACGCTAGCGGAAAAAATAGCACAATTCATGAGCCAGGACGGGAACAATCCAACAGAGGGATCAGACCTGCTCACCACTCAATGTAAAAAGTGTGTTTTGAGCAGCCGTATTGAGTTAACTTTGGTGCAAATAGTAATGAACGTCCAATTTTATGTTTTATTTTAATGGTTTTAAATTATGACGTCTTAAGAATTTTTTTGTAACATGTATTGCAATGGTTTTAATTAACTATGCATAATTAAATCTTTTCCTCACTCATATACCCACTCACAGACCTACTCAGGCACTCATATACACTCATAGAGCCACTCAGATACTCATACTCCCTTTTACAGACACAGTCACTCTCTCATATCCACTGACAAAGGCACTTAGTTACTCATGCACCCACTCATAGAAACATCCTCTAAAAAAACTAAGGTTACTGGTCCATTATAGTTAGGAAATAACATTAAAAAAACAATAGAAATTCACACAAAAAACAAAGGTTCCAAGGACAATATTGTTAGGAAATTGAATTGAAAATACCTTAGAAACCTTACAACCTTCGATATTTACTGAAAAAAACAATAATTTGAGATGTCATGAGTGATGCCACTGACCAAGTCATGAGTGATGTAATATGTGAAGTCATAAGCGGTGTAGCTTAAGGGAGGTTGCTCGACATAGCGGCCTGGATTCAACTTGGTGGATAGTGCGAAGGTCTGACCAAGGTAATGGGGGGCTCCCAAGATGGTAGGCAGGCACTCTGGCAGTCATACTGGGGGGACCCGGGAGGGGGAATCTGGAATGGTATGGTCTGAGCTATGTTGGACGGGGTATGAGCTGATGACGGTGTTTCCTGGAGAATTATGGGTTCGCTTGTTGATGCGTGGGGGGATGGGGGGGTTTAGGGGGGTAAAAGCAGATACTAAAAAGTGATGCTGGTCGAATCCTGGGACAGGGGTACACGGAAGCATCTTCCTGGGAAGGATAGTCCTGAAGCGCCGCCCAACCTCCGAGATGTGGGCTAAATGGCTGTGTATGGTATCTCTGTCATCTTTAAGGTTGTGATGCTTCAAGTGTACTGATTGGCCTATGATGTGGTTTTGTTCCTAATTCTGCAATAAAAACAAATTAAAAAAAAAAAGTCATAAGCGGCGTACTGCGGAATATAAGTTATAGTTAGCTCAGGTAACTATAACTGTTGAATTTCACTGATTTTCTGCAAGTGAAATATGAGCCCAAATATATCATCCCTTTAACCTTTTTTTCTGTGAATTACTAAGGTTTTTTAAAATCTATTTCCTAACTGTAATGTCCCTGTATCTGTGGTTGAACAGTGAATGAGAAACTGCGTGAGTGGCTGTATGGCTGAGGTAGTGGGTGTGTGTGTAGGTGTATCGGTGAGTGAGTGGTTGCATGGGTGAGTGAAAGGTTTGTTTTAAGTGTATGGGTGAGCAAGTGAGTGGGTGTGTATGTGGCTGTGTGGGTGAGTGTGTGGGCGTGTGAGTACCTGTATAGATGAGTGAGTGTATGTTTAATTGACTGAATGGTTGAGTAGAGGGTATGTCAGTTCATCTATGGGAGAGTGAGTGGTTGCATGGGTGAGTGAGTGAGTGGGTGTGTGAGTGTATATATAGGTCTGTGAGTGGATATGTGATTACCTTTATGGGTGAGTGAGTACCTCTGTCATTGACTGTATAAGAGACTGAATGTGTCTGTCACTGTCACTAGCCGCATTGGGTATTTGAGGGGTGTGAGTGACTGTATAGTTGAGAGTGAGAGTGCATGAGTGGCTGTATGAGTAGGTAAGTGTGTGTATGTGTTTCTGAATGGTTGAGTCAATGATTGTGTGAGTGGCTGTATGGATAAGTGAGTGGGTGCATGAGTAGGTTCATGTGTAAGTGAATGGCAGTGTAAGGTTGTAACAGTGAATGAATGACTGTTTAAGTGGCTCTATGATTAAGTTAGTGGGTTTATGAGGAGGTATATGGGTGAATGAGTGCATGTGTGAATGGTTGTATAGGTGAGTGAAAGGGTGTGTGTTCGCTGTATGGGTGAGTGAGTAGGTGCGTGAGTGGATATGTGGGTGGGTTTGTGAGAAGCTATATAGATGAGTGAGAGGGTATCAGTTACTCTATGGGAGAGTGAGTAGATGCGTGAGTGACTACAGATAGTATATTTTGTGAAATACCAATTTCCTAACTGAGTAATATCATAGGATCTCAAATGTACATACAAAATTAAAGAACTCTGTTTAGATTTGTGACTCTGTCGTAAAGTTACACAGGGGCTGCACTGGGTGTCGCAACTGAATCGTGAATCCACCCACAAAGGCTACCAGATTTTGTCAGCTTTAAGTTTGATTATTTCTTACATACTTAAAGAGTGGCAAATTTGCAAACATTTCACCAGTCTTTAAGTATGTAAGAAATAATCAAACTTTAGTACATTTACCAGATACTTATAGTTGACAATATTTGTGTATGTCTCTTTTTCCAGTGATAGTGACGCACTAACTTTCCATTTAATTTCAACTCTTGTTACTCCAGTTTTCATTTGCTAGTTTTTTTTTAACCCTTTGTTAGTCCCCTTATATGAAGCCCAATTTGGTTGCCTTTGTGTTATGTATGCACCACTAAGAGAGCCACTTCTACACACAGCTTCACACACACAGTTACACCCCCCCAAAAGACAGTAATACAGCCAATAATGAATCCATACAGCTACTAACATACAGATATACAAATTTAGAGATGCATAAAGTGTTTAAGACACCTAGTCATATGACTACATAGATACTTACATATCCAGTAGCACATGCTCAGAAGAAAGGGTACACTCACTCAGATATTTTCTCCAATTCTGGCACAACAGTAGGAGCCTTACACATCAGTTGCCCTTTAAACTTGTCACAGGCATGCTACTGTAATGCCTGTGCATCCAGTTCTATTGGCAAGTCGTCAGTAATATATGGATTACGGAGTTTTACAGGTAAGTAAACATTTAAATAAATAAAATAAATTTTGTTGCGCGCACTGCATCGCATTTGGTGATGAAGTGCACTCAACAAAATTCGTTTTATTTATTTAAATGTTTACTTACCTGTAAAACTCCGTAATTCATACATTACCGCCCTGCAGGTACTCCCATTGCCGGCCGCGGCTGCTTTTTACTTTCATTCTGAGCAGAACTAATTTTTGTAAAGTTTTCAGTGGTGAATGGAAGCATACTTTCTGTACTGACCCTTTCCTTAGTGAAGAAAGCTACTTCCAAGAGAAAACATTAGTGCATGAAGAATAAACAATTGGCTGATGTTATGAGGTGATGCAATTCCAAAAGACGGAATTATGAAAAAGGGATAGCTGAAGAGGTACAAGGAAGGCATAAGCAGGCCACTGTATGCAAATAGAACTGTAGCAGTATTGGCAGTGTTCATCTATTGATACACTGAGAACTTTTATATGTATCTTTTCAAGCAAAAGTCTGAAACAGAAAATAGGGATGTTACAATGATTAGATTCATGCAGGGTAAGGAAGTATACTAATTCACAGGAACACTCACTAGCATGTCTATCGAAGAAAGATGCCAAAGCACCTTTCATCACTTTAGAAGTATAGCAGTTCACCATTCTAAAAAGTGAAATTTAGTGTGGAGGCTTTACTATGTCAAAACTCCTGTCCTCTGTTTAGGAGTTCTTTTGCCTGGTACAGTAGCAGAAGTAGAAAATGTTTGTGAAGATGTTCAATTTGTTTCTGTGGTCCTGAACAGGAGTCTAGGGACAATGAGGAAAATGAGTAGGGCACAAGTATTAGTATCAATACATTCACAAAAGAGATGAGGAAGTTGAACACAGTTTCTTCTGAGAAACCAATCAATCAATCAATCAATCAATCAAGAGATTTATTGAGCGTGCTACTCACCCATGGGGGTCGCATGGCACTGGGGTAGGGGGGGGGGCGGTGCTGCTACTGCTCGAACAGCCAGGTCTTGAGGTGTCTCCTGAAGGTGATGTTTTCCTGGGTCAGACGCAAGTGGGCTGGAAGGAAGTTCCATGTCTTGGCGGCCAGGTAGGAGAATGATCTTCCTCCAGTAGTGGTTCTGCGGATCCGTGGGATGGCGGCGAGGGCTAGGGTGGCGGAGCGGAGCTGGCAGGTTGGAGTGTAGAACGTGAGGGGTCTGTTGAGGTGTTCGGGTCCGGTGTTGTGGAGTGCTATGTGTGCTTGGGTGAGGAGCCTGAATGTGATTCTTTTGTTGACGGGGAGCCAGTGCAGGTCTCTCAGGTGGGCGGTTATGTGGTTGTGGCGGGGAATGTCCAGGATGAGGTGTGCTGATGCGTTCTGTAAGCGCTGGAGTCTGTTCTAAATTTTGCTGTGGTTCCTGTGTATAGGGTGTTTCCGTAGTCCAACCGGCTGGTGACGAGGGCCTGGGTGACCGTCCTTCTCGTTTCAGTGGGGATCCACCTGAAGTTCTTTCGAAGCATGCGCAGGGTGTTGAAGCATGAGGACGAGATGGTGTTGACTTGTTTGGACATGGTGAGCGAGGGTTTAGAGACAAAATATCGACTTTTAATTATCGACTAGAGATAATATCGAGTAAAAAATATAGAATAGACAAAATATCGATTAGACATAATATAGACTACCAAAATATCGACTAGAAAATTTTAATATCGAATAGAATGGACATAATATTAAATCAAAAATATAGAATGGACATAATATAGACAACAAAAATATCGAATTTAAGGTAAGTTAATATTCATTTTTAATTTTTGTGTAGTATAATTCTGTAGTGGGTTGTGGGTTTATAGGGGAATAGGGTGGGAAGTAATTTAATTATAATTAATTAAATATGTTATTTTATTTATTGGTATTTATTTAGAATTAATTGTTAAATAATTATTGATTGGTAATCAATTAAAATATAATTGGTAATTAATTTTAAATGATTAATTGATAAATATGTTAATTTTAGTATTTTATTTACTGTAGCAGGTTGTTTGTTTATAGGGGAATAGGGTGGGAAGAAATTTAATTATAATAAATTAAATATGTTAATTTATTTATTGGTATTTATTTAGAATTAATTGTTAATTAATTATTAATTGGTAAATAATTAAAATATAATTGGTAAATAATTTTAATTGATTAATTGATAAATATGTTAATTTTAGTAATTTATTTTCTGTAGCGGATTGTGGATTTATAGGGGAATAGGGTGGGAAGTAATTTAATTATAATTAATTGAATATGTTAATTTATTTATTGGTATTTATTTAGAATTCATTGTTAATTAATTACTAATTGGTAATTAATTAAAATATAATTGGTAATTTATTGTAATTGATTAATTGATAAATATGTTACTTTTATTACATTATTTTCTGTAGTGGGTTGTGTGTTTATAGGGGAATAGCTTGGGAAGTAATATAATTGTAAGTAATTACATTTTTTTATATTTTTTGTGTCTAATTTTTATTTATTTTTGTATTGTAGATTAATTTATTGGTAATTGGTAAATAATTAGTATTAGTAGGTAATTTGTATTATTATTTAATTCGTATTTGTAATTTTAATTGATTAATTATTATGTTTTATAAAATTGTAAAATATTTTAATTATTTTGTAATTGGTATTAATATTTAAGTTATTTATATTTTTATATGAAGTATTTACTTTCCCTACTATTGCACTCACTGGAGTGGGAACAGTAATTTTTACCCCTACGCTATCCAACGCTTTCCCTACTGTTGCTCTCACTGGAGTGGGAATAGTAATTTTTACCCCTACGCTATCCAACGCTTTCCCTACTGATGCACTCTCTGGAGTTGGAATAGTAATTGTTACCCCTACGTTATCCAGCGCTTTCCCTACTGTTGCTCTCTCTGGAGTGGTAATACTAATTTTTACCCTCTCACTATCCGATGCTTGCCCTACTGTTGCACTCTCTGGAGTTGGAATAGTAATTTTTACTCCTACGCTATCCAACGCTTTCCCTACTGTTGCACTCACTGGAGTGGGAATAGTTATTTTTACCCCTACACTATCCAATGCTTTCCCTACTGTTGCGCTCTCTGGAGTGGGAATAGTAATTTTTACCCCTACGCTATCCAACGCTTTTCCTACTGTTGCACTCTCTGGAGTGTGAATAGTAAATTTAACCCTCTCGCTATCCTACGGGAAAAATATTGTATATGTTTTGTTAATAATATGTATATATATATATATATATATATATATATATATATATATATATATTCAATGAAAAAACCATTGGTTTTAGGCCATATATAGTTAGGGATTTGCATTTACAAAACCTTATTTTACTCGCATAAAACCATTGAAATTCCATATATAGTTATAAGCGCTAACTATATATCGCGCACCCGCAATCCACTGCTGATGATGTCACATATTACATCATTCATGACATGGTTAGTGACATCACTGATGACATCTCAAATGACATCACTGATGACATCACTGATGACATCATCCAGTGACTGTATGTTTCTGTAAAGTTAAAATATCTCTTACATATTGAAGAATGAGTGGATATATAAGTGTCTGGATGAAAGATTTAGTAGGTGCATGACTGACTGTATGAGTGAGTGATTAAATGTGTCTCACTGAGTGCATGGGTTAGTGACTAAACTGTCTTAATTTGTGCATCATTATGTCTGTTGTTCTGTAAACTGTTGCATGTGTTGATAAGTAGCTATATGAGTAACTATATGGGTTATTGATTGGTTGCCCAAGTATTTGTATGGGATACTGAGTGTGTGTGTGGGTGGCTGGGAGGTGTGTGACTCTGTGCATAGATGTGTGAGCAGTTGATTCACTAGATGTATGGTTTCAAAAGTGCATGTGCAAACAGCTGTATGGGCGGTTGATTGTGTGCATGAGTGTATTGGTGAGTGAATGGATATCTCAGTGCTACATGTCAAAGTAAGTACATATGTAAAACACAGTACATGTGAGAGTTGACATATATAAATAACTGTGCATAAGAGCCAGTGAATGTGTGAGTGGCTGTATGGATCATTGTGAACTTGTATCAGGGATTGTATAAGAGAGTAAATATGTGTTAGTATATGTTTGAATAAGTAAAGTTTGTATAACTGTATATTTGAGGAAATGGAGGTGTGATTGATTCTTTGCATGACTGACTAGGTGTGTGAGTAACTCCATGGATGAGTGACAGTCTGTGAGTGTCTGTTTACACTGATTGTATCTAAGGTTATATTAGAGTCTGAAGAGGTTCATCGTATTATCACATGAATGATATCATCAGTGATGTTATCAGTCATGTCAAATGAGATGTTTTCAGTGATGTCATCAGTGATGTCATTTGAGATGTCATCAGTGATGTCATCAGTGATGTCACTAACCATGTCATGAATGATGTAATATGTGACATCATCAGCAGTGGATTGCGGGTGCGCGATATATAGTTAGCGCTTATAACTATATATGGAATTTCAATGGTTTTATGCGAGTAAAATAAGGTTTTGTAAATGCAAATCCCTAACTATATATGGCCTAAAACCAATGGTTTTTTCATTGAATTTTCAAGGTTTTGTAAATGCAAATTCCTAACTATATATCCACTATAACCTATGGTTTTTTCTGTGAATTTCATTGATTTTTTAATAGCAAATATGAAAAGCTTTAAAATGTCAAGTACGTGATAAATAAAAACATTTTCGTATTTATGCACGCTGATGTGCTTTGAACGCTGCACCCTCCCCCCCCTCCCCTCTTTTGTCTTAGTAGTACTCTCTCTTTGCAGATACTGAAGGGTAGTTAACGCAGGCCTTTACCCCCGTTGTAATCCGTCGTGGCTGCTTGTCTCTCCATTTGATTGATTGTTGTCCAAGCATTTACTGTTTTAGAATTGGTTCTCTTTGGATCATTCTCTATTTACAAACAAGCACAAAGTCGCAATACTCTGTTTAGTCTTTGCAGATAGTGAAAAATCGTGTAAAAAAAATAAAAGTAATCGAGCAAAATCAGTAGGCCACTAATTGGATCTCTTTTTGACCTCGCTAAAATAGAAATATTAGGAACAACCCTTCATGAGAAATACGAAAATAGTGAGATAAACTGAGCTCCACACCATGAGGGCTGCAAGACAGCTCGGCTCCATCACCCATCCCGCACAAAATAACGACAAACCGTATGCAAATATTAAAAATATAGACAACACACCAGCAAAGAAACAGGGTAAAACATTTTATTAAAAAACTATTTACATAACGTTGGTTTATAAGATGATGTCAGTAGTGGACCGATGTGTGAATAGATCGAAAGCAGCACAAGGCTCCAAGATCCGGATGGCAAGCTCCTGGATGTTGGGTGCCATAGTTTAGAGTTCTGAATTTGAGCCTTTTTGAATGTCTGTGCTTTGTTGAATCAAATTTGCGGCTTGACACAAAGCTGACTCAAGCGTTGCTACTGATGCTATGCAGACCAAAACTGGTTTTCAGTTTGTACATTTTTCTAGATTTTTAATCCAAGTTTGGTTGACTTTGTAGAACGATGGCTTCAAATTTTCAACATACGGTGTGGTGGCGCTGACTGGGAGGGGGCGCTTCGCTCCTGCCCCCTCCCCAAGTAAGATTTTCATACGTGAAAGTACGTTAATGGTTTTGGTCCCTGAGATGCTTCGATGTCACTGCCATTCTCAAATAGCATAAGTTCTGGATGTTGGGTGCCATAGTTAAGAGTTCTGAGCAGCGCTTGTAACACTGTCTGAAGCTTATTTCCACCTACTGCAGCTTCACTATTCTCAAAGTAAGTGAGTGTCGTTTGTGGACCTGACTGCATTAGAAAACAATGTAATATGTTACCTTCCTAAACAGCTTGACGGAGGCCCCTGAGGGGCGGTGTGATGGCCATGGACTCGGAGAAGACGCTTGGCTCCGACACCCTCCCCAAGTCTTATAGCACTGGTGTAGCCTGAGATTGCCCCCGACATAGGCCGCCGGCTCCCGGGATCCGACTGAACTTTTTGCCTTTTGATGACTCTTCAATTCTGAACCTTGTCCCATCCAGCTGAGTTGCGCCCACTCTTGCGGCTACAGCGTCTTGCCCACCATCCAGCTGAATTGCGCCCACTCTTGCGGTGCAGCGATAGGCGGCTGCCACAGGACTCTCAAAATGGCGGCCGGCTCTTCGGTTTTGGGCCTGGTCCACTAAAATGGCCCTGGGACACCTTTGAACTCGGACGCTTCCCTGATAGGGCTTGGGTCCCATTCTCGAAAAGCGTCCCCTCAGCCGTGAAGATTCTACAAAAGTCTTGGGGGCCTCCGACTCCCGCAGGCTTCTGATGGGGAGCGGCTGCCATGATTGCTCGTGGAATGGCCACGACGGAGCTACGAGATGGTAGTGGTCTCATGCTGACGCCAGCTTTAGTCTGAAACATCCAGAAACACTGTAGACTACCAATTCGATCAGTTCCGGTAGCGCCCCAACATGACCCGGAAGAGAAGAACTTGCCCTCCCCTCTTTGACTGATGGTTCTTGTTGCCTGTCCCCTCTGTTGTCATTTAACAGAACTTTTTGGACTGCTGAAAGGAGTTGTGTTCCGAACGCTGGTTGGTGGAGACATTTTGACTATATTCTTGACCCACGTTGTCGCGTAATGCGTTATATGACACGCCGCGTTACCGCACCCGGAAGTGATCCGCGGCGCAGCGCGTAACGTAAGCATAACAGGACATGTGACTTGTTAATAAAACTTTTCATTGGTTCATTTTACTTTTGTTAATTTAATGATGAAAAGCTTGGTCATATGACCTAAAAATTACGCTTTTTATTGTTTTCGAACAATATTTTTTTTTCAAACATATGTTATAATATTTCAGGCTAATGTACTTTCCCGGAAAATTTACAACTGTCTTGTAAGTAAAATATATTCCTTTTTCGAGAAAAAGGGCGTTTCTTCCTTCCATAACGGAGCCGTTGAGTAAAAGAGATTCGGCCTGCTATCTTAGTCGCCGATACGCCTGATTATCAGATTCTTATCGATCACTTTATATTGCAGACATGAAAAACACAACTGCCCTTAAGCATTTATCTTTACTGCGTTCCTACATATTATACCTTTTATCCGTCATGTAATTGGACTGCTTTATTTCACTTGCCTTTACTGATTCGAAAACAGTGACTAAAAGTAAAAACTTTACCAATGTAAATACTACTACCGTGTTTTGTTTTAAAAACCTTTATTGTGAAAATGTCAGTATACAAATACGGGCCTATAACCACGTGGGCCGGCCACGGAGCAAACTGAAATCGTATATGATGAGGAGACATTTACACTGTAGAAGAACGTAACGAGCGGGCCATTAGGTTGCAAGAACAAAGGTGTCTAACAGTTGCGGAATCGGTGGACGTACATTTTGTAATTAAAATACGATACAGCCACTTACAATAACATTTTCTAGATATACATTTGCGGGCAAGGAGTTACGAGTACCATTTATACCGGCGCCATTTTGGGCGAGGCCGGGCAGGTCCAAGATATAGTCAAAATGTCTCCACCAACCATCGGCCAGACCAGAACCCCTTTCGGCCCTTTATGCTACAAGATGGTGTCTTCCATTCAGAAAATAGTGTTGGCAGCATTTTGAAAGGAAACAGAAACAGCCATTCTCCTAGTGAGTTTCACATTGTTACATTTAGGAAGAATGTTGAAGAGTAGTATGTGGAAAATCTGAAGCCATTTTTCTACAAACTCTCAATCAGACTTGGATGGAAAAAAAAAACCTGAAGAATGTACAAACTGAAAACCAATTTTTGTCTGTATAGCATCAACAGTAACGCTTGAGTCAGCTTTGTGTCAAGCCGCCATTTTCATTCAATCAATAGCGTCCCGCTGCACACATTCAGGGACCTGGTCGTGTCTTCAGATGAAACGGATTGTAGGAAAAGAAGCAGAAAGGAAAAGGAAAAAAGTTTTGCCGCACCTCGGGAGCCGGCCGCCTATGTCATGTGCCACCTTTGGCCACACCAGGGCAATAGTGAAGCTGCAGCAGGTGCAAATAAGCTTCAGACAGTCTTACAAGCACTGCTCAGAACTCTCAACTGAGGCACTCAACATCCAGGACTTGCCATTCGGATCTTGGCGCCTTGTGCTGGTTCCGACCTATTCACACATCAGTCCACTACTGACATCACCTCATAAGCCAACGGGGCACCCCACGCCGACTTTCGGCGCAGCATTGTAGGATGGCCACACCAGTGCGGCAACTTGCTGGACACAACATCGGGGCCATCCAGATCTCGGCGCGTTCGACTCACTGTACCGCAAGAGTGACCGCAACTCAGCTGGACACGCCATCTTTCGGCGCAGCATTGTAGGATGGCCACACCAGTGCGGCAATTTGCTGGACACCACCTCGGTGCCATCCGGATCTCGGCGCGTTCGAGTCACTGTACCGCAACAGTGACCGCAACTCAGCTGGACACGCCGTCTTTCGGCGCAGCATTGTAGGATGGCCACACCAGTGCTGCAATTTGCTGGACACCACCTCGGTGCCATCCGGATCTCGGCGCGTTCGAGTCACTGTACCGCAACAGTGACCGCAACTCAGCTGGACACGCCGTCTTTCGGCGCAGCATTGTAGGATGGCCACACCAGTGCGGCAATTTGCTGGACACCACCTCGGTGCCATCCGAATCTCGGCGCGTTGTGCTGCCTTCGGCCTATTCGCACATGGGTCCGCTACTGACGCCGCCTCACGTGCCAACGGATTTTCTACGCTTTTTGTAGCCCTATGCCGCATAACAGGTCATGTGACTTGTTTATAAAACTTTTCATTGGTTCATTTTACTTTTGGTTTCCTAAAGATGGAAGGCTTGGTCATATGACCTAAAAATAACACTTTTCATTGGTTTAGAACATTTTTTTTTCCCAAACGATGAAAGCCCCACCTTGTTTCTGAATCATTCAGACTGAAGCTGGCGTCAGCATGAGAGCACCACCATCTCGTGGCTCCGTCGTGGTCATTCCGCGAGCAATCATGGCAGCCGCTCCCCACCGGAAGCCTGCGGGAGTCGGGGGCCCCCAAGACTTTTGTAGAATCTTCACGGCTGAGGGGACGCTTTTCTAGAATGGAGCCCAAGCCCTAGCAGGCAAGCGTCCGAGTTCCAAGGTGTCCCAGGGCCATTTCAGTGGACCAGGCCCAAAACCGAGGAGCCGTCCGCCATTTTAAGAGCCATGTGGCAGCCGCCTATCGCTGCACTGCAAGAGTGGGAGCAACTCAACAACATGGTGAGCGAGACGCTGTAGCCGCAAGAGCGGGCGCAACTCAGCTAGATGGCCGCCACCTGGGGAGGCCCGTTCACGCCGCCTCCCCCACCCCTGGGCCGCCGCACGCCAATTTTCGGAGCAGCATTGTAGGATACCAAAACCAGTGCGGCAGTTTACTGGACATCACCTGGGTGCCTGTCGTACATGTTGTGTCAGCCATGTGACACTGGACACAGTCCCATCAACATCTCAACGCGTTCTGCTGCCTTGGGACTATTCGCACAACAGACCGCTACTGACGAGGCCTCCCCCCGCACCACCCGGGACGCCCCACGCTGTTTTTCTGTGCTGCATTGTAGGATCCCAAAACCAGTGCGGCACCCAGGCGACATCACCTGGGTGCCGTCCAGAACTCTGCACGTTGTGCTGCCTTGGGACTATTCGCACAAAAGACAGCTTCTAACCATTGTTGCTTTTTGTGTTGAAAAATGTTTAAATGTTTTTAGTTTTTGTTCCGTTCGTTATAGTTAATAGTTAATAAAGTTTTATAATCTTACTTTGTTGGAGTGTTATCTATTTTTTTTAAAACGGGTGAATGGGGCCTTGAATCGGGTTATTGTCATGTGTGGGCTTTGGAAGTGTGCTGCTGCAGGATCAGACATTTCAAACTCAAATGCACGTTCTTTTTCTTACCTTTCCGAAGCATGGAGCGCAATAGCAGGCAGAGAAAGGGTGATGCACGTGTTGAACACTACCTGACCTGGCAAGTTGCTGGCAGTGCCCCCCCGCCCGCTCCTAAAAGAGGGCACACACACACCGCCGCCCCGAGTACTTCACAAATCTTTAAAAGACCATGCGCTTGTTCATGAGGCTTAAATGGTTTATCACCTCTTCTAGAACCCCTGCATCGACCCTCTGACGTTTCCTGGAAAAATTACCATGTAACACAATACCAAGCCCTGTCAGCTGAAACCCCCAAGGAATCGTGGGGCATATTATCAAGGGGGTTTATCTCCGCTTTTTTGGCTTTAAAAGCCATGAAAGCGGAGATAAAATTATCTCCCTATTACCAAGCTGTCGCTAACACCAGTTAGTGACAGCTAAAAGGAGATAGCGACCATCTTGGGCCCCGCTTTGCATGTCAGTGATACTTATCACTAATGACATGCAAAGTGGCGTACCAAGATGTTAGCGACTGGAAACAGTCCCTAACATCGCTATCTTCTATTACCAACTTTTGGAGATATTCGCGCTAAGCGCGAATATCTCCAAAATCTAACACCTGCCCTGAGCAGTTCTTAGCCATGTTATCCAATGGGAGGTGGATAACATGGCTAAGAGCATTTGCTCGATAATACATGAATATCGCTGACTTTTCTGCGATAATAGCAAGGTTTATCTGCGATAAAAATCGCCGATGTGCGGCGATAATTTTTGTCTCTAAACAAGTTAGAGACAAAAATTATCGCTAGTTGTTCGTAATATGCCCCCGGGTTTTTGCTTGCAGAAATCGGGAGGCGGGAGACTAGCACTGAAATCAGTAGTCACACGCCTGAATCAGGAGGGTTGGCATGTCTGAATTCTCTACAGCTGGGGCCATAAACTACATCCGCAGGGGTAGGTGATAGCCTGGGACCAGCCTGGCATCTAAAATGGCTGCCGTGCACGACAAAATTGTGGCATTGGAAAAAAGGCAAGATGGCGCAGCCGCTGGAAGAGATGTATCAACATATATCAGCCTCCTCAGCCACCCTCAGGAAACATAGGGGATTAGGATACGTCTCCCGCACCCCCTTATACCTAGTAATTTAATTAACGAAGCACAAAATGGCGAATTCCCGTTTCGCTACCAGTTTGCGGCCCAGTTCGCGGCCCGTGAAGCGCTTCTACCGTGAAAAATCATTTTTTTTTCTTTTCCCCACGGGACCCTTTAATAACCCCAACAACATTCCTAGGGGGTCAAGAGGGGGATACCTTGCCCCCTTTCATTAAATTCCCCCTTAGTTTTTCACCTCTTCTTCTCTCTCGATCCTACCGAGAGACAAGATGGCGGCCGCTCCGGACTGTCACGCAGCAAAATAAAAAAAAGCTCACGCACAGCCGCTGGAAGAGATGTATCAACATATATCAGCCTCCTCAGCCACCCTCAGGAAACATAGGGGATTAGGATACGTCTCCCGCACCCCCTTATACCTAGTAATTTAATTAACGAAGCACAAAATGGCGAATTCCCGTTTCGCTACCAGTTTGCGGCCCAGTTCGCGGCCCGTGAAGCGCTTCTACCGTGAAAAATCATTTTTTTTTCCTTTTCCCCACGGGACCCTTTAATAACCCCAACAACATTCCTAGGGGGTCAAGAGGGGGATACCTTGCCCCCTTTCATTAAATTCCCCTTTCGTTTTTCACCTCTTCTTCTCTCTCGATCCTACCGAGAGACAAGATGGCGGCCGCTCCGGACTGTTTAGAATGTTGACAGACACCGGAGAGCCAATCAGCTTTCTGCGTGCAAAGTTCCGAAACGCGAAAAGTAAGCGGACCGGATCGCTGCCCGGAGCGCTGTTACAGATATATATCTTGATTTAAACGTTAATTTCTCAAAATCCACTGAAGCACATATATTGAGACCTAGCAAAGGCACATCGGGCTACCAGTCCCTACAATTTTGCCAAGTTTCGTGCAAATCCATTCAGCCGTTCGAGCTAAAAGTGAGGCCAACCACCCTATGGAAAACTCAATGTAAAAAATGCGTTTTGGGACCCCCCTTTTTTCTCAGCCCCCCCTTGACGAAACCCCACCAAATTTTCAGGGGCTGCTCAGAAACAAAATGTGCCATTTTCCTGAAAATTTCAGCCGATTCCGTCCACAAACGCCAAAGTTATTAGACATAGAATTTTCAGAAATCCCATAGAGAAAAAATCCTAACTATATATACCTACTGGCGATAGCCAGTAGGTAATATATATATATATATATATATATATATATATATATATATATATATATATATATATATATATATATATATATATATATATATATACACATACATATTACCTACTGGCGATAGCCAGTAGGTATATATAGTTAGAATTTTTTCTCTATGGGACTTTTGAAAATTCTATGTCTAATAACTTTGGCGTTTGTGGACGGAATCGGCTGAAATGTTCAGGAAAATGGCACATTTTGTTTCTGAGCAGCCCCTGAAAATTTGGGGGGGTTTCGTCAAGGGGGGGCCGAGAAAAAAGGGGGGTCCCAAAACGCGTTTTTCCCATGTTAATTTCCATAGGGCGGTTGGACTCACTTTTAGCTCGAACGGCTGAATGGATTTGCACGAAACTTGGCAAAATTGTAGGGACTGTTAGCCCGATGTGCCTTTGCTAGGTCTCAATATATGTGCTCCAGTAGTTTTTGAGAAATTAACGTTCAAACCAAGATATATATCTGTAACAGCGCTCTGGGCAGCGATCCGGTCCGCTTACTTTTCGCTTATCGGAACTTTGCGCGCAGAAAGCTGATTGGCTCTCCGGTGTCTGTCAACATTCTAAACAGTCCGGAGCGGCCGCCATCTTGTCTCTCGGTAGGATCGAGAGAGAAGAAGAGGTGGAAAACGAAAGGGGAATTTAATGAAAGGGGGCAAGGTATCCCCCTCTTGACCCCCTAGGAATGTTGTTGGGGTTATTAAAGGGTCCCGTGGGGAAAAAAAAAAAAAAAATGATTTTTCACGGTAGAAGCGCTTCACGGGCCGCGAACTGGGCCGCAAACTGGTAGCGAAACGGGAATTCGCCATTTTGTGCTTCGTTAATTAAATTACTAGGTATAAGTGGGTGCGGGAGACGTATCCTAATCCCCTATGTTTCCTGAGGGTGGCTGAGGAGGCTGATATATGTTGATACATCTCTTCCAGCGGCTTTGCGTGAGCTTTTTTTTTTTTTTGCTGCGTGACAGTCCGGAGCGGCCGCCATCTTGTCTCTCGGTAGGATCGAGAGAGAAGAAAAGGTGAAAAACTAAGGGGGAATTTAATGAAAGGGGGCAAGGTATCCCCCTCTTGACCCCCTAGGAATGTTGTTGGGGTTATTAAAGGGTCCCGTGGGGAAAATAAAAAAAAATGATTTTTCACGGTAGAAGCGCTTCACGGGCCGCGAACTGGGCCGCAAACTGGTAGCGAAACGGGAATTCGCCATTTTGTGCTTCGTTAATTAAAGTACTAGGTATAAGGGGGTGCGGGAGACGTATCCTAATCCCCTATGTTTCCTGAGGGTGGCTGAGGAGGCTGATATATGTTGATACATCTCTTCCAGCGGCTGCGCCATCTTGCCTTTTTTCCAATGCCACAATTTTGTCGTGCACGGCAGCCATTTTAGATGACAGGCTGGTCCCAGGCTATCACCTAACCCTGCGGATGTAGTTTATGGCCCCAGCTGTAGAGAATTCAGACATGCCAATCCTCCCGATTCAGGTGTGTGACTACTGATTTCAGTGCTAGTCTCCCGCCTCCCGATTTCTGCAAGCAAAAACCCGGGGGCATATTACGAACAACTAGCGTTAATTTTTGTCTCTAACTTGTTTAGAGACAAAAATTATCGCCGTACATCGGCGATTTTTATCGCAGATAAACCTTGCTATTATCGCAGAAAAGTCAGCGATATTCATGTATTATCGAGCAAATGCTCTTAGCCATGTTATCCACCTCCCATTGGATAACATGGCTAAGAACTGCTCAGGGCAGGTGTTAGATTTTGGAGATATTCGCGCTTAGCGCGAATATCTCCAAAAGTTGGTAATAGAAGGTAGCGATGTTAGGGACTGTTTCCAGTCGCTAACATCTTGGCACGCCACTTTGCATGTCATTAGTGATAAGTATCACTGACATGCAAAGCGGGGCCCAAGATGGTCGCTATCTCCTTTTAGCTGTCACTAACTGGTGTTAGCGACAGCTTGGTAATAGGGAAATCATTTTATCTCCGCTTTCATGGCTTTTAAAGCCAAAAAAGCGGAGATAAACCCCCTTGATAATATGCCCCACGATTCCTTGGGGTTTCAGTTGACAGGGCTTGGTATTGTGTTACATGGTAATTTTTCCATGAAACGTCAGAGGGTCGATGCAGGGGTTCTAGAAGAGGTGATAAACCATTTAAGCCTCATGAACAAGCGCATGGTCTTTTAAAGATTTGTGAAGTACTCGGGGCGGCGGTGTGTGTGTGCCCTCTTTCAGGAGCGGGCGGGGGGGACTGCCAGCAACTTGCCAGGCCAGGCAGTGTTCAACACGTGCATCACCCTTTCTCTGCTTGCTATTGCGCTCCATGCTTCGGAAAGGTAAGAAAAAGAACGTGCATTTGAATTTGAAATGTCCGAACCTGCAGCAGCACACTTCCAAAGCCCACACATGACAATAACACGATTCAAGGCCCCATTCACCCGTTTTTTAAAAAATAGATAACACTCCAACAAAGTAAGGTTATAAAACTTTATTAACTATTAACTTTAACGAACGGAACAAAAACTAAAAACATTTAAACATTTCTCAACACAAAAAGCAACAATGGTTAGAAGCTGTCTTTTGTGCGAATAGTCCCAAGGCAGCACAACGTGCAGAGTTCTGGACGGCACCCAGGTGATGTCGCCTGGGTGCCGCACTGGTTTAGGGATCCTACAATGCTGCTCCGAAAATTGGCGTGGGGCGTCCCGGGTGGGGCGGGGGGAGGCCTCGTCAGTAGCGGTCTGTTGTGCGAATAGTCCCAAGGCAGCACAACGTGCAGAGTTCTGGACGGCACCCAGGTGATGTCGCCTGGGTGCCGCACTGGTTTAGGGATCCTACAATGCAGCACAGAAAAACAGCGTGGGGCGTCCCGGGTGGTGCGGGGGGAGGCCTCGTCAGTAGCGGTCTGTGTCCAGTGTCACATGGCTGACACAACATGTACGACAGGCACCCAGGTGATGTCCAGTAAACTGCCGCACTGGTTTTGGTATCCTACAATGCTGCTCCGAAAATTGGCGTGCGGCGGCCCAAAGGGGGGCGTGGGGGAGCCGGCGTGAACGGGCCTCCCCAGGTGGCGGCCATCTAGCTGAGTTGCGCTCGCTCTTGCGGCCACAGCGTCTCGCTCACCATGTTGTTGAGTTGCTCCCACTTTTGCAGTGCAGCGATAGGCGGCTGCCACATGGCTCTTAAAATGGCGGACGGCTCCTCGGTTTTGGGCCTGGTCCACTGAAATGGCCCTGGGACACTTTGGAACTCGGACGCTTGCCTGCTAGGGCTTGGGCTCCATTCTCGAAAAGCGTCCCCTCAGCCGTGAAGATTGTATAAAAGTCTTGGGGGCCCCCGACTCCCGCAGGCTTCCGGTGGGGAGCGGCTGCCATGATTGCTCGCGGAATGACCACGACGGAGCCACGAGATGGTGGTGCTCTCATGCTGACGCCAGCTTCAGTCTGAATGATCCAGAAACAAGGTGGGGCTTTCATCGTTTGGGAAAAAAAAATGTTCTAAACCAATGAAAAGTGTTATTTTTAGGTCATATGACCAAGCCTTCCATCTTTAGGAAACCAAAAGTAAAATGAACCAATGAAAAGTTTTATAAACAAGTCACATGACCTGTTATGCGGCATAGGGCTACAAAAAGCGTAGAAAATCCGTTGGCACGTGAGGCGGCATCAGTAGCGGACCGATGTGCGAATAGGCCGAAGGCAGCACAACGCGCCGAGATCCGGATGGCACCGAGGTGGTGTCCAGCAAATTGCCGCACTGGTGTGGCCATCCTACAATGCTGCGCCGAAAGACGGCGTGTCCAGCTGAGTTCCGGTCACTCTTCCGGCACAGTGACTCGAACGTGCCGAGATCCGGATGGCACCGAGGTGGTGTCCAGCAAATTGCCGCACTGGTGTGGCCATCCTACAATGCTGCGCCGAAAGACGGCGTGTTCAGCTGAGTTCCGGTCACTCTTCCGGCACAGTGACTCGAACGCGCCGAGATCCGGATGGCACCGAGGTGGTGTCCAGCAAGTGGCCGCACTGGTGTGGCCATCCTACAATGCTGCGCCGAAAGTTGGCGTGGGGTGCCCCGTTGGCTTATGAGGTGATGTCAGTAGTGGACTGATGTGTGAATAGGTCGGAACCAGCACAAGGCGCCAAGATCCGAATGGCAAGTCCTGGATGTTGAGTGCCTCAGTTGAGATTTCTGAGCAGTGCTTGTAGGACTGTCTGAAGCTTATTTGCACCTGCTGCAGCTTCACTATTGCCCTGGTGTGGCCAAAGGTGGCACATGACATAGGCGGCCGGCTCCCGAGGTCCGGCGGAACTTTTTGCCTTTTCCTTTCTGCTTCTTTTCCTACAATGCGTTTCATCTGAAGACACGACCAGGTCCCTGAATGTGTGCAGGGGGACGCTATTGATTGAATGAAAATGGCGGCTTGACACAAAGCTGACTCAAGCGTTACTGTTGGTGCTATACAGACAAAAATTGGTTTTCAGTTTGTACATTCTTCAGGTTTTTTTTTTCCATCCAAGTCTGATTGAGAGTTTGTAGAAAAATGGCTTCAGATTTTCCACATACTACTCTTCAACATTCTTCCTAAATGTAACAATGTGAAACTCACTAGGAGAACGGCTGTTTCTGTTTCTTTTCAAAATGCTGCCACCAATATTTTCTGAATGGAAGACACCATCTTGTAGCATAAAGGGCCGAAAGGGGTTCTGGTCTGGCCGATGGTTGGTGGAGACATTTTGACTATATCTTGGACCTGCCCGGCCTCGCCCAAAATGGCGCCGGTATAAATGGGACTCGTAACTCCTTGCCCGCAAATGTATATCTAGAAAATGTTATTGTAAGTGGCCCTGTCGTATTTTAATTACAAAATGTACGTCCACCGATTCCGCAACTGTTAGACACCTTTGTTCTTGTCACCTAATGGCCCGCTCGTTACGTTCTTCTACAGTGTAAATGTCTCCTCATCATATACGATTTCAGTTTGCTCCGTGGCCGGCCCACGTGGTTATAGGCCCGTATTTGTATACTGACATTTTCACAATAAAGGTTTTTAAAACAAAACACGGTAGTAGTATTTACATTTGTAAAGTTTTTACTTTTAGTGACTGTTTTCGAATCAGTAAAAGGCAAGTGAAATAAAGCAGTCCAATTACATGACGGATAAAAGGTATAATATGTAGGAACGCAGTAAAGATAAATGGTCAAGGGCAGTTGTGTTTTTCATGTCTGCAACATAAAGTGATCGATAAGAATCTGATAATCAGGCGTATCGGCGACTAAGACAGCAGGCCGAATCTCTTTTACTCAACGGCTCCGTCATGGAAGGAAGAAACGCCCTTTTTCTCGAAAAAGGAATATATTTTACTTGCAAGACAGTTGTAAATTTTCCGGGAAAGTACATTAGCCTGTAATATTATAACATATGTTTGAAAAAAAAATATTGTTTGAAAATAATAAAAAGCGTAATTTTTAGGTCATATGACCAAGCTTTTCATCATTAAATTAACAAAAGTAAAATGAACCAATGAAAAGTTTTATTAACAAGTCACATGACCTGTTATGCTTACGTTACGCGCTGCGCGCCGCGCCTCGGATCACTTCCGGGTGCGCTAACGCGGCGTGTCATAAAACGCATCACGCGACAACGTAGGTCAAGAATATAGTCTAAATGTCTCCACCAACCAGCGTTCAGAACACAACCCCTTTCAGCAGTCCAAAAAGTTCTGTTAAATGACAACAGAGGGGACAGGCAACAAGAACCATCAGTCGAAGAGGGGAGGGCAAGTTCTTCTCTTCCGGTTCATGTTGGGGCGCTACCGGAACTGATCGAATTGGTAGTCTATAGTGTTTCTGGATGTTTCAGACTAAAGCTGGCGTCAGCATGAGACCTCTACCATCTCGTAGCTCCGTCGTGGCCATTCCACGAGCAATCATGGCAGCCGCTCCCCACCAGAAGCCTGCGGGAGTCGGAGGGCCCCAAGACTTTTGTAGAATCTTCACGGCTGAGGGGACGCTTTTCGAGAATGGGACCCAAGCCCTAGCAGACAAGCGTCCGAGTTCCAAGGTGTCCCAGGGCCATTTTAGTGGACCAGGCCCAAAACCGAAGAGCCGGCCGCCATTTTGAGAGTCCTGTGGCAGCCGCCTATCGCTGCACCGCAAGAGCGGGCGCATCTCAACTACATGGTGAGCGAGACGCTGTAGTCGCAAGAGCGGGCGGTAAACAGCTGAATGGCGGAAGAGGCACAGTGTAGCAAAAGCGGGCGGAATGGCAACTAAAACGATAAAGGGGCGCCCCACTACAGCTTGTCTTCAGGTCAAACGGATTGTGGGACAAGGTCCAGAATTGAAGAGTCATCAAAAGGCAAAAAGTTCCGCCGGACCCCGGGAGCCGGCCGCCTATGTCGGGGCGATCTCAGGCTACACCAGTGCTATAAGATTTGGGGAGGGTGTCGGAGCCAAGCGTCTTCTCCGAGTCCATGGCCATCACACCGCCCCTCAGGGGCCTCCGTCAAGCTGTTTAGGAAGGTAACATATCACATTGTTTTCTAATGCAGTCAGGTCCACAAACGACACTCACTTACTTTGAGAATAGTGAAGCTGCAGTAGGTGGAAATAAGCTTCAGACAGTGTTACAAGCACTGCTCAGAACTCTTAACTATGGCACCCAACATCCAGAACTTATGCTATTTGAGAATGGTAGTGACATCGAAGCATCTCAGGGACCAAAACCATTAACGTACTTTCACGTATGAAAATCTTACTTGGGGAGGGGGCAGGAGCGAAGCGCCCCCTCCCAGTCAGCGCCACCACACCGTATGTTGAAAATCTGAAGCCATCGTTCTACAAAGTCAACCAAACTTGGATTGAAAAATCTAGAAAAATGTACAAACTGAAAACCAGTTTTGGTCTGCATAGCATCAGTAGCAACGCTTGAGTCAGCTTTGTGTCAAGCCGCCATTTTGATTCAACAAAGCACAGGCATTGAAAAAGGCTGAAATTCAGAACTCTAAACTATGGCACCCAACATCCAGGAGCTTGCCATCCGGATCTTGGAGCCTTGTGCTGTTTTCGTTCTATTCACACATCGGTCCACTACTGACATCATCTTATAAACCAACGTTATGTAAATAGTTTTTTAATAAAATGTTTTACCCTGTTTCTTTGCTGGTGTGTTGTCTATATTTTTAACATTTGCATAGGGTTTGTCGTTATTTTGTGCGGGATGGGTGATGGAGCCGAGCTGTCTTGCAGCCCTCATGGTGTGGAGCTCAGTTCATCTCACTATTTTCGTATTTCTCATGAAGGGTTGTTCCTAATATTTCTATTTTAGCGAGGTCAAAAAGAGATCCAATTAGTGGCCTACTGATTTTGCTCGATTACTTTTATTTTTTTACACGATTTTTCACTATCTGCAAAGACTAAACAGAGTATTGCGCCTTTGTGCTTGTTTGTAAATAGAGAATGATCCAAAGAGAACCAATTCTAAAACAGTAAATGCTTGGACAACAATCAATCAAATGGAGAGACAAGGAGGCACGACGGATTACAACGGGGGTAAAGGCCTGCGTTAACTACCCTTCAGTATCTGCAAAGAGAGAGTACTACTAAGACAAAAGAAGGGAGGGGGGGGGGGGTGCAGCGTTCAAAGCACATCAGCGTGCATAAATACGAAAATGTTTTTATCTATCACGTACTTGACATTTTAAAGCTTTTCATATTTGCTATTAAAAAACCAATGAAATTCACAGAAAAAACCATAGGTTATAGTGGATATATAGTTAGGAATTTGCATTTACAAAACCTTGAAAATTCAATGAAAAAACCATAGGTTATAGTCCATATATAGTTAGGAATTAGCATTTACAAAACCTTATTTTACTCGCATAAAACCATTGAAATTCCATATATAGTTAGAAGCGCTAACTATATATCGCGCACCCGCAATCCACTGCTGATGATGTCACATATTACATCATTCATGACATGGTCAGTGACATCACTGATGACATCACTGATGACATCTCAAATGACATCACTGATGACAACTCAAATGACATCACTGATGACATCTCAAATGACATCACTGATGACAACTCAAATGACATCACTGATGACATCTCATTTGTCATCACTGATCACATCACTCATGTGATAATACAATGAACCTCTTCAGACTCTAATATAACCTTACATACACTCAGTATAAACAGACACTCACAGACTGTCACTCATCCATGGAGTTACTCACACACCTAGTCAGTCATGCAAAGAATCAATCACACCTCCATTTCCTCAACTATAAAGTTATACACATCTTACTTATTCAAACATATAATAACACATATTTATTCTCTTATATAATCCCTGATACAAGCTCACAGTGATCGATACAGCCACTCACACATTCACTGGCTCTTATGTTCAGTTATTTATATATCTCAACTCTCACATGTATTGTGTTTTACATACGTACTTACTTGCACATGTAGCAATGAGAAATCCATTCACTCACCAACACACCCATGCATAGTCAACCGCCCATATAGCTGTTTCCACATGCACTCTTGAACTCATACTCCTAGTGAATCAACTGCTTACACATCTATGCACAGAGTCACGCACCTCCCAGCCACCCACACACACACTCAGCCTCCCATTCAAATACTTGGGCAACCAATCAATAACCCATATGGCCACTCTTATAGCTAATGATCAACACATGCAGCAGCTTACACAACAACAAACATACTGATGCACAAATTAAGACAGTTTAGTCACTAACCCATGCACTCAGTGAGACACATTTAATCACTCACTCATACAGTCAGTCATGCACCTACTAAATTCTTCAGCCAGACACTTATACATCCACTCATTCTTCAATATGTGAAACATATTTAAACTTTACAGACACATACAATCACTGGATGTTGTGATCAGTGATGTCATCAGTGATGCCATTTGAGATGTCATCAGTGATGTCATCAGTGATGTCACTGACCATGTCATGAATGATGTAATATGTGACATCATCAGCAGTGGATTGCGGGTGCGCGATATATAGTTAGCGCTTCTAACTATATCTGGAATTTCAATGGTTTTATGCGAGTAAAATAAGGTTTTGTAAATGCTAATTCCTAACTATATATCCACTATAACCTATGGTTTTTTCTGTGAATATATATATATACACATATATATATATGTCAAAAATCATCCCTCAGAGAAGAACCTTCAAAGAAGAACGCGGAGGCCAAGGGGATTGCAGGTCAGACAGCACGTTTATTTCTTAATCCAGCAATGGTGGCGAATGCATTTCGGCTTTTACAGCCTTCTTCAGCGCCCAGCACTGCAGCATGTCCTGTTCACCAATGTTCCTCCCTGCTAAATGCAAAGTTCCAGCACCTAACGCTCCTCCCCCTAATGTAGTCGACACATCCTGTATATATATATATATATATATATATATATATATATTCAATGAAAAAACCATAGGTTATACTCCATATATAGTTAGGAATTAGCATTTACAAAACCTTATTTTACTCGCATAAAACCATTGAAATTCCATATATAGTTAGATGCGCTAACTATATATCGCGCACCCGCAATCCACTGCTGATGATGTCACATATTACATCATTCATGACATGGTCAGTGACATCACTGATGACATCACTGATGACAACATCCAGTGACTGTATGTTTCTGTAAAGTTAAAATATGTCTTACATATTGAAGAATGAGTGGATGTATAAGTGTCTGGATGAAGGATTTAGTAGGTGCATGACTGACTGTATGAGTGAGTGATTAAATGTGTCTCACTGAGTGCATGGGTTAGTGACTAAACTGTCTTAATTTGCGCATCATTATGTCTGTTGTTCTGTAAACTGTTGCATGTGTTGATAAGTAGCTATATGAGTAACTATATGGGTTATTGATTGGTTGCCCAAGTATTTGTATGGGAGACTGAGTGTGTGTGTGGGTGGCTGGGAGGTGTATGACTCTGTGCATAGATGTGTGAGCAGTTGATTCACTAGATGTATGGTTTCAAAAGTGCATGTGGAAACAGCTGTATGGGCGGTTGACTGTGTGCATGAGTGTATTGGTGAGTGAATGGATATCTCAGTGCTACATGTCAAAGTAAGTACATATGTAAAACACAGTACATGTGAGAGTTGACATATATAAATAACTGTGCATAAGAGCCAGTGAATGTGTGAGTGGCTGTATGGATCATTGTGAACTTGTATCAGGGATTGTATAAGAGAGTAAATATGTGTTAGTATATGTTTGAATAAGTAAAGTTTGTATAACTGTATAGTTGAGGAAATGGAGGTGTGATTGATTCTTTGCATAACTGACTAGGTGTGTGAGTAACTCCATGGATGAGTGACAGTCTGTGAGTGTCTGTTTACACTGATTGTATCTAAGGTTATATTAGAGTCTGAAGAGGTTCATCGTATTATCACATGAATGATATCATCAGTGATGTCATCAGTCATGTCAAATGAGATGTCATCAGTGATGTCATCAGTGATGTCATTTGAGATGTCATCAGTGATGTCATTTGAGATGTCATTTGAGATGTCATCAGTGATGTCATCAGTGATGTCACTGACCATGTCATGAATGATGTAATATGTGACATCATCAGCAGTGGATTGCGGGTGCGCGATATATAGTTAGCGCATCTAACTATATATGGAATTTCAATGGTTTTATGCGAGTAAAATAAGGTTTTGTAAATGCTAATTCCTAACTATATATGGAGCATAACCTATGGTTTTTTCATTGAATTTCAATGGTTTTTTGAAAGCTAATATTTCTATCTCTAAAATGTATTTTTCTTTAAATCATAAAATATATTGTACATTTTTTTTATACAATTTTTTTTTTTTAAAAATTGTTCCGCTCCTAGTCCGCGAACTAGTCAGCTTCCCGTTAGCTGAATTCAAAGCCGCGACTTGGTGCGCGAGCCGGTAATCGCTCCTTAAGCGTGACTGTTACGTTATCATGACGTTTTGCGTTGTCGCGTAATACGTTATCCGACGCGCCAAGTTAGCGGACTCGAAAGCGGATTGGATAGCGGCGCAAAGCGCGAAACGTAAAGACAGCAGGTCATGTGACTCGATAATAACACTTTTCATTAGTTCATTTCACTTTTGGTTTCCTAATGATGTAATACTAGGTCATGTGATCTAAAATTAACACTTTTCATTGGTTTAGAACTTTGGCTTTTCCCAAATGATGAAAACCCCTCCTTCTTTCCTCACTCTGACTTTCATCTTGATGAGAGAAAGACCTTTGTACAATCCAGGGAAATGGCTTCTGTTGTAGCTTCTGGTAGTGTTCCCCCACCACCACCTCCACCTCCTCATGGAAAGAAAGGACCACCAACTCAACCAATCTTTCAAGAAGAGGAAGAGCGGGAAGAGGAGGAAGAGTCTGAATATTTGCCTGAGGAGCCCAGGAGATACAACAGGAAGGAAAATTTCATTTGGCAATTTTTCAAATTTCCACCAGGGCAAAAGAAAGTGAACGCCAGGTATGTCTTTTGCCGAATCTGTGACGAACATCTTTCTAGAGGCACGGATAAAAAATATAGTTATGGGAATTTCACTATGCACAGACACATGAGCAGGTGGCACCCAAATAACTACAGTGCAGCTCAGCTTCGAGACGAACAACAGAATTCACCAGCAATAGCCAGAAGATCGGTTGTGCCAGAAATAACGGGACCTGAAGCAAGGGAGCTGATCCCAAATATTCAAATGGACATGGGGGAAGTCAAACAAGTTTGTATGAGGTGCAATCAAACATTATGCTACCGCGAAAGTAGTATAACTCTTATCATTAGAGCCATCAAAAATCATGTATGTCCAAAACGCCCCCAAAAATAAATTCTTCTTTTTTTGTTGCTCCTGTTGAGCCCTCTTCGATGAATCATTTTTGTTTCCCCCCCTCCCCCCAAAAAATAAAAAAAAAATACAAAATGTTCAGAAAAAAACAAAAAAATATAAAAAATGTTCAGAAAACTAATAAAAAAAAAATAAAACAACAAAAACAAAAAAAAAGTTCTTTTCAGAACTACCTCCCCATTATTAAAAAAAATTGGTAGAATTCTTTGAACTCTGCCAAGCTCTATTTCTATTAGTTCGCTCCCAGTTCGCTATCCGGTACGCGAACTTTGAGCGCACCAAAAATTTTTTTTTTTAAAAAAGGAACAGTAAGTATAAGGAAAGAAAACAGACAGCTATGTTACTATAAAGATAGCTATAGGGAGTAAAGAAAAGATACTGTGACCCGCAATTCACTTCTGATCATGTCATATATTACACTATTTTTCACATAGTCAGTGACATCATCAGCAGTGGATTGCGAGTAACAGTTTTTTTTGTTTACGTCCTATAGCTGTCTTTTTTGTAACATAACTGTCTGTTTCCTATCCTTAAACTTACTGTTCGTTTTTTTAACGAGATAACAGATATGCCCAATTATTACATCATTCATAACATAGTCAGTGACATCATCAGCAGTGGAATGCAGGTTAAAAAAGTAGAAAACATTTACCTTATAATTCTTGTTAATTTTTAACGAAAATTTTTCATACATTCAATCTGTAAAAGAGAGAACAAACATTTCCAAAAATATTAAAACATGTATTTAAAAATTAGAAAAAAGAAGGGAAAAGGTTCAAGAAGAAACACTTTTTAAACAACTTTGACACTTATATAAACCTCTACTTCTCTACGACCCCTACACAATCCTAAATATATTTATTTTCAACAAACAGTATCTTCATGCTGATGAAATGAGGCCTATTTTGAAATATGATGCTTCTTTTGCATTGCTTATGTCTCACAATAGTGATGCCATAACAGCGCAAAAGAGATGTGAAACCATCATAAAATTGTGTCTAACATTTAAAATGATTATTTTAGGATGCAAATAAGATGTGTGCTTTCAAGAGCTTTCTTTGAGGTGAGGCCTCTTTTCTTTTTTTAAAAAAAAAACAGTACCCAGAAGTACAGCACTATAAGCATTAAAATTGACACTTACAGAAGACTCAGCTTACCCATATGTACCTCACATTTCTAAATGTATATCATAAGTACAAAAACGATAACATTAATTATACATGTTAAATGGTTTATTTTTGCTGTTCTCAGAATGTATCAAATTTCACTTAAATCAGTGACTTGAAGGTATTCATCATATAACAGCGGGGAAAAAAAAACACAATCAAAATGACTGTGTTTAAAAAACCCATACAACCTAAGAAATCTGATTTCAAAACTCCTTAAAATTGACTTACTTTCAATGACGTCGAATGATCTCCTATAAACAGCATCCACTCTGTTGTGCTATAAATATTTTCAGCCCGCTACTTTCTGAAAGAAAACCTCCATCGATACGTAAAATATGTTACATAGAAAAAAAAACTTCTCTCATTCTATCACATGTTTCCACTAGGCCAAATCATGTTGCCGCGATTCGCAAGTCTTATATTTCTTCCAATCAAATCCCGACATTTTCTATTTACGCAACTTTCAAAAATAAAATATTTGAGATTATTTTCACAATCCTGGACTACTAATATCTTACTCTTCTTTGTCACTCATGTTCTCCTTTTCCTATGACACTGATACTGCTTACTATGAAGCAGACCTACTTGCATCAGGTTTATATAGTTGGATTTTTAATCTAGACAGCATTGCAGACTTACATTCCCTCTACTTAAAATTTTGGTTTTAAAAACACCAGGTAAGAATTTTTAAGGTCAAACGGCAATTTTTTTTTGAAAGTTACAACGGAATCATTACAGAATGACCAGCCGTTTCCAGACTTTAAGTAAGCTGTATAATGTCCTGATGTTGTTGATGGACCTTCATGATAGATAATTGCTACAGTTACAAAAGTCCTCCCTGATATTGACAGCTGAGAAGCCACAAAATTTTTTATTAAAGTTGACAATTTTGATCCATCAGGCCTACATCGTTGGATCATTAAAATGACATACTGGCTATATCTACGTATAAATAATGTTGACATCATATCACATTTACATTGGCTACACTCCATGTTGTGATCCGCTGCATTTACTAGCTTATTAAAGGAGACTGATTTACTGTCTGGCAAAGTTAAATATATAAATCTTTCTGAGTCTACACTAGTAGTACTTGATACCATACAGTTCTCGCAGTCATGCTGCCATTGATAAGAAAGCCCAAACAGGTGATCTACATCTACACCCTCATCTTGCAATACATCAAGCATATACATTAAAAACTCCTGACAATCTTGCTGATTATTTTCAGAGAAGTCTGTTTGACCTGAACATTCATCTAACAGATAACGAACTTCAGACACACTTTCTACTTTTGTTCGATCAGTGCTACATTTCTCTAACACAGAATTCAACAAGCAGCATAAACTTTGCTCCGAATTGAACACAATCTGTTCTTTTAAACTCTCTAGTGAAAAGAGAACATTAACCACTACATTTGCATAGCAGTTGACACCAGAACTGTTTTCAAATTGAAAACCGACAACATCTTCAACAGAATCCACTTTCTTTCTGCTAACAACTTTCGGTTCATTGACTTTTAGTCTTTTTGCAACAACCTCCCTACTATTACTGATATTTCTACGTTTCTGGCCTACCACACGTTTCTCAAACAAAGGATATTGAGGCAAATGTGGCGCATACTCTCTTCTTAACCTATTGTATTCCTTAACACAATCTAGATCCGCACAAATGTTTGTGACATCACAGTCAATCAAGTACAATCCCGATAAAGTTCTAACTCGTGACAATGCCACATATGCCATACCCTCCTTGAACACAGAACTGCCAATATTCACCAATGCACAGTCTACACTTAAACCTTGCGATTTATGGATTGTCACCGCATATGCCAAGCAAACAGGAAACTGTTTACGGCGAACATATAAGTCTTTAACAAGCAAAAACCTAGCAGAACAACGACCAATTTGCTGTACTTCCTCAATGCCATCAAATTTAATTCTTAAAAATTTGATTCCATCTCTATTTTTGTATTTCTCCAAATCAACAACATTACCCATTGATCCATTTACTAGACCTCTTTCTACATGTAAATTCCTTCTCAAAATGATTCGGCAATTTAAACACACATTCAAAGTCTTTTCAAAACCCGCTGTTTTAGATATAGTCTTCTCTAATGAATCCAATTTTGATTTCAAATTGTCTGACAAAATAATTGTTGATCCCATGTGCTCTAATTTGTCGATAGCTTCAAGTTTCACAATCTCTTGCTCTTCTAAATTCAACATTTTATTGTTGAAGATGGCACATTCTGCAAGAGTTGGCATGAGACATATCCCGGACTTCTTCTCAGTAATTTTCTGTAAAATATTCTCAGGCTCAATCTCTTGTTTGGGATATAAATTTGACAGTAATCGTGCATTTAAAGCTTCTCTCCCATGCTCGGTCACTTTTCCAATTCTAATATCTTGTAGAATATTCTTGTAATCTTCATCCTTTGCCTGACGCATATTTTCATGCAGTTCTGCATAATTGAAGTTTAACCATATATTGACGTTGCCAATGCTCCCTAGGCACTTCCTGGTATCTTCATGTGTGAGTATTTTGAACACAGGTTGACCTTTTACTGGTGTCAGCTGCAGAAGATCTCCGAAAACAATGATGTGTTTGCCACCAAATAACACATCATATTCAGTTTTAAGTACTTCTTGCATTCTCAAATGCACAAAGGCAAGCATGACATTGGAAACCATGCTTACTTCGTCAATGATAAGTAGTTTCATTTTCCTCAAGACTCTTGAAACTTCACAGCAAGCATCCCCAGATAACTTGTTGTATTGTAATTTGTTGTCATGCTCCACCGGCAGCATCAGTAGACGATGCAAAGTAATACCTTTAATGTTATGTGCTGCCAGTCCAGTAGGAGCGGTGACAACACAAGACAGCGATGACTTAGTCCTTTCCTGCAAATAACAAGAAATTGCTTTAATGAGGAAACTCTTTCCAGTTCCCGCTTCTCCACTCACGTACAGTCGGACAGGCTTCAACGACGTACATGAGCACTCTTTCTTCTCATGACTTAATCCATGATCAATTTGCTTGGTAACTTCATCATATATTTTCCTCTGCTCAACGTTGAGTTGTTTTTCCAAGTCTTCTAAGTTAACTGAATCCTCCTGAGCATGTGCCATGGCTCTTTCCACTTCATTCATAGCAGTGGCAGCTTCATTTTCGATAATAGGTCCTCCAAGTGGATCTTGACTCAATGAAACAGAACTCTGACTGTCCTGAGAACTGTCTCTGGCAATCTCGGCTGCAATCGTTGCTTCCTGCTCAATTTCCAAAGTTAGCATTTCTTGATATTTAGGAAAAGCAGGACATTCTATGGACTCCTTGGCTGCATTAAAAGAGTCTTCGTAACAGAGGAAATCTCCAAGCAGTTCCTCTTCTGCACGCCAAGGCTTGAAAAGTTGCAAAAGTGCTAAATAGAAAAACTCCTTTCTTTCTGGAGATTCACCACTCAATTTTCGATGGTTTACTAATTGGCATTTTCTTTGCTTGACCAGGCATCCCTCACTTCCAATTACAGCATACACTCCTTTCTCAATATCTTCTTTGATGTTCCTCTTGAATATATAATTTTGGAGAACCTCATATAGACAAACATTCTCAAGGTGACTGCTTCGATTTGGATAATATGTATCCAACATGTTGGTCTTCAAAATGTCGGTACTGTTTGGCTCCTTTTCCGCCAAATACTCAATTTCCCGGACAGGTTTTAGAACTCGATTTCGCGTTGCAGCAAGACCAAGACTCGCCCAAACGACACTCCTAGATTTGGCATAGAGACTTGCTGAAGACAATCGATCTGAACATTCGTAAGCTCCGATTTCTCGATGCGACAACATCTTCAGACTGAAACTATACAACTTCTTGCTGAGGCTCTTTTCATGGGATATGTCCTCCCACATATCCTTCAGTTCTGTCTTTTCTTTTTTGGTGATGTAAGATGTCACATACCGAGCCACAGCCATGCAGTTGTCACCCACAAACTGTATATCCATGTTAGCATTCCACATGGACAAAATCACTGGGTTGTAGTCATTGATGTACTTGGACTCTTCGTTCCTTTTCAAATTGTATGTATTTTTGGGTGATTTCCTCGTCACATTATGTCGTAGTGAAGACATCAAACTGTTCACTTTTCCTTTAGAAATCACCGGCCGTGGAAAGTTGAAACGACATTTGGTGTAGAACTTGTCCTTGTTTCTGAATTTACGACGACAGTACTTTCCACAACGATGGCTTTGGAAACGTAGAACTTGTTCTCTTAGGCTTTTCTTCTCTGTTGCATTTGGAACAGCACACGTAGAATACTGTTCTATGAAATTCATCACTAAGTCATCGGGATCTGTTCCAAATTTAGGAGCATCCTTGATCCACAACAACATATGTATATGAGGAGCACCTCTTGCTTGGTACTCCTTTCTCCAAAAGAAATCCAACACCTCTCCAAGAGGTGGATTCTTCTTATTTGTGATGAAAGACATCATAGCTTCAAATTTATGATTGAAGTACCTGCATACATTCACAGGATCCAAAGAACACAGTTCTCCAGGTGTCTTGAATTCAATGTTTTCAATATTTCCATTTGCTTCTCGTAGAAATTCAAGTAAGTCTTCCCAGCCATACTCGGCACAGCTCAGAGTGAGGAACCATGTCGGAGTTCCTAAGTTCCTCAGCATACATTTTAAATCACCATGACGACGATACCAATACTCATTAGTACCACGCTGACACGCCATGAGATTAATTAAGTGAGAATCCAAAATACTATCTTGGACATTAACTTTATGCATAAAGTCTCTTGCCGAGATATTTCGCATCTGTATACCACTTTTCAAGATGTGGTTCACTGCATATGACAGTCCAGACAGATCGCTTTCAAACAGGAGATGAAACAAATAGGGAATGCATTGACGAAACCTAGGATCTTCTCCATACAATCGTAAAGTCCGGTATTCAGACGCAGGAATTTGATGAGATCGCTCATCATATCTTCCTCCTCGACCTGTGGGAAATAGCTGTGGGAAACACCGAGCTTCCAAACTTTCCTCCCAAACACTAATGGGACTCCCTTTGGCTTGTTTCATTTGAAACAACTCAATAGCATTCCCCATGACTTCCTTGGAATGTAATGGATGAACACTATAATGTTCATATATTTCTTCACTTTTAGAGGCCTCTACTTTCTCAATTTGCCCAGCACACAAATCGCTATCCTCTTCATCACTTACTTCCTCTTCTGCAACATACACATTCTTATAATACTTATTATTTTTCTTCAAATACACTGTTGCCTTTTTGACTTTCCTAACATCCACTAAATCTTGCCATATTTTCTTATTCTTTGTCGGAACTCCATTAACCAAGATAACCAGAGGTTCCTCTTCCACTTCTTCTACTCCAATTGTGTTAATGTTTTTATTCAAATCTAAAGGCAAATAAACAACTCTTCCCTTTAATCCTCTCTGTAAATCTGCTGGAGGCAACTTCCCTGTCTTTGGTTCCATTCTTACAATAGCCTGAAAGGGATGAATACTTTGAATCAAAATAGATTCATAAGTATTTAAATCCTTCAATTCAGAAGGAATCTCAACCAATTCAAGATTATTATGAACTGCCCTAGCAGGCATCTGGTTTTGGTTTAATTTATTACAACAATAAGTACACACACGTTGATCCGATCCCAAATCAAAATAATTTTCTACCATCAAATATGCGGCAAAATCCTTCCATTCACTATTATTTTCCCTTTCACTTTTTGCATATAAATCCACTACCTTACTCTGATTCTTATAATAAGTACGTCGACAACAAACACAAGTGAAATTAGGCCTCTTACTTGATTTCATCTGAAACGTGGCAATTTCCTTCTGAAAATTATCTGTACTGTAAACCTGTACATTATCTTCCACATTACTCTCTACTTCAGGGTCAATTTGAACATTCTCATCTTTACTACTAAAGTAACAAAACTCAATTTCTTCACAAATATTCTTCACATCTATTTCAGAACCATGCAAAAGAGCAGCACATAATTGTTTAAGCATAATTGCTGGACTCTTTGCATAATACAACATTCTCACTAATTTTCTCACTTTATTATGATGCACTGCTAGCATCCTGAAATGATGAAAAACACTCTGGCATACTCTCCTGGAAAGACAAGCCAGTGAATGACCACGCAAACCTGTTATTTGTCTCACTCTGCAAGGATCTAAATCTTGCAACAACTTCATTTTCTGCTTCAAACTTTTCTTATTAAATGTCCGTATAAAATCACAAAGCAAATTGATGGAAACCTGTCGCACACTGCAAATAGAACTACACTTCCAAATGTACACAGGAGCCTTAGGACGTCTTCCTAAAACCTCATCACTTAGCGCCTCTTCTGTCTCTGTTGTCACAAGTTTTTCTTTTTCAACTGGACAACCATCCTTCACTTCATAAGCTCGACCACTGGTGTCAACTGCAAACATCAAATCATTATCCTGAAAATAACTCTCCTCATTAAAAAATGCCTCAGAACTTGAACTATGCATCCATTCTCCGGAAAAAACTTCACAAAAGTTGCTACGATTTACTACTCTCTTCCATCTACTGTTTGTTTTAAAATCAGAAATTACCTTGCTTAGTTTCCTAATTCTATTGATTACCAAAATAAACAACTTTCGCTTAATTTCAAAAGCATGATCAATAATTTTCTCGACATTTTTCTTCTTCTTATAAAATGCCGCTTTCTGTTTGCATTTCTTAATATTTCTTAATAAATTAACTATTATCCGATTACGGAACATTCGTTGTCGAATGTCCCTAAACTGTTCTTTCCTTCTACTATCATGCACAGAGTTATCTCTTCCTCTACCAGTAACATTTTTCATGGGTCTTTTCTTTCCATTTAAATTACTCTTCTTTTTCTGAACTGAAACATTTGGGCGAGAAATACTTTTTTTACTACAAATATTTTTTAAGAAAGACTTGGTGCTCTTACCCGGAGCTTTCTTGGTGTTTTGATAAGTATTTAGGGAAGAGGACTGCTGCAATAAAACATCACCGTACTGTCTTTGACGTTTTCGAGCCTTTATAATTCTATTTTTGGTAGGCATTTTCCAAACTATGAAAGAATCTGCAGTTGAATCTGTTGAAAAATATAATAAAAAATGTTAATAACCACTATTACCAAACAGTAAATGAATAACAGTCATCAAAAACTTAATGCCCTTCTTATTATTTAACATAGCAAATCAAGGCATATGACTGAGTATGATGTTATTTTTCTTTTTTAAATGGAAAGCGTTCTTCATGGTGCAAGTTTCTTGTAAATACGCTCCCACCTGCGAAAAGGAACTTAGCAATGCAAAGCTGCTTGGGTCCCCAGTGTCTGTCAACATTCTAAACAGTCCGGAGCGGCCGCCATCTTATCTCTCGGTAGGATCGAGAGAGAAGAAAAGGTGAAAAACGAAGGGGAAATTTAATAAAATGGGGTAAAGTATACCCCAGTTGACCCCCTAGGAATGTTGTTGGAATTTTTTAAAGGGTCCCCTGAGGAAAATAAAGAAATATATATTTTTCACGATAGAACCGCTTCCCAAACACCGAACTGGTCCGCAAACTGCACGAGAATACGCCATTTTGTGCGTCGTTTTAATTAAATTACTAGGAATAAGGAGGTGCGGGAGACGTATCCTATTTCCTTATATTTTCTGAGAGTGGCTGAGGAGTCTCATATATGTTGATACATGTGTTCCAGCGGCTGTGCGTGAGCTTTTTTTAAATTCTTGCTGCGTGACGTCTGTTAACGTTCGATTCGAAGGAAATCAGGAACTGTTGACCACCAATTTCTCAGTACGATAAAATCTTTTGAGATATATTATCAAGCCTGTGCGCTAAAATTATCGCCGATAAAGCGGCGACAATGGGCTTGATAATATACTCTGTGAAATTCCAATCGAAGCCCATTTTAGATGTCTTCACATCTAGCATGTACTTCGATTGGAAATCCATAGAGCATATTATCAAGCCCATTATCGCCGCTTTATCAGTCGTTTTCGGCTGATAAAGCGGCGATAATTGAAGCGCACAGGCTTGATAAAATACCACATTGTTATAAATGAATCCTTATTGAGACACAATGTCTGCGCCAATTTGCCTTTTTTACAATGCCACAATTTTGTCGTGCACGGCAGCCATTTTACATGCCAGGCTGGTCTCAGCCTATCACCTAGCCCTGCGAATGTAGGGAAATATTATCAAACCTGTACACTAAAATCTATTTCTATATCACTACAGACAAAGCCACAATTTAAAAACACAGCTTTCTTCATCATTTTCTCCTTAGCGATAAAAAGCGGTAGCAATGCATGAATATCACGCTGAAAAGTCAGCGATATTCATGCATTATCCTGCAAATGCTCTTAGCCATGTTATCCACCACCCATTGAATAACATGACTAAATACTGCTCAGAGCCCCATGAGGAACGCTTTCCATTTAAAAGAGAAAACATATCATCATAGAAAAGAATCGTTTTTAAACACAGCATATAAATCAATTGTATACCTGCATTCAAGAGGAAATGACTGAAAATGTCCTTGAGACACACGAAAGCGTTTTCTGGAATACCCTAGCACCATTTTTCCGACATTATTAACATGGCTATGTAACTCCCATAATCAAAATCTAAATTTACCAAGCGCAGGTGAGAACGTATTTACAAGACACTTGCCCCATGAGGAATGCTTTCCATTTAAAAATGAAAAAATAACATCAAAGACACTCAAATGCCTTATAAATATGACCCAAAACAACCTATGAAACTCTAACAGTACATATCCAAAATTTAATTGTTTTCAAAATGGTTTTTAAAAACAACATATCTGTTTCAGCTTACATAAAAGACCATGGAATGCGCTTCATATACAACAATACCTTGAGTTACTACATGCCGGAATCCTACACCGAATATGCAAATACAATTTCTCAAAGAAACAAAATCTATTTCTATATCACTATAGACAAAGCCACAGTTTTAAAAACACAGCTTTCTTCATCATTTTCTCCTTAAATCATTCTATTCTATATCTAAAATAAATAAATCTTTTCTCACCTTAGCAAATACTTTTTGAGTTTTGAAAACAGTCTCAGAAATACACCAAATTGTCTTCAGCAGAAGAAAAAGGATGCACTCCAGAGGCTGCAGCTATTGAAAGCACAGAAATACAGATATTCATTTCACATATCTCTCATATTAGCCAATCATAACTCTTCCCTCACTTTTTTCAAATCAAAACCCTTCCCCCCCTCTGCCCTCTCTGCCTTTTTTTTGCTTAGCAACGACCTCCTGAAAGACCTCTCATGTTTGCAAGTTCACACAACAATGTTTCAATTGAACTCTGAACTCTCAGTGCACCTGCGTATCCAGTGCAATCTTTCATTAAAAGTTTCTTCCTTGACCATTGAAATTACATGTTTCAAGAACACATCCATGCACCCTAACTTTCTGTTTTCAGAAATGGAAATGCGCCAATCACTGCTAATGAATAATTAGCATTGGAAATCCACAGTTTTTTTTCTTTACAAACTCCTACTGTTTCAACTGCCCTTTCATTACCACACTTCATCTGACTGCAGCACAACCTTCTCCCACCATGTTTAACGTCTGGATTGTTGGACATAGTTACATCCACTGGGCTCAAAGGTATGCTGACAACAGAAATTTACACAACCTCAATTTACAGGATGTGGAAATTAAGTGGTTTGGCCACAGAGGATTAAAATGTCACCAATTGATACCATTGGTGAAAACCTTTATGCATTTGCCAAAACCTGACCTCTTAATAGTGCACTGTGGAGGAAATGATTTAGGCACTATGACTGGGGTTGGTCTGGAAATGCTTTTAAAGGACACCTTTGAGCAATTAATGGCACTTTTTCCTCAAACTGCCTTGGTATATTCCAATATATGCCAAAGACAGAAATGGAGGTGGTCCAACCAATTTGGTCCACAAATTGAGAAGTCGAGGAAGCATGTAAACAAATCTGTTTCAGCTTTCATGAGAGACCATGGAATGGGCTCCCTGTACAATAATAACTTGCGTTACTACATGCAAGATATCTACAGAGGAGATGGAGTTCACTTCTCAGATGAGGGCAACAGAATTTTCATTCTGAATTTAAGACTGTGCATTGGTACCTACTTATAAGTACCTAAATGGAACATAAACCCAAAAGCTCTTCTCAGAGCTACCCTTCATCTGATCACTCACAATTAATACTTTTCTCTAACTTATTTCTGTAATTTTCAACAAACTACGCTCAAAGAGCGCTACCCGGTACGCGAACTGGAAGCTAAACACCCAAAATTATTTTAAAAATGTTTTTTCTCCGCACATATGGTCCTCCTCAGCCACCCTCAGAAAACCTGGGGGGTCAAAATACTTGTACCGTGTCCCCTTCTACCCTTTCTGAACATTATTTAACCTCCATTTTATATGTTAATTCGACCGAAACACAAAATGGTGGACTCCCGTTACGCTTCTAGTTCGCGGACTAAACTGCTTCCCGGGAAGCGGCCCAAAGAAAAGGTGGGAAAGTAATTCAAAGAAAAAGGACTGGAGACACTCTCACCAAATATAGATTAACTCATACTACATAACAATCCCTTTCATTTTCACAAATTTGATTGAAATTCCATTTAGCCATTAAGCCTGTAGACCTCTCTAAATACCTTGAGGTAAATTACTTCACAAAACACATCTGAAGTGTTGGAATTGACAACCAATAAAAATCTTACTTTCATTTTCTACTTTTATTACCTGATATTTGATTGGTTATATACCTGAATATATATAAAGGAAGAGAAGAAAACACAGCCATTTTGACTGCTACTTCTTGTTGTACATCACATTTCAATACTTACCTAAGACTTCAACTTGTTTCTGAAGGTAAGTTGTATATTGAACACTATAACTTGATATGGTAGACTTTTTCTGATACATATACACTATCCCTCTGTAGTAGTTATGGATTTAGATAGACTTCTCTGTTATAGTTAGGAATGGAGTTAGGCTTCTCTTCGTTAAATTACATACACTTTTTTTATAGTCCTATTTCCACTCTGATACTATACACTGCCAAAAGAAAAATTCACTGATAAAAACTACCTATCTAAAATTAATCCCAACAGTGCCCAATCTCTACTAATATATATTTTCTTATTCAAAATTTCAGGCAAAATGGAAGGCGAACAACAAGTTTCATTTTCGATTGAACTGAAGGAGAGCAGCCAAGACAAACTTGATGACTTTATGGATGACAGTAGAGACCACGAACTTCTACAATGTGTTGAAGCAGTAGACAACTTGCTTCAAAATGAAAAACAATTACACCCTATAATAAATTATGACATTTCTGACAATGAAATGTTAGAAAATTTAATAAAGTATGAAACACAATCATAATAAAAAAAATAAAGAAATAAAGAAAACAAAAAAAAACTAACAAAAACAACAAATATTTAACATACAGTATTAAAAAAATCTATCATTCTTTTATCCTTATAGTACGCTGCCCAGAGCGCTACCCGGTTCGCGTACTAGGAGCTCACCACGCATAAATAATTTTTTTTTTTTTTTTTTTTTTCCCCCTGCAGAAACCTTTTACAACCTCCACATAAAACCTAGGGGGTCAGGGAGGATCTACTAGGCCCCCTTATCGAAATTTCCCCCTTTGTTTTGGCCTCCTCTTATCTCTCGATCCTACCGAGAGACAAGATGGCGGCCGCACCGGACTGTTTAGAATGTTGACAGACACCGGAGAGCCAATCAGCTTCGCATCGCAAAGTTCCGATAAGCGAAAAGTACGCGAACCGGATCGCTGCCCGGAGCGCTGTTACAGATATATATCTTGATTTAAACGTTAATTTCTCAAAATCCACTGAAGCACATATATTGAGACCTAGCAAAGGCACATCGGGCTAACAGTCCCTACAATTTTGCCAAGTTTCGTGCAAATCCATTCAGCCGTTCGAGCTAAAAGTGAGGCCAACCGCCCTATGGAAATTAACATGGGAAAAACGCGTTTTGGGACCCCCCTTTTTTCTCAGCCCCCCCTTGACGAAACCCCCCCAAATTTTCAGGGGCTGCTCAGAAACAAAATGTGCCATTTTCCTGAAAATTTCAGCCGATTCCGTCCACAAACGCCAAAGTTATTAGACATAGAATTTTCAGAAATCCCATAGGGAAAAAATCCTAACTATATATACCTACTGGCGACCGCCAGTAGGTAATATATATATATATATATATATATATATATATATATATATATATATATATATATATATATATATGTTTAAAAATAAAAATTAAGTTACATTAATTATTTATTATTTTAAAGTTTATTTAAGTATGTTTAAATTAATTATATTTATTATTATATTACTTTTAAATTACTTTTAAGATATTTAAAAAATTCGATATTTTGACTGTCTATATTTTTTCCTATCGATATTTTGGAATAGATATTTTTGTACTTACCTGTTTGTCGATAGGAAGTCGATATTCTGGCATTCTTTATTTTTACCTCGATATTTTTGACAGTCGATATTTTGACTGTCGATATTATGTCAGTGATCCGTGAGCGAGGAGTCCAAGATGAATCCTAGGTTGTGTGCGTGGTTCGTGGGTGTCAGTGGGGAGCCCAGCGCGGTGGGCCACCAGGAGTTGTTCCAGGCAGATTGTGATGTTCCCAGGATGAGGACCTCCATTTTGCCTGAGTTTAGCTTTAGGCGGCTGTATTTAATCCATTTCGCGACGTCTTTCATTCCTTCCTGGAGGTTGATTCTGGTGGTGGCTGGGTCTTTGTTGAGGGAGAGGATCAGCTGGGTGTTGTTGGCGTAGGTGATGATGTTAAGGTTGTGTTTGCGTAGGATGGCAGCGAGGGAGCTCATGTAGACATTGAAGAGGGTCGGGCTGAGTGAGGAGCCTTGGGGTACGCCGCAGATGATTTTGGTTGCTGCGGACCGGAAGGGAGGGAGGCGGACTCTCTGGGTTCTGTCAGAGAAAAATGAGGTGATCCATTTCAGGGCCTTTCCTTGGATCCCTTTGTTGTGTAGGCGGGATCTTAGAGTTCGATGGCAGATGGTATAGAACGCGGCAGAGAGGTCTAGAAGGATTAGGGCGGCGGTTTCCCCGTTGTCGAGCATGGTCCTGATGTCGTCGGTGGCTGCAATGAGGGCGGTCTCGGTGCTGTGGTTGGCTCGGAAGCCGGACTGGGAAGGGTCATGGGAGCCATTTGCCTCGAGGAAGGTGGTCAGCTTTTTGTTGACGGTCTTCTCGATGACCTTCGCTGGGAAGGGAAGAAGGGAAATGGGCCGGAAGTTCATGAGATCCTTTGGGTCCGCTGTGGGTTTCTTCAGTAGGGTATTGATCTCGGCATGCTTCCAGCTCTCTGGGAAGGTGGCGGACAAGAAGGAGTTGTTCATGACATTCCGGAGGTGGGGTGCGATGACGGCGTCTGCTTTGTTGAATATGTGGTGAGGGCAGGGGTCTGATGGTGAGCCAGAGTGGATGGTGTTTATGACATGGGTGGTGTCCTCAATGCTGATAGGGGTCCAGGTGCTGAGGATGTCGGTGGGGGGCATTGGCTCGGTGGCTGGTTGTGAGGTCTGGGCGTCGAAGCTGTCGTGTATGTCGGCGATCTTGCGGTGGAAGTAGGTGGTGAGGGAATCGCAGAGGTCTTGCGAGGGTGGGATATCATTGGAGTTGGCGCTGGGGTTGGAGAGTTTTTTCACGATGCTGAAGAGCTCCTTGCTGTTGTTCGCATTGTTGTCTAGGCGTTCTTTGAAAGTGGTCCTTTTGGTGGTGTGGATCAGTTGGTTGTGTTTGCGGGTGGCGTTCTTTAGAGCTGTGAGGTTCTCTGTTGTTTGGTCATGGCGCCAGGTCTTCTCGAGGGTTCGGCATTATTTCTTTGTGTTCTTGAGGTCTTCAGTGAACCAAGTGGGTTTCTTGTTGCTGGGTTTGCTGGAGGTTTTTTTTAGTGGTGCGAGGCCATCAGCGCAGTTACTGATCCACTGTGTGAGGTTGCGTGCGGCAGAGTTGGCATCAGTTGTGTCGTTTGGTGGGTTCTGGCTCAGTTAGGTGGTCAGCTGGTCTGTTGTGACTGTGCTCCAGCATCTGCGGGGGATCTGTTGTGGGAGGTGGTGGGATGTGATCTTCAGGAAGGTGAAGTGGACGCAGCTGTGATCTGTCCAGTGTAGGCCGGTGGTGTGGCTGAAGGAGACGTTGTTGCTGGCGGAGAAAATGGAGTCCAGCGTGTGACCGTTGAGGTGGGTGGGGTGGACAACAGTTGCTTGAGTCTGAGGTTGGCGAGGTTTTCAAGTAGGGAGGTGGTGTTCTTGTTGTTGTTGGTCTCCAGGTGGAAGTTCAGGTCGCCCAGGAGAATGTAGTCTGCGGAGGTGAGGGCATGTGCACTGATGAAATCGTCGATGGCTTCGCTGAATTGTGTTTCAAGGGTTCGACTGAGAGTGGTCTTGGGGTCGGTGTGGATCTGGAAGTGTAGATGTTCGGCGGAGGGGCGGGCGTCCTCGGTGTTGGTCGTGACGCTGATTGAGTTCCTGTGGATGATGGTGACTCCTCCTCCGGTTTGGTTGATGCGGTCCTTCCGGGTGATTTTGTAGCTGTCCGGGATGGCTCTGGCGATGTTCGGGGACTGAGGAGGTGTTCATCCAGGTTTCCGTGCGTGAGGAAGGCGACGTTTGGTGCAATTGTGTCGAGGAGGTCCCAGAGTTCGATGGCGTGTTTGTGGACGGAGCGGGTGTTGAGAAGGATGCACTTGAGGTGGTTGTTGTTGCATTGTCCGGCGGGCGGGGTAGCGGTGTGGAGGCAGGTGAAGTTGCACGTTTGCCAAGAGAAGCCTCCGTGGGTGCGCTTTGGGGTGGCTCGGTAGCAGGTGGATGCTCGGCCGGTGTTGAGTGCGTGGAGGGTGGCAGTGCCGTAGCTCAGCCTGGTTGTCTGGCACCTGCGATGGCCAGGTACGAGCCAGCAGCAGTGCGCTGCCTGGCCGCGCAGCGGCCTGCATTATGAGGGGTCAAGGGAGTGAGGAGCAGCTGGGAGGAGGGAGCGGGAGCAAATCGGGACTCGGGCGGGGCTGCAGGGGAGGCAGCGGCGTGAAACAGACGCGGGGCAGACGCAGAATGGGACGAGGCGAATGAGCGGCACAGACAAGGCAATACAGAATAATGGGATACAACAGTGGGTAAAAAGACGGCACAGACAAGGCAATACAAGTCAGGAAATAAAAACATTGGGAAAAGCAAAGAAAGATAGAAATCAAGACAGCAAAAAGAAAGACAGAAATTAGGGAGAAGAGGCACAGAGAAACAACAGTTACCAGTTAAGGAGAGCCACCACTGGGCCACCAGGGATCGAACCGGCAGACAGCAGGGCTCAGGAGCACGGCAGAAGTAGGGTGTTCAACTGCGTTGGGGGAGCGACCTGGCCTGAAAACAGGGTCAAGGGCAAACTGTGTTTGCATTTGTTGTTGGTGCACTCGCTACAAAAACAAACTCGTAATGGTGATATCTATTCATGAAGTAAACAAGACAACAATGATAAGTGGCAACAATTTGCTGTATATTTATTTGAAGAAGAATGCTTTGAATTGTCAATACAACAAATCATTTGTAAGTCCTACTATGATAAGTTAGAGGATAATAAAATGCCAGCTAGAGCAGTACATAACAAGGTTGAATTAGTATCTATTCCACAAGAACTATGGGATTTAAATGTTTATGAGTCCATTCTCATGCAATGTGTACACCTATTTTAGGCTTTAGATCGTATGGAGCCCAAAACAGGGAAGCTGCTGCCAACTGACCTTCAGAAAGGCCTTAAAGGAAGAGTTGTCTACTTACCTTTAGATTTTAAACACAATATTGAAGTGGTTTGTGTACACAGACTGGAACATGAACCACGCGTTGTTCTAGTAAACGGTGTGCCTACAAAGAGTAAGATTAAGTGGCAAAAGTTAGTAGATTTTAGTAAAGTAAAAAAAAGTGACATTATACCTGGAAAAAATAATGTTTATTATAAAAATGTTGACATTGTTCAAGAAGTGACATCTGTAGCGGATGAAACAATATCTTGAAGTGGACAGATTGAAATAGTGGATCGATCGAGATCACAAGAAATTTATGAAAACTGCAGCATCCATCCTCTGCATTTTAAAGAAGTGATCGGGGATGCTATTGATCCCTTTTAAATGAAGCAAGCAAAAGGAGCTCCCATGAGTCTGTGGGAAAAAAGTTTAGAAGCTTGCTGTTTTCAAGAGCTGTAGCCCACTGGAGAAGGTGGGCACTTTGATGACCTCTCCATACAGATACCAATCGCTGACTACCGGTCAACAAGATTATAATCAGGTGATAATATATTTTGACAGTGCATTCCCTACAAATTTAAACTTCTGTTTGAGAGTGACTTGTATGGATTTTCATATGCTGTTAACCATATACTGAAGACAGCAGTTAATTTTTCAAAATCAGTCTGCAAAGGAATTCATTGAAAAAGTTCATGGAAAGGACGAAAATTGTGGAGTACAACTTTATTAATTTGATGGCGTACCAACGTGGCACCAATGAATTTTGGTATAGTCGTCATGCAGAACTGAAATGTATGTTGAGGAATCTAGGTGCACAAACTTGATTTCTGACACCAAGTTGTGCTGAGTACTCCTGAGATGACCTGCTAGAATTTTTGCGAGAAGCAAAATTAAATATAACGTACATCAAAGTGGAGACTGCAGGAGAACTTTGCTTTTTGGAGCCTACAAATGTTTGCAGTCATTTTAACCACATATTTCAAGCCATGATGTCTTTCCTCTATAATGAATCTAATCCTCCTCTTGGTAAAGTTACTGATTTCTTTTGGCGCAGAGTACCTAGCAAGAAGTTCTCCTTGCATTCACATGCTGTCATGGATAAAGGCTGCACAGAAATTTGGAATAGACAGTGATGAGTCTATGATGTTTTTCATACAGCAGTATGTGACGTGCCTTCCCAAGAGACAGAGGTGAAAAGGGCTTGAGGCAACACGCTCTATGGTTTCAAATCCACAGATGTGGGAAGTACTTTCATCAAAAATACAGATGCAAAGGGAAATTTTACTCAAGGTGTCGATTTCGATTCACACGACCTGTGATTTCACAAGCAATAGGGAACAGTTTTACGTGTGCAGTAAAACATAAATTAACATAGAAATCACATAAAAACACATGCAACCTGAGAAGAACTGAGGCCTCCAAATACATAAATGACTACAACCCTGTGATTCTGAAGATGTAGAATACAAATATCGATCTACAATGTGTTGCTGACAACTCCAATGCTTTTACTTGGCATGTCACTTCGTACATTACAAAATCAGAGAAGACAGAGATGAAAGAGTTGTGGGAAGAGATTTCTGCAGAAAAGAGTAGGCCGAAGAAATTGTACAGCTTCTGCTTGAACATGCTTTCCCATCGAGATTTGGGCTCACGTGAGTGCTGTGGCTCTCTGAGCTCAGCTAGTTTGTTCTCAAAGTCAAGGGGAATTGTTTGGGTAAGTCTAGGCCTAGCAAGTACAAGGAATGAAGTGTTAACGTCTTTTCGAAAAATTCTGTATCCAGCGGACTTTGACCCAGAAAGTAGAGAAATTTTGAAGACAAATACGTTGGATACATACTATCCAAGAAGGAGTCCATATCTGGAAGATAAGTGCCTTTATGAAGTACTACCACAGTACATATACAAAAGGAATGTGACCAAAAACATATAAGAAGAAACATATGATGTACTGGTATGTGATGGTTGTTTGGTGAGACATAGCAAATAAAATCTTATTGAACACAGAAAACTGAGTTGCCAAAATGCAGACTGAAGAGAGTTTTCTATTTGGCATTTCTGCAACTGTTAAAACCTTGACATGCTGAGTCAGAACTACTTGGAGAATGTGACTGCTACAAAGACTCTTTCAATGTTGTAAAAGACAGCATTCAGTGCCCAGTCTTTTCAAACTATTTGTAAATGTTGAAGGATAGGACTGAACAGGAAAGAACCATTGCCCCTGAAGTAGCGAAGGAGAGTTTACAAAGTTACTCACATACCCACCCACACAGCACCTCACACATCTATTCATTCACCCATACAACAAAAACACATTCTTTCCATTCCCTCATACAATTACTCACATGTGCTCTCACTCCCCCATGCACATGCTCACAAACCCACTAACTTAACCATACAGTCTCTCACACAGTCATTCATTCACTGTTACAGTCATACATAGCCATTTACTTACACATACATCTACTCATGCACCCACTCACTTACCCATATAGCCACTCACACAATCACTGATTCAACCATACAGAAACACACTTAGACGTACTCACTCACATAGCCACTCATGTACTCACTCTCTCAACTATGCAGTCACTCACACCCCTCAAATACCCAATTTGGCTAGTGACAGAGACATTCCGTCTCTCATACAGTCAATGACAGAGGTACTCACCCATACATGTGCTCACACATCTACTCACAGACCTATACAGACACTCAACACCGACTCATTTATCCATGCAGCCACTCATGCAACCACTCACTCTCCCATAGAGGAACTGACACACCCTCTCATTCACCCATACAGCCAATTAAACATGCACTCACTCATGTATTCTTATACTCAGACACCCACTCATTTACCCACACAGCCACATACACACCCACTCACTCACTCACTCACCCATACAGCTAAAACAAACCTTACTCACTCAGGCAACCACTCACACATATTCACTCACCCATATACCTACTCACACACCCACTAACTCAGACATACAGCCACTCACACAGTCTCTCATTCACTGATGGAGGAGTGTGGCTCAATGGTTAGAGCAGGGTGGCTGGACAGGATAATTATCAACAACACCTTTCAGCCACGTAGTCAAAGATATACCACGCGACCTCTGGGAGAGAATCCCAAATCAAATTTATTTTCTAAAGAGACTCAAATTTTAAGGAATCTAAGACATGAACGCAAACAAAACAACTGTTATGACAGTGGATAAATGATGGCAATATCTACAAATATACAGAATTTACAAATATACAATACATACAAAAGTGAATGAAGCCACATTAGTGAACAAGACACACCAAAAAACAATACAAAGTTCAGTGAACAATATTAATTGCAATTATATACAGTGAAAAACTTTGAAGTGTAAAGCAAATGTGGACCAGTCCTACAGACTGTGAAACCATGGGACAGGCGGGGAGGTGGAATGGAATGCCTGCCTGTCAACCAAGCCTGTGGTTAGTTTTTTGAAGCGGGTTGCACAACTAGAGTCCAACGGAATCGGTGTAATTATGTCCTAGTGGCACCCTTGGAGGTTTACCACAGGGTGGAGGTGTCGACGCGTTTCGAACCGGGGTTGTTACAGGTTCTCTTCAGGACAGGGACTGGGGATCATGATTCTGTAACAGATATACAAGATGGGTGTCAGATATGTGTTTCAGGACAATATTATACAAGACTCTGACTCCAAGGGACAAAGAAGGGGGGGTTGGTTACCTGCTCAATGGCGTAAGAATAGCCGTGGTACCGGTTACACTCGACCGGGCAGGATTTCTGAAATAACAAATGGAAAGCTTAGCGCGGTGGCAAGCCAGGGAGGCTGAAAGAGATGCCCATGTGGTTTGGGGCCATGGTAAATACTATTTACTCATCCTACCTGTGCTTCAACCAGCTATTGAGCTGGAATTGAGGTGCCCACGAAGCGGTGCACAAACGGTGCTCACATGTTCCAACGTCTGAGGGTGGGAACTGCAGGACCACAGAAAACACACGGTGCCCAAAGTTACTGTCATTAGCCCATATATTGTGGAAGGTCACCACTGACCCACAAGGAGAGGTTCCTACCTGAAATCCCAGCCAAAGGAAAAATGTATCGGTAGTTTCTTGTCAGGTCCGCGTCAGCAAGGGGTTAATGATTTGCGCTGACCTGGAATGAGGGAAGCGCGAGCTTCAATTAGTTATTGTCACTAGCGGGGCATGCCGTCACCGGGGAGGGAAGCGCGAGGCGCGTCCAAGGGGCGCAGGGCACTTACTTTCAAATCGGAATCAATCCGGCCTTTTCGGGCAGCAACACAGACTCGAAGTGAAGCGCCGCGCTGGGACGCATAGCTAATGAGCTCACCTGGTCGAGGTACTGGGGGTGTGGCTACGGGGGATCGTCCAAGGGAATGCTGGTCTTTGTAGTTATTATGTATCGGCCGGAGGGACTCTCAATGCGAGTGGGGGCATTAGTGTGGATAATGCAGCAGTGAATGCGATAGCGTTCCGTAATAGTTTTAAAAAAACAAACGGAGTTCCTAAATTGGTAATTCACATGCTCGATATAGAATTAAAACGAGCAACAAAATAACAGTGGCATAGATTCAAAGTTCATACACAAACATGGAAATCTTGGCATTTACAACAGAAACATGCTCTGAGCCACAATTGTGATATTGTCATGTAAGCATTAGAAACTTTTTTTAACAACAACATCTAAACCTAAGCGGAGTAAATAGGGTTGGAACTCAATGTATTATTCAACAGCAATTGCAACCGGGACATAGGTTCAAACCTCATTGGAAGACAGGGAATCTAGTTCTCATGAAAGAAACATGATCTATACATCAGCCCAAAAATTATCAGGGGTACATTGTGTAGCCTAGTGAAGATAAAGTTCCTTTACCACATGAACCAATGTAATGTCATGAGCCCCATGGATGATGTTCTGGACAACTGACCCACTGACCGACTTATCAACGTTTTCACACAGACCAAAAGCAGATCTCTGTCAACCCACCCTGGGTGCCTCGACGCGCCAAACAGACATTAATGTATAAGTAAGCACAGATTGAAAGGGGGATCGCTAAGACACAGATCAAAGTAAGCGCACAGCCAGACTCTGCCGAACTCTATATTCAAAGGCTGGTAGATTCAGTCATCTCGTTCAGGCCAGAGTTGGATGTATCAAACTTGAGTATGAGGTACGCCTCCTTTTGGGATAGGCGGGCGTCTGGGTCACCATTGCCACCCTTGATGACTGCAAGGACCGTCCATCTCATGTCCTGACTGGAGTGTTTCTGTTGCACAAAATGCGAAACCATGGGGGCCGTCAGGATTTTGTTGTTGATTCTTGACCGATGTTGTGTAATTCTCTGACGGACCTCCTGTGTAGTTTTACCAATGTATAACAGATTGCATGGACACAGTATCGCATACACTGTATATTTGGTTTTGCAATTTGTATGTTCGTTGTGGCGCCAAAATTTGTTTCCATCCGTAAAGAGTGAGCCTTCCATCGTAAGGTCACAAACCGAGCAAGTCCCACATTTACGGTGTCCTGTAACTGGGCTTGCTCCAAAGATGGTACTTTGAGAGACCTTCTTTGGGGGTGGTCTGGTGGATGTGATCATTTGGCCAATGCTCCTGTTCTTCTTGAGTGCAAATAGGGGGACGCCTATGTCAGGAAGGATTTCTTGCACCAGATGCCAGCTCTTTCTGATGATTTTCTGGAGTTGGTTGGTGTGGGGGCCAAAGGTGGAGACACATACCATCCTCTCAGTCGTTGGCCTGGGTCTTTTTTCTAGTAGATGTTCCCTCGGCGTCCACCTTGCCCTCTTCATCGAATGCTTCAAGAGTTTCTGGGGGTACCCACGTTCCTGGAGCTTCGACGTAAGGCTCTGACCATGCAGCTCGAACTGTTCGGTGGTGGTACAGTTCCATCTCACTCGGAGATATTGGCCATAAGGGAGATTATCCCTTAGGCTCCGTGGATGGTAGCTCTTGTAATGGAGAGCATTGTTCTTGTCCGTCTTTTTTTGGTACAACGAGCATGACAACACATTGTCTCTGACTGAGATTTCAACATCCAGGAATGGAAGAGATCTTTCGTGGTAACTCAAACTGAACTTGATGTCTGGACTCCTATTGTTCAGCCACACGTGGAATTCTTCCAATTGTATAGATGTTCCATTCCACACGCACCAGACGTCATCTATATATCGGAGCCACTGTCCAATGTGGCCTCTGTAGGGGTTGTTGTTCCAAACGTATTTTTCTTCAAATTGTCCCATGTACAGGATAGCCATTTCGGGGGCGAAAGGGCAGCCCATAGCCGAGCCTTTGATCTGAAGAAACATTTCCTCTTCAAAGGTGAAAAAATTCTTTTTCAGAGCCACAGTGGCCAGGGAGATTATGAATTCAGTAGGGACTCTGTGGGGGCGTGGTCGGCTGTCCAGATACAGTTCCATTACATCCAAGCCATCTTGTTGCGGTATTTGTGTGTACAGAGATGACACATCCATGGAAGCGAGAATTTGACTGCAGGGATCAAACGGAAGGCCTTCGACTTTGTTTATGAAATCCATGGTGTCACGCAGGAAAGATGGTACTAAGGGATAATCTCCCTTATGGCCAATATCTCCGAGTGAGACGGAACTGTACCACCACCGAACAGTTCGAGCTGCATGGTCAGAGCCTTACGTCGAAGCTCCAGGAACGTGGGTACCCCCAGAAACTCTTGAAGCATTCGATGAAGAGGGCAAGGTGGACGCCGAGGGAACATCTACTAGAAAAAAGACCCAGGCCAACGACTGAGAGGATGGTATGTGTCTCCACCTTTGGCCCCCACACCAACCAACTCCAGAAAATCATCAGAAAGAGCTGGCATCTGGTGCAAGAAATCCTTCCTGACATAGGCGTCCCCCTATTTGCACTCAAGAAGAACAGGAGCATTGGCCAAATGATCACATCCACCAGACCACCCCCAAAGAAGGTCTCTCAAAGTACCATCTTTGGAGCAAGCCCAGTTACAGGACACCGTAAATGTGGGACTTGCTCGGTTTGTGACCTTACGATGGAAGGCTCACTCTTTACGGATGGAAACAAATTTTGGCGCCACAACGAACATACAAATTGCAAAACCAAATATACAGTGTATGCGATACTGTGTCCATGCAATCTGTTATACATTGGTAAAACTACACAGGAGGTCCGTCAGAGAATTACACAACATCGGTCAAGAATCAACAACAAAATCCTGACGGCCCCCATGGTTTCGCATTTTGTGCAACAGAAACACTCCAGTCAGGACATGAGATGGACGGTCCTTGCAGTCATCAAGGGTGGCAATGGTGACCCAGACGCCCGCCTATCCCAAAAGGAGGCGTACCTCATACTCAAGTTTGATACATCCAACTCTGGCCTGAACGAGAAGACTGAATCTACCAGCCTTTGAATATAGAGTTCGGCAGAGTCTGGCTGTGCGCTTACTTTGATCTGTGTCTTAGCGATCCCCCTTTCAATCTGTGCTTACTTATACATTAATGTCTGTTTGGCGCGTCGAGGCACCCAGGGTGGGTTGACAGAGATCTGCTTTTGGTCTGTGTGAAAACGTTGATAAGTCGGTCAGTGGGTCAGTTGTCCAGAACATCATCCATGGGGCTCATGACATTACATTGGTTCATGTGGTAAAGGAACTTTATCTTCACTAGGCTACACAATGTACCCCTGATAATTTTTGGGCTGATGTATAGATCATGTTTCTTTCATGAGAACTAGATTCCCTGTCTTCCAATGAGGTTTGAACCTATGTCCCGGTTGCAATTGCTGTTGAATAATACATTGAGTTCCAACCCTATTTACTCCGCTTAGGTTTAGATGTTGTTGTTAAAAAAAGTTTCTAATGCTTACATGACAATATCACGATTGTGGCTCAGAGCATGTTTCTGTTGTAAATGCCAAGATTTCCATGTTTGTGTATGAACTTTGAATCTATGCCACTGTTATTTTGTTGCTCGTTTTAATTCTATATCGAGCATGTGCATTACCAATTTAGGAACTCCGTTTGTTTTTTTAAAACTATTACGGAACGCTATCGCATTCACTGCTGCATTATCCACACTAATGCCCCCACTCGCATTGAGAGTCCCTCCGGCCGATACATAATAACTACAAAGACCAGCATTCCCTTGGACGATCCCCCGTAGCCACACCCCCCAGTACCTCGACCAGGTGAGCTCATTAGCTATGCGTCCCAGCGCGGCGCTTCACTTCGAGTCTGTGTTGCTGCCCGAAAAGGCCGGATTGATTCCGATTTGAAAGTAAGTGCCCTGCGCCCCTTGGACGCGCCTCGCGCTTCCCTCCCCGGTGACGGCATGCCCCGCTAGTGACAATAACTAATTGAAGCTCGCGCTTCCCTCATTCCAGGTCAGCGCAAATCATTAACCCCTTGCTGACGCGGACCTGACAAGAAACTACCGATACATTTTTCCTTTGGCTGGGATTTCAGGTAGGAACCTCTCCTTGTGGGTCAGTGGTGACCTTCCACAATATATGGGCTAATGACAGTAACTTTGGGCACCGTGTGTTTTCTGTGGTCCTGCAGTTCCCACCCTCAGACGTTGGAACATGTGAGCACCGTTTGTGCACCGCTTCGTGGGCACCTCAATTCCAGCTCAATAGCTGGTTGAAGCACAGGTAGGATGAGTAAATAGTATTTACCATGGCCCCAAACCACATGGGCATCTCTTTCAGCCTCCCTGGCTTGCCACCGCGCTAAGCTTTCCATTTGTTATTTCAGAAATCCTGCCCGGTCGAGTGTAACCGGTACCACGGCTATTCTTACGACATTGAGCAGGTAACCAACCCCCCCTTCTTTGTCCCTTGGAGTCAGAGTCTTGTATAATATTGTCCTGAAACACATATCTGACACCCATCTTGTATATCTGTTACAGAATCATGATCCCCAGCCCCTGTCCTGAAGAGAACCTGTAACAACCCCGGTTCGAAACGCGTCGACACCTCCACCCTGTGGTAAACCTCCAAGGGTGCCACTAGGACATAATTACACCGATTCCGTTGGACCCTAGTTGTGCAACCCGCTTCAAAAAACTAACCACAGGCTTGGTTGACAGGCAGGCATTCCATTCCACCTCCCCGCCTGTCCCATGGTTTCACAGTCTGTAGGACTGGTCCACATTTGCTTTACACTTCAAAGTTTTTCACTGTATATAATTGCAATTAATATTGTTCACTGAACTTTGTATTGTTTTTTGGTGTGTCTTGTTCACTAATGTGGCTTCATTCACTTTTGTATGTATTGTATATTTGTAAATTCTGTATATTTGTAGATATTGCCATCATTTATCCACTGTCATAACAGTTGTTTTGTTTGCGTTCATGTCTTAGATTCCTTAAAATTTGAGTCTCTTTAGAAAATAAATTTGATTTGGGATTCTCTCCCAGAGGTCGCGTGGTATATCTTTGACTACGTGGCTGAAAGGTGTTGTTGATAATTATCCTGTCCAGCCACCCTGTTCTGTTTTCCTTATTGCTGAGATCCGGGCTGGGCAGACGTAGGATCCAAAACCTTCACTGTTCTACAGTCAATGGTTAGAGCGGCAGACTCTGATGCAGAGTTCTGGCCCGGGACCAGGGTCCAATCCCCGCCTCGGCGGGTCTTGGGCTCAATTTCCTCGGACCTGACAATTCTCGCCTCAGTGCCTATTCTAATTATGGGCCCCACGCTGCAACTCTGGGCAATAGCTTGTTTAACCTCCACACCGGCCCCAACAGCGCTAGGATGCCTGGCTTCACCCTGGGGGTGCCCAGGAGTGGACACTTCACAGGGAAAGCCAGGAAGGGTTCCACAGCGGTATGAGTAATAGCGCCAGTAAACCGCCTGGTGACAGTGCGCTCTACAAATACCTTGACATTTACATTTACATTTACTGATACAACTATACAACCATGGTTACATGGACATTATAGTAAGGAATTAGAATTAAAAAGACCTTAGAAATTCACTGAAAAAACAAATGTTAAAGGGATGTTATGGTTAGGCTCACATTTCACTTGTAGAAAATCAGTGAAATTCAACAGTTGCAGTTACCTGAGCTAATGTAACTCACACCCTGCAATGCACTGCTTGTGACCTCACATATTACATCACTCATGACTTGATAGTGACATCACTGATGACATCTAAAATTATTGTTTTTTTCCATAAATTGCTAAGGTTTTAAGGTTTCTAAGATTTTTTTTATTCAATTTGCTAACAATAACATCCTTGTAACCTTTGTTTTTTTGTGTGCATTTCTACTGTTTTTGAAGGATATTTCCTAACTATTAATGAACACTGTAACCTTTGTTTTTCAGAGAGTGGTTCTGTGAGAAGGTGCATGAGTGACTACGTGGGTTTGTCAGTGGATTTGAGTGTCTGACTGTGTCTATGAGAGGGTGCATGAGTATCTGAGTGGGTCTATGAGTGCCTATGAGAGTGTCTGAGTAGGTTTGTGAGTGGGTATATGAGGGGACCTATGAGTGGTTATTGGAGTGCCTGCATGGCTTGAAGAGAGAGTGTATCAGTGTCAGAGTCCTGCTATCTCTAAAATACTCTGCTTTGTAGTTTCAAAGTAAGGTACATTTGTCACCTTTACCCCGCACTGCTTTACCTCAGTTCCCATAGCAACCTTCATTGAAACACTCTACTGTATCAGTAAGTCAAACGTTCACAGCATGTTCTCATAGGAGCACACCAGATTCAAGTTGAACAGTAGCAGGTGTGGTTGACTGCATGAAGATGTAAGCATATGCACAATAGTGTAACTTCTTTTCCATGTTTCCAGAGCCAATCACAGATCTACTTACTGTATCTATTAAATCACTACTTATCTTTAGCTACCAAATTATTTACACCACCCAAACAAATAATCATTTTCTTAAACCAGGTCCACTCCTAAATTTTAAGTGCCTTTTATTCTACCAACTGTCACATTCAGCTGCAGCCTTCTTATGCATGCTACTGCTCCTTCCTTCAAAATGGTTAGACTGTGGATTGTGGGTTTCAACTATGTTTTTTGGACCAGAGAGTGTGATAGAAATAGTGCCATTGACAGGGACTTGGGTTTGCCTAATGTGGACATTATGTGGATTGCCAGATAGAGTTAAAGTGGCACCAATTACGGCCTTTGAACATAATGAGATATGTATTATTTTATTTGCCACAAACACTAACCAGCTAACCCTAACACAATGCCTAAGCTGGATAATGGATGGGATGTTTCAATGTTGGCCTCCTCCATTCTCGCAGATATATACAATACAAGGACAGTACGCTGCCTGAAGGACTTGAGGCCCAGTCCCACCAGGAGAAGAAGAGTGGGGGCAGCCCAGCAAAGCACTACAAATGTGCTTATGAGCAGGGCAGAGAGCATGTAGTGTGGGTAGCTGCTGGAAGCACTTCATAGCCCAGAGCCCACCAAGAGCACCAGAGGCAGGGCAGCCAAGTTTAGTGCAGCAAGGGCTCTCATAAGCAGCGCAGAGAACTCACAGCCCGGGATGATGCTGGAAGGACTTCATTGACCAGGGCCCACTGGGAGTAGCTGAGGTGGGGCAGCCCAGCCTAATGCCACAAGGGCGCTCATAAGCAGTGCAAAGAGCCCAAATCTCAGGACGCTGCTGGAAGGACTTATTTTCCCAAAGCCTACGAGGAATAGCAGAGGCAGAGCAGCCCAGCATAGCACCGTAAAGGGTGCTCATAAGTATCAAAAAAGAGCATACAGCACAGGATGCATATCCGAGCAAAGACTGGACCAAGCAGGCCTGTCTGCACCCATTTGAAATTGAATCGGCTGCAAGAATGACCTCTGCAACCCGGTCCACGTACTTTATGATTGCTCCACAGTCTGGCTCTTCTGGGAGGCAGTTGGTGCCACTCTCAGCAAGACCCTTCTGGTGATGACCCCTGTGCCCCATGCTTTCTTCTCCTGCATGACCTCTCAAACGTTCCAGGCCTCTTGCAACCTGAGAGCCACCTGCTTCTCACGGCGCTTGCAATGGCAAAAAAGTGCATCATCTGCCAATGGCCCTCACCTACTCCAACCTCTTACAACTAGCTCTCTGCTATGTACCAAACAGCCTTGCATGAGCGGGTCATTAACAACTTGCAAGACCAGGTGTAGACCTTCCTTCTCACCTGGGCACCGTTTCTCCAGGACAATGGGTGCTAGGCCTCACGAGCCCTGGCGAGAAGAGCTGTATTTCCCGCTGCCAACTATTTTCCCTATATAACATCCCCTTAGTCGCCCCATTTCTGCCCCGATTTTGCCTCTCCCCACCCCCCTAATCCTCACTCATCACTTGCATAAAGAACTTAGAATCTTGCATTGCCATATCTTTTGCGCTACGCAATGACCGATTGAGGAATCTCTCTCAAATGTATGACAGAGACTTGGTTAGTCCCCATTGTGGTGTTGACTTACCCACTGTTGCGACTGAATTTGTGAAACTATTGACCAATGTTACAACTTTGAAGGTGGGTTTTAAAGAGAATCCCATCCAGCTTAGAAATAAGGTTGTACATTAGCTCGAAGGGCGCTTAGGTCACATTCCCTGCCTGTTCAGCTGCATTAACATGGTTTGAAGAGTCTTCTGGCTGGCAGGACTTCCCAAGACCTTGCTGTTATTAAAGTGGCTAACTTTAATAACACTTTGTTTGATGGTCACTTGTTGAGAAAACTTTCCTTTAAACAGGGATCTTCAACTGGGATCTGACCTCTTTCTGTGGGTTTCTTTTATAAGCAGTAAATGGCAGATGAACAAAGATGTTACACAGCGCAATGCAGCAAGTCAATTAGCTGTGCTGTGCTGCATCACAAGGAGACGGCAGGAATGTGCCATATGGACTAAGATACTGCACATTCCTACTCTCTCCCTGCCTTGCACACACATTACAGCCAGTGCTAATGCAGAAATTGTTGCATCATGGTGCAAGGGTATCTGCGTTGCAGGCAGGATTGCTTTACAAAGTAAATTCTTATAGACTTTTTCCTCTTTTGACATGTGCTGCAGAATGCAGCACACATACAAAGAGGAAAATACCAATGAGAAATAAAGTAATTTCTCCTTGTGGAAGCTACCTTGGGATGGCGCACCTTTTTGATGCATTCCGTGGTTTACTATTGGGAGTAAATTTGAGAATTTCCCAAAATCTATGGGTGGATGGATGGGAGCCCCCATGCTCCTCCCATTGAATGCCTTCCCAGGGCAGAGTAACATAAGGCAGCAACTTGTAATTCAGATTTACTAAGCTACGCAGAGCCAGGCAAGGTGGTTCTGCATGGCATAGTAAATCTCATCTAATGCTTGTGTTGCCTTTGTGTCACTTTGTGAGAAACAAAGGCAACACAACCCTTTCATAAATCAGGCCCCTACTATAGACTAAACTACTTGCCACTCTCTCCCATTCGGCTATTTTTTATGATCCATTCTAGAGCTCAACGACTGACTTACGAATCTTTTCATATTCTCATTAGCAACCCTAAAGCCTTGAGTAATCTGTTTGGAAACAATAGACTGTTCACTTCTTCCTGCAATCACTTGGCTACTACTCTAGAGGATTTACCCAACAAGGAGGGGCCTTCCATTTCCCTTAATTTCTTGCACTGGAATATCATTGGGATGGCGGGAAAAATGACTGTAATTAACTGGAGGCGTTTCTTCAGCAAACTCAGGATTATTTGTCTACAGTAACCTTGGTAAGTCAACACAAGTCTCTTTCTACTGCAGATTTAGTGTTCCAGCATGTGGTTCATTCTCATGAAGGGCAAAGGGAGGACTTTTGATTCTTGTAGCACTCAGTTTAAATTTGAAACCTCAACAGTTGGACACTGGTACCCCCAATTTGCTTGCAGTATTGTTTAACCTTTTATAAAATCCTTTAGACTTCTTGTTATTAACTTTTATAATCCTAATAGTACACAACACACTGCTGATAATGTCAGTTCTCTAAGAATTCTTTTGAAAATACTTTTTATTCTTCTAGGGATTATACTTAGGGTGGGTGGGATTGTCGGAGGTTGATTGTGTGCGATTGACAATAAAGTCAATTGGATTTACACAGCATTCGTAATCCGCTGAATGCTTCATTCTCTTGAGCTTCTATCATGGTTCACTCAATGTCTTATACATGAGGGTCAGAGACTACTCAGGACCAAGGGCATAGAATTAGATGGATGGTAATTGACCCTGATATGGTTAATCCACGTTTTTTTGTACCAGTCATAATGCCTTTATTGCCTGCCTTAGTGATAGACTTCTAGATGCACTCATTCTTAAGTTCTTTAATGTGATCTGTGATAATGTGAGGTCCATTCTTACGTCTGTCAAGCACCCTTTGCCAGTTTCTAATAGATAAAGTGATCATTCTTGCTCCTTGACCCAATGCAAGCTTATGAAGGAGACCCCAAGGGATAATTCTAAAGTTGCCTTGCATCGTGTTTCCTATAAATCAGCAGTGCTTCAAAGGAAACCAGTATTGAAGTCAAAGGCAGAAATTGTTTGATGCTAATCATCGCAGGGATAGTATCAAATTCTGGGAGATCATTAACCATCAGGCTTTTTAAGCAAGATTCAGGTTCCTTGCTCTCCTCACATATTTTAGCTGTTACCTGGATTAGGAATGTTGATGCTACTAATGACACCCCTTGTTCTGCCTCTATTGACCCAGTGTCTAAATCCTTTCTGTCAATGCTTTGATTTAGTTTTTGGTTGTGAAGAGGTTAGAGATGCTGTCACTTGGCTCCCTAAGAACAAAGCCCCTGGCCAGATGGCCTCCCCATGGACTTAAGTCCAGTGTTGCTCTTATTAACTAAGAAGACTCACCCGCCGGGATCATGCGGTGTGATACCTTATATCAAAAATGCACCCATGCGATAAATAAGGTGTTGAATTCTTGATGGAGCAAGGAGACAAACCGCATCAGCCGGTATCTCTTACAGCCTTTTTGAGCAAGAAGGAGACAACCCGCATCCGTTGGTGTCTATTACGGCCATGGAGCAAGAAGGAGATAGCCCGCATCCATTGGTGTCTCTTAAGGCCTTGGAGAAAGAAGGAGACAAACCGCATCTGTCTGTGTCTTTGGAGCAAGAAGGAGACAAACCGCATCCTTCGGTGTTGGCCGGAGGAGACACCAACGGATGCTGTTCGTCTCCTTCTTGCTCCATTCAAGAATTCAACAACTGGTGAGTCTTCTTAGTGCCTTGAGAGATACCAACGGATGTGGTTCATCTTCTGGCTCCACTCAAGAATTCAACGCCTCATTAATCGTATGGTACTAACTTGATAGAAGGTTTCACGCCGCATGATCCCAGCTGAACTCCGGGGTGATTCGTCCCCTTTGTATTCACATCTTAATTGATTGAACCTTGAATTATTGATTGAATCTAATTCATCAGACCACGACCTTGGTCGGGTTCTCCCATTTCCTCTCCTGTGGAAGACCCGCAGCTGAGGAGTCTACTTATCCTTCGGCAATAGGGTCAAAATGTCGACAATCCCCCCGGGGCCCTACACCCAACATCCACTCCCCCTACCACTGCCATCAGAGATCAGGTCTCATTTGACAGATTAACAAGTGATATTGTGAATGTAATTAGGGGTAGGCTTGTCTTTGTAGCGGTACCAGCTCTATCAGTAATCTTTTAATCAGATCCCTCCTTTTGAAATATTTTAACTTGTTCTTTGTAAATCTGCCTTGATGCACTCTTACTTTTCCTTTACCCTCTCACACATGAGCACTTATTTCTCACTTCTTTCTCCTGCCTTGGAAATAACCTTGCAACATACAATGTCTCAAGTATGTTCTCCATGTTTTGGATATAAAAATACATTGATGTTTGCAATCTAATTGAATTCTAGTGACCATTTAATTGCTTGTTGAATGTGCTTATACTTTGAAATCTTGTGCTAGATGGATTAATTCCATAATATACTTACTAATTGAAGTATATTCAGGTGTGTCAGGGACCAATTGTTTTCCTCTGATCGACACCCAGGTCCTTTGAGACTTAACTGGGTTACCCGATTTTCTATAGTGGACCAGTGGCATAAGGGTTAGTCCAAGGCCTGTCCTGCATCCAGTCTCTGCAGCCAGTGCCCTTTTTGCATGGCCACTGGCATGGGGCTCCTGCAGTGCATGGACTGACGCTGCACCTAGATCCCACTGTGTACAGACAAGGGCCAACCTCAGCAGGCTCAGAATCATGGGGTTGGTGCAGGGCTTGGAAACACCCCACAAGTTGAACCCAAAATCTGCTGTACACAGAAAAAAGGCACCTTATGTGGAATGGGAACTAGTACAGGTTTAGGTCACAGACCATGCCCTATGCCCAGAGCATCCTCTGTGTAGTAAACCTCCATATGCTACAGGGTCTGTGATACAAGAGCTGGCCCTGCACCCAAAATATACAGCACCCAGCTGAAGAGTATGCATAGTACAATATGTAAACATGAAAGATGCATGTAGTAAATGATAAAAAGTCACAGAAAATCGTTGTTAAAAGTGAGCTATGGGAGATGTTGCCTTTAGGGTATTAATAATTATTTAAAACATATAAATGCACTGAAAAACATATTTACAATGAAATTATGGTTAAAAATGTCAGTTGAAAAATCATAACTGGATTTCGTAAGCTATGATTGGCCAAAACTAGTCCACTCAATGCACAGCTCATGACAGCAAACAATATGTCAGAGATTACATGATAAATTATATAATCACTAATAATACCAGTAACATCACATCACCTCACCACTGGCATTATCAATAAAATCACGATGCATTTGCAACTGGTGGTTTGCATGTGTGTTGTCGTTTATTGCTCTTGTGTTGTTGGGAAGCATTATTTATTGTTATGGAAATATCACCTCATCTTCAGACCAGAGCTTAAGCATCTTCCTCACGTAATCACAGCCTCTGACTGTGTGGAGTGGTATGAGGGCAAAGAATGCCCCTTGTCCAACCACTGCACCCAGCCAGTGTGCAAACACGGATGTTCCAATTTAAAGTGGCTAAAATATGGTTGTACAAATGCATCACTTTCTACTCATGAAAGTCAGTCTTTGCATTCTTAGTCAACTCAATAGAGCAAATATAATTTTCAAATATTCAAATATTTTAGGCCTAATTTCGATGGCGGTCTGACCTACACCGACGACTAGTCAGTTGCGGTCCAACTGCCATCTGCTGCGATCTGACCAACGCTTTACAATGCATGCGGTCGGAGGCAGCAGTCGGAGGGTCCAACTGACGCTTTCCGATTGGCTCAAGGAGCCCGTCGGTCAATCAAAAATGCACCATAATCCCTTAAGGATGGGGTTTCGGCCATAAACATTATGATGTTGGTTTCCAATAGCCATTCCATGTTGACCTTTCCAATATGAAAAGGCTGTCGGAAAGCGACATTGGGGGCCCCTAGCAGGGTCCCCTTCCTTCCTGGACCTCCACACCGTAGCCTGGAGGGCACCTATGCTGCCCACTAAACATACCTGCATGGTGGCTGCCACATGCTGCAGGGATGCTTTAAACATCCATTTTTCAATGGGAGCTTTTGCTGCAGGCATTTTCAGCTTGCCATACAAGTTCCCATTGGAAAAAGGATGTTTCCAACTTGCCTATGTGCGGTCGTATCCAAATTGTGTTGTCAGAACCGGTAGACCTATGGTCGGGCGGTTCCTTCCCAGCAAAGTCCACCGATATCATAATCAGGCCCTAAATGTTCATATTTTAAACGTATTACTAAGACTATATATAAAATTAATAAAAATATGTATTTATGTAAATTAAATTCGTTTTTAAAATGTTGATATATTAATATGAAAATATATATATATGTATATACATATATTCATAATAATTCATGTAAAATGCTAATACAATTAATATAATCTGAAATAGGTATTTGTATTATGTTACACTATATATGTGTACACATACATACAAAATATAAACGTAACAAATGCAAACAATTGATTAAGAAAAAATATATTAACTATTGAAGACAATGAATAACATATTAAGAATTGAACAACTCCAAAAAACAAGTTACCTAAGAATACTATAGATCTAAAAATATATTTTAAAATAAAAACAAATATAAAAAATAAAACAATGAATGCTATAAAATCTATTTAACCATTATTATGAAAACTATCGGAGTCTAAGAATATTAAATATACTATTCCCACTCTAGTTTATACAACAATAGGGACATCGGAGGGGTTAGAGTGACTATTCTTACTCCAGTTACCACAATAACATGGAACAGTGTTGGACTTGAGGATTTAGACTTACTGGGCCCGATTCACAGAACTAACTTAAGACAACATCCTAAACTTACTACTTTTGGTATTCACAGAATGCACTTTCTACTTTTGTCATTCACATAATTCACTTTCTACTTTTGGGATTCACAGAATGAATTTACGACTACTAACTTTACGTTGGCACTCGGGCCGGATATTCCGGCCCGGAGGCTGAGATTCCGGCTTGGAGGTGGAGCTTCCGGCCCAGAGGCGGAGCTTCTGGCCCGGAGGCAGAGCTTCCGGCCCAGAGGTGGGACTTCCGGCCCGGAGGTGGAGATTTCGTCCATGGCTAAATCCCTGCCACCGGCTGGAATCCTCGCCTCCGGGCCAGAAGCTACACATCCAAGCTGGAAGCTCCGCCTCCTGGCCGGAATCTCGGCCCAAGTGCGGACATAAAGTTAGTAGTCGTAAATCCATTCTGTGAATACCAAAAGTAGTAAGTGTATTCTATGATTACCAATACGTCTTCACGGCGAAACGCGTTGTGGAATAAACAGCACTACGAGTATACCGGTGTCTGCCTTGTTCGTGCCCTGAGAGCGTACTTTATTGACTTTATTGTTCCAATAATTGATTCAAGTCGGCTTCACTCCGCCGACGCGTACGCCACCTTTCACGGGTCATTGGGATCCAGAAGGAGTTGTTTGCAGTGGTTGGCTTCAAGCTGCTGCAGACGAGCGTTTCTCCTTCTAACGCCGCCGCCCGCCGTAGTCAAGACACGGACCCAAATCAAGTGCTTAGTTTATTTTATTATCCCAAAAACCGTCAGAGACGCGTTTCACCGCTTTCGCGGCTTGTTCACTCGATATAGATATATATATATAAAACCTACTAGGTAGTTATAGTTAGGACTTATTACACACAGGAAATCCGCAACATTCTATTGCCAATAACTTTCGTGCCAATTGATGAATCCTCTTGAAATTTTCCAGACTTTTGGCCAGCTCAGTTCTGCTCCTTCCCTGCTGAAAGTGTGGGGGTGATTCGTCAAGCAGGGGCCGAGAAAAAAGAGGGGTCCCAAAATGTGTTTTCTCCATGCAATTTCCCATAGGATCTTTAGCCACGGCTAGAGCCCGAACGTCTGAACGGAATTACACCAAATTTAGCAAAAAGGTAGTCCTCAGTTCAGACTTGTGCCTTTTACTTAAATGGTGTTAATCTGTTCAGTAGTTCCTGAGAAAATTATGGTTAAAGTCATTTATATATCTACGGGCGCGAGGGATCGGTGGATTGTGCGAGGATTGTCACCATATTAAAAGCGCACCGTCCCGATCATGTGCTCAATGCTAATTTGCTGTCAAGCAGTTGTAAACATTTAAAAGCAGGAACTGTTGGCAGCCATTTTGTGCCTCGGTAGAAGCGAGGCTGAGGAAGTCAGTGGAATATGTGTTGAAAACGGAAAAAGGGGGCAGGGGAGAAATCATTTTACCCTCTAGATCTGCTTAGGAGGTCCCAGAAGGACCCCCAAGGACCAGATAAAAAAAAAAAAATGGCAGGTGTGTGTAGGGTGAGTGGACTGTTCTGTAAAATAAATAATATAAAGTGGATTTTGTTTTATAATTCATCTCCGGGGGGTTAAATACCGGGGGCAAAATTATTATATTTTATGTGGGGCCCAGAGGGGCCCCACCAGCCACGGGAATCATCAGCCCCCGGGGCTAAAAGAAAAATGGTGGGGGGAGGGGTCGAAGGTCCTCAAATCCGCAGGGACCATCACCCCCCCAGGGCTTTATGTATTGTGGGAGGGGGACTGCGGGGCCCCCTCTTGGAGCGCTTGAGGCACCCGTTACCCCTGGGGCTACAAAAAAATCATGGCTGGGGAGGAGGGGCTGTAAGGTCTCCAAAGCCACCACTCCCCGAGGCTTTATGTATTGTGGGAGGACCGGCTTTTGGAGTGTCCCATCCTGCTCTCTCATAGCAAGGAAATCTGTTCTCTCTTTCAAAATCTAAATCAGATTGCTTTTCCACATGGGGAGCTGCATGTTAGTAGCTTGTGATGTAGAAAAGTAATGCTGGCTCCCAAACGCGTAGAAGTTGTGCATCAAAGGCGCTGGAGTCACGCACCCTACAGATTATGAGTCGTAGATCCAGGACGTGCACACCAGGGGGCCGCACTGAGCGCTGAGTGTGCAGCTTTTACATTTTCTGTTAAAAAATAACCCCTATCAGTACTTTCTAATATTCCCTGGGATCGTATCCCCCGGGTCTTATAAAAAATGTTGAGGACTGTGAGGGGACCCACTATAACCCCACGGTCCCGCCGGCTTTCTGCGTTCTTTGGGAGCCGACATTGCCTTTCCGCAAGGGGAGATGCTAACTTGCACGTGGAAAAGCAATCTCCTTTGAATTTTTAAAGTGAGAACAGATTTCACTGCTCTGTCTTTCAATATGCAAACTAAGTTTGCTATGGGAGGGCGGTAGCCATGGGAGTCCTGCCCTGTCAAAGCAAACAACAGTGTCCCGGGGGTAGGCATCCCGGGGCACTGCAGGAGCCAGCCCTCGGGTGTGGTGGTCCCCAGGGCCCTCGAGGGCACCAGGCAGAGGGCCACATAGCCTGCCTTCCACAATACACAAATTCCCGGGGGTTGTGGTTCCCGGAGCTTGAGGGGTGTTGTTGCAACCCATACACTTCTAATTTTGTTGGGGGGCCTTGGACGCGATAGTGGTGCAAGGGGGTTGTAAATCTGGTACACAGTGTTTTGTTTTACTTTGCTTTCCTTTTTGTCTTGAAGAGGATCCAGGGTTAATTTAACTGTTTTTGTGCAGCCAGTACCTTTCAACCCTACTAAGGCTGGGCGTAAAATCCGTTTCGCGGGCGAATTTGCGGATTTTCCGCGATTTCGCGATCCGCGAATCTCGCGAAATCGCGGTAAAATCCGTGAATCAGCAGGGACGAATTTTCAGCCAAGCAAGGGTTACAGCAGCAGGTGCAAAAGTTGAACCTAATTTCTTTGTAACCTTTTACAAAAGGGTTACAAACAAATTAACTTCAACTTGGACACATGCTGCTAATTGCTTCCTGGCGCCTCGTTGCCTACTTGCAACTATTCTCTGACCCTGCTCTGACCCTTGAAGCAGGGTCAGAGAATAGTTACAAGTAGGCAACGAGGCACCTGTCCAAGGAATTAAACCTCATCAGGAAGCACTTACAGATATAAAAAACAGGAAGGCAAATACACCCATTTTGAGTTGTCAGGAGGGGTTAAACTAAAAGAGACCTTTACAGCACAATTTTCATATGCATTTTGCTAAAAATAAAAAGCTGTATGTTCTGTAGGGGCAACTCAGGAATCTGGCCCTTCGGAGATCCGGCCTCTCTTTCTTTCTCTCGTTCTCTCTCTCCCTCTCTCTTCCCTTCTCTTTCTCTCTCTTTCTATCTATCTATCTATCTATCTATCTATCTATCTCTCTCTCCCTCTCCCATAAACGACTGCATGGGTAACTTCGCTATGCAAGCGGCTCGCGAAGACGCAAAAATACCCGCTAACAAGCAAAAAACCCCGCGAACACGCAAAAAACCCTGCGAACACGCAAAAAAACAAAAATTCGCGAATTTTGCGGATCGCGAATTCGCAAATCCGCAATTTCGCGGATTGCGAATTCGCAAAATTCGTCCATGCTTAAACCCTACCTTGAAACGGCTCTCTGCCTGTTACCATAGTAACAGTTCATGGAACACTTACGTGAGCACAGAGGTTAGAAGTTCACCACACTATGTTGCTAATGGAAAAAGTTACTGTGCTGGGGTTTTAAAACGTTTCCATAGGAACTGTTATTCATAGCTATAGACTCTGGTAAAGATCTGGTAAGGAGTTAGCCTCAGAATTATACTTCAAAATATAAATATCATTTCTATTGGGGACCGCTACCACCCCCAAAAAAAGACGTAAATACTTTTTTGAATGAACTTTTATTGAAACAGCAATAAATAACTGGAAACATAACTTAAAGATAACAATGTAATGAATAACTAGAAACATAACTTTAAAAAACAATGAAACAAAATGTGATATGGACTCCAATAGAAGTAGGGTAGGTAATCTGCAAAACAAAAACTGAAAATAAGTGTTCAAAATTAGATCGATGTGACTAATTTGAGGTCAAACATTACAAGTTTAGGTAATACTTGGCAATAATTTTTAATTTGCACATCTGCAGTGTGCCTGATACATTCCACGTCTCTTATAGGCCTGTGTTCAAGAGGTGTCTGTACAAAAGTGCCTACTGCATCAGATTTACAGTATGGACCAACAGGTTTTTAAAATTATTCAGAGATAAGACAGAATTTGGTGAGAGATCAAGTCATTATGCCGGACAATATTCTTTAGGGCTTATTTACAAGCCTCTTGCACCACTGTGGTGTTACTTTTCCCATGTTAAAAGTGACGCAAAAGTGGCGCAAGTGGCTTGTAAATAAGATCTTTTATTTCTAATGCATTTAATCGGAGGCATTATATGGATTGGTGATGTTACAACGCAGGCTATTACAATGCCTGCTGTTACAACGCGGTTTTTACATCGCATACCATTACAACTCATAGTGCTTTTAAGCGCTGGATAGTGAATTATTTAATTTACTATTCCAACTCCAGTCCCCGAGGATAGTAGGGAAGGTGTTGGATAGTAAATTAAATATATTCCCTATCCTAGAGCGCCCCCCAGCGCAATGCGTTGTAATGGTTTGCGTTGTAATGGTTGCGTTGTAATGGTAGTGCGTTGTAATGAATGCGTTGTAAGTGATGTTTCCCGCATTATATATCTAGGCCACTCTGCTTACCTTGTGTAAACACTGTGACTAACAGAGTTCACAACTTGAACTCAGCTTTGGTTGTACACGGTAGAGTGGACAGCATCGTCCATAACTTCTAAAGAGAAAGAGAAACAATGTGAGAGAGAGTGAGAAAGAGAAAGAGAGAAAAAACAACATTAAAACATGGGAGAGAGAAAGTTATAGATGGAGCAGTTAATACTAGAGAAAATACTCGTAGTTCGCCTTTTGCCTCCGTTGTGTGTCTAAGCAGATGCTGGTTTATAGTGCACCCTCCAGTTTAGTGATCTTAAAGATAGTATATAGAGTTAGTAATAGCATAGTACATACAAATGCACACGTATATTTTTGGTTTATTTTTTTGTACACTCAGGATACTATATTACAACAAGTTCTACTGTAAGGAGGTGTGTGTGCAGTGTTTTTTTCCACAGTACTATATTTGGTGCATTCCTACTGCCTACCGGTGAGTTCTCAATATTGGGTATCTATACTGTTGCACCCCATTGACTTGCAGAGTACAGAGGGGAGTATTTTTCTTGGGAGGTTAGAGGCAGATTTAGAAGCTCCTTGTGCCACTTTTCCCATGTTAAAAGTGACACAAAAGTGGCGGAAGGGGTCATACATCTGCCCTTCAAACTGTTGTAACTTATCTATTCTCACTTGCCGGAGGTAATTATACATTCCTACGCAGTGAAGCTGCTGCACACTACCCACTTTCTCCTTTTACTGATGACTTATCATTGTTTCGGAAACAAGCTTTTTTGCTCACCTTGTGGCCTGATTCAAAGAGGGTGCACTATGTGTCGAAGCAGCTTTCTCAGAAGTTGTAACGATGGCCACGCATCATCGCAGAATCCTCGTACGTTGAGTTTTAGAGGTGTTGGGGGGACACCAATTTCTGAAACACAACCAGTAAGATAAGGAGGAAGGTAACATTGTGTGTAATTTTTTTATCAAAGGAGAGAGGAAGTGAGAAAGTGACGGCAAAGAATATTCACAGCTCACCTTTCTGTCTCCTGTTGAGTTGAATAACATCGGCCTTTCAAACACGTTCCCTCTCACATTCAAAAGAACTATTTGTATAGTTTATATTTCAGACGTTAGGCCCCATTGCTGACATAAACTGACAACAGAGTAGTATTTTTATCCTTTAAATTAATCGAGAGTGTTGTTTGTATTGCTTATGCGGCACTGGTATGAAGCTGTAAACTCTTTTGATCGCAGTGTATGTTTGAAAACAGAACTCACTGTTTTTGTGGCATCCTTTTACAAAATAGCCTTTGCCTTACATAAATCAAGGATATCTTGAATGCTGTCCGCAGTGTAGATGGAAAGTTGAATTCAAGTTGCGAACCCTGCTGTCCGCAGAGTACATTTATGGCAGTAGTCCACAGAAACATCGACAAATTCTTTTTTGTCACATCAGTTAACAAAATCTGACGACACAGTAGAATTGTCTCTGCCTTAAATAAATCGAGAATTAATTCAATGTTGTCTGTAGTTCTTAACCGCTTCTGGTATCAAGTTGTGAACCCTGCTGTCCACAGTGTACATTTGAAGGCAGTACTTAGTAGAGACATTGAGGAAGGTTTTTTGTGGCATTCATTAACAGAATTGTCTCTACCTTACATAAATCAAGGATATCTTTAATGTTTTCCGTAGTGTAGATGGAAAGCTGAATTCAAGTTGTGAACCCTGTTGTATACATTGTAGATTAAAGGCAGTAGTCGACACAAAGTTCGATAATTGGTATTTTGTCACAGTCAGCAGAATCTAAGGACATAGTACAATTGTCTCTGCCTTAAGTATAGCAAGGCTGGATTCAATGCTGTCCGTAGTGTTGATGCAAAGCTGAATTTAAGTTTTGAACCCTGCTGTCTGCAGTGTAGATTGAAGCCTGTAGTGAGCACCGTTATAGATGAATGCTTTTTGTCACATTATTTTACGAAATCGGAAGACATAGAATCCATTTGTCTCTACCTTAAATAAAGCAAGGCTGGATTCAACGCTGTCTGTAGTACAGATGCAAATCTGAATTCAAGTTGTGAACCCTGCTGTCCGCAAAGGAGATTGAAGGCAGAATTCGATACAGACATAAGTCTGCGGTGCTGTGGCGCTGAGTTTGCAATGGGCCTGTATCGAGGAAGCACGGGTTCATGGCGGCAGCCACGTGACAGGGTGTGGACCTTTGCTGTGGCAGGGTCTTCTCTTTGCAGAAGTGAGCCACGCCCAAGGCGTAGCCTAATTATTTATAGTCTTACATTGATGTTGTGTACGTTGGAGTAGCCCACTCTGCTTCTGTTTCAAATGGAAAGGGGCGACCAATCGGTCCCCCCGAACGTATGGTGGAGTACCCCGATCCCCCCGGGAAGCCATCTTGGGCGGGAGGCGAGTCCCGGCTGGTATGCCCGAAGCGGCGTAGCCGGGGCGCGCTTTTTCCCGCCCTAGAGTGGGTTGTCCTAGACACCGAAGCCGCCAGCCATGCCCCCGGAGGCGGGCGGAGGCGGGTTTACGCCCGCCCGAAGAAGGATAAAAGGAGCGACAAGCCAAAGTAGCATCCTCTTGTTCCTGTGCTCTGAAGCTGCACCTCCCCGCTGCACGTGAGCTCGAGACGGAACGAAGAGCCAATTTTGAGCGTTGTAATTTTGTCTTTTGTTCTTTCAGAGAAACATCGTTCGAGAATGCCGGGCAAGAAGGTCGGAAAGCGGGTCGGTACCGATCAGATGCTCCGCATGCTCGTGAGAGACATGGCCGAGATGAAGAAACAGATGGCGGCAATGAACGTTGTAGGAGGTCCAAAGCGAGTCGTCGGACCAGCATTGCCGGGAGTAGTCCCTAGCGGGAGAGGTAGAAGGTCCAAGAGGGGGGCAACTGGGGGAGAGACCCCGGTTCCCGAGGCGCCGCCGGCGCTCCCCGATACACCGACTGAGGCCCCGATCCCGGTCCCGAAGGAGGGGCAACCAATCCCTGTTGTAGTCACCCCTGTGAACGGGGAGGATATGCCTCCCGAGTTGGCTGCACAGCTGGCAGCATGGTTGGGGAAAGATAGCGAAGGCACCACGGCGGATGACGCCAGGGCAGTAATGAGGCAGTTGCGGCAATCAAGAGAGGCCGCAAAGCCACCATGTCCTTTTGTTCCCCCGCAGGCTCCAGTGGGGGAAACCGCGGCGGGCACGAGTTCGGCAGCGACTACGGTTACAGCTTCTAGTTCAGGTAAGCAGCGACTGCCGATTGCGGGGGAGGGGTCTGTACCCTCGAGAAGGGAGAAAGTGGCTCAGCATATTCCGATTGAAATCAAGGAGAGGATATGGGCTGAGAAATATGTAAACATGTTTTCTTTGCTAACTGATCATTATGAGATCGAGCATGTGAAGGGTCAAAAAGAGTTTTTGCACCCGAGTGTTTGGCGCGCCAAGATGGCCGCTTTCAAGGTCGATGAGAACATAGGTAATTGGGGCAGAGCATTTGGCATTTTCACTTCAATTATGGGGGAACGAAGGCCTGAAATGTTGGCCGAGTTACCCGTGTACCAGACACGTATTATGGAGTTTTCTCAGTCATATGAGGGCAATCAGTGGTTTTGTTATGATAATGTTTTTCGGAAGGCCAAGGAGTTCGACACATCTCTGACGTGGGATTGTTACGACTCCATTTCATGGCAAAAGATGGAGAAATCAGGCATGTTAAAGGCACCATTGGTGGGGGGAAGCGGGGGAGAGTTTTCCCGCCATTCATCTGGGGCGCCCTTTCGGGCAAGTTCAAGTAATGAGCATCACTCGAAATCGAGTGGCAATACAGGCAAAAAAGGCATCTGCTGGAATTTTAACAGAGGAAAGTGTACGAGGCCCCAGGGGTCATGCAAGTTTAGGCACGACTGTGGGGGGTGTGGGCAATCCTCGCATCCAGAGACCATGTGCAGAGCCAAAACGGGTGATAACGGAGGTAGGGGAAGCGCCAAACAGGTCTGAAATAGTCCGAGGGGCGCCTTTACCTACCCCGGTTGATACCATGGCAATGATTCCTTGGCTCAATGAATACCCGGATCATGTCTCCGCTGGGGTGTTGCGAGATGGGTTTTCGTGTGGTTTCCGCATCCCAGTGGGGAATTTTCAGGGTAAGGCACAGTGTAGGAACCAACTGTCGGTCCTGCAGAATACGGCGGTGGTACAGGCGAAGATTGTGAAAGAGTTGACCCGGGGTCGGGTTGCCGGACCATTCGACACGCCACCAGTTGCTAATTTTGTTTGTTCCCCCTTGGGAGTGGTCCCCAAGAAGGACCCGGGTGAGTTTCGATTAATACATAACTTGTCCGCCCCGAGAGGTCTTTCGGTGAATGATGCGATAGACCCGGAGGTATGTCCGGTGCGGTACGCATCTTTCGATGAGGCTGTCGCCATGTTGAATCGCCTGGGGCCCGGAGCGCTGATGGCCAAATCAGACATCGAGTCAGCGTTCCGGTTGCTCCCGGTACACCCAGACGATCAGCGTCTCCTTGGTTTTATGTTTCAGGGTCGCTATTACATGGATAAATGTATGCCAATGGGATGCTCCATATCTTGTGCTTATTTTGAGAAATTCAGTTGTTTTCTGCAATGGGTATTCACAAGAATGACAGGGTTTCAACATGTTATGCATTATCTTGACGATTTTCTGTTCCTGGGTGCAGCTGGGGATCCAGAATGTGCACAAGCTTTAAAAGAATTTTGTGGTCTGATGAATCAGTTTGGTGTGCCATTGGCACCAGGTAAGACGGTGGGGCCATCAACTTCGCTCGAGTTCCTCGGAATAGAGCTCGATTCACTGGAAGGTTGCTTCCGACTGCCCAAAGAAAAGGTGGGGAGATTCAGGGCCTCCCTTGAAGCATGTATTCGGGAAACCAAGGTGAACTTGCATCAATTGCAGCAAACTGTGGGTCAGTTGAATTTTGCCCTTAGAGTAATGCCAATGGCCCGCCCTTTCTCCCGCTCGATTGCTCAAGCCATGGTCGGTCTTAAAGAAGGGCACCATCGCACGAGGCTCTCGGCCGAGATTCGCCAGGGCATGCGCATTTGGTTGGCATTTCTGACGGATTTCAATGATCGGGTTGTCTGGACCAAGCCGGCGGTGTCCTCCGAGGAGTTGGGGCTGTGGACAGATTCGGCGGGGAGTATAGGCTTTGGCGCCATATTTGGTAATCACTGGTCGGCTCAAACGTGGCCGTCATGGTGGCACGAGTGTGGGCTTACAAGTAACATTGCTTTTCTCGAACTGTTCCCTATTCTGGTGGCCTTGAAAACATGGCCTGAGGGGTTTCGGGATCACTCTGTGGTGTTCTGGTCTGATAACATGACTGTGGTTGAGTGTATCAATAGTCAGGCAGCACGATGCAAATGGATTCTGAGATTGCTCAAGGAAATTGTTTTACTATGTATGCAATTGAACGTGCTCTTTAGGGCGAGACATGTGCCAGGGGTGCTGAATCAGGCTGCTGATGCGCTTTCTCGTTTCCGTATGCAGGCCTTCTGGGGTTTTCTGCCCACAGCGGACCCGGTGGCGGCACCATTTCCCGAAGCTCTCTGGTCTCTCGGTGCCCCGAACTACAAAACCTCGTGGGAGAGAGTTTAGCACCCAGGACAAGGAAGGCATATGAAGGGGCGTTCCGTTCCTATTGGTCCTTTTTGGGTTCTGCTAGGGGGGAGCTTTGGGGCCAGGAAGAGTTTGTCGTAAAGTTTTTGCTGTCATTACATCAGGCAGGCAAATCGGTAGCCACGGCCCAGAGGCATCGGGCCGCCATTTCCTTCATGGCACAGGCTCATGGTATCCAGGACCCTACAGCGTCTTTCGTAGTACAGAAAGCGCTGCGTGGGTGGCAACGCCTTGAGGGTCGCAGAGTAGATGAAAGGCACCCGATAGGTCTGGAAAGGTTGGCCCTGTTACTGTCCGTACTCCCTGCGACATGTTCATCCCAGTCAGAAACAGTGTTATTCCGGGCCGCTTTTGCATTAGCATTCCATGGGGCTATGCGGGTAAGCGAACTGGTGGCAAAGAACAAGCAGGATACGGGGGGGGGGGACTGTGCCGAGAGCACATTCAAGTTAAAGGGGAGACGATGATTGTCTCATTTGCCAGGTCCAAGACCGATCAGGGTGCGATCGGGGACAGCGTAGTAGTCCATCGGATTCCCGGATCTCCCATGTGTCCCGTCGTATGCGTTGAGGAATATTTGGCGCAGAGGGCGGCATCATGGGGGGGGACCTTGTTGAGACACGCTGATGCCACCCCACTGACGAGGTTTCAGTTCCAGCGGGTGCTTGCAATGGCAATTTCGGCCGCCGGCTTGAACCCGGGCGAGTTTGGGACCCATTCCTTCCGGATAGGGGCTGCTACAGAGGCTACAGCCAGGGGTCTGAGTGTGGAAAAGGTGAAACAATTGGGGCGTTGGTCCTCGAATTGTTACAAAAGGTATGTGCGGTTGCACATGTTGTGAAGCTGATATCATGTACTCACGCTTCTTGTTTTTGTTTGGTTTACAGTTTCGCAAGCTTACGAGGCGGGGCGGACTGTGCAGTCGACCCGACACCTGGGAACCAGCGGTCAAAGATCACCGGCTGCGGAAAAAGTGGTGTGGGTCGTGGGCCACTCATACGTGAGGCGTGCCGCGGACGTATTCAAAGCAGGTGACATGATTCACATGGCTGGGAATACGGGTACAGGGTGACCTTCTACGGAAGGGGCGGGCTCTGTATTGACCAGTTTCAACCTTTTGTCGAGGGTTTGTTAGGGCGGACAAGGTCACCGCCATCTATAATCATAGTGCATCTTGGGGGCAATGATTTAGTGACCACTGGTAGACGACTACTTCTCGAGGCGATACTATCCACAGTAAGTTGGTTGGCGAGAAGGGTTCCAGGGTGCACAATTGCATGGTCCCACATGATTCCACGAAAGGTGTGGCGGGGGGCGAATTCTGTGTCTGCTATAAATCATTCGGTGAAGAAGGTAAATAACAAGTTGGCTAGACTGTTTCGTACAAGTGCATTGCATTCGATTCCTCATGGTTGTATCAGGGGGGACAGTATGTATCTCGAGGATGGGGTTGATTTGTCCCGGGTGGGGAATTCTTTACTCATAGGAGACCTCGTAGCCTGGCTAAAGAGTTTACAGCATGACCTTTAGGTAGGAGTTTTGTGGGGGGTCCGGATAGCCGGTCAACTATCCGGCCTGTGGCGGTAAGGTCATGATCGGTGAGCAGTAATTGGAAGATCCCTATGGGAGGGGGCGTCACCCATTACGGATGGGAGCGCCCGGGGGGAGGTGGCCATTGGCCCCTCAACGGGGAGGCGGTCCCTTCTAAGGATGGGACGCCGAAAGGAAAGGGAAGGCGGTCAAGGCCCCTCCCTGGATAGGAGGGGCTACGGGCCCCTCCTGGGAATTTCCCGGGGCCAGGACATCTGCGACAGCAGATGTGGTAAGTTGTGTGGGGTGGGGAGGGGGGTCCACGCTACCTTCTAGACACCTCACACGAGTCCTCGGACGACCTTAAAATGGTGTCCAGTTAATTGGGGCCCCCGTCAAGACAAGGGAAATTGGTATGTGCACATGAGGTACAGTCCTCTGTGTGGCCGCCCCTCACAAGTGAGGGGGTAGTTCTGGTTTAGGGATCTGACACCGGTTACGACCTTGCCGTTGGCCCTTAACGTTAGGATGTACAATTTCAATTTAAGAATGTTTTGTAGGATGTTATTATCGGCTAGGAGAACCTTTGTATTAGAAATATGTTAAGGTCAGCCAAAACATCGTTATATGGAAATGAAATTGTACATGATATGAAACTGTTATTTTAATGTTTTAATTTTGTTTCATATTTTAATAAATACGGCCGGGAGGGTAACTCCCTCCCGCCTTCCAAAAGTTCAGAAATGTTTCCGTATTCCCATTCTTGGGGATTGTGTTGAGAGGGGGTGGCGGGTATCTCAGCCATATGGAAAGGGGCGACCAATCGGTCCCCCCGAACGTATGGTGGAGTACCCCGATCCCCCCGGGAAGCCATCTTGGGCGGGAGGCGAGTCCCGGCTGGTATGCCCGAAGCGGCGTAGCCGGGGCGCGCTTTTTCCCGCCCTAGAGTGGGTTGTCCTAGACACCGAAGCCGCCAGCCACGCCCCCGGAGGCGGGCGGAGGCGGGTTTACGCCCGCCCGAAGAAGGATAAAAGGAGCGACAAGCCAAAGTAGCATCCTCTTGTTCCTGTGCTCTGAAGCTGCACCTCCCCGCTGCACGTGAGCTCGAGACGGAACGAAGAGCCAATTTTGACCCACCCACCAGCCCCTGGAGACAGCAAGTGGTTTGAAGTAAAGTTGTGATGTGGTAACTCAATTTTCTTACAGGTTACTTGGATTAAAAGTTGTGATTCATTATGCAATAAAGTGGTAACTCGATTTTCTTACAGGTTGCTTTGATTAAAAGTTGTGATTCATTGTGCAATAAAGTGGATAATTTCTTACAGTATGTTTTATCGAATAAAGTATTTGCACCAGTGTTGATCAGTGATGTTTCGACAGTTCATATAGTGAGCATCTTCTGTCTTTTAGTGATTAGTCCTTTTAGTTTAATGTCGTATTTATTTTCGGTCGGGCGGTAAGGTCATGATCGGTGAGCAGTAATTGGAAGATCCCTATGGGGGGGGCGTCACCCATTACGGATGGGAGCGCCCGGGGGGAGGTGGCCATTGGCCCCTCAACGGGGAGGCGGTCCCTTCTAAGGATGGGACGCCGAAAGGAAAGGGAAGGCGGTCAAGGCCCCTCCCTGGATAGGAGGGGCTACGGGCCCCTCCTGGGAATTTCCGGGGGCCAGGACATCTGCGACGGCAGATGTGGTAAGTTGTGTGGGGTGGGGAGGGGGGTCCACGCTACCTTCTAGACACCTCACACGAGTCCTCGGACGACCTTAAAATGGCGTCGAGTTAATTGGGGCCCCCGTCAAGACAAGGGAAATTGGTATGTGCACATGAGGTACAGTCCTCTGTGTGGCCGCCCCTCACAAGTGAGGGGGTAGTTCTGGTTTAGGGATCTAACACCGGTTACGACCTTGCCGTTGGCCCTTAACATTAGGATGTACAATTTCAATTTAAGAATGTTTTGTAGGATGTTAGTATCGGCTAGGAGAACCTTTGTATTAGAAATATGTTAAGGTCAGCCAAAACATCGTTATATGGAAATGAAATTGTACATGATATGAAACTGTTATTTTAATGTTTTAATTTTGTTTCATATTTTAATAAATACGGCCGGGAGGGTAACTCCCTCCCGCCTTCCAAAAGTTCAGAAATGTTTCCGTATTCCCATTCTTGGGGATTGTGTTGAGAGGGGGTGGCGGGTATCTCAGCCATAGGTGGGAGGGGTAAACTCAGCTACATGAGCGAAATATTCCCCAGTGTCTGAGATAATATGGTTGCGTCCACTATTCAGTACACTACACGTATCAGTGGTATATGTACACACTGAAAAGTTTTTGATTTCTATAGTGAATTGTGTATAGTATTTCACCTGTAGTTTTAGCGTTGTATACATTATTGTTGATGTTAGAGTTCTATCCATTATACATACTTGGTTGCCACATCTCTGTAGATTAAGGTAGTGTACTGTTGAGGAGATATATTATTTTGGAATGGTCCGTAGTACTGTTTTGTGCTGCCTCTGAGGTAGTGAGGGGAGGGGTCTATGGGGATGGTTGTGGTGATTGTGGCGCTGGGTATTGTGATTTTGTTGGGTGCTGGAAGTGTATAATTAGAACCTCTATCACATATTACTCTTTAAACATGGGTGTGAGTTCAATGTAATTCACGCAGTGCATATTAGACGTTCTTACAGTACTTAAATGCTGATTTTTTAGGTGGCATTGCAGATTTAGTTTCTTGTTGAAAATATGGGGAAGTGGTCAACATTATAAGTAGGAATTGTCATTTAAAAAACCTTTGAAATTCACTGAAAAAAACATAGGATTCAGCAGGTTATAGTTAGGAATTAGTATTTAAAAAAACCTTTGAAATTCACTGAAAAAACCATAGGTTTCAGGGGCGTTATAGTTATCCTAAATATTTGTGGGGGCACGTGCCCCCCCGCAGCCCCGGGGACAGCCACCCCGGGGCTTGTTTAAAAAATAAAAAAACTACCTGTGTGGGGGGTGCTCGAGCCCCCCCACACCGCCCCGGGCACTATTAATGCAAATTTGGGGATCACCAGGGCTTTGCTAATGTTGAGAGGGGTCCCCTTCCTGGAGCCAGTGATGGCCCTGGGGACTGCCATCCCCCAGGGCAGGCTCCTGTAGTGTCCCGGGCTGCTCACCCCTGTGACACTGCTGTTTGCAATGCACACAGCATGATATTGGTCAGCTGGTGACGGCGAGGCAGAAGTTCATAAAGGCAAAAGTATTCAAAATAGAAAGCGGACTGAAGTCCAAATCATAAGCGCCATCTTGCAATGGTGAAATTAAATCAAATCAAATTCACAACAAACTGATTAAAGTAATGTGGATTACTGTTGGAAACAATACATCTGATGTTTAAGTCTAACAATACATTAATAGATAATCATGTATTTCGTCTTCCGCCCTGGATGGGCAAATCATTCAAGACTAATAGATTTATATCTAAAAAACAATATTCATCGAACCAACATTCTCCAAATTGCACTTAAATTCGTTATATCCTGTGGTAGTGAGTTTAAGAAATCTAAGGTTATCAAAACCCATGACAATAATAAAGCCCTTGATGGGCAAACAGTGAAAGTTAAATCAATAATAATTCATTCCTAATCCACCGTGATTACTAAATAAAATGTAATAATCAGAAATTGTCTAAAAGGGTCCATTAAACCAGCTACCAACTTGGTTTCTTCAACGCATTTTTAGAAAAAAGTATATTCTCAGGCATAGACACAGCTCCCCAAATGCATATTGTATTATGACCTATAGATGTGATATTAACTCTTCCCCCGCATTTAGACCTCCTGGAGATTTTGTTTGGAGTTCTCTAATGTACCTTGACTCCAATCGTCTTAACTTCCGCTTGAAGTCCCCACCTCTCACATCTTGTGGGATACAATCTAAGCTAAAGAAGCTAAGTAAGGTTCTGTCGCTATTGTGATGAGAGGCGAAATGCCAGGCCATCGGATAGTTCTCATCCTTGTTTGCGATGGCCCGTTGGTGTTCTAGTATTCTCAACTTGACTGCTTTCATAGTGCTCCCTACATACCGAAGTCCACAGGGACACTTCAGGCAGTACATTACAAATGTAGTTGAGCAAGTTATAAATTTGCTAATCCTGATCTTAAAGTCCTTGTGAGGTACCTGGTATGAGAGCACCCTCTGACTGGTACTGCAGGCCTTGCATATCCGACATGGGTATGACCCATGCATGGCGTGCAGTTCTCCTTTAGATCTTTCTTTGGACAAGTGACTTTTGACCAGCCTGTCCTTTAATGACCTAGTCTTCCTGAACGTGATCATGGGATGGTCCTGTAAATCTTCGCCAATCACGGCATCAGATTTAAGGATACCCCAATTTTTGGACATAATGGCTCTCACCCTATTCGCTGCCACCGAATAATTGGTTATCAATCTGATTATGCCATTACCACCTTTCATGGTTCTGCCCCTTCTTTCAGTCAAGAGTGTCTGCCTGTCAATAGCTTTCGCCTTTCCTTTAGCTTGTTGGAGTACTATTTGAGAATAGCCGCGTGATTTGAAGCGTTTTACGCTTTTCTCGGCAGCCTCCTCAAAGTATTTCTCCAGAGAGCTGTTGCATTTTATTCTCAACAGTTCCCCGTAGGGGATACTTTTTACGAGGGTCGCTGGGTGAGTACTTCGTCCATGTAGAACGGAGTTCCCCGCTGTCTCCTTTCTATAGAGCGCAGTCTGAATTGCGCCTGAATCAACAAAAACCCTCAAATCCAGAAAACTGACCTCTTTCCTGCTCATACTATGGGTGAATTTCAGGTTCAGATCATTTTTGTTTAGGGCTGCTATATAGTCCTCTGCCGAGGATTCCGATCCCCTCCAAATAAGGAAGAGATCATCGATGTATCTCCTCCAGCAAATCACCCTATCTACCCATTCTGCCTTGTCATCCACCCAGGCCACCTGCTTCTCCCACCAGCCCACTAATAAATTTGCGTAGCTGGGGGCGAAGCAGGTGCCACAGGGCGTGTTTGCTCACGGATCACTGAAACAAAATCGACGGACCGAATATTGAGTACAAAAATTATCGACGTAATTATATCGAGTACAAAAATATCGACTCCCAATACTTAAACATAAAACTACACAAATATCGACTCAACAATATCGCAACAAAAAAACATCGAAAACATTATCGATTCTAAAAAATATTGCAAATAAAATATATCGACTTTCAACACACATAAAGACATAATCAAAAATATCGAAAACAAAAATATAGACCACTAAAATATCGCTAAATCAAATTATCGACTGCACTATACATAATAAATATAAGAATATATCAGGAAAAAAACACAGTAAATCGTAACATAAATCAGCATACTTATATAAAATATAACATACTACAATCAAGCAATAAATATACAGCAACATTTATAACATATACATTTTTTATATAAAACACATATTATAATCATATAAAAAATTATACACCTCACATTACAAAACAATATTAAATAAAAAGAATGAAAAATAAATGCTCCACAATATAAAACCATTACCTAGCATCTACAAAACAAATCACATAATTACCAAAAAAATTCAAAATATCTCAAACAACCAATAAAAAACACCAAACACTCAAATAGACCAATCAAATCAACCAACACGTAATTGAAACACTATATAAAGAAAGAAAACACACAACTAGATACCACTTGGTGCTACAAAATGTGAAGAAGGGGAAACTCTGCCAAATTTTCACCAGAACAGAAAGCTGCTACCATCAAACAAAGGATAAAGAAAAAAAGTAAGTACCTGACATTAACTACTATGCTTAGCACTACAATCTACAAATAATATATTAAACAATAAACTAATCATTTTCTTTCATTTTTACCATGTATTGCAGATATACCACAATTAAAGAAAAAATGGCCAACATTTACAAACCTATCAACTCTAAAAACAAAGTAAGTATACAAACTGAAATAACAGAGACAACTTATAAAACACAACTTAGAAAGAAAACGTCCAAATAAAAAGGAATCCAATAATTGTAAACAAAACATATTCAATACATAATTTTACTTTTACGAACAGGGCCATCAACAAAAAAACCAGAAAAGAAAAGCATAAAAAAACAGAGCACAGCCCTCCAAACAACTGAAAAACTGGTAAATATACTGTGAAAATGTGATAAATGTAATGATGAATGTAAAACAAATCTAAATTTATCTATGAAACATTTGTTTACTGTAGAAAGAAACCAGAACAAGGACAGAAGAAGCTAAATTTGTAACTTCACAGAAAGTCAAAATGCATCTTTGTTATATGGGCTATACATATACCCAAGAAAAACAACATCAATTGAAATTGTTTTGGAAATGCAGCAAATATTACAGTAATAAATGTTATGGTCGTGCTATAACTCAGGAAACAACTGTAACTAACACAACAGAACATAACCACCCTCCCAACGTGACAGAAATAGAAATTAGACAAATGCTTGACTCACTAAAAGAAGCAAGCACCAACACAGACCGCCCATCTACAAATATTCTTAAAGACCATCTTAGAACTCTCCCCCAACATGCAGCAAGCCACCTCCCTTCTATAGATTCTCTAAACAGGACAATAGTTGGCAATAAAGAACAACTACAGCTACACCACCTGCCCCAAAAGCATTGAGCAAGTCCAAATTTCCCCATAACTAACAATAACCCATAATAACGAACCTTTCATCATATATGACAATGCATCTAAAGAAAAAAGAATTGCTACAACAGACAATATGGTGAAATTACAACATTGCGAAACATGGATGATGGACGGCACATTCTCAGTATGCCCAAAACCATTCTACCAATTATACACCATCCATGGACACTATCAAAACTGCAATATCCCCTTCATATATGCCCTACTACCCAACCAACAGCAAACAACCTATACTGAGGTACTAAATAAAATACAAGACCTAACAAATAATTACTTCCCCCCAAAAATTATCATTGACTTTGAGAAAGCAATGATAAATACAATTCTAAAGACCTACCCTCACACAGCAATCCAAGGTTGCTACTACCACTGGCTTACGTTCCAGTTACAGACGTAGCAGAACATTACAACCTATTAATAGACAGCCCCTCTTATAAAAAAAAATGAAACAAAACTAAGCCCTCTCTTAGATTATTTCGAAGATTCATGGGTAGGGTGACTACACAGATCTGGACACAGAAGGCAACCAAAATTCCAAATCCCCTGGTGGAACGTCTACCTAAGTACACTAAATAAACAAGCTAAAAGCAACAACGCTGTCGAAGGATGGCACATTGCTTTCCAAGCAGGTACAGGCAGAGGTTCCCTAACCCTACATAAACTCCTTCAAGCATTACAAAAGGAGCAAAGCTACCAAAAACTCCAAATGGAGCAATCTATAACACAAATAGGCCCTAAACTAACTAAAGAAACGAAAAAAATGTACAACACCTTACAAAGCCAAGTAACCCTATACCAAACTACCAGAGACCTACCATACCTATCTACCATAGCTAACACAATTCTTTAAACATAGCTCACATACCTACACTATTCAAATAGAAAACATAAAATATACATATTAAACACATGTTAAAAACTGTAACAAAATTATTCAAATATATTTAATATATTTATTTAAATATATCTAAATAATTCCCTTACAATTTCTAACATATACCATAAAATTACATAAAAAATAACATGACAATACTACCCAAAAAAAAAGAAAAATACTTACTCACTTTGTTGCTGAAGAGAAACCTTTGTAATAAAATAAATCATTCCTTAGAAGTAATCCACCCAAACAATCCAAACAAGATCATCCAAAAATAACACGAAATCCAAAAAAGTTCTTCTCCAACACAATCCACTCAAAAAACCGAAAATAGTTCCCAAAAACAGAAAAAACACTCCATAGAAATGTAATATAAATAAAATAAAAAAAACACATCCATAACGATTCTTCTCCATAATAGATCCAACGATAACCGATTAAAAACCTGAAAATAGTGTAAAAGATAAAAAATGCTCCTGGAAAAAACCGAAAATGTTAGAAAGTGTGTCTCTAATATATTAAAAAATAATAGAGACCCTTCTTACGAAAAAAAAAGCAATCTTCTCCCAAAAACGACATCCACATTAAGTACCTGTAAAATAGAAAAAAAACATACCCACCCGCACACAATGCACCCCAACATACAATTTAAAACATTATTAAACATAATACAAAACATTAAGTTACATTTCTAACCCTATTCCTACCTCATCAACATACTAACCCAAAACTAGTAAACCGGAACAAAAACGATAACCGTAACTACTGCCTAAAACACACATCCTACAACTACCAAACAATAGAAAACCTACACACACTCCACAAACACTCAAACTAAACATATAACTTAAATAAAGTACTTAAAATTAAACTTACCCTTCCACACGCGAAGCAGCCTCCAACCGCGAGCTCTTCCAAGTCGAAATGACCCAAAATAACATGGCGCGGTTACAAAATAATCCCAAACAAACAAATAGTCCCATTTATATTAACAATAAATAACATTCTAAAATTATTTTACACATGTTACAATATACATTATGTAACTATTGTATTTTTTAATTAAACAAAAATGTAACATTAGTATAAAAATTTGACTGTCCATTAAATAAGCAAACATTTACCTTATTAAAAATTACTTACATGACTGTATGAATATACAATACTGTTATTAATATTACTAATATTTACTGTTTGTATATACAAATAATTTACCTAAAAACATTAGCAATGTAAAAATACTTTACCTCTGTAAAAATTATTATTAATTTTTTATATATGAATATTAATAATTTATTTCAAAAAACATTAATGTAAATATTATATTAATGTTAACAAAACCTACCTTTTTGTATTAATGTTTATAAATATGTGTACTACAAAAAATGTTTAAAAATACTACCACAGCATTAAAACATTATAGAAATAGTTGTTGTATATGACTTGTCAAATAAATCTTTATTTTTACATTAAAAACTGTGAAATAAACAAAAAAATGTACACTTAATAAATATTACTTCACTTAAAAATAATTGTAATAAATTATGTTTGCAATAATAATTATTTGAGACAAATGTACAACTGTGATGAAAATGTAAATATTTTTAATTTATGTCATAAAAATAAAATGTACAGATAACATTTAAAAATGTCAATAACATTATTTTCTAATTTCTTATTTTATTACCCCCTTCTTGAAAATAATAAAATATTTAAAACATGCTGTGACTCTGATTAATTTATTTTTAATTACTAACAATTACAATAATTATTTAATCATGTTATAATAATTTTACCATACAACATGAGTTAAACATAGTTAATATCATTATATATACTCTCACAAAATACTAAACATTCATATATTATAATTTACTATTCCCACTCCATCAGCTATATATTCCACCAAAATGCTGAACAGTCAACCCAGATAATTTATCATTCCCACTTCACCAAGTATAAACTCAGAGAAGGTGCTAAACCCTTAACCCAAATAAATTACTATTCCCACTCCACCAAGTATAAACTCAAGGAAGGTGCTGAACACAAAACCCATATAATTTACTATTCCAACTCCTCCAACTATAAACTCAGGGAAGGTGCTGGACACTCAAACAATATAATTTACTATTCCCACTCCACCAAGTATAAACTCAGGGAAGGTGCTGGACACAAAAACAATATAATTTACGAAAAAAATGTACAACACCTTACAAAGCCAAGTAACCCTATACCAAACTACCAGAGACCTACCATACCTATCTACCAGAGCTAAAACAATTCTTTAAACATAGCTCACATACCTACACTATTCAAATAGTAAACATAAAATATACATATTAAACACATGTTAGAAACTGTAACAAAATTATTCAAATATATTTAATATATTTATTTAAATATATCTAAATATTTCCTTACAATTTCTAACATATACCATCAAATTACATAAAAATAACATGACAATCCCACCCAAAAAAAAAGAAAAATACTTACTCACTTTGTTGCTGAAGAGAAACCTTTGTAATAAAATAAATTATTCCTTAGAAGTAATCCACCCAAACAATCCAAACGAGATCATCCAAAAATAACGCGAAATCCAAAAAAGTTCTTCTCCAACACAATCCACTCAAAAACCCGAAAATAGTTCCCAAAAACAGAAAAAACACTCCATAGAAATGTAATATAAATAAAATAAAAAAAACACATCCATAACGATTCTTCTCCATAATAGATCCAACGATAACCCATTAAAAACCTGAAAATAGTGTAAAAGATAAAAAATGCTCCTGGAAAAACCAAAAATGTTAGAAAGTGTGTCTCTAATATATTAAAAAATAATAGAGACCCTTCTTACGAAAAAAAAGCAATCTTCTCCCAAAAACGACATCCACATTAAGTACCTGTAAAATAGAAAAAAACCATACCCACCCGCACACAATGCACCCCAACATACAATTAAAACATTATTAAACATAATACAAAACATTAAGTTACATTTCTAACCCTATTCCTACCTCATCAACATACTAACCCAAAACTAGTAAACCGGAACCAAAACGATAAACGTAACTACTGCCTAAAACACACACATCCTACAACTACCAAACAATAGAAAACCTACACACACTCCACAAACACTCAAACTAAACATATAACTTAAATAAAGTACTTAAAATTAAACTTACCCTTTCACACGCGAAGCAGCCTCCAACCGCGAGCTCTTCCAAGTCGAAATGACCCAAAATAACATGGCGCAGTTACAAAATAATCCCAAACAAACAAATAGTCCCATTTATATTAACATTAAATAACTTTCTAAAATTATTTTACACATGTTACAATATACATTATGTAACTATTGTATTTATTAATTAAACAAAAATGTAACATTAGTATAAAAATTTGACTGTACATTAAATAAGCAAACATTTACCTTATTAAAAATTACTTACATGACTGTATGAATATACAATACTGTTATTAATATTACTATTATTTACTGTTTGTATATACAAATAATTTACCTAAAAACATTAGCAATGTAAAAATACTTTACCTCTGTAAAAATTGTTATTATTATTTTATATATGAATATTAATATTTTATTTCAAAAAACATTAATGTAAATATTATATTAATGTTAACAAAACCTACCTTTTTGTATTAATGTTTATAAATATGTGTGCTACAAAAAATGTTTAAAAATACTACCACAGCATTAAAACATTATAGAAATAGTTGTTGTATATGACTTGTCAAATAAATCTTTATTTTTACATTAAAAACTGTGAAATAAACAATAAAAGTACACTTAATAAATATTACTTTACTTAAAAATAATTGTAATAAATTATGTTTGCAGTAATAATTATTTGAGACAAATGTACAACTGTGATGAAAATAAATGTAAATATTTTTAATTTATGTCATAAAAATAAAAATGTACAGATAATATTTAAAAATGTCAATAACATTATTTTCTAATTTCTTATTTTATTACCCCCTTCTTGAAAATAATAAAATATTTAAAAATGCTGTGACTCTGATTCATTTATTTTTATTTACTAACAATTACAATAATTATTTAATATTGTTATAATAATTTTACCATAGAACATGAGTTAAACATAGTTAATATCATTATATATACTCTCACAAAATACTAAACATTCATATATTATAATTTACTATTCCCACTCCATCAACTATATATTTCACCAAAATGCTGAACAGTCAACCCAAATAAATTACTATTCCCACTCCACCAAGTATAAACTCAAGGAAGGTGCTGAACACAAAACCCATATAATTTACTATTCCAACTCCACCAACTATAAACTCAGGGAGGGTGCTGGACACTCAAACAATATAATTTACTATTCCCACTCCACCAAGTATAAACTCAGGGAAGGTGCTGGACACAAAAACAATATAATTTACTATTCCCACTCCACCAAGTATAAACTCAAGGAAGGTGCTGGACACAAAACCCATATAATTTACTATTCCAACTCCACCAACTATACACTCAGGGAAGGTGCTGGACACTCAAACAATATAATTTACTATTCCCACTCCACCAAGTACACACTCAGGGAAGGTGCTGGACACAAAACCCAAATAATTTACTATTCCCACTCCACCAAGTGCAAACTCATGGAAGGTGCTGGACAGAAAACCCATATAATTTACTATTCCAACTCCACCAACTATAAACTCAGGGAAGGTGCTGGACACTCAAACAATATAATTTACTATTCCCACTCCACCAAGTATAAACTCAGGGAAGGTGCTGGACACAAAAACAATATAATTTACGAAAAAAATGTACAACACCTTACAAAGCCAAGTAACCCTATACCAAACTACCAGAGACCTACCATACCTATCTACCATAGCTAAAACAATTCTTTAAACATACCTACACTATTCAAATAGTAAACATAAAATATACATATTAAACACATGTTAGAAACTGTAACAAAATTATTCAAATATATTTAATATATTTATTTAAATATATCTAAATAATTTCCTTACAATTTCTAACATATGCCATAAAATTACATAAAAAATAACATGACAATCCCACCCAAAAAAAAAGAAAAATACTTACTAACTTTGTTGCTGAAGAGAAACCTTTGTAATAAAATAAATCATTCCTTAGAAGTAATCCACCCAAACAATCCAAACGAGATCATCCAAAAATAACACGAAATCCAAAAAAGTTCTTCTCCAACACAATCCACTCAAAAACCCGAAAATAGTTCCCAAAAACAGAAAAAACACTCCATAGAAATGTAATATAAATTAAATAAAAAAACACATCCATAACGATTCTTCTCCATAATAGATCCAACGATAACCCATTAAAAACCTGAAAATAGTGTAAAAGATAAAAAATGCTCCTGGAAAAACCAAAAATGTTAGAAAGTGTGTCTCTAATATATTAAAAAATAATAGAGACCCTTCTTAAGAAAAAAAAGCAATCTTCTCCCAAAAACGACATCCACATTAAGTACCTGTAAAATAGAAAAAAAACATACCCACCCGCACACAATGCACCCCAACATACAATTTAAAACATTATTAAACATAATACAAAACATTAAGTTACATTTCTAACCCTATTCCTACCTCATCAACATACTAACCCAAAACTAGTAAACCGGAACCAAAACGATAAACGTAACTACTGCCTAAAACACACACATCCTACAACTACCAAACAATAGAAAACCTACACACACTCCACAAACACTCAAACTAAACATATAACTTAAATAAAGTACTTAAAATTAAACTTACCCTTTCACACGCGAAGCCAAGTACAAACTCAGGGAAGGTGCCAAGTACAAACTCAGGGAATAATTTACTATTCCCACTCCTCCAAGTACAAAGTCAGGGAAGTTGCTGGACACAAAACCCATATAATTTACTATTCCAACTCCACCATGTATAAACTCAGAGAAGGTGCTGGACACTCAAACAATATAATTTACTATACCCACTGCACCAAGTACTAACTCAGGAAAGGTGCTGGATACCAAACCCATATAATTTACTATTCCCACTTCACCAAGTATAAACTTAGGGAAGGTGCTGGACACAAAAACAATATAATTCACTATTCCCACTCCACCAAGTACAAACTCAGGGAAGGTGCTGGACACAAAACCCATATAATTTACTATTCCCATTCCACCAAGTACAAACTCAGGGAAGGTGCTGTACACAAAATCCATATAATGTACTATTCCAACTCCACCAAGTATAAACTCTGTGAAGGTGCTGGACACTCAAACAATATAATTTACTATTCCCACTGCACCAAGTACTAACTCAGGGAAGGTGCTGGATACCAAACCCATATAATTTACTATTCCCACTTCACCAAGTATAAACTTAGGGAAGGTGCTGGACACAAAAACAATATAATTCACTATTCCCACTCCACCAAGTACAAACTCAGGGAAGGTGCTGGACACAAAACCCATATAATTCACTATTCCCATTCCACCAAGTACAAACTCAGGGAAGGTGCTGTACACAAAACCCATATAATGTACTATTCCAACTCCACCAAGTATAAACTCTGGGAAGGTGCTGGACACTCAAACAATATAATTTACTATTCCCACTACACCAATTACTAACTCAGGGAAGGTGCTGGATACCAAACCCATATAATTTACTATTCCCACTCCACCAAGTATAAACTCAAGGAAAGTGCTGGACACAAAGTTAAGTTAGTTAGTTAAGTTCAGAAATTTGTATAGCGCACTACTCACCCATAGGGTCTCAAGGCGCTTGTGGGAGGGGGTGAATTATTTATCGAATAGCCAGTTTTTAAGTTCCTTTCTGAAGGTAATGTGGTTCTGTGTGAGGCGGAGGTGAGTATGGAGAGAGTTCCATGTCTTGGCCGCCAGGTAGGAGAAAGATCTTCCTCCCATGGTGGATCTGTGGATGCGCGGAACTGCGGCAAGCGCTTGGTTGGAGGATCTTAGTTGGCGGGTGGGTGTGTAGAAGGACAGTCGTGCGTTGAGGCATTCGGGTCCTAGTTTGTAGAGGGCCTTGTGAGCGTGGGTGAGGAGACGGAACGTTATTCTCTTGTTGACGGGAATCCAGTGGAGGTCTTTTAGGTGGCCGGTAATCTGAGCTTGGCGAGGGATGTCCAATATGAGTCTGGCAGATGCGTTTTGGATGCGTTGGAGTTTTTTCTGTAATTTGGCTGTGGTTCCGGCGTAGAGGGTGTTTCCATATTCCAGTCGGCTAGTGACCAGTGCGTGGGTGACCGTCTTTCATGTTTCAGTGGGGATCCAACGGAAGATTTTTTTGAGCATTCGGAGTACGTTGAAGCAAGAGGATGAGACGGCCTTAACTTGTCTGGTCATAGAGAGGGAGGAGTCAAGGATGAAGCCCAGGTTGCGTGCGTGGTCTGTGGGTATGGGTGCTGTACCCAGGGCCGATGGCCACCAAGAGTCGTCCCAGGCAGAGGGTGAAGATCCTAGGATGAGAACTTCCGTTTTGTCTGAGTTAAGTTTTAGGCGGCTGTTTTTCATCCATTCGGCTACTTCTTTCATGCCTTCATGAAGATTGGTTTTGGCGGTGTTAGGGTCTTTGGTGAGGGAAAGGATCAGCTGGGTGTCGTCTGCGTAGGAGATGATGTTGAGGTTGTGTTGTCGCGCGATGGAAGCGAGGGGACTCATGTAAACGTTGAAGAGGGTGGGACTGAGTGATGATCCTTGTGGGACTCCGCAGATGACTTCGGTGGCCTCAGATTTGAATGGGGGGAGTCGGACTCTCTGGTTCTTCCGGCGAGGAAAGAGATGATCCAGTCCAAGGCTTTTCCTTGTATTCCAACGTTGCTGAGGCATTGTATGAGGGTGCTATGTCAGACTGTGTTGAAGGCGGCGGAGAGGTCGAGTAGGATGAGGGCAACAGTTTCTCCGTTGTCTAGGAGCGTTTGGATGTCATCTTTCGCTGCGATGAGGGCGGTTTCGGTGCTGTGTTTGGCTCGAAAGCCGGACTGTGAGGGGTCGAGGAGGTTGTTGGAGTCAAGGAAGGCAGCGAGCTGGCTATTAATGGCTTTCTCAATGACTTTATCTGGGAAAGGGAGGAGGGAAATGGGGCGGTAGTTCTTAAGTTCAGAGGGGTCTGCTGTGGGTTTCTTCAGGAGTGCACTGAGTTCGGCATGTTTCCAACTTTCAGGGAAGGTAGCAGAGTTGAAGGAGCAGTTGATGACATCGCGGAGATGGGGTGCGATGATGGAGTCTGCTTTGTTGAAGATGTGGTGGGGACAGGGGTCGGTTGGTGAGCCTGAATGGATGGAGTTCATTAGGCGGATGGTGTCTTCTGTGGTGATTGGGTTCCAGGCGCTGAGGTTGTTAGAGAGCGGTTCGGGATTGGAAATGGGTGGGGTGGGTTGTTCTTTCGAGATGTTCTTAAAGCTGTTATGCATGTCGGCGATTTTGTTGTAGAAGAAAGAGTATAAACTCAGGGAAGGTGCTGGACACTCAAACAATATAATTTACTATTCCCACTCTGCCAAGTACAAAGTCGGGGAAGGTGCTGTATACCAAATCCATATAATTTACTATTCTTACTATTCTAAATTCATATTTTTAAAACACTCCCCACCCTATTCCCCTAAAAACCCACATCCCGCTCCTAAGTTTTATTATACATTTATTTAAATATTTTTAAGAATTTTTTTTTATAAAAGAAAAATCCAAATTCACTTTTTTAAAACACTCCCCACCCTTATCCCCTAAAAACCCACATCCCGCGCCTAAAGTTTATTATACATTTTTTTTAATAAATAGTTTTTTTAAATTATTTATTAAAAATTATATAAAAATATATATCTTTTTTATAACTTAAATAACATATTTAACTATCTAAGATCCAAATATAAATATTCTTACACTCCATATTTTTAATTTCGATATTCTAACATTCTATATTTTTACATTCGATATTCTGACACTATATTTTTACATTCGATATTCTGACACTCTATATTTTTACTTTCGATATTAATTACTTACAAACATAAACAATATTTCACACACTCGATATTGCCAACTCGATATTACTACCTTCGTTATATTTTTTTCACTATGAAAATCGATATTACTTACCTCGATATTACTTACCTCGATAATATTGCAGACTCGATATTCCTGATTAAATATTATTATCCACTCGATAAAAAAACTTGATATATAGACTGCATACCTTTGTACACATGTCACCGCAGGCCCTGCCCCCTTCCTTCACCATTGTACAAATATTCCTCTAAAATCAGCAGAACTACGAATTCCGATTTACTCACCTGTTATCAGGAGAGAACCCAGTGCGGCATCCTTTAGCCCAGCACTGACCCTGAAAAGTAATTCTAACCGTACGTACCAGTAACTTGTATTTCCTTTCATAGGAATCCATTGTTTGGTTTTCAGCAGAAAAGTTTCTAAGTGTCGATTTTTGAAACGTACAAATATTCCTCTAAATCAGCCGAACTACAAATTCCGATTTACTCACCTGTTATCAGGAGAGAACCCAGTGCTGCATCTTTAGCCCAGCACTGACCCTGAAAAGTAATTGTAAGCGTACTTACCAGAAACTTGTATTTCCTTTCATAGAAATCCATTGTTTGGTTTTCAGCAGAAAAGTTTCTAAGTGTCGATTTTTGAATCGTACAAATATTCCTCTAAAATCAGCCGAACTACGAATTCCGATTTACTCACCTGTTAGCAGGAGAGAACCCAGTCATGCATCTTTAGCCCAGGACTGACCCTGAAAAGTAATTCCAAGTGTACTTACAAGTAATTTCTATTTCCTTCCATAGGATCCATTGTGTGGTTTTCAGCAGAATAGTTTCTAAGTGTCGATTTTTGAAACGTACAAATATTCCTCTAAAATCAGCTGAACTACGAATTCCGATTTACTCACCTGTTATCAGGAGATACGTCAGTGCTGCGTCTTTGAGCCCAGCACTGTCCCTGAAAAGTTATTCTAAGGGTACTTACCAGTAATTTGTATTTCCTTCTATAGGAATCCATTGTGTGGTTTTCACCAGAAGTTTCTGTCTATTTTCACAAACTAAAAATATTCCTTAAAAATTGCCTGTATAACTTAAACGCATTCTTTCGACTGTTTACAGGAGATGCACCGTGCTGGATCCAGAATCCACCCCTGAGTAAGAAAAAGTAACGTTAACACTACATACCTGATAAGTGAATTTCCTCCCATAGGATAACATTGGTGATTCTATGTGAAAAAGTTTCTACGTGTCAACTTTTAAAATACAATATTATTCCTTAAAAATCACTACTGTAACCAAAACGTTTTTACTGAACTGTTTACAGGAGATGTCCAAGGACTAAATCTAGGTTCTAGTCCTGTGGTTAGAAAAGTAATCCAAAAAGTAACTAATTGCATTTAACTGGAAATTCACATTGAACTCAATGATGCATTGAGCCTGAAATTATGTTGCGCATTACAACAACTGTAATTACTATACTTAAAAGTCTATTGCCTATTTGCAAAGTATTTAAACTAAAGTAATTCATTTTGAGAAAGTATATTTTGTAATGTAATGTATAATGTAATTATAATGTAATTTAAAAAATAAAATATCTAAAAATAAATAGTTTAAAAAAATGTAGTAAATCAGTATCCCAACAATAATTATAAGAATTAATACATTTAAAAATTGTCATTTACAAAACCTTTGAAATTCACTGAAAAAGCCATAGGTTTCAGACATGTTATAGTTAGGAATTAGCATTTAAAAAACCTTAGAAATTCACTGAAAAAACCATAGGTTTTAGAGGTGTTATAGTTAGTTGGACATTTCACTCATACAAAACCATTGAAATTCCCCCGTTATAGTTAGTTGTACTAACTATAACTTGCGCCCCCCGCAATCCACTGCTGATGACACATAATACATTATTCATGACATGGTCAGTGACATCACTGATGACAACTCAAATGACATCACTGATGACAACATCCACGTGACAATCTAATAAATCTTATCATACACTATACACCTTTCAACATTATACACCTTTCAACACTCATTATAAAATATGGAGTACCATATTTGAAACCATTGACACACCAATACAAGTTTTTAAAAACTCACTCAGTGATTCCTACATCTACACACACATCTAAACACTTACCTATAGATTCACTCATACATGCTAACAAAGATCAATAGAACACTATTAAATATACTTATACACCTACATCAACATTACACACCAACACACATCCTATTCACTTATGCAGTCATCTACTCACTTATGCAAACAATTGATCATACTTATATTTACTAAGCTACACACTTACACAAACACCACTTTATTTATTGATATAGATAGTAACTCATACTTAGGGGCCCATTAGGATCGCGGACGGACTTGCGTCCGTCCACGACCCCTGAGTAGGAGGGAACCGCCGCACGGCCTGCGGAGTTCCCTCCTGTGAAATTAGGATGTGACCGCCACCCTGGCGGTCACATCCTCTATTTTTACCATTGCGGCAGGTGCGGCTTCAAGCTGCACCCGCTGCAATGGTAAAAATGCAAACATTGCATTTGTATACAGAAAGCGTCAGGCGCCGTGTGGTGCCTGCCGATTTCTGCATACAAATACAGGGGGGTACCATAGATAACCCCCATGTGCACCCTCAACCCCCCCCCCTTTGCCCAGGGGGCCCGCAAAGGGCCCCCGCAGTGAAGTTCCACATGCTTTTCCACAGCGGAAAACGCGCCACGGAAAAGCAGTTTTTTAAACATATCCTAATATGGCTGGCGGTGTCTGAGAGACACCGCCACCATATTAGAGCTTTTCCGCCGCGGTTGTAAGCCAACCGCGGCGGAAAAGTAGCGGACTGAAACCAGGACCCACCAGCCATCCTAATGTGGCGGTGGGTCTTTGGTGGGTCCGCAGTGGATTTTCCGCATCCTCCGGGCCGGCGGTGGCCTCCGCCGGCCCAGAGGATGCGGAAAATCCGCAATCCTAATGAGCCCCTAAGTGTGTTATAAAATCACTATTACAGGTATACAGTTATCCATACGTCACTCATACAATCACTGAGTCTTATGTATACTTATTTATATACAACAACAGTCACATACACTGCCTTTTATATTTCTAGTTTTGTGGACATGTATCATTGAGAAATATATTTACTCATCACCACACCAATAAAGAGATTCACTCACCCAAACAACTGTTTCCACATACAGTCTTAACCTCATATACCTACTAAATCAACTATTTCCACATCTTTGGACAGTCACACACCTCCCACCCAACCACACACACATTCATTCACTATCACATACAAATTCTCACTTAACTAATTTTAACTAATATAGACTTTCACATAGCTAGTAACCAACTTAAGTAGTAGTTTACACAACAAGAGTGATACAGGTATTCACAGAGTTTAATCACTATCCCATATATTTAGTGAGACACTTTAAATTCGTCACTTAGACAGTAAATCACATTGCTACTAAATCCTCCATTCAGACACTTATACATCCACTCAGTCTTCAAGGCAGATTGCTATAAATATATAATACTTATTTAAATATCGAACCAAACCACATTCACTGGATGATGGCATCAGTGATGTCATTTGAGATGTCATCAGTGATGTCACTGAACATGTCATGAATGATGTAATATGTGACATGATCAGCAGTGGATTGCGGGTGCGCGAGTTATAGTTAGTACAACTAACTATAACGGGGGAATTTCAATGGTTTTGTAAGAGTGAAATGTCCAACTAACTATAACACCCCTAAAACCCATGTTTTTTTCAGTGAATATATATATATAATGTGCAATTAATCAATTTACATGATTATTTTTCAATGAAAACATAATGATCAACTAATAAATAATTGCTATTCAATCATTAATTAATTGACTTCCCACCCTGTACCCTGCAATCCTAGCAGCCTGCACCTAAAATATAACTGAAAAAAATAACTATTCCATAACTTACATTTTTAAAATAAATTAATTAATTATTTAACAATTAATAATGAATTGTAAATTATTACATAATTAACTTTCCACCCTATACCCCTTCAAATCTAGCATCCCGCAACTAAAAGGTAAGTAAAATAAATCAGTATTCCATAAGAACGGTGAGGTGGGACAGGGCAGGGGTAAGTCAACGCACAACGGGATTTGGAAAAAAAATAAAAAATTAATGAAACCACTTACCTTGCGCTCGTCTTATCGACGAGTCAGCAAGCGCAAGGTAAGTGGTTTAATTTTTTTTTTCATTTTATTTTCCTATTCTATTGTATATTGACTTACCCCGCCCCGCCCCACCGCTTTTACCTGTACCGGCGGTGCCTGCCTCTCTCCCTAAAAACCTAGCTGCCTGCAACTAAAATATAAGTAAAATAAATAATTCCCTAAATTACATAATTGAAAATCAATTAAATCATTTAGTAACAAATATGAATTATTTGGTAATTGATTATTAACTCACATCCCATCCTATACCACTACAAACCTAATAGCTCACAAATAACACATAACAAAAATAAATCAACATTATTTAAATTACATATTTAATATCCATTTTGTATTAAAAAAAGAATTCCTAATTAATTATTACCTAATTAACTTCCCACTTTCTCCCTCTACAAACCAAACAAACTGAGGCAAAACTATAGATTACTATTAAAAATTAGTGGAATATTCTAAATCATATAAAATTACGAGCTATATTTAAAATAAATTGAATAACAATTGACACCATTTATATAATCAACAGTAAACATAAAATTAATATATCAACAACACATTAAAATAATTAGAAAACAATAGTTTTCACCGGCTGTATTAGTGAAAACTGTATTAAAAACATATATAGTATATAAAACAATATTACTTATCTCAAAAAACTAGATTCTTGTCAACGATATTTGTGAATCACAATATTTAATTTCACAAACCTATGTCTCCCGATATTTTTTACTCGATATTTTGTCCAAACATACATATATTTGTTTCAATAACTTTGATAATGTTAGTTTGGAAAGTTTCTTGCAAACTAATATACCCGTATTCTACAAATGTACAAATTTTGTCTACGGAAAAAAGCACGCAGGGCATATTGCATGGAAAATAGAAGGCAAGAATAATGAATCTTTCATCAATGTGTGATGAGCTGCCAAACTGCCCATTACACAGCAAGAAATATAACAAAACACCCTGGACCAGAAAGCCAAATTGTGCGTCATTACCATCTCTCAGCACGCTAGTCCTTGCGAATCAGGTCTAGTTAGTGAATGGGCTTCTTTGCTAAATAGTCGTGAGGCGCTGGTGTCTTATGAAAAGAACAAATAAGCTATGAAAAGCTTTTCATATCAGAAACGAAATTCCCAGAGGTGGTTTGGCTTCTCCTGAAAGAAATGGAAAAATGGTTGGAAGGAAAGTATCATCCTTGCGGCACATTAACCAGCAACACAATGCAAACATGAAAAATGTGCGCAGCAGTTCATTAGACTAGTAAAAGAGAAGCTGTAGATGACAGCAAATAATGATTTTAATGCATATCATTTTGTTTATAAGCAGCTGAGCCTTAAGTGTTACACAGGAATCAATCGTATTTTAATTCAAGATTGCATTTCATTTTAGAAAAAGAAAGTTTACACTGCTCCTGCTTCCATCTAATGAAAAAAGGTTAGCACAATATGTGGTTTTTGCCACCTACTCAGAAATGTATCTAAACTACATTTTCGAAGGTCCGATTTACTTTTTTGGCACGAGATGTTGACGGTTATAAAAAAATGTAAATTGCTTTATTACATTTTGATATTCAAGCATATACTCTTCTCTGATCACCTTTGTATCCTAATACACTTGAAATAAGGCGTTACATATACGTCACATTTGTTACGGAGTTCCAAAATCCAAACTCTGATAAAGGCCCTCAGGCCTTGCTCAAGATGTGGTCGGTATAGTCGAACCAATGCACAAAACCCACAGGCTGGAATTATGAGTTCTTAGTTATTTAACGCATATGATCAATTATATGATAAGAATTATAATTATTGGATGTGTAAATAACTCAGGGGCATATTATCAAGGGGGTTTATCTCCGCTTTTTTGGCTTTAAAAGCCAAGAAAGCGGAGATAAAATGATCTCCCTATTACCTAGCTGTCGCTAACACCAGTTAGCGACAGCTAGTAGGAGATAGCGACCATCTTGGGCCCCATTTTGCATGTCAGTGATATTTATCACTAATGACATGCAAAGTGGGAGTGCCAAGATGTTAGCGTCTGGAAACAGTCGCTAACATCGCTACCTCCTATTACCAACTTTTGGAGATAGTCGCGCTAAGCGCGAATATCTCCAAAAGCTATCACCTGCCCTGAGCAGTTCTTAGCCATGTTATCCAATGGGAGGTGGATAACATGGCTAAGAGCATTAGCTCGATAATGCATGAATAGCTCGGACTTTTCAGCGATATTCATGCATTGCGGCCGATTTTTATCGCATGTGCGATAAACCTTGGTAATACCAAGGTGTATTTGCAATAAAAATCGCCGCAGCTCGGCGGTAAATTTTTGTCTCAAACCAAGCAATAGCGATAATTATCGCTATTGCTTGGTAATATGCCCCTCAATGTTTATAAAATTTCAGCAAGCCAAACGTGGTGAAATTTAACAGATGAAGCCAATACTGTATTTACCATATCATGCAGATTTTGGTGTGTGTAAGTCTGTGAAAACTGCATGTTATTCCCCAACAACTCATTATAGGTGTCATTTAGCGCACTCAAGGAATAATGCACTGCGTGGTATAGTTATTTATCATGTGCAAAAAATACCACCTATACTCGTAATCAGGGCCTTTGTCACCAATTTAGCAGTAATTTACAGAAATTAATTATCATGTCAAATCTACTCATAACATTAACTCTATGTTAAGCTATAATCCTACGCTGTATAATTTGGTTTGAACTAGGTTGTGGTTTCAATTTGTTATGTTGTAATAAAGAGCCAACTGAGGTCTCTTCATTTCAGTTCAATGTGATGCTCAAAAGCTCCACTCAAAATGAACAAGAGAATGGCTTCCACCATCATCAATTCATTTCAAATCAAATAGTTCAAGATCAGAGATTGTTGACAAGCAGTGAAGACGTTTGTAGTGTGTAAGCTTTGCCCCTCTCTTACAAGAATAACTGGCTTATTTTCAAAGCTATATTTACAAGCCGCATTCGCCACAGGAAAGTCACTTTTGGTGAGGTTCCTGTGGTGATATATGCTTCGCCTTATTAACAAGGCGGCATTCAGCCACTTAATGCTGCGCTGCCTTGTAAATAATGCAAAAAGAACTACTGATGGACGGAATGCAGAACAATGTCTTACATTCACCCCAGTACAGAGATCTGGGCCTAAATCTATCATTTGTTTGCTCACCATGCAATTCCAGTTTAGACCCAGCCATATGCAAATCAGTCTTGACCCTGCGCCCAATGGGAACAGTCCAGCCCGACTGCTCAGACGTGGGACGCTTGCTCACTTTGCCACTGGATTCAAGCTAGCCTGGCTGGACTGTTCCTATGAGGCACAGGGTCAGACTGATTTGCATATGGCCATGTCTGAACTGGGGTGGCAAAGTGAGCTAAAGAATGATGATGGATTAAACCGGGATCAGTTGACTGGGGGTGAGTGCTTGCATTGTTTAACACTCCATCCATCCCTTTTGGTTTTGCTTTGTTCGCCCTAAGTTGGCAGGGTATGCCCAGACGTGGGTCCCCTGCTTAGTTTGTCACTGGATTAAAGCTAGCCTGGCTGATGACGGCTGATTAGCCAGAAACTGGTCTTAGGATGCTTGTTTACGGTCCAGGGAAGACATGGCTTGGCAGTTCAGGCTGGACTGTTCCCATGAGGCACAGGGTCAGACTGATTTGCATACGGCCATGTCTGAACTGGGGTAGCGGAGTGAGCTAAAGAATGATGATGGATTAAACCCAGATCAGTTGACTGGAGGTGAGTGCTTGGATTGTTCAACACTCTGTCCATCATCCCCTTTGGTTTTACCTTGTAAATAAGGCACCCTTCCATGCTGTACTTAGTGTGAAAGGGGAGGGCAATGGGTGTTTGCATGGTCATTCCACCAAACACCCATTGATTTTGATGCTGCTCCCTATTTACTAGGGCAGCAAAAATAGGAGACTCAAAAGAATATAAGTGATGCCCAGGAAACAATAATGTCTATATTAATGGAAAGGATTAATGAATTAATCCTTCCTTCAATAATTAATAAGTATCAAACAATTTAACCTACTTCAAGTTGTCTATAACCAAGGAAAAATCAATGAAAAATTTCAAAGCACACATTTTATTTGTTTTTTCTTCTTTCTATTACTTTAAATGATAAAATTCTTTCTTTTGATCTATTTATCATCTTTTTTCAACACATATTTGCAAAAAACAATTACATATATATATATATATACACCATACTCACTACAAACACACACATATATGATACTCTATTTACATTATGGACAAACTAACACATTGGACCTTTACACAGTGATGCCCTTGTTAAACAAAAAGGATGCTTTCCAAAATTATAAATTGCCTTCCTTCAAAACAAGATCACCCTCAAAAAACAGAACCAACAGAGGTGAAATGTTTACACCTCTATACTTTATGTACTCTCTTAAATTAAATGTCTTAATTATTCTTGGTTCTTCTGGGGTGTCTTTCTATAAATGTCGACCCGTAGCCCTCTGACTATGGGCCTCACCAGGACATGGGCTTTCCAGGGTCCATTGCCATACAGTAAATCATAACAAGACGAGTAACAATGTTCAAAGTTTTCTCCTGGCGTTGACAAGCGTTTACTGAGCGAAGATCAACGATATATCTTCCTCAATGTTTCAACATACAGAGTGATCCCCTTTACATCTCCATTCTCACTTGATTTTTCAACTATATACACAGGGGTTATGACCAATTAAACTCCAATTTCAATACCCAGAAGACGCCGTTCTTAATAGTCTAATGATTTTCCACGTCTCCGAAGCGCCTCCTCTCTCCCGCAAGCAACTCGGAAAGTAGCTTGCGGGAGAACCTGATACACTGCAATCCTTCTCCCAAGTTGTGCGGGTCATTTTTCTATTTCTTCTTTAATTTGGGAATGCCAGGGAACCCTCAAATGGAATACAAATATCAGACATCTGCTCTTAATAGCACAGCCTGTGTTGTCCTTTCACCAACATATCCAACTCTGTTGGTCCCTTTGCAGTAGGCATTTCAATGGCAGAGCCAGTTTGGGAACTCCTCTCAGAAACATGACAGTCCGTCCAACTCAAAACAGAGCAGGCACACAGACACTTTTGTCAACAGGGCACTCCACCACATTTGTGGCAGTGTATCTGGCCTGCCAAACGCTAAATCAGGTTCAGACGTTCTCAGTAGCAGTGGTCTTGCTCTGGAAGTTCTAGCTACTAGTAAGTAGTGATGAGCATTTTGCCAGCGTGGTGGAAAATAAACATTTGCCCAACTACTTAGAAACATGCCTTCACAAAGCTTTTGCTGTTTGATAGAATAGCTGTTCCATTGATGTATACAATGAAATTTGGGTCCATATTCGCGAGGCTCTTGCACCAACATTGTGTCAGTTTTGTGACACAATGGGGGTGCAACCCCCTAAATCATGTTTATGAAGCCATGCAATGCCACTTTACATGGCTATGAGTTGACTCATAAATATGGAGTAAGGCAGCACAAATTTTTCCGTTGCACTACTCTGTGTTAGGGAGGTGTGCCATGGGTGTTGCGACACGCATGGATATTGATGCATCCCCTGATTTAGACGACCCTGTAAACCTAGGAATGTGTCAAAACATTATGCCTCCCAAGGGAAGGCGCAACGAGGAGAAATATCACTAGTTCTCCTAGTTTTTCCTCTTTCTACAGCTCACATAAAAAAAGAGGAAAAAGCCTCTCATGAATGTGTGCATGAAGGTGCCCCTTCCAATACAAAAACAATCCTGCATGCAACGCAGACACCCTTGCACCATGGTGCAAGGGTGCCTGAGTTGGTGTTAGGCTTCTGAAACTGTGCTAACGCAAGGGGAAAGTACAGGAAATGGTAAGACCCTTCTGCCACCAAGCTTTTATTTTGTCCTCATTCGCCACCAATCTGACTTCAGTACACACTCAAGTTGTCTATACCCACACTCAGCGAGCTGAGAGGCGTAGGCATCTGGAAATGGAAAAATCCACCTACCGGTACCAGGACTTGTTTGGGTGCTAATGAAGAAACCACCTGAGATAACTCTTCTGCTAAGCTCTAAGAGCTAAATGGCCCTCATCGTAGAGCTGCCAGTTCCAGACTGAGAGTGTCCGGCATATCCCATAGAGTAATAAGGCAGCATAATCATAGGACTCAAAGAGAAGGGAGGAAAAAAAACTACTCAATCAACTCTGAGCCCCATCTGAGTTGCAGGATGTTACAGAATGCTTTCTTGTTCTTGCTGCCTGATCTCATAAGATTTAGCTTGGAGACTGCTAAGAATGAAGTCTGCCAGTCTAAGTAGGAGGGGGAGTGGAATCTGTCAATTTTATACAAATTTGCCTTCTAGCTAGGAGGATAGCATAAAAAAGCACTGATCTAGCAGGACCCTTAACATTATCTGCCAAGCCAAAAATGATGAAGGGTAAGTCAATGGTGACAAGACTCCCCAGAGTACTTGCCAGACATTTTCCGATACTGTCCCAAAAGGAAACTAGGCCAGGACACTCTATAAAAATTTGGATATCAGAAGCTGAGGCCAGCCCACATTTCTTTCAGCAGACAGGGGAGCCTTTGGTGATTTTTGAGAGTTTTAGTGGGGAAAAATAGGCCCTGTGGATGGTAAACAGGTGATTCCTTTTTAGCCATACCGGTTTTACTGCCTCATATAAGATCTTACATGAGCTGCCATATGTATCGCAGTCTTGTGCTGGTAAGGAACCTCCCCACAATTCCTTTGTAAGTTTGAATTCACCATCTGCCGCTTCAGATATGGCTTGGTACCAGAAAGAAACTTCCTTCCCCCCAGGGGGCTTAGTCACAAGCTGATGTTCCAGGGAGTTGCTACCTCCGAGTAAGCTGCCACAAATTGTTTGTGAGCGTGAATGAGCTCAGCTTTCCAACTGAAGATATTTAAATCTAGAAAGACCTGCTCCGACCCTGTCCCTAAGTTGCTCCCATGAAACAAGGGTGCCGTCTGGGAACAGATCCCCCCAGACCTCCAGTCCGGCTTCCCTCAAGGGAATTGCCAGCCTATCACTCAAGCACTCTGGAGCCCCAGGGGAATCCCAGAGGGGAGCCTGGCTGGAGAAATAACCGAGTGTGGCTGGAGAAAAACCTGAGTGTGGCTGAACTCCTTAATTTTGCCCATGTTTTACCTAAGACCTGGAGAACCTTCAGCTTAATCTTTTTAAACAACTTTGGATCACGAAATTTGAACAAAAAACCCTCCACCGGTAGATTAGTGCCCCTGAGCATAGCCAAAAAAATCCCTCCCGCACCAGTGTTAACAGGCATTTTCACGAGCATGCGTGAATGCGAAAGTTGGAAGGCCCAAGCATAACGCTGGATATCTGGCAAAGCAAGACCTCCCTTCTCTCTCCTGCGCCTCAGTTTTTTCCAAGCAATCCTGGGTGATTTATATGCCCAAGCAAACAAATGTATATCCCTCTGCAGTTTATCAATTAAAGATTTCCCAAAATGGAGGGCAATACAATTAAATACGAAAGTAATTTTCGGGAGTATTGACATCTGAACCAGATGACTCTGCCGATAATGGAAATGGGGAGTGAGGTCCAGGATTTCATTAGCCTCTGACACTCCCTTGCCACCATAGTCAAGTTGGTCTCGGCGATCTTAGTGATGTCTTGAAGGATATTGATCCCCAAATACCTAATTTTGGAACTGGTCTGGTACTGATGCTGAGTTGCTCCTGATTCCAAACCATAATCTCTGTTTTTGAAGCGTTAATTTTGTAACCGGAAACCAGACCAAACTCCTGAGCTAGACTGACGACATCCGGAAATGCTGCATGTAAATTGGAAGAGAGAACTAGAATATCTTCAGCATAAGGGCTACTTTCCTCTCCCATTCCCCATACTTGAAAGACTGGATATTGGGATCGTCCCTGAGCCGTCGAGGATATGGCTCAATGTATAGATCAAAAAGGAGAGGGGAGAGTGGGCAGCCCTGTCTGGTCCCCCTGGAGATCTTAAAAGAATCAGTAATATTGCTGTTTACAAGAAGTCTGGCTGTTGGACTCTGGTAAATTAACTGTACTGTGTGACAGAATTTTTCTCCTAGATTCAATTTCTTCAAGACCTCCGACAGGTAGATCCAACTCACCCTGTCGAAGGCCTTGGTCGCATCAAGAGTCAAAGCTGCCAGTGGGATGGAATAAGCAGAAGCCAGATCGATCACACCAATAAAATCATACGTGAGGTGTGAGATCTGTCGACCCCTGACAAAACCCTTCTGATCTAAATGAAGAATGTTCCCTGCCACAAGTCCCAGTCTTGCAGCCAGTATTGAATAAAGATTTTATAATCGGCATTCAGGAGCGATATGGGCCTATAAGACCCACAGCTTGATGGAGCTTTCTCTGGTTTCAAGATCAGGACTATAGTGGCATCATTCAATGAAGCTGGGAGATTTAGGCCCTCCTATAATATCTGATTAAAAAGAGACATCAGGGTGGGGACGATCTTGTCGCTCATCAGCCTATAAATCTCGGCTGGGAGCCTATCTGGATCCGGAGCCTTCCCGTTCTTACAACATGAGATAGCATCCCTAACCTCGACGTAAGAGAAGGCCTGATCTAGATGTTGCTGTTGATCTGGGTTGAGGGAGGGGAGGGGAGGGGTATACCTCCAAGCCACCTCTGTGTGCTAGGGCTGTCCACTCTACTATCTTCAAGATAAATATCTTGAAAAAAGATCTGAAAAGCACCACAAATTTCATCGTCTGTAGAGTGAATGCCATAATCATTAATGATTTCCTTGATATAGCTCCTCGCTTGATCTGATTTGCTCTTCCATGCAAGGAGCTTGCCTGCCCCATCCCTATACTCAAAGTGGGAGATCTTACTTGCCTCCCATCTTCGGGTAAGCCTAATGTTCAAGACATTTTCTAACTAGGCTTTTAAGCTGTAAGCCTTAGCCTGGATTTCAGGGGAAACTTGACTGGATAAATCAACTTCCGCATCCTTCAACCTGGTTTCAATATCTGAGATATTTTTTTTGTATTTCTTATTTCTGTAGCTGGACCTGCTGGTGATTTGGCCCCACAAAAAAGCTTTTAGCGAATCCCAAACTGTCATTATTGAAGCTGAACCAGAGTTCGCCTCCAAAAAGCATTCAATTTCTTGTGAAAGAAAGGAGATCTCCTCTTCCTCCAAAAGTAAGGCACGGTCAAAGGACCACGGCCTAACAGAGCTGGGTACTGGACATTCCAAACCCAAAAGAAACCCTGAATTGTTTGAAAGATGTGGTGCCAGATACAAAATATTTTTTACCTTGCCTCTTAACGAATAACTAATCAACACAAAATATATTCTGGATTGGTGCTGATATTTGTAGTTTCGGTATGAGACACCTGGCTGCTGGCCTGATCTATCTCTCCAGATATCCAAGAGGGTGAACTGCTTCATTGTTCCAATTAAAAAATCCAGAGATTTAGAAGGAACCAAAGCTCTTTTATTTGGAGTCTTATCTAATGAAGGGTTCAAAACAATATTAAAATGCCCAGCCAGGACCATCGTCAAGCAAATGAGAAAAAATAGTCTTAAGATTGGAGGGGTCATCATGGTTGGATCCATAGTATCCAACCAAGGTAAGCAGGGTCTCCATTATCACAACTTTAACAATAACCCATCTGCCACTTGGGTTCACAAGCTGAGATAGAATCCCAGCCCTGGCTGATTTCTTAAATAAAATTAAGACCCCTCTAATATTTGCTGACTGACTAGTACATGCATACAAACCAACCCATCTTAGGCGTTTAAAGAGAGAGGTTGTCTCCTCCTCAAGTAGATGTGTTTCCCAAAGGACAATGACCTGCGCTGGAAAATCACGAAGATATTGTATGATCTTATCTCTTCTCGGTCTGGTGCGCAGACCATTGACGTTCCAGGAGAGAATCTGTATGGAGCTAATGGTGGATCAAATCTGCGCCTGTACTCAAGAACAGAAATTGGAGACACCAGCACCAGCACCAGATCCCAGGTCAGGACCTTCCCATTGCCCTTGCAATTTGGGTTAAAATTGGTAAGATCGAAAAAAAAGGGAGAATGAGGATATTTTTTTTTACCCCGCTGCACCTACCTCCATTCCTTGTGCCCCTTTCATCCCACCCCCCACCCTTGGAGATCCCTGACCCCAATCATCTGGACAGATGGAGTCCAGATAGTTGCCTCCCAGAGATGCCCCCCCACCCCCTCCTACCTTAAAGAGAAAGAAAAGTGCAAAAAGAAAAAAGAAAAGATAGAGAAAGGAAACCTATCCAACCCTAAAGGATTCTAACCTTCACTAACCTAAAAGAAAATGTTTAATATATGTTTTCCCATATTATATTTTATATATATATATTTTTTCCTTTTTAACTATGACTTTGTCTAGTCTTAAGAGTGAGTATGCCACCCCAACTGAACCTACCAAGTCATACTACAGCCCATGATCTTGGCCCAAAACACTCTCTTGCGGCCCTTTACTGGTGTAGCTCAGCAACTAAGCAACTTGTCCTTCTCTCAAGCTGGTAATCCAAGAGAGCTACCAGTAAAAGCTAGGGGAAGTCAGGAGAGGCGAAGAAAAAGGCAATCTCTGTCACTGTCTAAACCTCACCCTTCTCCATAGTGGCAAGCAGTTCCTCCGCCTCCTGTACTGATCTCATGTTATTCATTCTATTCTTAAACATGAGGCAGGAAATTTAAGTTTGAGCCACGGCCCGAGCTTCTTAAAATCCTCCAGCTTCCTACCCAGCTACCATTGCCTATCTAGAGTTGCCCGGGCCAGGTCAGATCTGATTTGGAATGAAAAATCTTTAGCCTTCAGCGACTTATACTTAAGAGATAGATTAAGAATTTTCTCCTTCAGCGAGTAAGTAAGTAAGTAAGTAATTTATTATTATGCGTGATTAATTAAAAACATTGCATACATTAAATAATAATCTTTAAAAACAGCAATCCACTATTACAGAAGTGTGACCAATTTTAAAATGGTTAACTATTACGAAGAAATGAACTAGTTTTAAAACAATCCAGACTGTGTCTTACATAAAGTCGTATAAAATGTGGTTACTGTTTTAGTCAGGTTAAAAAGTCAATCTCATATAGGATATGTTATTGAGCAATCCGCCCTCAGATTCATTTCTTCTCATTGGGGTTCCCTTGCCACTGAAATTGTTCGAGGCAGTTGAAGCAGCTTCAAGATGTCACTGGGGAAGTGGTCCTGATGATCTGCTTAAGTTATTAAGGGTCATTTTCTAAGCTGACTAGATTAGTTCCGGGGACCATCATACAGTGATTGTACAGTAGAGATACGTTCTTTTTAGTCTGTGTTCAGTGAGATCAAGGAATTTTATAAGGCGTCAGTTCAACTGTGCTAGGGTTGGATTAAAGCACAAGATTACCGCCTGTCTGCAGGACCTGATACCGTGTTGGTTAAAGGATGGTTTTAGTAAAGTTTTCCTTAAGTCTTTTAACTTGTCACAGATACAAATGATGTGAATAAGGTTCTCGACTCCACAAGCACATAGCCTGCATCGCTGGTCTCCTCCTGTATGTTCCCAAGGTGGTAAAAATGGGCTGATTGAGCCAACTCCCAGACGGTTTCAGAAATTTTTCTTTAGTTGTTATCTTTATTCCTGCGCTTAGGTAAGATTGAGGTTTACCAGCTTCGTAGTTGTTGAGCACAACCCATCCATGGGCCCGTTTTGACAGGGCTTCCTTGTCCTCTACAATAGATTTAAGTCTCGTTGACTTTGTGACTAGTTTTTTTAATACACAGTGAGTCGTTGAAGTTTTCCAAAGGTCTGTCAGACCTAGAGCCTTGATGGAATCCAGAAGGTATTTGTTCGCTGGTGATTTCCCCGTTTGTGTTAGTTCTTTCCTGAGATGATTATTTAGGGTACCATTTTCTGCAGCTCTGATTTTATGCCAGCATTTTACATAGGCTCCCATTCTCTCTGCCTCTTGGTTTTGTAGTCCAAATTTCAACCGTATTTGGGCCGGGGAAACATATTTATGGAGCTGAAATATTGCTCGGTAAGAGGTTGCTATTATGCTCTTTAAGATTGCTACATCTCTTCCTCTCATTGGCTCACTAGCGTAAGTGATTGTGGGTTGCAAGTTGGCTCGCAGGACTTTTAAGAAAGGATCTAAAGACAGGTCCGGCAACATTTTCTTCAAGGGTTTGAGAGCCAAATAGGTCATAGTACCCTTCCTTCGTAAGTATTCCAGCTGCGGCTTGAAGGAATTGTTTTGATCTAAAAGTATCCCCAGATACTTGTAGTTTGTTACTTGATGTAAGAGTTTCCCATCAAGGTACCAACTTGGTCTAGTCTTCTTGTGGTGGTTTACTGCCATAACTTTAGTGTTAGTAAGATTTATTTTTAAGGCGTTCCGTTTAGAAAAATTGCTAGCCACGTCCAGAAGGTGTTGAAGACCAATTGGGGTCCGACTGATCAGGACTAGATCATGGGCGTATAACAAGTTTGTCAATTTCATACCTCCCAACTTCGGGGCGTGAGATGAACAGCTGTCCAGTTCCCCTGGAAAGTCTGCTAGGAAGAGGTTAAACAGCAGTAGAGCTAGGACGCACCCCTGTTTTAGACCCTTAGTTGTGGGAATTCTGCTTGAAAGCTGAGTTCCGCCACCTAGTTTTATTCTGATCCACATGTTGGTATACAGGTACCTAAGTTGATCTAAAAGAGAAGTTGGTATCCCCCAACTGGCCAGCTTATGCCAGAGCTTTGAGCGATCAACGTGGTCGAGCACAGCTGTGTAATCTATAAAGCAGAGATACAGGGGGTATTTGCCCTCTTTTGCGGTGTCCATAAGCATGGTTAAGGCCATGAAGTTAGTTGTTGTTCCTTGGCCTTGACAGAATCCTGTTTGTGTTGCGGGGATAATTTTATTCTCCGAGGCCCAATAGTCTATTTCTTCCAAGATAATCCCTGTGTAATATTTAGCCTCAGTGTCTATGAGGGCTATCAGCTGGTAATTGTTTGGAATAGACCTCTCGCCTTGCTTATATATCTTGAGTTGTTAATAGAGCCTCTCCATGATTCTGGAATCATGGGATTGCATGTCTGAAAACTGGTACCAGTGTGTTGCTCCAGAAGTCAGGATCTTGTTTGAACAGCATTGGTGGAATGCCGTTGGGGCCGGGAGCTACCGCCCCTCTGCCTTTAGCTATTTGCTTTTTTATGGCCAGTGGAGCAAGGCTGTTATGCTCTTTTGCATCGATGGGTAGGCAGTTTTGGTCTGAGAAGTCCTTCTCCCGCTGCATCGGCCAGGAGTTAATAATGTTCTCTTTGCTGGAGCAATGAAGAGTAGTTGCTTCTTTCTTTAGTTTGGTTTTACTAGTGTTGCCTTGGTAGGTGAAAACAGTGCCTAATTTTTGGTTTGAGTCATTGAAGTGATTGAATAGATATTCATTCCAGACCGCGTCTATGATGTTAGAGTTGATGCCAAGATGGTTCGGTCTCTGTAATTTATTGACTGTTTGCCAAAATCTGGCGCTGTTTTTCTGTTTTGCATCATGGAGAAGTTTCACCCATATTTCGTCATTCTTTGCCCTTCTAGTTTCCCATCTCCTTAATGATTTTTTACTTTCGCGGAGGGAACTTTGCAGTAACAAATTGTTTGGAAATTTGCGGAGTTGTTTTAGTGTGTGATTTATAAACTGCTTCAATTTTGTGGATACTGGACTTTTTGCCATTTTGCTAGGAACATATAAAGCATTCCTCCGTTTCAAATATTGCCTGCTTAAAAATGTTTCTCCAAGTGACTTGACAAAATTGCCCCAGCATTCCAAAGGCTCCGCTGCCGGCCCCCCTCTTGTTTGTACAGGTCTTTGGCGATGGATGTTATTTCCTCTATGTTTGAGGAATTACACCTTATTCTTTTGAGATTGATGGTTTCAGTTTGCACAATTGTTTTACTGACGGGCAGTGTCTGGCTTGAGCTTGCTTTAAGACTTAGTTCTTGTGGCATATGGTCACTGAGATCGTTATTGCCGATCTTGAAGGTGGCAATATGATTGTATAGTGTTAGGGTTGTGAAGATATAGTCTAGGTGGGACGATGCTATGGCTGAATGATACGTAGCAGCTGGTGGAGTATCGTCCTTAAAACGGCCATTTACGACTCTCATATTCAAGTATTCCAACTCCTGAAGGAGGTATTTTGCACTTCGCGCTGGGTTGGTGACTCTGAGTCCGGCTTGCGTTGCAATAGCCGACGCTGCAGATAGATCCTGGATTTGATCGGCGTCTTGAGTGTTTCCTAAGAGATGCATGTTGAAATCACCAGCAAGGTTGATGTGGCCTGTTGCTTCCTCGTCCATCAATCTTTTTAACTCTGTTGACAACTCCTTTGCTGCTTGTAGCTTTTGTTTTGGATGAACATAGATGTTTAATATTATTACTTACTCTGGGCACTGGTTAATCCTAAGCAATATTTTTATGGCCTGAATGCAACTTGGAGGTGAGAATTGAATATTCTTTAAATCGGTCTTACCTATTTCTGTTATAAAGATTAAGAGCAATAAGCCGCCCGAACGACGGCCAAAAACAGACCCCTTTCTTGCCGGAAGTAGATGAGAGATGTAGCCCTGCAGTTCAAAGGACTGATATTCCTAAGTTTCCTGGAGCAGGATTATATCAAAAGATTTCAGGTAGGTTAGAAACTCATGGTCGCTTGTTTTGGAAGCTAAGCCATTAATATTCCAGACACATATTTTAAGGCTGTCACGCTCAGTTTAGGATGGATGTTTTACAGCCAACTCTTGTCAATTTATGCGCGCTGATGTAATTACACGCTGTATGCCCAACCAATTGTTGTTAATTGAGGATTGTGATAAAGTATGTTGAATCTCTACGGGTAACACTGCTATTGCCAGATTCGCCTCAATCTTTGTGCCTGGAGTTCTACTCCTTGCTCCTTTCAGGACTGAGAGTGTCGTCAAGCTTGAGTTGTTTATGTCATTGTCTAGGAAAGGTGTTGGATATAATGGTTTTGGGACTGGTTTCATGATTAACCGCCAATTTTGGAATCGGTCTACTTCCTGTAAGATTCTGCCTGCAACCTCTGAATTTATCTATCTAGTTCTGGTAGCTTCTAAGTTTTGGCTATTGTTGTTTGGTAAGAATTCAATTGACAACATATCTGACGATGTGATGTCAATTAAAGTTGGGATAGATTGTAAGAGCCGTTCACGTTTTGTCTATTTAATAAGTCTATACAACCTTGCGATTTATATTGCGGAAGTAATATAGTGGTGTCAAACTCTACCACTTTTAACAGCTGTGGGTTGTAAAGAGATGTTTTATCACAATTAATTGCTTGTTTGGGGCATAGGTGTGTATTTTACTGTTAAATGTACTTGTAGAAGACCTCAAGAGAGAGTCGTTGGTCATGTTGGTTTCCTGATTAGTATTATTGTGAGGAGATACAGGTTGAACAGATGGAGACTGAGTTGTTTCTTGCTTAATTGGTACTTGTTCGATGGCTTGACTCGACGTAAAGATTAACTCTTTATAATTCTCCTGAAGGGTTATACCCTGGGTCCTCCTTGTGGCTAATGCAAGTAGGTATGAAAATTTACAAGTATCTTTTTTGGCTTGGATCTATTTGGGTTCCTTCTGAAGGGGTCTCTGTGGATTGTCTGAAAGTCTCTTCTTCTGATTGTTCTAGTTCAAGGTACTCCTTCAGGAGTGTAATCACGAAGGACTTGAGGTCGTCCCCCTCACTCCCCTCAGGGACATTCAAAATACGCAGGTTCTTCCTTCGTGAATTGTTCTCCAATATTTCTAACCTGTCTTGAAGGGCCCCCTCTTCCCTTTTAAGAGTAACTAAGTCTGCTTCCACAACACCAAGCTGATCTGCTAACACCCCCACAGTAGATTCTAAAGACTCAGTTCTGGCATTTAAAAGATCCACGTTCCTCTCCAACGACTTGCAAAAGCATCTGATCTCTCCTTGATTGGCGGCCGCAACCTCAAACCCCTTCTTGATATCCACCGAAAGTGAAGCAAGGAGGGCCTCCAGGGAAAATACAGAGGTGTTGTCTGATTTTTGGCCATCATGCCTGCGTCAGCGCCTCCTACCACTGCTTGAGGCAGTCCCTGGAATACAACTTGAGGCCCCTTTCCCTCGACCTCCTTTTCGTTCTCCCTCTGCGCTGAAGCAGGGCTCTCAATACCAGAGGTTGGAGTGTCTCCTGAGAGTGGGGGGCCCTGATACCTCCATATTGGCAAATTCTACTACAGAGTCAATCAACCCCCCCTGCCCCCTTCCTGCAAACCTCACTCTGCCTCACCAGATTCAAAACTTCTTGTAATACTTTGAAGTAAGATCTTAACAAGAGCGTGATTTTAAGCTTACCATCTGAAGGGGTGCTTTTGGCTCTGTCAGGTTTTGCGCTCCTACTCTTAACTAGGGGTGGGCGAAAGTAGCATAAGGGACTTACGCGGAGAGGCGCGGAGATTTAACTAATCTCTGTGCCTCTCTGCATATTTCAGTTATGCAACGCCCGCCGCCTGCCTCCCGCCCACAATATTAAATGAGATTAAAAAGCCTAAAATAAGGGGGCGTGGTTTGCGCCAATGTGGAAGGGCAGACCCAGCGTGAGCTCCGTTTCCATACGGGACTCGGAAGATCCTGCTGAACCTCTTTCCCATCGCTTCAAGACCGGAGTGACGGGTTTTCCTGTTAAAGTATGCGGTGAGTCTGCAGGCCGCATTTTGAACACCGGAGCAGCATTCTTTCACCGTTGAAGCTCGCTTTAATTCTTCTCTCATCAGAGACGCGGGCGGCCGCCATTTTAGGCCGTCGAGCCCGTGTCTCGTAATAACCCTGTAATTTTCGCCGCCCTTCATGTAAATTTTTCGAGCATCTCAGCAATCCTGTTTGAAGCCTTGCCTGTCAAAATAATATCCTGGGAAAACACCTGATTCAGGATTATAAACATTTCGTAGTGTCCTTTCATTTGCTCTGAGAGAAAGCAATACCTCACCAAAGTGGCCCTCTTTTGCAGAACTCAATCTCTTTGTTCCACATATTCTTTGGAGCTGCTGATCCTATCTGCAGATCATGCTGTGTGTTTGGTGTCTATACCTGACTGATTTTGCACCTCCTTCAAGCTTTTTGTCAATTTGTGGCAAGCTTTCGTGTATTGGAGATGTGGGCTGCCGCCATTTTTGGCCGCTGAGCCTGCATCTTGTCATGCTGATATGCCGCATCTACTACAATTATATCTGAATGCCCTCAATTGCTTCGTATATTTTTTAAAGTGTTGTGGCTGAGATGAAAGCTTACGCTTTATGTTTCCAATAACCAGGTAACTCTTTCACAATATTAATCTATCCTCTCTTGTGTATAATTTTCCTCATCTGCTTGTCAATACAATGTGGAAATGCTGCACCCTATCTATCTAACGGTGTTTTTCTGAGGAACTCTATTTCAAACATTTTTATTAATATTTGTGCATTTTCGAGGCCTTCTTCATTCTTATCTTCGCATCCACTGTAGTATGTCTCGCCTTTATTGTAATTCCTCCATTTTACTCAATCCTCAACTACTCCTCTCAACATACAAAGAGCGCTCCTTTGGGACGTTAAACCCCAATGCTACAAAACCACATGGCATCATAATGCTTTTTTTGGAGTTTACTGATCTAGTTACTATTTTGAAGGCTGTCAAACTTAAAAGTCGTCTTATTTGGTCTGGCCATAATATCTTCATTTCACAGGATATCTCCAATGCAACTAATGCACGTCACAAAGAATTCCTCGCCTTGCGTCCTCAGATGAGACATCTTAAGATTCAATATGGAATCCTTCATCCTTGTCGCTGCAAGATTCCTCATGATGGTCGTTCACGTTCCTTTGATGATCCGGAAAAACTCAAAGTCTATCTACATAACCTTTCATCAAATGGAATGGATACTAATACTTGACTTGTCAAATTTTTCAGGATTGCCATTTTAAAATAATATATTTGTTTTATTTATCCTCTTAGAACGTGCATTTTTTTCTTGTCTTCTTATTCTTGTTTTTGAGGTCCGTACCATCTTGCATCACTATGCTCCCCCTTCTTCGATTTCTTCTTTTCTTACAGATCTGGTTGTTTTGCCTTGATCTGTTTGCTTACTTCTTTCTTTTTTTCTTTCCTTTTCCTTCTTTCTTTTTCTTTTCTACTTTTTCTGTTGTGTCCTGTTATTTTCTTTCTTTAGTCTCATCCCTGTCTCCATACTATTGTTTTCTTGGTTTCTCTATATTTGTTTTGCTCTAATAACAATGTTTAAATTGTTGCATGTATATATTTGTTGTGTGTGTTCTTTTGAAATGTTTTTCATATATACATCTCATTTGTGGTGCTTTATGTCTTGTAGATGTATTCCTGAAGTGTATCACCTCCATTCGTGTATTACCCTCCTATCCCACCATTATGTGTAAGTTTCTCATGTGGAACGTTTGTGGTCTTGGGAATCCCTTCAAAAGACAAAAAGTATTATATCATTTATCCAAGCTTGATTCTCAGGTCTTCTTTCTTCAAGAAACTCATTGTACTGAAGCAGATTCACTTAAGTTGAAAAGGCATTGGGTGGGTCAAGTTATTTATTCCCCTGCATCTTGCAAAAAAGGGGGTGTTGCTATATTGTTCCATAAGTCGTTATCGGTACAAATTTTGACTACTTAAAATGACAACGATGGACGTTGGGTAATGGCAAAGGTTGTTATACACAACAAGACTCTAGTCTTGCTAAATATTTATGGCCCTGTTAACCCCTTCGATGCTGATGACGAGCTCAGCTTGTCATCCGCCACGGGGGGCGTGTGCGGATGACGATCTGAGCTCGTCATGTAACGCGGCTTTTGTAAAAAAGCCGCGCAGCGCAAACATGACCGCCGCAGCGATGCGGTTAAACCTGACCCTAAGTTTTGGGATGATATTAAAAATCTACTCTTTTCCATAGATTGCCCTAATATTATTGTTGCTGAGCACTTTAACCAATGGATTGATCCTTTTTCTGACAGATTGTCTAAATGTAAATTTAACCCTGGTAAATCCCACTAAGCATTTCAATCAGCCATTGCCTCTCGTTCAATATATGATGTTTGGAAGACATGTAACCCTGACTCACTTGAATGTACCTTTTTTTCTAACGTGCATCAAACTCCCTCTAGAATTGATTATATTTTGGTTAGTAAATCTATGCTTCCTTCTATTCAAACATCGTAAATTGGGTCCATCTTTATTTCTGACCATGCACCCGTATATGCTGTTCTAGACCTTTCACTTACCTCCTTCCACTTTAGTCGCTGGAAACTTAATAGCAATTTATTATCTGATACTGTATACATCAAAGAAGCCACCACTTTTATTAATGAATTTTTTAACCTAAACAATCCACTGAACACTTCTATTTCTAATAATTGGGATGCCTTCAAGGCCTCTTTTCGTGCTTTTAATATTTCATATGTTTCAAAAGAAAAGAAAGTCACATGGAAAAAATATACTGACCAATTACAACATCCTTAATTATTGGAACATACATATTTCACTTCTAAGTCTTCTTCCACCCTTCATAAATTGTTTGCGGCTAAATCTGAACTCAACAAATTGGCAACAACTGAAGCCTGTAATGTTCGTCTAAAAATTAAATCCAAATATCATGGTGGTCATAATAAAGCGGGTAAGATGTTAGCAAACTATCTGAAAATTAGGTATGGATGTAAAAATATTGGTCACATCTTAATTGAATCTACTAAAATATTGGTATTGTTAGATGAAGATATTGCTGAAGTTTTTCATGAATATTATCTATCTCTTTATTCTGATGATACATTTCCCACTAATTAAAATTTAGAAACATTTTCCTCGGGCCTTCCGTCTCCCCCTTCTCTCCCTGATGAATTTAATGCATTAGAAAGAGCGGTCAGGCTCAAGAGATAACTAACGATATTAACTCTTTAAAAAAATCAAAAGCTCCAGGTCCTGCTGGTCTCCCTGTTGAATTTTACGCCACTTTTAACCCTATTTTTGTTCCTAAACTTTTGGCACTTTTTAATTCCTTTATTGTGGATGCTAAAGCTTCCGGCTCCTTTATGGACGCTTTAATTATTATAATTCCTAAACCGTATAAAGACCATTCCCATTGTAAAAATTTCCGCCCTATATCTTTAATAAATTATGATTGTAAAATATTTGCCAAGATTCCTTCTTTTAGACTTTAATCCATTATCCCTTTATTGGTTAAAACTGACCAAGTTGGATTTATGAAGGGTAGGTTGGCATCAGGCAATTCCCAAATGTTTGCAAATATTATTTCATATGGTAAAAATTACACATCTCCTCTTGCAGCACTATCTTTGGATGCCGAAAAGGCCTTTTATCATATCTATTGGCAATTTATATTTAAAACTCTACAATGGATTGGTTTTGGACCTACTTTTGATTCTTGTATTGAACTACTATATTCATGCCCTCAAGCCTGTATTTTTGTTAACAATCATTTTTCCAATTTATTTTCCTTATCGAGAGGTACAAGACAGGGATGCCCTCTCTCACCTTTATTATTTGTTTTATGCCTTGAACCTTTCTTGGAGCGTATCCGTGTTAATTCACATATTTACGATTTTACTTACAACTCCATGGAATCAAATAAATCCGCATATGCAGATGATATATTAATTTATATGTCGAACCCCATTGACTCCCTCCCACCCTTTTTGGATGAGGTTCGATTATATTCAAGTATCTCTGGTTATAAACTAAACCTTTCAAAGACAGAAGTTCAACCTTTAAACTCCATTTGTTACCAATTTATGGTTAAAGATACAAATTTTGCTTGGTGTCCCACCAAAATAAAATATCTTGGTATCTGGTTTTTTGCCGCTTTGTCCAACACAATTAAATACACCTTGAGTGCATTACTTACTAAAATCCAATCACTCCTTCTCACTTGTTCTCCTCTATATCTTTCCTGGTGGGTGTAATGACCAGATTTTCGGACCAGAGAGAATCAGCTCATCAGAGCACCACCAACCCAGCCGAAACGCAACCACCTCCCACCTCAGGACCCATCTATCCAGGCACCTGGGTACCTACCTGAGGATGGGGAATTAGCAATATACGAGCTCATATCATCAGAAACACCACTACATCTATAGGGATTACTAGGAATACTCACTGATTACTAAGGACGTCCATGCCCTACACCACACTCACACAATATAGTCTCGCGACAACTCAGGCCCAGACTATTCTACCCTGGGGCAGTTCTGATTACTTACCATTACACACTGACCGCAACCAGTGCTCTCATTAAACAAGCCACAATCTTGTGGGTATAAATACCAGTATCCCCCCTGGTACTCTCTCTATTTCATACATACACAAGCCACAATCCTGTGGGTATACACACTGACCACAATCAGTGCTCTCACTAACGCCACTTTCCCTAGAGGCGATCTCATTACACACCAGTTTCCCCCCTGGTGCTCTCTCAAGCCACAATCTTGTGGGTATACACACTGACCGTAATCAGTGCTCTCACTAACGCCGCTACACAACGACGATCACTTTCCTATAAATACCTTCAGCTCTCTCTCTCTATGTTGGGAAGTTTCTCTCACTATTCACTAGAGGTACAATACTACGATATTATGAATCACACAATGATAGCCAAATTAGATGATGTACAACTTATCCTCCACGTCAAGGGCTCCTCTCTCCCTCATTGTTCAACCACTGCTTACCTGATCGGGAATTGCGTCCGTTCACGAAACAGTACCTGACTAAAAGAACAGGTTACCTTTATGGTATAAGAATAAGAGGCACATGCCGGTTCACTAAGAACTGGGGTACTTTATTTATCAGAACAACAATAGCAATATACCACTATACTATAACACATAGCCTGAAAAGTAAAATGGGAATAGACACATACACAGATCTGCGGGGTCTCTGTAAAGCTTTATTACTATACCACATCCACATGTAACTAACAGGGACTGTAAATAGACTGCACACCGCTGAAAGAAAAAGGATTAGCAACACAATAGGGACAAGGTTAATGTTTAAATGTAAAGCAAACTATATAACAGGAAGGATATCACCTGGTTAGTATGAAGTCTTGCTCTAGCTGTCATCTGGGTTCCTCTCTCGTCTGTGCCTTAGCTCGTCTTAGATCCTCCCCTGCACTCTTGGACACGCATCTGCGCTGATCACTCTGCACTGGATTCCTCTCTCCCACGAACTCTCTACACCTTCCAGCTTCAGCCTAATAGTTTCTGCCGCTCTAATAACCGTTCGCTCCACTAGCTTCTTCACTCTGTCTGATTATCTCAGCTCCAATGTCCAATTCACTCCAGCTGCTCCCACAGACTAATCCACGATATAACTTCAGTCTCTTCTAAAAGGCATCACTTCAGACTCCAGCTGATCACAACTCCTTCTGATAAGTAACTGCTTCTGACTGCTTCCTTCAGTTCCAAACATCATCTCACTTCTCTCTGTTCAAAACACCATCTGCTCACAACTGCTTCTGACTTCTCTCTCTGGTTCCAACTCACTGACTGTCTGTCTGTCTTCTCTCTGTTCCAAGCATCTTCTTCTTTCTCTGGCTCCAACTGTCTCACTGACAAACTGACTAACTGACTTTTCTCTGTTCCAAGCATCGACTGTCTTCTTCTCTCCTCTGCTCCAACTCAACTCACTGACTCCGCCTCTGCACTTCACTAATATGGAATGCTCTCTCCTCATGGAAAGTTCCAGCCAGCAGCCTCCTCCCACCGATTCCATGTACCAGGCTCCTTGCTCTAGACGCTCCCACAGTGACCAGCTGCTTGTTTCGTCTAGAGACCTGAGCCCAGAGACACTTCCTGATTAGATTCAGCTCTGGCCGGTTCTCTCCAGTTTGCAAAGGGCGAACAACACCTCATAACTAAAACATCACCTTTACCCTGCAAGCATCTCAGTCTGCAGGGACAGAAAGCAAAATGGAGTCTCTCTGGTTTTGGGCCTTGTAGGCCTGAGAAGGATGAAATAACACTTAGCTCTATCAGAGTACATACACAAACCATACCAATATGTAATATAAAGTCAGGACTACAGGATCCACCCTCTACTATAGGTAGGATGATGAAAGGACACATAATTATGTCAAAGCCAATAGGCAATAGATGGATTAGAGTCAAGAATAAGGGATCTATCATCATATAAAGCAGCTATCCTCTAGTTTATGCTTCTAGGTCTGGAAAAAGGCCTGAAAGGGACCAACACAAGCAAGAATAGAGATTCAGGATGGTAGCAAGCTTAAAGTCACCATCACTCAGAAATAGAGCCAAAAATACGGTCACTACAGTGGGGTAGGTTGGATACTGTTAAAATGATGATTGTGCCTCATGTTCTCTACACATTATCTATGTTGCCTATTCGGATTCCCATCTCCTATTTTTCTCAAATTAACACCACTTGTATAACATTTTTATGGAACATTAAACATCCACAAATTGCTCTTTCCAAACTTACTCACCCTAAGACTGAGGGTGGTGTACGATTTCCAAACTTTAAAGCTTATCACTCTGCTTTTTTGATTAAGCAAACCTTTGCTTTATCCTATAATTTTGCTAAAATCCCTATTTCTAGAGGGGTCATTTTTTAACGCTCCTTACTAAAAGACTTTTTTTTTCAGAACGTAATTTATATGTCTAACAGTACTTTCATGTTCAATAATCCTATTTTAAAATATTTCCAGAATCGATTATATAATACATTTTCTAATAGTTTAATTCCATTTCAATATTTTTTATCCTCTACAATATGGAAGAACAATTTTCTTAAATATAAAGGTAAATCATTCTTTTACAAATATTGGAAGGAGAAGGGAATTATTTTTGTACACCAATTATTTCACCAAAATTCTGTTATTCGCTTTCCTGTTCTACAAGCACAATATCAACTACCTGCTTCTTGTATTAATGAATATACCATAATTTCAAATGCCTTGCAATCACAATTAGCTACTTTTGACTTTCCAACTGATACACCATCCCTTACCCCGCCCTCACACTTATATCTTTCATTTCCAACACACAGGCCAAAAGCTGCTCTTGTATGTAAGTTTTTGTTATCAAATGTTACTGAAAGGCCTAAATCCCCTATTGAAACTGCATGGGAAACTGATTTGTCCGTTTCTCTTTCTATTGTGACTTGGGATAAATTATGTTCTAAGTTATTCAAAGTTTCTGATGCTGCACGTATAACTCAGACTTTGTATTTTATTTACAATAGAGCTGTTATTACTCCTGTTTCTATCGCCAAGTGTTCCCCATCTTCTTCTCCATTATGCTGGTCCTGTTCCAATGATACTGGCACATTGAGACATGTACTCTATGAATGTTCAAATGTATTAACCTTTTGGAAATCTGTTTGGCCTATTTGCATGAAATTTTTTAAGTGTGATCTTACATTATCGTTTCAAAATGTTTTTCTAGGTTCTCCTTCACCTAGGGGTCGATTCCGATTCGGGAAAAACCGCTCCAAATAGCCGTTTGGAGCGTTTTTCCCGTACGAATCGTACCCTGCAACGTCCCCCATACGTACGACGAAGTACGATTCGTACCAGGAGCCGTACTCCGTACGAGTCGTACAAGACACCGTACGACTCTACTCTCCGTACGATTCTCCCTCAGAACCTGCTGTACGCGACATCTGTACGGTTCGTGGCTGGTTTTTACGACCCAGCAAGAACGATACGTGTCGGGTACGCACCGTACAACCCTTTTTCTACGGGAGCTGAAAACAGCCATAAAAGCAGAGTTTGTGCCGAAACAGGTACGGAACGGCCCCCCTGGGTACGGTGCGTACCCCCCCTGATCGCAGGGGTACGCACCGTACCCCTGCGATCATAGGGTGTACGAGCCGTACCCCCATTGTACGATCGGTGTACGAGCCGTACCCCCATTGTACGATCGGTGTACGATCGGAGTACGAGCCGTACCCCATGTACGATCGGTGTACGAGCCGTACCCCCATTGTACGATCGGTGTACGATTGGTGTACGAGCCGTACCCCATGTACAATCGGTGTACGAGCCGTACCCCCATTGTACGATCGGTGTACAAGCCGTACCCCATGTACGATGGGGGTACGGCTCGTACACCGATCGTACAATGGGGGTATGGCTCGTACACCGATCGTACATGGGGTACGGGTCGTACACCGATCGTACAATGGGGGTATGGCTCGTACACCGATCGTACAATGGGGGTATGGCTCGTACACCGATCGTACATGGGGTACGGCTCGTACACCGATCGTACAATGGGGGTACGGCTTGTGCACCCCATGATCGCAGGGGTACGTGCCGTACCCCTGCAATCATGAGGGGGTACGTGCTGTACGGGGTGTATGTAATCGTGCACTTTTCCGTACGAATCGCCCTTACCTGACGTGGACCGTACGATTCGCGTCCTGATTCCCCGGTCCGGATCGTACTCGTCGGGTCGTACGGCGTGTGTACGAGTCGTACGGTTCACAGTCTCAGCCTTGCAATACGTACGGATCGCGACGATTCAGACGGATTCATGTAATGCGGATCGTACTACGCGACTCGGACGGACGGGTACGATTCGTACGGAAAGGGCTACGAATACGAATCGTACGGTGGATTTTTTTACCGGATCGGAATCGAGCCCCTAATGTCCACGATTCATCCTCTGTTTCCCTGTTATTTGACCTTTTTATTGCACTAGCCTTTAAAGTTATTTTATCATCCTGGAAAGATAATTCTAAAATATCTTCCTTAACTTGGTGGAATTTTATTTGTGATGAGCATTGAATTGCTAATGTCTCCTCCACCTCTATCTGTCAAAAAAATGTAACGTGATCTTCTTTGGCTACCTTTCACAACATATCTTTCTATATGTACTTCCTTACACTAGTTCTTTTCTTCTTTTTTCTTTTCTTTCTTCTCCTTTCCCTTCTTTTCCTTCTTTCTTTCTCTCCATAGTTATACTCATAATGCACCACTATGTTATTTGATTACCTATATTTTATAATATGCTTTATATTTTTATGATTGCTTTTCCCCTTTGTTCGTATTTTCCCATTTTTGTCCTATGTAATAACTATTTCTTAAACATAAAAAAGGCCTAAAATAAGATTTAAATAAAACTTACCTTATCGCGGGGTCATCCTTGTCCATCTAGCCTTCTTCTTGGAACTGCGCATGCGTGGGAGCCTGTGCATGAGCATTCCTCGCCAGGGAGGCGGGCTGCCAAGTACCCGAGTGTGTGGAGATTTGCCTTGTTTCTCTGCCTTCATTGCAAAAGCGGAAGGGACAAATCTCCGCACATTCCGTGTGCGGAACGGAGATGTCCGCCCACCCCTACTCTTAACTTTGCCACTAAGGAAGGTAGAGCTATTATTCCCTTTAGTCGTAGTGCTTCTACTTCCCTGACTCTTATTAATGCCACCACAGTTTTGTTCCAAATTGCCCACAGTAGGCTGTTTAAAGCTCTTCTCAGTAGACTTTGCCTTTGCAAATACCTGCCCCCCACCTCATTTTCTCCCCTTCCTAGGGGCTTTAACTGGGTCTGGGGCAGTGACAAAAGCAGCAGCATGTCCTACCTGGGACTGGGGGTCCACCCAAACTGCATAGCGGCTTTGCACCTGTTCCTGGGACACAGGACTCCCCTGGGGCAGCGCGCTGAGGATTTCCTCCTTGTCGGTCCTATAGCCTCCAGCAGCACCTTCTAGCATATGAAGCACACACACAGTGCTGCCTCTACCACAAGTAACCCAGAGGAGACCACGAGCCGCTGCTCTGCAGCCCCTTCTGAGCTCCAGTGTTCTGCCTCCCACCGTGGCGTGCGGGAAGAAGCCGATGATGGGCTGCATCCAAGGCACATCTGCGGCATGGCAGTGGTGGCGAGAAAGAGACCTCGTAAAGAACCAAGCAAAGCGAAGAAGCCCCCCAGCTATGATCGGGTGCAAGCGGATCGGTTCACTTTGTCGAACAGGTAAGAAAAAACAGTCCTAACACCAGCAAGAAGGCATAGAAGCAAGCGTGTCCTCCGGGTGCAGCGGCAGCTCAACTAGCTGCCGCCATGTTCTCCAGGACTCTGGGTCTGCCACCAAGCTTGTCTTTAATTTCTTAGTCACTCTCCTATTTAGAGGATCTACACTCCCACATGACAGGGTCAGAACTATTTCTATCCCCAAAATTTGACTGCAGACTAGCCATCTAGGATTTTCCTGGGAATAATTAGCTGAAGAATCCGCCCCCGCATCACCAAGTCAAAACAGGTGGAGATAAAGTTGCATGCTGTTTTGCCAACTGTGACTGCGCACTCCCAACTAGCTAATCCCTGTGTGGTCAGCAGTTAATACCTTTCTTTTCTTCCTTGACTCAGAGGTAGGTTATTGTCCTCTTAGACAGAGTCAGTAACTCTCTCAGCTAAGTGTTCTCCAGCTCTGGAAGGGCTAGAACGCAAACCTGGTTTTAGCCAGTTCTGCCTCAGACAACACAAGTTATAGTTACTTTTTCACTTATGTTATGAAACAAGTGATGTAACTATTAAATCAGCCTTTGTAAATTAAGGAAGAAATAACTTTTTAGTATTTTTCTAGCATGTTCCTAAAGTAAATGATTTTACTTCAATAGCTAGTTTCCATCAGAAGCCCATCTGAACTTTAGAAAAATTGTTGCCTCCCAATATGTTCAAACTGCAAAAGTATTTTGAATTTCCAGTTTAAAGAGCTTTTTTAGTGAAGCAGGCAAGCTGGAGAATACTTATTTCACCTTTAGTGAGCCATTTAAGTGTGACCATGAGGTATGTTATACTGTCATATAACTGTATTTCTTCACACCTGTGTTCAGTCCGATAAAAGTAGATGGGCAGCCCTGAGTTGGTGTAGTAAGTCATTTGGGGTTCATATGAGCAGAAAGCTAGCATTGTCCAATCTCACTAACAACAGAAATTGAACGGCTAGCTTGAAATCTTCAAAGATGAAGGTTATTATTTTTCACAGTAGTTTCATCGAGTATCAAGTATAAAATATGCTTGGAAATTCAAGTTCTTAGCTAGGATGAAGCTAAACCATTTACCAAATTCAACAATGTTGTGAATTAAGTCAGACAGTGTCAGAGATTGGAGCCAGTCGTAAACTGGAATGGAGCAATTAAAAAGGGCATTCAGGAGAATTTTTTTAGGTGGGGTTAGATTTCAGATTGCAGAGTGCAATTTGCAGCCAGATGTCTCTGAGAATCTGAGCAAGGACTAATCTAGCATTCAGACAGAACATTTTTCGGCAAAAAGGAGTATAGTTTGTGCAAGGATCGTATGACAATATTTAGAAAGAAGTCATTGGGTTCACTGTTTAGGTTGTCAACAGCGGAAGAGAGGATTGATCCATAGGGAACTCCTTGTTGAAGTACAGAGCTTTTTAAACATTTAACCTCTGTTTTAAATACAAAATGAAAGCCAGTTTAGGGCAACTCCATGTATACAATTTATTGCAATTTAGGTTTGTGGTGGGGTGGTTTACTGTATCTAATGTCGCTGGATGGTGTATCCAGTTAAATTGGAAGGCAGGAATCACTTTTGTCTAGTATGCCTCAACATCGTTTACTATTTGTACTATGATAGATTCTATGCTGCTATCTGACCAGAATCCTGGTTGGCACTCTTCAGGAAGGTTGCTGTCAACAATAAATTGCTTAAACTGTTCTGCCATGAATCGTTCTAGTACTTTTGCCGATAAGAATAGTTTGGACACTGGGCACAAGTTATCCATATCTTTGGAATCGGCATCTGCGTGTTTTTTATTAGAGAGTTAATGAGCTTATTTGCGGCAACCTGAGAGCATTCCTTGAGGTGGCATTGATCAAGTTGTCTCATCAGGGTGTTAACAAAGGTTTTATGCTCTTAAGGATAGAAGCTTCAATGGGTTCTGGTAAGTGTGAAGGTCTGGTTTTGGCAATAGTATTTAGTACTTCAGGGTGGTTGAATTCTCTGAAAGCTGTCCAAATTAAGTTGGTTTTAGGGTCCTTACATGGTTAGTTTGATGCTCACGGGTTTGAGTAAGTGTCACCTTTTTATTGTGAAATATTTCACAGCATTCATTGAGATTATTGAACAGAATCCTTATTGCACAGATGTGCCTACATCCTGGCGTACCTCCATAATTGTTCCTATCTTTCAAAAAGGAAATGTGCATTAAGTAAAGTTTTATTGCCTGATATATCTTCTAGACTCCACAGCTAAAATGATTGGGAGAATGGTATTGGATCATCTCCTTGATCGGTTAAATTACAATAATATCGCCTCCCAAACACAGTATGGGTTTAGAAAGTGGCTTGGGACTATCCAACCATGCCTCGATCTCCCCCTTATTGTGGCCAAATGTAAATATGTCAAGGGTGTTTCCATCCATTAGGCGTTCATGGATCTATCGAGCGCCTTCAGATGCATTTGTAGATCCAAGCTGTGGTCCATTTTAGAATGCACGAGTGTTGATGTGGGACTGGTCCTCTTTTTAAGACTCTTACATTAGGATCTCACAGCATCTGTAATATTTGGCAATGCTGCTGAATGCACCCAACCTTTTAAAGTTGAACGACGAGCGCTCCAGGGGTGCGTCCTTGCCTCAATTCTTTTTTGTACTTTATACTAATGATCTAGACAGATTTTGCTGGGACGGTTGTTCCCTATGTGGAGCTGAAGGTTGTGCCTGCGCTACTACACTCTGATGATGCAGTGCTCCTTGCCAGAGCAGCCAATGGCTTAATATTTAATATCTAGTTCTGTAATATGTATGAAAGATCTGGAATTCGAGACTAACTTCACAAAAACATAAACTTTAGGATGTGGCCATAGAAATACAAAAACCCGTACCTTAGGTATAGGTGGAAAAGTACTGGACAGGGTTAGCTCATTCACATACCTGGGCCTGGAGTTCAATGACAAGTGCACCTGGTCATCCTGCATATAAAATAGGATCACTTGTTATCCCCGTGCAGGAGGCACTACTTTTCCGCTTGCAATGGCCATTGGCAAAAAAATGATTGCCCCGATTTTAGAGATATAAAACCAGAAATGCTAGCCAACTCTTACATATGGCATGGTATTTGGGAATGCAGAGATGCGGGGGCAATGCAGGTGGAGGAGAAGAGATGCTGTTGCCGGTTATAAGGTGTTCTCCCTTTGACACCGCATTACTCTCTGCACCAGGAGCTAGGGATGGAGTATGTGGAGTATTCTGCCCCCTTGGTCCTTTGGTGCTCAATTTGGGCTAATAAGAAAGCCGAGTTTAATCAGGCAGTCATTAGAGATTGACTGTTGTGCACCTTTGGCCTCTCAATTTCATGGTTATAATACATCAAAGTCTACTTTTTAGTTCTTGGATGTGTATAGCTGTTTGAGCACCCTGTGTCCATTACGATAAAGGATAAATATTGGGCAAGCATAGGCAGACCACTAGAGAGTTAACGGAAGTGGTACTGTATTATCCAGACGGTGCAAGTGATTGCTTCCTATTTACTTTATGTGACAAATGTTTATGAGACAATGTTATTGGCTAGATTCAGGCTAGGTTCCAGATGATAGCTATTATGCTTTTCATTAGGACAATATTCCTCTGCAGCCCTCAACATTTGTGCATGCAATGAGCAATCAAGTCAATCCATATTGCACTTTGTATTTTGTTTGTGGTTATTATTTGCTATTTACAAAGAGGTGTTATTCCGCAATTGCGTAGGCGCAAATTTCCTAATATTAAAGCTGCCTTATTCTTTTTACAGCAACTCAATTACTATGATACCTGTTACTTAGTGGCCTGCTTTTTAAGAGCATTTTAGCACAAAGTAGGAGTATGCTTTTTTAATAATAGTGAACATACATATAACTATACCCTGAGTTGTTGGTCTTTTATCATGACGGTAATTTCTGATTTACGTATTTTAGATTACCTAAACTTGATGTTGCAGTATGTGAATTTATTCATATTGTATGCAGCTTTTCTCTTATTGAAATGTTGAACCAAAATCCATGTACATTTTTCTTTTTAAATGGAATGCCATCATTTTATTGTAGATATATTAAATATTTTTGACTTTTAATTGTATGTTTTTATTTATGTATCTTTTATGATCTGCATTTGGAATATCGAATAAAGAAAGATTGATTGAAAGATTGATTGATAATATTCCCATTTCTGGGATGTACAACAGTGTCTCCCAAATTGACATTGTAGCAGTGGACACAATTTGAAATGTTTGTGTGACCCGATGGGTAAACTCCTGATTATGAATATTAGAAAACAACATTTATTTGGTGTTTCTAGATGTACTACCTGTGAAAAGTGGGAAATTCACTTTGTATAATTTGGCATTGTCTGTTTATGATATTTTTTATAGCTTGTGACTTGATATAAAAATGCAAACCATCCTTATGGAGTCAGGTTTCACAGGGTTCTTAGGTAAGTTGTCCCTTTTTAATGTTTGTACTTTTTGTATGGATTGGTCCAACACTTTCTGAGAGTAACCCCTATTGAGGCACCTAGGGCCTTAATTACAAGCCCCTTGCTCCACTGTTGCATCACATTTAGTATGGGGAAAAGTGACATACCAGTTATGCAAGTGCCTTGTAAATAAGCCCCCTAGTTTGGAATAATTCATATGGCAATTTTAAATCTTCTTGATCTGAAATGATTCATTTCGACTTGCTATATTGAGAGAATGGTAAATGCTGTTTCAGGGCTATAGGGTGAAAAGTTTGAAAATGTAAGCTATTTTTTCTGTCTGTGGGATCTTATATACACACTAGTTTGAATGCCAGAAGTTGTTAATTTAACCAGCATGTCCAAAACTCTTATTTCCTGTTTGTGAACCTGATGAGTAAATTGGATATGGCTGTTTCTGGAATTCATGTTGATGATGTTGCTCTCAGGAGCAGAAAGGGTATCATTCCCTATCAAGAAAATATAATCTCTGAAACGTGTTCTACGTGTTTCTGCCAAAGCTTGTCCTGGAAAACAGATTCTTCTTCAAATATAGCAATGAAGATATTGTTGTAGCTGGGTGCCCCTGAAAAACCCATTGAGGTACCATTTTTTGGGAGATAAAAATCTCGATTGCCAATGAAAAAAACGATGGTATAGGGCGAAGTGTAAAAGTTCTAGATGGAAGATCTTGTTTGCTCCGATTTCATCTTGCTGTTAAAAAACCCACTATACCACTTCCATGCCCTTATTGTGTGGCATTGAAGTGTACAAAGAGTTCACATCTACTGTACACAATAACTAATCTCCAATGTTATCCACGGGTAGCAGGATCACTATAATAAGAAAGGCAGTGGTATCCTTGATATAGGATTTCCATTGTTAAACGAACGGCTAGAGGAAGATGTCTAAATAGTGTCCACTGGTTCATTTAGAGAGCCACATGCTGACACAAATGGCCTGAACGGTGGATCATGAGGATGTTTATGAATCTTTGGAAGCAAATACATTATGGGTCTGCAAGGATGCTAAGTGGTGGAAAATTGCCTTGGTCTGTCACTAATCCATTCCATATCCATATTGATCAAAATCGAATTTAGAATAGTTTAAAAGACCTCTGTAGTGTCAGTATCCAATGTCCTATAAATATCAGTGTTACCAACATGAACATTTACTTTATTTTCATATAATGAGACATCCATTACCACCAATCCTCCTCCTTTTCAGCTGACTAAAAAGGTATTGTTTATTAACAGCTAATAATTGAAGAGGACCTCATTCTTTATTGGTCAAAGTTTTTGACACGCTGGATTTAAACTTCAAAGACTTGAGACCATTTTTATCTATTGTCTCAAAAGAATCCAGAATTTAATGAGATAGAGATGCCATGCACTTGCCTTTGGGTTTGAATTGTTTATATATCAGGTCCTGTGCCCATCCCCTACATGCAGCTTGCCTCACACTGTACACAGCCTTTGGCCATTCACTGTAGGCAGTTGGCCTCACGGCCTGGCCCTGGGGACCCCATCACCTTTTTATATGTTAAAGCAGGGGGGGATGCATGATCCCCCTTCCCGAACCTTGAAAGGCCCTAGGAACTCCATCCTCCAGGGCTCTTTGTTTTTTAATTAAAGGGTAGAGGGGCCAATAGGCCACTATCCCGAGCCTTGTTTGGCCTTGGGGACCACATTCCCCAGGGACATTTCTAAAAAGAAAGGGGGAGAAGAGCCACATGGCATCCATCCCCGAGCTATTTTCCGCTCTGGGGACCCCATTCACCAGGGAGTTTGTTTTTTAATTAAAGGGGATAGGGGCCACTCAGCCCCCTTCCTCTAACTTCATAAGACCCTGGGGACCCCAAAACCTAGGGTCATTTCTAAAAATAAAGAAGAGGGGGCAGCATGGCTTCCCTTCCCAAGCCGTTATCTGCCCCTGGGACCAAATCCCCGGACCACTTATATAAATAAAGGGGAGGGGGATCATGAAGCCCCCTCCCTGAGCTTTGTTAGACCTTGGAGCCCAAGTCCCCCAGGGCCATAAAGGAGTCCGGGGCAGCACAGCCACACTTCCCAAGCCATTATCAGTCCCAGACACTCCATCCCGCCGGGGACCCTTATTTAAATAAAGTGGAAGGGGCCACGGTCCATTCCCTGGTGCCCTAAACACTTAAAGGTGGGTGTCCTGGAGCCCAGCCAGAACAACCACCAAATAGGCTACCATGGCCCCAGCTGGCTTCTCATATTTTGCGGGAGCCGGCATTGCTCCCATCTGCAGGGAGCAGCTACTAATACTGCTCCCATAGGACAAGAGCAATCTTTTGATCTGTTTTCCTGCCTGCTTCAGTGCGGGCACGGAGAGAGATCAAAAGTCCACTCCCAGCAGGCAGGAGAATTTTTAACTCCCGTCGGCTGGGAGTGGGCTTAGTGTTTACTAGTGCTTGGCAGAAAATAAAAAAATGCTACCGCCAATTAAGAGAAAACACAGGTTTCACTGCCTGCCCCGGTGCAGGCAGAAAAAGCCGCTATATGCAGTCCTTCCTCCCTTAAAGTAATAAGCCCCAGTGGTGGGATTTCCAGGACCTTTAATGACACTGGAAGGGAAGGTGCGCAGCCCCTCTCCCATTTTGTTAAATTTCAGCCTCTGTGGTGGGTTCTTCCGTGACTTTTGAGGCTCAGGGAGGGGTGACTCAGCCTCCCCCCTTTATGAATACAAACCCTGGGGTGGGAACCCCAGGCATAAACATAGTGAATGCGGCCTAGCCACCATTTTTCTTTTTTATCCCGCAGAAGTCCTGCTGGATCACAGCATATTTTGGAGATATTTATTTTCTTCCTAGTCCCAGGGGGTCTTCTGGGCCGGCCCTGTGGCCTATGGGTTCAGGGAAACTCTACCTTGGCCCCCTTATATTGTTAATTCCCAAGTCTTGTAATGGTATACAATTAATTTTCAACCTTAATTTCTCAAAAACTACTAAACGGATTTTCACATAATCAAATAATAAATAATGTTTAACTATGTGATTGCGATTAATTTTATACATTATGTTATATTGATTATTTTAGTTTTATTTTAGGTGCAGGTTGCTAGGTTTGTAGGGGTTTAGGGTGGGAAGTTTATTAAGCGATAATTAAATATAATTAATGACTAATGCTTATTAATATTTTAACTAATTAATAAATATATATATATTGTTTAATAATTACACATTTTAGTTATACGTTAGGTGTGGGCTGCTGGGTTTGTAGAGGGTGTAGGGTGGGAAATGTATTAAGTAATAATTATTTTGCAAATATTTATTTATAATTGATTAACTATTTAATTGATTATTAATTACACATTTCGAAGTACAGCCTTTAAAAAAATGGGCTTGTATCAATCTTCCAATATATTTTGAAACCAATCAGTAGCTGCATAGCAGGATGTTTATAATTGGGCTATTGATTCCATAATTATTCTGCATGTGGCAAACACACCATCTTTACAATATGCAAGAGCAACAGACAAAATATTTAAGCTTTTTGGGTGTAGGATATCACAGTGCCCATTTACTATGAGGAAGAAATATCCTATAAATTATGTCACCAACTTGCTAAAGTATGTTAATAAATATGATATTGTACTGTTTAGGCCATGTTATATGTTTACGCTTGTGTGTACATATAATTATATATGTATATATTTCCTATATATTAGTGGAATTTATTTAATTTACATTTACTAGTTTAAACTCTCTAAATTTTCTTTTGACAATATTAGTGCCAACAATATTTTTTTCTGATATGTTTGTACTTACCTTTATAAGTATAGGGCCACATTATTTTCTTAAACAATATTTTAGGCACAATATTTGTATCAAACAATATTGCTTACCTCGATATTGTGTCAGTGATCCAGTTTGTCACCCACGTATTTGCAAGACAATCTAGTCAAAAAAGACTAACAGGAAAAAGAGATTGACATATTGACATAGCAGAACGTAATGTTTGTCTTACATGTTTTGTATACATGAATTCTATAAACATAAAACCACATGCTCACCGAATAAATATTTTTTTAGTAATAGCAGTCGTGCTAGAATGCTTTTTATGTGTTAAATACTGATTTCCATATGCCAGTAGCTTTTCTGAGAATTAACCAATTCAAATTTGACAAGCAGGCGGTTTTTGCTTGTCAGTTCTTGTACACATGCTTTGGTTTTGATTGAGCTAGTAAAAAGTTGCTTTCAGGAGTTTCTAAAAATAGTGTTTTCCTTAGAGTCAATTTGAACATTTGTTTACAAATCGGTTAAAAATGTGCATACTAGCTAGCTCTGCTCTAAAACAACGACCAATGTCTCAGGTGTGAAGTAAAAGATTTTACAGAAAAGTTTCAGGAGATATAATATTTTGTAAAACAACAGCATGCTTCATAGGATAGGATACTAGCCAGCTCTAAAACAATTACCAATGTCTCAGGTGTGAAGTAAAAGAGCTTACAGAAAACTTTCTGGTGATATATTATTTTGTAAAAAAAACAGCATGCTTCATAAGATTAAATTATAGAGATGTCATGACAGTTGAAAATATGTATTCGATAACTTTAGCACCATTAAATGATTTTGCATGAAATTTGAGTGCCTGTATCAGGTTTAGCTTACTTTTGGTGTTTTTCAGATTAGTTCAGGAGCCCAGTAGCGGTCGGTGGTGGGAGTAGCTGTAGTGGCGTGGGGAGGGGGAGGGGCAGTGTTGGGGGTAGTAATCTATAGATTACGGAGGATTACAGGTAAGTAAACATATAAATAAATAAATAAAACGAATTTTGTTGCGTGCACTGCATCGCATTTGGGGATGCAGTGCGCACAAAGAAATTCATTTTATTTATATATATGTATGTGTACCTGTAATCCTCTGTAATCCATAGATTACTACCCCCCACCCTGCCCCTCCCCCTCGCCATGTCACCGCCCAGCAGCTACTCCCACCAACGACTGTTACTGCAGGAAGCGTATTATGGTGGGGTTCACGTTCCCTGCTTGCGCCACAGTGCACGTTAAAACAGGTGCATCGGGTGCCAGCAGGGAAAATGGGCCCTATTACATTGAATGTGCTGCCCGCAGGGCAGCCGCAAAGTCGTGCTGCCCTGGGGGCAGTGCATTCAAATGAAATACAGAGCAGCTTTGAAGCACTGTGCAGGCAGCAACCCACCTGCATTGTAAGGGGGATTAGAGATCTCCTTGCAGGCAGGTGCAATGAGTGGCTACACCTGCATGCAAGGGGATGTCTAGTGTGTCCTTATGACCCTCTTTCCCACCTCCATAGTGCTGCGTCAGCGGGCACACTGACAGGGTGGCACCTTTTAGGAGGCACACTGTCCGTGTGCCTCCTGACAGGTCCTATGCCTCTGCACCCACATCTATAAAACGGCACAGGCACAGGGGCAAAGGAATTCCTTCATTTGCATGGGGCCATGTCCCCATGCAAATGAGGGAATGCCCTCTGGTGATAGCGCGGGCGCTATGTGTGCAGCAGCGCTATCTTTATTACAAAAACAGCCTCACAAGTGTCTCTGGCACTGTCTGTAATACCAAATTATTACAGGGCCACACAAAGCAGGTGCTAATGCCCATTGTGCCCCTGGGACGGTTCTAGGTCCTGGAAAAAGGAACCATAAATAAATGGGGTTAAAAAGTGTTAATTTGCTAGACAGCCGCGGCATACTTTGATGAACTCACATGACAAATTGGCAAAAAAATACCATGTTTAGTCTTCTGTTGAAATGCAACGTTTTGGACAGGTCAATCTACTGGGGACTATATTAAAGGTGGTGGACTAAAATGTTCATGTGTTAATTACTTTGTTGAGTAGTATTGAATCTGCATGAAATTGGAAATTTTTTAGCAAGTTAGCCCAGTGTAGGAATTTAAGTTTTTATGCAGATCCAACATATTGGTGAGGAAAAACTTAAACGAGGGTCTAAATATATTTGATACTACCTTTAGTGCAATAACCTTACTGCAGTTTCTTGGCTATCTACAGCACTTGGCAGACATGTGGCATGTTTAGCTTACCCTGTATATTTTGAGTTTCATGAAAATCCATCAAGTGGGAGCCGTTGACGGCTATTTGTTATGTGTATTGCTTTGATGACAAACTATTGGCAGTCGAATTACTGCTGAGCTACCTCCCAGGCCTACAGTCTTGCCCAGTTCCCAATTAATTCCTGTTTCACGCAGCCTTAGGCAGCCATATTCGCACATCAGCATTTGTCTACTGGACCAAAAGCTCCTACACTCAATGGTGTTCTTTTAAGTATTTTATTAGATTTGAGAACCCTCTGTGGATTTGCGAATACATAGAGGACCTGAGAGTTAACAGGCAAAATATCTTTTTACTTTTAACCTTTGAAGCCTGTGTGATACAATTTATTAAGGCTAAATTCTCAAAAAGCTATTAAACATATTTACACCAAACAAAGCTACGGCACTCTTACAGACAAAGATATTGTTTCATACCATGTTTGATGTAATTCATTTTTTTCTGCAGCGGATAGCAACATTTCCTAAGGGAGATTAAATGGAAAACATTCTTTTGTGATCCTTGTTCAATTAATGCTACCCACAGAGATGGATCTCTCTGATACTTGACATACCTCAACCAAGCCAAATTTACTTTGTTTTGGAAAGTAATGCTCAAATTCATGGAACAGCACCAAAGTAATAAGCAAAGCAAATAACCTGCCAATGCAGACAGTTTTACAATGAAATATCAAATCCTATGTTTTGCTCCAGTACAGCTACATTTTCTGGTTGTGCTGGGCCCAGATCATACTACAGGTCATCTAAATCATCACTGTTTCGCTTTTTAGGCCTATGCATTGAGAATATGCTGAGAGTCGATTTTCATTTCTGATTCAAATTCTGCTGTAACTGAAATAGCAAAAACCACAGTTGATGGACAGAATGCAGAACAATTTCATACATTCACCCCAGTACAGAGATCTGAGCCTAAATCGATCGTTTTTTTGCACTCCACACGACCCCAGTTCAGACATGGCATATGCAAATCAGTCTGACCCCGTGCCTCATGGGAACAGTCCAGCTCGAACTGCCAAGCCATGCCTTCCCTGGTCCGGAAACAAGCTTCCGAGGACCGGTTTCTGGCATTCCAGCCGTCTTCAGCCCGGCTTGCTTGAATCCAGTGGTGTGGAGAGCATGGGACTCACGTCTGAGCATACCCATCCCACTTGGGGTGACAAATGCAAAAACCACAGTTGATGGACAGAATGCAGAACAATGTCATACAATCACCCCAGTACAGAGATCTGAGCCTAAATCCATCGTTTTTTTGCACTCCACACCACCCCAGTTCAGACATGGCCATATGCAAATCAATCTGACCCTGTGCCTCATGGGAACAGTCCAGCCCGAACTGCCAAGCCATGCCTTCACTGGACCGGAAACAAGCTTCCGAGGACCGGTTTCTGGCATTCCAGCCGTCTTCAGCCCGGCTTGCTTGAATCCAGTGGTGTGGAGAGCACGGGACTTACGTCTGAGCATACCCATCCCACTTGGGGTGACAAATGCAAAAAACACAGTTGATGGTCAGAATGCAGAACAATGTCATACATTCACCCCTGTACAGAGATCTGAGCCTAAATCCATCGTTTTTTTGCACTCCACACCACCCCAGTTCAGACATGGCCATATGCAAATCAGTCTGACCCTGTGCCTCATGGGAACAGTCCAGCCCGAACTGCCAAGCCATGCCTTCCCTGGACCGGAAACAAGCTTCCGAGGACCGGTTTCTGGCATTCCAGCTGTCTTCAGCCCGGCTTGCTTGAATCCAGTGGTGTGAAGAGCATGGGACTCACGTCTGAGCATACCCATCCCACTTGGGGTGACAAATGCAAAAACCACAGTTGATGGACGGAATGCAGAACAATGTCATACATTCACCCCAGTACAGAGATCTGAGCCTAAATCCATCGTTTTTTTGCACTCCACACCACCCCAGTTCAGACATTTATTTATTTATTTAGAAGTTTTCTATAGCGCTAACAAGACCCGAAGGTAGCAGAGCGCTTTACAGTAAAAGGAATGAAAAGGTGGACAAAAAGACAAGTAACAAATAAAGGTGATCATCAAATGACAATTAGGGGAGAGGAGAAGTTCGTACAGTAGGACTTCTTGGCAATAGGATACACAGTTCTCACATAGTTCTGGACATGGCCATATGCAAATCAGTCTGACCCTGTGCCTCATGGGAACAGTCCAGCCCGAACTGCCAAGCCATGCCTTCCCTGGACCGGAAACAAGCTTCCGAGGACCGGTTTCTGGCATTCCAGCCGTCTTCAGCCGGGCTTGCTTGAATCCAGTGCTGTGGAGAGCATGGGACTCACGTCTGAGCATTCCCATCCCACTTGGGGTGACAAATGCAAAAACCACAGTTGATGGACAGAATGCAGAACAATGTCATACATTCACCCCAGTACAGAGATCTGAGCCTAAATCCATCGTTTTTTTGCACTCCACACCACCCCAGTTCAGACATGGCCATATGCAAATCAGTCTGACCCTGTGCCTCATGGGAACAGTCCAGCCGGAACTGCCAAGCCATGCCTTCCCTGGACCGGAAACAAGGTTCCAAGGACCGGTTTCTGGCATTCCAGCCGTCTTCAGCCCGACTTGCTTGAATCCAGTGGTGTGGAGAGCATGGGACTCACGTCTGAGCATACCCATCCCACTTGGGGTGACAAATGCAAAAACCACAGTTGATGGACAGAATGCAGAACAATGTCATACATTCACCCCAGTACAGAGATCTGAGCCTAAATCCATCTTTTTTTTGCACTCCAGACCACCCCAGTTCAGACATGGCCATATGCAAATCAGTCTGACCCTGTGCCTCATGGGAACAGTCCAGCCCAAACTGCCAAGCCATGCCTTCCCTGGACCGGAAACAAGCTTCCGAGGACCGGTTTCTGCCATTCCAGCCGTCTTCATCCCGGCTTGCTTGAATCCAGTGGTGTGGAGAGCATGGGACTCACGTCTGAGCATACCCATCCCACTTGGGGTGACAAATGCAAAAAACACAGTTGATGGTCAGAATGCAGAACAATGTCATACATTCACCCCTGTACAGAGATCTGAGCCTACATCCATCGTTTTTTTGCACTCCACACCACCCCAGTTCAGACATGGCCATATGCAAATCAGTCTGACCCTGTGCCTCATGGGAACAGTCCAGCCCGAACTGCCAAGCCATGCCTTCCCTGGACCGGAAACAAGCTTCCGAGGACCGGTTTCTGGCATTCCAGCCGTCTTCAGCCCGGCTTGCTTGAATCCAGTGGTGTGAAGAGCATGGGACTCACGTCTGAGCATACCCATCCCACTTGGGGTGACAAATGCAAAAACCACAGTTGATGGACGGAATGCAGAACAATGTCATACATTCACCCCAGTACAGAGATCTGAGCCTAAATCCATCGTTTTTTTGCACTCCACACCACCCCAGTTCAGACATTTATTTATTTATTTAGAAGTTTTCTATAGCGCTAACAAGACCCGAAGGTAGCAGAGCGCTTTACAGTAAAAGGAATGAAAAGGTGGACAAAAAGACAAGTAACAAATAAAGGTGATCTTCAAATGACAATTAGGGGAGAGGAGAAGTTCGTTCAGTAGGACTTCTTGGCAATAGGATACAAAGTTCTCACATAGTTCTGGACATGGCCATATGCAAATCAGTCTGACCCTGTGCCTCATGGGAACAGTCCAGCCCGAACTGCCAAGCCATGCCTTCCCTGGACCGGAAACAAGCTTCCGAGGACCGGTTTCTGGCATTCCAGCCGTCTTCAGCCGGGCTTGCTTGAATCCAGTGGTGTGGAGAGCATGGGACTCACGTCTGAGCATTCCCATCCCACTTGGGGTGACAAATGCAAAAACCACAGTTGATGGACAGAATGCAGAACAATGTCATACATTCACCCCAGTACAGAGATCTGAGCCTAAATCCATCGTTTTTTTGCACTCCACACCACCCCAGTTCAGACATGGCCATATGCAAATCAGTCTGACCCTGTGCCTCATGGGAACAGTCCAGCCGGAACTGCCAAGCCATGCCTTCCCTGGACCGGAAACAAGGTTCCAAGGACCGGTTTCTGGCATTCCAGCCGTCTTCAGCCCGACTTGCTTGAATCCAGTGGTGTGGAGAGCATGGGACTCACGTCTGAGCATACCCATCCCACTTGGGGTGACAAATGCAAAAACCACAGTTGATGGACAGAATGCAGAACAATGTCATACATTCACCCCAGTACAGAGATCTGAGCCTAAATCCATCGTTTTTTTGCACTCCAGACCACCCCAGTTCAGACATGGCTATATGCAAATCAGTCTGACCCTGTGTCTCATGGGAACAGTCCAGCCCGAACTGCCAAGCCATGCCTTCCGTGGACCAGAAACAAGCTTCCGAGGACCGGTTTCTGGCATTCCATCCGTCTTCAGCCCGGCTTGCTTGAATCCAGTGGTGTGGAGAGCATGGGACTCACGTCTGAGCATACCCATCCCACTTGGGGTGACAAATGCAAAAACCACAGTTGATGGACAGAATGCAGAACAATGTCATACATTCACCACAGTACAGAGATCTGAGCCTAACTCCATCGTTTTTTTGCACTCCACACCACCCCAGTTCAGACATGGCCATATGCAAATCAGTCTGACCCTGTGCCTCATGGGAACAGGCCAGCCGGAACTGCCAAGCCATGCCTTCCCTGGACCGGAAACAAGGTTCCAAGGACCGGTTTCTGGCATTCCAGCCGTCTTCAGCCCGACTTGCTTGAATCCAGTGGTGTGGAGAGCATGGGACTCACGTCTGAGCATACCCATCCCACTTGGGGTGACAAATGCAAAAACCACAGTTGATGGACAGAATGCAGAACAATGTCATACATTCACCCCAGTACAGAGATCTGAGCCTAAATCCATCGTTTTTTTGCACTCCAGACCACCCCAGTTCAGACATGGCTATATGCAAATCAGTCTGACCCTGTGTCTCATGGGAACAGTCCAGCCCCAACTGCCAAGCCATGCCTTCCCTGGACCGGAAACAAGCTTCCGAGGACCGGTTTCTGGCATTCCAGCCGTCTTCAGCCCGGCTTGCTTGAATCCAGTGGTGTGGAGAGCATGGGACTCACGGCTGAGCATACCCATCCCACTTGGGGTGACAAATGCAAAAACCACAGTTGATGAACAGAATGCAGAACAATGTCATACATTCACCACAGTACAGAGATCTGAGCCTAACTCCATCGTTTTTTTGCACTCCACACCACCCCAGTTCAGACATGGCCATATGCAAATCAGTCTGACCCTGTGCCTCATGGGAACAGTCCTGCCCGATCTGCCAAGCCATGCCTTTACCTGGACCGGAAACAAGCTTCCGAGGACCGGTTTCTGGCATTCCAGCCGTCTTCAGCCCGGCTTGCTTGAATCCAGTGGTGTGGAGAGCATGGGACTCACGTCTGAGCATACCCATCCCACTTGGGGTGACAAATGCAAAAACCACAGTTGATGGACAGAATGCAGAACAATGTCATACATTCACCCCAGTACAGAGATATGAGCCTAAATCCATCGTTTTTTGCACTCCACACCACCCCAGTTCAGACATGGCCATATGCAAATCAGTCTGACCCTGTGCCTCATGGGAACAGTCCAGCCCGAAATGCCATGCCATGCCTTCCCTGGACTGGAAACAAGCTTCCGAGGACCGGTTTCTGGCATTCCAGCCGTCTTCAGCCCGGCGTGCTTGAATCCAGTGGTGTGGAGAGCATGGGACTCACGTCTGAGCATACCGATCCCACTTGGGGTGACAAATGCAAAAACCACAGTTGATGGACAGAATGCAGAACAATGTCATACATTCACTTCAGTACAGAGATCTGAGCCTAAATCAGAGTGGGCTAAAGAACAGTGATGGATTAAACCCAGATCTTTTGACTGGGTGTGAGTGTTTGATTGATTCAGATGCTCCGTCCATCACCACCCCCTTTTGTAACTGAAATAGCAGCATTGCATACACTGTGCAATATCCTCTTCATTAACTTAACTTAGAAAGTATGTGACATAATTTATAGAGTGCTTTTTCCTGATAGTAAATGGTCACTCTGATATCCTTCACCCAAAAAACTTATATTTTTTGTATGTTGCTCTTCCATAATTTAAAAATGATGTGCCCGATTCAGAAAGGCAATCTGAGACAAAAGTCTAACTATACAACTTTTGGTATTCACAGAGATCATTTACGAGTCATATCTTTATGCAAATCAGTCTGACCCTGTGCCTCATGGGAACAGTCCAGCCCGAACTGCCAAGCCATGCCTTCCCTGGACCGGAAACAAGATTCCGAGGACCGGTTTCTGGCATTCCAGCCGTCTTCAGCCCGGCTTGCTTGAATCCAGTGGTGTGGAGAGCATGGGACTCACGTCCGAGCATTCCCATCCCACTTGGGGTGACAAATGCAAAAACCACAGTTGATGGACAGAATGCAGAACAATGTCATACATTCACCCCAGTACAGAGATCTGAGCCTAAATCCATCGTTTTTTTGCACTCCACACCACCCCAGTTCAGACATGGCCATATGCAAATCAGTCTGACCCTGTGCCTCATGGGAACAGTCCAGCCGGAACTGCCAAGCCATGCCTTCCCTGGACCGGAAACAAGGTTCCAAGGACCGGTTTCTGGCATTCCAGCCGTCTTCAGCCCGACTTGCTTGAATCCAGTGGTGTGGAGAGCATGGGACTCACGTCTGAGCATACCCATCCCACTTGGGGTGACAAATGCAAAAACCACAGTTGATGGACAGAATGCAGAACAATGTCATACATTCACCCCAGTACAGAGATCTGAGCCTAAATCCATCGTTTTTTTGCGCTCCAGACCACCCCAGTTCAGACATGGCCATATGCAAATCAGTCTGACCCTGTGTCTCATGGGAACAGTCCAGCCCGAACTGCCAAGCCATGCCTTCCCTGGACCGGAAACAAGCTTCCGAGGACCGGTTTCTGGCATTCCAGCCATCTTCAGCCCGGCTTGCTTGAATCCAGTGGTGTGGAGAGCATGGGACTCACGTCTGAGCATACCCATCCCACTTGGAGTGACAAATGCAAAAACCACAGTTGATGGACAGAATGCAGAACAATGTCATACATTCACCACAGTACAGAGATCTGAGCCTAACTCCATCGTTTTTTTGCACTCCACACCACCCCAGTTCAGACATGGCCATATGCAAATCAGTCTGACCCTGTGCCTCATGGGAACAGTCCAGCCCGAACTGCCAAGCCATGCCTTTACCTGGACCGGAAACAAGCTTCTGAGGACCGGTTTCTGGCATTCCAGCCGTCTTCAGCCCGGCTTGCTTGAATCCAGTGGTGTGGAGAGCATGGGACTCACGTCTGAGCATACCCATCCCACTTGGGGTGACAAATGCAAAAACCACAGTTGATGGACAGAATGCAGAACAATGTCATACATTCACCCCAGTACAGAGATCTGAGCCTAAATCCATCGTTTTTTTTGCACTCCACACCACCCCAGTGCAGACATGGCCATATGCAAACCAGTCTGACCCTGTGCCTCATGGGAACAGTCCAGCCCGAAATGCCATGCCATGCCTTCCCTGGACCGGAAACAAGCTTCCGAGGACCGGTTTCTGGCATTCCAGCCGTCTTCAGCCCGGCGTGCTTGAATCCAGTGGTGTGGAGAGCATGGGACTCATGTCTGAGCATACCGATCCCACTTGGGGTGACAAATGCAAAAACCACAGTTGATGGACAGAATGCAGAACAATGTCATACATTCACTTCAGTACAGAGATCTGAGCCTAAATCAGAGTGGGCTAAAGAACGGTGATGGATTAAACCCAGATCTTTTGACTGGGTGTGAGTGTTTGATTGATTCAGATGCTCCGTCCATCACCACCTCCTTTTGTAACTGAAATAGCAGCATGGCATACACTGTGCAATATCCTCTTTATTAACTTAACTTAGAAAGTATGTGACATCATTTATAGAGTGCTTTTTCCTGATAGTAAATGGTCACTCTGATATGCTTCATCCAAAATACTTATATTTTTTGTATGTTGCTCTTCCATAATTTAAAAATGATGTGCCCGATTCAGAAAGGCAATCTGAGACAAAAGTCTAACTATACAACTTTTGGTATTCACAGAGATCATTTACGAGTCATATCTTTGTGCCCCCAGTCGGGCTGGAATCTCCACACCCGGGTCGTACTCTCCGCACCCGGGCCATACTCTCTGGCTCGGGTCGTACTCTACAAATCGGATGAAGTGTAATCAATGGGGCCAGAATGCAATTTTTACAAAAGGAAACATTAGGAATGTGTGATAAATCATAGAGGAGGTCATGAAAATCAGTTTGCGCAGGTAAAAGTATGTGGCTCAACACTACATTATGTCCCAGAAACGTTTGCTCCTGTGGATCATGGTACATGCAGTGCACAATTTGCACTCCCCTCAGTGTTGACTGTAGTGTCAACACAACAGTCAACACTAAGGAGAGCACCCTTGGTGTTGACTGTAGTGTTGAGAGTATAGTCAACACTGAGGGGAGTGCAAATTATACCATGATACAAAGGAGCAAACATTTCTGGGATATGATGTAGAGCATGGCTTGGATGCGGAGAGTACGCCCGGCTGCGGAGATTCCGGCCCGACTGCGGACGTAAATATATGACTTGTAGATGACCTCTGTGAATTCCAAAAGTCATAAATGACTTCTGTGAATACCAAAAGTCATACAGTTAGACTTTTGTCTCAACGGAGAGCAGCAAGTGAAGTTGTTGGACTGCGTTGTGTGAATGGGATGAAAGAGGACATCGTCATATCAACTCCATTGAGGCACTGTTCTGCTCTCTCTCTCTAATAACACATTCTACTTTTTTTGTAATATTTTTCCTTTGTTTTCTCTCTCTAATATGTTTTCCTATGTGAAAACTAATTCCAATACTACTGCACTAAATAATGGGGTGATTCCGACTATGGGAACACTCTTCCTCATGCCCTTGATAGTAGTACATTTGTGAATGCTTCTAAACAACTGTCACATGGCTAGTAAATAATCATACCGATACAGGCTTTATGAGTATTCATGTGCATTTTCAGATCAAACCATCCAGGTGTGCTTCTTACCACTCGATTTGGGAATTCAAGTCCATTATTGTACCAGAATTTTGTTATATTCCATAGAGGTACCCCAATATAGGCTCAGGTAATATCCTAACCCTTCACCTATATGCTTCCCTACTTTACATACATTACGGTTCTTAGGGACTGACCTTCCACCTAGATATGACATTGCACACAGAATGTGGGATTTTCCCTGGTAAAGGCCTCATACATTATGCATGAGGATTCTTGGAAACTCAGCAGTACTACCATCTCCTGTATAATAACTATGTATAAAGTTCATTCCAGCGTCATCCCAAGTCTGACACATGGCACAGCATGGTAGAACTCCCAGGGAGACCTTTGGGTATATAAACATCACATCTTGTTGAGACAAACAGAGGAGATCAGGATTTCCCTTCCGACACACTGACGTGAGACACTGAGTTTCCTGTATGCAGATACTCCAATTCGCAGTTGTCTAACATCCCTTGTGGGGTACTCAACTCGATACCAAGACAGGCTCCCACAGTCTCTCACTTCAGGTAAGGTGGTTGACTTTATCCTAGAATGATTCTTGGCTTAACACCTACACACATGCTAGGTACACTTAGGTACATCTGGTTAGGGAGTTAGCATCGTAGGAGTACACATTTTATTGTCATGTATTATATATACTTGCCTCTATTCATGATTATAGCAAGATGGTATAAATGTACCATCCTTTGACTTTCTTAGGGGCATATCATCAATGGCCTGAGTTAAAATTATCACCGTTTTTTGCGTCCGTTTTGGGACGAAAAGCACCGATAATTTTAACGCCCTATCAGCATGGACAAGCTAACGCGTGAATCCATGCCTTAGAGCACATAAACTTATCGCCTCGCCTCGCATCGCTAATGAGATGCAAGGTAGGCGTTCCCTAGTAAAATACAGCGATTCTCATTGCTAACAGAGGATCTCCCTATCAGCAAGGCAATCGCTAACCGTCATAGCGACATTTAAACTAGTGCTAACCCGCTGTATCACAGGTTTCTTACGCCTGCTATTTTCCCGACTTGGCTGTGTTCATAATGGGAGGTGGATCATTATGCTGAGCCCACATCTCCCTATCAGCAATGTTTATTTCTTACTCTTTTATTTATCGTAGTTATTCCTCCGTTATTGCCCCTTATTGCCGATATTGCCTGGATTTCTATTGCCTCGGCGATGCGCGTTGCTGATAGTGCACTCACCGGGTGATAGAATCCGGCGATAGGCGGCGTTACGATTTCACAAGCTACAGGCACCCAGCGATAATTTTTGCTGCCCGTTGATGATATGCCCCTTATTGCTTTTAATCCTTCATATCTGATACTGCCTGATGGTTGTTGCAGCACACTTATTTTACACTAGAATAACGACTGTTCAACAAATGCTTATTGAAAAACGTACATACCATTTATTCTGTGTATCTCTCTGAGGCTAAGTGAGCACGAGTGACTGAGCGAAATGTAGTACACTGTTTCCATGGTCCTGAGGGATAGGGGTTGTCATGTTCGATAGTTCCCAAGAACTATTCTCTCCTTGGCAAGAGGAGTTTCTAGTGGCACTGTGAGCTAGCTGGTATACAGGCCAACATACCCGGTGGGGGTGTCTGGAGTTAGTCTGGACACTAAGCATGCAGTGCATGTTGTCCAAACGTGCAGATCAGGTAGAGTTTTCATTGTAAGTACACAACAATTTCTGTATTCACAAATGCACTTTGTGCATGCTAAACTGCACCTATCCATATTCTATGATTCAGGACTTGATATTTCCATGTGCAAATTAAGATATCTGTGTTTTCAAATTTGGCTCAGCACGTACAACAATTGTAAGTATTCTCTGGCACATTTTTAAGATGCTCATTATGCATACAACCGCAAGTCAGCGAAGATGGCATGAGAGAAAAGATAGTGTGTGCACTGGGCAAACCTGGGGCAAACCAAAATCTCCACTAAGTCAACTGGGATAGGCCTTAATCTCAAACTGAGGCTAAACTCATATATTCACGATATATTAATGACAGTAAAGCAGAATTTGCCCCTCAGGAATGACAGAGAAGAGTAAACATTGCAAACCATGAAGGTATATTAACAAATTAGTAAAGTTATAATCTCAAATTGATATGGCTTCTGAAGGCTTTTGGACCAGTAAACGCTCCGGGTGCACTGCCCGTATGTACGCACACAAATATGTTTAACTCTTGTTCAGGTGCAATTACGGCGAGTGGAGAAACCCTAACCACTCAAACAGAGCAGCGGAAACTACTCCTACACAGCAAACTCAGTTGCCGATGCACTCAATGGTATACAATGTTAAGTAACAATATACAATAACAAGTAACAAATGACAGAAGTGTCTAAACAAAAACTCTCATGAAGGGTAAGTCTTGGAGTCTTTAATGCAGTGAACAGCCAGCCGACACGTGTTTCATCGCACTCGCGATTCCTCAGTTCTGAAATGAACAGAAAGTTGACAATGGGGCATGTATCTCGTAAGGGTACAAATACAAAAAAGACCTGATCATCTGGTCTTTGCATGTTTAATTTGTGCCTCTACTCCAGTGATTGTACATTGATACAAACGTTTTTCGTCTCTGTTCTCTTTTTTCTCTGTCGATTTATCAGACCTTATTTGACCTGGACTCAGCCATCTAGGTATGTCACGTGAAGGGTCAGAGTCTCACATCTGCCATAAACCTCACATAGCATGATGTATGAATGGGCCGCTCACAGATAGATCACCTTATAGTTAGAGACTCTGTCTCTTTTGAGAATTATCCGAGTTCGTCTAGTGTCTTAACACACGTTTTCACTATTCACCAGCACGACTAGTGATAATGATAATTCTCACACCTGAGACACGGATATGTTGGGGTGGCACTTAGGAAATAAGTTTGTATCAATGTACAATCACTGGAGTAGAGGCACAAATTAAACATGCAAAGACCAGATGATCAGGTCTTTTTTGTATTTGTACCCTTACGAGATGCATGCCCCATTGTCAACTTTCGTTTCATTTCAGCCCTGAGGAATCGCGAGTGCGATGAAACACGTGTCGGCTGGCTGTTCACTGCATTAAAGACTCCAAGACTTACCTTTCATGAGAGTTTTTGTTTAGACACTTCTGTCATTTGTTACTTGTTATTGTATATTGTTACTTAACATTGTATACCATTGAGTGCATCGGCAACTGAGTTTGTTATAATCTCAAATTGAATCAATTAAGCATAAATCAATAGTCACATGATTACAGCATGTATTCATATAACTCTTGCAATTCAAATCAGCAAATGCAAGGGCACATTATTAAACACAGCATATGGAACATGAGATACATTTCTGTTCCCAAAAAGAGAACCTCGCTATTGCTCAGCTAAAGTTGTGAGTAAGTAGGAGAATATAGAAGCAGCAGGTGTCAAACATAAAACTACAAGTTGAACCAAATGAAGGTTCCGATAAGAATAAGGAAGGTGCTTGCTCTAGAAAGTAGATCTATGAGCAAAAATATAAGGAACATTGGGTCTCAAGAGAGAGGGAAAGGGACATCTGTCTGCAAAGTTGGACAGGGCCAAGTCTTCTGAACAACTAAGGGCCAGATGTAGGAGACCAAATACCGGTCTGTAACGGCCGATTTCGGCCGTTACCGACCGGTATTTGGGTATTGAAATGTAGGGGGCCTTTATTTTACCGAATCGGTAAATTTACCGATTCGGTAAAATACAGAATCGGTATATTTACCGATTCTGTAAATCCAGATGTAGGTGGCACTGCAAACAGTGCCACAGGCCCCTAAGAATTTGTTATTTACCATGTAATACTATTGCATGGTAAATAACGAATTCCTGTGTACATGCACATCTGTGCATGTACACCTGTGCCATGTGACACACATACATCCCCTTAGGGCATGTATGTGTGCCACATGGCACACGAGCCAGAAACAGGGGTGCAACAGGGTGCCAAAGTGACACCCTGTCCCCCTTGGCAATTCGGTATTTTTACCGATTCGGTAATTAACGAATCGGTATTTGCTATTGATTCCTATGGGCTTCAAGGCCCATAGGAATCAATGGTAAAATTAAATGCCGATTCGGTAATTACCGAATCGGTAAATACCGAATCCTACCGATTCGGTATTTGTTACCGAATATTTACCTACATCAGATTTACCGATTCATGAATACCGAATCGGTAAAATTCGGTATTTATGAATCGGTAAATCTGATTTACCTACATCTAGTCCTAAATCAGCTTCACACAGTTAAAACATGAAATTAAGCCAAAGTGATGAATTACATAGGTTCCCACCAGTAAGAACCGATAAAAAAAAATATGTATTGCCACTGTACTCAGTGTCAGCCTCCTTCTCACAGTTAATGTAATGCCAGATTCTTCAATCATCGCTGCCGTCATAGTATCCCACAAAGAAGTATTCTCCTCCTCTGTCTCCGATCCCGTTCAGGTGCTGAAAATCGTCAACAAAATAATTAATTGCAAAAAACATGACCTTCACACAGTAAGCTAACAGAAAAGAATACATTTAAGTGAAAATGGAGTGGCTCTGGTGCCTGAAACAAAAAGAGAGAGTTATGCACAACAAGCAGAAATGCAATGTTCTATTTTCAGGAAGGAGTTGGGAACCTCGGACTATGTAGACTCATGTCAATTTTAAGATGCACATATGTATGCACAGCAAGCAGAAATTCAACGTTTTACTTTCAGGAAGGAGTAGGGAACGTAGACCTATGTAGACTCATGTCAATTTTAAATTGCGCATACGCTAATACTCTTAATAGAAAACATTTGTCACGTTTCACTAAAACTAAATATAAAATAACCTGTGCAAACATATAAGCAATAGTTATGCATGTTACAGGTTAACATTTAATTATGCACAAATAAATAATGGTGACATATGGGAACTGGAAAGGGTGGAAGGATGTTTTTCAGAAGCGTGTTCGAGTTCCAAGCTGGTATCTTCTTGTAGAAAAGAGGGCATATGATATTCTTACACAGATGCAGAGGATGCTGTTCCACAGAGTTATTGCACAGTGGACTTTCATCTTCCGATGCCAAAGGACTTCAAGGGTGAACGAAGAGTGGTCTCTACATCAAGCCTGTAGATGTCTCTGGGTTATTTGTGAAGACATTCATTTTGAAAATTACTGTAGAGTCTTTTTAAGTATGTCCTTTCAAGAGAGTGTTAAAATACGAAGGACTTCATTTATGAGAAATGACGCATCGCTGTGTGAAAGCAGCGATGCGTCACTTCTCAGTGCGAACTCCTTGCGAGATACCTGATGCGTCATATTTAATGCATGACGCATCATGTCGCAAGGAGTACAGATACGTCAGTATTTCTGACGTATCTGTGAGTGCAAAAGTGACGCATTGCTGGAGTGTGTCACAAAAGTGATGCAACTCCAGCAATGCGTCCTTTCACATGGGGCAAGCCCCATGGGAAAGGGCCTGCGGCAGTCTTACGCCTGCTGTGAGGCAGGCGCAAGATTTTGACGCAATGGCGTCCTAGAAGTGAAGCAGTGAAATCTCATAGATTTCACTGCGTCACTTCTACGAGGCTTTTTGCAGGGGAACACCCCCACTGCATACATTATACCTGACTCAGGTATAATATAGTGCAGGGGTTTACAAAGAACTGCTTAGATGCATCACTTTGTAAATAGTGTGCAACAGGAGGCATGTTTTACGCCGCCGATGCGTCACAAAAAGTGATGCATCGGAAGCGCAAAACTGAAGCAAGGCCTCATAAATTAGGCCCAAAATGTTTCTCTCTCTTAAAGGTAACAGTGCATACGTTTTAATAAGGGCTGGGCTTAGTTTGCATGTGTTTTTCTAGGTGATGTTGCTATAAAAATTCTGCAATTTGATATGGACCTTCAAAGTAAGTTCTTGGTGAGGAATCTCTCCCAGAAATACTGTTCTCTTGTGCAACATGTTATGAAAGAATAGCCATGAATTTCTGGAAATGAATTAAATGTTCTAGGTGTGACTAGAGTACAGAACATTTCATATTGAGGCATAGCATTTTATTGTTGACTTAGCTTTGAATACATTTAAGGATATCTGGGGCCGTATTACAGAACATGCCCCAGGGGTGCAACAGGCATGTGCACCCACTTTGCGTGCCCAGGGGCATGTTGGTATTCTAGAAGGGGCCGCAGATGCTTGTGCGGTCCCTTCTGTAAAACCGAAAGTGCTGGGGCACATCTAGTGCTATCACTTTCTCAAATGGGCATTGCCTCATTTGCATGAGGGCATTGCCCCATGCAAATAAGGAAATCCCTTTTCCTTTGTGCCTGCACTGTATTATAGACTTGGGCACAGAGGCAAAGAAGCTGTCACTGTCAGTGCCCTCCCTAATGGCAGATCTCTGAGGGATAAAAGGGGTTAGCTATGGACCCCCAAGTCACTCACTGCACAGCCTACAAGGGGATCACAAAACCCTTATTAAAGTGTAGGTGGGTTGCTACCTCCACAGAGAAACACACAGCAGCTTTTAAACAGCTACTCCATATTTCTCTTGAATTTGCTGTCCTGGGGCAGCACAAGTTTGTGGCAGCCCTGAGGGTAGCACATGCTACATGGTAGGGCACATTTTTCCTGTTTGTACCCTGCACACCTACTTAATGGTGCGCTGTGGTGCAAACTCGAAAAGTGCACTCTATCTATAATAGGGCTCCTGGTGTTTAAGCTATTAGTCTTAAATGTCTCATATCAGACCCACATAAACCTTGTATTCATGTTCATATGCATAAAAACATTAAATCTCTCAGCACTTCTCCCAATTAGCACTTGTAAATAGAGCTAAATGCATGTGGGATGGGTCGAGTGCATTCCGCCACTGACCTGCAGGCACCTCCTGTATAGGAAGGGTTGGAGCTATACATTCTTTTGGTGGGACACCTTAGCTACTGCATGGAGGTGTTACTAGATTATAATGTCATTGAAAGTGTCAAGGGCTGTGTAGAGGCACAGAAGCATTAGGAAAGTGGAGCCACTGGATTCCATAATGTAGAAAAGGTCATCCACCATGTCCACTAATTGTGACCTTTTTAGTTATTAGATGACATATGCTGCTCTTAGGATTTTATGGAAACGATTTTAAGATACATGTTTTTATGCTAATTTATTGAAATGTTTGTTTCTGTGTTTGTACTTGTTAGGCATTTGATCTTAAATGCAAAATAAAGTGTTGATTGATTGAGATTCTCAGTTTGCTAATATGTGAAATGTTTGACTGACTGTGAAGCAACTGAGTCTGAATATCTGCAGACTAGCAGTCACCAGTGGAAAGCCCTAAGGTTACAAAAATATTTTGATCATATTCGGGCCCACGTTTTTAAAAAAGTCAGAAACTAGCTCCAATTGGAGTACTTTTAATTTTGGAGTAAATTTATGATTTATTTTGGAATTCACAGACAATTTCAGGCATGTTCCTGGGAAGCAGCAACTGTTGCAGCTTTTTCAGAGTAGCTTGGGATTTCTGTGAGTCAGCTTTCTTGACATTAACTGCTAATTACATTACTCATTACACATTCTATAAGCATCACTGCAACATCTGAAATGGCACAATTGATGACAACACTGTGCATGGCAGTGGTGTGAGTTATAGTTAGTTGAGATAACTATAACTGGTACATTTCTGTGGTTTTGTTTCTTTAAAACAGTATGTTCTAACTAACATTTTCACCTAACTATAACAAGATACATTTTATTATCAAATATAACACATACCCCTTTGGCCCAGTACCAGACAGAGCAACCTGGAATTGCTTTATTACATAGCAACAGCGAGTAACAGCATTAATAAACCTTGCTTCAACATAGCAGTGATTTACTGGATTTGAATCCAGTTGTTCATGCTAGTTTCTCTCTAGTAGAGATATACATAACAATAATGATATTGAGCAAATCACAGAATATCAGTGTAGTCCTCCATCAAACACACTTTTGCTGGACTCGAGCAGTTTCAGACCTCAGGTGCATGATGCAGAGGCCTAGGAAATCATCAAACTAGTTTCAGAAAGAGATAGTGTAAGGAAATTATTAAAAAAGGAGTGTACTGTGAACCAGGGAAGTTGTTCTTTTGCAAAATGGATGCTTAGATATCCAAAGGGGAAATATTAGGACTGTCTTATCTTTGTCTACTCATGTTTTGTGTTAGATTCGGTTGTTATGTTTATCTGGAACATGCAACAGTGTGAGGGAGTTGACACACTCCCCTTGTGCACTACTGATATGCGTTAATTATTGTACTTCCTGTAGTGGAAATGTTCGTCCAGATTATTTATTGATTAGACATTTCTGGGAGTACTTTTCATTTCAGTAGGATTTTACAAGTGTTGGTTACAAGGGTGCTCTAGGTGGAGAATAAATATTCTACATGTGGCTCTATCTCGAGCAATGTACTAAGCTGTAGACATTACAGGTTTCAATATGTCCCCTAAAAGAAGCGATTGTGAATGAGGCTTGCAGTCTTGCTATTTCAATCTGGTGTGTGACTATAACATGGCTGCCGCAGTTCTTCTGAGGACTTCTCCACACCCCTGGACTCTGGTCTCATTGTTCCTCTCCCCCTCCATTCAGACATTTGGACCAACAAATGTACATCAACAAGTGCCTAATTTGGGCTGGTGGTTTCTGGTGCTCGACACTGGCACTTAATTATCAACACCGGCACCTCTGACAGCTGTCTGGCTAATTTAAAGATGATCACAACCACAGTTAATTATTAATTCAATATGCATTAAAAATGACTATTACTGGCCGGGCAAGCAATTCTTTAGCTTTGGGGTCCTGAAATAGCCAGTCAGTCAGTTACACTTTAGAAATGTGATGGCCAGTAGTTGTGTCGTTACTATCATTGGCAGCATGGCAGGGGCCATGTGCTTTGAAAGCTGCAGTGGCCTCCTGACTAGAGCACTGGCACTTGTTTTTTTTTACAAATTAAGCACTGGCATCAACATCTATAAGCATGTAAGAAGTAAACCAATATAAAGTACACTTGTATAAAATATATGAAGTAAATATCACACAAAGATTCGTATTTGTGTCCCAGTTAAATTATTTTTTAGAACAAGCAATAACAATGGAAATCATATGGCTTTTGTAGAGTGAAAACCATTCCTGAAACTTCTCTAAAACACGAAGAAGAGGTGCTGCAAGGGCATCAGCATTTAAACCCCCTGTCACATTTAAGAGAGACACCCCTTGGAAAGGAGCAGTGCAAGCTTCACAAACACAGACACTCAATATGAATAACAAAGATAGCATTAGTGCAAGATCCCCCACTACTTTTACACACACAGACATGTAGAATAGGTATAGTATTAGCATCATCAGTGCTAGCACTACTCACATGCATGAAACTGTTACTGTAAAGTTAGCAGAGAGAATGCCCCAGATGGGATTTAACCACTGAATATCGGCCCCCAGAATATCATGATACAAGAATATCGAGGAAATAATAGCAAGGGGCAAACCAATAAAAGGTAAGTGCATATAGGGAAATGTAGATTTATTATTCTTAACTTCCCATCTAGGTACCTTGAAGATATATGTACCATGCAGGTACATATGTGTGGATTTAGATATTGAATATCCAGACTTACTTACCTATTGATATTTCTTTTCAATGTTTTGTTCTGCATATTGTGTCTCATTGGTATTCTGGGGTTGAGATTCAGGGTGTACACACCAAGTGGCAGTTTCAGGAAATAAATAAATCTGACCACAAAATAAAATTCAACCTGAACCAGGGCCGGACTGGGACCACAAACCAGCCCTGGCAATTACGTTGGACTAGCCCCCGGGCGGGGGTTGGGGGGTGTATTGGGTGCTGGTGGAAAACACTGCTGCTGCATGTTTGTTACAGGGGGCAGATTGTGTAGCACTGCTGCAAAACTGGCTCCCAGTCACAAAACCGTCCTCCACTCTTCTGGCCTACACTGATGCCCACTATGGCCAGTCCGGCCCTGGCCTGAACCAACATATTACAAGCAGAATCCCGTTGCAAATGCTGAGACCGGAGCAGGGCAGTGCACAGCCGAGGAGCTGTGACTGGGAGGGAACGAATATGCCCATTCCTGCGACACCAATGTATACTAGGTAGCTCTTCAGGGTACATCACACCAGTGATGCTGCTGCTTACCTTATGGAAACGATAACTCACAGCACTGATCCCATAACATGCATTACTGGGGTGTGTTGAAAATCAGAAGCACTCACGCAGTAAATAGTCAACATTCTTCTGCTCATGTCACTGCACAAGTATTAGCCCAAATTCCATGGATATGAGACTATTGTGGATTAAACATTGCGGGGAATGAGATTTTGATATCAATTTATGATCAATTTAATAACTTATCTCATTCATCTATTTTGGACCGATAGTATCTGTCATTGAGTAAAAGACAACCCCTGCATAGGTTTAGACAAACCCCATTAACGGACGCCACTCAGAAGAACCACTTACAACTGATAAAGTTTAAAAGTTTTATATAAAAGTCAAATTAAATGCAAATACAATCCTCTCGGGATCAAAGTATACAAAAGAATACAGAATCAATTCCACATTCAGCAATTTAAAGCTTCGATGTGAAGTGGTTCCTTGGCGTCATCTACAGAAAGAGAAAAGTATCACGTTAAATCTGTCCCTACTCTATGCTATGTGACATCCCTACTTCGCAAGTTCCTAACCTAAAAAGGTGTCAGCAGTTTGACTTCCAAAGAAGATCAAACTCTCTTAGCCTCTAAAGGTAACTTAAGTTTAAGAAGCAGTACCCTCTCTGCCTACCCATCCGCTCTTCTAAGGGTACTCGGCCTACTGCTCTCTTGCGCTCTGATCTCTCTCAGCGCATCTGCTCAAGTCATCTATGCTTCGCCCTTCTCTCTCTCTGAGCTTCCTGCTGGGCTATTCGCTATCTTATCCCCGGGGTGCTGTCCCTAAAATACACAATCCCAGTGTGGGTGGAACGCCCCTTGACGCCCACCACAGACTTTCCCCGATGATGTCAGCTTCTAGCTTCCTCCATTACTTCATCTCTTTCGCCGTCTGTTAAGTTGACCTTTCTTCTTTAGATGTCCTCTTCATCTTCTTATTGGTGACTTCAACTGACACTTTCAAATCACAAGTCATATGAACTTAAACAAGACTTTAACTTATTATTGCTATTCTTTGACCTTCTAGGTCCTGTGAATGGTCAATCAAGAACAAGTCTCAAATTCTTAGCGCTTCTCATCACGTTCAGGCCATAAACCTAGTCCAGCGTTGTCACCTTAAATCTAACAAGTGCTAGACTTCTTGGCTCTTACGTCCACATCAAGCTATTTACGACTCCTATAAGTCCGCTAAATCATATACATTGGACTGTGCTCCTGCTAACCCTTGGTCCGTCAGGTTAGAATCACAAATGACCTAAACCTTTCTAGCATTTTCACAAAAGCCTTCTACACAGTATAACCCTTAACACACATTTATATATTCGTCAAAAGTCTTGATTATACTTGAATACATTTTACATAGAATATAACTATGTAGAGTATAACTTTATATACTTTCTGCGCACTTCTCCACGTTACATTTCTCGCCACTTCTCCGTTTAAAATCTCACACGTACATGAATTCTACTTTGCACGTTCTACATTTCGTAAGCATTTCTACATCATCTCTATATCAGCCTACTACATACACGGGCCTTCTAAATCTAATACATGTTCTAAAGTGAATATAGTTACGTTTCCTATATTTACGTTGATTACATCGGTTATCTATATGCTATAAGTGTCAATTTCACATTACGATATACGTTTCATTCCTACGTTATACGATGTGCTTGTAAATACGGCCTATACATAATTTCTATTCAAATTTGCGCTCTCTCAGTCCCCCCTTTGATGACTTTTAGGAGTCATCACTAAACGCAATTTGAATAACATCTCTAAACAGAACTAGTTACAATATTCCCTCTTTTCATCGTTTCGAGAGCTCTTAAGCTTTTGTACTGTTGATCTTGTAACACAGCTAATCTCCTTTCTTGTTCTCTCATGGATCTTTGTAACCGGTTCGACCTATACCATTTATACAATTTTACTAAACCTAACAATGTGATTATGCAAATTAATACTATTAATACAGGGTTTAATATATACCATACTATGCTTTTACCAAGATTAGCAAACCAACTCCCAACCTTTCCTACTCCATGACCGACTTTTTCCCATACATTTATTTTTGATAAATCTTCGATTTCTTGATGAATCTGTGTAATGTTCTGTATGACTTTCTCAAGTGGTTTTGAATTATCAGGAATATAAGTACAACATTCCTGAACCTTCAAAGTCTTACAAACTCCGCCTTCTTTTGCTAGCAGTACATCTAAAGCAAGTCGGTTCTGAAGAACCATTGCTCTAATCGACTGCATCTCACCTTCTACCAACATTAATGATCTTGCAGTACTTGCAGATAATCTATCTACAACTGTAGCTAGTCTCCTGATCTTAACATCGTTAAGTATTAAACCTAACATAGGAAACATCGCTCCAAATACATCTCCTACTACTTCCGCATCTCCTACTTCCCTTTTCGCCCTCGTCGAAGCCTTTCCTTCTATGATCGCTAAATCCTTCGCATGATATATTTTGGGGAAGACAATTGCCAAGTAACACGAACCATACCAATTGTCAGGCAGTTTTACATAGGCATTTCTTCCACATACAAAATACACATTCGGAATAGCTTGCATTCCTTTCATAAAATCTTTCGTATAATACTCTAATCTAAAAGCATGTTCGCAATTAACTTCACCTACAAATACACTCTCATAATACGTCTTGCTTCGAGTTAAACATAACTTTCCTTTCTGCGTCCTATCCAATGCTATTGGACCATTGCTACCTTTCTTTTTATGTGCCTTCTCTTCTTCGGTCCAATCCGTTTTCCACTGTCCTGACATTTTTAGAATCTTCTGCCTTCTGTATCTATCATCTACTTGTCCTATGAACTTCTTCTCTACCTCTGATACCTTGCAAGTTAGATTATTTCTGCGTGCATATGATGTATCTAGTGTATCCCAAGGAAGAAAGAATTTAGCTAGTCTATCCTCCTTTTTGTAATAGTCCCACTTATTCATTTGCTTATAATTCGGAACTTCAGGCAGTACCGAATCATAATTTGAAAAGTAGTACTCAAATCCTTCCCTACCATAAAATATACTGAGCAGTAAACTACATGTTATCCCATAAGTCAATGGAAGATGATGATATCTAATGCCTTCGTCTACAGAAGCCGGCAATTGCATACAAACATAGCAATCTTTGGCCTCCATGGCATCGATATACTCATATAACAGTTTAGCATATGCGTTTGACCTAAAGTTTCCCTGTGACTCGTCTACATGTAATCTACGAGCTTCATCTGCCAATAACGCCTTTTCACGTATAACGTTGCTCTCCTCCTTTTTCCCCACAAGAGCAGGTTTCAAAGTCGTTATAGGCTTTACATTTGCTATTTCTTTATCACTTTCATGTCCTATTAGGTATGATATTGTCACTACTGTAATTATGAGAAAAATTACTACTGCTATTAGTGTACCTACTATACATCTAGCCTTTCGGTTTGGGTTTCCGTTCTCCATGTTATCAAAACAGCTTAGCTCCTTCTTTTGCGAAAAGTTTTTCTTTTCCAGTCTTTGTTTGCTTTCTTTGCTTTCTCAGTCTTTAAAGTGCCTTTTTTATTAACTAAGTCTCTTTTTCGCAACAATGTCTTTCTCTCTTTTAGCAACAGACAACCCTAACCCTTCTCCGTCCTCTAAATGTAATCCCTAATTTTATTCTTCTTTCCACTCGGTGCTAAGTTATCTTTTTCTTTATAGCTTATACACAAAAGTCTTTTATGCATCCACAATTATTCTCGCACCTGCAGCTTTCACAACAATTTCCAATAATTCAAAACGAATAACTTTTTCTTCTTCTTCTGGCATTTGCTGACCAAATGTTAGAAATTGTAACCTATTTAGCACTAGATCTTGAATTTGACTCAAATATGGGGGTATGGGAAGAGTGAAAGTCAATAATCCCTCAGTCTCGAGTCCAGGCGTCAACATCCATATCTCCACTGCCACAAATGGATCGTGATCGATTATTTTCACTTTCTTCACTCTCCCAGATTTCTGTCCCCAAGACATCTGCTAGATAAGTCCACTCTGGGGTGGCGTACCTTCTGCAGGGCACGCGTATCCTTCTCGATCTCCTTGGACTTTCAGTTCCTGAGTCTGTAGTTTCCTCCTCCTGGTCTGATTCTTCTGCAATCGGAACAAGAGTTCTTTCTTGCTTTTCTTCCGAGCTTGGCCCTTTCCTTCTCTCCGGCCAACTGGCTTCGTCTCTCTTTGTCCTCCTGCTCCTTGTTCTTGGACCAGTCTCTTGGTCACTCTCAGTTTGTTCGATATCTGTGTCGGACTCCCAATTACTTTCTTCTCCTGAGGCGACTTCGGTCTCACTGATGTCTTGACCTTCGTCGACCTGTTCCGTCTCAATCTCAGCCTCTTCGCTCACCTCCACAGCTTGGCTTTCCCCCTCTATGGCTTCTCCGGTTTCCGCTGGATTCTCATCCGAGAGAGGAGCTGTTTCTTCTAGAGGTGTTGGCACTCTTCGGGTGTGTGAGGCATGTATCCAGTTTGGCAGACCTCCACACTTTACTGCAGTATTCGTCACAAGTATAACTTGAAACGGTCCTCTCCAGCGCACGTCTAAGCAGTTCTTCCTGACATGCTTCTTCACCAGGACCCAGTCCCCCGGACTCAGGTCATGGCACAAGTCTTGTGCTGATGGAACCTCTGCAGCCTGGACCTGGAGGGACACAGAATTAACGGCATCAGATAGTCCCTTACAGTAGTCCAAGATCAAATCGTCTGTGATGTTCACTAGAGCTGCAGTCGGAACCGATGGCAATCTCATGGCTCTTCCCATTAGCACTTCATGAGGAGAGAGACCTGTTTTCCTATCCGGTGTGCTACGTATACTCATAAGAACCACTGGAAGTGCGTCTGGCCAACTCAGGGATGTTGCTGAACAAACTTTGGCAAGTCTGGACTTTATCGTGCTGTTGATTTGCTCTACGATCCCTGAAGCTTCTGGTCGATAGCTGCAATGGAGTTTCTGATCGATACCCAAAGCTGAACATAGCATCTTCACTATTTCGCTATTAAAATGAGTTCCTCTGTCCGATTCCAAAGAGGATGGCACCCCAAACCTCGGTATTAACTCTCTAAGTAACAATTTTGCTACTGTAAGTGTATCGCACCTACGTGTAGGGTAAGCCTCAACCCATCTAGAAAATATGCAAACAATCACTAAAACGTATCTGAGTCTATTGCATTTAGGCATTTCTATAAAGTCAAGCTGCATCCTTTTGAAAGGCCCCCCTGACCTCCCAATATGACTCAACGTAACGGGTGTTCTCTTTCCTACGTTTAGTTGTTGACAGATCGTACATCGCTGACACACTGCTTCTGCCGCTACTCTAAATTTGGGATTAAACCACGTTTGTCTGAATACTCTCACCATAGCATCTCTACCTATGTGTGCTGATCCATGCAATTTCCTTGCCATTGGACTAACAAGTTCATTTGGTAAAACTGCTCTCCCATCGGCAGATATCCAGAAATTCATCTCACTTCTAGAACAACCAGCTGTTTCCCAACTCTTTTTCTCATCATCTGGTGCATTTTCCTGAACACTTCTTAATTCATCCCACGTATCTACAGTATCTAACAACATAGTCAATTCAGTTCTTTCCTGGATTCCCCCCACTTTTACATCGGTGTGAGAATATCCCTGTTCTGCGCAGTAACGCGCTACCTCATCCGCATAGCGGTTTCCTAGTGACACAAAGTCAATGTTCTTCGTATGCGCAGCGCATTTGACCACTGCTATAGCTGTTGGACCTTGCAATGCTTCTAACAAAAGTCTCACGAATTCTCCATTCCTAATGGGAGAACCCGAGGAGGTCATGTAACCTCTTTGAGACCATAACTGCCCGTAATCGTGAACTACCCCGAAACCGTACTGGCTATCGGTGTATATGGTGACTCGAAGTTTGTCGCCCACTAAGCAAGCACGAGTCAAAGCAACAATTTCAGCTACCTGAGCGGAGTGTACTCCTTCCAGGCAAGCGGCTTCTATTACCCTCGTAATTGTGCAAACTGCATAAGCTGCTCTCAGCTGACCGACATTGTCTCTTACACATGAACCATCAACAAAGAAAATTTCATCTGGGTCAGTCAATGGTTCATCCACAATATCGGGTCTCGGTTTGGTGCATAGTTCAGTCACATCAAGGCAGTCATGATCTGTACAGTTTTCATCATCCACCTCATTCGGAAGTGGCATCAAAGTTGCAGGATTCAAGACGGAGCATCTTTTTAGGGTCACATTCTCGGCAGCCAGTATGACTTGCTCGTAGCGTGTGAGCCTGCTATTTGTCAGATGCTGAGTCTTAGTCCTGGTCATTAACAGCTCTACAGAATGTGGTACGTACACCTCTAACTGATGGCCCATGACTACGCTTTCAGAACGTTCAATGCTGACACCCGTTGCAGCTACGGATTTGAGACATCCGGGCAACGCTGCGGCTACTGGATCTAATGTAGCCGAGAAATACGCCACTGGTCTACGCGCATCTCCGTGGATCTGAGCTAAAACTGCTAAAGCGCATCCCTCTCTTTCGCAGCAGTAGAGCAAAAATGGTTTTGTGTAATCAGGCATTCCTAAGGCCGGGGCACGACATAGGTCCTCCCTCAGCTGCAAAAACGCCATCAAACAATCTTTGTCCCATGGTACCGGATCACTTACTCCTTTGTGCGTCAGTTGTAATAAAGGTTTTGCCTTCAGTGAGAAGTTAGCTATCCACTGTCGACAGTAACCGACCATACCTAGAAACATCCTGACTTCTCTTTGTGTTGTAGGCGCGTTCATTCTCATGATTGCCTCTATTCTGTCTGGAGACACCTTCCGCTTTCCCTTTTCAATCCTATGGCCCAAGTATTGCACTTCAGTCTTACAATACTGCAATTTACTTGGAGACACCTTGTGTCCGTTCTCGGCCAAGTGATTTAACAAGGTTATGGTGTCTTCTCTGCAAGCTTCCTCAGTTTCTGACGCAGCTAGGAGGTCGTCTATGTACTGGACTAGAACCGAATTCTTGGGCAGTACTAGACTTTCAAGATTTCGTTTTAATAACTGGTTAAAGATCGATGGGCTTTCTGTATACCCCTGAGGGATACGACACCATGTTAAGACGCGATCTTCCAGCTTAAAAGCGAAAAGATACTGGCTCTCTTCATCTAAAGGAATCGAAAAGAAAGCCTGGCACAAATCTATCACGGTAAACCATTCAGCTTGGAACGGTATCTGAAATAATATCACTGATGGATTCGGTACCACTGGACAACATGAGACAACAATATTATTAATTTTCCGAAGATCCTGCACTATTCTGTATTTTCCACTAGGCTTCTGCAAACCCATAATCGGGGAGTTACATGGACTACCCACGATCTCCTTCAGTATTCCCTGTTTAATCATGGATTCGATCACAGGCTTTATTCCTGCAATCGTCTCTGGTGTCAACTTGTATTGTGGTGTTCTTGGATACTCAGCATTGAGCCTTACCAAGATCTTTACTGGTTCTACTCCTTTAATCAGTCCTATTTCCTCTCCAGTAAAATCCCACACCTCAGCTGACACTTTCTCCCTCAAATCCTGTGGAAGCTCCTCCACTGTTAAGGTAGGATATAGTTCCACGCACTCTTGCGAGTTTACAATTTTAAAATCGGCATCCTCATCATTCGTCTGCACTTCTACTCCTTCAGGTGTACAATGTATTGTGCAATTCAGTTTACACAGCAAATCTCTCCCTAGCAAACACACAGGACTAGAATCACAGATCACAAACTGATGTTCGTCACTGTAATTCCCTATCTTTACTGACACTGGTTCGGTCAGAGGATTCGTCATCCTTTTGTTTGCGACTCCTACCACCTGAATCGTCTCTCCCGATATTGGCAGACCTGGGACTACCGCTGATCTCAGCGTGGATCGAGTGGCCCCCGTATCCACCAAAAAGGTTGTAGGACATCCAGCTACTTCAGCCTCTACGTATGGTCCTCTCTGATCTACTTCCAAGGCGGCTCCTAGAGTACAGTCTTCCTCCCTATTCACCCGCTGCCCTGTAAGTGGATCAACGTAATAGCATTCCTCTCCTCCTACAAACAATGGCATCTGTCGGTAGGTTTTTCCTCCATTTGAAATGCGAGGTGGTTGAGGAAACGGGGCTCGAGGAGTCTGAGTCCCCCCTTTGATAAACTTTCCCTTCGGGGCTGCGGCTCCCTTAACCACGTTATTCTGTACCTCTTCCTCCTCTTGTTCTAATTCCCCTGTCTCAACATTGTAAGGACACTCGCGTCTCCAATGTCCCACTTCGTTACACTGATGACACCTCGTTGTCTTTTTCAGTGTCGCAATATCCATTCTCGGTCTCGGTCTTTCTTCCTCATCTCTGCTCTGATTATTCTGTTTCTTCGCTTGCGTTCCTATTCCCTGTTGCCGCTGTCCACCCTTTCCAGCTGCTTGCATTTGTACCAGCATTAACTTTTCCTTGAGTTTCTTTGCCTTTGAATCTATCTCATCACTACAGTACCTTGCATACCTAAGAATTTCATCTAAAGGTTTGTTCTGCCAACAAATCAGATGCTGTTGTATCATCAGGCTTATGTCTGGTCTTAATCCTAGAACAAACTTCGACACAAACTGTCCTATGTCCTTTGGATCCATTACGTCTAACCCACTGTATTGCTTAAATGCTTTCAGTAGCCTCTCATAGAACTCGTGAACTGTCTCTTTGGGCTCTTGAGTTGTTCGATCTATCTTAACCCAGTCTATGTCTTGTACTGGCACTTTCTCTTTCAGCCATGTTATTACTCTTTCGTATTTTTCCATAACTCTGTCTGATGGACCATTTGTCCGAATATCTCTCGGAGGCTCGCAAGCGGGCCATTCAACGCTAAGCTTGCATGCCGTCCACAAATCTCCGGGTACTACGATATCGAACAATGTGTTCAAATCGATCCACAGCACCTTAGAGATCTTCACGAACCTCTCTACTTGCTTGTACCACTCAACGGGATTTTCTCTAAGCTTTGGGAAGGAATTGGTAAATGCCGCCAAATCCCCCCTACTCCAGGGCACATGAACGTAGTTTCCGTTCGCGATTTCTCGCAAAGGGAAAGCTTCCATTCGCATTAGGTCTGTATCTTGGGACTTCGCAATTGTACTTCTTCTAACAGATCCCTTTTTAGACCATTTTTCCTCCCATCTATCCAGATCTCTCCATATTCTGATACACATGACTAGTTCCCGTATGTGTACTCTTAGTCCAATCGTTCTACGTTCATCTAAATCTAGGTCTGTGCAATTTAGCCTATAATTGGGCTGTAAAGCTTTGGTTCTTGACAGGTCTATCATGTATCTATTTGCCAAATTAGATAAATTTTCATGAGCTGACCTCGCTTTCCGAGTAATATCCTTGGCTAAAAATAATATTTCATCTGGTGCGTACAATTCTAATCTCTCTATTGCCACTGTGCCGTCAATTATTTCATCTAAGTCTGACTTCAAACTCATTACATCGATCCGTCTGGCTTTTATTTCAGCTCTCAGTATGTCCGTCCTAGGTGGTTCGCTCATACCTCTCTTATCTCCACTATGCGCCCTACGCCTGAGCACAGGTGAGTTATGGGGAGTTCTCTTTCCATTCCTTTGTTCCCACCTCTCTAGATCCCAAGCCTTTCCATCTTCCCGTGGGGGGTGGTGGAACATTACTCCATCCCCCATCCCTACACTTCGTCGTTTCGGCTCGGTTTCTCCAGATACGAGATAGGATCCACCGTTCTGTTCTAAACCACTGTAACTCGCTTGCTGTCTGGTGTCGCTCAATAAACGATAAGGTCCTTCATGGCTCCCCATGCTCCCGCGATCTCGATCCTGATCACCAGAAGTATGGCGAGACGTTTCGCGACTCCCTATATTCTCATGACTTCGCTCGCGCTCACCGGATGCATGGCGAGACCCTTCACGACTCTCCATGTTCCCGTGATTCCAATGTTGCACCGTTTCACCCGGGGTATGGTGAGTGCATCTGAAAGTGTTACGGTACTCCTGCGTCCTTCGTTCTCCTTCACTAAAGGTGACACGAGGCACTTCGCCACACCCTGTACTCCTGTCGTCGCACATTTGCCTATTGCCGCTGCTATTAGGACAATTATTTCCTCTGCTTTCCTGGCTCCCTCTCTCCCACTCCGGGCTGCTTTCGCTAGCTCCACAATGAGAGAGGATCCGGTTATCCTGATCTCTCCACTCTGCTCCTGTTTCTAAACTTTTATTCCGAGCCTCTTCGGCAGTATCCCATTCTTTCAGGTATTCCCCTAATTCCTTATGGGTTTTCGGTTTTGGTCCCCTTAAGTCCATTGGCCCTCTTTGACGCCCTTGTTCTACCCAGGGACCTGTTGCTGCATCTAATGGAGTACTCCGACTCATTGGTGCTAATATCTGTCTCTGAGGATTCATCATGGTATCCCTATTCTCCATCTCTGCCCTGTCCCTGTCCCATCGTGCCTGTTCCTCCTGCTGGACCCCTTCTGGGTTGTAGATTGACACAATAGGGCCTATGGTAACCGGTACTTGTAGAGCATCTGGCATTTGGTAAGACCTTGCATGTTGCGTTTCTGGCATTTTCTGGACCACGAATCTTCCCACTACTCTCTGTTCGGAACTAGATTGAGGTACTTCCTCCTCTTTCTTGGCATCCCAATCCGTTACTGGGATCGATTTATATTCCCCCCATCTAGCTCCGTCCTCTTGTGGTAATATAGGACTTGCTGCCCCTCCGCTGTACGGAGGTGGTCTATCTGTCAATAGCCTCTCTATCAAATCCTCTTCTGACTCGCTTTCCTCTTCTTCCTCTAGAGGTTTCTTTTCTCCCGTGGCTTCTATCATGGTGAACAGTTTGTCTGCTTCTATCTTTTGCACCCTCCATTTCTTAGCTTCCTCATCCCATTTAGCATCCTGCACTGCTTTTACCGATCTTCTCACTCTTTCTTGGCGCCTCTTTACGCTCTTTTCGTGTGCTGTTCTAAACCATACACTAAGTGCTTCGAACTGTGTTGGCCTCGGTAGAGGTCTTGTTGCAAGCATTACCGCTTTTAGTTCGTTCAACACATCTAGCTTAAACGTTCCAAATCTCGGAAACGTCAGTTCCTTACTCCCTTCAGTTAACTTATTCCACTCGGAGATCCATAATATCGAGTGTAAGCCTACATTCACTGCCATATAATAAGCTGGTGTGCCTTCTGGTGGAGCTTCCTCTCCGGCATATAAGTTTCTTCTATTTCTCCTAAAGAGTGCTCTTAAACTCTTAAAACACTTCATTTTCAATAATCTACAATTTTCCTTTACTCTTCCTTGTTTACGTCCCGATGACAACCAACAACCAATCCCTACGCGGCTCTTGCTAATCGGCCTATCTCAGTGCGACTCTTCGCTGACGTCTGACAAACTAACCAATCTTAGCGCGGTTCTATGCTGACGTCACTCGTTCCCTCTTGCAGCAATTCTCCTTCTTTCTCAACCCGTCTCACGATTTCGCATGCGTTTTCATTCATACACTGAAAAATGACTACTTCCGTCCAAGCGATCACTTTTCTCTGACTGTACGGCCACAGTCTAACTGTAATTGTCACCTCAACTGACGAAACGTCTTCCCTCTCACAGTCAGACGATCGCCTCAACTGATAGGTTACTTACACACAGTAAACGTACGACCAGCGTCCGTTACTCATTCACTCACTCATACGCTCCCCCTATCATCGGTCTGTCGGGAAAATCAATGGTACCTCATGACCCCCTTTCAATGGTAGACAAATTACTCTGGGTGTTCGATACACCCGAACCACTTAAGTCCTTCCCTGGAGCTTAAGATTTCATCCGGTTGCGCGCGCTCACAACCTTCCCTCAATCACACTACAGGCATTCAACTCCGCTTGACATTACAACACAGGAACAACATAAAACACCGCAATCTTACAACGCATGACCCTTATACTCACTCTCGACCGACTCTGCTGCTTTTCTCTCGTCGCACCGTCAGCACCGTCTTCGGCTGGGATTCTTCTTCTGGTCGTCGATGACTAGGGACCTTGGGGTAAACTAAACCTGGCCTAGGTCGTCTTCCTCAAGAAGATAACCATCATTTCTCTGCTACCAACTGCGGGGAATGAGATTTTGATATCAATTTATGATCAATTTAATAACTTATCTCATTCATCTATTTTGGACCGATAGTATCTGTCATTGAGTAAAAGACAACCCCTGCATAGGTTTAGACAAACCCCATTAACGGACGCCACTCAGAAGAACCACTTACAACTGATAAAGTTTAAAAGTTTTATATAAAAGTCAAATTAAATGCAAATACAATCCTCTCGGGATCAAAGTATACAAAAGAATACAGAATCAATTCCACATTCAGCAATTTAAAGCTTCGATGTGAAGTGGTTCCTTGGCGTCATCTACAGAAAGAGAAAAGTATCACGTTAAATCTGTCCCTACTCTATGCTATGTGACATCCCTACTTCGCAAGTTCCTAACCTAAAAAGGTGTCAGCAGTTTGACTTCCAAAGAAGATCAAACTCTCTTAGCCTCTAAAGGTAACTTAAGTTTAAGAAGCAGTACCCTCTCTGCCTACCCATCCGCTCTTCTAAGGGTCCTCGGCCTACTGCTCTCTTGCGCTCTGATCTCTCTCAGCGCATCTGCTCAAGTCATCTATGCTTCGCCCTTCTCTCTCTCTGAGCTTCCTGCTGGGCTATTCGCTATCTTATCCCCGGGGTGCTGTCCCTAAAATACACAATCCCAGTGTGGGTGGAACGCCCCTTGACGCCCACCACGGACTTTCCCCGATGATGTCAGCTTCTAGCTTCCTCCATTACTTCATCTCTTTCGCCGTCTGTTAAGTTGACCTTTCTTCTTTAGATGTCCTCTTCATCTTCTTATTGGTGACTTCAACTGACACTTTCAAATCACAAGTCATATGAACTTAAACAAGACTTTAACTTATTATTGCTATTCTTTGACCTTCTAGGTCCTGTGAATGGTCATTCAAAAACAAGTCTCAAATTCTTAGCGCTTCTCATCACGTTCAGGCCATAAACCTAGTCCAGCGTTGTCACCTTAAATCTAACAAGTGCTAGACTTCTTGGCTCTTACGTCCACATCAAGCTATTTACGACTCCTATAAGTCCGCTAAATCATATACATTGGACTGTGCTCCTGCTAACCCTTGGTCCGTCAGGTTAGAATCACAAATGACCTAAACCTTTCTAGCATTTTCACAAAAGCCTTCTACACAGTATAACCCTTAACACACATTTATATATTCGTCAAAAGTCTTGATTATACTTGAATACATTTTACATAGAATATAACTACGTAGAGTATAACTTTATATACTTTCTGCGCACTTCTCCACGTTACATTTCTCGCCACTTCTCCGTTTAAAATCTCACACGTACATGAATTCTACTTTGCACGTTCTACATTTCGTAAGCATTTCTACATCATCTCTATATCAGCCTACTACATACACGGGCCTTCTAAATCTAATACATGTTCTAAAGTGAATATAGTTACGTTTCCTATATTTACGTTGATTACATCGGTTATCTATATGCTATAAGTGTCAATTTCACATTACGATATACGTTTCATTCCTACGTTATACGATGTGCTTGTAAATACGGCCTATACATAATTTCTATTCAAATTTGCGCTCTCTCAACATCTTCACTGAAATAGCTACCATGCTACTTGGATCTGCATGGTCTGACTTGCTTATAGCAATTAGCAAGATGGGACACGTTTGGCACGGCAGGGTATGTGATGTATCCAGCTACTCGCTGCAGTGTAGTCCATCTCTCGAAAGACCCCACTTCATTAGTTACCTTTACTAAAACTTGTATCAGAACATCTCATGACATGCCATGTTGCATTGGTCGGTTGCTGATTTGAAAAGGCACATACACTGTTGTATTTTACTACTTTTATAACTTTGATTGTTTTGTCTGCAGCAGTTATTGCAACCTTATTATCCCCTGAAGCATAGCTTTTTTCAGTAAATATGCATGTTTAATTATGTTTGCATTTATAAAGACTGATTTATTCAATTTCTGTATAATCTGAATGTTTTGCATTATATCTAATAAAAAGACCTCAAAACCCTACTCCCAAACACATACAAGATACAAAACACACACTTGTTATATAAGTAGTGAAAAAATTGATTGCTTTAATTGTGTACCATCATTAAAAAAATACCCTGCATTTTGGTAATCAGTGCCTCAAGTGCACTTCTAATCAGGTAGCCAGTTACCTGGCCTGGAGTGAAAATTCATGCTTTAAAAAATCAGTTCCGAATGCTGTATGAAATAATAAGTGGCCAAACAATAATAGCATTTTTTAAATGTGTGTTGAACTAAGTGGTTTAACTGCAAACTGCTGCAGGACTTTAAGTAAGACTTACCACGACAACAAACAGGAGGATTAGATACATCAAGATATAGTATTAGAAAATATGAGGTTGTGGAAGGTGAAATATAAAGAATCCCATGAAAACCTGAAATATGGTGCAATCAAAAAAAATTGCTTTATACTTATTTAGGGTACACCATCCCCGGTCCCCTACTGAAGGTAAAGGTATTTCTCTACATTATAATCTAAAGCATTGAATGTGCGAACCATACATTTTTACACATTTTACATTGCGTGGGACCCAAATATCAGAATATTTATTCAACTGAGACAAAATTAAGGAACAAACATTACATAATGTGTTTTTTTAATGAGAAAAATGAATAGGAAAAAATCATCTAGGCTGCAAAAAATACACGTTAAAAGATCAAACATAGTTTATTGACAAAAAATATCTGAAACATCTCAGAACATTCTAAAATTAAGTTCCAGAATTGCATAGGTCATGCTCTCAAGAAGTACTTTAAATGAGGGGGCGCTCATAGGCTTTTAACACCTTCGAGTCGAGCCACGGTGCGTGTGTGCTCGAAATGACCGTTAGAACGCTCGCATGCTGGGCAAATTCCCCTGCTGTGTGAGCGTTCTACAGAAACGGGTGTGGTCATGACAAGCTCAGCTCGCCATGAGCACACAACCACCGTGGCTCATGACGAGCTGAGCTCGTCATGAGCATGGGGGCGCTGTGCGCGCCCCCCGCCACAAGCACAGCAGGGGAATTTGCCCAGCTGTGGAGGGGCTAATCCTGCCACTTTCTAATCAAGTCTACATACTCCTCTAAAGACGTGCTCTACATTCAATGGGGCAATATGAGCATTTCTCAGAAGGAGGCAAACGTTTCTCTGGAAGAAGAAGCACAGAATAACTTCATGGCATCCCCTGGAAGCCAAAGAAATGGAATGCCGCCTGTTTTTCTCAACCTTCACTGGCATTTAAGGATCATAATTTAGGACCTATTCCAACCTGGTCATAAATGTTGGCCTCACAATTTACAATACCGCATGCTTTCGGAGCTTCCATGGGGATAATGCACTAATTCTGAGGGGCAAAAACCTGAAATTTATGGTATTGGCCCACATAGTTTACACAAGCTCCTATGTGGAGCGAATTGTGCAGGCAAAACTGAGGGCCACATTTATGGTCAAGTCACACAGTGCAGCGCAGCCTTCACCTTGCTGCAGTGCATCTCAGGGAAAGGGGAAGGCAATACAGCACATTCCTGCCTTTTCCCCTTCAAAGGCTCCCTTTTGGCTCCCTAGGGCTAACATAGGCACTCTTGCACCATGGTGCAAGGGTGCATGGTGCAAGGGTGCCTGCGTTGTAAGGATGTGTAAGAAAGGGTCACCTTCTTCAACAAAAACAATCCCCTGATGATTTTTACGCTTTCTATGGAAAGAGAAAAAACGAGGAGAAATAAAGATACGTCTCCATGTTACGCCTCACATGGGGAAGCATATGTTTTGGCACTTTCCCAGATATACCACATCTAGTAAATCTGGGAATGTGTCAAAATCAATTGATGCATTCCCATGCATGCACACCCAAACAGTGTCCATGGAAACACCTCCCTAGCACAGAGTAATGCAACATAGTGATGCACGCTGCATTGCATTAATCAAGATTTATCAAGCCACTCAGTGCCATGCAAGGTGGCCTTGCATGGCCTCAAAAATCTAATTTTTTGTTCCAATACTCCTGCACCACATTATGCAAAGGGGCTTATTATTATGCCACCTGGTATACAATTTATGCACCACTCATACTCTTGACTTTGGCACTAATGGGAGCTTTTTTTAAAGATCACACAAATCGGGATTCCTGCTCAAGTTACTTTGAAGGCCTTTGAGCTATTCTTTTTGGCAAGGTACTGCTCAAGCCTGGGGCATGCACAGTCAAATTGATATAAAAGAAAATTATCATAAAATGTGCTGTGTGGTTTGTAATGGGCATTCCCTTTTTGTTTTGGGTAGATAATGTAGTTTAACAGTGTCAGCAGGAAGTAGAGGCATACCTCAACGGATGGTGTAGGTACAGTGCTTAAATTATAAAAGAATAAGTGTAGGTGCCAAAGCTTTGCTCAGAATCCCACAGCAGGTGAAATCAAAAGTGGGTGCACCCATTGCCAAAGCTGCATAGTCTTGCATCTGCCTCATGAGTCTTTAATCCAGTACCAGGTACTCTCTGCCAGTTTATGTCACTCTTGCAGGTTCCTGCTTTCTGCCTTAATGATGTTTTTTCCGTCTTGCTCTTCCTCCTTCTTTCCACTTTCTCTTTTCCTTTCATGCTGTAGTAAATGTCTGATGCAGAAAAAAAGTGCCAGTTCCACCCCCCCCCCACACACACACACACAAATGAATGCTGGTGGCCCCCTCTAGCAACCATTTACCCATTTTAGGCACTCGGTAGGTGGGTGGGGTTATTTAACCATATAACTGGTCTTTGCCCTCTCAAACGAAATCCTCATCCATTCTTACAGGCTGAAGGTTTAAAAGTAGTACCATAGTGGAATTTACACTGCTCTCCCCAGGGTAATGCAGGCATATCGGTACTTGCCACATAACTAGAATTTTCATAGCGCATTTCCATCCAAATAAAGTTTGTTCGAGGAGTAAATGCACAGGTACACCAGTGTGTTCGCACAATCAATAATAAAGAACATCTTTCAGGTATCCTCTTTGACATAGATGTGTTCCGGTGGCTTAAAACCAGTGGAATAAGGACACCTGAGGTACTGGTGGCAGGGTGAGTGGGGGGGGGGTCTTAATATTTATATGACCAGGAAAACCTTTGACTGATAATGAATATTTTACTTGTAAAGGATTATGCAAACTGCAACAATCAATGCAAGGTGAAATCACACTCCAAAAATATACAAAACTCCATAATATAATACATATTGCACTGCAAAACACACGAAATAAGGCTTGTTTTTTCTTCATATATTTTTGTTTTATTGCTGGATTTGTAATGATCATATTATTTAGTTGCAAAATTGTGTACATTATAAAAAGAGAAAATAGAATTACTATATTGCAAATAATAGTGTGGACCCGGCCATATATGCACCTGGGACCTTCATGCATGCAAAGCACACACAATAACTAGAGAAGGAACAAAGGACCAAATAAACTTTTGTGGACGTAAATCCTGCAATTCACAAAATCGCAGGCTTTGCAACCATGATGTTATGAGTCTCAATTTAGCCTGGGCGGAGTTCACGGAGTTCTGCATGATCGAAAAACTCTGCTGCACTACACAGAGTTCCGCAAGCAGCGGAGAGAGTTTAGTCAAGCTGTTCGCATTGATTTTCAGATCTAGGTGCTTGTCCTGGGCGGTAAAATCAGTGCAAATTACACCATTGGCAGTGCAAGAGGTGTTGCTTCTTTACTTGCCACTTGAGTAGATTTTCTACCCGAACAGCAGCTTTCTCAACGAGAACGGAAGGTTTCGCAATGCTATTGTTTGTAACCATCCTCCACTGCCTGCATTGAGAAATTGGACCTCCTCCTTCGCTCGCGCTCGGCAACTTGACATTGGTGAGCATATAAAAAACTCTGCTCTGCATTTTTCAGACTCTGCGTGCTCCGCAAAGTGAGGAATGCAGAAAACTCCGCAAACTTCACAAACGGAGCAGAGTTCTCCACCCACGCCTAGTCACAATGCACTCTTGGCTCTTCTTAAGTCACAAAAGTGTTTCTGACTCGCAAAGTGCCTTCATGACTCATTGCGAATCAGCTGGATTGAGGAGTTTCTTATCCTCCGATAGTCAAGGATCATCAGAAAATAGCTGAGGAGGAATGATATTTAAATAAAGTGCATTCTCACTGTCCTTCCTGTTCCATACATTAAAATCAACCACTTCTCTTAAGAGAAATGAGAGTACCAGCATTACATAAGAAGTCACCTGGTGGTATATTAACAAGTTGTCCACCATATTGCTCATTCACATATTAGCCAGTTACCTCTAGGCTCTTCGATATTGCTTCATTTTTTCACTAATACATGCAGAGGCCTACCTACCTGCAGTGAAGCCGGTTCAGTGGCACCGGAGGCCTGGTGTGGGATGGAGCAAAAGCATCAGTTTTTTTAGAGGCTGCCCATAAAGAATATTATAATACAAAACTTAAGCATGTACTTAAAGGTATGGGCTTTCCACCACCTAGCCTCAGCTTGGTTGTCCGATTGATTGAAGGCCACTATGCTCAGATTAAATTGGGGTTGGGGGCAACTCACCAAGCGTATTTCAGTTAGTAGGGGAGTCCGTCAAGGTTGCGTTTTGGCACCCACCTTGTTCTCTTTGTATATGAACGGAGTGGTCAGCTTTTTGCAACAAGAACCTACCAAGAGTTTAAATGAATTAAAACATTGTTTGTAAAAACGAGCTAGTGCAACAAAGTTTTTCCCAATCGGTTCATGCTGAAAGGGCATGGTACTCTTCCATTGGCTTACAGTTTGGATCGCTCTCCACTTGAGGTGTCGAATGAAGCAGCACTGTGCGCTTCAAGCAATTACTATACACTGTTTTATTATGAGATCTTTTCATAGGAAGTACGATGCAGAAACCATACTGCTGTGGAAGAAAGAACCTGGATGTCCATTGTGATATGTGCTGTATATACTGCCCATTCTTATGTTTTTATCTGTATTTTAACTAGCGCTTCTTTTCAAGCTTTTATGACAAGACTTGTTGAAGTAAAGCTTATACTACTACTACTATAACATGAAACATTTGCAGGGGTTGGCTCTGTGTTTACTCTTTGGGGAGGCTGGAAAGTTGTGGTTAAGAGAGAAATTGGAAGAAAATGAAAAAAATAACAATGAAAGGAGAATGTGAAATATAGAATGCAGAGGGAAAAGTGAAAAAGAAAGAAGCATTTAAGGATGAAAAAGAACAAGATAAGGACGAGCAAGCAGATCAAGGAGTCTGAAATAAGGATGGTGGGATTGAAACAAGGGAGGAGATAAAGAAGGGTGAGATACAGAAGAGGGGAGGAAATAGACAGAGGTAGGATATAGAGATAAAACGTTGTCCAGACAGAAGTCTGACAGTATATTGAGTAAAAAATTTCGAGTTGCACAGATATCGAGTAATAAATATCATGGTTCAGAAACATCAACAGCAAGAATATCGTGGTCAAGAATATCGACTTAAGGTAAGTAATATCGATTTTAAAAATATCAAAGTGTTTAATATTGTTTGCAAAAATATAGTTGTCAAAAATATCATTTTTTTTATTCATGTTATGTATTTTATTATATATTTTATATGTATTTTTTTGTATAAGAATTGTTTGTCTTTTTTAAATATTTGTTAAGTTTTTAGTAGTTATTCATTTTTTATTTGAATTTAGCGCTTTTAGTTCCTTAGCGGGTTGTGGGTTTATAGGGGAATAGGGTGGGAAGTAATTTAATTATATTAAATTCAGTCATTATTTTTTATTTATTCATATTTATTTCATTTAAATTCTATGGTATTAAATGCGTAAAGTAATTTAGTATTAATTGATTTTTTAATTAATTGGGAATTAATTATTGTAATTGTGTAATTCCTTTTAGGTGTGTGCTGTTTTGTTTATAGGTGTTAAAAGTGGGAAGTAATTTATTTTTAATTTATGAATTAGTAATTGGTGGCTAATTAATTTTCAATAATTAATTGGTAATTATTTATGGTAATTGTGTAATTCATTTTAGGTGTGCGTTGTGGTGTTTATAGGTTTAAAGGGTAAGAAGTAATTTAATTTTAATTGATGAATTAATAATAGGTTGTTCATTCGTTTTTTAAAATAAATAATTGGTAATTCATTATGGTATTTGTGTTATTAATTTTAGATGTGTGCTTTGGCTTTCATTGGGGTGAAGGATGTTAAGTAGTTTATTTATTTTTTATTATACATTTTTTGTTAATTGATATTAATTAAAATTGTATTATGGTAATTGTGTGATTACTAAAGGTGTGTGTTGTGGTGTTTATAGGAGTAAAGGGTGGGAAGTAATTTGTGTTTAAATAATTATTTAATATATAGTTGTTAATGATAATTATTTAATATTTATATTGGGTAATTGTTAATTTTTCTGTGTGTTGTTTTTACTTTTAAAAGGGTAAAGGGTGTGTATTAAAAACATTTGAATTACGGTATTATTAGTTGGGAATAGTAATAGTTTTTAATTTTAAAATATGTTTTATTATTTTATAGTTCAATTTAGATGTGTGTTGTGGATATTATACTGTTAAAGTGCGGTGTAGTCAATTCATGTTTATTGTTTTTTTATTGATAATATTTTTAATTGATTATTATTTATGTTAATTATGGAAGTAAATTTAATTTAAAATGTTGAAGTGTTTTGTTTTTGGTGTGGCATTATAGGGTAGGAAATAAAATAAATACATTTATGTATTAATACATTTATTTGTTTGTCAATCATTTCTAGTTTAAAAAAGTATGTTTTTATTTTAAATGTATTTATTATTTTATTTTATATAATATTTGTAGGTTTTTGTTATATGTAATTAATATAACAATATGTTTTCTATTTATATATTTAATATATTTGATTATAAAATTTTTAAATAGTGTTTATTTATTTTTATGATTTTCAAATATATATATTATTTATGTTCTAACAGTTTGAGTGTGAATAATAAGTTGTTTCTCTCCGCTATCCAACACTTTCCCTAATGTTGCACTCACTGGAGTGGGAATAGAAATGTTTACCTCTCCGCTATCCAGCACTTTCCCTACTGTTGCACTCACTGGAGTGGGAAAATAAATTTTTACCCCTCCGCTATCCACAACTTTCCCTACTTTTGCACTCACTGGAGTTGGAATAGTAGTTTTTACCCCTCTGCTATCTAACACTTTCTCTACTTTTGCACTCACTGGAGGGGGAATAGTAATTTTTACCCATCTATTGTCAAGCACTTTCCCTACTGTTGCACTCACTGGAGTGGGAATAATTAATTGTATCTCTCTGCTATCCAACACTTTCCCTACTTTTACACTCACTGGAGCTGTAATAGTAATTTTTACCCCTTATCCAAAACTTTTGCTACTGTTGCACTCATTGGAGTGAGAATAGTAATTTGAACCCCTTTGCTACCCAACACTTTCCCTACTGTTGCACTCACCGGAGTTAGAATAACGTTTTTTACCCCTCCGCTATCCAACACTTATCCTACTATAGCATTCAGTGAAGTGGGAACAGTAATTTTTACCCCTCGACTATCCAACTCTTTCTCTACTGTTGCACTCTTTGGAGTGGGAATAGTAGTTTTAGCCCTTCCACTATCCAACACTTTCCTTACTGTTGCTCTTACTATAGTGGGAATAGTACATTTTACCCCTCTGCTATCCAAAACTTTCCCTACTGTTGCACTCACTATAGTTGGAATAGTAATTTTTCCCCGCTATCTAACACTTTCCCTACTGTTGCACTCACTGAAGTGGGAATAGTAACTTTTATCCCTTCTCTATCTAGCACTTTCCCTTCTCTTGCACTCAGTGGAGTGGGCATAATAAATGTTTTCCCCTCCGCTAGCCAGCACTTATCCTACTGTTGGATTCAGTGTAGTGGGAATAGTAATTTTTACCCTTCCGCTATCCAACAGTTTCCCTACTGTTGCACAGTTTGGAGTGGGAATAGTACTTTTTACCCCTCTGCTAGCCAACACTTTCCCTACAGCTGCACTCTTTGGAGTAGGAATAGTAATTTTTGCCCATTCGCTATCTAACACTTTCCCTACTGTTGCTCTCACTGGAGTGGGAATAGCATTTTTCACACCTCCGCTATCCAACACTTTCCCTACTGTTGCACTAGCTGGAGTTGGAATAGTAAATTTAATTTCTCCGCAATCCAACACTTATCCTACTGTTGCAGTCACTGGAGTGGAAATAGCTACTTTTACCCCTTTTCTATCCAACACTTTATCTACTGTTGCACTGATTGTATTGTGAAATGTAAGTTTAAATATGTTTTAATAGTTTAATGTTTTCATTTATTATAGATTTTATCATATTTTAAATCATTAATATATATTTAATTGTTTATAATATTTTAAACGTTTAACATAAATTAAAAATAATAGTTTATTAATTGTTTTAACATAAATATATGTATACATTATTATTTTGTATGTTGAATTTCTTTAACCTGAGACATTGACTCGTGCATGCACAGGTGTAGCCTGTGTGTCATGGGCCATAATGTAAGTAAAGAATATATATATATATATATATATATATATATATTTTTATTTTTATTTATTTTAGCGATTTGTATAGCGCCTGGTGACCCAAGGGCATCCCCGCGCTGTAAGGAGTTGATATCCAGATGAGGGAGAGGAAGGGGGGAGGGATATTTATTTAGTGAATAGATGTGTCTTCAGTTTTTTACGAAATACCAAGTAACTGGGTTCCAGTCTGAGGGTACGTGGGAGGGAGTTCCATCCAGTGGCCGCTTGAACAGAGAATCGTCGTCCTCCTGTGCGTGTCCTTTTGAATTTGGGAATGTTGGGTAAGTGCTCATTCTCTGATCGTAGGGATCTGGGTGCTTTGTAGGGGGTGACCATGCTGCTGAGGATCGCAGGGCCAGATCCGTTGATCAGTTTGTGTGTCGTGCACATGGCTTTGAATTCCACCCTTTGGCGCACAGGGAGCCAGTGCAAGGCCTTGAGGGCAGGTTTGGCTGACACTCTGGAAGGAAGGTTCATGAGCAGACGTGCTGCAGCATTCTGTGTCCGTTGCAGTCTCGTCATGGTGGCCTCAGGGGCTCCCAGGTAGACCATGTTGCTATAATCCAGGCGTGACAATACTAGTCCCTGGATAAGAAGTTTCCTGGAAGCGGGTGGTAGTAAGGGGAGAATCTTGCGGGTAGTGCGCATGAGCCCAAAACAGGTGCCCGCGGTTTTGGCCGCTTGCGTCTTCATGGAGAGCTCGGGTTCGAGCCACACTCCGAGGGTCTTGATTTCACGCTTCGGGGAGGGGATTTCCCCGAACACGTCGGGCCAGACTGCTGGGGGGATGGTCGCCCATTGTTTTCCCAGGAGCATCACTTCGGTCTTTGACCCATTTAATTTTAATGATGAATCACTCATCCAGCTGTGGATTTCCGTAAGGCAGTTAGCCAGGTTGTCTGGGTGGTCGACTAGTTGGGATAAGGAGACGACCAGTTGAGTGTCATCAGCGTAGCTTACCATTTTTATGTCAAATGGTGTCACCACGTCTTCGAGAGGGGCCATATATGCATTAAAAAGCGTCGAGCTCAGGGAAGATCCCTGAGGGACCCCGCTTGTGAGGGGGAGGGTGGACGAGTGGTAGTTGCCGTCCCATACCTGGAACGTGCGTCCAGTGAGGAAGGATTCTATCCAACTGAGTGCCATCCCGGTGAGCCCTGCTGCCGCGAGTCGATGGAGAAGGACACGATGGTTGACTGTGTCGAAGGCTGCGCTGAGATCCAGGAGGATCACTGCCACTGACCCTCCTGAATCTAGTATGCGCCTTGCCTCCTCGATGACGGCAAGAAGGGCGGTGTCTGTGCCATGACCCGGGCGGAATCCAGTTTGGGATTGCCGTAGGACGTTGTTTGTCTCGAAGAACTGGGACAATTGTCCGTTGACCAATTTCTCGGCTACCTTGCTGATTCCAGGGAGGAGTGATATTGGCCGGTAGTTTGCCATGTCTGCTGGATCGAGCTGGGGTTTTTTAAGGAGTGCTTTTACCACTGCGCTCTTCCAGCTGGCAGGAACAGATCCCTGGGCAAGTGAGCTGTTGATGAGCTCCATGAGCGTGGGGACGATGACGGGGGCCACGGTTTTGAGGAATCTGATGGGTGCCGGATCCAAAGGTGATCCGCTTCTCATTTTGGCCATGGTTCGTTCTACCTCTCCGCAGGTTACTGGTCTGAATGTCGCAAGTTGTGGGCGTAAACTGCTTTCGGTCTGGCTGGGAGGTGAAAGGTTGTCCATGTGGCTCGCGGGATCGGGGGGGGGAGGGAAGCTAGGATGCGGGCGATTTTGTCGTTGAAATAGGTGGCTAGGTCATCACTTCGGTCCACCGGGGGGGAAATGGGGGAAGGAGAGTTAGGTACTTTTAGCAGCTCCTTTACAATTAGGAAGGATTCCCTGGCCGAGTTGGAGGATTCTTTTATCCGAGTGTTGTAATGGGAAGCTTTGGCGTGCCTGATGGCATCTTTGTAGAGTCTAACTGAGTTATGGTATGCTTCCTTGCTGGCGTGCTGCCAGTCTTTCCTCCAAAGCCGTTCGGCTCTTTTACAGTTTTTACGAAGTAGTCGGAGGTCCGGGGTGTCCCATGGGGCGGAACCGGGTTTCCCGTTTTTGTCCTCCCTAGTTCTAAGTGGGAGTACGGAGTCCAGGGAGGTGGTAATCCACTCTCTTTTTCTTCAGCTTCGTCTTCAGCGTATGCCAGGGTGGTGGTTTTTAGGTTCCTAGCCCATTCTTCGGTGGGAAGTCTGGACCAGGTCCTGTCCCTGATGTAAGTGGGCAGTTTTTGCGGTTTCCTGAAGGTTCCTGGTAGTAGGAAGGGGACTAAGAAGTGGTCTGTCCAGGGTAGGGGAATGGCCCCCTTCGCTTGCATCGAGGGGGTGCTAGTGAACACCGGGTCCAGCAGGTGACCCTTGGTGTGAGTGGCTCCAGAGTTAAAGAGGCGGATGTCAAGTGCCGCCAGATCGGAGATCAGGTCAGCAGCTACCGGATCGGCAGGGTCATCGAGATGGATGTTCAGATCACCTACTATCATGAAATTTGATATGGAGTGGGCCTGAGTCGCTACGGTGTCCAGGAGAGAACTAGCGAAAGGGCCTGGATGCCCGGGGGGGCGGTATACAAGGACTCCTGTCAGTGAGTTGGTCGGGTCTAGCTTGATTGTAAACTGAAGGCTTTCAGAGTCGGGGATCTGCGCATCACTAGATTTGCAGTGAAGATAGTCCCGGTGAATAATGGCAACACCACCACCTCTGCCCAAGGGGCGGGGTAGGGACTGAATGAGGAAACCCGGTGGGGTAGCTAGCACCATATCTGACTCCGAATGTGGGGCGAGCCAAGTTTCCGTAAGGAAGAGGATGTCTATCTCCTGGTCTTCTATGAGATGGTTGATCTGCGTCGCGTGTTTAGGGAGCGAGCGGCAGTTGAGCGATGCAAGTTTGAGGGCAGCGGGCTTGTGAGGTTTTATAGGTAGTTTGAGCTGGCAGAAGGAACAGCGGATGAAAGGTCCATTTAGGTCATGAACATATTCACAGGGGGAGGCGGGGGGTCTGAGACTTAGTAGCTCCCGACGTGAGTAGCTTACCTTAGGGGCAGCTGTGTCCGGCAGGGGTTCTGGCCCTAGGCCCGGTCGTGCGCGGACGGGCGCAGACGGGCTTGCCTTAGGCGCTCCCGCTGCGCTCGTCCGCTGCGCTGGTGTGGCCGGCACATTTGTAGTATGAATAAAGGGCGTGGCCTCGCAGTGGGCGTGGCTCCGCCTTGAGACCGCGCTGGCGGTGTGGGCGTGTTCCCCTGTATCAGCGGTGGGCACGCTGTGTCAGGAGGGTCTGGGAGGGCTGCCTTAGCGCGTGGGAACCGGTGCTGTAGCGAAGGTGAGCTTCGTTCGATTTAAAAATACAACAATTCAATATTAGTGACAGTTTTAAAATCAGGTGGTAGCGTGCAGTCCTCCGGCTTCCGCCTCAGAGGATGTTTCAAACAAGGTGATTCATTGCGCTGTCTGACAGCGTTTAAATATGCTTTCGGGTGGGCGTGGCCTCGCAGTGGGCGTGGCTCCGCCTTGAGACCGCGCTGGCGGTGTGGGCGTGTTCCCCTGTATCAGCGGTGGGCACGCTGTGTCAGGAGAGTCTGGGAGGGCTGGGAGGGCTGCCTTAGCGCGTGGGAACCGGCGCTGTAGCGAAGGTGAGCTTCGTTCGTTTTAAAATATATATATATATATATATATATATATATATATATATATATATATATATATATATATATATATATATATATATTCACTGAAAAAAACATAGGTTATAGACCATATATAGTTAGGAATTCGCATTTACAAAACCTTATTTTACTCACACAAAACCATTGAAATTCCATATATAGTTAGTTGCACTAACTATATATCGCGCACCCGCAATCCACTGCTGATGATGTCACATATTACATCATTCATGACATGGTCAGTGACATCACTGATGACATCACTGATGACATCTCAAATGACATCACTGAAGACATCTCAAATGACATCACTGATGACATCACTGATGACATCTTATTTGACATTACTGATCACATCACTGATGATATAATTCATGTAATAATACGATGAACCTCTTCAGACTCTAATATAACCTTAGATACAATCAGTGTAAACAGACACTCACAGACTGTCACTCATCCATGGAGTTACTCACACACCTAGTCAGTCATGCAAAGAATCAATCACACCTCCATTTCCTCAACTATACAGTTATACAAACTTTACTTATTCAAACATATACTAACACATATTTACTCTCTTATACAATCCCTGATACAAGTTCACAGTGATCCATACAGCCACTCACACATTCACTGGCTCTTATGCACAGTTATTTATATATGTCAACTCTCACATGTGCTGTGTTTTACATATGTACTTACTTTGACATGTAGCACTGAGATATCCATTCACTCACCAATACACTCATGCACACAGTCAACCGCCCATTCAGCTGTTTCCACATGCACTTTTGAAACCATACATCTAGTGAATCAACTGCTCACACATCTATGCACAGAGTCATACACCTCCCAGCCACCCACACACACACTCAGTCTCCCATACAAATACTTGGGCAACCAATCAATAACCCATATAGTTACTCATATAGCTACTTATCAACACATGCAACAGTTTACAGAACAACAGACATAATGATGCACAAATTAAGACAGTTTAGCCACTAACCCATGCACTCAGTGAGACACATTTAATCACTCACTCATACAGTCAGTCATGCACCTACTAAATCCTTCATCCAGACACTTATACATCCACTCATTCTTCAATATGTAAGACATATTTTAACTTTACAGAAACATACAGTCACTGGATGTTGTCATCAGTGATGTCATCAGTGATGTCATTTGAGATGTCATCAGTGATGTCATCAGTGATGTCACTGACCATGTCATGAATGATGTAATATGTGACATCATCAGCAGTGGATTGCGGGTGCGCGATATATAGTTAGCGTCTATAACCTATGGTTTTTTCAGTGAATTTTCAAGGTTTTGTAAATGCTAATTCCTAACTATATATGGTCTATAACCTATGGTTTTTTCAGTGAATTTTCAAGGTTTTGTAAATGCTAATTCCTAACTATATATGGTCTATAGCCTATGGTTTTTTCAGTGAATATATATATATACATACATATATAAACATATATCATCTGTATATCTATATAAATACAAACATAAATGCATGCATACATATACTTATATGCATACAGATGCATGTTATTTACATGAAAGTTGAAAAAACACTAATAAAAGCAAAGCTAAAAAGCCACCTCATTACAAACAGAATGGCTTTAACTTAAACGAGGGCGAGATCTATTGCATTTTCAATGCTTGTTTACTTTGGTTCCATCAAGAAGGCATTCAGATGTGTCACACATTTGCCATAAATTCTGAATGTTAGCACTCTAGTTGCACATTAGATCACTGTAGTAAAGCTACTGCTCACCAGGGACGTCTGCTACTGGTATTCAAAGTGCATGTTTCAGTCTGCATGTCAGAATTTTTTTAATGAAATAGAAGAGGATTTGAGAAGTCACTCAAAATGATCCCTAATTTTTCTTTCTGAAGCACTAATCATACTTTCTATGGCAAAATTAACCCCCTCATGTTGTTCCTTTTTAAATTGAGTGTTTTCAGACTTACCACTTCATTCCAATCAAGATGGCTTCTGGTGTGCCATACTTTTGTCATAAGTAAGACTGTTAGCGCTCTAGTTGTTCTTTAGAACACTCTGGGACATTCTGTCATTGGGCTATACTTGGGGTACATCTGGGTGATATTTGGGCTACATTTAGGCTCTTTTGTTTCTGGTGGCCATCTTGGGAGACTGTATGTCAGAATTTTTTAATGAAATTGAAGAGGGTTTGAGAAGTCACTCAAAATGTGCCCTAATTTTTCTTTCTGCAGCACTAATCATAATTCATATGGCAAAATATACCCCCTCATTTTGTTCCTTTTTAAAATAAATGTTTTAAGAGTTACCACTTTATTCCAATCAAGATGGCTTCAGGTGTGCCATACCTTTGTAATAAGTAGGACTGTTAGCGCTCTAGTTGTTCTTTAGAACACTCTGGGACATTCTGTCATTGGGCTATACTTGGGCTACATCTGGGTGATATTTAGGCTACATTTGGGCTCTTTTGTCTCTGGTGGCCATTTTGGGAGACTGCATGTCAGAATTTTTTAATGAAATATAAGAGGATTTGAAAAGTCACTCAAAATGTGCCCTAATTTTTCTTTCTGCAGCACTAATAATACCTTCTATTGCATAATATACCCCCTCATTTTGTTCCTTTTTAAATTAAATGTTTTAAGAGTTACCACTTTATTCCCATCACGATGGCTCCAGGTGTGCTATACCTTTGTAATAAGTAGGACTGTTAGCGCTCTAGTTGTTCTTTAGAACACTCTGGGACATTCTGTCATTGGGCTATACTTGGGCTACATCTGGGTGATATTTGGGCTACATTTGGGCTCTTTTGTCTCTGGTGGCCATTTTGGGAAACTGCATGTCAGAATGTTTTAATGAAATAGAAAAGGATTTGAGAAGTCACTCAAAATGTGCCCTAATTTTTCATTCTGCAGCACTAATCATACTTTCTATGGCAAAATATACCCCCTCATGTTGTTTCTTTTTAAATTAAATGTTTTAAGAGTTACCACTTTATTCCAATCAAGATGGCTTCAGGTGTGCCATACCTTTGTAATAAGTAGGACTGTTAGCGCTCTAGTTGTTCTTTAGAACACTCTGGGACATTCTGTCATTGGGCTATACTTGGGCTACATCTGGGTGATATTTGGGCTACATTTGGGCTCTTTTGTCTCTGGTGGCCATTTTGGGAGACTGCATGTCAGAATGTTTTAATGAAATAGAAAAGGATTTGAGAAGTCACTCAAAATGTGCCCTAATTTTTCATTCTGCAGCACTAATCATACTTTCTATGGCAAAATATACCCCCTCATGTTGTTTCTTTTCAAATTAAATGTTTTAAGAGTTACCACTTTATTCCAATCAAGATGGCTTCAGGTGTGCCATACCTTTGTAATAAGTAGGACTGTTAGCACTCTAGTTGTTCTTTGGAACACTCTAGGAGGCTGCAGTAGAACACAAAGGAATCAACTGACAGTCTCTGTCCTTGTTGGATGTACATGTTTTACTGAGAATGTCAGACTTCATTTTCACATGACTGAGAAAGATAATGTGAATTTACAGAAAATATGCTTTCAGTTTAGCTTATAGATCCCCTTCCAAACCACTGTGGGAAAATCATGAGATATTAGTTTTCTTTCAAACAATATTCATGATATCACAGCAGAAGGTTTTTTCACATGGTAAAATCACCTTAGAACCCACCACAATTCCTAAAACGAGTATGGTACCATCAACAAATGATTTATAATGTAACTAAAGTCCTAAAACCCTCTATTAACTACAATACTTTTTAATGAGGTGCTATCATGTATATTGGTCCCAAGATGGCTGCCAACACTTCTTGGATGAAGTGCTGACAGCCAATCAGATCATATGTGTGGTTAGGCTCCGCCCAGATATATATCTTTTTTTGAACCTAAATTACTCAATATCCACTGGAGCACATATATTGAGACCTAGCAAAGGCACATCGGGCTAACAGTCCCTACAATTTTGCCAAGTTTCGTGCAAATCCATTAAGCCGTTCGAGCTAAAAGTGAGGCCAACCGCCCTATGGAAATTAACATGGGAAAAACGCGTTTTGGGACCCCCCTTTTTTCTCGGCCCCCCCTCAATGAAACCCCCCCAAATTGTCAGGGGCTGCTCAGAAACAACATGTTCCATTTTCCTGAAAATTTCAGCCAATTCCGTCCACAAACGCCAAAGTTATTAGACATAGAATTTTCAAAAATCCCATAGAGAAAAAATCCTAACTATATATACCTACTGGCGACCGCCAGTAGGTAATATATATATATATATATATATATATATATATATATATATATATATATATATATATATATATATATATATATATATATATATATATATATATATATATATATATGTATGACAAACAAATGCCCAAGAGCAGATTTCGAAGGCACACACAGTAAGCCAGCCCTCCTGCGTGTCTCCATTCACACACAGTCCCGAAGAAGAAGCGCCAAGCTTTGAAACGCGTTGGCCCACTGAATTCTGGGATTGGGAGCAAATGGTGAACGGAGACACGCCGGAGGGCTGGCTTACTGTGTGTGCCTTCGAAATCTGCTCTTGGGCATTTGTTTGTCATATTTTTGCATGCCTGCCCTGCCACGATGGAGAGCACCCTCACAATGCACAGGAGGTGAGGCTGTGGGCTGGAACTGTGTCGAGCCCGTTTGCAGCGCAGCGAGCCATCATAATTACCACTTGCCCACAAGACTGGGTCCTACTTAAGGAGATTATTGGAGATATTTCCCACAGGCTACACACCCACTCAGGGGAGACTCATGTTCGTTGCTGGACTACGCATCCCATAATGCCTATGTCTAAATTGGTAACGCCCACTAATGGGGCCATTCAGTGAATAAAAATGGTGGATTCACTTGTGCAACATTCCTGTGCTACCGGAGTGGTTTCCGGCCCCGAAGAAGAAACGTCAAGCTTTGAAACGTGTTGGCCCACTGAATTCTGGGATTGGGAGCAAGTGGTGAATAGAGACATGCAGGAGGGCTGGCTTACTGTGTGCTCCTTCGAAATCTGCTCTTGGGCATTTGTTTGTCATATATATATATATATTACCTACTGGCGGTCACCAGTAGGTATATATAGTTAGGATTTTTTCCCTATGGCATTTTTGAAAATTCTATGTCTAATAACTTTGGCGTTTGTGGACGGAATCGGCTGAAATTTTCAGGAAAATGGCACATTTTGTTTCTGAGCAGCTCCTGGAAATTTGGGGGGGGGTCGTCAAGGGGGGGGCCGAGAAAAAAGGGGGGTCCCTAAACGCGTTTTTCCCATGTTAATTTCCATAGGGCGGTTGGACTCACTTTTAGCCCGAACGGCTGAATGGATTTTCACGAAACTTGGCAAAATTGTAGGGACTGTTAGCCCGATGTGCCTTTGCTAGGTCTCAATATATGTGCTCCAGTAGTTTTTGAGAAATTAACGTTTAAAACAAGATATATATCTGTAACAGCGCTCCGGGCAGCGATCCGGTCCGCTTACTTTTCGCGAAACGGAACTTTGCGCGCAGAAAGCTGATTGGCTCTCCGGTGTCTGTCAACATTCTAAACAGTCTGGAGTGGCCGCCATCTTATCTCTCGGTAGGATCGAGAGAGAAGAAGAGGTGAAAAACGAAGGGGGAATTTAATGAAAGGGGGCAAGGTATACCCCTCTTGACCCCCTAGGATTGTTGTTGGGGTTATTAAAGGGTCCCGTGGGGAAAATAAAAAATAAAAAGATTTTTCACGGTAGAAGCGCTTCACGGGCCGCGAACTGGGCCGCAAACTGGTAGCGAAACGGGAATTCGCCATTTTGTGCTTCGTTTTAATTGTTTAGAGACAAAAATTATCGCTGCACATTGGCCACAATGCATGAATATCGCTGAAAAGTCAGCGATATTCATGCATTATCCAGCAAATGCTCTTAGCCATGTTATCCACCTTCCATTGGATAACAGAAAGCTGATTGGCTTTCCGGTGTCTGTCAACATTCTAAACAGTCCGGAGCGGCCGCCATCTTATCTCTCGGTAGGATCGAGAGAGAAGAAGAGGTGAAAAACGAAGGGGGAATTTATTGAAAGGGGGCAAGGTATACCCCTCTTGACCCCCTAGGAATGTTGTTGGGGTTATTAAAGGGTCCCGTGGGGAAAATAAAAAAAAAATGATTTTTCACGGTAGAAGCGCTTCACGGGCCGCGAACTGGGCCGCAAACTGGTGGCGAAACGGGAATTCGCCATTTTGTGCTTCGTTTTAATTGTTTAGAGACAAAAATTATCGCCGCACATCGGCCACAATGCATGAATATCGCTGAAAAGTCAGCGATATTCATGCATTATCCAGCAAATGCTCTTAGCCATGTTATCCACCTTCCATTGGATAACATGGCTAAAAACTGCTCTGTGCGTGAGCTTTTTTTTTTTTTTTTGCTGCGTGACGTTTGTTAACGTTCGATTCGATGGAAATCAGGAAGTGTTGACCACCATTTTGTCACTGCGAGTAAATATTTTGTTATAAATGAATCCTTATTGATAAACATTGTCTGCGCCATCTTGCGTTTTTGTCCAATGCCACAATTTTGTCGTGCACGGCAGCCATTTTAGATGCCTTGACCAGGGCCACTCTCTGCACGCCGCCGATCCTCAGCATGGCTCCCCACCCTCGCAAGCATCTCCCCCACGCACTGGTCACCCCCGCTCTTTCTCTCATGCATGGGCCATATACTTCCCCCCATCTGCGCTGCTCTTCTCTGAGAATCACACCCTGTGCCCGCCCGACACCTCCCTTTCACCCTATTCACTACCGCACCCTCTGACACTCCTCTTCCTCTGTGTCCGATTGTCCAGGCCGGACCTAGGCTATCACCTAGCCCTGCGGATGTAGTTTATGGCCCCAGCTGTAGAGTATCCAGACATGCCAACCTTCCCGATTCAGGCGTGAGACTACTGATTTCAGTGCTAGTCTCCCGCCTCCCGATTCCTGCAAGCAAAAACCCGGGGGCATATTACCAACAACTAGCGATAATTTTTGTCTCTAACTTGTTTAGAGACAAAATTATCGCCGCACATCGGCGAATTTTATCGCACATAAACCTCGCTATTAGCAAGGTTTATCGCAAATGCGATAAAAAATGGCCGCAATGCATGAATATCGTTGAAAAGTCAGCGATATTCATGCATTATCCAGCAAATGCTCTTAGCCATGTTATCCACTTCCCATTGGATAACATGGCTAAAACTGCTCAGGGCAGGTGTTAGGTTTTGGAGATATTCGCGCTTAGCGCGAATATCTCCAAAAGTTGGTAATAGGAGATAGCGATGGTTAGGGACTGTTTCCAGTCGCTAAAATCTTGGCACGCCCACTTTGCATGTTATTAGTGATAAATATCACTGATATGCAAAGCGGGGCCCAAGATGGTCGCTATCTCCTTTTAGCTGTCACTAACTGGTGTTAGCGACAGCTTGGTAATAGGGAGATAATTTTATCTCTTTTTTTTTTGGCTTTTAAAGCCAAAAAAGCGGAAATAACCCCCTTTGATAATATGCCCCATGATTTCTCGGGGGTTTCAGCTGACAGGGCTTGGTATTGTGTTACGTGCTAATTCTTCCAGGAAACGTCAGAGGGTCGATGCAGGGGTTCTAGAAGGGGTGATAAACCATTTAAGCCTCATGAACAAGCGCATGGTCTTTTAAAGATTTATGAAGTACTCGGGGCGGCGGTGTGTGTGTGCCCTCTTTCAGGAGCGGGCGGGGGGGGCACTGCCAGCAACTTGCCAGGCCAGGCAGTGTTCAACACGTGCATCACCCTTTCTCTGCCTGCTATTGCGCTCCATGCTTCGGAAAGGTAAGAAAAAGAACGTGCATTTGAGTTTGAAATGTCCGATCTTGTAGCAGTACACTTGCAAAGCCCACACATGACAATAATCCGATTCAAGGCCCCATTCACCCGATTTTTTAAACATATATAGCACTCCAACAAAGTTAGATTTTAAAACTTTATTAACATTTAACTATAATGAACGGAACAAAAACTGTAAAAACATTTAAACATTTTTCACCCAAAAAAGCAACAATGGTCAGAAGCTGTCTTTTGTGCGAATAGTCCCAAGGCAGCACAACGTGCAGAGTTCTGGACGGCACCCAGGTGATGTCGCCTGGGTGCCGCACTGGTTTTGGTATCCTACAATGCTGCTCCGAAAATTGGCGTGGGGCGTCCCGGGTGGTGCGGGGGGAGGCCTCGTCAGTAGCGGTCTGTTGTGCGAATAGTCCCAAGGCAGCAGAACGCGCTGAGATGTTGATGGCACCCAGGTGATGTCCAGTAAACTGCCGCACTGGTTTTGGTATCCTACAATGCTGCTCCGAAAATTTGCGTACGGCGGCCCGGGGGGGGGGGGGGGGGCACGTGGGGGAGGCGGCGTGAACGGGCCTCCCCAGGTGGCGGCCATCCAGCTGAGTTGCGCCCGCTCTTGTGGCTACAGCGTCTCGCTCACCATGTTGTTGAGTTGCTCCCACTCTTGCAGTGCAGCGATAGGCGCCTGCCACATGACTCTTAAAATGGCGGACGGCTCTTCGGTTTTGGGCCTGGTCCACTGAAATGGCCCTGGGACACCTTGGAACTCGGACGCTTGCCTGCTAGGGCTTGGGCTCCATTCTCGAAAAGCGTCCCCTCAGCCGTGAAGATTCTACAAAAGTCTTGGGGGCCCCCGACTCCCGCAGGCTTCCGGTGGGGAGCGGCTGCCATGATTGCTCGCGGAATGACCACGACGGAGCCACGAGATGGTGGTGCTCTCATGCTGACGCCAGCTTCAGTCTGAATGATCCAGAAACAAGGTGGGGCTTTCATCGTTTGGGAAAAAAAAATGTTCTAAACCAATGAAAAGTGTTATTTTTAGGTCATATGACCAAGCCTTCCATCTTTAGGAAACCAAAAGTAAAATGATCCAATGAAAAGTTTTATAAACAAGTCACATGACCTGTTATGCGGCATAGGGCTACAAAAAGCGTAGAAAATCCGTTGGCACGTGAGGCGGCGTCAGTAGCGGACCGATGTGCGAATAGGCCGAAGGCAGCACAACGCGCTGAGATCCGGATGGCACCGAGGTGGTGTCAAGCAAATTGCCGCACTGGTGTGGCCATCCTACAATGCTGCGCCGAAAGACGGCGTGTCCAGCTGAGTTCCGGTCACTCTTGCGGTACAGTGAGTCGAACGTGCCGAGATCCGGATGGCACCGAGGTTGTGTCCAGCAAGTTGCCGCACTGGTGTGGCCATCCTACAATGCTGTGCCGAAAGTCGGCGTGGGGTGCCCCGTTGGCTTATGAGGTGATGTCAGTAGTGGACCGATGTGTGAATAGGTCGGAACCAGCACAAGGCGCCAAGATCCGAATGGCAAGTCCTGGATATTGAGTGCCATAGTTGAGAGTTCTGAGCAGTGCTTGTAAGACTATCTCAAGCTTATTTGCACCTGCTGCAGCTTCACTGTTGCCCAAGGTGGTGTCCAGGAAATTGCTGCAGTGGTGTGGCCATCCTACAATGCTGCGCCGAAAGACGGCGTGTCCAGCTGAGTTCCGGTCACTCTTGCGGTACAGTGAGTCGAACGCGCCGAGATCCGGATGGCACCGAGGTTGTGTCCAGCAAGTTGCCGCACTGGTGTGGCCATCCTACAATGCTGCGCCGAAAGACGGCGTGACCAGCTGAGTTCCGGTCACTCTTGCGGTACAGTGACTCGAACGCTCCGAGATCCGGATGGCACCGAGGTGATGTCCAGCAAGTTGCTGCACTGGTGTGGCCATCCTACAATGCTGCGCCGAAAGTCAGTGTGGGGTGCCCCGTTGGCTTATGAGGTGATGTCAGTAGTGGACCGATGTGTGAATAGGTCGGAAGCAGCACAAGGCGCCCTGCACTGTTGAGCTTTTTTCAATGCCTGTTTTTTGTTGTTTCCCCTCCATCAAAAACAAAAAAAAAAATATAAAACTGTGCAAAAATACAAAAAAATGTTTAGAAAAGCAGTGCTTGTAAGACTGTCTGAAGCTCTTTTGCACCTGCTGCAGCTTCACTATTGCCCTGGTGTGGACAAAGATCGCCCATGACTTAGGCTGATTGAGAGTTTGTAGAAAAATGGCTTCAGATTTTCCACATATTACTCTTCAACATTCTTCCTAAATGTAACAATGTGAGACTCACTAGGAGAACGGCTGTTTATCTTTCCTTTCAAAATGCTGCCAACAATATTTTCTGAATGGAAGACACCATCTTGTAGCATAAAGGGCCGAAAAGGGTTCTGGTCTGGCCGATTGTTGGTGGAGACATTTTGACTATATCTTGGACCTGCCCGGCCTCGCCCAAAATGGCGCCGGTATAAATGGGACTCGTAACTCCTTGCCCGCAAATGTATATCTAGAAAATGTTATTGTAAGTGGCCCTGTCTTATTTTAATTACAAAATGTACGTCCACCGATTCCGCAACTGTTAGACACCTTAGTTCTTGCAACCTAATGGCCCGCTCGTTACGTTCCTCTACAGTGTAAATGTCTCCTCATCATATACGATTTCAGTTTGCTCCGTGGCCGGCCCAGGTGGTTATAGGCCCGTATTTGTATACTGACATTTTCACAATAAAGGTTTTTAAATCAAACACGGTAGTAGTATTTACATTGGTAAAGTTTTTACTTTTAGTCACTGTTTTCGAATCAGTAAAAGGCAAGTGAAATAAAGCAGTCCAATTACATGACGGATAAAAGGTATAATATGTAGGAACGTAGTAAAGATAAATGGTCAAGGGCAGTTGTGTTTTCCACTCCTGCAACATAAAGTGATCGATAAGAATCTGATAATCAGGCGTATCGGCGACTAAGACAGCAGGCCCAGTCTCTTTTACTCAACGGCTCCGTCATGGAACGAAGAAACGCCCTTTTTCTCGAAAAAGGAATATATTTTACTTGCAGGACAGTTGTAAATTTTCCGGGAAAGTACATTAGCCTGGAATATTATAACATATATGTTTTAAAAAAAATAATGTTCGAAAAAAATAAAAAGCGTAATTTTTAGGTCATATGACCAAGCTTTTCATCATTAAAATAACAAAAGTAAAATGAACCAATGAAAAGTTTTATTAACAAGTCACATGACCTGTTATGCTTACGTTACGCGCTGCGCGCCGCGCCCCGGATCACTTCCGGGTGCGCTAACGCGGCGTGTCATATAACGCATTACGCGACAACGTAGGTCAAGAATATAGTCAAAATGTCTCCACCAACCAGCGTTCGGAACACAACCCCTTTCAGCAGTCCAAAAAGTTCTGTTAAATGACAACAGAGGGGACAGGCAACAAGAACCATCAGCCAAAGAGGGGAGGGCAAGTTCTTCTCTTCCGGGTCATGTTGGGGCGCTACCGGAACTGATCGAATTGGTAGTCTACAGTGTTTCTGGATGTTTCAGACTAAAGCTGGCGTCAGCATGAGAGCACTACCATCTCGTAGCTCCGTCGTGGCCATTCCACGAGCAATCATGGCAGCCGCTCCCCACCAGAAGCCTGCGGGAGTCGGGGGCCCCCAAGACTTTTGTAGAATCTTCACGGCTGAGGGGACGCTTTCGAGAATGGGACCCAAGCCCTATCAGGGAAGCGTCCGAGTTCCAAGGTGTCCCAGGGCCATTTTAGTGGACCAGGCCCAAAACCGAAGAGCCAGCCGCCATTTTGAGAGTCCTGTGGCAGCCGCCTATCGCTGCACCGCAAGAGCGGGAGCAACTTAACTGCATGGTGAGCGAGACGCTGTAGTCGCAAGAGCGGGCGGTAAACAGCTGAATGGCGGAAGAGGCACAGTGTAGCAAAAGCGGGCGGAATGGCAACTAAAACGGTAAAGGGGCGCCCCACTACAGCGTGTCTTCAGGTCAAACGGATTGTGGGACAAAGTCCAGAATAGAAGAGTCATCAAAAGGCAAAAAGTTCCGCCGGACCCCGGGAGCCGGCCGCCTATGTCGGGGGCGATCTCAGGCTACACCAGTGCTATAAGACTTGGGGAGGGGGTCGGAGCCAAGCGTCTTCTCCGAGTCCGTGTCATCACACCGCCCCTCGGGGGCCTCCGTCAAGCGGTTTAGGGAGGTACCATATAACATTGTTTTCAAATGCAGTCAGGTCCACAAACGACCCTCACTTACTTTGAGAATAGTGAAGCTGCAGTAGGTGGAAATAAGCTTCAGACAGTCTTACAAGCACTGCTTTTGTAAACATTTTTTGTTTTTTTTGTATTTTTGCACAGTTTATATATTATTTTTTGTTTTTGATGGAGGGGAAACAACAAAGCACAGGCATTGAAAAAGGCTCAAACTCAGAACTCTGAACTATGGCACCCAATATCCAGGATTTTCCATCCGGATCTTGGCGCCTTGTGCTGCTTCCGACCTATTCACACATCGGTCCACTACTGACATCATCTTATAAACCAACGTTATGTAAATAGTTATTTAATAAAATGTTTTACCCTGTTTCTTTGCTGGTGTGTTGTCTATATTTTTAATATTTGCATAGGGTTTGTCGTTATTTTGGGCGGGATGGGTGACGGAGCCGAGCTGTCTTGCAGCCCTCATGAAATCAATCAAATGGAGAGACAAGCAGGCAGGACGGATTACAACGGGGGTAAAGGCCTGCGTTAACTACTCTTCACTATCTGCAAAGAGAGAGTACTACTAAGAGAAAAGAGGGGAGGGGGGCAGCGTTCAAAGCACATCAGCGTGCATAAATACGAAAATGTTTTTATCTATCACGTACTTGACATTTTAAAGCTTTTCATATTTGCTATTAAAAAACCAATGAAATTCACAGAAAAAAACATAGGTTATAGTGGATATATAGTTAGGAATTTGCATTTACAAAACCTTGAAAATTCAATGAAAAAACCATTGGTTTTAGGCCATATATAGTTAGGAATTTGCATTTACAAAACCTTGAAAATTCAATGAAAAAACCATTGGTTTTAGGCCATATATAGTTAGGGATTTGCATTTACAAAACCTTATTTTACTCGCATAAAACCATTGAAATTCCATATATAGTTATAAGCGCTAACTATATATCGCGCACCCGCAATCCACTGCTGATGATGTCACATATTACATCATTCATGACATGGTTAGTGACATCACTGATGACATCACTGATGACATCTCAAATGACATCACTGATGACATCACTGAAAACATCTCATTTGACATGACTGATAACATCACTGATGATATCATTCATGTGATAATACCATGAACCTCTTCAGACTCTAATATAACCTTAGATACAATCAGTGTAAACAGACAGTCACAGACTGTCACTCATCCATGGAGTTACTCACACACCTAGTCAGTTATGCCAAAAATCAATCACACCTCCATTTTCTGAACTATACAGTTATACACACCTTACTTATTCAAACATATACTAACACATATTTACTTTACTCTCTTATACAATCTCTGATACATGTTCACAATGATCCATACAGCCACTCACACATTCACTGGCTCTTATGCACAGTTATTTATAGATGTCAACTCTCACATGTACTGTGTTTTACATATGTACTTAATTTGACATGTAGCACTGAGATATCCATTCACTCACTAATACACTCATGCACAGTCAACCGCCCATACAGCTGTTTGCACATGCACTTTTGAATCTATACATATAGTGAATCAACTACTCACACATCTATGTACAGAGTCACACACCTTCCAGCCACCCATACACACACACTCAGTTTCCCATACAAATACTTGGACAACCAATTAATAACCCATACAGTTACTCATATAGCTACTGCTCAACATATGCAGCAGTTTGTAGAACAACAGATATAATGATGCACAAATTAAAACAGTTTAGTCACTAACCCATGCACTCAGTGAGACACATTTAATCACTCACTCAATCAGTCAGTCAGTCATGCACCTAGTAAATCCTTCATCCAGACACTTATATATCCACTCATTCTTCAATATGTAAAACATATTTTAACTTTACAGAAACATACAGTCACTGGATGTTGTAATCAGTGATGTCATCAGTGATGTCATTTGAGATGTCATCAGTGATGTCATCAGTGATGTCACTAACCATGTCATGAATGATGTAATATGTGACATCATCAGCAGTGGATTGCGGGTGCGCAATATATAGTTAGCGCTTATAACTATATATGGAATTTCAATGGTTTTATGCGAGTAAAATAAGGTTTTGTAAATGCAAATCCCTAACTATATATGGCCTAAAACCAATGGTTTTTTTCATTGAATATATATATATATATATATATATATATATATATATATATATATATATATATATATATATATATATATATATATATATATATATATATATATATATATATATATATTCTTTACATACATTATGGCCCATGACACACAGGCTACACCTGTGCATGCACGAGTCAATGTCTCAGGTTATCTCTCAATATATATGCCATTTGACTTGAGAGTGGACAGGACCCTGCTATGCATATATCTGGATGCAATCAATAATTATGGAACATGATCTCCAATCGCTAGAGATACATTTGTAATTGGAGGAAGGGGCGTTACGGAGGCCTGTATGATTCAAAAATAGAATGGCTTGTAATCAAATACCTTGGAGTCCAGACGCTCCCTTTACATTACCAGAGAAACTCGACACAAACCCGTGGCCATCCCAAAAAGCCACAAACATTGAACCTAGCTTTGTCACAGAATCATCTACGAATCCTCAAACCACAGCTGTGGCGAAAATGCAAAGTATCAGCTAATTAGGCCTAAAAGGGTACTACTGCTCTTCCAGATTTGACATTACATCAAATCTACAAGGGCAGTGCCCACTCCTCGACTGTGCAATTTTCTCTGTTTTAATGTGCAAAAAACTCTATAAATTGAAGTGGTTGACCAATAAATCAGCAATGGTAGAAAGTATGGTAGTCAATTTGTATCAGCCAGGATCTCATTTGAGCAAGGATCAAAACCTGAAAGTGGAAACTGGAAGAAACTGGAAACCAACAATACATGCAATACAGGCAGCCACAGTACCAGAGCCAGAGAAAAGCTAATCACCCAAGACAGTTTTAGTTAAAAGACACACAGAATAAATACTGTCACAGATGAGGGATCTCGACTTTGGAACGCCTTGAACTCACTTCTGTGGATCCGGCCAATTTGGATTTTAGCAAAGCTTTTAAAAAAGATAGGGCCTCACTTATGAAAAGTGTTGCATCACTGCATAAAATAGCGGTGAAACACTTTTCAGTGTGCCCTCCTTGCGACACCATGGATGCGCCGTATTTATTGTACTGCACTCCATGTTGCAAGGATTGACAAATCCGTCAGGAATCCTGACGTATCTATTGGCGCAAAAATGGCGCACTGCAGGAGTGTCTTTGGAAACAGACGCAACTCCAGCAATGTGTCATTTCACATGAGGCAAGCCCCATGTGAAAAAGCCTGTGTAACCCCTTATGCCTTCTTCAAGCAGGCGTACAAATTTGACACAGGGAGGCCGTCGAAGTGTTGCGGTGAAATCTCATAGTTTTCACTGCAAGACTTCTTTAAGCCTTTTCTGCGCCGGAACGCCCACCCTGCATACATTATACCTGTTGCAGGTATAATGTAGCACAGGGGTTTACAAAGTGACGTATCTGCCTAAATGCGTCACTTTGTAAATATGGCGTATGGTGTATTTTTTACGCCGCCACAGCATTACAAAAAGTGACACAATGGCGGGTTAAGGGCCTCATTAATAAGACCTAGAGCCTCTGAAGCTAGCCAGTCTGTTCCTGGAGTACCACCACCTACCTGTAAGCAGGAATGCTGCTCCTAGAACTAAGGTAACCTAAGGTCCACTTCCTCCATCATCTGAAGTTCTAATACCTACGCCATCTTGAAGGCGGCAGCTGGTATTTTTTCCACAGTGTATTTTTTCCTCAAAGACTTCGAACCCTGCAACTGGCTGCAAGACAACATACCAACAGTCAAGATAGCAAACCATTACATACATGAATAAATATTCAGCCCCAAACCTCAAATGTTTTATCAAGAAAGTTTTAAATGAAGCAATTATATCCATTGTAGGATATAGCAATATGAAAACTTTTGGTGTTCTGCAATTCTTTTCGGAATAAGTGTTTTCTGCTAATTCCAGGAATCATTTGCAAATCGGTCAGCCATTCAGGAGTAAGCATTCTAATGGAAAGGCAATAATTGAGGCTATGAGGTATAACTAATCGCCATAACTCGGATTGAAAAGACTGAAAATATATGAAATTCTTTTAGCCAGTAAAGCAATTGTAATGTAAACTAAAACCATTGCATTTGCATGTACGACCTCTGACACTGTACTAGCATCTAGAAATTCGAGAGCTTCATGAAAAACATTAAGTCAAGAATTCAATAACCAGCTGTTCACCTTTTGTCCTAAAGCTTTATGGTAGATGTTTGTCATTATAGAGGGCGTAAGACACGTAATACAACGGCAAGAGCTTTGGCGAAAAAAAAAAGAAAATCATTTAAAGTAGGCATTACTTTTTTCAAAGGCCTCATGCTTTCTTTCCATTTCCAGAGCTTAGAATCACATTATGTGCTTATTTTTACATGTCGACAGGCTTAATGAGGGTTGAATGCCTGGAAGTGGATGAATAAACTGCATTTCACACAGGCTCCCCGTTACGTTCTTCCTCTTCAGACGCACTGACCCAGGAGGCGCTTGTATGGCTTTGTGCCATGAGGTCTTAAACATAATAATTCGGCCTGTGATTCCATCCGTCACAGACAGGCCTCAAGTGTTTACATTAAACAGTAGCACGGGTATGGGGGGACTATATTAGGACACTGTACAAGTAGTTCATCCCTTGCTGCAAAAACCGTTCGGCGCCATTTTGGTTTTTATTGATGTTCGTGCCAATTTACAGAGCGCAATCCAGTGCTTCGTTTGTGAAAAAAATAAGTTCCGGAGGACAAAAGTTTTGCTCAGACACCCGTGGCAACCGCTAAAGCAAGGTAGTTCAATAGCATGCGGCATGCCTCACATCTACCATCAGTCCCTGTTCCTTTATCTCACTCCTCCTGACTCTTTTTCATCCGTGCTTTCTCCCCTTGTCACTGTTTTTCTATCTTTCTTTTCCTCCTTCGCCCCCCCCCCCCTTGTGGGCTTTTCTCTCTCTTGCTCTGGGTCAAAGTCTGATGAGGAAAAATAAGTGTGGCTGCCCAAAAATGAGTACCAGTCGTCGGCCTCAACGGCAACCACCGCCTTAAATTAAGCACTGGCATCACATGTCTTTTCACAAGTGTTTCCCTTCCTCACAAGTTAATATTTCTGGGCTTCTTACTGTGACTATCGCAGGCAGAGCTTTCGTCTGTGAAGGAAGAAAATGCTGGAAATATCCTGGCTTCCAAACAAGCATCCTTGGCATCTTGAAGAGTCCTCAAAAGAGGAATTAGCAGAACAGTAATGAGCTGAAAGCTGCAAGCTCATGCTCTTATCTTTAAGGGAGCGTCACATGCCCAGGGCCCTCAATTAGGCTAGTATGACGTATGGAGAAAACCGCAATCCATGAAGGGCTGTTAGGGCTGGTGTGAAGTGGTCATGCAGATATAGCTAAAGGCAGATGGGTTGAAGAGTTTTGAACTTTCTGCTGTTTGGAAGGAATGTGTTGTGGAGACCTGTGTATAGGTTCTTAAAATTCAGGTGTGACATGATCACTGTGAGGATTATGAAGATTTTCTCAGAGCAGTAGAGCAATTGCAGACCCTCCTACAGCAGGCGTAGCGTAGAAGGTGGAATGCAGTTTTAGAGATCACATATAGGTCCTAATTAATGTTTTTTTCCCGTTGGCCAGCAGAGCAGGCCTATCTGCTGCGCTTCCCTATGGCAAAAGAAAAGGGCAGGAATGTGCCTTATCTATTAAAAACGGCGCATTCCTGTCCTTTTCCCCTGCGCCGGCGCACAATGGACTGCCATGTGCCAACGCAGGCACCTTTGAACCATTGTGCAAGGGTGCCTGCATTGCGGGGATGATTATTTTTGAGCAGGAAGGGAAACCTTCCTGCACAAAAATAATCACAAGAGGCTTTTTCCTCTTTCTATGTGTGCTGCAGAAAAACTAGGGGAAAAAAAGATATGTCTCCTCGTTGTGCCTCTCTTATGCCTCCCCTGGGGAGTCGTACGTTTTTGGTGCTGCCTCAGACTAACTATTTCTCGTAAATCTGGGGCAGTGTTAAAAAGCCATGGATGTTGCAGGGAACGCCCCCAGCAACACCCCTGGAATGCCCCTTTCACACAGTTTTCTGTGTAAAAGGGGCACATATTTTTACTGTGGCTTTACATGGCCTTATAAATATGCCAGTGGCACATTGCACCACTGGAACTTCAAAAAGTTAAGTTACAGCAGCACAATAGTGCAGGTAGGGCCTTATAAATAAGGCCCTTAGTGAATAATAAAAGTTGACTGTTGATCTTACAAATTGCTTGCTTTATCTGCCAGCACTCAGAGGATACAAAGCTCCCCCAACCAAAGTTGAGGTAGGATACATAGGACTGGGCACCTGATCTCAGTTTTGTGGCCATTTAGAGAGAAACAATTATTCTACATCCATAAGCGGCATTGAGCTGGATTCTTAAGGTTACCAGGATTGTCTTTGAGCTTGACATGGAAATTCCTTTCATCCATGTTCATGAGATAGACTCTTTTAGAGGAATCTAGGATGTCTGTCAATAGGGCTATGTACGCACAAAAGTGTTGGTGATGGCACAGACCTGATGAATTCTACTTTAAATTGTGCCCGTTCTACAGAGGAATGAGACTAATCTAACTTGATGATATGGTGCTACTGGAGAGAGATGAATCATTGCAGTGCTGTTCCACAGACCTACACGTATCTAATAATCAAAATAACAAGTAAAATAATTTACATAAACTAGAATTTACATGCCAAATCATCAATTAAAACGTTCAAAAGTAATTACCAAATAAATATTTAATTAACATAAAATTAATCTGTAAAAAATATTTTAATTTAAAACAGTACTCACCATATTCTTCTACAAACCGAAAACCTCACAACTAAAATATATATTAGTAGTTACAAACTTTTGAATTGCTCTTGTTTCTCTTTTAACAATAGAGCGGCATTAGGCACATTCATCAGTGAAAGTACTCACTGCAAGGTTGTCTTGAACACAGAACACATACAACACAGGTAGAAGCAATGCAAGTACTCCCTGACTTACTAGATGACAGTGGCCTGGGCAGCAGTAGTGCTAGCTTGCTTCAAGGGAGGACAAGTGCAACACTGGGCAGCATGGTGCCAGCTTCCCTCAAACGCATGCAACACGTGGTGCACTGGGCCTCAGCAGTGCAAGCTTCCCTCCTGCACACAGAACAATATGGCACCAATATTCGGTGTACACAGAGATCGGTTCACATCTACAGCACTGGTGCAAGCACAATCCAACACAAACGACATACGCAACACAAGCAGAAACAATGCAGACCTCTCCATCACACACAAAACAAGTGCAACACCAGACAACATCTGTATACACTTCTTTCATGGGGAGAAGAGAGGTAACATGGTCTGCAGCAGTGAGCAGTGGTAAGCTTCAAGCACATATTAAAGCACATACAACACATGTAGCATTAGCAGATAATTTGCTTATAGACTGAAACTTTACTGGGTGGCAGCAGTAGTGCATGCATCCTCAAATACAGAAAAGGTACATACCATTCAGTAGTTCAATAATCCAAGCTTCCCTTATAAACAAAATAGGTATGTCAAGAGCATCACAAATGCAAGTTTCCCTCATACACAGCCATGATAGGTACAATGGATGCAGCACCAAAGCGAGCTTGACGCCCTCAACCGAATAAATGTGGAGTGGACATGGACTAGTCCATTCGCAGACTCATAAACCTGGTATTAAGTACACTGCACTCATCTAAGTCAAGTCAAGAATAACTTTATTTCAGTTCAGAGAACCATAAAAAAGATTCACATATTCAGAGAAACAAAATACAGTACGTACAAAATTCACAATAGAAGCTAAAAGAACACTTTATAAAACTGCAACTATATTATGTTAAGATTTTGCTGAAGGTCAGTTTGAGCATCAAACTATTACCCTAACTGTCTTTGTACAGATTTACTCATAATGCTTTCTAATCCCGATAGAACCTCTTATGTAATTAGCTACTGCAATGCAAATTTCAACAGTAGCCAATGACTGTAAAAAGTTAAAACCATCAATATTCGAGCAACAGTGAATAATCCTTAGTAGAGGGAGCAGGAATCTATTTCTCACTGATTTATACAATGTGCAAAATAGTACAAAGTGCATAGTGTTTTGGATGGATAAATTGTCACACGGACAGGGCATGAACCAGTCTGACCACCCTCCTTGGCATGGAAAGGCCCCAAAAAAGTGCATGGTGCTGAAACGGAACCTGGTTAGGTAAAATCGAAACTGAGACTTCATAGAGAAAGATAAATAAAATTCTGGAGAGGCAGGAAACAAGAGGGACTCTTCCATGTCACCATTTTGGTGACTAATACGCCTATTGCCCCTAGCACGGTATGCCTCTTTGATAATAGTGTCAGCATTTGGGGGAATTCCTTCAGGGTTTTCAAAAAAGTGCTTTAGACCAATCTCATAGTGTTTTCTCCTCATATGATGAAACCATGGAATCTTTAAAACATTTTCTGATTTTAAGCAGTCTTTGATAACCTGACTTGAAATCATTAGGTCATCTGAAACCTAATAGCCCATAGGAACAAAGGGGCACTGCCTATGCAGTCTTCTATAAATTCTAGACCCAATTCCGTGTGGCAGAATAGGGTAGGAGTACTTTTCGGTAGCATCAATAATCTTTTACTAAATTTCTTTTTGATTACTACAAGCTGTTGGCTTTTAGCGTAGCCCCAAACCCCTGCTCCATACGTGGAAATAGAGAGACATTTAGCTCTATACATGGTAGTTAGTTCCTTCACAGACATATGCCCTAATTTAGAAGGAAAACAAAATAGTGCATTCACCGCCCTACTTGTCTGCTGCGCTCTCAAGGTTAAAAGTGGTTCACATTTCATCTGATTATTAAATAGATTGCCCGAGCCTGAGAAATAATTGACCTTTTCTATCTTCTTTCCTTGCACAATAAATGTTTTAGATTAAGTGGTCTTAGTTCCACATACCATAATATATGATTTGATAAAATTAACTTTCAGATAGAGAGAGGTCATAAATCAGTAAAAACATCAAGCGATTTCTGCAAGCTTATAGCTGTCTTTGCTAATAAAACTGTATCATCTGCATAAGATAAGAGCAGGACAGGTTTATTACCGATTTGGGATAGTCAAGTTCCCTACTTAATAAGAAAACCTCCAGCCCATTTCTATAAAGTAAAAACAAAAAGGCGGCTAGGGTACATCGTTGCCTAACTCCCTCTATTGAGATTATTGGGTGGGTTTTTTCCCCTTCACTGCCATATCTTATAGTGACTGTAGTGCTGGAGTGAAGCCTAAGGAGTAGGGTTACTAACGCTTTTTTGAAACACATACCTTCCATCATGGACCATAGTTTATCACGGTTGACAGTGTTGAAAATGCTAGATAAGTCCATGAAGGCCAGATGGATAGAGCTCGTCATAGACCTAGCATGTTTATTAATGATTAAGGATACATTTAGACATTTTTTAGTTGTACTCTGCTCTCTTCTAAAATCATATTGAGTCTTGGTCATAATCCTATTATGGGATCTCCAATCTTCCAAGCGTGCAAGAAGGACCATGGCCAGCACCTTAGCTGTGGCATCTATCAATGAAATGAGCCTATAGCATGCCGGGTCTCTTCTATCACCTTTTTTGAAGACTGGGACCAGAATTGCTTCCTTCCATGTTGATGGCAGTGGGCCAATAATGACTGCTTTGAAGACGTTCATTTGAAAAGGTGCCCACAGCTTAAGGTTATTTTTAAAGAGGTCAAAGAGCACCCCATCAGGGTTTCAGACAAATACCCTGTGAAAAAGCCACCTCCGCCTTGTCTACTGTAATGGGAAGACTAAGTTTATTGTCTAAGGATAGGTCAATAGCTATTTCCCCTGCTTCAGCCTCTGGCCCCTTACCTAAGGGATTGAAAATGCCTGCAAAGTGGGCTTCCCATGTTTCACCTAGGATCAGTGAGTCCATCTGCCTCACCTCTTCGGTAAACAATGGGCGATTTATAATTTCCCAAAATCTTTTAGAGTCTTTGACAGAGCCTGCTTTTTCCAGGTCTTCCTATGCCATCCTCCTCAGTTCCTTCTTCCCATCTTCGATCACCTTTTTAATTTTATTCCTTGTGGCTTTAATTAGCTCACTGTCAGGGGGGTAATACATAATGCACTTTTTAATTCCTTGTGGGTCATGGAGCATTCTGAATTAAACCATTGTCCCTCAAGCGATTGCTTTTGGGTGACCTTCCTGGTCAGCCTCTGGACTACATCACAGCAAAATAGCTCAAAAGCTCGAACCACTTTTGCCGGGGAAGAATATAACTGTAAACGTTCATTATTACTTATAATCGTATCTTCCTCAAATTTTAACAGATTTACGTGTCCCCAGCTCAGCCTACATCCTTTATTAGGGTTAAAATGGATTGGGTGTTTATCACTACACCCTGTTTGGTTGCATGTCAAAAGAAGCAATAAGAGGATAGTGATCGATCGCACAGTTTAGATTGACCTTGAAATCCTATAGCAGAGTGGTGAAATACTTTGACATTAACATGAACTCAATAGAACTGACCCTACCACTACAAGTAAAGGTTGGGTACTGCAAAAAAAAGACATGCAGCCATGATTGTTTAAAACGTTAAAATAATTAGCCACAAAAATAGAATTTAAGGCTTCACCCTGGGGACAGTGAGTAAAGTGTGTCAGGGGCTGACCCTCAATATTATCCAACCCACATACACACTGAGAACTGAACTTACAAATTGTACAATTAAAATCCCCAACCCATAAAAGACATAATGGTTGCTACTTCATGGTGGCTTGGGTAATTTCCACTTGCAGGGTCTCTATTACTTGACAATTCCCTTTGTCAAAAATATTATGGTACCATTTTAACGTTGGCCAAACCTGAGATGCTTATTAGTTGGTACCAAGGGGATACACGTATACATTTGGCTATTATGGGTCCATGTTTAACCGCAATGAGCACCATAATAGCACCCTTAACTGTCCCTGATGAGGATGGAGTTCCGGTACCTCAGAAAGAGTGGTAGCCATCAATAAAAATGTTATCTAAGTACCAGGTTTCATGTAAACATAAAGGATCGCAGCCATTAATAAAACCCATCCAGTCCTCATTACCTAATTCAGAGCGAATGTCTGCTGTGTTCTATGAAGGTATTTTCAAGTTTTCCATGGGAACAGGTGCCTGCTGAGCGGGGCCTTGGTCTAAGCTATGCACTAATCCTAATCATTCCACCACCATACCAAAACAGTATGTTTTTTACATTTCCACAGGAGTATAGTTATATTCTGTGTATTGGCCTATGGAGCCTGAGTTTGGAGGAGTCACACTGGTTTTATTGTTTTCCGATGGTGCTACAGCTGCTGTACTAGGTTTACACAAAACTTGAGTGATGCACATCCATACTGCCTTGCAGTTCTCTGTATAATTCTACTGGGGTTTTGGAGAGAGGGTGATCTGGCTTTGCTTACAGGCCATGGGGATGGATAGAGTAATTGGTCAGTGAATTATGTGAATGTCATTTATGGCAATGTACCTGTGCAGAACTAATTTTGCAAGCAGCACATCTAAAACACTTCTTAATAGGGCTGCCAAATGTTTGTTTAGAACTGATGGGTTTGGTTAAGCATTTGCTGTTTTAACAGCAGCATTGATTCAATAACACATTTAATTAAAATGTAGCAGTAATTTACATTAATACTGCTATACTTCAAGGAATCTGCCCTGGCATACCGGTATATTAGCAGGTCAGGATGTTATTATAGAATTACCTACTTGCCTACTAGGGGTTGTCTTCCCTAGTGCTGTGCCTTTTCTATTATTTTGGGGCACGTTCATTGTAATATTTCTTTCCGCAAAAGACATCAGGGACAAAACTACCTCCATTTTATTCACATGTTGGGGATTACAAATGTGCTGAGGAAGAAGCAGTGGAGGGAACTGAGAAAGTAGCCAAATGTGGAAAAGGTTTGTTTTTTGGGACAAATGGGAGCATATAAAGCTTTATAAATAAATAAATAAATGATGCCCAACTTGTATGGGCGGGCCTATCACCCTGATAGGAAAGACCCCAAAATTCAACATGGTTACATTAAGATTTTTCTTTTGAATTTCAATAATTGTGAGATGAAGGTATCTGCGGTGTTTGGCCCAGAGTTGGCAGCCCCACAGAGTACTTTACCAAATCTAGACATTTTTTAAAGTTACACTCTTGGGAGGTTCCCAGGTGGTGTGTCTTGTGTGAATCCTGCTACTTTGTTTGACTTTTCGCTCATTCCTCTGTGGGAATATTCTAGAATTTACTGGAATCCTAAGAAGTCCACCATCTCGCATTTATACACTTTTCCTAACCAAAACGATAACATACTTGTGTGGGTACATCTATTTGGGTACATCTATATCTTGTGGAGAGGGAAAGCCCAAAATGCCATGTGGAAACTTCAATATTTTTTCTTTGAACGTGAATCATTATGTGGATGAGTGTTGCTGTGGTATTTGGGGATGAGATTTGTAGGCACCCAGGAAATTTATCAATCCTAGACCTTTTTTTAAAACTAAACACCTGAAGAATTCCTGCTTGGTGTGGCTTGTGTGGATGCCATAACTTTTTCATACTCAGAATACCATGCAAATTTCATTTCACATTTTGGATGAACGTATGGTATTTCTGCACATTTCTATTTGGGAAATATCTGGACTCTACTGGGATACACAGAGCATTTCCAACTGTCTTGAAATGAAAACTGAACCCCAAATGTGTAGGTGTGCCTATCACCAGGGGCAGGAAAGACAACATAATGCATTGTGTAAAAATAAAACAAATTCTCAAGATTTTCTAGTCAATGTCAATCATTCTGGGGATATGGTACGCTGTGATATTTTAGCAGGCATCTAAGGTAACCTACCAACCACAGATATTTTTTTTAACTAGCCACTCATGGCAGTGTTTGTGACTCTTCTTGATCCCATTTGTTTTTGTTCACCAGAATACCTTTCGTATGTCACAACAGTGCCTAAAATCACCTAAATTCCTGTCATTTTCCATGGAAGATGGGTGCAGTATTTAACAGAACTAGGGGAATCCAGGGTGGTGTGGCTTTCATTCACCCAGTAATACTTCTCACCCAGAATGCCCTGAAAATGTTAAAAATATTGCAAAAGATCCAAATTCCTAACACCTTCCACGAGGAAGGGCTGCAGTATTGGGAGTGGAATCAGCCGCCACTCAGGAAACCTACCAGCCCCAGATATTTCTCTAAACTAGGCCCGAGGGAGTCCAGAAACATTTGGTTTGCACATAGATCCTATCACTTTTGCTTATCAAGAATGCCCTACAAACATGGTACAAAAGGGGGTGGTGATGGACGGAGCATCTGAATCAATCAAACACTCACACCCAGTCAAAAGATCTGGGTTTAATCCATCACCGTTCTTTAGCCCACTCTGCCACCCCAGTTCAGACATGGCTATATGCAAATCAGTCTTACCCTGTGCCTCATGGGAACAGTCCAGCCCGAACTGCCAAGCCATGTCTTCCCTGGACCGGAAACAAGCTTCCGAGGACCGGTTTCTGGCATTCCAGCCGTCTTCAGCCCGGCTTGCCTGAATCCAGTGGCAAAGTGAGCAAGGGACTCACGTCTGAGCATACCCTGCCACACTTATGGAGGCCAGAAGCGGTACAAAAGCGAGTGGTGATGGACGGAGCATCTGAATCAATCAAACACTCACACCATGTCAAAAAATCTGGGTTTAATCCATCACCGTTCTTTAGCCCACTCTGCCACCCCAGTTCAGACATGGCTATATGCAAAGCAGTCTGACCCTGTGTCATTAAGAAGGTGCATGGATAAGTTGTATTTGCTTTTCTCTGCACTGGCACATAATTCGCTGCCTAGTGCCAAAGCAGGCACCCTTGCACCATGGTGCAAAGACCACTGCACTGCAGGGATGATTGTTTGTGTGCAGGAAGGAACACATTACTGCATGAAAACAATCAACATGCAGTACACATAGAAAGAGCAAAAAGCAAGGGTATTTCTCCTCTTTGCACCACTTTAACGCCTCCCCAGGGGAGGCATTAGAACCTGACATGTGTATGGAACCTTGTAAATCTATAGAATGCAAAAGAATCCATGGGTGTTGCGTGAAAACACCCACAGCATGAAAGTGGGTCTATTTACAAGGCCATGGAAAGCCTCACAGGGTGGCTTAGCATGGCCTTGAAAATATGGCTCAGCATTGTGCGCCACCGGCACGTCAAAAAAAGTGATTCTTCATTGGTGCAGGTGCCTTATAAATATTCCCCTAAGTCTGAAGCATTTAACAGCACCAAACAACGAAAGAGGAAAATCACACACCAATAAAAAGACACAACAACAATTTATAAAAATAGAGCGTATTTTAAAGACTACAGGAAGTTCCTAGAAATACAGATTTTAGAACTTTTGATCACTTTTAAATGCAACTGCAAACAAGTATTGGCAAACATAAAGTTTCAAAAGTGTGTAAAAGGTAAGTGTGAGTACTTCGGCCCAATTTGGGCTCCGAAATCCAGAAGGGATAAGGTCTAGGTGACCAGAAAGGATACTTTGGACAGTTATCTGGCCTCCAGAGCATATTTTAAGCACGTTCCAAACTTTATAAGACAACCACCATAGAAGTCAGTGGAGTGGTCCATATGCTGAGGGATGCAGGTCCAGATACTCAAGAGGATGTTCCGGTGGGGATGCCATTGACTGGGGTGTCTTCTGGTGGTTCCGTGATGTTGGTCAACTTTGGCCAGAAAGGGGTTCACACAAAGTCCTCTACTTTGCAGTAGCTGGACAGCCGATGCTACACTACTGGTCATGTTGCACCCTGATTGGATGCAAACACTTTGGTGGGGTCTGGTGTCCCATGTGAATGATGAATCCGAACTTGGACAGCTCTCATGGGTCTGCCAAACTCGGATGCAGGTTTTGGCTATTATGGATTTCCCTCAAGGATTTCACCAGAAGATACAGATGCATACAGAATTGTGACTGTATTTTGACAAACAATGTGAAGAGACTAACCTGTGTTGCTTCAAAGCCTTGTGAAAGCCCCGGGCATATCAGCCCAATGATGTGAAACACATGTTAGCTGTTCCTAAACCCTAGTGGCCATCCAGTGAGAGGAGGTGACACCTCGCTCTGTTGCAACTGCTTTTGTTCCTGGGGCTGGGAGTCATTCACACATCTCCTTAGGTGGTCATAAACCTATCTATTTGTCTGTGCCTTTTTGGGACTACTGAACTAACTGGAGTGCAGAGTAGCAACTTTCTAAAAGTTGCTTACATTTAATAGTGACTTTAAATCTGGCCTAGGCATCAGATTAGATTTAATGTCCTAATTATTTTGATACATTTCTTGACTGTTACGTGGTTGCATTCAGAAGTTAGACATGCCAGGTGCCAAACGTTTAATCGTGTGTTAGCAAATGGGGCCCATAACCTTTCCACAGCAAAATGACAATTTGGAAGTGTTACTGCTAAGACACAAAGTAAATCATGCGTCTTACTTAGTAAGATATAGCTCTCTGCCATATGACTCTATAGGCCTTTCTTACGGGAGACCTACATATATTACTTTTTCTCTCTCTTTTTT